>NC_089497.1:65075621-66512435 GCF_036850765.1 Saccopteryx bilineata | reverse complement strand
AGTAACCTGTGTTTCACCTAGCAGTGTCACTTCACTGTCCTACCTGTGCCTTACAACTCTGGAGAGTATTTGCCATCCACTTTCATTACTGACAAAGAAACTGCGGCTCTGAAAAATTGCTTTGGTCAAAGTCACACAGCCTGTTGGGAGTGTCAGAGCCCAGGAGGTCAGGAGGCTGTTCCAACCAGTGGTGAGAACAGGGCTGGAAGTGGGGCATCAGCAGGCATGGGTACCCACACAACTTGGGAACAGTTACTGTGTGTGAACGGGGATAATGTCTGCTTCATGGACATACAATGCGCACAGTGCTTGGCCCAGTGCTGGGCACTACTGGAAACACATCATGAATCAGCTATTATTCTGCGTCTCCCACCTCACCATCCGCTGAAGCAGGGTGTTGACAAGCACAGCCATGGGCAACCTCCTACTTACGCAGTTCCCCCAAACCACCCTAATGAACATTTGCCTAATGAACTAATTTGGAATTGACTAAATTTCCCATTTCCTCCCAGCTTGTGTGTCCTGGGCTTTGGAAACTCTTCTCCACTGTTGTCTTTTCTCCCTCAGCCCCCCAGCCAGCGCCTCAGCCTGAGCCTGGACCTCACCTGGCTCCAGGGCCTTCCCAAGGGTGGGGGTGAGGGGGTACGGGGTGAGGGAGAGTGCTTTATTTCTGGCAGGAAGGGAGAAAAAAAGGGGAAAAGTTGGAACAGCAAGTCCTCCCTCTACCCTCCTTGGAGGGGTCTCTGCTCTAATGTCCTCACCCCCCATGCACTGGTCACTCTCCCCAGGCCTGTATTCTTCTGGTCCTTGGCTCCAGCCCTCAGAGCCCACCTCCCAGCAGGTCTGGCTTTGCTCTGGGGCATGGAGCATGCAGTTGTCCTCCTAGCTTGCAGAGAACCTGAGAACTTGCTAGAGAGGCACATCTTTGAAGTTCTGTACCAGACCAGCTGGATGAGAACTCTGGGACTAGGTCTGTGTTTAACCAGCTCCCCAGGTAACTTGGATGCATCCAGAGTGTGAAAACCACTGTCCTGGGGACACAACCGACAGCCAACCACGGGAGCATTCCATTTAGCTTCTGGCCAAGCTAAGTTAGACCCTTCCAAGTTGCTGTAGAGGGATTGCGCTTGCTCTGGGCTCAGGAGTTTGGGGAGAGGGATGGAGGGGGCAGGGGAGAAACGCAGACTTAGCTTTGTTCTGTGGAAAAGGCAGGAATTCAACTTTTACCAAGTATCTAGTACTGGGCAGGCACTTGGCATCCACTGGATTTTTTCATAATTAATTTAACAAATTTTTAAAGTTAATTTTGTCTTTCCTTATATTATAGATGAGCATTCTGAGATGTTGGGCTGGGGAAAAGGTGGAAAGAAGAGGGTGAGAGTTACACAGATATAGAACCGCAGATTGGACCATATGTGGGGAGGACTTTATTCATGAAGGTTGTCTTGTTCAACCTTCATTTTACAGATAGGGACACTGAAGGCCAAAGAGAACAAAACATCTTGCCCAAAGTCACATAGAAACTCAATATCTGCTAAGTCCTCATCCAGCACTATGTCTCTGCTTTTAAAATTTTTATTTTTAAGTAATTTCAGATTTACAGAAAAGTTGGAAAAGTAGTTTAAAGTTTCCTTACATTCCTCATCTGCTTCTCTTAAAAGTAATCTTACACATTCATAGTCTAATTATCAATAACTTTTTAGGGAATTTAATTAAACTTTTTTTGTTTTGAGGTAACTACATTTGCATTCAGTTATAAGAAGTAATACCACACACACCCAACACTACCGAAAGAGTGGAATTATGAATAATATTTTTCATTTTCTGCTTTTCTGTACTCAGCATATTTATACAAGAATATAATGTTTACAAAAAAAAAAGAGAGAGAAAGAAATACTACAGAGAGTTTCCATGTATCTTTAATGCAATTGTTCCAATGGGGACATTTTATCCAGAACTTTAATATTTGTTTATATGTTTTTAATTTTATTCTTTAGATTCACCCTCGCTCGAGATAAAGTTTTCAGATCTCTTCTGAGGGAACAAAGACAGGAAATAAAAATAAATAAGAATGATAATGGTTTTCTCAGCAGAAAAGAAGAGCATCTGCTTTTTCTGGACCCGCTGTTGTTTTTCCAGGGATGGCCCATGACTTCCAACAGAAACCTCTGGCTCTAAGCCCCTGAGGTGCCTCCAAGACCACGGTGCCGGCAGGAGGCAGGAGGGGACAGACAGTGGCAGTGTTCCAGGAACTTTTTATTTTTTTAGGATTTTATTTATTCTTTAGAGAAGAGAGAAAGTGGGAGAGGAGCAGGAAGCATCAGTTCCCATAGGTACCTTGACCAGGGAAGCCAGTGTTTCAACCTCAGTATTCCAGGTAGATGCTTTAGTCACTGCACCACCACAGACCAGTGTTCTAGGAACTTAAAACCTCATGAAACCTTCTACTTGGGAGGGGCCTGGGAGGTCAACCACTCCTTCTTCATCTGATGCTTGAGTATCTATCAATCTCTCCTTGAGCACTGCCTCTGAGGGAAGCTCACCTTTATTCAAAAGCTTTGATAACCAGAAAGTTCTTTCACATGACCTGAGAGCAGGCTTGCTTTCTTGCTTATTGTTATAGCCTTATGCCTTTCTCCACAGGATCAGTAACTAGTAATTGGATGAGTGGAGGGATGAATGAAGTAATGAGCAGACACTCTGCCCAGTCTGTGAGGTTGGGAGCCCAGTCTTCCTCTGAAGGAAGGCGGCGGAAGCTGTCTGGGACGCTGCCATCACCACAGCCCGCCTGTTAGGAACAGAGCCCAGCGAGCCTGAGCCTTGCTGAGGGTAGGAGCCCTCAGGACACAAGAGGAACAGGGATGCTGGGGGGGGGCAGAAGTCCTTGAGGGGCTGTGTGAGAGGAGGCGAGGGATGAATGACTCTTTCAAGTGTTGTGAGTGCTATGTAGAGTGGCAGCCTTCCTCCATGGCCTTGACTTATTACATTCCTGGGTAAGCTGAGGGAAATTCAATCCATATGTTTCCAAGTTCTCTACACGATTCTCAGTAAGATGCTGTCATTGTGTAAGAGCCATTTGACGTCGATAGTGCTGCTTTCTTTTATCCATTCTGAGAAGAGTCCCTGAAGGAAAGCCAATTCCGCTGTCCCCGAAGAGGGAGAGGCGGGAGCCCAGGGAACAGTCATCTGGGGGCAACACAGGGCTGAAAGACACTGTTTTCAGGGTCTCCAAGGGGAGGCTGAGGAGAAGGGGGAAGACAGGAGCTGTGTGCTATGTGGACTCTGTCCAGCTGTGTGCCACGTGGACTCTGCCAGCTGCTGCCAGCAGGACTTCAGCAGATGGAGGAGAGGTGGAAACAGCTTAAGGAGTTGCCCAAGAGCAGGAAGGGACAGCTGGCACCGATGGAAGACGGGTTTCCAGGAAGGCACCTGGGTTTGCATTCTGGCATCACCTTAGGTAACTTACTTCCTCCCCACGGGACTCGGTTTCCGCTTCTGCAAAAAGTAAGGTTACATTCTGCTTCATGATCTTTGTCGGTCCTAATAGTTTATTTTAGAACCTCCTTTTTGGTGTCTTATTGTGAATATTATGTGGCATTACTGAGATAAATTTTATTTTTCAAGAAAATATTTTTACAACAATCCTTGGTAAGAGATATATTTTACACAGTAATCTAGCATATATAATTGAAACAAAGGTTTTACAAATCAATGCTAACCCTTCCAACAAGGATAGACATGTAGATCAATGGAACAGACAAGAGAATCCAAAAAAAAAAAGTACACATTATGGTCAATTGATTTCCAACAAAGGTGCTAAAACAGGCGTCAGGAACCTATGGCTCACGAGCCAGATGTAGCTCTTTTGATGGCTGCATCTGGCTCGCAGACAAATCTTTAATAAAAAAAATAATAACGTGAAAAATATAAAACATTCTCATGTATTACAATCCATTCATTTCCTACCGCTCATGTTCACGGTTGTGGGTGGCTAGAACCAGTCATAGCTGTCCTCCAGGAAAATACCAAATTTTTATTGGATAATGCATAACGTACACAGGTCGTTGTGAGGTCAGGAAGTAAACTTTCCTCCTTTTAATCAAGTAGTCAACTAGCTATTTGCAGAAACCCTTTTGACAAAGAAGATAGCTTAAAGAAAAAAAAAGATGAAGAGTATCATACTTTTCAGCAGGAATGGACAGAGGAATTCACCTTTGTGGAGAGAGCAGGTTCTGCAGTGTGTCTAATACGCAATGATAAAATTGCATCAATAAAACAGTCAAATATAAAGTGGCACTTCGACACACGCCATATTACATTTGCATCGAAATATCCAGCGGGGGACAGTGGGAAGAAAGCATGTCAAGAGCTACTGTGCAGAGTGCAAGCTAGTCAACAGCAACTCATGTTTGGACCCAACAAGGTGACTGGAATTAGGCTAGCTTTGCTGGTGCTTTAGCAATTGTGAGAAACGGAAAGCCATTCACAGATGGGGAGTATGCCAAAACATTCATGCTTGATGTTGCCAGTAAACTTTTTGATGACTTTTCAGATAAAGATAAGATAATCAAATGAATAAAAGACATGCTTCTGTCGGCAAGAACTGTTCACGATCGTACCATCATGATGGCAAATCAAATTGAGGCAACACAAGTGAAGGACATAAATGCAGCACCATTCTTTTCTCTAGCTTTGGATGAGTCAACAGACGTAAGCCATTTATCCCAGTTCAGCGTGATTGCAAGGTATGCTGTCGGTGACACACCACATGAGGAAAGTCTTGCTGTTTTGCCTATGAAAGAGACAACAAGAGGGGAGGATTTATTCAAGTCTTTCACTGAGTTCACTAAAGAAAAAAATCTACTTATGGATAAACTATTTCGGTGTGTACTGATGGTTCTCGGTGCATAATGGGGAAAAACAGAGGATTTGTAGCACTTCTTTGTGAACATGAAAAAAGACCCATCCTAAGTTTGCACTGCATTCTATATCAGGAGGCTCTTTGTGCTTAGATGTGTGGCGAGCAGCTTAGTGAGTTGATGTCACTGGTCATTCGGATGGTCACCTTTATTGTTGCCCTTTATTGAGCTTTAAATGATCGCCAGTTTAAAACACTGCTGGATGAAGTTGGGAATAATTATCCTGGTCTGCTTCTGCACAGCAATGTGCGTTGTTTGTCAAGAGGGAAGGTGCTGAGCCGTTTGCGGCTTGTCTGAGCCGAAATTCGGATTTTCTTGAAATGAAAAACGTCGAGCATCCTGAGTTAGCTAACACTGAGTGGCTCCTGAAGTTCTACTATCTCGTGGACATGACTGAACACATGAACCAGCTCAATGTGAAAATGCAAGGCGTTGGAAATACAGTCTTATCCCTTCAACAAACAGTGTTTGCATTTGAAAACAAGCTGGAACTCTTCATCGCAGACATTGAAACAGGCCGTTTACTACACTTTGAAAAACTGGGAGAGTTTAAAGATGCATGCACAGCAAGTGACCCTGCTCAACATCTTGATCTCCAGCAGCTAGCAGGCTTCACATCCTGCAGTATTGAAAGCACACTTTGGAGAATTTCATGGCGCACTCATCTTTTTAAGTTCATCACCCATCCACATGAGTGTGCAGTGGACAACGCCGACCTGAGTTACATCCCCGGTGTCTCTGTCAGAGATTTTGAGCTACAAACTGCTGACCTGAAGGCCTCAGACATGTGGGTGAATAAGTTCAAGTCACTGAATGAAGATTTGGAAAGACTTGCATGACAGCAAGCAGAGTTGGTGAGCAAACACAGGTGGGAAGAAATGAGAAAACTTCAACCCACAGACCAGCTGATTGTCAAAATTTGGAAGGTGCTTCCCGTCACATACCACACACTGCAGCGTGTGAGTATTGCTGTACTGACAATGTTTGGCTCTACGTATGCATGTGAGCAGTCTTTCTCACATCTAAAGAATGTTAAGACCAACCTATGATCACATTTAACCAATGAAAGTCTCAATGCCTGCATGAAGCTTAACCTCATCACATATCAACCAGACTAAAAAGCCATCAGCAAAACCATGCAGCACCAGAAGTTGCATTAATGGTAAGAAGTACTTTATTCACCACTGGTTAGCAACAGCATAATGACTTTATTAAAAAGAATTCAGAGACTTATTGTACTTTAAAAGTGTTTGTCTTACATAAAATGCACACAATTACTTGTATTTAGTGCTAAACATATTGTATGGCTTTCATGGAATTACATTTTAAAATATATGGCGTTCATGGCTCTCTCAACCAAAAGGTTTCTGACCCCTGTGCTAAAACAATTAAAATGGGAGAAAAGTCTTTTAAAACGGTGGAGGCATGATTGGATGTCCATATGCAGAAATGCATACATACAGACATAAATGTATAAACTTGGACACACAATACACAAGAATTAATTAAAAAGCAGTTCTAGACTGAAGTGTAAGAACTAAAATAAAGAGTGTACTCTTTGTTCATGTAACATAAAGGAGGATCATCACAAACATTATGCTAAGTGAAAGAAGATAAACATGAAAGGCTAAATATTTTGTGTTTCTATTTACATGGAATGTCTAGAAGAAGCGAACCTTTGGAAACAAAAAGCAGATCAGTGGTTTACTCAAGCTGCAGGGCTGTTAACAGGTGTGGGGGACCTTGTAAGATAATGGCAGGGTTTTGAACCTGTGGTGATGATGCACAGCTATAGAAATTTGCTAAAAGTAATCAAACTGTACACTTACAATAAATATATTTTATGGCATATAACTTATAACTCAAAGAGACATGACAACTAACAAACTTAAATCTAAAGAAGAAGCATGATAAATGACTTGTTTATTTGTGTTATATTCTTTGGGCATGATGAGTTAGTTCCAAACCACCTCTTACTACTTTATTAATCTCTCTTCATAACACCCATGGCATCATTACGCACATTTGCTCATAAATGAATAGTCATTTGAAAAGAAAAGAAAATAATAAATACATAGTGATTAATTTATACTGAAAACTAAACTTTGTAAGGGAAAGGATTTTATAAATCTAAGGAAGTCTTCCCGCATTTTTATATGTAATACCAACCAGTGCCATTATTAGACCATATATAGCCACAGTTTTAAGCCCGTAAATCTGTTGTTATCACTAAAAGCACAATCTAATGGTTCTCAGTGCTTGTGAAGCACAGGGAGAATGTTCTGTCTCTCCTTAGGATGGGAAGCCAGCTGATACATCCAAAGACTTCCTGAGCAGTTTAGGGGTTTCCAAACTTAACTGGTCATCATGATGACTCATTGACAACCCCCCCCACCCCACCCCGCCAGACCTACACAATCAGAGTCTCTGAGGTTGGGAGGTCTTTGGGTTCTTTACTCTTGCAAAGATTTCCCTGGTGGTCAGAGAGACTTGTGAGTTTTGTTTGGTGGAATCAGTGTAATCAGTTTTGAGATAGATCTCAAAGAATTGGTTTGTAATATAGTTATATGTCAAGGTTTACAAATGAGTGACTTTTTAAAAAAAACCCATAAAGCAGTATAGGTGAAGTTGTCTCAATAATCATGCCTCCAACTCTTCCTTGCCTTCATAACTTTAGAAAGGGGTAGAGTCACAGTTGGTAGGCTAGAATTCTGCAAAACCCTGGGATGGATCCCTCATCAACCATTTCAGATTCTTAGCTTTTAAAAACCTCATAATCCCTTTTGGTCAAATGGTGAATATCATCAATCAATTGTTTAAATTGTTGTCTGGTATTAGGTCAATCTACCCTCATGTGTCTGCGGCAGCTCATTTGGAAACTGAATGAAGAGTATATATTTGCACTATTGCAGCTAGTTTTTAGCTCTTCCCTCTGGACTCTCAACGTCTTTATGACTCTTCATCCAGCTATTTCATGAACTCATTATTCCTCCCAGATTTATACAAACTCTAATTTCGATGAAGTGAGCCTATATGGTATTTGTTTCCTTTGTCTCTTACTTTAACCAGCCTGCACACTATTTTCACTCACACTCTCCCCTTTTGTCCCTCCTCCTGCCTCAGGAAATGAGGGACACTCCTGCTGTGGGAAGCTCAGGACATCGCCCCAACTCCTGCGAGCTCCCAGGACCTTCTCTTCCTCAGCGACCTCTGTCGTGGGTCCTCTGCTTGTGATCTCGATCCTCCCTTTCTCCACAGCATAGAAAGATAGTCAAGTCTTTCTCTTCTAACAACCAAAAATCCTTCTCCGCAGCAGTCATCTCCTTCCCACCCAGCCCCCACCCCCGTCTCACTTCCTTCCCATCCAGGCTTCTGGAGAGCAGACTATCTCCTGAGTGCAAGTGTTTTTCTTCTCCAGTTACTGCCTTTCCCTTTGTTGTTGGCTCCGCTCCCCACGATTCCAGTAAAACCGCTGCTGGGCAGAGTCATTATGGACCATGTAGTTGCCCACATCTAATAACCCATTTTCAGTTCATACTTAATTTAACCTTCCTGTTGAGTTTGCATTTGGGAACCATTCTCTGCTTCTTGAAACAATCTTCCTTTGGTTTTTCTGGCACCGCTTGTTCCCTTTTCCCTCCAGCTGTTCCTCTTCGGCGACTGCTGTGAGCGTCTCTCTCACTTCCTAACCCTCACTTGTTGCCTTCTGTCTTTGGTTCTCTCGTCCTCTTATTCTTTTCCAAGTGTGGCCTTTGAACTATTTTGATCAGAAGCACCCAAAGAGCTTGCTTCTGGTGGAAAATGTAAACTCCTGGGGTTGCATCCCAGACCCACTAAACCAGAATCTCTGGAAGGGACCTAGGAATCTGCATTATAAGCTATCTCTCTGGGAGATTCTAAAGCAATTAAAGTGAAGACAACAAACTCTAAAGACTTTCCTTGGGACACATTCTATTTTGTTTCTGAATTCATCATCCCCATTGTGGCCCAGACATTGCCTCATTGTTCTCCTTAAAGTCATGCATGATCTCACTCCTAGAAGTGGAGACTGAGATTCCATATTCTGGCATTAAAAGCCTTTGTCATCTGGCCCCTGCACAGCTCTTGGGTTGGGCTCCCCTCTTTCCTCAACTTTCCAGAGCACTCTGTATACAGGTATACCCTTAGCACACCTGCTTGCTCACACCTCTGGGCCTGACTGCTCCTGTTGCCCCAGTATTCTGCACCAAGCCTCACCTGAATTCACCTTCAAGTCTCAGAAACTATATTGAAAGTTCTTCTCTGAAACTACCTTGAACTTCACAGCCTCCCACCAGTGTTTTCTCTTTGTCTTAGCGTTGTGATCAATGACTGACCTCCCTGGGCCTGCTGCCTGACTGGAGCTCCACACTATAGGAACCATGTCTTGTCCCCCCCGGGATCCCAGAAGCACAGGGGTTCTATAGCTCAGGACAGAAAGACAGTGCATGGTCACAAGCACGGCAAAGGTGCTCCTGGCCCAGATGCATGTCGAGCCACACACCTGGGTAATGGCTGACTTTACTCATCTGTTCATATGTTCCAGGCTCCAAGATGGGCCCTGGGGTGCTAAATGCGAGCTCTCAAGGGTCTTCTGTTGAGTGAAGGGTACAGAAAAGCCAGTCAGGGTAAGCTGGGAAGAGGAAAATGTTGCACAGGAAAATGCAAGAATTGTGGGAGGATAGAGAAGGACAATCAGCCTAGACCTTGGGTCAAGATGGAAAATTCCTGTCCAGGGAAGGAGCAAAGTGCAAGGAAAGGTTTAGCATGACAACTCAGCACAGGGTGAGAAAGCCTAGAGGGAGAACGTGAAAGCCTAAACCTCCATCTTGGCTTTGCCGCATGTAAATAGCATGACACCTTCCTTATACAACCCCCAAGCTGCAATTTACATAGGAGTAAAGGGAGGAGTTTGAACTGAGTTCAGGTTTGAAAGTCTTGAAGAGATCGGAGATACGCACTTGGCACAGATAGTTGTAAAAGGTGCATTAATAAGTGATGGCCATCAGGTGGCAGCAGAGGATCTCTTTCTGCAGAAATTGGAGCTTGACTTATATCCCTGAAGCCTTACCCTGGAGGTGGTTCACTAGAATTTGGGGCTGATGGGTGACACCAGTTCCAGATTTAGCATCTATATAAGGGCCCTATAATACATATGAGCAGAAATTCTTATTAAAAATCTCACTTTGGGGCACTATGTATCAGTTGTCTTCGAATACACAATTTTAAAAAGCAGCCCCCATCAATGCCAGCTGACGCGTTTTGGAAGCTGTCTTGGCATTCCTATGCTACAGCTCTGGTTCTGACTGCATATGCTGGCCATGTGGAAAGAGATGTTTTTTCCAGGTTCTAGTGGGGCAACCTGTGCCTCCCCCCATGTGTGCGTGTGTGTGTGTGTGGGGGGGAGGCAGTCACTGATCACAGAAAATGACATGAGCTGCCTTGCAGAGGACTGATGTCTCATTTCTGGGGTTTTGAGCAAAGTTGGGCCATTGGGGAACTGAACTGATAATTCTAGTTCCTCATGTGGCTGGATTTGGAGCAGAGACCCATGTGGGAATCTGATGAAAAGCATGGACCTGTCTTCCAAAATATTTATAATATGCATGTTATTTTATCTACTTCTCAGACCTTCTCTCTAGGGCCCCAGGGCCTAGACCACTCAGTTACTCTCAGCTTTCAGAACCTGATGTTGTGTAGTCACTGATGGTCAGCTACACGCGTTAGCTCCCCAATTTGTTAAAAGACTAAACTCTTGGTTATTTTCTCTGGAGATGAAATGGTAGGCATAATGACTCCTGAGTCTTATCGTGGGTAGTACCTAAACAGGGGACCCTGCAAAGATCAGTTAGACATAACCATGATGTGTTTGGATCCGGGTATTCCGTGAGCAGTCCAGCCCCGCAGAGAGGAGGCTGCGTTCTGAAGCTCTGCGGCAGCGGAGGCTGATGAGCAGCACGTGTGCCCAACCAGCGCCTGCCTGCCTGCCCGGAACCGCCCTCCCTGCACAGGGAGGTCCACGGAGCCTCTCCCCCCTCTACACGCCCACATTTCTGTCCTGAGTTTTCTTTGTCAATCTTTCTTTGTGCTGCAAAGCTCCAAAGACTCTCCTGCTTTTCTGTGCACTGTTCAGCTTGTTCACATATCCAGGCCTCTGGGCTTGTTTCTCGAGGCTAGTGACTTAGAAACCTATCAGGACCAAAATAAAAAGCAATGATTTTAGGATTGGGAATCTCGTTCTGGTCTGGTTCTGCCTCAAGATTTGAGGCTGTTGGCCTCAATTATAAAATGGGAATAATGCTCTCCATAGAGTCCTTTTATTCAACAAATACGCACGAGTGACTGTTAGCTGCCTCTTACTGCTCTAAGCACTGTATTTCTATGAATGAGACAGACCCGATTTCTCTGTCCTGATGAAGCTGACAGGTCAGGGTAGTTGAAGAACCTAATCAGAGACCACTGAACATCTTCTTTAAGTATGATGTACCCTGCAGACATACACTTGTCCTACTGTTTTTATTTGAGTGCTTTTGCAGCCTGTTTTTATCAGGAAGCAGCCTCAGGGTTACAAACATTACAAACCGTAGGGAGTTACCCCTAAGCAAGTTGCCGACCTCTCCCAGGTTGGATGGGCAATTGTAATGGGGCTGGCTCTGCCTGTTCTCTGTTTCTCCTGCGTGGTCTTTCTTCTAGAAGATAAACTGATTAGGCCGGGACCTTAACCATTCCAACAAAACACGAAGTTCTCCGCGGAGGCTTGGGCAGACAAGCGTGATCTTGCGGAGAACGCAGGCAGGACGGACATTGCACCCTCGCACAGTCTCCAAGTCTCCTGTCTGGCCTCCCTCTCCATCTCCAGTGCTAGGTGCCTGGCTTCATGCCCTTCTCCAACTTTTATTTCTGACTCAATTAATTCAGGATGGCCAGGGAAATGAGGAAAATGATAAACTGTACAAAATGAGACATGCTTTTAGCGAACAGGGTTTTGTGCCAAAGACACTGCACCAGGGAGCTCTGAATCCCCTTTTTTAGGAAGACCTTCTTCCCAGCACCCGCCTCCCGTGAACCTCCAGCTGGCGGAGCATCTTCTGTGTGAGTCCCCTGCTGACACTGGGCAAGGCAGCTCCCTAGTCCCATCGTTTTCTGGTCATTCAGGCTTGGGGGGTGGTTGACCCCATTCTAGGACTGTCTCTGAATGACCTGCAACTAAGCCTTTCCTTTTCTCAAAAACTGCTCACCCAGACCAAGTTATTGAGATGTGCTGAGCTCACAGCTGAGATGAAATCTTCTTCCTCCTCTCTCTCCATTATTTCTGTGCCTATCTTCTCTCTTGCCCACCTCTGTGCAGGGTCGATTGCTAGGCCTCCCTCTATCCATGCCCCTTGGTTGTGACTCTCACATGGAATTTCAGCTTGGCTAGGACACTTACTCTGGAAAATGGAATAGTAGCAAACTCAATGATATAAGCGGAGGCTTAAAAAGTGCTTGATTTCTCTCTTGAACCATGAGGATATGCTTGGGCTGGGCTGCTGGCGTGAAGTGATCGTGACATGGAGCAAAGCTGACCAGAGGGTCCCCAACCGACCTGTCAGCTGACCAACCACAAACACCTGAGTTAGCCCAATCAGGATTGTCTGAGTGAGCCCAGGTCAGCAGAACTACCCAGCTGAGTCATATGTGTATAAATAATACAAGGTAACTTTTAGGGTGACTTGTTTACTCAGTAGTACCTAGGTGATGCAACTGTGTTGCTCAGGCCATTACCATGTCTTTCTTGGACTGCAGTAGTGGTAATTCATTGGTAATTCACTGGTAACTCATCTCCTGGCCTCCAGGCAACCTCCTTCCAATCCAGTCTCCTCTCTCTGATATCAGAGTGATCTATCCATGTTACTATTGGACTGAACTGAATTACTACAGAAAGAGGCCATGAGCATCATCTTGTCCATTTGTCCATCTTGTCCTGCAGCTAGAAAGTGACTTGTTTACATCACAAAGCCTCAGTGGCAGCTCCAGTCAGCCCCAGCCAGCCCCAAGCCTAGAATCAAAATCTGTAGACTCCGTGTTTGAGGCTTTTTCCTGCACTGGGAGTCTGCTGCTTCCTGTTTATGCTGCTGTGGGCCTTCCCAGGGATATAAACATGCCCATTTCAAAGCTTTTATTCTAGTCCCCCTATACACACTTTAAGAAGGCAAATAAGAAGCAGATGAGGGTGATATTATTAAAGATACTATTAAAGGAACAACCTCTATGGCACCTTGATTTAGAAAGCAGGGCATCACTGGAAAACTCTTTTTAATACAGCTGCCCTCTGAGCATGGCCACAGCACTGCCCTTGAGGTCCATGGTGTGTGCAGGCTGTCTCAGGGGTCTTGGTGTAGACCCAGCGCTCTCTCCTGGCCACAACTGAACCCAGTCGGGGTGTCCTGAGCCCTAGCAATAGCTACGTTTGTGTTATATGTGTTATTCCTCATAACCTTGAGACTCCCTGGCAAATTGATTTCTAAAAATAACCAGTACAAGGTTTCCATTTCATCTTACAGCTTCAGGTGATGCTAAATCACACATGTCTACATTTATAAAGTAAATTAATAATAGTACTGGGGAGCTAGGAGACCCTGGATTCCCGTTTCCTACTCTATGTCCTTTTTATCTCCAACAAGGCCCTTCCTCTGGGTAGGGCTCTGCCCCAGGGTGAGGAGCTGTCTGTGGACAGGATAATGCTGATCAGCTATGGAAGTCTACAGCCCAGAGAACTCTGGACCAAAAAATGAGAATCTTTCGCACCCCAAGTGTTTAGAAAGGTGAACTATAATCCCTCTGTTCTCCCAAGTCGCTTTTCAGCCATTTGAATACCCACCCTTCATATTGGTTGGGCTTTAAGTCCACACTGGGGCTTTCAGACAAGACCTGCTAGTTCAGGGTCTGAGTCCCCTCACGGGGTGTGGACAGGTAGATGTCATTAACATCTGCATTTTTATTGAAGATTATGTTAGGCTTGAGCTATTTCGTTCTGTGAAAATTATTCAGAAAACTGATTTTCCTGGACAGAGTTAAAAAAAGAAAAGAGGAATGAATGGTTAGAGATACTAAAAATGAACCTTTCTTTGCTGTTTCTGAGAGAATTGAAAAACATTTGTCTATTCTGCTTTAAAGAAACATATGTGCAATGTTTGTGTACAAAACAATTTACTTAATACACCCTTCTTCTGCTCCTCCCCTCACATTCCCTGAATGCCCAGGGTGTCCTGTGAGTCTTGTGAGGTGCTGGGAAAGTTCCCAGGCTTCCACGTGCTCAGCCCTAAATCCACGCTGTTGTCTTTGAGCCCATTCTCTCTCCCATGTCTCAGATCCAAGCAGTTAGGAAATCCTATTGACTCTACTTTCAAATGTATCTAGAACCCAGCCATTTCTCTTGTCTTCTCTTCAGTGGTGGGATTCAACCGGTTTGCACTGGTTCAGCAGAACTGATGCCTAATTTATTGTTGAGTTTGGTGAGACAGTTAGTTGTTAAAATGGCACTTGTAATCAGGGTTCTCTCTAAAGTGGGCACCTTGGCAGCTGCTCAATGTGGAAATCACAATTTTATATTCCTTAGTCTTTTTTAATGTTTTTCTGTGCAACGGCGTCTTCTAAGCACCTACAGTAATGTTCATTTTGTAAAAATTGCAAGTCAGGACACCAATCAAGAAGCAATATGAAAATATCTTAAATAACAGTTTTATTGTTTTTTGTCAGGTATTATTTAGTATTTTTAAACTTTTTCTTAACATAACCTAGTTTTGTGTACCTCTTTTATTGTTCTTATTTAAGTATTAAATGTATGAAATAATAAACTACCTTTTGGTATATTGTTTTTTTATGCTTAAAATGGTCATTAGGGCTGAGAACTGGTTGTTAAATTATTTGAATTCCATCACTGCTTCTATTGCTACCCCTGTGACCTGAGCTATCAGCATCTCTTGCCAGAATTGTCACAATTACCTCCTGAGTGGCCTTCCTACTTTTGCCCTTGTTCCCTACCCCCTATTATTGAAATTACAGCTGGAGTGGTTCTGTAAAACCACTCTGAAGTCACATTAAGTCAGTTCCCTTGCAAACCATTGCATCAAAAACAGAATTAAAAACCATCATCGAAATACTCTGACAGGCTGTGCAGAATCCACCTGCCCTTTGTCCAATTGCACTAACTACAGCAGCACTTGGGTTTGAACCTAATTCTTTTATTTCCTCTCAAAGACTAAAAAATTCTGGAAATGAAGTAACAGTAGAAATAGGCTGATATTTCTTTCAGGTTATTAATTTTTATTTCCCACTAGCTAAATTGGGCCTGAGGTTTTCCTGAGGTGCAGAGCAGTAATTTTTAGCAGGGCCTTGCCAGGGTAGGTCCAAGGGAGCCATCCAAGGCTGGCACAAGGGAGCAGTTGTAAGAAAAGCAAAAGAGCCCTTGAAAATCAACTGGAAATAATGAGCCTGGATACGCTTCATTAAATCTGCAAGTTTCCCCCGCCCGATGTCTTTCCTTCAAGGGACATCATGCCTGCCAAGTTCCTAGATCTTCCTGCTGCAAAATCTGACCTGAATCACGGGAAGTAACATGGACAATGGCTCATTGTTATCAGGCACTTTATTTTTGCCAGATACTATTCTAAACATTTTTTATTCATTCAGTTAACAAACACAGGGTGGGGCACAGGTAGGTTTTCAGTTGTTTGTATAAAAAATCATCCAATAATTAATAAATAATAATACAAGAAATAAACTGTTTCATGTACTGACAACTATAAACCTACTTTGCCTCACCTTGTTTTTATAGGGTATATGTAAGTAAATAAAACAGAGAAATAAATTTCTGCTTTCCAGAGCTTATATTCTGGTACAGAGCAACAGAAAATCTATAACTGTAATATATAGCTAAGTTATATTGTGTATTAGGAAGTGATGGTGAAGGGGAAGGGAAAGAAAGTATTTGGGAGCATAAGTGGTCCAGATAGGCCTCTCTGAGGAAGTGACATCTGAGCAGAGGTGGAGGTGGTAAAGAAGTTATCTGTGTGATTACCCAGGGATTAGTATTCCATGCAGAGGGACCAGGCAGTGCAGACTCCGGGGTGAGAGCAACCTGAATGCTCTAGGACCAGCAAGGAGCCCATGGCTGAACTGGAGGGTGAGAGCATAGAAGTGATGAGGTCAGAGACATAAGGATGGACCGAGATCACGAATGGTTCAGGGGCCACTGTAAAAACTCAGCTTTCTCTCTAATCAAGTAGGGGGCTAATGAAGGACTTGACTTAATGTGACTTGTATTTTACAGAATTTATCTGACTACTGTGTTGAAGATAGAGCATCAGGTGCAAGGGAAGAAGTAGGGAGACCAGTGAGATGGGATTTGCAATAATCCTAGTGAGAGAAGATGATAGCTCAGCAGAGGGAGTGAGAAATGTTTGTATTCAAGACGTATTTTAAATGGTGAGTCAGTAGGACTTTTTGGGTCAGTGGCATGAAAGACAGTGAGGAGTGAAAAATAAATACCAGATTTGGGCCTGAACACCTAGAAAGATGGGGTTGCCTTTAGCCAAGACAAAGAATGTTTGTGACCAGGCTTTGGGAGGAAGACCAAGAGTTCAGTCTGGGACATGTTATGTTTTTGCAACCTACTATAGTGGGCAGTTGGATATGAGTCTAAAGTTCAGGACAGATGCTGGGCTGGAAGTATTGATTTACAAGTCTTTGGCACATACGTGACAATTAAAGCCACGAGGTTGGCTGAACTAACCCAAGGAATGTGTGTAGATAGAGAGGAGGGACAAGGACAGGGCCCCAGGGTCTCCTACATCCTGAGTGTGGAAGAAGATGAGTAACCACCCAAGGAGAATGAGAAGGAAGAGTCAGAGAGGAAGGACAAAGCCAAGAGTGGTTGTTCAGGAAATCAAGGGAAGGAAGTGCGTCGAGAAGACGGGAATGATCTTCTGCTTTCAATGTCCCTGGCAGCTCGATAAGGGTGAGATTGAGCACAACCACTGGGCTTAGCAACGTTGATGTTGCTGGCAACTTAGTGTGGAGTAATAGATATGAAAGCCTCATTTGAGTGTGTTTAATAAAAAATAGGAGGAGAGAAATTAGAAGCAGTGAATACTATCCACACAAGAATTTTTGTTGCAAATGTTGCAAAAGAAAAGAGGTGCTAGAAGGCAGGAAAAGCAGGGCCAAGGAAAATTAAAATACATATATTTTAAGATGGGACAAATAGCAGCTTGTGTGGATGCTGATGAGAATGGTATGGTAGAGAAGGAAAACTAACACTACTGGAGCAAAAGGCGAGAACTGCTGGTGCAGTGTCTTTGGGCAGTCTAAATGGGGCAGAACCTAGTCACTTTAGGTGACCTGGGATTGACTCTTGTTGTAGTTTTCTACTTGCTGCTAAACTGGATGAATTAAACAATGGAGACTCAGTGTTCCATAGTCTGGAGGCCAAGATATCATCAGCATTGCTTTCTTCTGAGGTATGTGAGGGTGAATCTGTCCCCAAACTCTCCCCTAGATTCTGGTAGGGTTTTTTTAAAATTTTTAATCTTTATCATATTTTGACTTTTAGGCTCATCACCCTGGTCTTGCCTTCTTGTTCATATGACATTCTTCTTGTATGTCTATCTGTGCACAAATTTCCCTTTTGTATAAGGGCACTGGTTGTATTGAATTAAGCCCAACCTACTCCACTATGACCTCATCTTAACTAATTACCTCTGTAATGACCCGATTTCTAATTCAGGTCACATTCTGAGATGCTGAGGGTTAAGATTTAAATATATAAATTTTTGGAGGGCACAGTTCAACCCTTAACAGTTCTAGACAGGAGATGGATAATTTATACTTGGTAACAGGAAGGGAGGTAGAGCTCATGTTTGAAATGATGACAGGTTTATAGTTATATTTGTGGAAGTTTGTGGAAATGCTCTTCTGATTGCTTCAGAGATGTGAAAAGCAAGGCCATTGGCTGAGGGTGCATTTGAAGGCCAAATGGAGAGGAGAAGTTGTGAAGTTGTTTTTGGCAGAGTGAGAGAGTGAGTTAAGAAAACATAATATGGCACCTGAGTAGTCTTAAAGACACACCTGTGGGCCTTGGACCTATATCTAAAGAAGGGCAACAAGTACTGTCATGAGTTGCTCTCAAGCTCTACTCAGCCTCATGAGAGCAGGCAGAGAGTATGGGGAGAATTGTGATTAACCAGGGTGGTCACTTTGCAAAGTGAGCACAGCACATGGTAGAGTAGGAGGGACCAGGGAGTTGAGAGTAAATGCAAGGAAGTTAGGGTGACTATGGAAATAAAATCCAATAAGAAGGACAAGGGAACCCTACCTGGAAGTATTATGATTACTCTGATTTTAAGAATGAGAAAAATGATGGATAGAGAAATGAAATTCTTTTGGAAGTTCAATCAGTGGCAGAATCAGAATTCAAACCTGGATTTGAAGTTCAGGGCCCCTGTGCTTAGACATAGGACCAGAAAAAAGGAACAGAAAGAGGTAGAAAGGATGAAGCATCAGATTAGAGTTATGAGACTGTTCTGCTCACTGACTCGCCTTGTAATTACAAGCAAGGCATTCCTGTTCTCATAACACAATGTTCTCTGATTCCAATTATTTCCTTCTCTTAGGAGAAGGATTTTTTTCTCTCTTATTCTGACAGATAATTCTCTTTTATTTAGAACAGTGATCCACTTCTGTATTTTCTCTCACCCTCCCTTCCTTTTCTCCCTTAAATATGTACAATGTTTTCTTGTGCACAAAATACTTTTATAATCACTTTTACATTTTGCATCCACAGCCACCCTGCTATGGCAGTTATTTCTATTTTCAAGATAAGATTATGAGGCATAGAATAATAAAACAGTAAAACCCACAACCACATAATAGCAGAGCTGGGCTTCAAATCTAAACCTTTAATTCAAAATTCAATTCTCTTTCAATCTCCTAAGATAATTTATTTTAAAAATACTGTTTTTTCTGTATTTGAAATAGGATGCACTTGAGAGTAGATATATCACTGACACCAAAGAAGTTCAGGAGCTTAGATTAGCACTCTTCTGGGATTCTGTAGAATACAAGCAAGCAATAATTGTGGTGTTAGAGTAAATGACTCTTCACATGCCTTCTACCCTTGACTTTGGGGTAAGTCAAGGAATAAATGTCTTAAGTTAATAGAAGAAAGACTAGTTAAATGGTAGTTATAGAGTATACTATTTATTTACATCATTTTTTATATGGTAGGTGGAGTTGTCATATTTTTTCTTGGGGCAGGCATTCTTTCTCTATCAACAGAAAATCTTCTTCCAAACATTCATGCATTCATTCATCAAACATTTATTGAGCCCTTGTCATGTGCCTGGATAGTGCTAGGTGTTGGATCCTTACCTTTAGGAAGTTTATAATCCAATAGATATTGATCTGTAAACCAATAAATACTCATAAATGCTTTAGAAAGAAATCTGCTAGTTGCTAAGGAGCACAGAGCTTGGACTAAACAAATGCCTGGGCAAAGGAAGGAGAACCTTAAGTTGGAGGTGACATTTGAGCTTCTTAGAGGAGTTTTCCAGGTAGAACCAGGGAATAGTTGCACAGTCCCCACAGATCTCTCAATCTCTCACCATCAGACTGGTCTTAGCATGGCTGCTACACCTGTAATGACAAAACACTTGCCATACTAATACTTTAACACAAGTGAAAACATAATGATTTCTTCAGCTCTGACAGGCCCTGGAATTCAAGAGACAGACGTTGTGTGACTATTGTGGTTATGGGCAGGAAAGAGGACATAAGCAAGCGGAAATGAGACTTCATCTGGGCTTCCTGTATGAAAGAGTAACTCTACCCATAATCATGTTTCTCTAGCCAATAAGAAAGAACCAAAGTAACTTTCTGCTTCAGAGAAAAGTTCCGAGGAGGAATGGTACAGAGAAGACTTCGCCAGTGGCCTGCTCACTATTTCTCCTCCCTGGGCCACAGTTCACAAATATTAGAGCTGATATTGCTAATTGTGATGGGATTATGGATGAATATTTTAGTTTATATTATTTTACTTTTTCTGTACTTTTCATATTTTAACAATGAAAATGTTTTAATTAAACTTTAAAAAAGTAAAAATAAAGGGATTGAAATAAATGATTGTTGAGACCCATTTCAACTCCAAATCTGATTTTAAAAAGAGTGGAGACTGAGAAAATGAACAGACTAATTATAACTTCTGGTGACAATAATACATAATTTTAACAATATTTTTTTACAGAAAAACATTTTTTTAATTTATGATTTTAATTTGTGTTTACATAGATTCAGTGTCCCACTGAATATGTCTCCACCCACCTCTTTATTTTCTTTGGCCCCCCCATTCCCCTTCCCCTAATGCCTTCCCCCCTTCCCTCCAGGAATTGCTGTCCTGTTCTCTATAATGCTGTGTTATGTATATATAATTTCCCTAATCTCTTTCCCTTTTCTGATCCCAATCTTCTCTTCTACTTTCCCTCTGACTGCTTTCCCTCTGGTCCCTTTCATCCCGCCTCTGCCTCTGTTCCGTTGCTCAGTCCACATTGTTCATTGGATTCCTCAAATGAGTGAGATCATATGATATTTTTCTGTCTCTGCCTGGCTTATTTCACTTAGCATCATAGTTTCCAGGTCCATCCATGTTGTCGTGAAAGGTAAGATTTCCTTCTTCCTCATGGCTGTGTAGTATTCCATTGTGTATACGTATCACAGCTTTTTAACCCACTCATCCACTGATGGACACTTGGGGCTGTTTTCAGATCTTCACTATTGTGAACAATGCTGCCATAATATAGGGGTGCATTTCTTCTTTTGAAACAGTGGTTTGGTATTTATAGAATATATTCCTAAAAGTGGGATGGCTGGGCCAAAAGGCAATTCCATTTTTAATTTTTTGAGGAATCTCCATATTACTTTCCACAGTGGCTGCACCAGTCTGCATTCCCACCAGCAGTGCAGGAGGGTTCCCTTTTCTCCACACCCTCTCCAGCACTTATTATATGTTGTTTTGTTAATTAGTGCCATTCTGACAGGTTGAGGTGATATCTCATTGTGGTTTTAATTTGCATTTCTGTAATGATTAGTGATATTGAACATTTTTTCATCTGCTTTATTGCCATCTGTATGTTCTCTTTGGAGAAGTGTCTATTCATTTCTTTTGCCCACTTTTTGATTGGATTGTGTATCTTCCTGGCATTGAGTTTTATAAGTTCTTTATAAATTTTGGTTATTAACCCCTTATCAGATGTATTGGCGAATATGTTCTCCCATTGTGTGGGTTGTCTTTTGCTTTGCAAAAGCTTTTTAGTTTGATATAGTTCCATTTGTTCATCCTGTCCTTTATTTCACTTGCCCGTGGAGATAAATCAGCAAAAATATTGCTACGAGAGATATTGGAAAGTTTACTGCCTATGTTTTCTTCCAAGACGTTTATGGTTTTATGACTTACATTTAAGTCTTTTATCCATTTTAAGTTTACTTTTATGAATGGTGTAAGTTGGTGATCCAGTTTCATTTTTTTGCAAATACCTGTCCAATTTTCCCAACACCATTTGTTAAAGAGGCTGTCTTTACTCCATTGTATGCTCTTACCTCCTTTGTCAAATATCAGTTGTCCATATAGGTGTGGGTTTATTTCTGGGTTCTCTGTTCTGTTCCATTGTTCTGTATGTCTGTTCTTATGCCAGTATCAAGCTGTTGTGAGTACAATGGCCTTGTAGTATAACTTTATATCAGGAAGTGTAGTATCCCCCACTTTATTCTTCTTTTTTAGGATTGCTGAGGCTATTTGTGTTCTTTAGTGGTTCCATATAAATTTTTGGAATATTTGTTTTATACCTTTGAAGTATGTCATTGGTATTTTAATAGGAACTGCATTGAATTTATAGATTGCTTTGGGTAATATAGGCATTTTAATGATGTTTATTCTTCCTAACCATGAGCACGGTATATGCTTCCACTTGTTTGTATCTCCCTTGATTTCCTTTATTAATGTTTTATAATTTTTCCAAGTATAAGTCTTTAACCTCTTTGGTTAAATTTACTCCTAGGTACTTTATTTTTTTTTGTTGTTGCCATAGTGAAAGGGATTGTTTTCTTAATTTCTCTTTCAGACAGTTTATTGTTGGTGTATAAAAACCCCACTAATTTCTGAATATTGATTTTATATCCTACCACCTTGCTGAATTTATTTATCAGGTCCAGTAGTTTTTTGACTGAGACTTTAGGGTTTCCTATGTACAGTATCATATCATCAGCAAATAATGATAGCTTTACTTCTTCTTTTCCAATTTGGATGCCTTTTATCTCTTCTTTTTTTTCTCTGTCATTAAGCTGCAAAGGTTGCATGTAATTGAGATTTTTTTCACAGAGATTTTTCATTATCTATCTGAGCTATGTCTCTGTCTTGTATACCATATTTGGTTTCTTTTTCCTTAATGGCATTTGTGAGTGACAAGAGATAACTATTCCTTTTTCTGGTAGGAGGCACTGTACTACAAGATTTACCTCTGCAAGATTCTGGGTGGAGTTCTGCTGAGGCATTACTGTCATAATGATGTAGGGAGGGCTTTCATGTTGGTAGGAGGAGTTTGTTGTTAGGGCCTTCTAACTGTATGGCTTTAGCAATGGTCGACCAGGGGACCTCCAGGGCCCTCACCCACGTCCCAACAAAGCAGGGGATCAAGTGCCTGGGCACCCCTGCCTCTCACAGGAGAGAGCACCCTGGAGACCCAGTTGAGGGGTGTTTGCACAGCAAGAGGAGCAATACAGGATGAGGAGGCTGGGGTGACACAGTCCAGTGCCTCCTCTTGTACCACTCTAAGCACTCAAAGCGCAGGGGCTGTGGGCCACAAGCCGGTATCTGAGCTTCAGGTGAAGTTGTGGCAGAGATCGCAGATCAGGGGCATCCCGCCCCCACACACTAAACTCTGTTGGGCAAGCCAGTGCCTGAGCTTCAGAGACGGTGGGGCACAGATCCCAGATCAAGTGTGTCTGGCGCCACAAGGCTAAACTCTGCAGGTTGGGTGGGCAGATCAAGCATGCCCCAGTGCCCCCTGTGCCCATCTCCACAAGTTATTTGCATGCCATTCTTGGGAGAATGCCAGCGCCTGCAATCGTCCAGCACCTGCAATCGTCCAGCGCCTGCAATCATGGATGGAGCAGATGCCAGGAAATGGCTCTGCTCCCCGTTCTTGGTCATCCCCCATATCTCAGCGCCTTTCCCCCAGACTGTCCTCTTCTCCCTGCTCCCGCTTCAAGACAAAGCCTGCGCCAACAGTGCCTCCCTCCCTCAGGTCAGCGAGGGAAGAGAAACTCAGTCTTTTGGCATTTTTTTTTCCTTCTGTGAGCAGATTCTATCTTTGGTCTGCTTTCTTGCACAATCATACCTTTGTCTATCTGGTGTGTGTATATTTCAGGTTCATCTGGTTTGTTTTTTTTCCTGCATATAGTTGTAGAATTTGTTGAAATTTCAAGAAGAGAGATCGGGGGTACCTCTCATGCTGCCATTTCTCAGTGCTAAGCCATGATCAGCATTTCTTTTTTTAAATCCAAATCCTTGTTTTATCTTAAATTCAGAGAGCTAAAGAGGTATTTAAACCTGCAGTCTCTGAATGCATTCCCACCATAACCCACCAATGTGTAGGTCAGTCTCTTTCTTCTTTTTGACATGATGAAATCCACACGCTTTTGTATGTCATTCATACTCTTCACAATGTAGTACTCATCATTCTCCAGTTGTGTCTCCAAGGCTCCATCTTTTCACTGCTGGGAGAGCATGTTACTTATACAAGTTCTCCATTAATTTTCTCTGTGAAGCCCTCCTGGACTACCTATTCAAAGTTGAGCTCACCTGCCTCTGAGCTCCCATAATATTGTTTTTCTCCCTCTGTGATGACAGTCATCTCTGTGTATTATAATTGCATTCCTAGTGTGTTCATTCCTCTTGCTAGACCAGGAGGAACCAGAAAACAGACTACCAGTCCTTGTATTCACCTATGACTAGCACAGTGACTAATGATGAATATTTATTATATCAGTGAATGATTCAATGAGTGACATGATTTAAGACCTTAACAGATCTGACTAAACAAAGATTTTGAGCTTGGCTAGAAATTAGAATTAACACAAGAGTTTGCTAAAAGGTTTATTCCCAAGCTTCAAAAAAAAAATTTTTTTTTATTTAGTAGGACTAAGGAGAGGCCTAGTGATCTGCGTTTTCAAGAGTCTCCCCAGTTGAGTTTGATTTGTCAGAGCTGGCGACCTACCGTGACCTTGGGGTTTATTCCTTGGGAAGTAATGTGCTTTTGCCATTCATCTAGTGCTCATAGCCCAGAACAACGTGGCTGAGCCTGGGTGTTTGGCCTCTCTCCCTCTCCAAGAGGGCTGAAAAGGCCAGTTGCCCCTCCGGCATGCTGTCCGTGCATTGGGAATTCTTTAGTTTAAAACTTTCTGAGGGCTGTGCCCTGAGCAAGGCGGAGATGTGCACAGTCATGGAGGCCAACCAACCTGGCAGCAGATTAGCCTTTTGACTAATCTCTATATCCAAGAGGGTTTGGGGAAAGTAGAGCTGTTGGGATTCTATTATCCCATTGTTTTTCCGATGTGGTTGACAACCCTGGTTTAAGCAGTCTGCTTTTTAGCCTCCATCTTACTCTAAATGAATATTGATGTTGTGTTTACCTTTAATTAATATTCATTGTGATAAAGGCATTACACTCATTCAATTTTAATTATATCCTTCTTGCACAAACTGGCTTTTAATAATAGCTTTTCAAGGGGGAAAAAATTAAGCTCTCTGCCCCCAGCCTAGTCTGATGCCAGGAAAGCTGCTTCTGTGGTTGATAAAAGGGATTTCAATTTACTTGCTGCAGTGGGAAGAGCTGTGGGTGGAAAGTTAGCTCCTCTAAGCTATGGGTTCTTGGGCTAATTCCTTTCCCTCCTTCGTATCTGAAAAATGGTGATTGGATCAGATAAATCATTTTCATCTATGACTGCATATTGAGATCACTTGGGGGAATTATTGAACATTGCCAAAATCCAGGCCTCATTCCAGATGAGTTAAAACAGAGTCCCTGTGGGTTGGATATAGGCAATGGTATTTTAAAAGAGGTCCACATATGGGATTCCTTTAATGTTGATACCTTCCAGGTTGATAACTGCCAATAGGGACATAATTCTTACCAGACTTTTAGTTGCTTGTGGCTTCTGCTAGGGTTGTAGATTTCACAGGACCCAGAAGGAAGGCCAGCATGGACCTCAAGAACCAGCTCCCCTATGCTGTGGGCTCCCGTCCTCTGCTGGGCTATGTGGTGTTTTCCAGAAGCAGAGAGGAAGGACTAATATTCACTGAGCACCTGCTATGTGTCAGACACATCCAACATCTCATTTGTGGATCATCAGGTACATGTCTCACATTTACTATGTTCTAGGCATGGGGGATTTAATGGTAGTGAGCAAGACATTTTCTGCCCTCATGGACCTTATGATCTAGTAGGGGAGAGAAACATTAAGCTGATAATTCACAATTAATGAGTTTAAGGAATTGAAAAGGAAATGTACAAGTTGCTATCAGAGCAGGTGACAGTGATGGGGGAACGTTGGTAAGGAAACCTGCTTTATGAAGCGATGTCTAAGATGGAAGGCCTATGGACAAATAGAACTAGTTCAGTTAGTACTGATAGATGGGGAGAAGCATTTGAGTCAGAGATGATGCTCTTACAAGGTAAATGTTGGCACCCCAGGTTTATGGATCAGCAAACTGAGGCCCAGAGAGTCCCAGTGCTTTTCCTGGGGCCCAAGGCAACCAGTGTGGTTCTGACTTTTCAGCTGGGCAGGTTTTAGAAACCACTGAAATTGCACAGTGGGCAGAACTGGTGGAAACGACCTTAGCTGTGGCTGGACAGAGAGAACAAGTTGGAACGAGGAAGGATCAAAGCCATAGGCAGCAGGCCCACTGCAGGCAGAAAATGTTCAGGTAGGTAACAGGCCACGTGTAGTCGTGGGGATGAACCTGAATCACAGTGTCCATCGGTGATGTGAGATGGGGACGGGGCTCTCTGAGGCAGACAGAGACGTGTGGCATGATAAAAGGAGAGATCCAGAGCAGGGGTGTTTGGATGATACCAGCAGGTGGTCCAGAGCAAGGCAATCTTTCAGTCAGTAGCAGGTCTCTTCCCATTAGACTGGAGTTCAAGGATGAAACCCCAGACTCTGTGAAAAGCAAGGCAATGTCCTGCCAATAAGGGCTAGACAAGCCTAGCAATGCGGCTTCTTCAGAGGACAAAGAGAGGCCAGGGCTCAGAGGCCACACTAAAACAGGAGGTCAGAGCTAGCTGAGCACCAGGAGGTCTTGGTGCTGAGGTCCAGAGCTTTGGTTTGAGGACAGGATCACTCTGGAGGCTGTGGGCAGGCTTAGCCTGAGGCTGGGGATCAAATAGCTCCAGGTGTTGGGGTAGCAAGTATACAGAGGTGAATGACTATTCATTCCAGTGGTTTTCAGTGAGCATGAGAGTCTAATATCCCCTGAGAAACTACTCAGTACAATATCTAGACTGAGTGCCTGTATATTTAAGATGCTCCATAGGCAATTCTAGTATACATTTCTGGTTAAGACTCACTGAGCTAGATCAACTCCTTCAGTTTTCAGATGAAGAAACACATCTAGAGAGAAGTGACTTGCCTAGTGATATACAATCTACTAACAAAAATAGGACTAAAACCCTGGTTTCTTCACTCCCAGTCCAATGCACCCAAATGTCCACATTAGCAGTCAGCATCAACAGCAGTAACACCAGCTCTTTAAATGCATAGTCCCGTGCCTGATCTTCCCTACATGTAATTTATGCCCACATAACAGTGAATGAAGCAAAAGAAGGCTGAGTGGAGTGCAACAATATGCTTGCTCAAGGCCATATGGGTGGGCTGAGACAAGAACCTATTCCTTTTTACTAGTCCGAGATATTTCTCTGGCCTCAAACAGGAGACTATAAAGCTACAGTTTAGGCTTTTCTCCCAGGAGGCAAGACCTGACCTTTCTCAACCTGGGCAGTCTAATGGCCTCCAGTCCATTTCCTGTGCACGTCACCAACAAACCTCTAATGGAGAGGAGGAATAAGGCTAAAGGGGGCCAGTAATTAGTGGCCTAGAGGCATAAGTGATGTTTGGATAACTGGCTGTTTGGCTGCAGTGCATTCGGCACCCCAAGGGCTCCAGAAACTGAAGCCAAAGTGCCGAGCACATTAAATTCAAGTGTCACCAAGGTCTGAGCCCAGCTGCTCCCTTAGCATTTGCAAAATGTCCTGCCCATATTCTTTCCCCTCATGTCCCCCCTTGGCCATTTCAGGAGCAGATGAGCTGAGGTTACATGCAGCTGATCCCAGACCTGCTGGTTAATTATCTTGGCCTGTAATTAGTGTTTTCTATTCCTCGCTCCTTGCCAACTCCCGCAGTTAATGTATCATTTCTTCTCCGCAGAGACTCCAAGGGGAGGGCTCTGAGGCTGCAGAATGAAAATTTCTGGCAGTGGCAGCCTCTTGGAGAGGTTTCATCTGCTGACTGTCCCATCTCCCCTTGGTGTAGTCATCCCTGATCTCTCTCTGCACCTCAAAAGTTTACATAAGTCACCAAGTGTCTGGTTCTTTCCTGAACACTTCTTAAACGCATCTTCGTCGCTCCATCCCTGTGCCCTCTGATTTGTTCAGGCCTCACCCTCTCTTATTTGGACCCCTGTAGTATTTTCTTAATGGGCCTTCCAGCCTGATTTTGAAAATACAGTGTGTCTGTAAAGTCATGGTGCACTTTTGACCGGTCACAGGAAAGCAACAAAAGACGACAGAAATGTGAAATCTGCACCAAATAAAAGGAAAACTCTCTCAGTTTCATACCTATTCAGTGCAGTTCGATGTGGGCTCACACACAGATTTTTTAGGGCTCCTTAGGTAGCTATCCCGTATAGCCTCTACAGACTCGTCACTGACTGATGGCCTACCAGAACCGGGTTTCTCCACCAAACTGCCGGTTTCCTTCAACTGCTTATCCCACCGAGTAATGTTATTTCTATGTGGTGGTGCTTCATTATAAACGTGCTGATATTCACATTGCACTTTGGTCACGGATTCTAATTTAGCGAGCCACAGAACACACTGAACTTTCCTCTGTACCGTCCACATCTCGACTGGCATGGCCGTGGGCTGCTCCGCTGTATACACGGTGTTACGTCATCATCTGCACATGTGCACATGCTGCCACATAATCATACAGAAACTGGGAGGGTTTTCCTTTTATTTGGTGCAGATTTCACATTTCTATCGTCTTTTGTTGCTTTCCTGTGACCGGTGAAAAGTGCACCGTGACTTGACGGACACACTGTACATGCTCTACAAACAGGCAGACACTGTGGCTCAGGCTGGGTTCCTCTCCCACCTACAGCCCGGCCTTTTCATACGATGCCCTGTTCAGTATGACCTGCTCGGTGTTCAAACCCCTCTTTCACATGGTTTTTATACTTCACTAATTCAAAATCACTGCAATTCTCTCCTCTGCCTCCCTTACACATCCCAACATGTATGTACATGTGCATTAACACTCATGCACACTCTCCATCCATGCTGCTCCACAAAGAGGAAAACAGAAGATGGGGTGGGAAGGGATCTGACTGCCTTGGGCCAGCACCCTAAGAGCCATCAGGAAGAAAAGAACAAGAGACTCATTTTCTGTGACTTTGGGAGGTAGGACCAGAAGCTACTAAGTTGGTTTTAATATGCAGAATAAAATATCCAACATTTGAAGCTGTTTGAGCACAAGATACACTCTTCCAGGAAATAGTGAGTGTTTCGCCTGGAGGATTCAGGCAGAGGCCGTCTGTCCAAGATGCTGCAGGTGCATTTCCTGCACTGGCCACCATCTGGGACTCTCAAATGACATTTTAATACCTGAATTCTGTAAATCTCTAATACAACA
Source organism: Saccopteryx bilineata (assembly GCF_036850765.1). NCBI lineage: Eukaryota > Metazoa > Chordata > Mammalia > Chiroptera > Emballonuridae > Saccopteryx > Saccopteryx bilineata. The sequence goes on along the minus strand of NC_089497.1, from coordinate 66,483,501 downwards.
TCTATGCCAGTTTTGCTATTTCCACAAAGACTTTCCTGTTTGGGAAGAATCTCTCACCTCTCTGCTGGTTTGTATCTGAATCCCTACACATATACACATGCATACACTCCACAAACAGCACACAGACAGTCTTTACTAGGCACAGAGAACCTGGCCACAAATTGCTTCAAATTGTTTCAAATATCTGGTGCAGGCACACATTACAATGACTCAACTGCACAACCTTGAGTGGGAAGAAGAGCAGGAAATAATTTGAATAACAGGAGGAGGCCACTTGGCCTTCCACTCTGTAAACAGAGCCCCCAGGGCAAGCCGGGTGTGTGATGAGCGGTGAAAGCCTGCCACGTCCTTAATGTGTCTCATTTCCTAGATGCCACTCAGAGTTGTAAGGCATCTTGAATTATATGACTGCTAAACGCACCCCAGCCACTTCATGGGAGGCATCACCAAGCAGGAGTCGGCCTGAAGGGCCGACTTCTGGTGGGTGATGTTGCATTCGATGAAAGACATTAAGTCTATTTCTGCTGTGGGGTCTTTCTGAGGTAGTTTAAAGGGAAATTTTGGTGCTGTTTGAAATTCCCTCATCTGCCTACTTTAGAGGGTGTTAAGGTACAATTCCACTGCAGAAGGTCTATTACCACTTTCAGTGTAGACAGCACGATGGGAAGTGCCAGGTCTCCACAGCTCTCCTCTTCCACAGCACCATGAGAAAGCGGATGCTGGGCACCAGGGAGTCAGGAATTAGTTACTGAGTAACTGGTTAGAGAGCAAGTTACTCTGGTCTTTCAGAATTGATGTCCTAGTAGGAACATCAGTCTAATGGTTGTGACCCCTAGTATAGTCCCGCACCAATTTTGTGAGTTTAGGGAAATCTGTTTCTCTTTGCGGGGCTTGGCCTCTTGTGTGTGTCTTGGGGAGGAGTGGCTGGGGGATGGGGATGGAGAAAGAGGGAGAAGAGTATACAGTAAGTGAGCTCCATTATTCCAATGTGAATGTGCCAGAATTCTTTTATTTCTAGATTTCAGAAGGCAGCAAACTTTTTCTGTAAAGGCCAGATCTTTTAGGGTCTGCATACCACACTGTCTGTAGCAACCACTCAGCATCGGCATCATTACAGGGAAGCAGCAATAAATGAATGAGCATGGCTTTGTTTCAATACGACATCTACAAAAATAAGTTGCAAGCAGAATTGGTTTGCTGACCTCTGATTTGTTAGCTCTTGTTCCAGTCTATTTTATCTATTCTCCATATAATAAATAGGACTTTCTTATTCATTCTGAAGTGAGTGGTGGTACTCCATTTATCTCAGCCGATACTATAAAGAAACTTTCCCAAGGGTCTTGACTCTTGTCTCCAGAATTAAGTAGTTTCAACTTACAACAGCTTTTCTTTAGATCATTTCAGAGTTCTGCTGAATGTTGGGCTAAAAACTGTGTCGAGGTAAGTAATGGCAGCTGACCATTTTGCCCCTGTCAAAGAAATCCTGATTTCCAAGATTTGCCAAATCACTATTATGAGTGGAAAATTTAGTCAATGACAAATTGGCTGAATCTTTTCAATAACAAGATCTCGAAAGAATAACTAGAGCTGGAAGACTGGTCTCCTAAGCTTGGCATCGAGCAACTTTCAATGCAGTGTCAATGGCTTTATCCAGCCTCCTATAACCATCACCAGACATTGTATCAATTCTATCTCTTCTAAGCTATGTGCCTTTAAAGAGGCAACTCAACCTCGCTGTGTCTCAGTTTTCTCAATCAAATGAAACAATTTGTTTAAAGACCTTTGCACATCACCTGGTATACAGTACACTCGTGAGAAATGCCATGTATTAGCTCCTTACCCCATGAACATTCTTGCCTCTGGGCCTTGGCTCACCTGTATCCTAAACATCTGTATGCTTTCCATTCCTCGAGACTGAGCCAAATACTGACTGGCCAGGAAAAGTCCCCCTATTTTCTTGGTAAGAAATAACCTGTCTAAGTCCCACTCACCCCTTAACTGAACCTCCTACTTTTACTTCTCATGGTCATTTTCTATTTTGTCATAATTTGTTGGTACCTACCACCATAAATATCTATGAGACAGCACAAGTCACCAGCTCTCACATGGACACCCTCCATGATGCTGAGCCCAGTGCTGCAGCATATAAATGATTCTGGGTAAGTGTTGGTTGAATTAATGAGTCAAGTAAACCAAGAAAAGCCTTAACAGCCTGATTGGTTGTCCTTTTCATTTAGCATCCTGACACTTTTGTTTTATGGAGATGAGGATCTTGTGGAAGTGTAGAATGGCTCATTAATTTTCAAAATATATTGGATAAAAAACTGACAGAGGCTTTTTGAAGATGGCAGCAGAGTAGGCGGACACACAGACGCCCAGCTCTCAACACCAAACTGGAATACAAATCAATTTAGGAAAAATCAGCATGAAAAACCAACACTGAACTGCAAGAACAGCTCTCAAAAACCAAGGAGCAAAGAGGAAGCCACAATAAACCTGGTAAGGAGTGCCTGAATCTCCTCTGCTTACAGGAACAGCAAGGGGGGGTGAGGCTGAGAGCCCAGAGAGGATTTCACAGAGGAAAAAGAGCAGAAACTACTGCTCACAGCCACTTACCTGGCGACCAGGGTGCAAGGTGGGTTGAAAAGACCAGCTTATCTCCCAAGTGGAAAGGACAAGGAGAGGGACAGACTGTGAGGGGCTAAGGTATGCAAGAAACGAAATAAAAAAGCTGACTCATTCATGCTGGAGGCGGCCATAGCTGGGGGAGGGACTGAACCTTTCACAAAACAGAGCTGAAGTGCTTCCGGATCAGAGATCTCCGGACATCTATCCAGCTCCAATCAGCACAAAAAGACACAGCTGAAAACAAAAAGTGGGGAGGAGGGGCAGTAACTCAGGTCTCCATGGAGATCTGAGATACACCTCCCCCTACTGAAGCTGAGAAAAAACCCTGCCCCCAGTGAGATTAGTTGGTGGAACAGACCTTCAGCGTCTCAGGTTACACCCACAGCATTCCTGGTTACAGTTTCAAGGAAGCCCCCTGCTGAGATCAGTTAACAAGACTATCACCTGTTAAGAAAACAAACAAATCAAGACTTCAAAGCTGCCCAAATCCGAAAGTGGATTACAAATAATAGCTGATACCAATCCAAGAAGACCTAGAAATAACACAACTGAAAACAGGAGGCAGAAAACACCAAGCCTAGACTCAAGCAACTCTACAAATAAAACACCATTATGAGAAGACAAAAGAGTGCAACCCAAATGAAACCACAAGAGACACCCTTGAGAGATGAGCTGAGTGATATGGAAATAATCAAACTTCCAGATGCAGAGTTCAAAATAATGATTGTAAGGATGCTTAGGGATCTTAGAACAACAATGGAGGGGCAGTTTGAAAACCTAAATAAAGAAATAGCAAGTATAAAAAAGGATATTGAAATATTAAAAAAGAATCAGTCAGAGATGACAAATACAATATCAGAAATGAAGACCACAATGGAAGGAATTAAAAACAGGATGGATACAGCAGAGGATCGAATCAGTGAGTTGGAGGACAACTGGAATGAAGGCATGAAAGCAGAGAAGAAAAGAGAAAAGAGACTCAAAAAGTCAGAGGAAACACTTAGAGAGCTCTGTGACAACATGAAGAGAAATAACATCCGCATCATAGGGGTTCCTGAAGAAGAAGAAAAAGAACAAGGGATAGAGACTTTGTTCAATCATATCATAACTGAAAACTTCCCTAAATTAATGTAAGAGAAACTCTTACAAGTCCAAGAAGCACAGAGAACTCCATTAAAGAGAAACCCAAAGAAACCTACACCAAGACACATCATAATTAAAATACCAAAGCTAAGCGATAAAGAGAAAATATTAAAAGCTGCAAGAGAAAAAAAAGTTATCACCTACAAAGGAGCCCCCATTAGGATGACATCCGACTTCTCAACAGAAACACTTGAGGCCAGAAGGGAATGGCAAGAAATATTCAAAGTAATGCAGAACAAGAACCTACAACCAAGACTACTTTATCCAGCAAGGCTATCGTTTAAAATCGAAGGAGAAATAAAAAGCTTCCCAGACAAAAAACAACTCAAGGAATTCATTACAACTAAACCAATGCTGCAGGAAATGTTAAGGGGCCTGTTGTAAACAGATCAAAGTTGGAAAAGAATATAGCAAAAAAAGGAATACACCTTTAAAGAAGAAAATGGCAATAAACAACTACATATCAATAATAACCTTAAATGTAAATGGATTAAATGATCCAATCAAAAGACATAGGGTAGCTGCGTGGATAAGAAAACAGGACCCATACATATGCTGTCTACAAGAGACACACCTTAGAACAAAAGATACACATAGATTGAAGGTCAAAGGATGGAAAAAAACATTTCATGCAAACAGAAATGAAAAAAAAGCTGGAGTAGCAATACTTATATCAGACAAATTGGACTTTAAAACAAAGGATATAGTAAGAGATAGAGAAGGCCACTACATAATGATAAAGGGAGTAATCCAACAGGAAGATATAACTATTATAAATATCTATGCACCTAATATAGGAGCACCCAAATATATAAAACAGACTTTGATGGATTTAAAGGGCGAGATCAACAGCAATACTATAATAGTAGGGGATTTCAATACCCCACTAACATCACTAGATAGATCCTCAAGAAAGAAAATTAACAAAGAAACAGCAGACTTGTTAGAAACAATAGATCAACTCGATTTAATAGATATCTTCAGATCCTTTCACCCTAAAGCAGCAGAATATACATTCTTTTCAAGCGCTCATGGTACATTCTCTAGGATAGACCACATGTTAGGGCACAAAAGTGCTCTCAACAAATTTAAGAAGACTGAAATGATATCAAGCACCTTCTCCGATCACAACGGCATGAAACTAGAAATGAATCACAGCAGAAAAGCTCAGAAATTCTCAAACACATGGAAACTAAATAGCAGGGTGCTAAATAATGAATGGATTAAGAATGAGATCAAAGAAAAAATAAAAAAATTCCTAGAAACGAATGACAATGAGCATACAACAACTCAAAATTTATGGGACACAGCGAAAGCAGTGCTGAGAGGGAAGTTCATAGCACTACAGGCACACTTTCAGAAGCTAGAAAAAGCTCAAATAAACAACTTAACCCTGCATCTAAAAGAATTAGAAAAAGAACAGCAAGTAAAGCCCAAATGTAGTAGAAGGAAGGAAATAATAAAGATCAGAGCAGAAATAAATGACATAGAGGCTAAAGAAACAATACAGAGGATCAATGAAACTAGGAGCTGGTTCTTTGAAAAGGTAAACAAGATTGATGAACCTTTAAGTAGACTCACCAAGAAAAAGAGAGAGAGGACTCAAATAAATAAAATTAGAAATGAGAGAGGAGAAATAACAACTGACACAACAGAAATACAAAATATTGTAAGAAAATACTATGAAGAACTGTATGCCAAAATGCTAGACAACCTAGATGAAATGGACAAATTCCTTGAAACATACAATCTTCCAAAAATCAATCTGGAAGAATCAGAAAACCTAAACAGACCGATTACACCAAATGAGATCGAAACAGTTATCAAAAAACTCCCAACAAAGAAAAGTCTGGGGCCCGATGGCTTCACAACGGAATTCTACCAAATATTCAAAGAAGAACTAACTCCTATCCTTCTCAAACTATTTCAAAAAATTCAAGAGGAAGGAAGACTTCCAAGCTCCTTTTATGAGGCGAGCATAATTCTGATTCCAAAACCAGGCAAAGACAACACAAAGAAAGAAAATTATAGGCCAATATCTCTGATGAATATAGATGCTAAAATCCTCAACAAAATATTAGCAAACCGGATCCAACAATATATGGAAAAAATCATACACCATGATCAAGTGGGATTTATTCTGGGGAGGCAAGGCTGGTACAATATTCGTAAATCAATCAGTGTGATTCATCACATAAACAAAAAGAAGGAGAAAAACCATATGATAATTTCAATAGATGCAGAAAAAGTATTTGATAAAATCCAGCACCCATTCATGATCAAAACTCTCAGCAAAGTGGGAATACAGGGAACATACCTCAACATGATAAAAACCATCTATGAGAAACCCACAGCCAACATCATACTCAATGGGCAAAAATTAAAAGCAATCCCCTTAAGATCAGGAACAAGGCAGGGGTGCCCCCTTTCACCACTCTTATTTAACATAGTCCTGGAAGTCCTAGCCACAGCAATCAGACAAGAAGAAGAAATAAAAGGCATTCAAGTTGGAAAAGAAGAAGTAAAACTATCATTATTTGCAGATGATATGATATTGTATATAGAAAACCCTAAAGTCTCAGTCAAAAAACTACTGGACCTGATAAATAAATTCAGCAAAGTGGCAGGATATAAAATCAATACTCAGAAATCAGAGGCATTTTTATACACCAACAATGAACAGTCAGAAAGAGAAATTAAGGAAACAATCCCCTTCACAATTACAACAAAAAAAATAAAGTACCTAGGAGTAAACTTAACCAAGGAGACTAAAGACTTGTACTCGGAAAATTACAAAGCATTGATAAAAGAAATCAAGGAAGATACAAACAAGTGGAAGCATATACCGTGCTCATGGTTAGGAAGAATAAACATCATTAAAATGTCTATATTACCCAAAGCAATCTATAAATTCAATGCAATACCAATTAAAATACCAATGACATACTTCAAAGATATAGAACACATATTCCAAAAATTTATATGGAACCAAAAGAGGACACGAATAGCCTCAGCAATCTTAAAAAAGAAGAATAAAGTGGGAGGTATCACACTTCCTGATATCAAGTTATACTACAAGGCCGTTGTACTCAAAACAGCCTGGTACTGGCATAAGAACAGGCATATAGATCAATGGAACAGAACAGAGAACCCAGAAATAAACCCACAGTTCTATGGACAACTGATATTTGACAAAGGAGGTAAGGAAATACAATGGAGTAAAGACAGCCTCTTTAACAAATGGTGTTGGGAAAATTGGACAGCTACCTGCAAAAAAATGAAACTAGATCACCAGCTTACACCACTCACAAAAATAAACTCAAAATGGATAAAAGACTTGAATGTAGGCCGTGAAACCATAAGCATCTTAGAAGAAAACATAGGCAGTAAGCTCTCCGACATCTCTCAGAGCAATATATTTGCTGATTTATCTCCACGGGGAAGTGAAATAAAAGACAGGATAAACAAATGGGACTATATCAAACTAAAAAGCTTTTGCACAGCTAAAGACAACAAGAACAGAATAAAAAGACAAACTACACAATGGGAGAATATATTTGACAATACGTCTGATAAGGGGTTAATAACCAAAATTTATAAAGAACTTATAAAACTCAACACCAGGAAGACAAACAACCCAATCCAAAAATGGGTAAAAGAGATGAATAGACACTTCTCCAAAGAGGACATACAGATGGCCAATAGGCATATGAAAAAATGCTCAACATCACTAATCATTAGAGAAATGCAAATTAAAACCACAATGAGATATCACCTCAAACAAGTCAGAATGGCGCTTATCAACAAAACAACACAGAATAAGTGCTGGCGAGGATGTGGAGAAAAGGGAACCCTCCTGCACTGCTGGTGGGAATGCAGACTGGTGCAGCCACTGTGGAAAACAGTATGGAGATTCCTCAAAAATCTGAAAATCGAACTGCCTTTTGACCCAGCTATCCCACTTTTAGGAATATACCCCAAGGACACCATAGAACGGCTCCAAAAGGAGAAATGCACCCGCATGTTTGTGGCAGCATTGTTCACAATAGCGAAGATCTGGAAACAGCCCAAGTGTCCGTCAGAGGACGAGTGGATTAAAAAACTTTGGTACATATATACTATGGAATACTACTCAGCCATAAGAAATGATGACATCGGATCATTTACAATAACATGGATGGACCTTGACAACATTATACGGAGTGAAATAAGTAAATCAGAAAACAAAAAACAAAAACTAAGATGAATCCATACATAGAAGGGACATAAAAATGAGACTCAGAGACATGAACAAGAATGTGATGGCAACAGGGGCGGGAGGTTGGGGGAGGGGGGAGGGGGTGAAGAAGGAGAGAGGGGTTAGGGGAGGGGCACAAAGAAAACCAGATAGAAGATGACAGAAGACAATTTAACTTTGGGGGAGGGGTATACAGCACAATCAAATGTCAAAATAATCTAGAGATATTTTCTCTCAACATATGTACCCTGATTTATCAATGTCACTGCATTAAATTTAATAAAAAAAAAAAACTGGAAAAAAAAAAACTGACAGAGATGTAGTTTTTGCTCAGTTTTCATTTGAGTATGGGTGGATGGTTTTTCTTGATAACTTGCAGCCTATGTATTCATTCATTTATACTGTGTCTAGGCACAAGCTGAAGACTTAGAGTTCTGAACCTAGGAGGAAACAGGAGCAGGTGGGCTTGGAGCCCAGGGCTCGAGAGAGAGACTGTCAAATTTTGCTAATTAAATCTGGGATTCCGCTGTCCCTCAGCCTGCCAAGATGATGTCAATGGGCTGCACCTAGATATTGTACTAGAGAATCCCCACTGCCATTTGTTTTCTGTTACTAGTGGAAGAGAAATGTGTGTGCATCAGCCACACATCAAAGCCACACTTTACCCCAATTTAGAATCTAAATTTACTCCTACTGGGTTTAAATTTATAGAGTTGAGTTTAACTTCAGGGAAATTGTGCTTCCCAGGCCTATGACAATTCCAAATGCTGAATAAATCACAGACTTGTAGAAAATTAAAAAGGGACTCAGAGAATAATAATTCTAATGTCCAATGCATTCATCTCCCCAAACACCTCTAAAAAGAGAGCTTTGCAACTTCCTTCTGAATCCTTTTATGACAGGGAGTTCTATTGTTATGTGAGACAGACCATTTCTTTTATTTTTTTTATTTTTTATCATAACTCTAATTCTTACTGACATTAATAGTAACATCAGCTTGCATTCTCATGGTGATTTACTTCTAAGAAAGTATCTTCACATTTGTAATGTTTCCTTTTCACAAGGTTATTGGAAAGAGGTCTGGGCTCACTTCATTACCCCTACCTACTTCAGTGATAAGGAACATAGGCCTGGCTGGTTCCAAGTTCTAAACCTCGTGCAGGGTGTCTGACTCCATACGTGAGGTGATTTCCACTGGGCCATAAATTTCCTTTTTAAAAATAAGTTATTATTACCTTGTTTTTAAATAATGAAGTATATTTTATGAAAATGTAGAGAAGATGAGGTACTACTCTGTTTCACTCCCTATCTCAGTACTCCTTGGAGATAGATTAACCATGTGGCCAAAGTCCAGAGAAGAAAGGAAACTTGGAAGAGATCCTACCTGCCTGACTGCAGCCTCAGTTCCCATTTGAAGGTGATTCAGGCAAGTTCCTGGGATCTGCTTTTGGTGGGCGATGGCCTGCCTCTCAGAGGACACGGAGCAAAGCCTGAAAGAGCCAACTGGCAGTTGGTTGGTCACAGCTCCAGGAGGGACTCTGTCCTGATGGCATCAGCTCTCTTAGGTGGCCCAGTCCTGTTAAGGGGCATTACCCTTTCCTCCTTTCCCTCTCACATACCTGTGAAAGTTCATGATCCTATAAGCCCTTTCACTTCTTCAATTCAATAATTCTTGATGGTCTACATGTTGCTGTTGGTTTACCTGGAAAGGAACCGATGGCTGGCAGTCCCCAAGAGCATTGACTTAATAGTGTTGAGGGAACTTACACTGGAAAGGGCTGTGTTCATAGGAATATAAACACAAAAGAAGGAGGGAGAGAAGCAAGAGAAGGAGAAGAAATAAATGCTGAAAATTTGAGTGAATGACAAGCTTGAAAGAAGAACTATAACAGGGGTCAGGAATCTATGGTTCACGAGCCAGATGTATCTCTTTTGATGGCTGCATCTGGCTCGCAGACAAATCTTTAATAGTAAAACAATAACGTTAAAAATATAAAACATTCTCATGTATTACAATCCATTCATTTCCTACCACTTACGTTCATAGTTGCGGGTGGCTGGAGCCAATCACAGTTGTCCTCCAGGACAACACCAAATTTTTATTGGATAATGCATAATGTACACGAGTTGTTGTATGGCTCTCATGGAATTACATTTTAAAATATGTGGCATTCATGGCTCTCTCAGCCAAAAATGTTCCTGACCCCTGAACTATAAAGTCAAAATAATGTAAAGCCTATTTAAATAGAATGCAGAGAAGATAGAGCAAGAAAGACAATTTTTTAGTACATATTTTCAATGAGATTCAAGAAGATGTTACAAGAGAGAAAGCTGATAAAGAGAAAGAACTCTCAAAAATTAAAAAATATAATTTAAAACAATTTTTAAAATTAAAACAATCTATAGAAAGAGTAGAAATATGGAGGGACTGAAAGATCTAAAAGATAAACTTAAAATATGCTCCAAAATATAGACTAAAAAAACAAATCAATAAAAATTATTGGTGAAACTAAAAGAGAAGTGGAGGATGGATTCAGAGTATATGGTACTTCCCCATGTATAAGACACACCTTAATTTTGGGGCCTAAAATTTGAAAAAAAAATGTATTACATAAAGTTATTGAACTCAAGTTTTTTTTATTGATTTAAATTTATTGTGTTTACATAGATTCAACTATCCCACCAAATACATCCCCCCACCCCCATGTTCCTCTCAACATCCCAATTGTCCCCCTCCCCCCAATGCCTCCCCTCTTCCCTCCAGGATTTGCTTTTCTGCTCTCTATAATGCTGTGTTATGTATATATAATTTCACCAATCTCTTTCCCTTCTCTGATTCCATCCTCTCATCCCCTATCCCTCTGTCCACTTTCCCTCTGGTCCCTTTGATCCCACCTCTGCCTCTGTTCCATTCCTCAGTTCACATTGTTCATTGGATTCCTCAAATGAGTGAGGTCATACAATATTTGTCTTTCTTTGCCTGGCTTACTTCACTTAACATAATATATATAGTTTCCAGGTCCATTCATGTTGTCGCAGAAGGTAAGATTTCCTTCTTTTTCCTGGCCCCATAGTATTCCATTGTGTATATGTACCACAGTTTTTAATCCACTTGTCTTCTGACGAATACTTGGGCTGTTTCCAGATCTTGGCTATTGTGAAAAATGCTGCCATAAACATGAGGGTGCATTTCTCCTTTTGAAACAGTGGTATGGTGTTCTGGGGGTATATTCCTAAAAGTGGGATGATTGGGTCAAAAGGCAGTTCCATTTTAAATTTTTTTTAAAAAAATCCATACAGTTTTCCATAGTGGTTGCACCAGTCTGCATTCTCACCAGCAGTGCAGGAGGGTTACCTTTTCTCCACATCCTCTTTAACACTTATTATGTGTTGTTTTGCTAATAAGTGCCATTCTGACTTGTGTGAGGAGATATCTCATTGTGGTTTTAATTTGCATTTCTCTAATGACTAGTGATGTTGAACATTTTTTCATCTGCCTATTGGTCATCTGTATGTCCTCTTTGGAGAAGTGTCTATTCATTTCTTTTGCCTCCCCCCCTTTTTTTTTACAGAGACACAGAGAGAGGGATAGACAGGGACAGACACACAGGAACGGAGAGATGAGAAGCATCAATTATTAGGTTTTTTTCATTGTGCATTGCCACACCTTAGTTGTTCATTGATTGCTTTCTCATATGTGCCTTGACCTTGGGCCTTCAGCAGATCGAGTAACCCCTTGCTTGAGCCAGCAACCTTGGGTACGAGCTGGTGAGCTTTGCTCAAACCAGATGAGCCCATGCTCAAGCTGGCGACCTTGGGGTCTCGAACCTGGGTCCTCAGCATCCCAGTCTGATGCTCTATCCACTATGCCACTGCCTGGTTAGGATCTTTTGCCCATTTTTTGATTGGATTGTTTATCTTCCTGGTGTTGAGTTTTACAAGTTCTTTATAAATTTTGGTTATTAACCCCTTATTAGACGTATTGTCAAATATGTTCTCTCATTGTGTGGTTTCTCTTTTTATTTTGTTCACATTGTCTATAGCTGTGCAAAATGTTTTTGAGTTTGATATAGTCCCATTTGTTTATCCAGTGTTGGCAAACTCATTAGTCAACAGAGCCAAATATCAACAGCACAATGATTGAAATTTCTTTTGAGAGCCAAATTTTTTAAACTTAAACTATATATATAGGTAGGTACATTCCTTATTGAGGTAGTGCCTGCACATGGTATTCTGTGGAAGAGCCACACTCAAGGGGCCAAAGAGTCGCATGTGGCTTGCGAGCCGAGCCGCAGTTTGCCTATCAAGGGTTTATCCTGTCCTTTATTTTCCTTGCTTGTGGAGATAAATTAGCAAATATATTGCTGTAAATGAGGTCGGAGAGCTTACTATGTTTTCCTCTAGGATGTTTATGGTTTCACGACTTACATTTAAGTCTTTTATCCATTTTGAGTTTATTTTTGTGAATGGTGTAAGTTGGTGGTCTAGTTTCATTTTTTTTGTAGGTAGGTGTCCAATTTTCCCAACATTATTTGTTAAAGAGACTGTCTTTACTCCATTGTATGCTATTACCTCCTTTGTCAAATAGCAATTGTCCATAAAGGTGTTCGTTTATTTCTGGGTTCTCTGTTCTGTTCCACTGATCCATATGACTGGTCTTATTCCAGTACCAAGATGTTTTGAGTACAATGGCCTTGTAGTATAACTTGATATCAGGAAGTGTAATACCACCCACTTTATTCTTTTTTTTTCAAGATTGCTGAGGCTATTCGTGTGCTTTTTTTTGGTTTCATATAAATTTTTGGAATATTTGTTCAATTACTTTGAAGTATGTTATTGATATTTTAATTGGAATTGCATTGAATTTGTAAATTGTTCTGGATAATATAGACATTTTAATGATGTTTATTCTCCCTATCCATGAACATGGTATATGCTTCCACTTGTTTGTATCTCCCTTGATTTCTTTTATCAATGTTTAATAATTTCCGAGTACTGTATAAGTCTTTAACCTCCTTGATTAAATTTACTCTTAGGTACTTTATTTTTTTGGTTGCAATAGTGAAGGGGATTGTTTCCTTAATTTCTCTTTCAGACAGTTCATTGTTGGTGTATAAAAATGCCTCTGATTTCTGAATATTAATTTTATATCCTGCCACCTTTCTGAATTCATTTATCAGGTCCAGTAGTTTTTTGACTGAGACTTTAGGGTTTTCTATGTACAGTATCATATCATCAGCAAATAATAATAATTTTACTTCTTTTTTTCCAATTTGGATGCTTTTTATTTCTCCTGGAAGCTAGGCAGCCCTCTCCATGTTTCTGCTTTTTCTACCAGTCTCAGTGTGGCTTCTTTGGTAGACTTTGGTTATAGATTCCTCTTGGCTTAGCCCAAAGTTGGTTTTTCCAGATGATTGTTCTTAAAATTAAGTTGTAATCCACTTTGGTTCTGGAAGGTGGAAGTTGGAACTTCTGCCTACTCCATCACCATCTTGCCGCCCCCAACACTCTGAACTCAAGTTTTATTCATTATAGAATTCATACAGCTCCTTATCACTGTCAAAACTTCCATCCATTAGTTTGTCCTCATTTGTGTCTGAAGAGGAATCACTATCTTCTTATATTTCTTCATCCTCAGTTCCATCTATGGCATTTGAAATGCCACAACCACTGTATAAAATGCACCCAGTTTTTAGACCCCAAATTTTTCCAAAAAGGGTGCATCTTATACATGGAGAAATACAATATAATTCACAAAGACAAGCAGCTTCGGAGGAGAAAAAGAAAATAAATTTTTTTGTATTTTTCTGAAGTGAGAAATGAGGAGGCATAGAGACAGACTCCTACATGTACCTGACCAGGATCCACCTGGCAAGCCCACTAGGGGGCGATACTTTTCCCATCTGGGATGTTGCTCTGTTGCAACTGGAGTCATTCTAGTGCCTGAGGCAGGGAGGTCATGGAACCATCCTCAGCACCCAGGACAACTTTGCTCTAATGGAGCCTTGGCTACAGGAGCAGAAGAGAAAGAAAGAGAGAAAGGAGGTGGGAAGGGTGGAGAAGCAGATGGGGTTGCTCCTGTGTTCCCTTGCCAAGAATCAAACCTGGGACTTCCACATGCCAGGCTGATGCTCTATCACTGGCCAGGGACCAAGAAAAGATTTTTTAAAAAATAAAAAAATTAACTTCTGGAGCTGATTAAAGGTCAACATTTTAGATTAAAACAAAATTACATACACGATGAACAAAGAAAATAAAAACAAATTTTTTTCTGAAATTTTAACTTCTAAGACTAAAGAACATTTTGCAAGTTTTGTAAAAGAGAATACTTAACAAGAGAAGGAGAATGATTTTGACATTAGAGTTCTTATTTGCAGCACTGGAAAATGTTGAAAAATATTTAAAGACTATGAATTGAAAAGTACTGTGAATCTTTTGGTTTTCCAACCAAGAACCTTCAGGATTCAAAAAGTTTGTACCCATCCCATGAACATTTTATGAAGCACTTGAAGAAAAATGCCTTCTAATTATAATTTAATTAGGAAAAGAGACCAGGTTGGGGCAGATGAAATGTATAAGGAAAACGCTGATTTTCAATGAATCCAATAAGTTTTATTTTTAAATAAAAACGAAGTTTTTTTTAAATAGAAGAGAAAAACAAATAAATATTTTAACAACTCGGAGTAAAAATTTCAATCATGTTAACATCAAAGGAGGATGAAACAGGGAAGAGCATTCTAAGAGTCTCTTTTTGAGGAAATAGAAGCATAGTTAGTATCTAACTTTTAAAATTTGTATTTGGATAGGTTTCAATCAACTTTTTAAAGGTTTAAAACTAACCATTAATAAAATATAAATACATAGTAGAACTAAAAAATATCATAACAGGAAAGTAATAGAATAAAAAAGATGGTCAAGTCAAATAAAGCAAGGAAAAGGGAAAAAGTAAGCAAAAAATCCTAGAGATGAAAAATACAGAATAAAAAGAAAAACTTAAGTTCTAAATGGTACAAAGAGTAATTCTACTGAGCATTTAAGAAAGAAATGTCAATCTTATACAAACTATCCTAGGTAATAAAAAGAGGGAACACCTTCCAATTTGTTTTTCAAGGTCAACACAGTCTGAATACCAAAATCTGAGAAAGACGACATAAAATAGAAATGTCACAGGTCAGTTTCACTTATACATGCAAAGCCCCAAGCAAAATGATAACAAATGAATTCTGGCAATTATTAAAGGGATAATGCATTACAATTAATTGACTTAATTATAAAAATTCAAGTTTCACCTGACCAGGCGGTGGCGCAGTGGATAGAGCGTCAGACTGGGATGTGGAGGACCCAGGTTCAAGACCTCGAGGTCGCTAGCTTGAGTGTGGGCTCATCTGGTTTGAGCAAGGCTCACCAGCTTGGACCCAAGTTCGCTGGCTCAAGCAAGGGGTTACTCGGTCTGCTGAAGGCCCATGGTCAAGGCACATATGAGAAAGCAATCAATGAACAACTAAGGTGTTGTAACGAAAAACTAATGATTGATGCTTCTCATCTCTCTCTATTCCTGTCTGTCTGTCCCTATCTATCCCTCTTTCTGACTCTCTCTCTGTCTCTGTAAATAAAAAAAAAAATCATGGTTCATTTAACAAAAGAGAAAAATGATAAATTAGCTTGCAACATGAATGGAAGAAAAAAAACATCATAAAGTCATATAAGTGGATGAAGAAAAACATTTGATAAAATTTAGCATCTATTCATAATAAAATTTCATAGTAAGACTGAAAAGGAGCTACATATACCTTCCAGTAAATTCGTACTTAGTGGAGAAATGTTGAAAGTTTCTCTTTCAGAATAATTGCAGTGAAAAATGCCTATTTCTACTATTCACTATTATTTGGGAAGTTCTAGCTGGTATAGTAAAACAAGATAAAGTTTAAAGCTTTAAAAGGAAAGAATAATAATGTCATTATTTAATATACAATTGTGTATGTAGAAAATCCAAAAATATCTACAAATAAATTATTAAAATTAATATAAAATTTATTGCATTTTTTATTATATATAAACAAATTTTGCACAAAAATCAAATGTATTCATGTATACCTGCACCAAGTGGTTAAAGCATAAAAATTTTTAAAGAGGCCATTCATAAGAGTATAAAAAATGTCAAATATCTAGAACTAATTCTAACAAAAGATGTATAAGGTTCTTGCAACCATAAAATATTGCTGAGCAACATTGAGGAGAGGTATCATATATTCAAGGACTGGAAGAGTGAGGATTATTGATCTAAAAACTCAGTACAATCCCAATCAAAATCTCAAAAGGCTGTTCTTGTTTGGACCTTGATAAGCTGAGTATAAAATGTATATGGAGAGATGAAGAGTTAAACAGCCAAAATGCTTTTGAAGAGAAAACCAAGGTAGAAGACATGATGTGCAAGATCTGAAGACAGTTATTAAAACAGTGTGATGTTAGCACAGAAATATAACCCAGTGGACTAAAATATAGAAATCAGAAGTTGACTCCCACATATATGGACACTTAGTATGTGATCTAGATGAAAATGAAGGCCAGTACAGAAAGGACAGGGTTTTGTTTTTTTTTTTTTTTTTTTTTTTTTTTTCAGTAAATGGTAGAAATTTAGGCTTAGAATAAAGGGAGAAAATAAAAATATAAAGTATTAGGAATGAGAAAAGTGTAAGTATATGAAGAATCTAAGTGAAATATATAATTATTTAGGAGAGTTGAAATGACCAAAATTGACTTGAGACAGGGCTCTCTGGAGCTGACGACCTTGTATCTGTGGGCTTCAGACCATCAGTCAAAGAGGTCTTAGTTGTAGAGCCTTCCAGTGACTGGAAAGTTCAATTCAAGGCATCCATTTTGGCTGTGGTTGCCATGTTCTTCAGTCCAGCTTTGCCAATAATAGAGTATACATGCTGTATTTTCACGCTCCTAGCTCCACTATCCACTTCCCAGTGTGTTCTAACATAAGTGAAGGTGTGAGTAATTAGCTTTCCAACATACTTCAGAGTGGAAACAAGATAAAAATTTTCCAAAATCTTTTTATGATGTTAGCATAGACTTGACATCAAATTTGATAAAGAAAGCACAAAATACACACATTATATACCGTATTTCTTCATGTATAAGATGCACTTTTTTTCCAAAAAATTTGGGTCTAAAAACTGGGTGCTTCATATACAGTGGTTGTAGACTTTTTTACTTGCATTTCCCGCTTTTTTGACAGTGATGAGGAATTGTATAAATTTTATGATGAATAAAACTTGAGTTTAATAACTTTATGTAATACATTTCCTTTTTAAATTTTGGGCCCCAAAATTAAGGTGTGTCTTATACATGGGAGCATCTTATACATGGGAAAATATGGTACATATATATTTCTATTTATGAACATGATATTAATTGTGCCAAATGACTCAAGGAACAAGGGGAGCTTATTTGTTTATGTTACAAAAATAATGTGGTAGTATGTTTTTTGGCATGTTGGAAACAAGTACTTATAGCCTTTTTGTGTTCTGGTTTCACTCCCAGACACACTTTCACCTGGTCATGGCAAGGTGCTCACCAGAAGTGCAAGCCAACATTCTATCAGCTTAGAGCTCCAGTAGAATTAAGAGCATCTATGTGCTGACAAGTGCAGCAAAAGTCCTGAGACAGGGTCTCATTGGTCTTGTTTGGTTCCCATGTCTATTACTAAACTATTTATTGTGGACAGATCTGTTGCTCCAACTGGCCAAGAATGGATTATGCAGGGATAGAGTTAGCCTGACCTGCATGATCCTCATGGGCTGAGAGTGAGGAAGCAATAATTTTTTCAAAGGAAAATCAAGCCTCTTACTAGGTGAAAGGAGAGTTGATTCTGGATAAGCAAAATGAAAATAAGACAAACATACACACATAACAAACAAAAGATACAAAATAAAAAATCTAATGTAAGATTAGTTATAAAATTCTCAGCAAATCAAAGCAGCTCTTTATTTAAGGAATAATATGCAGTCCATTAGAAGGGTTCATTTTAGGTGTGCAAGAAAGGTTCAATATTAAGAAGTCCATGAATGCCAATCAGAACATTAATTACTAGAAAAGAAAAACCATGTGGGGGAGAGACATTGGACTTGATTCAGCATCTATTTCTGCTTAGTTAATTCTCCAACAATTATTTCTTGAATACCAACTATGAGCTAAACACTTTACTTGTTACTGTATATATAGGAGTGAAAAAAATGGGCAAAACCCCCTGCCTTGTGGAAGTTATATATTACTGATTAAAAATCTACACAAAATAGTAAGGCTGTGAACCAAATTTTACTAAGTATAGTAAAAATTATGTCAGATGCTAATAGCTAAATTTACATTGATGGTTACCAGGGGGAGGGGGGAGGGGAGTAAAAAGAAACAAATACATGATGATGGAAAACGAGTGGACTTAAGCACACAATGCAATCATAAGCACACAGTACAATCCACTGTTCAAATGTTATAGATTGTTTACCTGAACCCTGTGTACTCTTATTGATCAAGATCACCCCATTAAATTTAATTTCTAAATAAAAAAGAAAATAATTTACATTGACTATTAAAGCACCAAAGACATCTTCATTCTAGAGTTTTTATTATTTTATTTATCTGTCAGGGCACAATTTTAGTAAGATTTTTTGGGAAGTGCAGCTTTTTGTACTGAGCTCTTACTCTTTAAGAATACTTTTTCTTCCTTGCAAGTGAAAATAGCTTGACTAGATAGATTTTTTCAGCCTTAAGTTTTTTTCCTTTAAATTCTTCACAATAGTGTACCAGCTAGAAAATGTTCCTGCTCTCGAAGAGCTTAAGTCATAGAAGAGATGATAGAAAAGTTTTTTTTTAATTTTTTATTTATTCATTTTAGAGAGGAGAGGGAGAGAGAGAGAGAGAGAGAGAGAGAGAGAGAGAGAGAGAGAGAGAGGAGAGACACAGAGAGAGAAGGGGGAGGAGCAGGAAGCATCAACTCCCATATGTGCCTTGACCAGGCAAGCCCAGGGCTTCGAACCAGCCACCTCAGCATTTCCAGGTCGACGCTTTATCCACTGCGCCACCACAGGTCAGGCGATAGAAAAGTTTTATATGTGTGAAAGTGTTACAGGAGAAATACCATCTGCTTTGGGAGTGCACGGGATGGGCACCAAACCCAGGCATGGGGAAGCAGTAAGTGGTTATTTTATTTATTAGAGAAAACGACATCTGAACTAAGACTTAAGGGATGGGTAAGGGTTTCCAGGGTAAGGAGGTGATGTAGGAGCCACTAGCCAGAGAAAACAGCAAGTGGAAAGGCCCATCCACTTAGCAGCTATGGGATAGTAAACGAATCATTTAAATTCTTTGGGCTTCCATCTGTGAAACAGGGATAAGAATGGGAGATACCTATAACAGGCTTTAAAGTCATCTCCTCCAGCCAACCTTTGGTACTGAACCACTCAATAGCCTCACTGTAGGGTCATCTCTCCCAGTTACTGCAATGCATTCCTGGAGGAGCTTGGAGTCCAATCCAGACCTTTAATTCTTAGTCTGTCCCTCTTTATGTTACATCAACGTTCCCACTAGAAAGGGGGAGCTGGTGGCTTAAAATAACACTTTTGTTCAATTACCCCTAATGTTGAATGAAATGCTCTCCTGTAGTGTCTCTCTCCTGCATGTAGTTCAGCTCTTTGGAGTTATCAAGGAAAGGCTTGCATCCTCTCAAACATGACAGGTCTTTGGTAATTCCAGTAGCCACCTGTTTAGTGCATGCTCCCTTTCCCATAGAAAGTAGTCTCATTTACTTCACCATTCTTCCTTCTTTTCAGGCACTGACTTATACACACCACCCTCCTCCTCCTCCTCTTCCTCCTCCTCCTCCTCCTCCACCACCACCACCACCAGGTACATTCTTGATCTCCTCCTCAGCTTTACCCACCCCTCAGTTTTCTCTGAGGGAAAAGTAAGTTCTACCAGGGGGTAGGCTTTTGACCTTCCAGAGAGCTGCACTCAGATTCACTACTCTCCTTCACACTTGGGGCCACCTGATGCTGTTAACAGCACTAACAGGGAGTGCCAAATTTTTTGCATTCCTTAATGCAGATCCAGAGCCCTGACCCATCCACAGAATGCCAGAACTGGAACTAAACTCAGAGACCATATAGCCCAATACTTTGTTATGCAGAAAGGGACACTGTGGCAAGGAGGTGGCGCAACCTGTCCAGGTCTTGGCTAGTGGCTAGTGACACACAGCTAGGATTCAAACCCAGATCCTCATACCTTGAATCTGAACCACGTCACATTTATCAAACTCCTGGGGACAGAATTTCCCTAAATATCTGTGCCAGAATCATTTTCAGCTCAGTTCCACATGTTAGCATTTGCAATATTTAATTCCCAAACCTTAGGAGTTTAAAAAGAACAAAGAGTGAATCCCAAAATGAACCCCTTATTGGATGACATGGATTCTAACAAGTACAAAGTGGGAGACAACACACAGAAAAGTAAAACCTGGGAGCATTTACAGCCTATGACATACATCAGGCTGCGACCAAAATTGTACATGATAGAACATAACAAATCGTGGGTCCGTAGGGAAGAACAAGGAGAGAAAACAGTGTGATAGCGCTGATGCCTCGAGTAGCATTCGTCACCTGTAATCTCCAGCCTCTCCATCTCCAAGCGTGTTGTGTGCACAGCGGGTTTTGCTTTGAAGCAGGAGCCCTCAGCTCTCTCTGTAGACCTGACACACTGACTGACACCCAGTACTGAAAGGGGCTTATAGGGCTAGCCAAGCCCCTCCTCGCTGAAACAGGTTTATAATGGATCTGGATTGAAAAAAAAATAAGATGAAAAAAAAATCTCTGCAGAGTCATCCGTAGAGAGAGTGAATTAATCTATTTTCCTCCAACAATGAAAAACTTAAACCTTCGATTGTATGACTGAGAACGAAGAGGGCCCCACAAAGAGGTACACGAAATAGGCTGTAAAAATGACCTGTCAGGATGAACTCAGGAGAAATCAATAACTTCAATGGAAGACTCTAGGTCAGATTGTGAAATCTCTCCAGCCTGAATATATCTGGGGAGAAATTCTGAATCTTTATAACACAAGTACATTGAGGTCAAGATCCAGAGTCCTTTAAAACATTCAGCAGACCACCCCTTGGCGGGCCTGTGGCTTTGAGCCTGTTTGTTTGCTGCTACTGGCCTGGGGTCCTGGCTGTTCTTTGCACAGGTTTAAAATTCTCACTGACATCACCGGAGGCCATGAGAATCTCACCAAGACCCAAGCTACGCTCTCATGGACAGACTGAAGCCACACAGATAAAAACTTGAGTTCTGCGGATGGGTGTGACCATCAGCAAGCTACGCAGTGTCTCCCAGCTCACACTGCAGTGACCCTGAGTGATCTGTCTCCATTGCTGGAACTCTCCTCTGTGGATCAGTGTGCATTGCTGTTAATTAAATTCATACATAACTACCTGGCTGTCTCCTAGACTCCATCCACCAGAGAGCAAGCAGCTTTCTGGTGCCAGGTCGACTCACCATAATGATTAGACTAATGAAGGCTGAGCTTGCCTTCCAGAATCACAAGGTGTAGCAAAGAACACAGGTGGGACTTAAAGCACTTGACTTCTCCTTTTTCCCCTGCCATTCATATATTAAATCTCAGTGAGTTGCTCAAATGTCCTGAGCCTCATATTTTTAGTTTATAGTGATTTTTATGCAGAACTGTATTTCAGTATTATTCTTGGAGGTTTAAAAATATATACATTTTCTTTCTTGTTCCAGGGCTGTTGAATCAGAATGTCCAGAGGTAAGCTTGGACATCTGTATTTTGCAAAGCTCCATTAGATGCCTCTATTGTGAAACATTCTTTATTAAGAATCATAAGCCACTGGATTATTGTAGGGAGAGCATAGATATGTAGATACAGGGATAAAGGCACAGTTTAAGAGGTAAAGCACTCTAAAATTTAGTTATTTTATCTTCTACTTTTCTTCTCCATAACATATAGACACAAACACTTTTAAGAACCAGGTTCTGGCTCTTAAAGATCTCTTTCCTTTCCATATGTGGGGCATTATCTTTTTTAAAAATCTTTAAATATTGAGTTCAAGTGCTCTATTTTATTTCAGTGCTACTATTGTAAGCCTCTACATATTCTTTTTTATGAAATAATACTGACATTTTATCATTGTGCTTTATATCTATATCATAATCATACATATATCATTAAATCTAATGGATAGGTATTCTTATTTCTATTTTAGAGATGAGGACAGTAAGGTTGAAAGTGTTAGACATATACCTTTGTCTTCTAATTTTTAGTCCAGTTCTGCCTGAGTCACTCTGATAGGGTATCGACATAGTACACAATCAATTATATCTATAAATGATTGCTAGTGCACCAGATGTAATCTATCTCCTAGATTCTCTTTAGTACCCCCCCCAACCCAGGAATGCAGGAGAACTACTGAAGCCAGATTCCCCCATACCCCTGAGGATATGACTGGTGCCAAAGAAGCAATAAAGACCACGATTGGATCAGAACACCATGGAGAGGAAATTACAGTCCTGGGGACCGGCTATCCTGCTTGATGACTCTTACAGTGCTGGAAACCAGCTATCCTACTTTATGACTACTGCATGCCCCCCATTGTACTAATATCATCTGAAAAAGTATGTAGTCATCCCTCTTAATTGAGATTGTAAGGCAAGCTTTGGGCTAGGATATGCCGCCTGTCTCTCAAGTTGCTGGAAATCTTGATTAAAGATGCCTGTTACCCTCTCAGACCCAGTATCTGCTTATTGGCTATTGCGGTGATGGGTGACCCGAATACCAGACAAGTTGCAGTCTGGTAACATCTCTAGGAGCACTATATGAATTTTTATTTATAATTCAGTGTTAATCATTACAAATCAAGCAAGTAAAGAATGGAAGTTAAAGAACCTTTAAAATCTTTCCAAGGCTGGTGATTAAATAATTCTAGCTGTCTGTTAAGAAATCTTGGGCCTAATTGAATTCTTTATTCCTCACCCAGGGATTATAAGATGAAAGAAAGTTCTCGCTCATCAACAAAACAACACAGAATAAGTGACAGGGAGCATGTGGAGAAAAGGGAACCCTCCTGCACTGCTGGTGGGAATGCAGACTTGTGCAGCCACTGTGGGAAACCATATGGAGATTCTTCAAAAAATTAAAAATCAAACTACTTTTTGACCCAGCTATCCCACTTTTAGGAATATACCCCCAAAACACCATAGCACTGTTCCAAAAGGAGAAATACACCCTCATGCTTATGGCAGCATTGTTCACAATATTGAAGATCTGGAAACAGCCCAAGTGTTCATCAGTGGACAAGTGGATTAAAAAGCTTTGGTACATATATACTATGGAATACTACTCAGCCATAAGAAATGATGACATCGGATCATTTACAACAACATGGATGGACCTTGATAACATTAAACTGAGTGAAATAAGTAAATTAGAATAAACTAAGAACTATATGATTCCATACATAGATGGGACATAAAAATGAGACTCAGAGACATGGACAAGAGTATGGTGGTTATGGGGGGGGGAGAAAGGAGAGGAAGGGGTGGAGGGAGGGGAGGGGCACATAGAAAACCAGATAGGGGGGAGACAAGATGGTGATGGAGTAGGTGGACATACCAACTTCCACCTACCAGAACCAAAGTGGATTAGAAACTAATTTTAAGAACCATCACCTGGAAAAACCAACTTTGGACTAAACTAAGAGGACTCTTCAACTAAGGAACACTGAAGAAGGCATACTGAGACTACTAGGAAAAGCAGAAAAGCAGAGAGGGCTGCCTAGCTCCCCAGAGCGAACAGCAGCCAGGAGAGACTCACATGGCAGGAAGTGAATTTAGCAGAGAGGGGAGGGTCCTGAGTCCCAGGAACAAAGCCCCAGCCTGCAGCCCCAGAGTCTAGAAGAGGCATATGGACAGTATTTAGCTGGAAATAAGACAGAATACTGTTTGTGAGAAAGAGACTGATTTCTCAGACCCAGGATTCTTCTTAAAGGGACTGAGCAGAAAACCTCTCTCACAACCACTCACCCAGGGCTCTGGGAGACAGGGAGAGAGGAGAGAATCAGAGTAGCAGAGAGTGTAATCTAGGTGGCACAGGGAGAAATATTTTGAGAGACAGCCACCCTAACCTCTGAGACGAGTCCCTCCCCAAATCTGAAGTGAATATTTCCCCTGGAAACAGCAATACCAGCAAACGGAAGCAGGACACCAGCCAAACAAGCTCTCCTGTGGCACTCAGAGCAGAGTTGCTTAGAAGGAGGAAGCTTCTGGGACTACAGTAGTGAGTCTTAGGGTCTGAGCTGCAGCACCCCCACCCACACGGCTGAGGGCTTGCCCGAGGGCAGGCGGCAGCGAGACACAGAAGCATGGTTCTGTCAGCAAGGGCAGAAGCCAGCTGACCAGAACTGAGGCCCAGGTGTGAGCTCAGTCTTGCCCAGCTGGGGAGGAGGGGACATGCAAAAGTGGTCAAGCCCAGCTGCAGGCAGCCTGCAATCCAGCCTGTGGGGGAAGGGAAAGAGCCCCGGAACGGGTGGGGACCCATGCTTCAGCAAAGGCACAGGAGCACAGCCCTGCCCTGCCTGCGGAACCCAGGCTTGTGGCCTGACACGGGAGCCAGCTTATTCCGCGGAGGTGGAGCCAAAAGCCCAGAACAGGTAGAGTCCCACTACTGAATGTGGGCACACAGTCTGGCCCAGCCTGTGGAGCCAAGGCTTGCAGCCATCCCATGAGTGGGCTCTTCCTGCAAGGGTGGGGTAAAAGCCTGGAATCAGGTGGAGACCCACAGCTGAGCAAAGGTGCTCACCCCTGCCCTCAGGGCCGAGCATAACACCACCCGCAGGGGTGGGGCGAAGGCCAAGGCCTACGAAGCTTGTACACCCAAGCACATGATCATAGCCACTCCAGTGAAGGAGAGGAGGAAACCACAGCAACAGCCCCAGTGGGCTTGTACTGGCAACACCCATACCCGAATGCCCTAGGCAGCAACAGCAGATGGGATGGTGGGCCTGCAGACAGACCACACCTAGGGAACACAGAGGCCAGACCCACTGGACTCCAGTGGCCAAAACTTTCTTTTACACAGACAAAATGAGAAAGCAGAGAAATGCAACACAAATGAATCAAGAGAAATCCCCAGAAAAGGACCTGAATGAGTCAGATATAACCAGATTACCAGATGCAGAGTTTAAAATAACGATTGTTAGGATGCTCAAAGATATTAGAACAACAATAGATGGTCATTACAAACACCTTAATAAAGACATAGCAAATATAAAAAAGGACATTGAAATAATAAAAAAGAATCAGTCAGAAATGACAAATACAATATCAGAAATGAAGAACACAATGGGAGGAATTAAAAGCAGGATGGGTGAAGCTGAGAATTGAATCAATGAGTTAGAGGACAAGATAAATAAAGGCACAGAAGCACAGCAGAAAAAAGAAAAGAGACTCATAAAGTCTGAGGAAACTCTAAGAGAGCTCTGTGACAACATGAAGAGAAATAACATCCGCATCATAGGGGTTCCTGAAGAAGAAGGGAAAGAACAAGGGATAGAGACTTCGTTCAAACATATCATAGCTGAAAACTTCCCTCAATTAAGGCAGGGAAACATCTCACAAGTTCAAGAAGCACAGAGAACTCCATTAAAGAGAAACCCAAAGAAATATACACCAAGACACATCATAATTAAAATACCAAAGCTAAGTGATAAAGAGAAAATATTAAAAGCTGCTAGAGAAAAAAAGACTATCACCTACAAAAAAGCCCCCATAAGGATGACTTCTGACTTCTCAACAGAAACACTTGAGGCCAGAAGGGAATGGCAACAAATATTCAAAGTAATGAAAAACAAGAGCCTACAACCAAGACAACTTTATCCAGCAAGGTGATCATTTAAAATTGAAAGAAAATAAAAAGCTTTCTAGACAAAAAAAACCTCAAGGAATTTACTACAACCAAACCAAGGCTGCAAGAAATGTTAAGGGGCCTGTTGTAAACAGATCAAAGGAGAAAAAGAATATAGCAAAAGAGGAATACAGTTTTAAAGAATAAAGTGGAAATAAACAATTACATATCAATAATAATCTTAAATGTAAATGGATTAAATGATCCAATCAAAAGACATAGAGTAGCTGAGGGGATAAGAAAACAGGACCCATACATATGCTGTCTACAAAAGACACACCTTAAAACAAAAGATGCACATAGACTGAAGATAAAAGGATGGAAAAATATATTTTATGCAAATGGAAATGAAAAAAAAGCTGGGGTAGCAATACTTATATCAGACAAAATGGACTTTAAAACAAAGACTATTGTAAGAGATAAAGAAGGTCACTACATAATGATAAAGGGAGTAATCCAATAGAAAGATATAACCGTTATAAATATCACGCACCTAATATGGGAGCACCTAAATATATAAAGCAGACTTTGATGGACTTAAAAGGTGAGTTCAACAGCAATACTATAATATTAGGGGATTTTAATACCCCACTAACATCACTAGATAGATCCTCAAGAAAGAAAATTAACAAAGAAACAGCAGACTTAAAGGACATAGTAGATCAACTTGATTTAATAGATATCTTCAGAACTTTTCATCCTTCAGCAGCAGAATATACATTCTTTTCAAGTGCTCATGGTACATTCAATAGGATAGACCACATGTTAGGGCACAAAAGTGGTCTCAACAAATTTAAGAAGATTGAAATCATATCAAGCACTTTCCCTGATCACAATGGCATGAAACTAGAAATCAACCACAACAGAAAAACTGAAAAATACTCAAACACTTGGAAACTAAATAGCATGTTATTAAATAATGAATGAGTTAACAATGAGATCAAAAAAGAAATTAATAAAATTTCTAGAAATGAATAATGAGTATACATCAACTCAAAATTTATGAGACACAGCAAAAGCAGTCCTAAGAGGGAAGTTCATAGCATTACAAGCATACCTCAAGAAGCTAGAAAAAGCTCAAATAAACAACTTGATCCTGCATCTAAAAGAACTAGAAAAAGAACAGCAAGTAAAACCCAGAGCTAGTAGAAGGAAGGAAATAATAAGGATCAGAGCAGAAATAAATGACATAGAGGCTAAAGAAACAATACAGATAATCAATGAAACCAGGATCTAGTTCTTTGAAAAGGTAAACAAGATCAATGAACCTTTAACCAGACTCACCAAGAAAAAAAGAGAGAGGACTCAAATAAATAAAATTAGAAATGAGAGTGGAGAAATAACAACTGACCCAACAGAAGTACAAAATATTGTAAGAAAATACTATGAAGAATTGTACGCCTAAAAACTAGACAACCTAGATGAAATGGATAAATTCCTTGAAACATACAATCTTCCAAAAATCAATCTGGAAGAATCAGAAAACCTAAACAGACCAATTACAACAAATGAGATTGAAACAGTTATCAAAAAAACTCCCATAAAAGAAAAGTCCTGGGCCTGATGGCTTCACAAGTGAATTCTACCAAATATTCAAAGAAGAACTAACTCCTATCCTTCTCAAGCTATTTCAAAAAATTTAAGAGAAAGGAAGACTTCCAAGCTCCTTTTATGAGGTGAGTATAATTCTGATTCCAAAACCAGGCAAAGACAACACAAAGAAAGAAAATTATAGGCCAATATCCCTGATGAATTTAGATGCTAAAATTCTCAACAAAATATTAGCAAACCGGATCCAGCAATATATGAAAAAAATCATACACCATGAACAAGTGGGATTTATTCTTGGGAGGCAAGGCTGGTACAATATTCGCAAATCAATCATTGTGATCCATCACATAAACAAAAGGTAGGAGAAAAACCACATGATAATTTCAATAGATGCAGAAAAAGCATTTGATAAAATCCAGCACCCATTTATGATCAAAACTCTCAGCAAAGTGGAAATACAGAGAACATACCTCAACATGATAAAGGCCATATATGACAAACCCACAGCCAACATCATACTCAGTGGGCAAAAATTAAAAGCAATCCCCTTAAGATCAGGAACAAGGCAGGGGTGCCCCCTTTCACCACTCTTATTCAACATAGTTCTGGAAGTTCTAGCCACAGCAATCATACAAGAAACAGAAATAAAAGGCATACAAATTGGAAAAGAAAAAGTAAAACTATCATTATTTGTAGATGATATGATATTGTATATAGAAAACCCTAAAGTCTCAGTCAAAAAACTACTAGACCTGATAAATGAATTCAGCAAGGTGACAGGATCTAAAATTAATACTCAGAAATCAGAGGCATTTTTATACACTAATAATGAACTGTCAGAAAGAGAAATTAAGGGAGCAATCCCCTTTACCATTGCAAACAAAAAAAAAATAAAGTACCTAGGAATATATTTAACCAGGGAGATTAAAGACTTGTACTCGGAAAATTATAAAACATTGATGAAAGAAATCAGGGAAGATACAAACAAGTGGAAGCATATACCATGCTCAGGGTTAGGAAGAATAAACATCATTAAAATGTCTATATTACCCAAAGCAATTTATAAATTCAATGCAATACCGATTAAAATACCAATGACATACTTCAAAGATATAGAACACATATTCCAAAAATTTATATGGAACCAAAAGAGAACACGAATAGCCTCAGCAATCTTGAAAAGGAAGAATAAAGTGGGAGGTATCACACTTCTGGATATCAAGTTATACTATAAGGCCATTGTACTCAAAACAGCCTGGTACTGGCATAAGAACAGGCATATAGTTCAATGGAACAGAACAGAGAACCCAGAAATAAACCCACAGCTCTATGGACAACTGATATTTGACAAAGGAGGTAAGAGCATACAATGGAGTAAAGACAGCCCCTTTAATAAATGGTGTTGGGAAAATTGGACAGCTGCCTGCAAAAAAATGAAACTAGACCACAAACTTACACCATTCACAAAAATAAACTCAAAATGGATAAAAGACTTAAATGTAAGACATGAAACCATAAGCATCTTAGAAGAAAACATAGGCAGTACACTCTCCGACATCTCTCGCAACAATATATTTGCCAATTTATCTCCATGGGCAAGTGAAATAAAAGGCAGGATAAACAAATGAGACTATATCAAACTAAAAAGCTTCTGCACAGCTAAAGACAATAAGAACAGAATAAAAAGACAAACTACACAATGGGAGAATATATTTGACAATACGTCTGATAAGGGGTTAATAACCAAAATTTATAAAGAACTTGTAAAACTCAATACCAGGAAGACAAACAATCCAATCAAAAAATGGGCAAAAGAAATGAATAGACACTTCTTCAAAGAGGACATAAAGATGGCCAATAGGCATATGAAAAAATGCTCAACATCACTAATCATTAGAGAAATGCAAATTAAAACCACAATGAGATATCACCTCACACCAGTCAGAATGGCGACATGAACAAAACAACACAGAATAAGTGCTGGCGAGGATGTGGAGAAAAGGGAACCCTCCTGCACTGCTGGTGGGAATGCAGACTGGTGCAGCCACTGTGGAAAACAGTATGGAGATTCCTCAAGAAATTAAAAAATCGAACTGCTTTTTGACCCAGCTATCCTACTTTTAGGAATATACCCCAAGAACACCATAGCACTGTTCCAAAAGGAGAAATATACCCCCATGCTTATGGCAGCATTTTTCACAATAACAAAGATCTGAAACAGTCAAAGTGTCTGCCAGTGGACGAGTGGATTAAAAAGCTTTGGTACATATATACTATGGAATACTACTCAGCCATAAGAAGTGATGACATCAGATCATTTATAACAACATGGGTGGAACTTGATAACATTATACTGAGCGAAATAAGTAAATCAGAAAAAACTAAGAACTATATGATCCCATACATATTCCATAGATGGGACATAAAAATGAGACTCAGAGGCATGGACAAGAGTGTGGGGGTTACAGGGTGGAGGGGAGGAGAGGAAGGAGGTTGGGGGAGGGGAAGGGCACAAAGAAAACCAGTTAGAAGGTGACGGAAGACAATTGGACTTTGGGTGATGATAATGCGGCATAATCAAATGTCAAAATAACCTAGAGATGTTTTCTCTAAACATATGTACCCTGATTTATCAATGTCACCCCATGAAAATTAATTAAAAAAAAAAAGAAAAGAAAACCAGGTAGAAGGTGACGGAAGACAATTTGACTTTGGGTGATGGTATGTAACATAATCAAATGTCAAAATAACCTGGAGATGTTTTTTCTGAACATATGTACCCTGATTTATAATGTCACCCCATTAAAATTAATTTAAAAAAAAGTTCTGCTGACCAGTATGGGATCTGGCTCCTCTTCCAGAGAAGACCACGGGGTGGCCCAGTCCCTTTGAGCACATGCCCTTCTTTCTTCTCTCTTCATGGCAAGCATGATGGGCTCTGTCTTCCTTACCAGGTGGAAAGAGGGCACACATGGGAAGGAGTTAGGTGGTTCCTATGCACCACAGTGAAGGCTAGAAGGGGCTGTGATTTCCCATCCCCCAGGTTGGTTATGTGATTATAACACCCAAGTGTGTTATACCAGTGAAAAAGTTTCCCTTGAGGGCAGACCTTGCTAAGCACAGAGAGTACTGAGTGTTTTAAAAACATGGTTATTTTTCTCCCCCTCTAGCCAGAAGCACAGGAGAGATTTTTTCCATCTTTATAGTGAAAACCTGGTGATGCTCTTGGAGGTAAAACGAATGAAAGGGTGAGAACCCCCTAAAGACTGGACCCCCTGTGGATTTTCTCATTCACAAGCTTTGCTTCACAGAGCCTCCAGCAATTGGCCAGTGACAGTATAAAATTTTCCCTTCCAGAACAGGTTCCAGTAGTGGCTTATGCTCCTGGGTATTTGGTTCCAGTGAGCTGTGATTCTCTGTGTCCACCGTCTACCCCTCCAGTTTTCAGGGCCACAGCCAAACCTGTGACACTAATTCTCTGATGCATCAAAAAGAGTTGTTGATTTTCAGTTTGTTGAACTTTTTTATTTTATTTTATTTTTTTTATTTTTTTATTTTTTTACAGACAGAGAGAGAGTCAGAGTGAGGGATAGACAGGGACAGACAGACAGGAACGGAGAGATGAGAAGCATCAATCATTAGTTTTTCGTTGCGCATTGCGACACCTTAGTTGTTCATTGATTGCTTTCTCATATGTGCCTTGACCGTGGGCCTTCAGCAGACCGAATAACCCCTTGCTCGAGCCAGCGACCTTGGGTCCAAGCTGGCGAGCTTTTTGCTCAAGCCAGATGAGCCCGCGCTCAAACTGGCAACCTCAGGGTCTCGAACCTGGGTCTTTTGCATCCCAGTCTGATGCTCTATCCACTGTGCAACCGCCTGGTCAGGCTTGTTGAACTTTTTTTCCTTTTTGTTCTTTGTCTTGGGATTCTTCTAAAAGCACAGACCAAGACAAGAACTTGGTGCAGGTAGTTAGTATAAGAGGGGGCAGGAGCAAGGGATTGGGGAAAATGGGTCAGGGATGGGAGGAGACAAGCCAATTAAAGGTGTAGGGATGGGGGTCAGAGGATTTATTTGCAGTTGGCCATGATGGTCTGGGAAGCCTGGGGTTGGTCACTGTTCTCTCTGGGGTTCAGCTTTCTTTAAGCTCGTGGAAGGTCTTTCTGCCCCCCAAATATCCAAATGCTTATCTATGAAGGCAAACCTTGGCACCCCAGAGGAACGGTGTGAGGCCTGAAGCCAAGCAGCTTTGCATAAAAATTGTGAACCAAACTACCCCTTTGAAAACTTGTGAGCTTTTTTCTGTTCTTTTGACTTTACACATTTCTTCTGGTTCTTTCTAAGATGTTCGTTTTATTGTCCTTTTAGTGAGATCTTTGCTCTCTGGAGTAGTGTTCTCAGCAGGCAACCCTGGGTCTGAGTGCCGCTGGCTCTGGATTTCATACTTCATTTCACTTCTTGCAGGGTAGCTGGCTGTCAAGACAGAGGTTGTGTATGAGCCCTAGGGGAGAGCTGGTCTCACGCCGGGAGGGCATAGAGTGGGGTCGAGGGCTGGATAACTAAGTGTGGTGGGCATGTACATCTCTGCCTGGTTCAGATTCTTCAGTGACTATTCTGTTCTCTGAGTCCATATGTGTGTATATATATATATGTTTATTTGAAGTTTATTCACCCTGTACCACAATTTTTAAAAATATATATTTGTAATTTTTATTTTGCTGTATATCCAACATGTTTTAAAAAGACTTAACAGTAAATTAGAAAAAAACGTGCAACGTAAAACAACAACAAAAGATCAAACACTTCTATTTGCTTACTAAGCACCAATTACTATTTTTAAACTCATTCAATTCTCACAATAGCCCTGTGAGGAAGGTAATCTTATTTACCCACTTGGAGAAACTGAGGCACAGATAAATTAGGGTTCCTTGCCCACAGCTGCCAAGGTGATTAGCAATGGACCTAGAACTCCACCGGGGCAGGCTGGCTCTAGTCCAGGGGTCCCCAAACTACGGCCCACGGGCCACATGTGGCCCCCTGAGGCCATTTATCCGGCCCTCGCAGCACTTCCGGAAGGGACACCTCTTTCATTGGTGGTCAGTGAGAGGAGCATAGTTCCCATTGAAATACTGGTCAGTTTGTTGATTTAAATTTACTTGTTCTTTATTTTAAATATTGTATTTGTTCCCATTTTGGTTTTTTACTTTAAAATAAGATATGTGCAGTGTGCATGGGGATTTGTTCATAGTTTTTTTTTTATAGTCCGGCCCTCCAAAGGTCTGAGGGACAGTGAACTTGCCCCCTGTGTAAAAAGTTTGGGGACCTCTGCTCTAGTCTATGCTCTTAACTAAAAGGATAAGCTGAGAAAAGTGAGATATGGGGAAACGAAGGTAGATGCTCTTTTACAGACCCGTTTCTTCTGCTAGACTGTGCCCTGCCTGAGAATAAGGACTAGCAGATTATAGGTATCTGATTTTTTTACACTGAATACAATAAATATTTATTGAATAAATAACTAATGCTGATGTCATTTTTAAGTGCCTTACACAGATTCCATCATCACACCACTAATCTAAGTTCTATAAGCTTAACATTACACAGAGACTTCAGGACCATGTAGGAGTCTTTGTCATTTTATCTGTCTTGGACTCAGTTTTGTCTTCTGGAAAAGGGGCCTAAGACTATTTCCTTTTTCCAACCTGTAGGATTGTTATATAGATCAAAAGCAAAGATATAAAACAATTGGTCAACTGTGAACATTTACATACTATTTTTCACACTCACCCAAACACGTTTAAGAACTCACATTAAACATCCTGTATCAGACTTATGTATACATATTCATGTGTTATTTGACCTGTTTTTTCCCAAGAGGAATTGTAATTTTATTATTTTATGTTATCATTTTATTTTTTATTTAGTTTCAGGTCTATAGCATAGTGGTTAGATTACTATATAATTTACAAAGCGATGCCTCTGATAATTCTGGTACACACCTGGCCCCATACATAGTTGTTATAATATTATTAACTACAATATATTCCCTGTGCTGTACTTTACATACCTGAGACTATTTTGTAACTTCCTACTTTTTTCACTTTTCTCACCCATCACCCCATCCTCCCATCTGTCAACCCTCAGTTTGTTCACTATGTATATCAGTGTTAGTCAACCTTTTTATACCTACCACCTACTTTTGTATCTCTTTAGTAGTAAAATTTTCTAACCACCCAACAGCTCCACAGTAATGGTGATTTATAAAGTAGGGAAGTAACTTTACTTTATAAAATTTATAAAGCAGAGTTATAGCAAGTTAAAGCATATAATAATAATTAATTACCAAATACTTTATGTAGGATTTTCACTGTTTGGCAGAATAAATCTTTATAAAACTTACTATAGTTAAATCTATCTTTTTATTTATACTTTGGTTGCTCCACTACCACCCACCATGAAAGCTGGAAAGCCCACTAGTGGGCAGTAGGGACCCGGTTGACTACCACTGGTGTATATGAATCTATGTCTGTTTTGTTTGCTCATTTATTTTGTTCTTTAGATTTCATATAAAAGTAAAATCATATGGGATTTATCTCTCTCTGTTCGACTTATTTTACTTAGCACTAATACCCTCTATGTTCATACATGTTGTTGCAAAATGATAAAATTTCATTCCTTTTTATAGCCAAGTAATATTTCATTATATATATGTTCCCCCTCTTCTTTAATTATCTATTGATGGGCACTTGAATTGCTTCTGTATCTTGGTTATTATTAATAATGCTACAATAAGTAAAAGAGAGCTTATTATCTTTTGAAATTAGTGTTTTAGATTTCTTTGGATATATTTCCAGAAGTAGAATTGCTGAATCATAAGGTAGTTCAATTTTTAATTTTTGAGGAACCTCCACACTGTTTACTATAGGGGCTGCACCAATCTGTAAACCCACCAGCAGTGGATGAGGGTCTCCTTTTTTCCACATTCTTGTCAACATGTTATTTGTTGACTTATTACGATAGCCATTCTGGCAGGTATGAAATGATATCTCATTGTGATCTTAATTTATATTTCTCTGAAAATTAGTGATGTTGAGCATCCTTTTATATGTCTATTGAACATCTGTATGTCCTCATGAGAGAAACATCTATTCAGGACTTCTGCCCATTTTTCAATTGGATTGCTTTTGGGAGGTATTAAGCTGTATGAGTTTTTAATAAATTTTGGATATTAACCCCTTATCAGATATATTATTAGCAAATATCTTCTCTTATTCAGTGGATTGGCTTCTCATTTTGTTAACGATTTCCTTTGCTGTACAAAACTTTTTTAGTTTGATATAGTCCCATTTGTTTATTTTTTTATTTCCCTTGACTTAGGAGGTATATGAGAAAAAAATATTGCAGAGAAATGTGAGAAATTTTATTGCCTATGTGTTTTTCTAGGAAGCTTCTGATTTCAAGCCTTATATTTAAGTCTTTAATCCATTGTGAGTTCATTCATGTATGTGGTATAAGAAGTTGGTCTAGTTTCTTGCTTTTTTTTTGCACAAATCTGTCCAATTTTCTCAGCACCATTTATTGAATAGATTGTCTTTACCCCATTGTATATTCTTGCCTCCTTTGTCCTATATTACTTGACCATATAGGTGTACCATATTTCCCCATGTATTTATACAAAGATGCAACTTTTTTCAAAAATCTGGGGTCTAACAACTGGGTGTGTCTTACACAGTGGTTATAAATTTTTTTACTTGCATTTCCCACTTGTCCCCACTTGCTTTTGCGCTCATTGTTGAAGACAGTGATTTGTCATCAGACACAGATAAATACAAGATAATGGATGGGAGTTTTGAAAGTGATGAGGAGTTGTATGAATTTTATGATGAATAAAACTTGACTTCAATAATTTATGTAATACATTTTTTTTTTCAAATTTCAAGCCCCAAAATTAAGGTGCATCTTATACATGGGGGTGTCTTATACATGGGAAATACAATAGGTTTATTTATGAGCTCTTTATTCTGTTTCATTGGTTTATATGGCTGTCTGTTTTTGTTTTTTGTTGTTGTTGTTGTTGTTTTTTGTATTTTTCTGAAGTTGGAAACGGGGAGGCAGTCAGACAGACTCCTGCATGCACCCGACTGAGATCCACCCGACACACCCACCAGGGGGCAATGCTCTGCCCATCTGGGGCTCTGTTGCAACTAGAGCCATTCTAGCGCCTGAGGCAGAGGCCACAGAGCCATCCTCAGCGCCCGGGCCAACTTTGCTCCAATGGAGCCCTGGCTGCGGGAGGGGAAGAGAGAGACAGAGAGGAAGGAGAGGGGGAGGGGTGGAGAAGCAGATGGGCGCTTCTCCTGTGTGCCCTGGCCGGTAATTGAACCCAGGACTTCTGCACGCCAGGCCGACAATCTAGCACTGAGCCAACCGGCCAGGGCCGGCTGTCTGTTTTTATGACATAAATACCATAATGTTTTGGTTACTATAGCTTTGTAGTAGAGTTTGATATCAGGTACCATGATTCCTTCAACTTTGTTCTTTCTCAAGATTGTTATGGCTATTTGGGGTATTTTGTGGTTTGATATAAATTTTAAGACTATTTGTTCCAGTTCTATGAAAAATGCCATTGGTATATATTTGTCATTAGTATTTTGATAGGGATTTCATTGAATCTATAGCAGGGGTTGGGAACCTATGGCTCGCGAGCCAGATGTGTCTCTTTTGATGGCTGCGTCTGGCTCTCAGACAAATCTTTAATAAAAAAATAATAACATTAAAAATATAAGACATTCTCATGTATTACAATCCATTCATTTCCTCCAGGTCATGTTCATGGTTGCGGGTGGCTGGAGCCAATCACAGCTGTCCTCTGGGACAACACCAAATTTTTATTGGATAATGCGTAACATATACGGGTCATTATATGGCTCTCATGGAATTACATTTTAAAATATGTGGCATTCATGGCTCTCTCAGCCAAAATGGTTCCCAACCCCTGATCTATAGGTTGCTTTGGGTATTATGGACATTTTAATGATGTTAATTCTTATCCATAAGCATGGTATATGCTTCTATTTATTTGTATCTTCCTAAATTTCTTTCCTCAGTATATTATCATTTTTTGAGTACAGGTCTTTTACATCCTTGGTTAAATTTATCCCTAAGCTATTTTATTGTTTTGATGCAATTAGAAGTACAATTGTTTTCCTAATTTTTCTTTCTTATAGTTTATTATTGGTGTATAAAAATGCATTTGTTTGTATAACAATACCACAATATGTTTATACATTATCCCATTGATGAATATCTAGGGGTTTGGCTATTATAAACAAAGCTGCTGTAAATATGCTTATATTAAAAATAAACAGAAATCCATGAAAAAAAATAAAAATGCAACAAATTTCTGAGTTTATTTTTTTATTCTGATACTTTACTGAATTTATTTATTAGTTCTAGTAGTTTTTGGTGAAATTTTTAGGGTCCTTTCTCTTTATAGTACTATGTCATCTACAAATAATGACAATTTTACTTCTTCCTTCCCAATTTAAGTAACTTTTTTTTTTATCTGATTGCTATTGCTAGGACTTCTAATAGTATGTTGAATAAAAGTGGTAAAAATGAACAATCTCTCATTCCTGATCTTAAGGAAAATGCTTCAGCTTTCCTCCACTGAGTATGATGCTAGCTGTGGGTTTGTCATATATGATTTTATTATGTTGAGGGTGTTTCCTCTATTCCCAATATGCTGAGAGTTGGTTTTTTTTTTTAAATCATAAATAGATACTGGATTTTGTCAAATGCCTTTTAGGTATCTATTGATGTGATGACTTCTATCTTTAATTTTGTTATATGTAGTGTATCACATTAATTGATTGGTCAATACTGAGCCAACCTTGAACTAAGGAATAAATTCAACTTGATTGTGGTGTTTGACCTTTTTAGTGTATGACTGAATGTGATTTGCTTATATTTTGTTGAGGATTTTTGCATCTATTATCATCAGGGATACTGCCTTATACTTTTTTCCCCCTAATGCCTTTGTCTGGTTTTGGAGTAGAAAAATGCTGGCTTCTTAAAATGAGCTTGAGAATCTTCCCACCTCTTGAATTTTTTGGAGTGGTTTGAGAAGACTAGATGTTAATTCTGTTTTGTCTGTTTGGTAAAATTTACCTATGTATCCATCTGTTCCAGGATTTTTTTTTTTTTTTTGGAAATTTTATGATTACTGATTAAATTTTGTTGGTAGTAATTAGTTGTTCAGATTTTTTGTCTCATCTTGATTTAGTTTTGTAAGATTGTATGTTTCTAAGAATTTGTCACTTTCTTCCAGATTCTCCAATTGTTGCCGTATAGTTGTTCATAGTATTTTATTATAAGCCTTTGTATTTCTGGTGTCAGTTGTTACTTCCCCTCTTTCATTTCTGATTTTATTTATTTGAGCCCTCTGTCTTTTTTTTTCTTGATGAGAAAACTAGTTAACTAGTTATCAATCTGGTTTATCTTTTCAAAGAAGCAGCTCTTGGTTTCACTGATCTTTTTTATTGTTTTTTATAGATCAGTGGAGTCTGATGCCTGCCGAAACCTCCCTTTGCATGTGGCATGTTTGGAGCTAATTAGTTGGTGTTCTTTTGTGGTCTGGAGCTGGCCACTGGGTGTATTGGTTCTGGGATCTCTTGGGAGGGACTCTGGTTCAGGTCAATGTCAGATGCTGCCTAAGACTGGTCTAAGTTTCCCTGTTAGGAGCTACAAAGCAAACCTCAGTGGGTAGCTGCTTGTGCTGTACCTGGATGCATGTGGGAGGGGTTACACTGAGAGGCCTGTCTCTGCCTGCCAGCTGCCTCTAAGGTTAAGCCACTGAAACCGACTGAGATGGAACACGAATTAAGTGAGTCAGTGTCTCAAGGAGTCATTGGCACAGAGCTAATAGAGTTCACTAGGCTAATGCAGTATCTGATTTGGCTGGGTAGTGGGAGGGCTCAACACATGGACAATGGCACCTGTCCTTCTAGCACTTGCACTGAAGGCACACAATTCAGTTTCTGCCTGTGCATCTGGCATCCACCACGCTTGACTGGAGTTTTTTAAGAAAGGTTTTAACATGGGCCCAGGCTGGTTGCCACTGAAAGAGCCTTAGCTATGGGCAAGGAGGTGGGACAGGGTCTTGGGGAGTCATCATTGTGGAGTTAATAGGGTTTGCCAAGCTAATACAGGTCC
Source organism: Saccopteryx bilineata (assembly GCF_036850765.1). NCBI lineage: Eukaryota > Metazoa > Chordata > Mammalia > Chiroptera > Emballonuridae > Saccopteryx > Saccopteryx bilineata. Next base: position 66,444,758 of record NC_089497.1, on the reverse strand, counting down.
ATACTTGGCCATATAGGAGGAGGACTCAACACAGGAAGAGTGGCAGTTGTCCCTCCAGTCCTTGCATTATAGCCACACAACTCAGTCTCTCCTTATATGATATGTATCTAGCAACATCCACCACCACCAGCCACCATCCCTCTTCCAGAGCCCAAGGTGAGTTCCTGTGAATAACGGTTTGTGCACTGGCTCTTTAAGAAGATGCCTGTTTTTTTCCAGAAGCCCTTTGTCTCACTGGGACAGAGTCCCTGCTGATTTTCATAGCCAGAAGTTATGAGAGATCTCCTTCCCAGTGCTGGTATTTCAGACTAGGGAGGTCAGCATGGGGCTAAGACCCCTTGCTTTTCAGGGGGGACCTCTGTGGCTGAAATATCCTTCCAGACTCTTAACAACCATGTGTGAGTGTGGGCCAGCTGCTTTTGCATCTCTGCCCCTTCTGCCAGTCTCCAACATGGCTCTTCTTTATATCTTTAATTATAGAATTTCCATTCAGCTAGTCTTCAGGTGGTTACTCAGGCTGATTATTCTATAATTCAGTTGTAATTTCAGAGTACTCATGGGAGGGTGTGAATAAAGTGTCTACCTACCCTGTCATTTTGACCAGAATCCCCTGTTCTTTGATATTTTTTTTTTGTATTTTTCTGAAGTTGGAAACGAGGAGGCAGTCAGACAGAAACAGACTCCTGCATGCGCCCGACAGGGATCCACCCAGCATGCCCACCAGGGGGCGATGCTCTGCCCATCTGGGGCGTTGCTCTGTTGTAACCAGAGCCACTCTAGTGCCTGGGGCAGAGGCCCCAGAGCCATCCCCAACCCCCCGGGCCATTTTTGCTCCAATGGAGCCTTGGCTGCGGGAGGGGAAGAGGGAGACAGAAAGGAAGGAGAGGGGGAGGGGTGGAGAAGCAGATGGGTGCTTCTCCTGTGTGCCCTGGCCGGGAATCGAACCCGGGACTCCTGCACGCCAGGCCGATGCTCTACCACTGAGCCAACGGGCCAGGGCCTGTTCTTTGATATTTTTAAGACAACTGTTTTATTCTGTTTTCCTTTCATTTTACTGTTTCCTGTTATAAGTAATTGTGATTATTTATACTGTGCAGGGTAGGGTAGAGTAGAACCAGCCTCTTCCATTACATTCCAGAATGTTGTAATCTCAATACTTCTCTTCTTTTCTCAGGCTGACCAAGCTGAGAGGTAGTCCTAACTGGAGCAATTGTTCTGATGTGCTCAGGGCCTCAGCTCAGAGAGCACAACTTTAGAGGAGCAGCATGAAGATCCCCACTCAGATTACCCAAAATAGCTCGCAGTGCCTCCTGCCTGTTCTACCATTAGCACCCATTCTTTCTTTAGACATGCCTGTCATTTCATGGGATTTAGTGGCATCACAAATTTGAGTCCTTGCTCTTCCACTTATTAGAGAGGCCATCGCAGGATCTCGGAGCTGAAGCTATGTCTGGCATCACCGGCACAGTAGAGACTCTGAGTCCGGAATTTATTTCTCCCTACTCTGAGCCTTCAAGTGGAAGAAATGGACTTAAGTTAGGAGTGATCTGCCATATTGTTCCCCAAACCAATAACCTTGAAATTTTCCTAATCTGTTCAACACATACCTCCAGAACTCATCCTAACTAGTTGAAGAGATATTTAAAATGTAAGTAAAATTCTTGCTACATTTCTTGTTTCTTGTTTCTCTCCATGAATCAAGTCAAATCCTTCCATTCTTTGCCACCTCAAAGCTAACATGACTATATAAATAAATTTTCAAGTGGATGAGCACCATAGGCAGAGCCTCCACTTCTTTTCAGTCCCACCCCCTTTATGCCTACCTTCTTTTATTCCCAAGCTTAAAATATCCCCAAGAAAAACATGTCAGTTTATGTTAAGTTTTGTGCTAGACTTATCTGTGAAAGGTCATGGGTGCATACCTAAGGTTGCAAAATTGGACTTTAGCTCTAGCTATTGTAAACATATTTTGGCTTTGGTTTCCGCAACTTGTTAAATAAGGGAGCTGAACTATTGCAGAAATGATTAAAAAACAAACAAACAAACAAACTCCCTCCCCCCCCAAATTTTATTTACCAGTTGCTTGGTTGTGGCTATCTAGAACAATTATAATAAATAGATTCTGAAGACGTGGACCCAGAGAGAAGGGTTCCAACATTGATTAGCAAGGTCAGTCTTGGGCAAGAACAGGAGAGAAACATTACTTGCCATCCCACGATTAGATGATCCTGTTGGTTCATTCCAGCTCTGAACTACTGTAAAGCTGAATTTTCCCATGACTCCCTTTTACTTCTGTATTTTGTTGCTTTTGGGGATCCTTCCTCTTTTCCTACTGTCTTTTTAGGAACTCTTTAACCAACCAATGATAAAGTACCAACTGTTGGTGAAAGCCTAGAAGTCACCACCCTCACACTGTGTGACTTGGGTAAGTCACTTCTACACTTGTTTCTCAGTGACACAGGAGGAGGAATAACAAGATACTATCTCAGGTCTCTTTCTAAAAAGGAAATCCATGATTCTATTATACTGGAGTCGATGCTTGGTGCAGAGAAACAAGTGGCTTGCAGTGGATCTGTGGAGTTTTAAGTGGGCCACAATTTCCTTTAATTCTTCTTTTTCTTTGTAGTGGTGAGGAAAGTAATGGGATTCTTCCAGCCCTCAAATCTCAACTCTCAAATCATATCCATAGTCTCCCCCTTTCCCTGTCCATTGGACCCAGCTAGCCTGGTGTAGTTGTGCATGTTAAAAACACACACACACACATACACATAGCAGAGTCAGAGGGAAATGGGCAGGGAGTTCAATAAGTCAAGGCTACCATTTGGAAAAAATGAGCATGTGAGGAGTCAGAAGGCATGGTATGTGGTCATGCTCTGAAGATAAAGGATAAGAAGAGTTGACAAAAGTGAAGTAGTTACCAAGGGGAGGGAGGGTGGGAGGAGGGAAGTAAAAAGGGCAAAATATATGGTGACAGAAAATGATTTGACTTTGGGTGATAGTCACACAATGCAAAGGACAGTTCAAATGTTATAGAGATGTTTACCTGAAATCTATGTGTTCTTGTGGACCAATGTCACCCCATTAAATTAAATTTAATTTCTTAAAAAAACGGGCTTGGGGTCTTTTTATTTTTTTAGGTGACATGTGGGGAGATAGTGAGGCAGACTCCTGCATGCACCCTGACCAGGATCCACCCAGCAACCCTATCTGGGGATGATGTTGAATGTACTGAGCTATTTTTAATGCCTGAAACTAATGTGTTCCAACAGAGCTATCCTCAGCATCTGGGGCCATGCTTGAACCAATCGAGTCACTGGCTGCAGGAGGAGAAGAGGGAGAGAAGGGGGACAGGGAAGGAAGGGAAGAGAAGCAGATGGTTGCTTCTCCTGTGGGCTTTGACTGGGAATCAAACCTGGGATGTCCATACACCAGGCTGACATTCTATCCACTGAGACACTAGCCAGAGCCAGGCATGGGTTCTTAGATCCAGCACAACATAAAAGAAAAGTGTTGGGGAAAGGGCCTATGAGTGGTTAGAGCAGGCGAACAGAATGCAGAGCTGGGACATGGAATGTCTGGGTTCTGCTCTAGTATTGGCACTAATTTGCTGTGTGACCTTGGGCGGGAGAACTTTTTCCTCTGGGTTGCAGTTTTCTTATATATAATAATCAGAGGGAAAAGAGAACAAGTTGATTTTTAAGGGTTTTTCAGCTCTGTGGGTCTAATTCTAAGTTCCTATAATTATTTGTATAGACATAGGTGCCCTCAATGTGTACAGTTATAAAGCAGAGAGAATTTATATAAAACAGACTATCTTGGAAAGGAAAGAAGAAGGGAAGGGTGTTTCTGCCTCCCAAGCAGAGCATGTTAATGCCTAGAAGCTTGAGAAGACAGGCGAATTATAACTGTAGTGAGGTTTCCAAAGACATGTGTCCTGTTTATCTTATCTACCTCCTTTGAATTTAAACTTCAGAGAGACAGAGCTTACTTCCTAAAATCTCAGACTCTTTAAGTTAGAAGTGATTTTAGAGTTCATCCAGTCCCAATCCCTTCCCCCATGAATAAGAATTCTATTTTGCCACCAAATATGGCCTCCACATGTGTTTATAAACTGCCCTCGAGATAATCTACATAGTGAATGGCAGAGTTAAATAATCCTTTCATTCAGCCTGGTGTTCTGCCCTAGGACCCAGGAAATTTCACTAGACTAAACTGCTAGATAGAGTTTTCAAGCTGGTGCATCTAACACTGGCTCCAGAGTGCCACCTTGGAGGGTGAAACACTGTTTCCAGCTTCTCCTCAGGAGGGAGGTAGGTGGAGACATTGCAGGTTTTGGAGTCATACAGGCTTGGCTGAGTTCAAGTCTCACCTCTGCTGCTTACTAGCTAGATGGCTTGAGCAAGGTACCCCAGTTCTCTAGGGTGCTCATATGAAGAATACCAGTAATAATCCCCCTCCAGGGACTGTGGTGAGGGTTCACAGGGTACATGAGACAAGTGTTGGACACGTGTTCCCCCTAGACACCCCCTGAGCTTGCACAAGGGTTTGCACACCTATGGGATTAGGAGCTATTTCTTAGCCAATGGTGCTTGTCCCAGTGCTTAGCATGGCACTTTGAACAGTGTGACATATGAGAAAAGTTAAATAAAAGCTAAGTTATTGGTGCCCCAGAATCTAGAGCAGAGCTCTGTACTCAGATGTCTCTTAACAAGGTCTGTTCACAAATTAGCAAAACTCTGCTGCCCCCTGTCCTCGGAAGAAAGACTTGTTCTGTGTACTCAAACAGCCTGAATAGAAACTTAAAAGTGACATGCATCTGGAAATAGAAACTGAAACTGCTTTTTCCTCTTGCTGGGAAGTAAATGAAACTGAATTCTACACACTAAACATGAAATCCAAGCATCAAGAGAAAGTGATTTTGGATGTTGAGAAATGGGAGCAGATATTTCAAGAACTGATCCAGGAAGTGAAACCCAGGGCCCGATGGACCCTGAGGTTGAGTGAGACTCTTCAGCCAGACCGTGTGGCCCAAGGGTGGAAGCAATACCAGCAGAAAGCATTTGGCAGGTACGTGAGCGTTTGGGTGACCGTGGGTCTTCCTAGGCGAAGAGGCTCAGCTTAGCATTGATTGAGAGACTGTTAAGAGAACAAATGCCACCAGGCTTTCTGTCCCTTTGTGGTCAGTGTTCTTTAGGGTCTTAATAAGACTTCAGGCCTCCATTTTGCTTAACTGCAGGTAGCTTCACTTTTTTTTAAATTAGGTTTCTTCCCTAAATATTTCTGGAAATCTCTGAGGAATGCTTCCAAATTTCATAAATCTGATCTGTCCTATTCCCTCCCCACCTCCTCTGCTTCAGACTGCCTCTATCTAGTGCCTTATGTCTCCCCCACCCATCCTGACTGGCTTCCCCAGGCTGCGCAGCCCTGCTGGCCCTGCTCACAACCAGCCTGGATCAGGGCCTTCCCTTCATGCTCCAAGAACTGATGAATGCCAAGCAATCAGTTTGAACCTTTCTTCACTGAAAGCCTGGGGAAACAGAAGGGAATTTTGCTACAAGAAAGAAATCTAAACCCTAGTCCCTGGAATCCCTAATTACTGCTTTTCCCTGAGTATTCATCTCCCTCTCTAACCTCCAGTGAGCCTCCATGTTGCTGGAACCAACTGTGTTCCTTGCCCATGTTAAGAGGGTGAGATTTGTTGGTCTGGACAATTAAGTCTTTCCTTTGGACATGGTACACAGGGACCTTCACTCTACATTCTATCTCATCTGTTATCCTGCTTCCCTGCCTCAGGCATCCTCTGATCCATTTTTATTTTATTGAGAGAGGCAAGGAGAGACAGAGAGACAAGAATATCGAGCTGCTCCTGTATGTGCCCTGATGGGGAAACTGAGCTGGCAACTGGTAAGCTCCATGCTCTGGGACGATGCTCCAGAGCTATCTGGCCAGGCCTTAACTTTTACTGACTTTGAGAGAGAGAGAGAGAGAGAGAGAGGAGAGGGGGGAAGGGGAGCATTTGTTGTTCCACTCAATCATGCATTGTTTGGTTGCTTCTCGTGTGTGCCCTGACCAGGGATCAAACCCACAACTAGTTGTGTCAGGATGACACTCTTAAGTGACTGAGCTAACCAGTCAAGGCCTCTGATCCCATCTTAAGAATTATTAGTCATGCCATGCATTTTCAGACTTCTATTCCCTTGTCCCTGATTTCTGCTCATTTGGCAGGCCTTCCTTCCTCCTTCCTTATTCATTCTTTAAGGACCAACTTGTGTCACCTCCTTAAAGCATTTTCTGGTCTTCCTAGGCAGAACGAGGGTTCCTTCTCTATTCTCATATGATAATGCATTTATATATAAATAATATATATATAAAATTTATTTGTAGTATGTTTATCAATAACATATTCACATATCACATATTATAGAACATATATCACATATTATAGAACATGATCTTCCCCATGTGTAAGATCACCTTAATTTTGGGGCCTGAAATTTGAAAAAAAAATGTATTACACAAAGTTATTGAACTCAAGTTTTATTCATTATAAAACATATAACTCCTCATCGCTGTCAAAACTCCTATCCATTAAAGTGTCCTCATCTGTGTCTGATGACAAATCACTACCATCAACAACGAGCTCAAAAACAAGCGTGAAAAAGTGGGAAACGCAAGTTAAAAAAATCTACAACCACTGTATAAAACGCACCCAGTTTTTAGACCCCAAATGTTTCAAAGAAAAAGTGCATCTTATACATGGGGGAATACGGTAATATGTAGCCTACATAGAAAAAATATAATGTTTTTAGTGGCTGAACCCATTTTTAAACAAAGCCTCTGGGGCTCTGCAGAGCAGTTTTCAAGGCACTGGCATGAAGCAGTCCTTCTGTTCTGCTTTTTAAGCCAGTTAGCTGTGCAAGAGTACCTCTCTCCACACCAGCAGAGCCCCTGGAGGTGCTCTAACAGGAAGGTGCTTCTCTTGTTCAGATGAATTGATTTGAAAGTCATTCAGATATGGGAAAAGCAACTTATTGGCATTCTTTTGAAAACTATCAACTTGTTTTTGAAAAGCATTTTGTAGTGTACAAACTGCTTTCTTATATACCATCTCATTTCATGATGATGATATAATCCTTGAATATTTTTCATTTTGGGGGAATAAAAATTGAGGCTTTGAGGAGGGAAGTGCTTTTTCCAAGGTCCCCTTGATGTGAAGTATGGACTGGGTGGGTCTGGCCCCAGGTCCTAAAGTTAGTTTTCTAAGTGCAAGACAAGCCATGTTGCTCATTAGAGGTGCTGTGGTATCGTAGGCAAATAAACAAGGCTGGTTTAAAATGTCCAGGGAGTTACACATGACTCTATTACTACTTACCTTATATGTTCTTGAGCAATTTATAGACCCCTTGTGACTCAATTTTCTCATCTGGATATTGGGCCCAATGATATCTATGTCAGAGGGAGACTTTAAAGATGAAATGGTATAACATTGTAAAACACCAATTATATAGTGCCTGCCTTAAAATAGGTACAGCAATTCCCCTTTACGTGCAGTTTCATTTTCTGTGGTTTTAGCTAACCACAGTCAACTACAGTCCTAAAATAGTAAATGGTAAATTCCAGAAATAAAAAATTTATAAGTTTTAAGTCATATACTGTTCTGAGTAGAGATAAAATCTCATGAAGTTCCACTCCAACCCGTCCAGAATGTGAATGATTCCTTCGTCCAACATCTCCACACTATAAATGCTCCCCACTCATCAGCCACTTAGTAGCAGTCTTGGTGATCAGATTGACTGTGATGGTATCACATTGTTTGTGTGCAAGTCACCCTTATTTTACTTCTACTTAATAATGGCCCCAAAGTAATGATGCTGGCAATTCAGATATGCTAAATAGAAACTATAAAGTACTTCTTTGAGTGAAAAGTTGAAAGAGCTTGACTTCTTAAAGAAAGTAAAAAATTGTGTGCTGAGATTGCTATGACTTATGGTAAAAATGAATCTTCTATCCATGAAATTGTGAAGAGAGGAAAAGAAATTTGTGTGAAAAATATAAAAATTACTGGAAAGTATTATTATAATTATTATTTTTTATTATTAGTTATTGTTGTTAATCTCCTGTGACTAATTTATAAATTAAACTTTAGCATGTATGTACAGGAAATAAAACATATATATAGGAGTTGGTGCCACCCACAGTTTCAGGCACAGTGGGGTGGGGTAACATATCCTCTGCAGATAAGGGGGAATTGCTGTATCTTATGAGTATTCTCGGACCACTGTGAGAACCAAATTTTGCTGGCAGATGGCAGGAATGTTTTTCCTTCTGAAATATCCAGAGATCTTTTCCTGGCAAAGAGGCAGACTTAGAACCATATATGAGTGAAAGCTCAGGGGCATCACAGGAGAAAGCTTTATTTGAAATGCAGTTTCTTTTATTTTTATTTGTCAATTTGTCATTATCACATTCACTTTTTCAACTTGAAAAGGATCTTAGAAACCAAGGCAGGGCCATTGCCCTCAGGTCCACAATCAGCTGAGGGAACAATGGGCTTCTATCTTCTGTCTGCAGGTTCTGGTGTTCCTCATGCAAGCGAAACTGGTATTCCGCCCAAGTGCAGACTGTATGTCACATGTACCTGGAGAACCAGAGGTCCCAGGGCCAGGTACTTATGAGGCTCTTTCGTCAGAGGTGCAAGAAGTGTTGCCAGTCTCAATTTGAGAAGCCTGAGTTCTCCCCAGAGAGTGCCATGAGGATTTTGAACAACCTGGTGTGGCGTATTAAGGAGAAATACTACGGAGATGGCATCAAGAAGTTTTCGGAGATACCGGTGATTCCAGAGGTGCCTCTGGAAGGGTCCCATGACATGGCCAATTGTGAAGCATGCTCTCTGGGCTTCTGTGTGCAGATCATACAAAATGGCATGACAACACCATCAAAATCCCCTTTCACCTCCATGGAGATTCGCAGCTCCTTGCCTCACATTGGTGACATACATGGCCAAAAGCAAACCAGAAACCAGTCAGCTGAGGCAAAGAAGGCTCAGGGGAGTGGGTGTTCTTCTAAGCATGAGAGGTCAGGGCCTAGCCATGCCACTGCTGGAAGCCAAGTGCCTGTGGCAGGCCCTCAGCCCAAACAGGAGACAGGCCAACAACCTATACCAGGGGCACAACAGCAGGCTGCATGTGGAACAGGATCACAGATCTTCAAAGTAATAACAGCACTTCCCCCAGGGTGGACAAACTTGCAGACAACACGAGCAGTAGGCCCATTACATTCAGGGTTGGCAGCTTCAAAATCAACCTTGGAGACAAGATCACAGGCTGCCCAGTGGACATACTCTCAGGCTCTAAGGTTGGCTGACCAACAGTCAAAGCAGGAGGTAGGTTCTCGAGCCACACAAGGGACAGGTCTTCAGGCCACAGTGGCCGGCCAACAGTCAAAGCAGGAGGTAGGTTCTCGAGCCTCACAAGGGACAGGTCTTCAGGCCACAGTGGCCGGCCACCAGTCAAAGCAGGAGGTAGGTTCTCGAGCCTCACAAGGGACAGGTCTTCAGGCCACAGTGGCCGGCCACCAGTCAAAGCAGGAGGTAGGTTCTCGAGCCACACAAGGGACAGGTCTTCAGGCCACAGTGGCCGGCCAACAGTCAAAGCAGGAGGTAGGTTCTCGAGCCTCACAAGGGACAGGTCTTCAGGCCACAGTGGCCGGCCAACAGTCAAAGCAGGAGGTAGGTTCTCGAGCCTCACAAGGGACAGGTCTTCAGGCCACAAAGGCCGGCCAACAGTCAAAGCAGGAGGTAGGTTCTCGAGCCTCACAAGGGACAGGTCTTCAGGCCACAGTGGCCGGCCACCAGTCAAAGCAGGAGGTAGGTTCTCGAGCCTCACAAGGGACAGGTCTTCAGGCCACAGTGGCCGGCCACCAGTCAAAGCAGGAGGTAGGTTCTCGAGCCTCACAAGGGACAGGTCTTCAGGCCACAGTGGCCGGCCACCAGTCAAAGCAGGAGGTAGGTTCTCGAGCCTCACAAGGGACAGGTCTTCAGGCCACAGTGGCCGGCCAACAGTCAAAGCAGGAGGTAGGTTCTCGAGCCTCACAAGGGACAGGTCTTCAGGCCACAGTGGCCGGCCAACAGTCAAAGCAGGAGGTAGGTTCTCGAGCCTCACAAGGGACAGGTCTTCAGGCCACAGTGGCCGGCCAACAGTCAAAGCAGGAGGTAGGTTCTCGAGCCTCACAAGGGACAGGTCTTCAGGCCACAAAGGGTACAGACACACAGCCCACACGGAGGGAAGGCCACACAGCTGCACATAGATATGGGACCCCCAGTGGAACTCAAGCCTTCTGGAGACGACAGGACAGTTATTCACCCAGAGGGCCTGCTTCAGATAGGTTTACCAGACCACCAAATAATTCCACTGACCAGCATAACTTCTTTGTGTGGGGGTGTGTCTGTGTTGCTGCTCTGTGGGCCATTTTTGTATCCAAATATCTTAAATAGAATGATGAAGCAGGCTTGTCTTCTCCTCTTGTCTTAATTTTATGCTAATAAATGAAATAACTGTCTTTTTAATATGGCAAAGAATTTGCTTTGAGACCAAGAAGAGTCAAATTTGTAGAATAAACACTAGTATCCTGGACTTCTATTGCAGATAGTCTAAAACATTTCTTTGTAGGTATTAAGCTCAATAATAAATAATTTTGAATGACTAAAAGGTGTTTGTTCATTTATTCTCTCATTCATTTACTGGTATCTCTTTCTTTCTTTCTTTCTCTCTCTCTCTATATATATATGTAGTATCTTCATAAGAACTCAGAGTCATGAGTATTATTAGAAAGTTATTGTGTGGGCTGAATAATGGTCCCCCAAAGATGTTTATTTCCTAATCTCCAGAACCTGTGAATATGTTACTTTATATGGCAAAAGGGACTTTACAGATGAGATACAGTTAAGAATCTTGAGATGGGGAGATGATCCTGCATTATCAAGATGGGCCCAATGTAATCACAAGGGTACTTAAAGGAGGGAGGCAAGAGGATCAAAGTCAGGAAAAGGGGCTATAACCGTGGAATAAGAGTTTGGAGTATATACTTTAAAGCTAGAGGAAAGAACTGTGAGCCAAGAAATGCAAACAGCTTTTAAGAGCAGCTGAGAAAAACAAAGAAACAGATTCTTTCCTAGAACTTACAGAAGGAACCAGTGAGACTGATCTTAAACTTCTGACTTCCAGAATTACAAGATAGTAAATTTGTGTTAAGACACTAAATTTGTGGTGATCTGTTAGCACAATAGAAAACAAATACAATTATTAATAGCACTGTAGGGACCAGGTTATTATGTTTTAGGTATGCTTCAGTTTTAACAAAAAGGGCATTTTATAAATGAAAAATATTGATATACCCATCCCCTGGTGTTCTTTTTTCTCTCTTACTTAAAGCCACCCAATGATCCCACCCTAAAGAGACTGCCTTGGAATTGGTGACCCTTGAGCTATTATTATAGTCTCTCATTTCTTCCAGCAGTAGATTGGAAAGCATGTAAAAACTTGCTAATTCTGAGATCTTGAGATGCATGGCTACATGTTTCATTATTTACTTCCATCCATCTGCTAGGCATTTTTACATGGCTCTCACACTGCCATCTCTACATTACTATGTTTAAAACCAAGCTCATCAGCATCTATGACTTTCCTATTCTAATTTGCCCCAGTCACCCAAGCTTATCTCCAAGTTTGTAGACTAAGCACTGGTATCCTGGATTTTTTTTATAGATAGTTTAAAACATAAACTTGCAAATAATAAGGTCAATAATAAATTTGAAGGACTAAAAGGTATTTGTTCATTCACTCACTTATTTATTGGTATCTATCTATAGATATGTGTGTATATATATATATATATATATATATATAGAGAGAGAGAGAGAGAGAGAGAGAGAGAGAGAGACTGTATCTTCATAAGAACTCAGGGTTATGAGCATTATTAGAAAGTTATAGAATCATTTTTAACTTCTTTTTTTCCTGTCACCAACATTTACTGTCTTCTTTTGTTAAGTTTCTCCCATCTCTTTCCACTACTTTTCCTTATCAATCCCTCTCCCTAACCATTTCAAAAACTTTAATTGACAAATAACTAGGGAACTTAAATTTTTCCCCATGGGCAATGAGAAGTCATAGCAAGTACTTGAGGATATGGAAAATTGGAGTAGAATAACATTGTTAAAATACTATATATTGTTGGGAAAGAATGGAATACAGGATAAAAATAGTGGGGATCTGAAATAGGACAGTGGTAAACAGAAAGGGGTCCCCATTGACAATAAACATCTTGAAAAAATTTGAAGACAGGGAAATATAAGAGGACAGAAAACCCAAGCATATAACTATTTCTATTATTTGTATTTTTTGGATGTCTCTTTTCATTCTCTCTCAAGCTACTTTCACTAGCATTCTCCTCTTTTTTTTTGAATGTCCTCCTCTCCAGACCACCCTACTGAATTTCTGCATTGCCCTCCTGTTTTCATTTTTTGTTGTTGTTTAACAAAGAACATTGGCCTGGGGAGTAGAGACTTGACTGTTAGCCTGGTTACGTTGTATGACATAGCGCAGATTATTATCCCTTCCTGGACTTCAGTTTCTCCATCTATAAAATAGATGAACATATTTTAATAAAATATAGAGGAATTAAACACATGTATTTTCCTCTAATCTCTTTTGAAACCCCACTGACAATAAAAGAGGAAAGAAAGCATCAATACACAAGGGCAAAGAAAATGGGTGGAAGCTAGAAAACTGATAGACTAGTGACAGGCAAGTGACTTGGCAAAGTAAAGAGATCTGAACTGGAAGTGAGGCAAGAGAAAACTGAGGTACAAGGCAATTCATGCAGCACAACTTTGGAAGGGCTCAAAAACTGTAGGCAACAAGTAGCTTTGAAGGTGGGGCAGAGGAAGTCTGAAGTAGGAGGATGGGCTGAAAGTCTTTATACCAATTTCTTTCCACCAATTTTAAGTGGCCTGGTAATTACTCTAGGGATAATGGGAGTTTATACTCTGAGGATATTGACATTGACATAGAAAGACTGGGCTCAGGAACTCCAGGATAGACAAGGCAAGGAATGCCACCTAGCAATCGGAAAGATTGTAAAAGTCTGCATGTTGACTAGTGAGACTCCCTTAGTCTATTACCAAAGCTAGGAGCCAATTTAGTAGTATCTTACCTATTCACCCCTCAAATACACAGGAGAATGAATGGTACCTCTTTGGGAAAACTGATCAGGTCAAGAGGAAAAATATACATATACTAAAATGAGGACAATAGGGAGATCCAGCCAATGGACTGACCAACTCAGGTAGCCCCAGAGTAAATCCATCAGATGCTAAAACCCCAAAGAGCCTCCAGTCAGCTTGTTTGTGTCTAATATTTGCATTTGGGCAGATAGCCAAAGGAGAATCAAATATTTGATAAACCCCCTAATGCAAAGGCAAAGAAAAAAAAATACAATGGTTTAAAGAAAGGAAATCAGAAGACAAAGAGATGATTCAAGGATAAGAAAACAAAACAAAAGTATTTAAAAAGTAGAACTTATTCATACCTCAGAAAGATAAAAGAGGGCATAATATTTATGAAAAAATAATTGGACATGCTATTCTGGGACAACCTCAGGTGAGGCATCTACCTATGGCTGGGGGCAATTTCTTGGGAAGGTCTCAGCGACAAGCCTTCAGCAGGCAATGCCCCCAGTAGCTGGAGGAAGAAGCTCTAGTCCTGAAGGAGGGGATCTGGGAAGTATGCCACAGCCTCCACTGCAACCCACATCTTGCAACACCTTGCACAACTCGAATCTACTTGCTTGGTATAAAAAGTTCATTACATCTGGGAAAAGATCCTCTAGGATTTTTTCCTAAAATAACATGCAAGAGGGAAATGTAGTGGACAAACTAAGCTACTCTCCTCCTCCACCACTGCATCTGGTTTTGGGATGGCTACTGGATACTCATAATCTCCCTCTACTATCCATTCTTGATTCCTCTTATCCTGGCACTTTTGCTGTATAGGTGGTTTAACTAATGGGGTTATCCAAACCTTCAACCTTGAGCAATTTGAGGCATTGGTCACCAGGCTTTTCTGTTTGTGACATCTGCATTTGTCCATCCACTGTCAAATTAGACGGGAAATTATCAACAGACACCCTAGTGCTGTGATGGTGAACCTTTTTATAAAAACAACCCACTTTTGCAGTGCTGGTCAACCTGGTCCCTCATGCCCTCTAGTGGGCATTCCAGCTTTCATGGTGAGCCAATCGTGGTGCCTTTTGGTTGCTCCACTATGCCTAACATGAAAGCTGGAACGCCCACTAGTGGGCAGGAGGGACCAGGTTGACCAGCACTGCAAAAGTGGGTGGTTTTTATAAAAAGGTTTGCCATCATGGCCTTAGTGGAACAGTTGGATGCCAAATAAATTCTTCCTACCTGAACTTTCTAACAACAGTCCTATTACCCTTTGATGATCAAAAGAGTGACTCTTTTTCTTGCCTGTTGAACTCTTGGCAATAAATTTCTGAAAAGATCAGTCATAGCTGGCCATGGGATTCTTACTGAGTTTCTTAGTGGAAACATTCCCCATCTTGGATCTCCAGACCTGCAGAACCTTGAGTTGTGGCTATAGAACACACAAAATTTGGAACTAATTTAATCTGAATGATAGTGAACAGGGTCACTCCTACTTTCACCTTCTGATTTCCAGACCTATATAGTCCATCTTTTGGGGGCACAACATTTAATGGTCATTGATTTGGGGTTTATTCTACACCTTGGTGGATGGTGACTAATTTCACAAGATAGCATCTTCATGTTGTACCACAGCTGCTTCTTTAAGAGATTATATTATTAATTTCTCAGTTTATGTGTGATACTATAATTGATAAGACCAGGAAATCCCATGGCCTATCAACTCTGCTACAACTCTTTTTCTACAAATTTGGATGTTTATCTAATGTGATATTATATGATGCATTAGTTTGCTAAGGCTGTGATAGAGAATCTAACCCATGCCTCTCACCTGGCTTCTGGTGGTTTGCCAGCAATCCTTGATGCTCCTTGGTTTAGAGAAGCACTACCCCAATCTCTCCTTTGCCTTCACCTGTGTATGTCTATGTTCCAAATTTCCCCTTTTCAGTAAGGATACCAGTCATATTGGGTTAGGAGCCCACCTTACTCCAGCGTGACTTCATCTTAACTAATTATGTCTTCAACAAACCTATTTCCAAATAAGATACCATTTTGAGATACTAAAAATTAGCATTTCAACAGATGAATTTTGAAGTGACACAATTCAGTCCATACCATGTGAGATCCTGGGTTTGTGGATCAAATATTCCATAAACCCTTATAGACACATGCTGGCAAGCAAGAAATACAAACCCACATCTGGAATATGTGCTGATTCTAGGGAAGATGAATTACTATCACATTCAGAATGGAGGGAGTATAATGTATATACCACCACTGATGGTGACTATAGTACAGCCTCAATCTGTTTGCAGCTTTCACCACAAAAACCATTGGGGAACCAAGATTGGCCTTTTCCTTCCTCTGTTGACTGGTCATTAGTGATGACCCCCCTCATCCTCACCCCAACACCATGTGATTAGATGTGGCCAAAGGGAGAGGCACTAGTGCACCAGGGGTGGTTGATATTGGGTCTGGGCCACCAGTTCACCCAGTTCACTTGTGTTCTCTATCCTTGACTTGTGCTCAATCTGGCTACAGCACTTCTATTATATATTCTGATAAATTGTGCCAAACCCACTCGCCCTTATAGCGTAATGGGCCTTTTAGAACCTAGGTCGTGATGGGCATCTCTAGCCCCTTCTTCTTTTCATATATCAACATGAGGAATTTTACCTCCACTACCACCAAGTAGCTTGTAGGAGTTGTGTTTTCATGGCATGTAACTCTCTATGCTGATGGCATGGCCCTGTTTCAGAACACAAGTGCTATAGGTTGTTTTTCCTCCTGGGAACTGCCATAAACACCACATGGCACCATTGCCCACTACAGATAACTCTAATATTGAGGATCTGCTGAATCACAGGGCCCACATGACAGGGATGCTTGCATAATATTGTGGACCTGCCATAGAGTCCTTTCTGGGTCCCACTCAAAACTGGCAGCTTTCTCTATCATTTAGTAAGTGAATCGAAGTGTGGGTCAAGACGCAATAACTCAACTTTCACTTTACAAGTATTATCCTGGCATGCTCTAAATTAATGCACCCCTAAAACATTTAGGAATGTGGCAGGGAATTATCATAGGGGGGTATTTTCCACCCTCTGGAGTGCACATGTCTTATGAAGGTCTCTGATGTTCTTGCCACTTCTCCATTCTTCTGGTCTGATTAACATGATGTTATTGATAGAGTGGACCAATACCCAGATGGTTCAGATTCTGCAGATTATATTATAATACAGGGGGAGAAAGTTAGCTTGGCCTTGGGACAAAAGTGTAAATGCAAGTTGCTATCCTCTCTATACGAATACAAAGTAGTTCTGATTATCCTTGACAAAGATGAAAAATAATACATTCATCAGATCAATGTCCATATACTACATATCTGAAGCAATGTGCATTTGCTCTGGCAAAACTATCACTTCTGGTCCAGCAGTTGCAATTGGGACCTCTACTTGGTTTTAAGTTTGGGGTTGTCCAATGTCACCCTTCAGGATTTGTTTGGTTTCTGTAGGAGCCAGACTGGTGAGTTAAATAAGGACATTTTGGAGATGATCACCTGTCTGTCTTTTAGGTTTTAAGGGTGGCTCTATTTCTGTCATTATCATGTGAAAGGGCTGGGCCCCAGGGAGGTTGAGGCCTAGATTCACTGAGATGGCAGGTACAGAGAAGGAACAACAGGAACTGGCCAGGCTGGTCCCTCCACATCCCGCCCCCTCTTCTCCTTCTGCATCCCCTCTCTCTCTGCTGTGGTTGGGGTGAAACAAGGGTGTTCATCCTGGCCTTCTCTTGGCTCTTTTTCTTACCTAGGATGTGATGCTGGAGAGAACTGTGTCCCAAACCTCCAGGTTTTATAAGGAGGTATGTGATCCTGTCGGAGTTGGTCTTTCTTCCCAGGGATACAAGTGCCCCTGCCCCCAGAAGTTCTTTGACAAACTTGTCTTTAACTCGAGCAGAGGATCCCTGAGCTCTTTGGCATATAAAGAAGGAAGGCGCTTAACAGAAGAAAAAGACCCATTCAAGGTATCAACTAGGTACATCATTGATTGATTTCAAATTACATTTCCAGGACAACCACATCCAAGCATCCCATGATTTTGTTTCTATGGCACCCGCATAGCCACTCAGTACTAAATGAATATTATTTGATGTCTTGAGCTCGAACTTCAGCTACCCCCCCCCGCGGCTCCCCCTTACTTACCACAAGCTGTATAGTTGAGGAGTGGTGAGGGCCAGGATGTGGCTCGCAGCCTGGGAAGCATGACTTCATTCCCATGCTAAGGAATTAGCCTAAATCCTGGCACAGCAGCCTGGAATGTTACTGAAGGGAAGAAGGGTGTGGAGAGAAATCCAGCAGCATTCACCAAGCCATGAACGAGTATTAGCAGTCAGGCCAAGCAGCCAGCCACGCTAGGACCAGAGGCAGAACATATTTATTTTATGAATACTGTAAGCACTGAACTGATTCTCAGGCAAACAGATAGCTGACCTGAGAAGACTTAACAAAAACAAACAAACAAACAAAAATTCCTGTTAACAAAATCATCATCCCCTGAAATGGAAAAGTTTTTTATGTGCTGTCATTAATTATAATCCAGGGCCAAAAGCTGTGGATTTCAAGAGAGGCCAAATGCATCCAGTGGCCTTTCTTGACCTGCCTTTTATGTTCTCTGCCTCTGTCTACCCTTTGCGTCCTCAGACTTGATGATTCCAAGGTACTTTCAGATAAACATCCTCATCCAAGCAGGCAGAGGCAGAGAGCCTCTGGAGGTTTGGAGGGCAGATGCGTCAGATGTCAGAGCCAGAAGCTGGTTTAGAGCGCAGGAGTGAGGAGAGTAGCTACTTGACCCCTGCTGCCCCAGAGGAGGCCAAAAGGCACCAATTTCCACTTGATGTCAAGGAGGTGAGCACTCAGTGGGGATACCTTGCCTTCCCAATTCAACTAAAAGCTTAGGGATGTGGAACTAGAAATTTCTGAGGTTTACAGTGGGAAGTGGGGGAGGTGTGGGGAAGGAGAGGCAGGGGAATGGGACTAACTTGGGCAAAACAATGTAGTCTAGCCCCTGGGAACTGCTAAACAACCTTAGAGTTGCTGCAGGTGAGCAGAGCGGTTGCAGTGTGACCTGACCGCCTCTCTGGGGGCTGGGGACAGCACTGGCAGGCACTGCCTCTCTGTGGCAAAGAGTTAGAGTGGCCCTTTCTCTGGAGACCCTGGGAAGATGGGTAAGAGGGTCCCACGTGGCTTAGTGGCTCAGACACCTTAGATTGGGCCCTTAGAGAACCTCTAGTCCTAATGTGTCTTCTAACAGAGAAGGAAACAAAACCCTTGGGGGCAGAAGTAACAGTAGTTGCCTGTTAAAGATTAATCTGCAAGAGAGGAAAATCATATCTCTCATACAAGATGTTAGATGAACAGGTTTCAAAGGTTTTATCAAGCTCATTAATTAATGAGGAAAGCAGTAAGGTTTAAGACTGGCCGAAAGAGCAGTTGAAGAGCTAGGTATAGACAGGCAATTTAATGGCTTGCTCAGTTATAAGCTATTAAAAAACTAGTTTTGTGTTTAACAGGATCATAAACGATAAACGTGGAAGCTATTAGTTTCACTGGGAAGAAATTATTTGCATCTTTATAGAGCAAAATTTTCCAAATGATCCTCTGCCTTATAGTGAAGTAAAACAGTCGGCAAATTAGAAAATCAAGTCTGCCATTGAAAGGACACCCAATAATCTTTCACATAATTCCCAGTTTCAGATAATTTTTTGAACTTCTCCAAGATCATACTGGTAATTGCTAGCAGATGTAAGATAGTAATTGAATGCCGAACCCAAATTTTGTCTTTGCAACACAATCCAGAAAGACCAAGAAGTACAAGAGGCAAATTGTCAACTAGGAAAAAGGCTGCTTAGGGAAGTGGTTTGTTGCCTCCTCCAGATCTGCCCATTCCATCCACTCTACTTCCCGTAGCATGCTGCTTATGCAAACACCGACCTGTGAGAAAGCCCAGTGTGTCCTTGTCTTCACATTCCCCTAATGCAAGGTGAGGTGGCAACACTCTTCTTCTTCCTTGCAGCAAGGATCCTTAATCACCCCATCACCACCCCTGCACACTCAGTCCTCATAACCCAGTCTCTCTGGGCTCCTTTTCTGTGTATTCTCTGTTAGAACCTTCATTAGATGCACTCAAGTGAGGCTATCCCCTCTGGCAGAGATGTTACCTAAAGAGATTTAAGTACTGAATGTACTGGGTTGCCGTAGGGATTTGTTAAACTCTTTCTGGTTTTTAAATTCAAGGATTCCATAAGAGTTTATTTCCCAAATGGGAATAAGAACTTGTGTACAGGTATACCTCAGAGATATTGTGGGTTCAGTTCTAGAAAAGCACAGTAAAGTAGTAGTGCAATAAATCAAGTCATCTTTTTCCTGGTGGATGGTTTTGCCTTCGATTTATAAAAAATGTAACAGCTGTGGAGTGCAAGAAAACAGCCCAGTAAAACAAGGTGTGCCTGTTAGAACTGGGAAGCCTTCAGTGAGTTGGCAAAGCTGGCATCAGATTTTTGGTTTTAGGAAAAATAATTTCTTGGCTCCTCATGAGAGCAAATACTAATGCCCCTTTCTGAGAGGGCTGCAAAGATAAGGGAGGTACTATTTGCCAAGAGATTTGGGAGCCTGAAGCACGTAAGTGACACTGAGCTACTCACCAACTAGGACAAGGCATCTGCACAAACACCCATTCTTTTGTGCTTGCCAGATCTTTGTGGGCGGCAGATTTAGGAATAATTTTATTACCAGACTCCATCAGACTTGCCAATGTCTCCCTAAGATTGTCTTCTTCTTTTTTTTTTTTTTGTAGTCATTTTGTTTGTTTGTCTGAAATGGCATTCAGGTAGATAAGGAACGAGTGTGGTGCAGGGGTGGCTATTAACCATCCAAAAGATAATGTGATGGGAATAAATCATCTCCTTCTATGCCTGAATTCTGGTTTTTATATCCCTTGCATCCTCTAAAAAAGAGAGAAAAATTCTGAGAAAAGAAACTTTTTTATGCCTAGTAAAACCATCATAATATAATATTTAGATCACAAGCCTGAGATAGAATTGGGCAACTTTCAGAAGTGCTGCGACAAAATCCTAATTTTGTTCTTTGTCTTACAGTACATTAGGGGCAAAGGAATCGGAGAGAGTAGCATTTCGTAGGTTGGAAAAACGAAGACCCAGAGAAAAAACATAATTTACCCAACTTCACACAGCGGTGCTAAGGCGCTTGTTTTTTGGTTTGTTTGTTTTGTGATTTAGGGGATGAGGCAGGAGCAACAAAACCCTAAGATATGCAGGCTAGTACACTGTGTACCGAACTATTCCACTGGTGAGAGATATGTCTCGGAGGCTTGAGCTATCAAATAAAATATAGATGAAAAGAGTGATTTCGGCCCTTTCGCCCTCTGCTCAGATCAAACCTTTTCCTCTTCACTCCATAGATTTTGCCCACAAGGCTCCAGGACTGCTGAGGTCTCCTGCTGACCGTTCCCAACAGTTGCCCCATGGGCCCCCTCCTCGCGTCTCTTCAGAAATTATAATAAAATAGCCATTTTTATCAATCATCCACTAAAGTGGCAAGCTAAGAGCATTCCACTTCTAGTATTTCAATCTTCACAACAACACTGAGACCAGTACTATTATTCTCTCTTAATAAACAGAGAAACTGAGGGTCACTGGGGACTGAGATTGAGTACCCAGGACCCCACAGTTGTTGATGGTAGAGGTGGATATCTTATTCCCAAACCCTGCTCTTAAATGCTGTGCTTTGTAGTCTCCCACACTCAATATTGTCTTCTCAAAGGCATGCCTTCTCTCACCTGGCTTTCCTCTCTGGTGACTGAATTCCACTTTCAGACAGTGGGGGCCATTAGCATCGGACTCATGCTGTAAATCAGGAAAACCTGGGACAGTGTAATGGTAGAACCAATTGAAAATGGTCCTATCCTGTTTAAAGAGATACTGAGTTGCTTTTCAGAGGTAACAGAACAAAACCGCCAGTCATGCAGCTGAAGCATGTGCAGAGGAGAGAACTTTGACCTCCAGCTGCACCTGGAACCAAAATTTTGCTACCCCACAACCACTCCACGGAACCAAAGGACCAAGACATAACTGGAACTTGAACACCAGAGCCCTTTCAGAAGCAGAGTGTCAGGTGTCCAGGAATGGTCTGTTCACTCCTCTTACAATAAATGGCCAAGCTCCAAGTTTTCCAATTAAAACTTGCCTTGCCAGCATTTCTGCATACCTGTTCCCCCATACCTTTAAAAACTTATCTCAAATCCAAATCAGGGAGTTTAGGCTCTAGAGCTTTAGCTTTGGGTTTTCCTGGGTGGTACCATTTATAATAAAATAGCCCATCTTTTTTTCAGTGTCTATCTAGTGTTTGGCTCTGCCAGCCGCAGGTGGATGGACTCTTTCTGTTCTGTAACAACCAACAAGGAAATGGAGCAGTTGAGGTCAGTCAAGGGAGACCTAAATATCTGAGTTCGTGGACATTGCAGGTTTCTGCCCAGCATTTATTTTCCACTTTCTCCTTATAAAGCATCAATATATATATATATATATATATATTTGTATTTTTCTGAAGCTGGAAACGGGGAGAGACAGACAGACTCCCGCATGCGCCCAACCGGGATCCACCCGGCACGCCCACCAGGGGCGATGCTCTGCCCCTCCGGGGCGTCGCTCTGCCGCGACCAGAGCCACTCTAGCGCCTGGGGCAGAGGCCAAGGAGCCATCCCCAGCGCCCGGGCCATCTTTGCTCCAATGGAGCCTTGGCTGCGGGAGGGGAAAAGAGAGACAGAGAGGAAGGAGGGGGGGGGTGGAGAAGCAAATGGGTGCTTCTCCTATGTGCCCTGGCCGGGAATCGAACCCGGGTTCCCCTCACGCCAGGCCGACGCTCTACCGTTGAGCCAACTGGGCAGGGCCTAAAGCATCAATATTTTTAAGGTGTCTACCTTTCTCTCATAAAGCTTACATGCTTCACTTCCAGTTCCAAAGAAAGTCTTTATCCGAGTGAAATCACTGTTCCCTGCTAGTGATTCATTTGTAAACCAGTATCTGACACAGAGGTGGTCAATAAGATGCAAGGAGGAGTTTGAAGAGGGCTTCTGGGGAAATCCTGCCTCACTTTTTAAATAGAATTTCGAAGAAGTCACCCTGTCATTTTTTTCTGAAAAGCCTGTGCCCAAGTGTGAAGTCTGGAATGTCCACAGCTGCCTCATAAGAACATTGAGGATGAACTCTCAGAAGAAGGCAGAGCCAGGATTACAGGTCTGTGTGAACCCAGAAGTTTGCCTTATGCTGGACTTTGTCAGAGAGGTGGATTAATTCCTTGTCTGTTTAAGCCACTTGCAATCTAGAGATTAAGATGATGAATGGTGTCAGGTGGGCGCTGGACTTATGGGAGGGATCACTCTGTAAGTTATAGAAATGTCTAACCATTAGGCTGTACACACGAAACTAACATAATATTGAATGTCAACTGTAATCAAGCGATTAAACAATTTTTTTTAGCTTATCCAGGAAAAGAAAGAGCCAAGCAGATTCTCCAATGGATTCATTAATCTAGAATTGCTGGAGAGGGGAGAGAACACGCTGGAAGCAGCAGGAGAGGAGCCGAGTGCAGCAGCACAAAGGCTGGTGCCGGGACTGCAGAAACTGAAGCAAAACCTACAGAAATTCTGAGAATCTGGGGTATTATTTCTGGGACTCTTTGTTGAGCAACGGATCCAATAGATACTAGCTTATTCTGATTCCTGGAATGCTCTTTCTTCTTATCTCAGTCCAAATCTCACCTATCCTTTGAGCCCTGGCTCAAAATTTACCTCCCACGTGTCTTTCTGTTCGCACCAGGACTCATTTACTTCCCTCTGCTGATACCTGGGATCTCTCTTCTCTACAGGGTATCTGTCATACACTATCTCTGAGCATTCTTGGTTGAGAGTCTTATCTTCTTTTTCTTTTTTTTTTTTTTTTTGTATTTTTCTGAAGCTGGAAACGGGGAGAGACAGTCAGACAGACTCCTGCATGCGCCCAACCAGGATCCACCCGGCACGCCCACCAGGGGGCGATGCTCTGCCCCTCCGGGGCATCGCTCTGCTGTGACCAGAGCCACTCTAGCACCTGGGGCAGAGGCCAAGGAGCCATCCCCAGCGCCCGGGCCATCTTTGCTCCAATGGAGCCTTGGCTACGGGAGGGGAAGAGAGAGACAGAGAGGAAGGAGGGGGGGTGGAGAAGCAAATGGGTGCCCCTCCTATGTGCCCTGGCCAGGAATCGAACCCGGGTCCCCCCGCACACCAGGCCAACGCTCTACCGCTGAGCCAACCGGCCAGGGCCAGAGTCTTATCTTTTAAGAGCAAATGAAGTAGTTTGTTTCTTCTCTCATGGAACTGATCCCAGAGTTAGTCCCAGAAATCACAAGAACATAATGTTTACACATAACAGTGCGCTAAAGTTCACTAGCGAGTATATCTCAGCATTCAGAGTAAAATCTTCTGTGAGCACAGTTCCTGAGTGCTGTCCCTCCCTAGTTGCTTGGTAATGTAGGGCTATACCATAGCTGGGTTCAAGGGGAGGACCCTTCTTCCAATCTCAGGCTGTGCTGGGAAAGGCCACATACCTGGCTCACAGAGAAGTTCCCAGAAATGGTGGGAGAGGTTAAGGGCAATAGGAACCACTTTACCTTGTCAGATATTTGGAACAGTGGTTTATGTGAGCTGAAGAGAGTTTCAGCAGAGAAACATAGGCAGAGAGAGGAAGGAGACTGTACAAGAGTTTCCTGTTAGCCTTATCAGCAGTGGCGCAGTGGGTAGAGCATTGGACCGAACACTGAGGTCGCCAGTTCGAAACCTCAAGGTCACCAGCTTGAGCACAGGGTTATTGGCTTGAGTGAGAGATCATTGACATGATCTCAAGGTTTCTGGCTTGAAGCACAATCATTTATTTTCCTGTCCATTAGATTCCTATGATGTTTTCAAACCTCAGTGTTCCTCACAGTGGCTAAACCCTGACTTTTTATCAGCCTAGCTCTAATTCTAGACTTGGGTCTAGACCCTATTTGTCTTTAGTTGATTCTGGGGATTTTTTAATGAGGTAGCCAGGAAATATTGCCCAGTGTCTTCAAATATTAATAACTCCATTTATTTCCAAAGCTTAGAGAGGGTGACATGAAAATTAATGATTATGCTGATAGAAATCAATTGTCTTCTGCAAAAGGTTCTCTGGAGTCATTGTGTAGAAAATTATGTATGTTCTTTTCTGCATCTGGTATAATACATTTCTAGCTAAAGGGTATGTTTTGATTATGTTTATGATGTAGAAGCTGGACTTGGTAAAAAACCTTCTGATTCTTTGTTTTGAAGAAAGATGAAGTTTAGAGAAAAGTAGTCCAAAGAGTGAAAACTGAAAAGAATCATTTTAATCAAATGTTTCTCAAGACTAGCTTGGGTATCTGGATTCCTCTTCAGTCCTTGCAGTCATATGTGGGCTAAGGTGGATTCTTACTGAGCTGGAGTTGTCCTGTCAAATAAAATAATAAATGTGGAAGTTTTTGGAAACTATAAACTATTTTGCAAAATGAATTATCTTTGCTTTTTATTCCCACATGACCTTATTTTTGGTGATTTGTGAATAAATCTCTATAAAGTAGTAGCTGGCTAAAGTTTAAGGGGCACTCTTCCACAAAGTATTCAGCCATATATTTATGCCCTAAATATTTTTTGAACACCAGGTAGGTGTTCTGCAGAATACAGAAAGGCTTTTGAAATCCAAAGAAATGCCTCTCTAGCAGAGAACTTTCAGACACTGAATAGATTTGGGGTGAGTAGGGAGATAAAATTGAAGTGCTGGGTCAACACTGGTTCCCTTCATCTTATGCTGGCCATCTGTTCCTCATTCTACTCTTTTTTAGAAGCAAAAAAAAGAGCCAAAACCCTCTCCCTTGGTGACAGAGAGCGCAGAAATCCTTGGAGAGTAAAACAGAAGTAGAACTTCTTTCTTATAGGAAGGACTAGGGAGGAGGGCCTTCCTGCTCCTATAGCTCTGGATCCAGAGAACTTACTGGTGAACCTTCAGTCCTTGTCATTTATATTTTCTAAAATAAAAACATTTTTTCAAAGCCCAACTCAAAATCTACCTTTTTTCCTTTACATTTGGGGCAACTTTCGCCTCATCACACTCCACCACTTATAGAAAGACATGTGCCTAGTAAACTGGTAGGATTAGTCCAGAATAACTGTAGCAGATGGGTGCAGCTTACAGCAGACAGTATAGCACATGGCAAAGGTCAGAATGAAGAAAGTGATGCATGGGCGAACTGGTTTTCATGAACAATCTTGCAGAAACCAAGAGGATAAAGAGTGGGCTGAGACCACTATAAGCTATACGTCAGGGTCTTAGAAATCTTAATCTCTGGCTGGAAATCCCACCTGCTTGGAAGAGTGAACATTCTGTCCTGAGTGTCAGAGTCTTTAAATGGCCAGGGCCCAGCCAGGGGGGGCCCAGTGACATGTTCCTTAGGTGCTCAAATCTGATCTTGGATTTGCTTAGAACCAATTCTCATTTTAGATGCCTAGTGCTTGTGTTAGAACACTGGTTTTATTTGACAATTCAGTATAATTATGAGTTTTTTTTCTTTTTTGTCACAGAGACAGAGAGAGACAGAGAGAGGGACAAATAGGGACAGACAGACAGGAAGGGAGAGAGATAAGAAGCATCAGTTCTTTGTTGCGGCACCTTAGTTGTTCATTGATTGCTTTCTCATATGTGCCTTGGCTGGGGGGCTACAGCTGAGCCAGTGACCCCTTGCTCAAGTCAGTGACCTTGGGCTCAAGCTGGTGAGTCTTGCTCAAACCAGATGAGCCTGCACTCAAGCTGGCGACCTTGGGGTTTCAAACCTAGGTCCTCTGCATCCCAGTCCGACACTCTATCCACTGTGCTACCACCTGGTCAGGCAATTATTACAGAATTTTTCAAAAGGGCTATCTCTGGATCCTCAGTCTCTTGGAAAGTATTACAAATGCAGTGATTTGTGGTTGTGATGGTTGTTATTAAAGAAGCAATTCATTTATGATACTTTTAATAGGAATAAAAGAGGCAAACAGATTTATTTTTCAACAAAAAAGGTGATCAGACAGAACTTTAAAATGCCTAAAAAAGTATTTTGAAATAAGTTAGATTCTATGAGAAAACCAATGGTTTACCTACTTATCCAGAGTAGTTGTATACGTGTCTATCTCATCCAGTACTCTTCATTACCTCAATGGGCAGAAATTGTCTTATTTTTATTGGCATTTCCTCTATCACTAACGCAGTACCTGGCATACAATGAAAACTCAAAATAGATTTTTGCTGTCTCGAAATATTATCACCAGCTGTTCTTACATATGCAATTCATTTATTCCTTGCAACAATTTTACAAAGCATTACCGCCCAAGTTTCTGTAGAAGAAAGCACTAAACCTAAGAGAGGGTAAATGATCTGCCCAAGATGATACTATTAGTAAATGGCAAGATCAGGATTCAGTTCTGGCCTGCTATCCATAGTGTCCTTCTCAGGACACAAAAATGATCAAACACGAGGCTTTCATTGCTATCCTGCTGTTGTATATTTCACTCTTTTCTCTCCTTTTCATTCCATTGACTTGTCATCTTACGCTCTTCAATTACAGCTGTCAGCTTCCTCCCACAGTTGCTCTGTATTGGGCTGTAATTGCTCCTCACAGAACCGGAGCCCACATGCTTACAATTTCCCTATCAGCTAAGCAGCCCCTACTGCCTCCAAGGGACCATGGATAATGCAGCTCACAGAGGTATGTGCACCTGTGATTATTGCCATTTTCCACACTTTAGTTCTCCTAGGAGAAACACTATTTTAGAGTACCTTTTAAGTGATGTGTAGTGACAACATCCTGATGTGGGTAGGTGGCCATGAATCATTATTCCGCAGTTATTATTTGAGAAGTGGTACGTTGAAGGTGGGAGTTGACATATTCACTTGCATGATTGAGAGAGGACACAAAGGTAAGTCCCTCTGATGTTAAGATCCATTTCTTGTCTTTAATGCTGAGGGCACAAAGCTCTTTTCTAAATAATAAAGACTTCACTTAAAGAAGGGTCAAAAGCTTCAGCTAATAAACCACCAACTTCTGTTGTCCAAAAGAAAAGTAGTTCAGATACAAAGAGATTCTCCAATTTCTTCTGTGTAAGAATCATTGAAATGCATTTCAAAAGGACTCAAGCAGGTCATAGAAGTTGAGAACTAAACGAACCTTGTACATATGGGAGAATTAGGGTCTAAAGAAGAATAGGACTTTGCCAACTCACCCAGCTAATGGATAAGCAAAACCCAGATCTGAAGACTTCTGGGCAAGGGCCTACTTCACCTTCGTTAAACTGTGAGGTGAGGGAAAGGAGTGGTCCCACCGCCACCTTTAGTCTCCTTTGGGCATATTCTGATGGGCAGTTATAGAGACACCTGGTCCTTGGGATAGTGGCTCCTGCCATCAGTAACATCTTATTTTTAGGACACTCTAGTCCAGAGTTCAGTCGAGAAACTTTGGCCATGGAAGCCAAACCTTGCTGAAAATGTAGTAAAAATAAATAAATAAATAAATAAATAAAACACTAAAATGGCTACTGAATATGCCTGAGATCATACCTTGTCTCTCACCTCAGGAGTGAGAGAAGCTGGTCCCGAAGCTCATTCTAAGGATCTGAGAAGCTTCTGTGAGAGACCAAGGGATCAAGTGTAAGAATGTTACTGCACCACAATAGAAAGGACCCCCGTTCCTGGAGGTTAACTAAAATCAGGGAGCTGGAAGAAAGGCTGAGGAAGGAGTCCTAAAGGGTGGCCTCAGGGACACTACAGTCTGAGCGACATGCTGGCCTCTAGCAAAGACAAACCTAAACTGGCGAACAACCTAAGTAAGCAACATCAATAAAACAGCAGTGCAACTAAACTTTACTGAGCACTTCTCATGTCTAGACCCATTTCTAATTGTCTGCACACTCTCCCTTGAGGCTCACAGCAGCCTTACAACAAGAATTGGAGAAAGTGGTAGGGCCACTTTTAAAAGCTCTGGGAAAGGATTAGCAAAGGCCCTCCCATGAAGAGCATTTCAAAAGAGACCAGGGCTAATTTGAGATTCCCACACCTCTTTATGTATGTATAAAAAAATAAGTTTTATACATATTACTTTGAAACAGGGAAACTGCTAGTTTTGCAGGTCAAAAAGATCAAATAGCAGAAATTTTATATGATTTAACCTAAATATGTAAAATATATATTTTATGGGAAGTAAATAGAAAAAGTAACAAGCAAATAAAATAGAGTGGGAAACATACCTCACCAGTAAGTTGTACATTTTGAAGAAAACAGAGAGGAGGGTTCTGATCAGGTTTTCAGGGCAGGGAGCAGTCAGAGGAGACTCCTATGTGGAAATGTTGGTGCCTGAAGAGCGATGGAGAACAATAAAGGATGTTAGTCATTCTGATTCTGATTCATAGGTCAGGAAAGTTTTGGCTCATAATGAACTGACAGATACAGGACTTTCCCTGACACGACAAACAAATAGAAAACTTGGGAAAATATATATATATAAATAACTTCAAACACTGGACAATAGGCATAACAAGAGCATAGTCACTGGTAGGAAAAAAAAATAAGGTGAGTCATTCTGTTGATTAAAATCAATGTTTTAAAAGACGACCATAAAGACTATGTTCTCTGTGCAGAATTAAATTATAATTAAAAACAGAAATCTGAACACAATGTTCAGTAATTCTTGAGTAAAAAAAAATCCCCCAAAGAATTTGAAAATATCTTGAACTGAATGAAAATAAAACCCAGAATATCAGAATTTGTGGATGCAGTTAAAACAGTACCTAAAGGAAGATGTATAACTCTAAAATGATTATTATAAAATAATATAAGTCAGATCAATGACTTAGATTACATATTATAAAGCTCAAAAAGATGAGACATTTAAAGTAAGTAAAAGAATAAAGTAATAAAAATAAAAATCAATCAAATAGCAAACATACAAATGTGCATTTGATTCTGAATTCAAATCAGTTAGCTTATGTGCCATACAGAATTGCATCATTATTAGGCATCAGCTCTTAACTTGAAGTCCATGCCCTCTCTGAAATTGTAATAAAAATTGTATATCTTGTGCCCCTGTGTTTTTTCTGGGTTGAATTTCTTAGATTATTTGGTTCTTAAATTCCCTAAAAGATTAGCCATTTGTTCTTATCAGTTACTTTAAAGCATAATAGCAAACCATACTTCCCAGTTTTAATCATTGAACAACTAACAGTTATTAAATATCTTGAATCCCTTTTAGGAGGCCACTCCAAGTCTTTGAGTGGTGGCCAATTGGGGAAATACATTGAGAATTTCTGAGATATGATTGCAAAAGACTTAAGTGATTCAAATATAAGAACTCAGTTGATATAAGAAAAAAATAGATAAAAAAATCCTGGGTTTCACAAGAAAGTGTGTTGGTATTTGGGCAGAAATATATATATAAAAGAATTTTTAAAAATCTGACCAGTTTAATGGCTATACGCTGTATGTTAGAATAAGGTGGGATATTCCTAAATGGATCAGAACAATTGTGCTCCTGTTGAGTATTTTTTCTCCACCCTTTTGTATCAGAGCATCAGAACACAGGTCTTAGATTCAAATGCTTTGCCCCCTTGTCACTCTGTTTATTTATTATTATTATTATTATTTTGTATTTTTCTGAAGCTGGAAACGGGGAGAGACAGTCAGACAGGCTCCCGCATGCACTCGACCGGGATCCACCCGGCACGCCCACCAGGGGCAATGCTCTGCCCACAAGGAGGCGATGCTCTGCTCCTCTGGGGCGTCGCTCTGCTGCGACCAGAGCCACTCTAGCACCTGGGGCAGAGGCCAAGGAGCCATCCCCAGCGCCCAGGCCATCTTTGCTCCACTGGAGCCTCGGCTGCGGGAGGGGAAGAGAGATACAGAGAGGAAGGAGAGGGGGAGGGGTGGAGAAGCAGATGGGTGCTTCTCCTGTGTGCCCTGGCCAGGAATCGAACCTGGGACTTCTGCACGCCAGGCCGACGCTCTACCACTGAGCCAACCGGCCAGGGCCTCACTCTGTTTATTAAATCAATGTGTTCTGGTGTTTATTTGAAAAAGATGTTCACTTGATCTGTCTGTGATATCTCAATTGCTTACATGGTGTTTCTTATTTGTAAGGCCTTAACAGTCAGGCTGTTGGGAGGTCTGCTGTTATCTTAAACCATGAGCAGCAGAGCATAAGTTAACCTCAAGGAGAGCAGAACAAATGACTAGATGTGTTTCCAGCTCCAATTTTCTCAGTCTCTCTCTCCTTGCAAAGCGTACTCTTTGGTATTATTGACAATTGTTGTGACCACATTTGAGAATGTGTGCAAGGAGCTGTGTGAAGGAAGTTTGGGAGGCAGAAAGGAAAGGAGATAATTTGTCAGAAATAATTTTTTTATAATTTTTTATTAATTTTAATGGGGTGACATCAATAAATCAGGGTACATACGTTCAAAGAAAAGATCTCCAGGTTATCTTGTCATTCAATTATGTTGCATACCCATCACCCAAAGTCAGATTGTCTTCCGTCACCTTCTATCTGGTTTTCTTTGTACCCCTCCCCCTCCCCTCCCTCTCCTAACCCCCCACCTGTAATCAGCACACTCTTGTCCATGTCTCTTAGTCTCCTTTTTATGTCCCACCTATGTATAGAATCATGCAGTTCTTAGTTTTTTTTCATTTACTTATTTCACTCCATATAATATTATCAAGATCCATCCATGTTGTCGTAAATGATCCAATGTCATCATTTCTTATGGCTGAGTAGTATTCCATAGTATATATGTACCACATCTTCTTTATCCAGTGTTCTATTGAAGGGCTTTTTGGTTGTTTCCATGTCTTGGCCACTGTGAACAAAGCTGCAATGAACATGGGACTACATGTGTCTTTACATATCAATGTCTCTGAGTTTTGGGGGTATATATACCCAGCAGAGGGATTGCTGGGTCATATGGTAGTTCCATTTTCAGTTTTTTGAGGAACCACCATACTTTATTCCATAATGGTTGTATTACTTTACATTCCCACCAACAGTGGATGAGAGAGTTCCTTTTTCTCCATAGCCTCTCCAACACTTGCTATTACCTGTATTATTGATAATAGCTAATCTAACAGGTGTGAGGTGGTATCTCATTATAGTTTTGATTGGCATTTCTCTAATAACTTATGAAGATAAGCATCTTTTCATATATCTGTTGGCCATTTGTATTTCTTCCTGGGAGAAGTGTCTGTTCATGTCCTCTTCCCATTTTTTTTATTGGATTGTTTACTTATTGTTGAGTTTTATGAGTTCTTTGTATATTTTGGATATTAGGCCTTTATCTGAGCTGTTGTTTGAAAATATTATTTCCCATTTAATTGGCTGTCTATTTATTTTGTTGTCAGTTTCTCTTGCTGAGCAAAAACTTCTTAATCTGACATAGTCCCATTCATGTATCTTTGCCTTCACTTCTCTTGACTTTGGAGTCAAATTCATAAAATGCTCTTTAAAACCCAGGTCCATGAGTTTAGTACCTATGTTTTCTTCTATGTACTTTATTGTTTCAGGTCTTATATTTAGGTCTTTGATCCATTTTGAATTAATTTTAGTACACGGGGACAGGCTGTAGTCGAGTTTCATTCTTTTGCATGTGGCTTTCCAGTTTTCCCAGCACCATTTATTAAAGAGGCTTTCTTTTCTCCATTGTGGGTTATTGGCCCCTTTATCAAAGATTATTTGACCATATATATGTGGTTTTATTTCTGGGCTTTCTATTCTGTTCCATTGGTCTGAGTGTCTATTTTTCTGCCAATACCATGATGTTTTGATTGCTTGGTTCTATAATATAATTTGAAGTCAGGTATTGTAATGCTCCCAGCTTCATTCTTTTTCCTTAGGATTGCTTTGGCTATTTGGAGTTTTTTATAGTTCCATATAAATCTGATGATTTTTTGTTTCATTTCTTTAAAGAATGTCATTGGAATTTTGATGGGAATTGCATTAAATTTGTATATTACTTTGGATAATATGCTCATTTTGATTATATTTATTCTTCCTATCCAAGAACAAGAAATATTTTTCCATTTTATTGTATCCTTTTCAATTTCCCTTAACAATGCTTTGTAGTTTTCATTATATAAATCCTTTACATTCTTTGTTATGTTTATCCCTAGGTATTTTATTATTTTTGTTGCAATCGTAAAGGGGATTATTTTTTTGAGTTCATTTTTTAATGTTTCGTTGTTGGCATATAGAAAGGCTATGGACTTTTGTATATTAATTTTGTATCCTGTGACCTTATGTATTGGTTTATTGTTTCTAGTAATCTTTTTGTGGAGTCTTTGGGGTTTTCGATGTACAGGATTATATCATCTGCAAAAAGTAAAACCTTTACTTCTTCTTTTCCAATATGGATGCCTTTTATTTCTTTATCTTGTCTGATTGCTCTGGCTAGAACTTCTAGCACCACGTTAAATAAGAGAGGAAAGAGTGGAAAACCCTGTCTTGTTCCTGATTTAAGGGGGAAAGTTCTCAGTTTTATGCCATTTAATATGATGTTAGCTGATGGTTTGTCATATATGGCCTTTATCATGTTGAGATATTTTCCTTCTATACCCATTTTGTTCAGTGTCTTAAACATAAAGTTGTGTTGTATTTTATCAAATGCCTTTTCTGCATCTATTGATAAGATCATGTGGTTTTTGTTCTTTGTTTTGTTGATATGGTATATTACGTTAACCATTTTATGTATGTTGAACCATCCTTGAAATTCTGGGATGAATCCCACTTGATCATGATGTATTATTTTATTTTTTTAATATGTTGTTGTATTTGATTTTCTAGTGTTTTGTTTAGGATTTTTGCATCTGTATTCATTAGAGATATTGGTCTGTAGTTTTCTTTTTTTGTGCCGTCCTTGCCAGGTTTCGGTATGAGGGTTATGTTGACCTCATAAAATGTGTTTGGAAATATTGCTTCTTCTTCAATATTTTGGAAGACTTTGAGTAGAATAGGAATGAAGTCTTCTTTGAATGTTTGATAGAATTCACTAGTATAACTGTCTGGGCCTGGACTTTTATTTTGGGGGAGGTTTTTAATAGTTTTTTCTATTTTCTCCCTGCTAATTGGTCTGTTTAGGCTTTTTGCTTCTTCATAATTCAGTCTAGGAAGGTTGTATTGTTCTAGAAATTTATCAATTTTTTATAGATTGTTAAATTTGGTGGCATATAGTTTTTCATAGTATTCTACAATAATTCCTTGTATATCTATGATGTCTGTGGTGATTTCTCCTCTTACATTTTGGATTTTGTTTCTATGAGTCCTGTCTCTTATTTCCTTGGTGTGTCTTGCCAAGGGTTTGTCAATTTTGTTGATCTTTTCAAAGAACCAGCTCCTTGTTTTAATAATTTTTTTATAGTTTTTCTGTTCTTTATTTCATTTATTTCTGCTCTGATTTTTATTATTTCCTTTCTTCTGCTGGTTTTGGGTTGTCTTTGTTCTTCTTTCTCTAGTTCCTTAAGGTATGAATTTAAGTGCTTTACTTGGGCTCTCTCTTGTTTGTTCATATAGGCCTGAAGTGATATGAACTTCCCTCTATTACTGATTTTGCTGCATCCCAAAGATTCTGATATGTCGTATTGTGATTTTCATTTGTCTGTATATATCTTTTGATCTCTGCGCTTATTTCTTCTTTGATCCACTCATTTATAAAAAGTATGTTGTTTAGTTTCCACATTTTTTTTTTATTACAGAGACAGAGGGAGAGTCAGAGAGAGGGATAGATAGGGACAGACAGACAGGAATGGCGAGAAAGATGAGAAGCATCAATCATCAGTTTTTTGTTGCAACACCTTAGTTGTTCATTGATTGCTTTCTCATATGTGCCTTGACTGCAGGCCTTCAGCAGACCAAGTAACCCCTTGCTTGAGCCAGCAACCTTGTGTCCAAGCTGGTGAGCTTTTGCTCATACCAAATGAGCCCACGCTCAAGCTGGTGACTTCAAGGTCTCAAACCTGGGTCTTTTGCATCCCAGTCCGATGCTCTATCCACTGTGCCACTGCCCGGTCAGGCAGTTTCCACATTTTTGTGGGGTTTTTTCCCCCTCTTTTTTACAGTTGAATTCTAGTTTCAAGTCTTTATGATCAGAAAATATGCGTGGTACAATTTAAATTTTTCTGAATTTTCTGATTTTATTTTTTGTGGCTCAACATATGGTCAATTCTTGAGAATGTTTTATGTACACGAGAAAAATGTATACTCTGTCGCTTTGGGATGAAATGTCCTATATGTCCTATCATATCCAATTGCTCTAGTGTTTTGTTTAAGGCCAATATTTCTTTATTGATTTTCTGTTTGGATGAACGATCTAGAGCCATCAGTGGTGTATTGAGGTCTCCAAGTATGATTGTATTTTTGTCAGTTTTTGTTTTTAAGTCAAGTAGCTGTCTTATATATTTTGGTGTTCCTTGGTTTGGTGCATATATATTAAGAATTGTTATGTCTTCTTGATTCATATCCCCTTAATCATTATGAAATGACCATTTTAGTCTCTGATTACTTTTGCTGTCTTGTAGTCAGCATTATTAGGTATGAGTATTGTTACACCTGCTTTTTTTTGGATATTATTTGCTTGGAATATTGCTTTAAGCCTTTCACTTAAAATTTGTTTTTATCCTTGTTGCTTAGATGTGTTTTTTGTAGACAGCATACAGTTGGATTTTCTTTTTTAATCCATTCTGCTACTCTGTGTCTTTTTATTGGTGAGTTTAATCCATTTACATTTAGTATAATTATTGACACTTGAGGGTTCTCTATTGCCATTTTATAAATTGCTTTCTGTTAGTTTTGTATCTTGTTTGATTCTTCTCTTTTGTTTTTCTATCATTTGTTTTTGTTTGGTTGTAATTCATACGTCTTTCCTCTGTTACTACCTTTTTTAAGTCGTGTGCTTCTGTGGTGGTTTTTTCAGAGGTGGTTACCATTAAGTAATGAAAAGGGTACCTGTCATATTTATTGTAGTACACTATCTTATGAGTGCTTCTGCACTCATCCTTTGCTATTGTTAATCTCCGTACTCTCCCCCTTTTTTGTTTTTGTTGTCACAGTTTAAATTTCGTTTTATTGTATTCTTGGTGGAGCTTTTACTTGTGGTTTTGTTTTGTTTTTTTCTTTGTATCTGGTTGGAAAATTTCCTTTAGTATTTCCTGAAGTGGGGGCTTTTTGATGATAAATTCCCTCATCTTTTCTGTATCTGTGAATGTTTTTATTTCTCCTTCATATTTGAAGAATAGCTTTGATGGGTATAGTATTCTTGGCTGGAAGTTCCTCTCTTTCAGAACTTTAAATATTGGGGTTCACTCTCTTCTAGTTTGTAGAGTTTCTGCTGAGAAATTCGATGATAATCTAATAGGCCTTCCTTTATATGTTGTATTCTTCTTTTCCCTAGCTATCTTGAGAATTTTTTCTTTGTCGTTGGTTTGTGCCATTTTCATTATAATGTGCCGTGGAGTAGGTTTGTTGGGGTTAAGAAAACTCAGTGTTCTGTTTGCTTCTTGAATTTGAGGCTTTAGTTCTTTCAACTGGCTTGGGGAGTTCTTGTCTATTATTTGTTTGAATATGTTCTCCATTCCATTTTCTCTTTCTTCTCCTTCTGATATACCTATTATTCTTATGTTAGTCTTTTTGATGGAGTCAGACTATTCCTGTACGGCTTTCTCATTTTTTAAAATTTTTGAGTCTCTCTCTTCTTCTCTCTGTTGTGCCTCAAGTTGTTTGTCTTCTATGTCACTAATCCTATCTTCTACCTGGCCTATTTTTTTAATTTATTTTTTTAAAGATTTTATTTATTCATTATAGAGAGTTGAGAGAGAGAGAGAGAGAAGGGGGAGGAGCAGGAAGCACCAACTCCCATATGTGCCTTGACCAGGCAAGCCCCGGGTTTTGAACCAGCAACTTCAGTGTTTCCAGGTTGACACTTTATCCACTGTGCCACCACAGGTCAGGCCTATCTGGCCTATTCTATTAGCTAAGCTTGTTACCTCATTTTTCAGTTCATGAATTGAGTTTTTCTTCTCTGTTTGATTTGTTTTCATAGTTTTAATTTCCTTGGTAATATATTCTTTGTGTTTGTTGAGTTGTTTTTTGAGCCCCCTTAATTGCCTTTCTGTGTTTTCTTGTATATCTATGAGTATTTTTAGGATTTCTATTTTAAATTCTCTGTCATTTAACTCCAAGGTTTCCAATCTATTAAAAATTTTTCCAGAGATTTTTCCTCATCTATCTGTGCTACATCTCTGTCTTTTGTATCCATGATATTCAATTTTGTTTTCCTTAATGGCATCTGAGGGTGGTTTTGTTAATAACACTAATGAGAATTAATAAAGAATAAAAAGTAAAAATATATATATAAAGTAAAATTTTTTCTTTTTTTCCACTTCTCTCTTCCTCTTTGAGAAAATACTGTGAAAAACTGTGAATTATACTGTGCTAAATGGAACAAAAAATATCTATAATGGAGGGCCTGAGTTGGAGAGAAGTGATAAAGGGGCAAAAAAAGAGGTAGGGACCCACAACATGCAAAAAAAGAAATAAATTGGATCAAGAATAAAATGATTTGCTTGTAAATGATGGTCAACTGAGAGATATAAGGAAAAGGATAAGGGGGAAACAAGAAAAAGAAAAAAAGTACTATTGTATTAAGTGGAACAAAAACTAGATAGAATGGAGAGTTGGGGTTGGGGGGAATGCTAATGAGTTAAAACGCGAAGTAAAAAGCACCCAAAATGCCACAAAGAAAAAATTTGAGTCCCAGATAAAATAATTTGTTCATGAGTGAGGAACGAATGTGAGAAAAAGTAAAGGAGAAAAGGAGAAACTAAGACAGAGGGAGAAAAAGAAAAAGGGAAAAAAGAAAAGAAAAAAAGAAAAGAGAGTTAAGGGTTTTGGAGTGTAACCCTCATAGAGAGAAAGGAAGAAGGAAAAAAAGGGAAATGTAACACTTATGGGTAATGTAGTTCAAGATGAAGAGAAAAGAATAAGACGATCAGAGAATAAAAGGACCAAGGTGGAAGAAAAAAAATAAAGACAAGAAGATGAAGGAAACAAAAAAAAGTGGAAAAAGTTATAAAGTCTGTGGATTTTTCTTGATTTTGAGAAGTATCTTCTCCCTTTTTCTTTCCTCTCCTTCTTCCTGGTCGGTGGCTCTGTACCACAGGCTCTGCCCCTGTGGCACACTTAGGTAGAGATTTGCAGTTGATAAGTCTCTATGGTGATGTCAAATATTAGGCTTCAGTCTCATTGGTAGTCGGGGCTTGTTAGCATTTGCAGGCTCCAACAATGAGAGAGTTTGTTTTCCTGGAGCCTCTCTCCTAGTCTCTCTTTCCTGAATTAGCAGCCTGATGATCTAGCTATGAGGTTGCCGCTGCCTCTGCCTGGAGAGTAAGAGGCTCAAAGAGCTGGCAAATTTCCACTCTATCACCACTCAGCACAGGGCTCTGGATAAGGCTCTCTCAGTCAGAGCTGCAAGCATAATCAGGCAGGGCTGGGAGCCAATTGCTCTCTTTTTTAAAATATTTTTTTATTTATTCATTTTAGAGAGGAGAGAGAGAGACAGAGAGGGAGAGAGAGAGGAGAGAGAGACAGAGAGAGAAGGTGGGGAGGAGCTGGAAGCATCAACTCCCATATGTGCCTTGACCAGACAAGTGCAGGGTTTCGAACCGGCGACCTCAGCATTTCCAGGTCGACGCTTTATCCACTGCGCCACCACAGGTCAGGCGGGAGCCAATTGCTCTCAAGGTGCCTTTCTATGAGCCTCCGGGCATGTCCAGTATACCTCAGCACTCTGTGGGACCACTCTCCCCAGGCTTTTTGCACTTTGTAACCTGTTTTGGCTGGGAAGAAGATGCCCTAGTCGCTGGCTGCAGAACAGGAGGTCTTAAAAGCTGCCAAGTCCCTCTTTTTAGCACACAGCCCTGAATATGAAAGCTCTGCTAATCAGAGCCACCAGCTTAAGCAGGTAGGGAGTGTGTGTTGACTTCTGCTCAGTTCCCCAGGAATATCTAGTTAAATTTGCCTTAGCGTTCCATGGGATTGTTTCCTGCAGGCTACTTCCTTGTTAAAAAGCCTACAGCCTATGCTGTATAACTTCTGCAGTGTTTTCTGAGGTTTGTTCCGTAGGAATGTGTTTTTACCCTGTATCGGCTGACAGAAAGTTGCCTCCGCCCCTACGTGCAGAGCAAGAGGCACTAAAAAAGATCACGTCTCTTAGGTTGCTGATCTGAGAGAGACCTTATCAATTAGAGCCGCGTAACTCAGTTGGGAGGTGAGCAGACTGTGGGTTAAGCTAATTTCAGTGATTGGATCCACAGATCTGCTTCAGAGACAGACTGCAAGCTGCTTTCACACCCCTCCCCCTAGCACCTCCATATTCTTTTCTTCCCCAGGAATGTGCTTTGTTAGCCTGGCGGAGGTGCCCCACCTGCCCAGATAAGTTTGGGCATAGCCAAGTTTGTTTTCCGTGCACTCCCCGCACACTGTTGGGGGAGCAGGGACCACACCAAGACTCTAGTTGCAACCCACATGGAGGCCTCTGACCCTGCCCCTCTGTCCAGGAACACAGGTGCCCAATCCCGAGGCACTAGGAGGAACCTCTCGCACACTATCCGCACTTGCCGACCAGGGTATCAGGGGTAATGGAGGCCACCACTCGCCAACCTTTGCCGGGGTCGGCGCCGGCCTTAGCTCACATGGGCTGAGTCACCAGGGGCACACTCTTTCTTCGGCTTGGATGTCTGTGCCCCAGCCCAGTTCCCTCCATGCTCCCAGCCCTCACTCTCTCTCAGTTCTAAGTGAAAGCAGCCTTTGCTCAGGTTAGTGAGGAAGGCAGTGTTCTTTTCTCTGTCTTATTTCCTACAGGATTGATTATATATTTAGTCAATTTTTCGCTCGATCATACCTTCGTGTTCAGTGTGCGAGACTTCCAGATGCTCCAAGGATAGGTTTTTCTGTCACTGGTTGTAGAACTTGTTGAAATTTTGGGGAGAGGGATCAGGAGTGCTCCTCACGGCACCATTTCTCTGACATCACTCCCCAGAAATGATTTTTTAAGAGATGCCTGTTTTCCCAATTTCTTAAGCTCTCTTGATTTTGTTGATGTTGAGAGAGGCCTAATTTTTTTTTGGTTTTTAAAAAACAAATTATGCCTTGGTAGAAAATAAACACATTATTGTGAGTAAAAAGAAAATACGTTGTCAAAAGCATTTCTTTAGGAGGTAGAATCCAGTTTCAGGAAAGCCTTTTTAGTTCCTTACAGGCAGAGAATAGTCTTTTATCAGAACAAACAGACCAATATCCATTGGTACTACAGCTTCTGCTATACTTCCTCATTATCAGTTAAATTCCTAGTTCAGTGGGTTTCCACATTTTTTTTGTAAACATGGGGCCCTCCTTTAATACATTTTAAAAAATTGAAGACCTTAAGGCACTGGCTGGTTGGCTCAGTGGTAGAGCATTGGCCCAGTGATGTGTGGATGTCCCGGGTTTGATTCCTGGTCAGGGCACACAGGAGAAGTGATCATCTCCTTCTCCACCCCTCCCACTCCCTTTCTCTCTCTTCACCTCCTGCAGCCATGGCTGGATTGGTTTGAGGGAGTTGGTCCCAGGTGCTAAGGATGGCTCCCTGCCTTAGCATTATTGTGGCATTATTTTTGGTGCCTAACCAAAAATAGCTCTGGGTGAGCAATGCTCCAGATAGGCAGAGCCTTGTTTGGGAGAGCCTTGTTTGCTGTGTGGATCCCAGTTGGGGCACATGTGGGAGTCTGTCTCTCTGTCTCCCCTCCTCTCACTTAAAAAACAAAAAATTTAGGACCTTAAAATGCTAGTAGTTGTACGTTTAGTAACCATTAAGGGGAAAAAATATAAAATAGCATTCCAGGTATCTATTACTGATTAATAAATCACTGCAAATCTTGTGGTTTAAAACAATAACACTGGTTTGTTTGGCTCATTAAGTCATCAGCTGAGCAGAGGCTGGAAAGGACAGCTCATCTCTGCTCTGCACAGTGGAGCTGGGGTACTTGAAGACTGAGGACCAGAATCAGTAGTAGCCTCAGGCAGTAACATGTCTAGAGCTTGATACTGACTGTAGGACCTCAGCTGGGCCATCATCCACAAAACCTACTCATGATTTCTCTGTGTGGTTTCTGTTGTCACAAAGAGTTCTTGATTGAATTCCAAGAGAAAGTGTTCCAAGTGCACCAGTGTCCCGTGTTGCTTTTTATGACCTGGTCTCAGAAGTCAAATAATCCATTTCTGCTTCAGTAACAAGCCTACTCAGACTTACTGGGTACTATGTCAACACTGCATTATAAATACAATGTGTGGGATCAAAGATATTGGACACTTTGAAAAAAATATAATCCTCAACATATAGCAAAAATGCTCACAATATCAATACTTTTAAATGAACGTATGAGACTCTCACTCCCGACAATGAAGCTGCTGTGCCTACAGATTACTTACTATCTCACTGGGCACTTCTGCTCTAGAACAAATGCAGGTAAAACACACTGCAACAAGGTCAAAGCAATTGGCCACAGCTTGAGACCCTGATCGTGCCATGCTTCCAAACTGCAAAGGATGGACCTTCATGGACTGTTAAGCATACCTTCTAGTCCACTCTATAATATTCTATTGATTCTGGGCCTGTCCAATCCTTCTCCTACATATAGTTAATCTCTCTTTCATCCAACATCATTTTTTCCTCTAAAAATACATACTTATTTATGAAATAAATGACCTCATTAACAAACACTGGCTTCATTTGCCTATAGAAATAAAACAAGCTAGGCAGTTACCATTTTTGAACGTTTAAATGCCAGACATTAAGCTGATTGCTTTACAGGCATTAACTATGGTAACCATCATTAGGATAATACAAAAGTTTGTGGCATTATGTTATTTTTAAATTTTTTTTTTTTCATTTTTCTGAAGCTGGAAACGGGGAGAGACAGTCAGACAGACTCCCGCATGCGCCCCACCGGGATCCACCCGGCACGCCCACCAGGGGCGACGCTCTGCCCACCAGGGGGCGATGCTCTGCCCATCCTGGGCGTCGCCATGTTGTGACCAGAGCCACTCTAGCGTCTGAGGTAGAGGCCACAGAGCCATCCCCAGCGCCCGGGCCATCTTTGCTCCAATGGAGCCTTGGCTGCGGGAGGGGAAGAGAGAGACAGAGAGGAAAGCGTGGCGGAGGGGTGGAGAAGCAAATGGGCGCTTCTCCTGTGTGCCCTGGCCGGGAATCAAACCCGGGTCCTCCGCACGCTAGGCTGACGCTCTACCGCTGAGCCAACCGGCCAGGGCGCATTATGTTATTTTTAAAATGAAAAGAAAATATAAACCCTGATGTTTATAATGAACTTTTGTAATATCTCTGCTAGTCAGTTACGGGCAAGGTCTCACAGAGACCTTTCTTTTTGTTGTATCATGCTATGGATTCCTGTAAGCCAATGTATTTAACATGACATTTATAGACTTTCATAAACTTCTTTTTCTTTTCTTTCTTTTTTTGCACTTCTCTGAAGTGAGAAGCAGTGAGGCAGAGAGACAGACTTCCACATGCACCCAACTGGGATCCAGCCAGCACACTCCCACTAGGGGGTGATGCTCTGCCCATCTGGGGCATTGCTTCATTGCAACCGTAGCCATTCTAGAGCCTGAAACAGAGGCCATGGAGCCATCTTCAGCACCCAGGCCAACTTTGCTCCAGTGGAGCCCTGGCTATGGGAGGCAACGAGAGAGATAGAGATAAAGGAAAGGAGGAAGGGTGGAGAAGCAGATGGGCGCTTCTCCTGTGTGCCCTGACTGACAATCGAACCCAGGACTTCCACATGCTGGGCCAATGCTCTACCACTGAGGCAACCATCCATGGCTGTAAACTTATTTTTCTAATTTCATATAG
This sequence comes from Saccopteryx bilineata, assembly GCF_036850765.1. NCBI lineage: Eukaryota > Metazoa > Chordata > Mammalia > Chiroptera > Emballonuridae > Saccopteryx > Saccopteryx bilineata. The sequence goes on along the minus strand of NC_089497.1, from coordinate 66,402,470 downwards.
TAAGTTTTTCTTAGCCCTCTTACAATCTATACCATAATCATCTAATGGTGCTAACTATACACACCCACCTTATTCTCTATTGATTTGCTTAATGTGTCTTTCTACTCTCCAACTTACAAAATATAAATTCCTTGCTTAAATGCCATTTCCTCTAGAGAGCCTTTCCTGACTTCCTCAGATAGTTAAATGTCCCCTCCTCCTAATTTCTATAACACTCAGTATATTCCTCTACTAAAGCTCCTCTGAGATTATTGAACAGATTCATGGGACGATCTTTTTTTTTAAAATTTTTATTTATTCTTTTTTTTTAGAGAGGAGAGAGAGAGACAGACAGAGAGGAGAGAGAGACAGGGGGGAGGAGCTGGAAGCATCAACTCCCATATGTGCCTTGACCAGGCAAGCCCAGGGTTTCAAACCGGTGACCTCAGCATTTCCAGGTCAACACTTTATCCACTGCACCACCACAGGTCAGGCCCATGGGACGATCTTTTCTAGCAGGTAATGGGATCTGGGATGTGCTGCTTATCTGTAAACCCTCAAAGACTAATACTGCACTAGATAACAAGTAGTCACATGTTCTGTTCGTTGGAACTTCAGCTCTGGCCCTGAGATACAGATCAGCAAACTAGCCCTCTTGTAGTAAAAAATTATACACCTAAGCCAATGATATAAAATAACAGTTTTATGATGTTGAACCAAAGGCACTGCAGGACTTTTATCTCTGCGAGAGAGAAAACAAACAAGATAATCTGCATTATTACCAAGGTTTTCTGTTTGAAGGCACTTTCCAGACTGTGTTACAGAGAAGAAAGCCAAACCAAAGCACAGCTTCCCCATGGAGCTAAAATGATAGAGATCAGAATTTAGGGAAACTGATGCAACTAGAATTTCTGGGGTGTAAAGCCAGTGGCCAGGGCCACCATCACAGCCTGGCCCATGCAGGTTCGCATTGGATTCGGACAGTTGGTAAAGAAACAACAGAGCCAAAAACTGGTGGGCCATAATCTTTAATCCTAGATTGCACCCGGTTGGCAAGTAAAAAACACACACTGGGCTCCAAAACCCACTCACATTCAGTGCTCACAAAGCTACTGACTTATCTGAGTTTCCTAGAATCAAAGGTTTCTAGCTCACCAGACTTATTCACCTCTATTCCCCATCTCCTTCCTTCTCCCTTTACAAACTCAGCACAAAATGGCTTCTCACTCAACACTCCGCCATCTTGGCTACTTCTCCTGGCCTCCTCCACGTGGCTTTTCTTTGCTATCTGCTCTCTGCTATGTCCTCTAATGCTAATCTCAGGAACTAAGAAAGCAAGTTCCCGTTCTGCACCCATTTTATAGTGTAGAAATCAAAACCTTTAATTCAATATACAAAATAAGGAAGTCTCTGATACAAAGTCACTTATCTGAGGCATAATTGGATTGTACCACCCCACATCAAAAAGGGTGGGAAAGGCTTAGTCCTAAAACCAAGCCCCAGGCTACAAGGATCATGCTTGCCCACAGCCTGCCTCCAACACACATTAATATCACCTGGGCAATGGGCTTCCATGTGGGCAGTGCCATCTTTAACAAAGTGAGCATAATACATTTTATCTGCCCAACATGGGGCAGAGGAAGAGGGAGAAGGGAGCTATACACAAGGATCTCTGAAAATCTGCTGAGGAAGCCCCTTGAGTCTTTGGCTAAATATTAGCTTGTGTACGTGCACACACAAAAATAACTGAATGATGCTAAACTGAGAATATTTACTAGAGGTAAACAACTACTGGGAACTGTGAGTTGAACAAATACCAGAGTTTTCTTAGCTCTGAGAGATGTTTGCATTCTGACTAGCCAGAGTAGAGGGACTTTGATGAACATCTCATAAATTCAGTAAAACCTACATAAAGGCTTCAGGAATAGAGTTAGCTTAAATCCTAGGGTAATAATCATTCTAGACTAGCTCTTTAAAAGTTTCTAAGCAAACCTTGAAAGGACTACGTTAATCCATGAGCAAATTAAAAATTTGCTGAAACAAAACATTAAACTCAATTATGAAAGAATACAAAACCATTAGAAAATGTAATAACTATGTCAGCCATATAATCAAACTTACTGATATGCAAATGAGCATAAATATGTAATCTATAACCAAAATAAATAGCAAAAAAAAAAAAAATAGAAACTAAGAAATGAGGAAGAGGATAAAATTTGAAAATAAGAATTTTAAAACAGCAATTATACTTATATTCACTAATTTAAAGAAAATCATTAACATAATGAGTGAACAAATTAGGAATCTTAAAAAAAAGAAACTTAAAACAAAGTCAAAATTCTAAAATTGAAATAAAAAAAACCCATGAAATGAGCTTAACATATATTAGACAATGCATAAGATTGATAAACTTAAAGACAGAACAACAGAGATTGTATAAATGAAAACACAGAGATAAAATGCTGGAAAAAATGATTCTCAGGGACAATTGTCCTGTGGTACAATATCAAGGAGTTGAGTGTATGCATATAATTGAAACATGAGTAGGAGATAAAAGAGAGGTTGAGGCAGAAGAAATAATTATAGAAATAATGGTTGAAAATTTTAAAATAACATGAAAAATACAAATCCACAGATACAGGAAGCTCAGTGTACTTCTATAGCAGGAAGTGACCCAGTGGAGGATAGGCACTCAGATAACATAATCAACAAAGGAAGGAGAATTTATTAAAGCAGTATAGCACGTGAAGTTTGTAGCTTCAAAACACGGGCTCCCCAAAGTTGATTTTCTTACAGGTTATATACCTTTGCGGTATCTAAGCAATGGGCATGTGATTTCTTTCTTTAAGTGTTCCCAGGGCTCTAGGAGAGGGGAGGGAAGGTTTCAGAGGGGTCAGCAAGGGGAAGGGGTTTCCAGATCACTGGCCATCATTACATACAGATCCTGCTATTCTTGCTTTGTATTGTAACTATGGGATATAGTTAATTTATCACTGGCCGACTCGGTTACCCTTGCTGGCTCCTTTCCCTTGTATTCCTTTTATTTCTTCCTTCTCAGGGAAGAGGAGGCCTGCCCCTCCTTCCTCACTTCAAGCAGGATGCACACACATACACATGCACACACACCACAGTTTATTATAATCAAATTGTTGTAAACCAAGATGTGTTAAACAAATGATAATGAAAATATCTTAAAAGCAGTCAGGAGTGGGGAAACATATTCCAAAAAAAAAAAAAAAAGCAAACAACTGTAAGAATTTCAATGATTTCTCATCAGAATTCTATCCAGAGAAAATTGGAACAGCATTTTTGATGTGTTGGTAGGGGGCAGGGGAAATCTATCAACTTAGAAATTCATATCCACAGAATATATTTTTAAAATGTAGGCAAAATAAAGACAATGAAAACTGAGAGACTTCTTCACTAGCAGACTTGCATTATAATAACTCTTAAGGAAAGTTCTCCCAGCCAAAGGAAAATAGTACTAGATAAAATTTATCTGTACACTCAGAATCTGTGTATGTAAATTATGCCTCATTAAGAAAGTCTTTTCTCTTAGGCTGCCATTCAGGTCCCACTACTCTGTCTGTCAACTCCTCTTAAAGAGAAGAGGATTCTTAGCTGGCTAGCAAGATAAGACATTGTGCTCTCTCTTGAGGTCTTCCTCAAATTCTGCCCCTTATCAAAAAAGATAAGAGATAGCAAATGCTGGTGAAGGTGTGGGGAAAAAAAGTTCTTGTGTACTGTTGCTTGAAATGTAAATTGGTACAGTCACTATGGAAACAGTATGGAGTTTCCTCAAGAAATTAAAAATAGAACTACTGTATGATCCAGAAATTCCACTTCTGGGAATATATCCAAAGGAAACAAAATCATTATCTTAAGGAAATACTTCTACTCTTATGTTTATTACAACATTATTCACAAAAGCCAAGGTATGAACACAATCTAAGTGTCAGTCAAAATATATATATCACATTTTGTATATGTATACACACACATCATATATATATATATATATGATGTGTGTGTATGTGTATATTATTCAGCCTTTAAAAGAAATATTATTCAGTTTTAAAAAGAAGAAAAGCTCATAATTTGAAACAACACGAATGAACCTAGAGGGCATTATGCTAAGTGAAATAAGCAAGAGATTAATTAACTTGAGGATAATACTTTCACAATGTATCTATATGTCCAATTATCACATTGTACACTTTCAATATCTCACAATTTTATTTGTGAATTATATCTCAATAAAGCTGAAAGAAATTCTGCTTCTTCTCTCTATAAAATCCTCTTACACCAGGTGAGTCAACAGGGTGCACACACAAAAAGTGGTGAATTCAACAGCTTGAAGAATTCTTATTTAAAAAGAAAAAGATTTCTCTGGCTGGTTTGCTCAGTGGTAGAGCATCGGCTGGGCAGGTGGATGTCCCAGGTTCGATTCCTGGTCAGGGCACACAGGAAAAGTGACTATCTGCTTCTCCATCCCTCCCCCTTCTCTCTCTCTCTCTCTCTTTTACCCTCTTCCAGCCATGGCTCGATTGGTTCAAGCAAAGTTGGCCTTGGGTGCTGAGGATGGCTTCATGGCCTCTGCCTCAAGCACTAAAAAAATGACTCCATTCCTGAGTAATTGGAGCAACAGCCCCACATGGCAGAGCATTGCTCCCTAGTGGCCTTGCTGGAAGGATCACGGTGGGAGCATCTCACTAAAATAATAATAATAATAATAATAATAATAATAATAAAAGAGTTTTTCTTTTGGGTCTCAGGATTGGATCTACTGAGGATCTAGAAAGCTATGGCTCAAGTTTGTCTTTCAGCTAGGAATTTTTTTTTTTTTTACAGGGACAGAGAGAGAGTCAGATAGAAGTATAGATAGGGACAGACAGACAGGAACAAAGAGAGATGAGAAGCATCAATCATCAGTTTTTTGTTGCGACACCGTAGTTGTTCATTGATTGCTTTCTCATATGTGCCATGACCGTGGGCCTTCAGCAGACTGAGTAACGCCCTGCTCGAGCAAGTGACCTTGGGTCCATACTAGTAAGCTTTTTGCTCAAGCCAGATGAGCCTGCGCTCAAGCTGGCAACCCCAGGGTCTCGAACCTGGGTCCTTCCGCATCCCAGTCCGACGCTCTATTCACTGCGCCACCGCCTGGTCAGGCAGCTAGGAATTTCTTAATAACCCAGTTCTCCTCTGCACTGACCCTCCTTTACAGAAGATTCAGGGTTTGAAAGCCAGAGCCAATGTGTCTGTGCCAGGAACTGAGACTGCTTTGTCAAGGGCAGTGAGCTTTGCCTCTCCTACCCCACCACCTGAATGCACCCACGAAGGATAAAGAGTTTCAGTAATGATTGTTAATTAAGTGATTTCATCAAGAGTCCTTTATCTTTAGATATAAGATTCTACTTTTGTAGATTGGCTATTAGTATGCTTGGTTTATGTGGGTATTAGAGAGGGAGGATTCAGTACATTTGGAATTTTTTTTTTGCAAATGGTGTTAATCTATGTTTGAAGTGTCATTCAAGAAGTGAACTTCCCTTTTTTCCACAAGTCCTTACAGTGATATCTTATAACTATTATTTTATAAAATTCTTGGTTGATAATGTACTTTCCCATTCATGTTTTTATGTAAGTTTTACATTACCCTGAGATAAACAGGATTAAAATTATTTTGCTCATTTTACAGAAACTAAACTTAGAAATGTGAATTTGTACAACAGCTAGGACTGGGTCTTTGAGGCATCCAGTTCATGATCATTGCCGTTACTCTGGCTAGTATATCTCAATGGATCTCAAATGCCTCTCTTCATGAGCTAACTCTCTCAGCTTGCCTCCTAATTAGAACAGCCCTGGCACAATACCAACCCTATTTCTTTGCCAAACTCCAAATCCTAGTTTCCTGCCTTTCCAATTCTAGGTTCCAATTCGTTGCACTCTGGAGGAACCTGAATAATTCTAAATAGCCCTTCCCAGGTAAGGAACTAAAATGTGAAATCATGGTTTCTTAATCACAGTTTAGCTGTCTTTGTGGGGGCTGCATTTGATTCTGGGATACCCTAATTTATATGTTGGCACCCCAAGCTTGGTGCCCTCTCACTGGGCCATTGTAACCCAACAGTCCTCCCCTGACCCTAAAGCTTGGCTGCCTTCTCAGTGGCAACTCCACATCCTACCTTCCATCATGAAATAGAAAATTTCATTTAATGGTAACAAAGGTAGAAAGAGCAGATCATAGTTAAGTTCCACACATGTTTTCTGTGGGAAACGGGCATCCTTCTTTGTTAGCCTCATCCTCTAAATGGCCCATCGGTAATCACAAAACTGGATTCATTCAGTAGGTGCCCCCTTGAATGCTTTGCAAAACAGAGTGAAGTGGAGAGGATGTGATGTGCAGATTTGACCAGTTCATAAACCTGGAAGGAACTCTTTTACCTTACAGACAAAAAAATACAAGGTTCTGTGAAGAACAGTGGTTTGCTCAAGTCACCCAGCAAGCTAGCAGCAGGACTAACCTTTCAATTATTTCCACAGTGTGTCTCCTTCCTCGGGTGGGTTTCAAGGTGAGGCAGCAATGAGTCCGTTTGGGTGATTGTCAGACTGAAAGAGGAGAGACACTGCCCGCCGGTTGGACAGGCTCCATTTCTCCAGAGAAGACCCAGCTTTTACGTAATCCTGACGTCTCATTCCTTTGAGGAGGTTTTAGTGCAGGCTTCGCACCAGCCACTCATTGTTTTCCCTTGAAAACATTTTTGCTGGGCTCTTTTCTTTGCTTTGACATATGGTTCTCATGTATGCTAAACCTTAAAGAGTTTGTTGGTGCAATTTCTATTTGTTCTTTTTTTTTTTTTATAATTTTATTTTTTTAATGGGGTGACATCAATAAATCAGGATACATATATTCAAAGATAACAAGTCCAGGTTATCTTGTCGTTCAATTATGTTGCATACCCACCACCCAAAGTCAGATTGTCCTCTGTCACCTTCTATCTTGTTTTCTTTGTGCCCCTCCCACCCCCTATCCCTCTCCCATTCCCCCTTCCCCCCCGTAACCACCACACTCTTATCAATGTCTCTTAGTTTCACTATTATGTCCCACCTACGTATGGAATAATACAGTTCCTGTTTTTTTCTGATTTACTTATTTCGCTTCGTATCATGTTATCAAGATCCCACCATTTTGCTGTAAATGTTCCGATGTCATCATTTCTTATGGCTGAGTAGTATTCCATAGTGTATATGTGCCACATCTTCTTTATCCAGTCATCTATTGATGGGCTTTTTGGTTGTTTCCATGTCCTGGCCACTGTGAACAATGCTGCAATAAACATGGGGCTGCATGTGTCTTTACGTATCAATGTTTCTGAGTTTTGGGGATATATACCCAGTAGAGGGATTGCTGGGTCATAAGGTAGTTCTATTTTCAGTTTTTTGAGGAACCACCATACTTTCTTCCATAATGGTTGTACTACTTTACATTCCCACCAACAGTGTATGAGGGTTCCTTTTTCTCCACAGCCTCTCCAACATTTGCTATTACCTGACTTGCTAATAACAGCTAATCGAACAGGTGTGAGGTGGTATCTCATTGCCGTTTTGATTTGCATTTCTCTAATAGCTAAAGAAGATGAGCATCTTTTCATATATCTGTTGGCCATTTGTATTTCTTCCTGGGAGAAGTGTCTATTCATATCCTCTTCCCATTTTTTTATTGGATTGTTTGTTTGTTTGTTGTTGAGTTTTATGAGTTCTTTGTATATTTTGGATATTAGGCCCTTATCTGAGCTGTTGTTTGAAAATATCATTTCCCATTTAGTTGGCTTTCTGTTTATTTTGTTATCAGTTTCCCTTGCTGAGCAAAAACTTCTTAGTCTGATGTAGTCCCATTCATTAATTTTTGCCTTCACTTCTCTTGCCATTGGAGTCAAATTCATAAAATGCTCTTTAAAACCCAGGTCCATGAGTTGAGTACCTATGTCTTCTTCTATGTACTTAATTGTTTCAGGTCTTATGTTTAGATCTTTGATCCATTTTGAGTTAATTTTTGTACAGGGGGAGAGACTGTAGTCCAGTTTCATTTTTTTGCATGTGGCTTTCCAGTTTTCCCAGCACCATTTATTGAAGAGGCTTTCTTTTCTCCATTGTGTGTTGTTGGCCCCTTTATCAAAAATTATTTGACTATATATATGTGGTTTTATTTCTGGACTTTCTATTCTGTTCCATTGGTCTGAGTGTCTATTTTTCTGCCAATACCATGCTGTTTTGATTGTCGTGGCCCTATAATAGAGTTTGAAGTCAGGTATTGTTATGCCCCCAGCTTCATTCTTTTTCTTTAGGATTGCTTTGGCTATTCGGGGTTTTTTATAGTTCCATATAAATCTGATGATTTTTTGCTCTATTTCTTTAAAAAATGTCATTGGAATTTTGATGGGAATTGCATTAAATTTGTATATTGCTTTGGGTAATATAGCCATCTTGATTATATTTATTCTTCCTAGCCAAGAACAAGGTATATTCTTCCATCTCATTATATCTTTTTCGATTTCCCTTAACAATGGTTTATAGTTTTCATTATATAAGTCCTTTACATTCTTTGTTATGTTTATTCCTAAGTATTTTATTTTTTTTGTTGCAATCGTGAAGGGGATTATTCTTTTGAGTTCCTTCTCAGTTGTTTCATTGTTGGCATATAGAAAGGCTATTGACTTCTGTATGTTAATTTTGTATCCTGCGACCTTACTGTATTGGCTTATTGTTTCTAGTAGTCTTTTTGTGGATTCTTTGGGGTTTTCGATGTATAGGATCATATCATCTGCAAAAAGTGATAGCTTTACTTCTTCTTTTCCGATATGGATGCCTTTTATTTCTTTGTCTTGTCTGATTGCTCTGGCTAGAACCTCTAGTACCACATTAAATAAGAGTGGAGAGAGTGGACAACCCTGTCTTGTTCCTGATTTAAGGGGGAAAGCCTTCAGTTTAGTGCCATTTAATATGATGTTAGCTGATGGTTTATCATATATGGCCTTTATCATGTTGAGATATTTTCCTTCTATACCCATTTTGTTGAGAGTCTTAAACATAAAATTGTGTTGTATTTTATCGAAAGCCTTTTCTGCGTCTATTGATAAGATCATGTGGTTTTTGTTCTTTGTTTTGTTGATATGGTGTATTACATTAACCGTTTTACGTATGTTGAACCATCCTTGAGATTCTGGGATGAATCCCACTTGATCATGATGTATTATTTTTTTAATATGTTGTTGTATTCGATTTGCTAGTATTTTGTTTAGTATTTTAGCATCTGTATTCAATAGAGATATTGGTCTGTAGTTTTCTTTTTTTGTGCCATCCTTGCCTGGTTTTGGTATGAGGGTTATGTTGGCCTCATAAAATGTGTTTGGAAGTATTGCTTCTTCTTCAATTTTTTGGAAGACTTTGAGTAGAATAGGAACCAAGTCTTCTTTGAATGTTTGATAAAATTCGCTGGTATAGCCGTCAGGGCCTGGACTTTTATTTTTGGGGAGGTTTTTAATGGTTTTTTCTATTTCTTCTCTACTGATAGGTCTGTTTAGGCTTTCTGCTTCTTCTTGACTCAGTCTAGGAAGGTTGTATTGTTCTAGGAATTTATCCATTTCTTCTAGGTTGTTGAATTTAGTGGCATAAAGTTTTTCATAGTATTCTACAATAATTCTTTGTATATCTACGGTGTTCGTGGTGATTTCTCCTCTTTCATTTTGTATTTTGTTTATATGAGTTCTTTCTCTTTTTTCCTTGGTAAGTCTTGCCAAGGGTTTGTCAATTTTGTTGATCTTTTCAAAGAACCAGCTCCTTGTTCTATTAATTTTTTCTATAGTTTTTCTGTTCTCTAATTCATTTATTTCTGCTCTGATTTTTATTATCTCCTTTCTTCGGCTGGTTTTGGGTTGTCTTTGTTCTTCTTTTTCTAGTTCCTTAAGGTGGGAAGTTAAGTGGTTCACTTGGGCTCTCTCTTGTTTGTTCATATATGCCTGAAGCGATATGAACTTCCCTCTTATCACTGCTTTTGCTGCATCCCATAGATTCTGATATGTCGTATTGTCATTTTCATTAGTCTGTATATATCTTTTGATCTCTGCACTTATTTCTTCTTTGACCCATTCATTTTTTAAAAGTATGTTGTTTAGTTTCCACATTTTTGTGGGATTTTTTTCCTCTTTTTTGCAGTTGAATTCTAGTTTCAAGGCTTTATGATCAGAAAATATGCTTGGTACAACTTCAATTTTTCTGAATTTGCTGATATTGTTTTTGTGGCCCAACATATGGTCAATTCTTGAGAATGATCCATGTACACTGGAGAAAAATGTATACTCAGTCACTTTGGGATGAAATGTCCTGTAGATGTCTATCATATCCAGGTGCTCTAGTGTTTTGTTTAAGGCCACTATGTCTTTGTTGATTCTCTGTTTGGATGACCGATCTAGAGCCGTCAGCGGTGTATTGAGGTCTCCAAGTATGATTGTATTTTTGTCAGTTTTTGTTTTAAGATCAATAAGTAGCTGTCTTATATATTTTGGTGCTCCTTGGTTTGGTGCATATATATTAAGAATTGTTATGTCTTCTTGATTCAGTGTTCCCTTAGCCATTATAAAATGGCCATTTTTGTCTCTAAGTACTTTTCCTGTCTTGTAGTCAGCATTATCCGATATGAGTATTGCTACACCTGCTTTTTTTTGGATGTTATTTGCTTGGAGTATTGTTTTCCAGCCTTTCACTTTGAATTTGTTTTTATCCTTGTTACTTAGATGAGTTTCCTGTAGGCAGCATACAGTTGGATTTTCTTTTTTAATCCATTCTGCTACTCTGTGCCTTTTTATTGGTGAGTTTAATCCATTTATATTTAGTGTAATTATTGATACTTGTGAGTTCCCTATTGCCATTTTATATCTTGCTTTCTGTTAGTTTTGTGTCTTGTTTGATCCTTCTCTTTCGTTTTTCTATCTTTTGTTTTTATTTGGTTGTATTCCATACATCTTTCCTCTGTTGCTATCTTTTTTATCTCATGTGCTTCTGTGGTGGTTTTTTCAATGGTGGTTACCTTTGAGTAATGAAAAGGGTCCCTACCCTGTTCATTGTAGCGAACTATTTTGTTAGTACTTTTGCACTCCATCGTCCTTTGCTACTGTTAATCTCCGTCTTCTCCCCCTCTTTCTTTTTGTTGTTGTCACAGTTTAAATTTGGTTTTATTGTGTTCTTCTTGGAGCTTTTACTTGTGGCTCTGTTTTTTTTTGTTCTTTGTATCTGATTGGAGAACCCCCTTTAGTAATTCCTGGAGTGCGGGTTTTCTGATGATAAATTCCCTCATCTTTTCTGTATCTGTGAATGTTTTTATTTCTCCTTCGTATTTGAAGGATAGTTTTGATGGGTATAGTATTCGTGGCTGAAAGTTCCTCTCTTTCAGGACTTTAAATATTGGGGTCCACTCTCTTCTAGCTTGTAGAGTTTCTGCTGAGAAATCTGATGATAATCTAATGGGCCTTCCTTTATATGTTGTATTCTTCTTTTCCCTGGCTGCCTTGAGAATTTTTTCTTTGCTGTTGGTTTGTGTCAATTTCATTATGATATGCCTTGGAGTAGGTTTGTTGGGGTTAAGAAAACTTGGAGTTCTGTTTGCTTCTTGAACTTGAGGCTTTAGTTCTTTCCACAGGCTTGGGAAGTTCTCATCAATTATTTGTTTAAGTATGTTCTCCATTCCATTTTCTCTCTCTTCTCCCTCTGATATACCTATTATTCTTATGTTATTCTTTTTGATGGAGTCAGATAATTCTTGTAGGGCTATCTCATTTTTTTTAATTTTTGAGTCTCTTTCTTCTTCTCTCTGTTGTGCCTCAAGTTGCTTGTCTTCTATTTCACTAATCCTCTCCTCTATCTGACCTGTTCTATTAGCTAAGCTTGTTACTTCGTTTTTCAGCTCGTGAATTGAGTTTTTCATCTCTGTTTGATTTGTTTTTATAGTTTCAATTTCCTTGGACATATATTCTTTGTGTTCATGGAGTTGTTTTCTGATTTCTCTATATTGCCTTTCTGTGTTTTCTTGTATATCTCGGAGGATTTTTAGGATTTCTATCTTGAATTCTCTGTCATTTAGCTCCAAGGTTTCCAATATATTAAATTTTTTCTCCATAGATTTTTCCTCATCTAGCTGTGTTACCTCTCTTTCTTTTGTATCCATGATATTCGATTTTCTCTTCCTTAATGGCATCTGAGGGTGGTTTTGTTGATAGTATTAATGAGATTTAATAAAGAATAAAAAGTTAAAAAAAATAAAAAAATAACAAATCGAAAAGAGTTGTTTTTTTAAAAAAAAATTAATAATGAAATAAAGAAAAATAAAATAAAATAAAAATTTAAAAAAGGAAATTATTCCCCCCCTCTTTTTTTCCTCTCCTCTCCTCTCCCCTCTTTCTTGAGAAAATCTTGTGGTGGACTGTGAGTTATAACAAACAATGCCTGTGATGGAGGGCCTGAATTGGGGAAAAGTAATAAAGGGGCAAAGAAGAGAGAAAGAAAAAAAAAAAAAGGAAAAAAAATAAAAGAAAAAAGAAAAAAGAGAGCGTATGGACCCACAAAAAGCAGATAAGGAAAAAATTTGGGTCAAGAATAAAATGATTTGCTTTTAGGTGTTGGTTTTCTAAGAGTTATGATGAGAGGAATAAGAGGAAAATGGAAAAATGGGGGGACAAATTAAAAACTTACTATTGTATTTAGTGGAACAAGAACTAGATAATATGGAGAGCCAGGGATGGGAGCACTGCTAGTGAGTTAAAAAGGTGAAGTAAAAACCCCCCAAAATGCCACAAACATAGGTTTGAGTCCCAGATAAGATAATTTGTTTGTTATTGAGGTTTGAATGAGAGGAGATGTAAAGGAGAAAGGAAGAAACTAATATAGAGGGAGAAAAGAAAGAGAGAGAGAGAAAAAAAGAGGGAACCACTAAAAGAAGAAAAAAGAAAGGAGAGAGAGAGAGAGAGTTAAGGGTTTTGGAGTGCAACCCTCATAGAGAGAAAGGAAGAGAAGAGAAATGATAATGGGAGATGTAACACTTATGGGTAGTGTAGTTCAAGGAGAGGAGAGAGTAAGACCGGCAGAGAGTTAATCGGCCAAATTGGAGGAGGAAGAAAAAGTCTCAAGAATGAAGATAAGAGAAACAAATGAACAAATATAATAAAATGGGATAGGTTATAAAGTCTGCAGATTATTCTTGATTTTGAGAGGTTATCTTCTTGCTTTTTCTTTTCTCTCCCTCTTCCTGGTCGGTGACTCTGTACCCCGGGTTCTGCCCCTTTGGCACGCTCAGGTAGAGGTTTGCAGTTGATAAGTCTCTATGGCAATGTCATGTATTGTGCTTTATTCTCATTGGGAGTCGAGGCTCATTAGCATTTATAGGCTCCAACAGTGAGAGAGTCCGTGTTCCTGGAGCCTTTCTCCTAGTCTTTCCTTCCTCAATTAGTAGCCTGATAGTCCAGGTATGGGGTTGCTGCTGCCTCTGCCTGGATAGTAAGAGGCTCAAATTGCTGGCAACTCCCCACTCTATTTCCACTCAGCACAGGGCTCTGGGTAAGGCTCAGTCAGTCAGAGCTGCTAGCATAATCAGGCGGGCTTTCTGCCCACTCGAAGACCTCTGGCTCTGCCACTCTATCTGGTAACACAAGCGGGCGCCCACTTCCGGGGCGCTTGGAGGAAACTCTCACTCACCGTCTGCAACCAGGATATCCGGCCAGCAGTCTCACGCTCTGAGTGAAACCCCCAACCGCAGGGAAAAGTTGCAGCGTTGGAATTGAGTCTCGCTCCGTCCCCGTGTGCGGCTTTTGCAAGGCGCTGGGGCGGCCCGAGATTCCGCTTTGGCCCACACAAAGGCCCCTGACTCTGCCCCTCTCTGCGATAACACGGTCGCGCACTACGGAGGCACTCGGAGGAATCGCTCACTCCTTATCTGCGCGCGCAAACCAGGATATGAGGCCGGCCGTGGTTCCCTCTGAGTGAAACAGCCTCTAGCACGGAAAATCTCCACCGTTGGGATTAGTTCTCACTCCCTCCCGTGCGTGGCTTTCCCAGGGCGCTCGGGCTGCCCAGAGACTCTGCCCTCAGCCCACAGAAAGACCTCTGACCCTGCCTCTCCGTGGGGCAACACGGGCACCCACTTCCGCGGCTTAGGAAGAAATCTCTCTTCCACTAACTGCGCACCGACCAGGAGACCGGGTAAAATGGCTGCTCCGCTTGTCTTTCTTTGTTTGGGTTTGGCGCGAGTGTTAGCTTGTATTGCCCGGGTTGCCACAGGATCAGGTTTTCCTCGGCTTGGATCTCTGAGCCACAGCCTGGTTCGGCCGTTTTTGCTGCAGGGGCCTGGATCTATTCACCCCCTTTGCCCGCCTCAGTTTCCATATTCACAGTTACCAGAGAAAGCCGCCCTGTTTAGGTTAGTGAGGAAGGCAGAGCATTTCTTACTCCCTATTTCCTTCGGGGTTTGGTTATATATTTAGCCCATTTTTCACTCAATCATACCTTTGGGTGTATTGCGAAGAATCTGGAAGCTCCAAGTATAGGTTTTTCTGTTTCTGGTTGAAAATCTTGTTGAGTTTTGGGGGAGATTTATCGGTATCGCTTCCTACTCCGCCATTACTCTGACGTCATATATTTGTTCTTTTTCAAGTGTTTTCTACTTCACAGCCCTCCTGCCCCATGAGTGAGGAAGTATGGAATTCAGCATGAGCAAACTCAGTCTGGGGAGCCTCACTGTATTTCCTTTAAAAAAAAAATAGCACAGCCTGAACAGGCGGTGGCGCAGTGAATAGAACGTCGGACTGGGATGCGGAGGACCCAGGTTCGAGACCTGCAGGTCACCAGCTTGAGCGTGGGCTCATCTGGTTTGAGCAAAGCTCACCAGCTTGGACCCAAGGTTGCTGGCTCAAGCAAGGGATTACTCGGTCTGCTGAAGGCCCACTGTCAGGGCACATATGAGATAGCAATCAATGAACTAAGGTGTCGCAATGAAAAACTGATGATTGATGCTTCTCATCTCTCTCCGTTCCTGTCTGTCTGTCCCTATCTATCCCTCTCTCTGACTCTCTCTCTGTCTCTGTAAAAAAAAAAAAAAAAAAAAAAAAAAAAAGCACAACCTTTGATAACCATGTCACAAGGTTTAATTCCCCCTGAGAACGTTGGTGAAAAGCAGTGTAATGCACACACATCAAGACTGCAGACTTTCTGATAAGGAAATTTCATCTATTAGGGCAGTCTACTCGCTTCTGCAAGGAAGCAGTACTTTACTATGAAGTCAAACCCACCCCTTGGCATTTCACGAATGCTTTCTGAAGCAAAGAGAAAGGCAGTTTATCTCAGAAACAGATCTGTTGCAGGCAGCAAGAGGCCAATGGGGAGTTGAAGTCTTGCCTATTACAGTTATTATTGCTGTTGTCATTATTATTATGATCATATTGCAAATTCTCTTAATGGCAACAACAGGGCCTGGTCTCAAAAAGAGCCTTAAAAAAGATGTAATCTCTGCCCAGAGGTCTCATTTTTTTTTTGAGCCAGATGTTTTTGCAGTAATCCATTCTCACAATCCTCTGGTGCTTATTGTGTGGTCTGTGTGCTCAGACCAGCCTGGCCAGATGAATGTCAATAAACAATGCTAAGCACAAAGAAGGGTTGCCTCCCTCACATACACTTCACTGCTTCTTTTCCTTTCTTTCTTTCTTTCTTTCTTTCTTTCTTTCTTTCTTTCTTTCTTTCTTTCTTTCTTTCTTTCTTTCTTTCTTTCTTTCTTTCTTTCCAGGGACGGATAGGGACAAACAGGCAGGAAGGGAGAGAGGTGAGAAGCATCAATTCTTTGTTGCAGCACCTTAGTTGTTCGTTGATTGCTTTCTCATATGTGCCTTGACTGAGGAACTACAGCAGAGCCAGTGACCCCTTGCTCAAGCCAGCAACCTTGGGCTCAAGCCAGAGAACTTTGGGCTTCAAGCCAGCAACCATGGGTCATGTCTATGATCCCACGCTCAAGTCAGTGACCTCACACTCAAGCTGGCTACCTTGGGGTTTCAAACGTGGGTCCTCTGCATCCCAGGCCAATGCTCTATCCACTGTGCCACCGCCTGGTCAGGCACTGCTGCTTTTAATAAACCAGAGCCTCTTTAACTAGACAAGATAATGTGACAGATTTACTAACATTACTATGCACATGCTACCATCTTCTTCAATAGGATTCAGATGCCTGGTGACTTCAGAGAGCCAACTGCATAAGGCTACAGTTCTGCTCTTCAATCACCCCTCTTGCTTATTCTTGAATACTCCTGATTTTAGAGAACTCAGCACCTTTTACTGCTGCCCATTTCATTTTAGTTCCGATAAAATGTCCTTCTCTCATTAGTATCTTAGGTGTCTGCTGAATCACTTTTTCTCCTTTCAGAGAGCCACATTCTCTAATTCATGCAGACATGTGGTGATTTCTTCCTCTTTGGTCATAGCTCTGCTCCTCTACAGTACTCCCTAGTACTGGAGCTCTCTTACTATTTCGGGCTTCTTTTTGGTTATCCTTCAGGTTCCCTGGGCATCACCTGGAGCTCCTGCTCCAGCAAATGGGCTGGTGCTTGTTAGGTGTCCCCAAAATTTGGTGGCTTAAAACAAGAACAAATCAGCCCTGGCCAGTTGGCTCAGTGGTAGAGCATTGGCCTGGTGTGCAGGAGTCCCGGTTTCGATTCCCGGCCAGGGCACACAGGAGAGGCGCCCATCTGCTTCTCCACCCCTCCCCCTCTCCTTCCTCTCTGTCTCTCTCTTCCCCTCCCGCAGCCAAGGTTCCATTGGAGCAAAGATGGCCCGGGCGCTGGGGATGGCTCTGTGGCCTCTGCCTCAGGCACTAGAATGGCTCTGATTGAGGCAGAGTGATGCCCCAAGATGGGCAGAGCATCGCCCCCTGGTGGGCATGCCAGGTGGATCCCGGTCGGGCACATGCGGGAGTCTGTCTGACTGCCTCCCCGTTTCCAGCTTCGGAAAAATACAGAAAGAAAGAAAGAAACAAACAAACAAACAACAAAAGAAAACAAGAACAAATCACTCTTTGTTATGATTCTGAGTATTGGTTGAAAAGTTGGTCTGCTGGTTTCTCCCGGGTCCCATTGTGCAGTTGGAAGACTTGAATGGGCTTGAAGGGACAAAATGACCTAATGCTCATATCTGGCCATTGATGCTGACAGTTGCCTGGGATTCCTTGGTTCTCCTCCCTACGGCCATTCTTTCTTTGCTAGGCTACACTGGCCTTCTTACATGGTGAAGTTGATCTCTAGACAGGGTAAAAACATAGCTTGCAAGGCCCCTTAAGACCTCTCCTTGAAAAATAGCACATTATTTCTGCCCCATTTCTATTGGTCAAAACAAATCACAGATTCATACTGTAGAAATCAACTCCATTTTAAAAAAATTTTTATTTATTCATTTTAGAGAGGAGAGACAGAGAGAGACAGAGAGGAGAGAGAGACAGGGGGGAGGAGTAGGAAGCATCAACTCCCATATGTGCCTTGACCAGGCAAGCCCTCCATTTCTTGATAGGGTGTGGTTTGTACTTCAGTCTGCCAACACCCTGTCTGCTGGAATGCTGGGACAGCTAGAAGGTACATACAGAAGTAGAAGGGACAGGTGGAGCAGGAGGGCCTCCCCTTCTCCCTTGACACTCTGTCTCTGTTTTCTCAACACCAGTATCTCTGGGTGTATGGTTACATGCATTTTTTTTACAGACTTTTAATGATTCTGGAAGTGAATTATTGCATAGAAAAAAAATATAATTGCAGCAAATGTGAACATTGCTTTAAATCTCAAAACTTAAGGCACTTAAGAACTTGGGAAAAGATCTTTCATGTCCACTTTCTAATCTTTTAGTCTGGATTCTCTGTGTTCTGGTTCAAGAATTTCTTCCTCTCTCATATCAAGTTCATTGTTTAAGACTATCTATCCAAATTCCCACCTTCATCTGACTTTCTTCTAGGTTATCCTACTTCTTCAAGAAGGAAGAGATTTTTTCTCCCTGGAGCCTTTGCCCCTTCCTGATGTAAAATGACTTAAATTTTAATCATGTGGTCTCAGCACCCCAAACCCTCACTAATGTTGGTCATCAATCAAATTTAATAGAACAGGTAGGCACAGGATGGGAGTTGGGCTCCTAGAGGAAACTGTATATGTTGTCCTTTGAGGTTTTCTTATTTATAGTCCCATGTGAAGGCTGAGACTATCAGTGCTTTTTGTCAGGAATCTATTAAAATGGAATCAGTTCCCAAGGACAAACAACAGGTGTGTGTGTGTGGGAGGGTATATGTACATGTGTGTGTATGTTTGTGGATGGTGTAGGTAGAATGGGTTTTTCTCAATGAAAATGTAGTCAATGGATATCCTATTATTGAAGAAGAATATTTTGTTTCCCACTCAGTTTTAATCTTTGACAGAACCATAAAGTCTTTTGCCCCAGACTATTAATTCCATGGTCCCCACCCCCAATCACATAAACACACACAGATACCTCTGAAAGGGTCTGCTGCCTCCTCTTATCATATCTTGAAGGAAAATCATCTTCTTATAACCTCCACACACCAGTAATGATTTTCCCCTGAGGACACAGACAAGGTCATCTTTTATGAGAAGCTTTCTGTATTTCAAGATAATTACCATGTCCTTCACAAGTCTATTCTCTTATCTAAACATTGGTGCTGGCTTAATAAAATGTTACCTGACAAATGTGGCTTAATAAAATGTTACCTGACAAATGTCACTTTGATCAATTCCAAAAAAAAAGAATAAGAAAACATATTCATACTCACACCTATTATTTTTATTCTAGATTTATCATTTGTATATTCAACAGAAATCCAAATGGTTGGGCATAGGGTATGGATAAATGGATGAGATGTTGAACATAAAAGGTTAAATCACTAATTCTGTTTCTGTTTCTCTTCTTTTGGGTCTAATTCATAGTCAAAAGACAAGATGGGTTCGATTCCCGGCCAGGGCACACAGGAGAAGTGCCCATTTGCTTCTCCACCCCTCCGCCGCACTTTCCTCTCTGTCTCTCTCTTCCCCTCCCGCAGCGAGGCTCCATTGGAGCAAAGATGGCCCGGGCGCTGGGGATGGCTCTGTGGCCTCTGCCCCAGGCACTAGAGTGGCTCTGGTCGCAACATGGCGACGCCCAGGATGGGCAGAGCATCGCCCCTGGTGGGCGTGCCGGGTGGATCCCGGTGGGGCGCATGCGGGAGTCTGTCTGACTGTCTCTCCCTGTTTCCAGCTTCCGGGGGAAAAAAAAAAAAGACAAGATGGAATAAAGACTATGGAAATAATCTATATTTAATCTAATAATTCTTTACCCTAACTAGACAAGTCCTATGAATCCACTTAATAAATATTTAATAGAACCAGTAATATTTATTAATTATCTGCTATGTAGCAGTCACTGTGCATCTGGCATCTAGAAAAACCCTTAGTAAATTCCTATTGGGTGAAGACTGTCACTTAATTAAAAAATCTTTGATCTTCCTGACTCTGGAGGTGATTCCTGACTTAAATTTATTTAAAAGTACCTTCCAAACAAGAGAGTGTAAGTAAGACTCTATAATCCATATTTACAGGTATGTGTATGCATCTGAGCCTGAGATAGTGCCTTGTACTGGGATCGGTCTCAAAAGGAATCAAAGAAAGAAGTGGGGAGATAGTTTTCTTTCCTATTCTGGAGCAAAAGCTATGTGGGATGGAGCATCCACAGGTCAAATTCCTTCAGGAAAGCTGAGGGGTGCAAAGCCCAAGTTCCTACACACACACACACACACACACACACACACACACACACACACACACGCATGGATCCCCAAGCATGGGATTGGTTTCCTTTTGTCCTAGATTTGGCAATGTAACTGACTCCAGCAAGGAGAAAAGTTAGACCAGTTCCTGATCTGAAGAAGTTTGCCATCAGGAGGCTGGTTTTAGGTGCATTTGCAGTAACCAGCTGTTCCTGGCTGATGCCTTTACTCATGCTGTACAGTTGTACCAGTCCTCCTCACAGTCTCGTAAGATAATTTTTGCAATAATTTAACATGTGGCTATATCATCTGAGTGTCATTCCCTTATCTGTATAATAATACTAATGATGTTGGGAGGGGAGCACTGTAAGGATTAAATGATACCACATAAGCAATTTGCTAAACATAATACCTCACATCTAGTTAGAATCTAATACTTGCCTCATACCATCACATCTTGGAAAAGTAAGATATAATTTCACTCATATGGTGACGTTAAGGTTAATGCTGGCCATGGCCCTTTCACACTTCCTGACAGACAGCCCAGGGCCTGGGCCTGTCCACTTTTGAATGTGCATCATGCTTTGCCAGGGAACAAACAGACCTTGATAAAGGCTTCCATTTTTTGGCTCCCAGTACATGTGCTTCCTGCCTTTGTCTTTGTGCTGCTATTGTCTAACTACACAGACCACCCATGTGGCCAGTTGTGGATCTTGCTTGCCCACTGGCCACCATCGGGCTTCCCTGTAGGTAAGTAATAAAGCTATATCTGCTTCATCTGTTTCTCCTTGTGGTGTTTTTTAAGAATATCTGAGAGGCAGGTAAATTCACCTGGTGTCGAACTCCTGTGTTACAGAGGAATACAAAACTGAAAACAATAAATGAACAAACAAGAAAACAAAACTCATAGACTCAGACATCAGAATGGTGGTTATCAGAGGGAAAGGAGCAAAGAGGTTTAAATATGTTATGGTGACAGAAGGAGATTTGATTTTGGTGGTGAACACACTATGCAGATGATGTGTTATAGTATTTGAAAGATTTTATTTTCATGATTTTACATAGAGAGGAGGGGTGGGAGAGCAAGAATTATCAACTCATAGTTGCTTCAATTTAGTTTTTCATTGATTGCTTGTCATACGTGCCTTGAACAGCCAAGCCCAGGGTTTCAAACCAGCAACCTCGGCATTCCAGGTCAACACTTTATCCACTGCGCCACCACATGTCAGGTGATATATTATAGAATTTTATACTTGAAACCTGTATAATTTTATTAATCAATGTCACCTCAATAAATTTAATTTAAAAAAAGAATCAGAAAAAATGACACATTTTGTGAGAGAAGTTTGGCCAGAAAGATAGGAAGCTATTAACATTTCCCCCATCAGGGGCTCAGTTCCTTGGATTCTTCACTCCAAGATTGGTGGGCAGAAGACCAACTGAGACAGTACATAGGAAAGCTCCTTGCAGACAATGAAATACCCTCTGCATATGAAGGGCCATTTTTAAGCTTGAGGGCCTGTTGCCTGGCCTTGCAGCCGCAGTGCTGGGGTCCTGAGGCTCGTCATTGCGGGAGGAGGCCCTCATGAACCCCCCTGTGTGCCTCTGATGAGGACCACTGGCTGCCCTACAGAGGTTTGCCACTGCCATGCTTTCTTCTAATTTCGTTTTTGCAGCCTGTGGCTGCTCCACTTCTGCAAGCCTGGGCCCAGAGACTGTTAATAGAGAAGGTCACGGGGATGAACCTCCACCCATCTTTGGCTAGCATGACTTTCCAAGAGAAGATAAATGACCAATAAACCCATGGAGAGGGGAGAGAGGCACTTCTAAATAATAATGTGGGATGGACAACAGAGGGCTGGTCAGAAAAACAGGATGCAAACAACATTGCTATCCCCAGTGATTGCTGCCACTCTAATTGCTTCCTGGCCCTGTCATGGGGCAGGTCGATGACAGTCTATCTCGCTGAAGACCTCTTCGAAGCTGCTTCTTAGAGTGCTTCAAGGATGAGCAGAGGCAAGTCCTGCCAGAGCTTTCTGCCACCAACCCTAGCATGTGTATCCTCTTACCTAGAGACTGGAGGCTGCAGCTCCACCCCCCCACTTCAATGTAGACCTGGAGGAGAAGCTTCAAATCCAAGAAAAAACACCCACATTTATTCACTTATTTGTTGAGCTATTATCCTTTTAGGACACTGAGTGGTTCTCAAACCTTAGTGTGCACCAAAATCACATGAAAAACCTATAAACAAGTGTGAATCCCTCCTATCCCCAGCCTGTGGAGACCAGGTGATCTATGCTTTAACACAGGAGTGTCCCAGGAGATTGATGTAGGTCATTCTTAGACCACATGCTGAGATACACTATTCTGGGGTTTATAGTTAAATAAAGAACCTACTTTATAGAGTGTTAAAACCTGAAGAGACTTCCAGGATATCCAGCACACACTTTTATTCTACAAATGAGACAATGTCATATAGCATGTAAAGACACAGACTGTGACAAACTTCCAGAGCTCAAATCTGGCTTGACATCTTAAATGCTGTATAGTTTGTGCAAAGCTATTTAAATTCTCTGTACTTCAGAAAAGATAAAATGCAGATGGTACCTACTTCATAAGAGATTTGTGTAAAGTTTAAATAAATTAATTAGAGAAAATATTGAGATAACGCTTGGCATATAGTAAGCAATCAATAAATATTATTTGTTTCATTTAGGATGCAGAGAAGCAGACCCACTTCTAGGGATATAGAATAAGGAATATATATTAGAAGAATTGGACCACACACAATTTAGGGAACTGGTTATGGTGGCTATTTTAGTCTGTAATTTCTGCTTTTGGTGCTAAGTCTGAAGTCAACAGGGTTAGAAATATAGAAGAAAAGACAGAATAAAGTAGAAATACCAAAACAGACTAGAACCCATAATAATTATCTGGAACAGTTGCTCTCACCTCCTTTAATATCCATAATACTGTTGACTTACAAGGTGAGTAGGCACCCTGCACCACAGTATAGAGTGCCACCTGCATTTGGCCAAGAACTCAGAGAAGTTGAGGAGGAGGGGAAGGATCTGGCAGAAGCTAGAGGAGCTAAAGGCTCAACTGTACCCCATAACAATCTTGTAAGTCAACAGACCAGGGACAATGTGCATGAACTATGACAGTGCCTGCCCTCATCAATTTTCATAGTACAAAAATATAAAATGTTCCCCTTCCAAAGCTCACATGACCCTAACTTGGAACATTAATGCGTGGCCAACTCTAACTTGGAACTATTGTATATAGGGAGCAAAGTTATAACCCTAATTAATAACCTTACAGAGAGAGAGTTTTATGATTCATGGATTTAGCTTAGCTAAGTTGATGCAATAAAAAATCACCACATTATCAATTTCTCTACATCTTTGCAGAAAACTGAGACACAGATGGAAAGTAACTTATTCAAAGTCACACAGCAAATTTTCAGGAGAAGATTGACCAAGTCCTGAACTTATTCTTATCTATTTCTGCCTTTCAAGCCTATGGTTTCCATGAAGATCTTAAGGGGGTGTTTATCTGAATGATCTTTGTTCCTACAGACAGAAGGCTCAAACAGGTGATGGATCTATTTCAATAATACATCTATTGAGGACCTACTAGGTGCCGGGTACTCTCCCTCTAAGCAGGTAGGAATCCTTACTCTCAAACTGCTCACAGAGAAGACTGCATTGGTTATTACAAAAAAGGAAAAAAGGCCAAGGAGACACGTGCATAAAGAGAAGAACAATGGTAACTTTTTCCCATTTTGAGAAAAATGATATATCAAGATAATGCCAGGCCTCTTGCCTAAGACCCAAGTCTCATCAAATCTAACTCTTGCCTTTTGACTCTTACTCTTTGATAGTTTACCCTGGTGAAACAGGGCATATGGTTTGTCTGGAACTTAGGGGTTTCCCAGGATGCAGCTCTTTCAGGGAGAACAACAGAAGGTTTCTGGCAAACTGGGATGAGTTAGTTACATAAAAGCCCAACAAAATAAAGTGACTGTCTGAAAGGAAACAGCAAGTAAGCGAAGCCAGTTTTGGATCAAGTAAAGTATTTGTTTTGGCTGTTATGGTAATCTAAAAAAGCAACAAAACAAAATCAGAAAAAGTTAACTCTGCAGCTCACAACTCCGCGTGCCTAAGAATCATTCATAAGAGCAAGCCCATAGGAACCAGCACTCGCTAGTCTCTCTCAGAGTTCCTTAAGTTGTTGAACTTCTATTCCTGCTCAGGTTCTGAAATCCTCTTCACTATTGTCTGTTTTACCCAAAGGTTTACAAGACTATTGGCTGTTGGGTCTTTTGTTTTGGGTCTTTCACTGATCTCGGCTTCACTGTTGCCTTCCTGATACTTCCTGATCAAGAAGACCTGGAGGAGGGCACCCACACTCCGAGCACCTAAGACACAAGGACCTTAAACAGAAAAGATGTTACTGGATTAGCTTGTTTGCTAATGATGACACAGCCACATAAAATCTCCAGCTCTCTGGATGGAAAGTTTGAAACAATCAGGGGCGCCTATCAAGACCTTTAGCTTTCACCATACAAACATCATATCAGATGAATCACCTTCCGGATCTACCAACCAGGATCTTTGTTTGGCTTGCACAACTAAAATTAGCAGCCCATTCACAACCCATAATGGCTGAGGAATTATCTCATACACATGGGACAAAGGAGAGGAATCCAAAGAGGGGCCTCTTTCCTAAATCTCATCCACAGGATTCTTCTCGTTAAAGAGGCCCTCTCAAGCGTCCAATTTGCAGCAATTACAGCAATCAAAAAAGCATTCAGCCTCCTTCTGCACCTGACAAGCCAGCTCATGCATTCTCCCCAACAGCGGTGGGTGGATGCTAATGAAGCTCCCACCCCTCTGGTTCTAGCTACAGACATCAATTCCACCCCAACTCCCACCCTCACAGCTGGCTCACAGTCTAAGGGGCTTACTCGCGTCAAGGCCTCATGGTAGACCTCTAGCTGCCCAGGCCCACAAGGGCTCACTGGTTTTCCAGAAAAAGAGGGTAATAGCTTTTAATATTAGCTTATATAGCTCTACCCCCAAATGCTGGAAAATAACTAATTATGGACAACCTCCTCCATTTTATAAGTTTCTAAGGGTTGATAAAGAAGTTCCTGTGATAACAGGTGCAGGTGTAGCATCATGGAGAAGCCAGGGCTTGTCTGATTGCTGCATTGTGTTAGCTTCCATGGTGCTTGAATGGGAGCTTTGTGAGTATACAGTCTCCCCAGATTGCAGGGATGGGCTGCTGCTAGTGATGAGGTGGGGGTCTGTTGATTCAAGTCCCATTTACAAAGTGCAAATAACTCTCAACTTCCTCTTCTCACCTGCTTATTTGTTTCAGTCTAATGGCTCCTGGGAGAGCTGAAAAATGTTACTTAATTATTCCTAAACCCCATGCTGCTGCTTCTACAACTCCTTCATGTGGTCCCAGAAAGGCATCTGTAAACATTTTTATGAACCACTGCAGGCTTGCCAATAAAATGTACAAAGTCTGCAACTACTCCAGTCAGGCTGGTATTGAATCATTCACACAGACCACCTCTGTGCTTCTAACTCCCTGAAATACTGGCTGCCCACCCTTGAGTACACTGGCCACAGTCCTTGTCTGATTACCCCACCATGTTTCTCTCAATCCCCACTAACAGTGTTTGAAAACAATAAGCAAATGCTTATTGTTGTTAAGGATGGTCACTGAGCCTGATGGGACACCCTCTTGCTTTCCTTAGTCTCATGTAAGATGGCGATAAAAGGGTAACAAGAGCTTCAAAGGATTATTATGAGTCTCATATGAGATATTTGCAGAATACCTAATATTTAATTGTGTAGGTGCTCAATTAAAGGTGATTATTTTATTATTATTTCTGTCATGTCAATTGTTATTTTTTAATAACTTTCTCCAGAATGTCTTATCTTCAAATCTGACAAGTTCTCCTAGAAATGGGTACTTCTAACTTTTCTATTTGGCCACAATTTTCCAGGCAGCTAGAATGTGAAAAGACCACTCTGGTGGGAGCAAGGAGCTTCTGGCTGGATTCCCAACACTGACAATTGTTACTATGTTCCTCTCTCTGGTTCTTTCATTAGCTATCTATCCTTTTGTCTCCTTTGTGCCTTTGTTCTTCCTTACCTCCCTCCTTGGCCTCACCTGTTGAAATCTTACCTTTTCTTCTGGCTCGAACCAAATGCCTCACCTTCTGTGAGTTCTTTCTCTGGTTGCCCAGCCTACCCTGGCCTCTTTCTCAGACTTCGAGTCCCATCATGTTAGCACCACAAAGCTTATTAAGTAATTGCTTTTTAAAAGCCACTCATTAACATAGAGAAAAAATACAATCTTCTTAGCCTTTTTGCAAAACTCCTTCCCTTACTGTGTTTCCTACATTTATACAACACTTTAGGGAAAGGGAGGCAATCAATGTCACAGTGGCCAAATCTGGCCTACTTTCTCTTTTTGTCTGGCCTAGAGCTAAGAATGTTTACTGTATTTTAAATGGTTGAAAAAAGTCCAAAGAAAAATGACAATTTATGACACATAAAAATTATATAAAGTTTCAATTACAGTGTCCATGAATAAAATTTTCTTTCAGAACATGGTCGAGCCCATCTGTTATGAATTGTTTACAGTTGCCCTCACACTACAATGGCAGAATTGAATAGCTGTAACAGAGACTGTATTACCCATGAAGCTTGGAATATTTAGTATATGGTCCTTTACAGAAAAAGTCTCCTGACTCTTGCTTTAAAGTATAAAAACCCATTTACATTTGCATATTTGGTTTTCATAATAGGCCTATGGCAACATCTCCATTTTCAAGAGTTCAGAAAAGTGAAGCCACTTATCCAAAGAGATTGCAGAACTGGTGGTTTCCAACCCACTTTTCTGACCACACAAAGACTTACACCACTCTTTAAGTTAGCTAACATTTCAGGTACCTCTTTCGCCTTGTAATCTATTCTTCATCACATGCCTCACTTGGCATCTCCAAGGAATATCCTCAAGAAATCTGGGCTTGTGGAAACATGAACTTGCATCAGTGGCTCCCAGTCTCTCTGAAATGGGGTTCAACTCTTAATAAATAAAAGTCATGCTGGAACTGGCTAGGCTGCATCTTGCCAACCATAATTCCTTCCTGTGCGAATTCTGAGAAGGCTTAATTGGGGGAATGTTGCTGTGACTACTTATTGCCAGCAAAATATACAAATGAGCTTAGCTTCTGGAGGGGCAGATGGAGACCCTGAACCCCATCGAAGCCACTCTCAAGGAGCTGACGGCCTGCCTGGCCTCTTCCCTCTTCTCCTCATCCCCCTTCTTCCCGGCTCCTCTGGTGAGTGTTCCCTGACTGTCCTTATTTTCTTCCTTGCTGGTTCTTGGTCTTCAACCACACACTCTTCGGGATCTATGTCATCCTTTCCCAGAGGCTGGCTGACTTAAATTGAGTTATTTGCCTTCACTGAACTTACTGTCCTCATCAGTTGAATGGGGATAATACCTCAATTTCAACATAGATGATATGATCACATGTAATAATTTATGTAAATTGTACTTAGCACAGTGCTCTAGAGTAGTAGATGGACTCAATAAGTGATAATACAATGGCATTGCTGTATTATCTTCATTCTGAGTTTGTTCAATGGCGGGCACTAAGCCTCATCTTAGGACACTGTATCTTGTCCAGCAAGCTTTATGACTTAGGCATTACCCTTCTTCTATCCTTGTCCTCCAGTTCTCAAGCTTCCCAAAATGTTCTCATAGCTCATTTGTCTAGAAAGCTAAAAATGTCTGTTGATATGACTCCCACCCTGGAGTGGGGGTGGTGGTTCTAACTAGAGCTGAGGCCCCTCAGTGGGAACACCAGGTTCCCTGAAATGCCCTCCATGGCCTCTGAGACCACTAGCCAGGCCTTGCTCTTCTCTACAAACAAGAATTGCCAGCCTCTCATGGGGAAGTACCTGCCTGAGACTATACAGAGTGACTAAGACTATAGTCAAAACCATCAACTGCTACTCTGTGGAGGCTTCCATTCAGGTAATAAGCAGCATAATAGAGCTCACCAGAGAAGCAGAAACTGTGACATATGTATATGGAGAATAAGATTTATTATAAGGAATTGGTTCCTACAGTGATAGAACCTGGCAAGTCCAAAATCTGGATGGAGTGTAGATTGGCAGGTTCAAGATCCAAGAAAGCTGATTGTTGAGTTCTAGTATGAAGGTAGTCAGATAAAGAATTCTTTCTTGCTTGAGGAGATTGGTCTTTTTGTTCTATTCAGGCCTTCAACTGTTTGAAGAGCAATCTGCTTACTCAATTTGGCTGATTAAATGTTAACCTCATTCAAAAATACCTTCAATGTTGACACATAAAATTACTTTTTCCACTGTCTCTCTCTGACAATTACATTTTGTATTTCTTTCTAAACAAGTGTATTTGAGGAGGTAAAGCAGTTTGAGAGCCATGTTGTTTTTTCTTTGTTCAGTGTGGTCTAATAGTAATGTACTCTTTTAGGGGGTAAACTGCCTTGATTGTATAAAGTGTTTTTCAGTCCACATCCTCATTGGTTTCTCACATAGGATGAGTGGTCAACTGGTTCAATGCACTCATTTTTCATATTGGGAAACTAAGATTCAGATGTGAGAGGAGGCTTGCCAATGTAATCCTGCAGAGTAAATCTGTAGGAGAGCCAGAAGAGCTGAGTAGGTAGGTATCCCAGAACCCTGTCCAGGGTTCCTCCACTCTTCTTCTTCTTCTTTTTTTTTTTTGTATTTTTTCTGAAATGAGAAGTGGAGGGGCAGAGACAGACTCCCATATGCACCTGACCGGGATCCACCAGGCATGCCCACCAGGGGGTGATGCTCTGCCCATCTGGGGCATTGCTCCATTGCAACCAAAGCCATTCTAGCACCTGAGGCAGAGGCCATGGAGCCATCCTCAGTGCCTGGGCCAACTTTGCTCCAGTAAAGCCTTGGCTGTGGGAGGGGAAGACAGAGATAAAGATAAAGGAGAGGGGGAGGGGTGGAGAAGCAGATGGGCACTTCTCCTGTGTGCCCTGACCAGGAATCGAACCTGGGCCTTCCACACACCTGTCCAATGCTCTACCACTGAGCCAGCTGGCCAGGGTGGTTTTCCCACTCTTTACTTAAGATTTGCACAATTGGGTAGTAATGATGCCAGAATTCAAGCAGCTGCTTTTAGTGGGTGTGGGCTTCTTTTAATCAATGGTCTGTAGAAAAAATTGTGAAAGACTGATATTTAGTGGTTGTCTCAACTAGCTCATCCACCTAGGTTATCCTGGCCTCTCTTTGCATTTGAGTGGGCTATTTTACAAGTCTGTACAGGCAGAAATTAAACTGTAGAAAACTGATAAGAATGCAAATAATTCCTGCCCATAGAAGTGCAGATTGACCTGGAGATAGTGACCACTTTTGTATCCGTGGAAAAAACAGCTGTGTTAGGCTTACTCCTTGGTTTACTGGCTGCAAGCAGTGCAATTAGTGCATGAGCATGTGACAGCACTATTGTAAAGATATAAATGTTTCCCCTTAGGGCAATGAGATCAAATCATGCCCCACCACTGAGAGGTGCAATTTGTTTCCTGATCCCTTGCCCTCCACTGCGAAAAGCAGGTTTTCCTTTGTTGTTTTTCCTTTCTTTCTTCTTTTGGATTGTCTGTCTTTTCAAGCCTCCAATAAATTGGTATGGCTCACTATTTTCTGGCTCCATAGTTCCTTTACTGTCTGCCTGAATTGGTGTGAATCTGCATGGCCACAAACAACAGCCTTACATCTGGCACAGCTGGCAGAATTTAGATCAGATTGGTATGGAGCCACCAACACCTTGGAAGGGTGGGATAGAGGAGTGGTCATTGCTCTCCAGTGTGTGGTTCCCCATGGGTCTCCTTCTGGGGGCTTTGGGCTGAGTGTTTTATAAAACCCTGCAGGAGAAAACCAAGAACTCTGTGCAAGAAGCTTCCTGAGGTTGAAAGTTCCAGGTTGAAAGTTCCAGATGAGCTGCAGATGGAGTGGCAACAAAGGCATGAGCCAGAACAGTCACTGGAGAAAGAGCTGAAGGTCTGAGAACTGCAGGTCAGGCTACAGGCTAAGAACCAGTGACAGCGTGAACTGGAGCAAATGCTGGAGAAGGCAGCTGACTGCTTCCAAAAGCTGCAGTGTGAGATGCAGGCTGAACACCAACAGCACCTGGAACTGGAGCAATCTCTGGAGAAGTAGTTACAGGTTCGTGAGCTCCAGTTTTTCCTGGAAGCAGAATGCTGGCACTGACAGTGGGTGGAGACACAACTGCAGGTTCAAGAGCTGGAATCTCAGCTTTAGGTTGAGAGCCAGCAGCCACAGCAGCCAAAATGGTTGCTGAAGAAGGAGCAGCATCTGTGCCAGTGGAGTGGCTCTGAGTTGGCGGGAGCAGCATATCCAACTCCTCCTCTTTTGAGGAAGAGGAGGCTCAAGCTGAAGCTGCCATCTGCAGACTCAGAGCCTGGCTAATGGTTGTGTAGAAGGTAAAAACCCAGCAGCCAAGAGTCCCTCTGGGGCAGGCACAACCCCTTCCACAGGTAGTGGAGCACTCTGTGGTCCATCCTTACACCCAGGTAGAGCTAATGGAGTTGGGGGCACAACTTAGGCAAAAACCTACCACGCCTTTGATAGGTTGGTTGTTGCAGTTGTGGGACTTAGGGGTGAATGGCACTGTGCTCTCCAGAACAGAGATGAAAAAATTGACCACCATTATTGCACACTCCTCCTTAAAGCAGCATTTTTAGAACTGACATGACAACCCAGGAAACCATACCCTATTAGAATAAATGATGGCCACCCTCGTACAGTCTGGCAGAATGCCAGAGATTTTCCAGGAGCAGTGAGTAGATGGAAATGCTATAGTGAGCTAGTAGAAGTCCTTTGGAATCTAGGTATAAAGAATGCTGCTTTCAGCATTGTTCACAGTGGCCAGGACATGGAAACAACCAAAAAGCCCATCAATAGATGACTGGATAAAGAAGATGTGGCACATATACACTATGGAATACTACTTAGCCATAAGAAATGATGACATCGGATCATTTACAGCAAAATGGTGGGATCTTGATAACATTATACGAAGTGAAATAAGTAAATCAGAAAAAAAAGGAACTGCATTATTCCATACGTAGGTGGGACATAAAAGTGAGACTAAGAGACATTGATAAGAGTGTGGTGGTTGTGGGGGGAGGGGGGAGAGGGAGAGGGAAAGGGGGAGGGGGAGGGGCACAAAGAAAACCAGATAGAAGGTGACAGAGGACAATTTGACTTTGGGGGATGGGTATGCAACATAACTGAATGACAAGATAACCTGGACATGTTATCTTTGAATATATGTATCCTGATTTATTGATGTCATCCCATTAAAAAATAAAATTATTAATTAAAAAAAAAGTAAAAAAAAAAAAAAGAATGCTGCTTTCAACTTGAGGTCCCATGGGCCAGATGAGGAAGTGTTTATAGCAAGGATGAGGGGCCTTATTCTCTGAAGTAACCCATCTGTCCTTTTTAGGTTACTAGTGACTATCTTGGGCCCCTATGTGAGGCAGCCCATTAATGCAGTTACACAGATAGTAGCAGATTGGGGGAGCTGGAGGCAGCATGGGATCATAAAATAATAAGGGCTATGGCCCATGCTGCCCCACCACCAACTAACAAGGGAAATGGGTCTGTAAAGGTTATCTGAACACAGATATGGGTAGATTTTATTGCAGCTAGGGCAGATAGGGATAAATTAGGTGGCAAATCTAGTAAATTGCTTTTGGAGCTTTGGCAGCAGCTTAAACCAGAACAGAGGTTCCAGCCATTGAGATGGAAGGCCCCAGCAGCTACCAATAAAACAGTTGGTGCATGAGTGGCATGGTTACAAGATTTTATGATGGAGCAGCTGAGGGAGAGGAGGATCCCCAAGACCCATTGTTCCCGTTCAAATAAGAACATCAAGGGACCCATCTAACAGGGATAGATGGGGACCATAGGCCCCATGTGGAACTAGCAATCCACTGGTCTCATTCTAATGAAAACAGGTGTTGGCCTTGGTGGATACATGTACAGAATGTTCCCTCCACTATGAGAACTCAGAGCAGTTTGCTGGGGCCCCAGTGGCCATTGACGATTATGGGGGCCAACTTGTTCAAGTGAAGCCAATAACTATTACACTAGGGATAGAAAGACTGCCTCCTAAACCATACAAAATATATGTATGCTTATTGATAAATATATTTTGGGGGTAGATGTCTTACAAGTACTGTGGTTGGAAACCAAAGCCAGGGAGTTCTGGCTGTGGGTCCAGAACATGAAGGCAGTGTTGCGGGGACACACAGCACATTCCCCCTTGTAATTACTCATTCCCCAGTGTGTGTCTAGCTCAGAGCTATACCCCTTTCTAGGAAGCTTGAAGAAATCACACGGATGATCCTTGAACTAGAAAAGGTGGGAATCATCAGGTCAGCACACAATCCTTACAACTCCTCGGTATGGCTTATGTGCAGGCCAGATGGAACCTGGAGAATGACAGTAGATTACAGAGAACTTTGCACGCTGCTGTTCCCTCGATAACTAACCTGATGGATTGGCTAAACCATGAATTGGGAACATATTACTTTGTGGCAGATTTGTCTAATGCCTTTTTCTCTATTGATACAGCTTCAGAGAGTCAAGAACAATTTGCCTTCAGTTCAGAAAGGAGACAACTGACCTTTACAGTGTTACCCCAAGATTATTTGCGTAGCCTCACCTTGTGCCATGGGCTGGTGGCTGCTGACCTGACTAAATAAAAACATGCAGAGGTGGTTCATATACACCATTATATTAATGATATTCTCAGGCTTCTGGGTGCTCTTTCCCACATCTCAACAGACCTGGGAACCAGATGTGAAGCACCTCTGTTCTTCAGGGAAAAGAGTGGCTCTGGAGAGCTAGTTGTGGGGTTTGTTTCTGCCATACTTTATACCGCAAGGTAAGGGAGGTGGGATCTGGGAGGCTGAAGGTCACACTTTAGCTTTCTCTGTCTTTGCCAAGTGTGGGCTGCAGGCAGACTGCAGGAACACTGGCCATGATCTTGTACTCTGGCCACTTTGGCTTATCTCCCAATCTGCCCCTCTGTTTCACCACTCCTCCCAGCAGAAGGAGACCCAGTCATTTTGAGTTTTCCTCTCTGTACCCCTCAGACAAAATCCAGAGATCCCAAGCTTCCCTCCTCCCCATAGTCCAGCAGAGAGAAAAAAAAAAACAAAAACAATCACTCCAGGTTTGTCTCCTCTCCTCTCCAAAGCCCATTGTGATTGCATTTTATCTTCTGCCTCCCTTTTCACCCCATCCCCACTTTAGTCTATTCCGTGTGTGGGTCTTTCAGGCATGCCTGCATGTCTAGCTAGGGTTCCTTTATTTTATTATAGTTGTTCAATTTGTTGAAATTTCAAGGGAAGAGATCTCTCATACCACCATTACTCTGATGTCATTTTCTATATCAATGATATTATGCTAACTAGTGACTATCTTCCAGAACTGGAGCAAGCAGTTTCTGCCCTGCTATCCCATTTGAAAGTGTGTGGCTGGCTGGGAAGTCAGTGAGGGCAAATTACAAGGATTTGGATTATCTGTTAAGTTCTTAGTAGTTGTCTGGTCAGGAAAGACAAAGGTTATCCCTGACACAGTTATAGATAAGGTCCAAGCATTCTCTGTGCCCACGATGGTAAAGCAGTTACAGGAATTCCTAGGTATGTTGGGATATTGGCAAGCATTCATACCACACTTAGCTCAGTTACTGGGTCCCTTATATCATCTTATTCGGAAGGGAGTTCACTGGGACTGGACTGCACAGGCATAAGGTGCATTTGCAGCAGCTAAGAGATCTGTTAAGGTGGCACAGGCCTTAAATGTGTTTGACCCTACCAGGCCCTGTGAGCTTGATGTCCAGGTATCCTTTGAGGGGGTTGGATAGGGCTTGTGGCAACAAATAAAGCACCTACAGCACCTATTGGGTTTTGATTCCAATTGTGGAAAGGTGCCGAAGTCTGTTACTCATTAGTGGAGAAGCATCTGGCAGCTGTGTATGCTGCCCTCTTGGCCACTGAGAGCATTACAACCACAACACCAGTTACAGTCAAGACAACATACCCTATTGCAGGATGGGTGAGAGATTGGGCAACCAAACCTCATAGGAGTATGGCCCAAACCTCCACACTGGCCAAGTGGGGTACATACATGCAACAATGCTGTGCTCTTAGCACCAACCTGTTGAGAGCAGAACTGCAGGAAGTCTTGGGTCCAGTTACCTATTCCACCTTAGAGTCAGGTGCAGCTGGGGCTCAGGAGTCAGTCCCTACCAAGAGGGGTGGATGCCCATCCCTGAGGATGCCTGGTATACTGATGGTTCCAGCAGACAGCAACCTGCCATATGGATTGCCATAGCCTTCTATCCAGCCACTGAGACTATTTGGATGGACATAGGTACAGGCCAAAGTAACCAATGGGCAGAATTAAGAGCCATATGGCTAGTTGCCTGTAATAAACTTTCACTTCTGGTGATTTTCACTGACAGCTGGGTTATCTATTGTGGACTGACCCTTGGATTGCTACTTGGCACATTAATCAGTGGATGGTAATGCATCATCCACCATGGGGTCAGGTAATGTGGCAGGAGTTACGGTAAATAGGACACCAGAAGCAGTTGATAGTATATCATGTCATGATGAGTCCGACACCTTGGCAAGGGTGCGATGGTTGGCAACTGCACCCACAGGTGATATGACACAGTGGCTCTACCAGTGCCTGCTCCATGTAGGACAGAAAACTATGTGGGCTATGGTTAAGGTGTGAAACTTCCCTGTGTCCTATACAGAGGAACTTGCTGCTTGCAAGCAATGTGAAGTATGTTCCAAGGAGCACCATCGGAGACAACTGGCATCACCTGGACAGATCCAGAAAGGTCATGTTTCACTGACATAGTGGCAGATAGATGTCATTGGACCCTTACCAAAGTTGACAGGGTACTAGTATGCAGTCACCTGTATAGATACTGCCACCTGTCTGCTTGCTGTTTACCCTGCCCATAACCCAGACCAGAGGGCAGTCATACAGGCTCTGGACCACCTGAGTGCTGCATACAAATGGCCACCAGTCCTTGAAAGTGACAATGGTACCCATTTCACTAGTTCTACAGTGAGGCAATGGGCTCAAGAGCTAGGGGTGGACTGGAAGTACCATGTTCCCTACCACCCCCAGACTGCTGGTATCATTGAGCAGTGTAATGGACTCTTAAAGCAGGAACTGTGACAGGAGAGGGGCACCAGCTCCCTTACTGGATGGACATGCTGCTTGTGGACAGTACTCCAGATTTTGGGTGAGACCTTCCCGGGGGTCCCAGCTTTGGTGAGCCCTCCGGCACTGGGCAGCTGCTCCCATTCAATTGCAGATATACACCAAGGACATTTTACTCGAGCCGAGCTTTGGGTGGCTGGGTAACATGCTCCTGCCTGCCCCAAAAGCCCTCCTTAAAGGCCAACAGCTTCATTAGGCATGGCCCTGGAATATACAGGCCCCTCACCTACTATGGGTGGCCTTGTTGGCACCGTGGAGTAAGGGGCTAGAGGAGAACCTCTAGTTAACTCCTGGGCAACCGGCACCTGGCTGCCTAAGATAGAATTGTGTTATCCCTTGAGTATTCAGGGAGACAGCATTATGAAAGGCACGTTTGTAATTTCTTTATGGTCAATAATGAGTTCTCCCATTTTACTACACATAGAACCAGCAGATCCTGGTGTACAGGCCAATAAGTTTTGGTATGCCCACCCGGGGCAGCCTCTGGTACCTGCTACTGCGCTGTCTGCAGACAAAACTCTGGCCTGTGTTCTGCCAGAAGGGGAAGATTTGCGTCTCTTGGTGCCGCTGATAACTCTCTTGTTTTGCCCATAGCTTATGCTTTGGTAATTCTGTTGCCTGTGATCTTCTGAACATCATGAAGAATATTAACTCATTTTGCAAAGTAGTGTCAAATAGCACCTTCACTTTTATCATCTCATTTGATTCTCACAATCAGCCTAGAAGAGCAGGTATCATTCTTATTTTACAAATGGGGAAAATGAAGGTCAGAGAAAAAACGTATTTTATAAAAACCTAGATCTCATAGCTAGACAAAGCAGAGCCATGACCTCAGCATGAACCTCCTGTCTCTGAGTCTTATGCTCATGCTGTTCATTAAGTCAAATACTCTTGCTGAGGAATACTGTGGACCTGGCCTGGCAGCTAGATCCCCGAGTGGAAGAGCTCCAGTTTCAGAAAAGAGGGCCAAGAATTTGGATGTAATGGAAGTTTTTGAGAAATCACAATTTCATCACCAAGGATGTTATTCAACTCCCTTTTTCATGTTTCCCCTTGAGAACAAAAGCTGGTTTTACATTTTAATGGGTTTAATTACCACATGGAGATCTGAACAGATAGAAAAAGAACAGGCAGTGATGATGCAGTGATGGTCTATTGAGCAGCATTTGAATTAATTTGGAGTTTTCATCCCTGTGATTAGCATGGTTATTAGTGTTAATACTTGAGGTTCATTAACATGGTGTTACTATGAATTTGAAGCGTGAAAAAAACCCTGATTTCCTAGTATTTGTTTGTTTACTTATTAATTAGCCCATTCATAATTGCTACAGTGCTGACATATAAAACTCCCCATTGCATTCAACTTCTCAGCTTGACTTAATAAAGAATAATATTGGGTATCATTTCGTCAATGTTTGATGCTAATAGGTTGTCCTTATCTATTTTAGTGACTTCTCCATGTGGACTTTTTCTCCTTTGTCATTAGACCACTATGGAGAGGCAGATGAGGCCTCAGAGCTCATGGAAACAGTCGAATTGGGGTTTAGGTTACAAAATCTCTGTTCACTGGCACTCTTGGGAAAGACCAGGGGAAAGCCATGCTTCCTCTCTGGGCCTTGGTTTCCCTTCTACAAATTAAGAGGTTTATGAGATGATCCCTGTTCCATTTCAGCTGTATAATTCAGGAAGAAAATCAAAATGGAGAGATGACCAAGAAAGTCATAGAAATGTAAAGTTGTGACTAAGAGGTCATCTACCCTAATACATTACTTCTACAATGTAGGACAGTGAGACTCAAAACAGGTTAATGATGTCTAAAGTTAAATAGCAGGTTAGTGTCAGAGCAGAACCTTAATGTAGACTTCCTAATTTGTAATCTGGCTGGTGCTGTAGACTGAGTAATGGCTGCCAGCAATGCCCAGATAGTTTTTCCCTGTAGTTTTTCAATGTTACCTCAGATGATAAAAAGGACTTTGCAGAGATGTTTAAGTTAAGGATTTTGAGATTGGGAAATTATCCTGAATTATCCGACTGAATATTAAATGTCATCACAGGTGCCCTTATTAGAAAGAAACAGAGAGATTTGACTACACAGAGGAGAAGTCAATAAAGACATTAGAATGATGTGCTTTGAAAGCAGAGGAAGGGCCATGAACAAAGTATTGTAAGAAATGCAGAACTAGAAGGCAGAAAAGGTAAGGAAATGAATTTTTTCCCAGAAACTCCAGAGGGAACAGTCCTATCAATACCTAGATTTTAGACGGCTGGTCTCCAGAATTGTAAGAGAATAAATGTGTGTGATTTTCAAACCACCATGTTGTGGTAATTTGGTATGGTAGTGATAGGACATGGATATAGCTAGTTAGCAGAGTTTTTCTATCCTCCAACTGGAAAAGCAATACTGTATTTCAAAGGACTTTTTAAGAAAATTTGACTGGATTTTCCATGAACACTGGCAGTGAGGAATTTGTCACTTGGACGAAGTCAGGCTGGGAAGGTATCCAGTAACAAGATTCCACAGCGTCTGTGATTGTAAATCAGCTTTGAGAGAGGAAATGAAATGACATGATTCCATGATTCTGAGCCTTTTTTACTAGTCAAATCATTGGCTCCGGTTGGCATATCATCAAAATCAGGGGCAATGGGATAAAAGGAGGTGTTTGCATTACATGTGGGGTTTGTTTTCTTTTTTTCTTTGTTTGTTTTTGGAAAGAGTAGAGAGACAGAAAGAAAGGGGCAGGGGGGAGGAGCAGGAAATAACAACTCATAGTAGTTGCTTTCCATATTTGCCTTGATGGGTAAGCCCAGGGTTTCAAACCGGCCACCTCAGCATTCCAGGTTGATGCTCTATACCAGGGGTCAGGAACCTTTATGGCTGAGAGAGCCATGAACGCCACATATTTTAAAATGTAATTCCGTGAGAGCCATACAATATGTTTAACACTAAATACAAGTAAATGTGTGCATTTTATGTAAGACCAACACTTTTAAAGTACAATAAGTCTCTGAATTCTTTTTAATAATGTTGTTATGCTGTTGCTAACCAATGACGAATAAAGTACTTCTTACCATTAATGCGACTTCTGGTGCTGCATGGTTTTGCTAATGGCTTTGTAGTCTGGTTGATACATGGTGAGGTTAAGCTTCATGTAGGCGTTGAGACTTCCATCCATTAAACGTGACTGTAGGTTGGTCTTAACATTCTTTAAATGTGAGAAAGACTGCTCACATGCATACGTAGAGCCAAACACTGTCAGTATAACAATACTCACACGCTGCAGTGTGTGGTATGTGATGGGAAGTGCATTCAAAGTTTTGACAATCAGCTGGTCAGCGGGTTGAAGTTTTCTCATTTCTCCCCACTTGTGTTTGCTCGCCAACTCTGCTTGCTGTCGTGCAAGTCTTTCCAAATCTTCATTCAGTGACTTGAACTTATTCACCCACATGTCTGAGGCCTTCAGGTCAGCAGCTTGGAGCTCAAAAGCTCTGATGGAGACACTGGGGATGTAACTCAGGTCAGTGCTGTTCACTATACACTTGTGTGGATGGTTGATGAACTTAAAAAGATGAGTGCGCTCACGAAATTCTCCAAAGCACACTTTGAATGACTGCAGGAGATTAGATGTGAAGCCTGCTAGCTGCTGGAGATCAAGATGTTGAGCAGGGTCACTTGCTATGCATGCATCTTTAAACTCTCCCAGTTTTTTGAGTCCAATGCCTTAACCACTGGGCCACCATGACTTCCCAAAACTCTCCCAGTTTTTCAAAGTGTAGTAAATGACCTGTTTCAATGTCAGCAATGAAGAGTTCCAGCTTATTTTCAAATGCAAACACTGCTTGTTGAAGGGATAAGACTGTATTTCCAATGCCTTGCATTTTCTTTTTTTTTAATTATAATTTTATTTTTTTAATGGGGCGACATCAATAAATCAGGTTACATATATTCAAAGATCAACAAGTCCAGGTTATCTTGTCTTTCAATTATGTTGCATACCCATCACCCAAAGTCAGATTGTCCTCTGTCACCTTCTATCTAGTTTTCTTTGTGCCCCTCCCCCTCCCCCTTTCCCTCTCCCTTTCTCCCCTCCCCCCGTAACCACCACACTCTTATCAATGTCTCTTAGTTTCACTTTTATGTCCCACCTACGTATGGAATAATGCAGTTCCTGTTTTTTTCTGATTTACTTATTTCACTTCGTATAATGTTATCAAGATCCCACCATTTTGCTGTAAATGATCCGATGTCATCATTTCTTATGGCTGAGTAGTATTCCATAGTGTATATGTGCCACAACTTCTTTATCCAGTGATCTATTGATGGGCTTTTTGGTTGTCTCCATGTCCTGGCCACTGTGAACAATGCTGCAATGAACATGGGGCTGCATGTGTCTTTATGTATCAATGTTTCTGAGTTTTGGGGGTATATACCCAGTAGAGGGATTGCTGGGTCATAAGGTAGTTCTATTTTCAGTTTTTTGAGGAACCACTATACTTTCTTCCATAATGGTTGTTCTACTTTACATTCCCACCAACAGTGTATGAGGGTTCTTTTTTCTCCACAGCCTCTCCAACATTTGCTATTACCTGTCTTGTTAATAATAGCTAATCTAACAGGTGTGAGGTGGTATCTCATTGCAGTTTTGATTTGCATTTCTCTAATAACTAAAGAAGATGAGCATCTTTTCATATATCTGTTGGCCATTTGTATTTCCTCCTGGGAGAAGTGTCTGTTCATGTCCTCTTCCCATTTTTTTATTGGATTGTTTGTTTGTTTGTTGTTGAGTTTTATGAGTTCTTTGTATATTTTGGATATTAGGCCCTTATCTGAGCTGTTGTTTGAAAATATCATTTCCCATTTAGTTGGCTTTCTGTTTATTTTGTTATCAGTTTCTCTTGCTGAGCAAAAACTTCTTAGTCTGATGTAGTCCCATTCATTAATTTTTGCCTTCACTTCTCTTGCCATTGGAGTCAAATTCATAAAATGCTCTTTAAAACCCAGGTCCATGAGTTGAGTACCTATGTCTTCTTCTATGTACTTTATTGTTTCAGGTCTTATGTTTAGATCTTTGATCCATTTTGAGTTAATTTTAGTACAGGGGGACAAACTGTAGTCCAGTTTCATTCTTTTGCATGTGGCTTTCCAGTTTTGCCAGCACCATTTATTGAAGAGGCTTTCTTTTCTCCATTGTATGTTCTTGGCCCCTTTATCAAAAATTATTTGACTATATATATGTGGTTTTATTTCTGGACTTTCTATTCTGTTCCATTGGTCTGAGTGTCTATTTTTCTGCCAATACCATGCTGTTTTGATTGTCGTGGCCCTATAATAGAGTTTGAAGTCAGGTATTGTAATGCCCCCAGCTTCATTCTTTTTCTTTAGGATTGCTTTGGCTATTCGGAGTTTTTTATAGTTCCATATAAATCTGATGATTTTTTGCTCTATTTCTTTAAAAAATGTCATTGGAATTTTGATGGGAATTGCATTAAATTTGTATATTGCTTTGGGTAATATAGCCATCTTGATTATATTTATTCTTCCTAACCAAGAACAAGGAATATTCTTCCATCTCATTATATCTTTCTCAATTTCTCTTAACAATGGTTTATAGTTTTCATTATATAAGTCCTTTACATTCTTTGTTATGTTTATTACTAAGAATTTTTTTTGTTGTTGTTGCAATTGTGAAGGGGATTATTCTTTTGAGTTCATTCTCAATTGTTTCATTGTTGGCATATAGAAAGGCTATTGACTTCTGTATGTTAATTTTGTATCCTGCGACCTTACTGTATTGGCTTATTGTTTCTAGTAGTCTTTTTGTGGATTCTTTGGGGTTTTTGATGTATAGGATCATATCATCAGCAAAACGTGATACCTTTACTTCTTCTTTTTCGATATGGATGCCTTTTATTTCTTTGTCTTGTCTGATTGCTCTGGCTAGAACCTCTAGTACCACATTAAATAACAGTGGAGAGAGTGGACAACCCTGTCTTGTTCCTGATTTAAGAGGGAAAGCCTTCAGTTTTGTGCCATTTAATATGATGTTAGCTGATGGTTTATCATATATGGCCTTTATCATGTTGAGATATTTTCCTTCTATACCCATTTTGTTAAGAGTCTTAAACATAAAATTGTGTTGTATTTTATCGAAAGCCTTTTCTGCGTCTATTGATAAGATCATGTGGTTTTTGTTCTTTGTTTTGTTGATATGGTGTATTATGTTAACCGTTTTACGTATGTTGAACCATCCTTGAGATTCTGGGAGGAATCCCACTTGATCGTGATGTATTATTTTTTTAATATGTTGTTGTATTCGATTTGCTAGTATTTTGTTTAGTATTTTAGCATTTGTATTCATTAGAGATATTGGTCTGTAGTTTTCTTTTTTTGTGCCATCCTTGCCTGGTTTTGGTATGAGGGTTATGTTGGCCTCATAAAATGTGTTTGGAAGTATTGCTTCTTCTTCAATTTTTTGGAAGACTTTCAGTAGAACAGGAACCAAGTCTTCTTTGAATGTTTGATAAAATTCGCTGGTATAGCCGTCAGGTCCTGGACTTTTATTTTTGGGGAGTTTTTTAATGGTTTTTTCTATTTCTTCTCTACTAATAGGTCTGTTTAGGCTTTCTGATTCTTCTTGACTCAGTCTAGGAAGGTTGTATTGTTCTAGGAATTTATTCATTTCTTCTAGATTGTTGAATTTAGTGGCATAAAGTTTTTCATAGTATTCTACAATAATTCTTTGTATATCTACGGTGTCCGTGGTGATTTCTCCTCTTTCATTTTGGATTTTGTTTATATGAAT
This sequence comes from Saccopteryx bilineata, assembly GCF_036850765.1. NCBI lineage: Eukaryota > Metazoa > Chordata > Mammalia > Chiroptera > Emballonuridae > Saccopteryx > Saccopteryx bilineata. The sequence goes on along the minus strand of NC_089497.1, from coordinate 66,360,494 downwards.
TCTTTCTCTTTTTTCCTTAGTAAGTCTTGCCAAAGGTTTGTCAATTTTATTGATCTTTTCAAAGAACCAGCTCTTTGTTCCATTAATTTTTTCTATACTTTTACTGTTCTCTATTTCATTTATTTCTGCTCTGATTTTTATTATCTCCTTTCTTCGGCTAGTTTTGGGTTGTTTTTGTTCTTCTTTTTCTAGTTCCTTAAGGTGTGAAGTTAAGTGGTTCACTTGGGCTGTCTCTTGTTTGTTCATATATGCCTGAAGTGATATGAACTTCCCTCTTATCACTGCTTTTGCTACATCCCATAGATTCTGATATGTCGTATTGTCATTTTCACTAGTCTGTATATATCTTTTGATCTCTGCACTTATTTCTTCTTTGACCCATTCATTTTTTAAAAGTATGTTGTTTAGTTTTCACATTTTTGTGGGATTTTTTTTCCTCCTTTTTGCAGTTGAATTCTAGTTTCAAGGCTTTATGATCAGAAAATATGCTTGGTACAACTTCGATTTTTCTGAATTTGTTGATGTTGTTTTTGTGGCCCAACATATGGTCAATTCTTGAGAATGATCCATGTACACTGGAGAAAAATGTATACTCAGTCACTTTGGGATGAAATGTCCTGTAGATGTCTATCATATCCAGGTGCTCTAGTGTTTTGTTTAAGGCCACTATATCTTTGTTGATTCTCTGTTTGGATGACCGATCTAGAGCCGTCAGCAGTGTATTGAGGTCTCCAAGTATGATTGTATTTTTGTCAGTTTTTGTTTTAAGGTCAATAAGTAGCTGTCTTATATATTTTGGTGCTCCTTGGTTTGGTGCATATATATTAAGAATTGTTATGTCTTCTTGATTCAGTGTCCCCTTAGCCATTATGAAATGGCCATCTTTGTCTCTGAGTACTTTTGTTGTCTTGTAGTCAGCATTATCAGATATGAGTATTGCTACACCTGCTTTTTTTTGGATGTTATTTGCTTGGAGTATTGTTTTCCAGCCTTTCACTTTGAGTTTGTTTTTATCCTTGTTACTTAGATGAGTTTCCTGTAGGCAGCATACAGTTGGATTTTCTTTTTTAATCCATTCTGCTACTCTGTGTCTTTTTATTGGTGAGTTTAATCCTTTTACATTTAGTGTAATTATTGACACTTGTGAGTTCCCTATTGCCATTTTATAGATTGCTTTCTGTTAGTTTTGTGTCTTGTTTGATCCTTCTCTTTCGTTTTTTTATCTTTTGTTTTTATTTGGTTGTATTCCATACATCTTTCCACTGTTGCTATCTTTTTTATCTCATGTGCTTCTGTGGTGGTTTTTTCAATGGTGGTTACCTTTAGGTAATGAAAAGGGTTCCTACCCTGTTCATTGTAGCGCACTATTTTGTGAGTACTTTTGCACTCCATCGTCCTTTGCTACTGTTAATCTCCATCCTCTCCCCCCTTTCTTTTTGTTGTTGTCACAGTTTAAATTTGGTTTTATTGTGTTCTTCTTGGAGCTTTTACTTGTGGCTTTATTATTTTTTTTTGTTCTTTGTATCTGATTGGAGAACCCCCTTTAGTAATTCCTGGAGTGGGGGTTTTCTGATGATAAATTCCCTCATCTTTTCTGTATCTGTGAATGTTTTTATTTCTCCTTCATATTTGAAGGATAGCTTTGATGGGTATAGTATTCGTGGCTGAAAGTTCCTCTCTTTCAGGACTTTAAATATTGGGGTCCACTCTCTTATAGCTTGTAGAGTTTCTGCTGAGAAATCTGATGATAATCTAATGGGCCTTCCTTTATATGTTGTATTCTTCTTTTCCCTGGCTGCCTTGAGAATTTTTTCTTTGCCATTGGTTTGTGACAATTTCATTATGATGTGCCTTAGAGTAGGTTTGTTGGGGTTAAGAAAACTCGGAGTTCTGTTTGCTTCTTGAACTTGAGGCTTTAGTTCTTTCCACAGGCTTGGGAAGTTCTCATCTAGTATTTGTTTGAGTATGTTCTCCATTCCATTTTCTCTCTCTTCTTCCTCTGATATACCTATTATTCTTATGTTATTTTTTCTGATGGAGTCAGATAATTCTTGTAGGGCTATCTCATTTTTTTTAATTTTTCAGTCTCTTTCTTCCTCTCTCTGTTGTGCCTCAAGTTGCTTGTCTTCTATTTCACTAATCCTCTCTTCTATCTGGCCTGTTCTATTAGCCAAGCTTGTTACCTCGTTTTTCAGCTCGTGAATTGAGATTTTCATCTCTGTTTGATTTGTTTTTATAGTTTCAATTTCCTTGGACATATATTCTTTGTGTTCATTGAGTTGTTTTCTGAGCTTTCTAAATTGCCTTTCTGTGTTTTCTTGTATATCTCTGAGTATTTTTAGGATTCCTATCTTGAATTCTCTGTCATTTAACTCCAAGGTTTCCAATATATTAAATTTTTTCTCCATAGATTTTTCCTCTTCTATCTGTGTTACCTCTCTTTCTTTTGTATCCATGATATTAGATTTTATCTTCCTTAATGGCATCTGAGGGTGGTTTTGTTGATAGTATTAATGAGATTTAATAAAAAATAAAGAGTTAAAAAAATAAAAAATTGAAAAAAGTTGTTTTTTTAAAAAAATTAATAATGAAATAAAGAAAAATAAAATAAAATAAAAATTTTAAAAAAGGAAATTATTCCCCCCTTCCTTTTTTTCTCTCCTCTCCTCTCCCCTCTTTCTTGAGAAAATCTTGTGGTGAACTGTGAATTATATTGTATTTAATAGAACAAACAATGCCTGTAATGGAGGGCCTGAATTGGGGAAAAGTAATAAAGGGGCAAGAAAAAAATAAATAAATAAAAAAGGGGTGGGAGTATGGACCCACAAAAAGCAAATAATGAAAAAATTTGGATCAAGAATAAAATGATTTGTGTTTAGGTTTTGGTTTACTAAGAGTTATGATGAGAGGAGTAAGAGGGAAACAGAAAAATGGGGGGACAAATTAAAAAATTACTATTGTATTTAGTGGAACAAGAGCTTGATAAAATGGAGAGGGATGGGAACACTGCTAATGAGTTAAAAAGGTGAAGTAAAAACCCCCCAAATGCCACAAACATAAGTTTGAGTCCCAGATAAAATAATTTGTTTGTTATTGAGGTTTGAATGAGAGGAGATGTAAAGGAAAAAGGAAGAAACTAATATAGAGGGAGAAAAGAAGAGAGAGAGAGAAAAAAAGAGGGAACCACTAAAGAAGAAAAAAGAGGAGAGAGAGAGAGAGAGAGTGAAGGGTTTTGGAGTGCAACCCTCATAGAGAGAAAGGAAGAGTAAAGAAAAGATAATGGGAGATGTAACACTTATGGGTAGTGTAGTTCAAGGAGAGGAGAGAATAAGACCCGTAGGGAGTTAAACAACCAAATTGGAGGAGGGAAAAAAAAAAGAAAAAAGAAAAAAAAATCAAGGATGAAGATAAGAGAAACAAATGAACAAATATAATAAAATGGGATAGGTTATAAAGTCTGAGGATTATTCTGATTTTGAGAGGTTATCTTCTTGCTTTTTCTTTTCTCTCCCTCTTCCTGGTCGGCGACTCTGTACCCCAGGTTCTGCCCCTTTGGCACGCTCAGGTAGAGGTTTGCAGTTGATAAGTCTCTATGGCGATGTCACGTATTGTGCTTCAGTCTCGTTGGCAGTCAAGGCTCATTAGCGTTTATTGGCTCCGACAGTGAGAGAGTCCGTGTTCCAGGAGCCTCTCTCCTAGTCTTTCCTTCCTCAACCAGCAGCCTGAGAATCCAGCTATGGGGTTGCTGCTGCCTCTGCCTGGATAGTAAGAGGCTCAAAGAGCGGGCAACTCCCCATTCTTATTTCCACTCAGCACAGGGCTCTGGGTAAGGCTCAGTCAGTCAGAGCTGCTAGCATAATCAGCCGGGGCTTTCGCCTACTCAAAGACCTCTGGCTCTGCCACTCTGTCCGGTAACACGGGCGGGTCTGTGTGAGCAGACCAGGATGTTAGACCGGAAGTCTCCTCCTCTGAGTGAAACCCCCTGCCTGCACTGAAAAGTTCCAATGTTGAAATTGGCTCTCGCTCGTCCCGTGTGCCGCTCTTTCAAGGTGCTGGGGCAGCCCGTGACTCCGCCCTCGGCCCACACAAAGGCTCCCGACTCTGCCCCTCCGTGGGACAACATGGGCTCCCACTCTGGAGGTGCTGGAAGGAGTCTCCTTCCCACTCTCCGTGCGCGCAGACCAGGATGTGAGGTCGGAGTCTCGCCCTCTGAGTGAAACCTCCCGCCTGCACTGAAAAGTTCCAGTGTTGGAATTAGCTCTCGCTTCCTCCCCGTGTGCGACTCTCCCCAGGTGCTGGGGCAGCCCGGAGGCTTTCGGCCCACACAAAGGCCTCTGACTCTGCCTCTCTGTGGAGTAACACGGGTGCACCCTCCGGGGGCTTTGGAAGGAATCTCTCGCCCACTATGCGCCGACCAGGGATCAGGTAAAATGGCTGTCCTGCTTGTCTTTCTTTGTCTGGGTTTGGCGCGAGTGTTAGCTGTATTGCCCGGGTTGTCACAGGAACAGTTTTTCCTCGGCTTGGATCTCCGAGCCACAGCTGGTTCGGCCGTTTGTGCCACGGCCTGGATCTATTCAACCCCTTTGCCCGCCTTAGTTCTATATTCTCAGTTTCCAGTGAAAATCACCCTGTTTAGGTTAGTGAGGAAGGCGGAGCATTTCTTACTCCCTATTTCCTTCAGGGTTTGGTTATATATTTAGCCAATTTTTCACTCGATCATACCTTTGGGTGTATTGCAAAACATCTGGAGGCTCCAAGGATAGGTTTTTCTGTTTCTGGTTGAAGATCTTGTTGAGGTTTGGGGGAGATTTATTGGTATCGCTTCCTACTCCGCCATTACTCTGACGTCACATGGCCGCCTTGCATTTTCACATTGAGTTGGTTCAGATGTTCAGTCATGTCCACGAGATAGTAGAACTTCAGGAGCCACTCAGTGTTAGCTAATTCAGAATGCTCGACATTTTTCATTTCAAGAAAAGTCCAGATTTCACTCAAACAAGCCGTGAAACAGCTGAGCACCTTCCCTCTTGACAACCAACGCACGTTGCTGTGCAGAAGCAGACCAGGATAATTATTCCCAATTTCATCCAGCAGTGTTTTAAACTGGTGATCATTTAAAGCTCGGGCAACAATAAAGTTGACCACTCGAATGACCAGCAACATCACCTCACCAAGCTGCTTGCCACACATCTGAACACAAAGCACCTCCTGATGTAGGATGCAGTGAAAACTTAGGATGAGTCTCTTTTCATGTTCACGAAGAAGCACTACAAATCCTCTGTTTTTCCCCACCATGCACGGAGCATCATCAGTACACACCAAAATAAGTTTATCCATCGGTAGATTTTTTTCCTTTAGTGAACTCAGTGAAAGACTTGAATGAATCTTCCCCTCTTGTTGTCTCTTTTATAGACAAAACAGCAAGACTTTCCTCACATAATGTGTCACTGACAGCATACCTTGCAATCACGCTGAACTGGGATAAATGGTTTACGTCTGTTGACTCATCCAAAGTGAGAGAAAAGAATGGTGCTGCATTTATGTCCTTCACTTGTGTTGTCTCAATTTGATTTGCCATCATGATGGTATGATCATGAACAGTTCTATCTGACAGAGGCATGTCTTTTATTCATTTGATTATCTTGTCTTTATCCAAAAAGTCGTCAAAAAGTTCACTGGCAACATCAAGCATGAATGTTTTGGCATACTCTCCATCAGTGAATGGCTTTCCGTTTCTCACAATTGTTAAAGCACCAGCAAAGCTAGCTGAATTCCAGTCACCTTGTTGGATCCAAACACTGAGTCGCTGCTGACTAGCTTGCACTCTGCACAGTAGCTCTTGACATGCTTTCTTCTTGCTTTTCCCTGCTGGATATTTCGATGCAAATGTAGTATGGCATGTATTGAAGTGCCACTTTATATTTGACTGTTTTATTGATGCAATTTTATCATTGCGTATTAGACACACTGCAGAACCTGCTCTCTCCACAAAGGTGAATTCCTCTATCTATTCCTTATCTTTTTTTCTTTTAGCCATCTTCTTCATCAAAAGTGTTTCTGCAGTTAGCTAGCTGACAACTTGATTAAAAGGAGGGAAGTTTACTTCCTGACCTCCCAATGACCTGTGTACGTTATGCATTATCCAATAAAAATTTGGTGTTTTCCCGGAGGACAGCTGTGATTGGTTCCAGCCACCCACAACCATGAATATGAGCGGTAGGAAATGAATGGATTGTAATATATGAGAATGTTTTATATTTTTAATGTTATTATTATTTTTATTAAATATTTGTGCTCGAGCCAGATGCAGCCATCAAAAGAGCCACATCTGGCTCAAGAGCCATAAGTTCCCAACTCCTGCTCTATCCACTGCACCACCACAGGTCAGGCTGCATTTCACACATTTTTTAATTTGCCACATAGACAGAAAAATCACCTTGGACAAATTAAGTTCAACATCTCAGTTTTCTCATCTGGAAATGGAACTAATAATGGTGCTTCTCTTACAGAATTATGGTGAGGCTCCAATGACATGGTACATGTCAAGTGCTAGGTGTATATACACTTTAGCCTTGCAGATAGACTCAAGGTCTCTTGAGGAACTTGGCCTTAGATTTCTAGTCCATGAATTAAAAGAGAGAACCTAGAGTCTCCAAAAGATTCATAAGAAGTTTTGAGGACTTAAAAGGAAACACAAAATAAAGTTTTGTCATCAGCAGAGCTCTAGAAAACAGAAGATTCTGTTAATTTTATTGATTGATTGATGATTGATTGATTTAGTGACAGAGACAGAGAGGGACAGATAAGGACAGACAGACATGGAGGGAGAGAGAGGAGAAGCATCAATTCTTTATTGTGGCACCTTAGTTGTTCATTGATTGCTTTCTCTTATGTGCCTTGACCGGGGACTATAGCAGTCCAAGTGACCCCTGCTCAAGCCAGCAACCTTGGGCTCAAGCTGGTGAGCCTTGCTCAAGACAGATGATGAGCCTGGGCTCAATCTGGTGACCTCAGGGTTTTGAACCTGGGTCCTCTGCGTCCCTGTCCGACGCTCTATTCACTGCGCCACCCCTTGGTCAGGCAGATTCTGTTAATTTTAGAAGGAAAAGGAGCTAGTTTAAAATAGCAGATGCTAATGTGATTGCTATGGTGTTTGTTCAGAAACACATGTCTGCAGGGTAATATCCTCTGTGAGGCTAGATGCCAAGTGCTGGGAGGGAGACAGACAGCAACAGCCGCCACACTCCTCCCATTTCCGTAACACCCAACTGCATTGTTCCAACAGCTCACAGCATTGCAAACGAATCTGATAGGCACGCTCTAGGAGATGAGAGCCCAGAAACTACTTATCAGCATTTTACAGATCAAGGAACTGGCCCAAAGTTTGAATAGGGTCAAAGCTGGCCCTCAACCCAGTCTCCTAATACAAAGTAATTGACCCCATATCACAGACAACAGTGTGAGATCTCTGATTTCAAAGTGCTTCGAGACTAGACAGACCTATAAAAGGAGATGGGAGAGAGAGTAGTAACACAAGGCAAGTGTGACCACCACAAGATAAAAAAGGAGAAACAAATGAGGTTTTTGGGGGGAGGTAGGAAGGCTGTCATATGGATCGGGGTGGCGGTGCCTGAAAAGGCAAAACAGAAGAAGGCTTGATAGAGGGGCATTAAAACATACATACTCATTTTAAAATTCTTCACCTTGAAAAATAAAACCTAATAACTCTAAAACGCTACAAATGGTTTCAGACTCAGTCAGCATGGTGCACTGTATTCTATTTTACAGGCAGTTCTTACACACATGCTCTCTGTGTGAGGTGATCACACTGAACTTCTGTTCAGGGATTACACTAGCACATACTGTGGAGCCGGTCTGAATTAGGGCAAGGGCGCAAGTCACCAGGAAGCCTGCAGTCCAGCCTGACACAAGAAGCAGGCTTGTGTCATTTGTTCCCCCTTCAGTTTTAGATTCTTCTGCACATCAGGAATCTAACATTCTCTTGCGATTTTAACAGCCTGAATTTGAGCAAGGAGAACGTGTGTCTATTCTGTGGTCTTCACTTTAAATACTCAAGCTCTTTTTTTATTGTCTTAAGTTGTTTTCTTCTCTCTTTTCTTTGTGTTTTTTCTCCTCCTCCTTCTGGAACAGCTCCTCACTCCCCTTCCTCATGGATATTCTCCTCCTCCTGTTTGGTGTCTGCATATTTTCTTCCTCATTACCTAAGTACATGTAAATTGGCCTTATTGCTGATGCGGAAGCAATTTTTTAAATTGGTTAAAATGTGCCAACGTCAAACATGACGAATTCTTCCACTTTTGGACTCCTCATGATTTTAATCATCTCAAATCAGCCATTCAAACCATGACAGCATGAGGACCAAATTCCCTCAGCTTCAAATTTTTTGTTTTGTCCTTTGATGATGATGTGTGTGTCTGTTGCATTCACCAAAGTTGTCAGTGGGTTGGGGCGTTATTTAACTCATCATGTAGCACTGAGCACCTGCTGTGCACCAGCCCTGGCTGGAGAAGTGAACATAAAAAAATAACCTCTGAAGTGTCTGCAACCAGGTTGAGACTTGGGTGGATGAAAGCACACAGGCATGGTTAGAAGTAAAGAAGGACACTTTGGCTGCACTATGGTGGGATTTTAGCGCAAGACCAAAGAATGCCTCATTCTTACTTTTAGCAGAGGACCCTTGGGTGTTGATCACACAGTTAGCTGCAGCAGCTTGGGAACAAAATTGCCACCAGGGCCTGATAATCCCTGATAAAGCACTGTCTGTTAGAAGTTGATTTAGAGAACACGAGTTAGGCCTATTAACTGCTTTTCTAAGCATCAGATTTCTGTCATGGGACTCGTACATTCAGGAATATCATTGCAGAGAGAGAGAGAGAGAGGAAGAGAATTGGGCCCCACAGGGACCTTAAACTTGCTTACTCAATCAGCCATGAGTGAAAACCAAAGATGAACAAAGCTGGCCAATCTGATCTTGGTTTCAGGCAACAAAGCACAAGAGAACCTGGTGCAGGATGCTGTTTGTGTAAGGCAAGCCAGGCCACAAGTGCACTGGGCTCAGTGAATGCCTTGGCTCTGGACACTTAGGAAATTCTCCTCTCTTTGGGAGGGGGCGGGGGTGAGCAGGGGATGCTTCGCATTACCAAGAGTGGATGGCACTTCCATCAACACGGGAGGAGTTGCTGCCCAGATGTAGCTTAAATGAGTCTATAGGAGGAACAAGAATATCTTCTTTTCCATCAGGGCCCTGGATAAAAGAAAGACATTGCTAATGAGGTGAATAGATTCAGAATAGAGGAACAGGCAACCACAATCCAGGTTGTAGAACGAGTTTAGAAACGTGAGCAAAGAACTGCATCTGGAAACATGGTGACTTATATTCTGTTTTCTAAATGAATGTTCAGATGAGTAAAGTGGCTTAACCAAGACCATGCTGTAGAAACCAGGCAGAAATAGATCTTCTAACTCCAGGTCTGGGCTGCTTCCCATTTCACCACAGCTGCAGGATAATAGGCACTCATCTAGGCAGGGCCCAGGGCTACAGCAGGTGAGTAGAGCACCTGGGATGAAGTTGAGCATGAAAGATGGGATTCCTATCCTTGGGGAGAAAGCAGGTCCGGGAAAATGGAAAAATCACAGCCACAGCTTAATCAGAGAAGAAATGAAAATTAGGTTGGTTTTTCGGAAAAGGCCCACAGAGATCAGAAGGTGAGGCCAAGGTGAAGTTTGACTGCAGACCAAGGCAGAAGCCAGCTCCTGGGCCAGTATGACCACGTTGGAGGGCGCCTACAGCCAGTCCACCTGGGGCAGCATTCTCCATCTGAGCTTTAGAGAATCTCCTGGTTTGCTCTGGTTAACTGTATTTGTTTATAAAAATTATTTTGCTCTGAATTGAAAATGGACTTCTAGCTCTACTTACTTGTATGCAGAAATGGGCACTTTCAGAAAAGTCAAAAATGTGGGAGCCTGTGCCTCCCTGTACCTAACCTAGTTTCCATCCCGTGCCTTGTATCTGAGTATTTTCTTATCCTTCCTCCAACCCCAAGCACAGTGGAGGAAGCAATAGCTCCACTGTTATAGCGCCACCTATGGGTACTTCCTAGATCAGCGGCTCTCAACTTGAGCAGCATATTCCAACCACTTGGAGAGCTCTCAACTATCCTGATGCCTGGGCCACATCTCAGATGAATTAAGTCAAGATTTCTTGGTGGCCTTAAACATGGGGTTTGGGGAAGCTTGCCAGGTGATTTTAATGGTAGCTGAGTATCACTGCTGTAGATCGGGTTTCCCATATTCCCTTCAAATCATCTTCTTCACCTAGTTTCCACCCCATGACTTATATCTGAGTATTTTTCCTCTTTCAAAATTTTGACTAAGTTTATTCAACAAGTTTCCTGATTTTACTGTCATTTTTTTCTGGATGCAGTGATGCCTCTTACCTTGTTCCATTTGGTACTGATGTCCTACCTACCACTCTGTTGAAACTTGTAGGACACAACATTGTAGCCCTAAATAACTCTCCTTCATCTTTATGGGAGTAGGGGGTCAGATAGAAATATGCCACTGTCTTTCAAATTTATTGCCATTTTCTCCTGCTAGTCCTACTCGTCCCTATTTATTTTGCCAGCAGTCATGCAAAAGTTTCCTGTGTGAAGCTCCTTCTGACTGTCCCATTCCAAGGTAGAAAGACACCTGTTCTTCAATAGCATTTACATCATGTGTTATGATATTATATCTATATAATGACATTGGAAGGTATTGGAAAGATATGAGTGTTTGGGGTAGAAGTTTATACTGACAGAGATATAAAACAGACCAGATCTACTTTGTCTAAAATCAAAGAGGGACTGTTTATTTCTCTGGGGGCAATAAAGAAGGTCATTTACCTGTGATGTGATCCTGACCATGATTTCTTTAAAATCCTGAGTAAATTTTGTAAATCGTTACAAAGTATTTGATAAGAGTAGGTTTCTTGGGGCACTGTTAAAGGGTCTGGGTCGAGATAGGTCCCATGCGCATGGGCATAGAGATAGGTCCCATGCACATGGGTGTAGAGACAAGAAGTAAGTAGAGGACTCTAATAAAAATCTTAGGAAGGGCTTTGGAATATCACAGGTTATGGAATGTGAATTAAGGCCAGGTTTAACCAAACCAGGGATCTCAGTGGCTTCATCTACTATCGGGATTCTGTCTGAGCATCCTCTACGCCCACTGAACTGTAAGTTTTCTAATGGCAGGACTGTCTCCACTGTATCTGAACTTTACTAGTGTCTAGCAGAATTCTTGGCACATGGAATGCTCTAAACAACTGTTCGGAGAATGAGCAATACACACAGCACATAACACAGGTTTTCTCCTCTGGTCAAAGGAAGCACCAAGGAATCTGTATTGTCTGTGGCTATTTTGTGCTCAGACTAAATTCTTTTTCCTTCACTACTTAGAGGCTATTGAACTTTTTCTCCAACCTCTGTTACTCCAAATTTGATTAATTTGAGCTCAAAATGACATTTCAAAATTCCCTGTTTCCAACCACATAGTTCATCAGAAATTCTTCCCACTATTTACAGTTTCACTTCATTGAAATATGATGTTGCCAGGCAGACAGTAATGTGTATTCAGTGGAATTCAATTTTCCTGATCACTGGTTTCATCGATGAGTCTGTTTGCAAAGGGCTGGTGCAAGCTTCAAGCTGCCTCTTATAGATGGTGGGTGAGCGGCTATTATTTCTGCATGTGAATGCATTGTTAGATTCTGAGGATGGGATTCTGGAGAATCATGCTAGTATTGTTGTTTTAAGTTTTATTGAAATCCTATCACAGGCCAGGAGCTTTGACTATGTGTTCATATTTAATCTTTACAACTGACATTTGTGTATGAAGAATCTGAGACTTTGAGAACTTAAGGGGAATTGTCCACAAATACAGTGGACAATTTGCTAATGAGGTGAATAGATTCAGGACAAATTGCTAATGCGGTGAACTTGCAGAGCTGGTAACTTGCAGAGCCAGTATTCAAACGCAGTTCTGATTTCAAAGTGAGTACCATTCATTATGTTAGGTTTTCTTCTTGGGAGTTGTCTTGGGTTCCCCAGGAAGGGGAGGCAGAGAAAGGTGATCAAGAAAAGAATTCAAGACAAGCTGATGGGGGGGGGGAGTGACAGCAGTTTATTATTCAACATGGTTACTGCCTATGGATCCCTTCTGCAATCCCCATTGTGCCTGCTCAGACATTTATCACACTTGGCCACAGGCCTGTCCCTCCCCCACGTGATGTAAGCTCCTTGAGAGTGCAAACAAAGCACGTGCATCAGGGTGGCACCCAAAGCCAGAGAGGAGGTGCCCTGAGGGCAGGGCCACACAGATGGGCACCCAGGAAAGAAACCTTTGTGGATCCTGCCAGAAAGCAACTTTCTCATTGGGTTTACCAGAGGCAATTACCTAGGTAGCTGACTCAGGGGTCAGAAAACAGGAAGGGACCCACCCAGAATTCGAGCACACTTGGTCACTTTGCCAACCCAAGTCCAGCTCGGGATAAAACCTGCACATTCTCTTGTCTAACCCAGGCTGTCAGGAAAGTGTCTACAGGACCTGCCATAGCTGTCAAAGCCAGGAACAATGACGACTGTATTTTCATGTTTCAGGAAACTTTCCTTGTTGCTCATAATTGTGCCAACAGACATCTGTTCCCTTGTAACTACCCTCAGTTCATGAAATGTTTGGAAAGTCTCACAGGGAAGCGTGTTTTTGAGGCATAGGCAGGTTTAGAGCAGTGGGATTCATGCTGCTCTTTTCAGGCAACAATTCTACCTGCTATCAAGGCCAAAATTTATCAATAACTGACCTTAATTTTTCTGAAAACTGAATTTTGAGATATTCATTTTCCCTCCACAAGTAGAAGAGAGTCATCACATTTTACATTGGAAAGTCAGGGTGTTTTCATAGACCTTCTACAGAGTCTGGTTAACCAAGGACAGAATCACAGAGGAGATGAATAGTAAACCTAAAGTAGGTAAGGCTGATGCTATTATTTCCCTTTCACAGATAAAGAAGCTGAGGCTGAGGCTCAGAGAGTGTACATGATCTCTCTAGGTTTACACAGCTAAATCAATGATGGTGCTAGGATGAGACCTGGGCACTCTGTTGTCTAGTTCAATGTCATGCTGTACATGAAAGCTTGGCTCCTGCCAACATTGTATGATCACAGTCATACTCAACTTTGAATCTGGAACCTTGACTCATATTCATTTCTCTTAAGAAGGAAACCAAGATAGGCACAAACTGCTGTTTTAAATACAACCCGATTCTGCTATAAATAGAGAAACTTGAAGAAGTCATTCTGGTGGTCAGCAAAGGTCAGAGTAGGCTCAGTGTTTAAAAAAAACCAATAGAGATTTCAACATTCAGGTTATAAAGCAAAGTCTGAAATGATCATTCTAACTCTATTAAGATCTAACTTCTGTTCGCAACTCAGCTGATAAAGTCCAATTCCTTTTCAGGTCAGCTAAATACTCTCAACTATTTCATTGCTTTGTTCTCACTCAGGCTAATATTTGATTCCGTATGAACAGCAAGCATCAGAGCTTTCAAATGTGTGTTTGTGTCTGCGTGCACACATATGTGCATATCGATACTGACTCCAAGCCCTAGTAGTTGCAAGGTAAATTTTAAAGCAAATATTATAAAAGTTGTCTAGAAATTGATTAATCACTGTGAGTGGTAGTTTGTGTTCCAAATGCAACAACAACAATAACAACAAAACAGAGAAAGAGAATGAGGAATATAAATATTAAAAAAACAACAACCAGGTAGAGCAGCATTGTGATTGTCACACACACAGAATTAATTAATAAACTCTAAAATGTATAAATATACTACAGCTCATAAAGCACTCTCACCCACAAACATTTCTACTGTGACTTTCAACCCTGTCTCATCTATAATATAGACAGAAGAAGTATAAATATCAGCATTTTAAAAGTGACAAAACAGAAATACAGAATCAGATCTAGAGTCACATTTAGGAGCCTCTAGTCTAGTACCTACCCCTATGCTGTCATTTCCGCATACATGTGAGCCTTCCCTAACATTGTGTTTACCAATATAAGAAACTTTTAGGGGCCCTGACCAGTTTGCTCAGTGCATAAACTGTCAGCCTGGCATGTGGATATCCTGGGTTTGATTCCTTGTCAGGGCACACATGAGAAGCGACCATCTGCTTCTCCTTCCTCCCTCTCCCCCTTTTCTCTTTCTTCTCCTCTCATAACCAGTGGCTCAATTTGTTCAAGTGTCAGACCTGGGCCCTGAGGATAGCTCAGTTGGTCTGAGCATCAGCCTCAGGTGCTGAAGATAGCTTTGATTTGAGCATTGGCCCCAGATGGGGTTTGCTGGGTGGATCCCAGTCTGGGTGCATGTGGGAGTCTCTCTATCTCCCCTCCTCTCACTTAAAAAGAAAGAGAGAAAGAAAGAAAAAAGAAAAAAAGAAAGAAGAGAAAAGAAAAGAAAACAGAAAAGAAAAGAAGCCATTAAAGCCTAACCTGTGCTGGTGCAGTGAGAAAAGTGTCAATCTGGAATGCTGAGGTCACTGGTTCAAAACCCCAGGCTTGCCCTGTCAAGGCACAGATGAGAAGCAACTACTACAAGCTGATGGTTCCCACTCCTCTCCCTGCCTTTCTCTCTCTCTACTCTCTCTCTATCCTCTCCCTACAATCAATAAATAAAATCTTTAACCCCCCCCCAAAAAAAAAACATTAGAAGTGCTTTATGCTGACTCACTTAATATCTAGATGTTTACACCATGACTCAAAATGCAATTGAACTTCAGTTTTATACCCACCAAAATATAAATGTATGGTGTGTCTTGGGGAGGAGGTGTTAATTATAAACCAGAAGCTATGTACATGGTGCAATTTTAAATGGTTTGTGCTGCATTTGTACAACACTAAACACTTCAAAACACTTTGTCCATGCAATCTCTTTATCTTCACCAGAGCTCCACAAAATGGGTGTTATTATCTCCACATGATGCAGAGGGGAAACTAAGGCTCTGTCTACCGGAACTAAGTCACATTAGCCATCATCCATCTTTTGACAAAAGCCATGCTGTTGGTGCTGGTGGGTGGTAGATGTTTGGAGGGAAGTGGGAAGGGGAAAGTACAGAGTGGAGAGTGGGACAGAGGCAAAGCCCCATGGGTGGGGAGATACTCAGAGAACAAAGTCCTGGAAGCGAGATGAGGGCTTACTTTCAGTAGCCCCAAAATTAAAGCCAGGCTTTCTTTTGCTTTGTGCTTCAGCCTTTACTGGCATCTGTCCTCCTCACTCTCCAGATTCATAGTCCTTCACTATGGACCTTTTATGTGCTCAGGAGGCCATGCACACAGATATTCTTCTCATAGGACCCCTGCAATTCCATCTGTACCCAGGCTCTGCAGCCTGGTAAGGAAAGAAGGCAGGTGAGAAAGAAACTGGGAGATCAGCAGTCATTGCCTCTCATGGCAGCTTGGTGGGATGGAATAATCCTCAAGATGCACAGCCTGAAACATGCATATATCCTCTTCACTCGTGGTGACAGCTCTGCTAGTTGGGAGCTGGGACCATCTCACCCATATCAGCATACTATGGTGCTGGGTCACTGTGATGTTCTAGATTGAGGCCCATGACTTCCAATCACCACTCAGCAAGAATGCTCAGTAAAAATATTATTTACTTTAACAATTGTTTACCAAGCACTATACCAAAAGCTGAGAACAGAGGTGAATGTTTATGTAATAAACACTTATACAAATACAATATTCACTTATGGTAGGGACTATAGTCTGTTTTATTAACTAATTTAATTCTCAATCCAACAATAAGAGAGACACAATTATCCCCATTGTACAGAGGAGAACACTGAAACACAGAAAAGTTAAGAAACCAAGCTTGGTCCTGGCTGGTTGACTCAGTGGTAGAGAGTCGGCCTGGCGTGTAGATGTCCTGGGTTCGATTACCGGTCAGGGCACACAGGAGAAACAACCAGCTGCTTCTCCACCCTTCTCCCTCTCCATTCTCTCTTTTTATCTCTCTCTTCCTCTCCCACAACCATGGCTCCGTTGGAGCAAAGTTGGCCTTGAGCGCTGAAGGTGGCTCCATGGCCTCACCTTAAGCACTAAAATAGCTCGGTGTCCAAGCAATGGAGCAACAGCTCCAGATAGGCAGAGCCAGATCACCCGGTAAGGCACTTGCCAGGTGGATCCCGGTCAGGACACATGCAGGAGTCTGTCTCACTGCTTCTTAATTCTCACTAAAAAAAGAACAAGAAAAAGGAAACCAAGCTCACACAGCTAGTGGCTGTTAGAGCTGGAATTTGAATTCATGCCATATAATTTCAAAGTAAATGTTCTTAGCCATGTCTACCAAAATTTCTATCTTGAATATTTTGTATTCCAGAGGACCAGACAGACATACAGTCCTGAAGAGTATAGTGGCTGTTATACCAGAGAAGTGTACAGAGAACTGTGGAGAAAGTTTGAACAATTGTACTGGCTGTCGCTGAGCCAGGTGAACAGCTCGGCACTTCTCAAGGCCTGGCAGCAGCTATCCTTGACCAGCTCGCCCACTGTTTACACCAGCCCCCTACTGACCTAGTCTTATATCAAACTCAAACCAATCCTATTACTGTCAGGGGGAAATTTAGGCATCCTATGCCAGAATGCAGGGCGTATGGCATCAAGGTGACCTGGCATCTGGCCTTGCTTAAATTCATATTCTCTAAATGGGTGTCTTCTGCCTGAATCTTCGGACTAAGCTCTATATCATATCCCTTGTTCAGTAAATTCTACCCCTGCCTTGTCCCTTGCTTGGGTTCTCTGGAGAGTACAATGATTTCTCTGTGAATGAGAAAGGGATCTGGCTATAAAGTTTAAGCCCTCATTGGAGACCAAGGCTCAGTATGCTGTTCTGTCTACTGAATAGGTGGTCGCTTCCCCCCTCACTACTTCATATCTGCCTCTCCGATGCTTGAACTCAGACAGCGACCTTCTCTGTGGAAGAGGGATACTTCCCAGTCAATGGTCCTTGGGCATTTTCCCACTAGAACTTCTACACAAGCCTGTGAAGCTTTGAATGCCTTTAGGACTGAAGCTCTGCCTTCTCTCTCTAGTGCTCTCTCCTCTTCTACGTTGGAGGTCCTGAAACAGCTGCACCATGTCACCAGTATTACCTGCCTGTCTCAGACGCCTCCCTTATCACTCCCCTTCTGCCGTCACGTGCCGGACCACCATCTGTCTCTGCACCTTGCACATCCTATGCTCCATTTATCACAGCCCACTCCTGTCCTCTAAAACGGTTTCTGCAAGATTATTCTGATGTCTCCTCCAGCAACCTCCGCAATATGAGTAATTTGTCAGCAATCTTCATGCTTGAACTACTTATTTATATCAAAGTCTAGCATTGGTCTCACCTTATTTATTTATTTATTTATTTGTTAGATGTTTTGTCCAAGAAAATTAAGCATTCGTGACACTTAAGACATTTGCATTTTTCACTTAGCTTTTTCTTCTGGATCCATTAAACAAAGGCTTTGATTGTATAATCAAGGGGAGCAGAAGATGGGGATTTGGCCCCAAAGCACTGTGACACATAAATTTGACATTTATTGCATGTTTCAGATATGCTAGGTATTCCACTACATCCTTTTCATTTTCCTCAGCTATCTTTACAAAACTCTATGAAATTGGTAGTTATTATAACATTTTATAAGTGAGAAAACAAGGCATAAAATAGTAAATAATTTGTCTGAGTCACACAGCTAACAAGTTTTAGAGCCAGTTTTCAAGCCAAGCTCTGTCTGCCTCCCTTTTAATCACCTCACTTCTCTTTTCTGAGTCTCGGTTTTCTTACTGTAAAATAGGGGGTGGGATGGATCATAGGACTTCTAAAGTCTCTTCCAGCTTCAGGAGAATGTAAGCCCACCAGTACAGATTAGAGTTTAAGACGGATCTTGTCTCCCTCGCCCTCTGCTCTTATGGGTGTCTGTGGAGAGGCAGCAGCACTGTCTCCAAGCCTGAAGGCTTGTCCTGTGTAGGGGGCAGCTGGCTCAGTCTCAGTGCCTGAAACAACAGACACCACTACATTCAATTCTATAGCAACTTTCTAACAACTACAACAAATGTAGTGTCTTGTACATATTAGGAGCCTAATAATATTATATTTAGGAACACATAATTTGGAATTTGGGAAACTTGAAGTGAAGAGTAATCTGAAGGCACAATTTGGACTAATTTAGAGACTAACTCTGGTTTGGAGTTAAGCTGAAGTTTTGAAGATGCTCAATGAATAGGTCAATGAATCCCCCAAAAAACCTTAGAGTGGGAATGGTTTAAAGGATCATGTTACCTGATATCTTCATTTTATATATGAGTGAACAGAAGCAAGAGATAATAAAAAGTTTCATGGTGACTCAGACATGGGGCAGTACCCTGAGCTGCTGTCATTTCTTCTTGTAGTTAGGAAAACTTAACTGCACTCAGCGTAGAGGTTGATGGGTTTTTCTGAGTGACACCATTCTCCACAAGAAAGGGAAGAACTAAAATCTGAATTGCAAGACCAACTGCTCTCCATAAAGACTGAAACAGATTTTGCTACTACGCCCAGGATCAAATGCTCTGCAGAAAAGCCCTTCCTTGCAAAGGCATTAATTCAGGTGCCACTGTAGTTCTTTGCAGTTGCAGCCTATCCCTTTGTTATTATCAGTACTTTGAAGACTATATTTGACAGTGTTAAACTCACTGAAGTTGCTCAACTCAATCTAGTAAAAGGGTTGACCAGGATCAAATTAGCATTTCATTAACTATTCTAAATATAATACAAGCTTGTTGCACAATAAAGGCAGGATGTCTCAGAATTGATAATGTATTGAATGGCCATTCAAATTTAAATTCTCCCACTTATAAGACAAGTGCATAAAGGAGATGTGGGCTGACAAAAACCAAGACACTTCATCTTCATCATGGAGGAGGCGTATCTTAAGCAATAAGAATGACTTGTTTGCATGGCAATTCTCAGAGCAGAGTTCTGGAAAAAATTACAAAAAAAGAGTCAAAATGAACCCAAAGCCAGATTTTGAGTAAGAACTTTTGTGAACTCACAGCAAGACCCCTGGTGGAGGCTTCACAGTCAGGATCAAGATGATGGGAACTTCTCTGACTCACCAGCTGACTCGGACAGTGGTGGCTTTCAGTTCAAACTGCACCATTCACAGAATGCGGGAGCTCGGCTCATGTGAGCTGGTAGAGTCAGAGCAGAGATCTAGCCTGACAGGTGTAGCACGATGCAGGAGCACCCAGGCATTGGTGACCTGCACTCAGTTAGGTGCAGCATCAGGGTGACTGAGTTCAGATGAGATGAGCTGCTTGTTTAGAACCCCAGGACTCAATGGAGTGTGGGGAGCAGAAACAGGGTCTAGCGTCCCAATAGGAGGGGAATGACCAGACACAGAGTGTCTAGACCTACTCAAATAGCTAATATTCATAAGCATTACAGTTTCAGCAGGAAACTGGGGCAGAAAAATCTATTTATATTGACTGAGCAAGGTTAGTTTAAAAGCAGGTGAAGACTACAGCTTGGGTGAGGGAGCCTGTTAGGCCAGAGCCCACCTAAGCAGAGTGTCTCCCAAGCCCAGAAAGCAGAAACTACCCTCAGCTTCTCCTTGTGTTTATTCTCAGTGTGATCTGGGCCTCCAAGCTTAACTCGGGGAAGAATGGTGGAGACCTCAATGCCTACCACTGCACGAGATCAGGAAGGCAGGGCTTGGATCACCTGCTCTACTGGCCACTGCTTGTAGGTAGAGTGCAGAGCGCATTCCTAGAAGCTGTGGCTGATGCAATGCTGTGAGAATACTCCAGCAAGGTTAAACCCTCCTAGGCACACCCAGGAGGGAGCTCGCCTGCTGTAGGGAAGTGACTTAGCACCAACCAGGTAGCTCCCTGATCTTGTTAGCCATTGGCTTTGAAGAACACACTGTAACATCCTATTGGCTGAATCCATGTACATAAGCTAGTTTACTTCCTGAATAAAGTGGATCTGCGTCACTGAACCATCACTGAACCTGGTCCCCAGAGTCGGGTCTCTGCGTCTCCGTTGTCCTCACCCCCAGTGGGCCTTGTCCACATACTGGCGCCTCGAACAAGGACCTAACCAGCATCCAAGCGACAGGTGAGTGACCCTCTGCAATGGGAAACCTTCTTCCCCACTCTTGAGCCCTGCAAACTTGAGCCCTGCATGCCCTATTGCAGAGTAGGCAAGTTAAAGTTAGTGAGAAGGATCTTTGTACCTACTGAGAAATCCTGTTAGTGATGCCTACCTGACCAGTGCTCCTGCTGAGGACCCTCTGCAGGTTCCTAAGGTCCTACGGGCTACTCCTCTTTCAGAGGAACCCCTACCTCCATATTGACCTCCCCTTGTAGAGGAAGAAAAGGGTTGGGCCACCGAGTTTGAGGGACTTGCAGCTGAATGTGCAGAAATGAAACTAAATATATTAGAAACCGTGCCATCAGCTCTGCCACCCAAAGAAGAAGCGGAAGTCACTACTTCCGCATTCCCTGCCGGGGCTCAGTGCCCCACCCCAGCCTTCACAGACACCATTTTCTACCCCAGCTTTAACTCCAACACGTGTTCATGCTGAAGACCCATAGGCCAGCCCATATGCCCCATGTGTCTTTTTTCTCCCCCCCCTCGTTTGTCTGTCTGTCTATTTTTCTGTATCTCTTGCTCTCTCTCTCCCTCTCCCCTCTCTCTGAAATGATGCTGGAAGGACCCAGCCATGGCACAGTGGTGGGGATCACACCCTCTTCTAATGCAAGGAAGAGGTTATGCTTGTGTTTTTCATCCAATTTGGATCCCAAGAACCCCCCAGCTTGCTTGACAGGGTTTCTTGGGCACCCACTAAGTACTTGAATCTTCAACCATCCAAAGCCACAGCCCTGACCTTCTCCATACTAACTATGCCTGAGGGGAGGAGGTCCTCAGCACTCCAGAAGAAGAACTCGTGGCTGGCATGTGCGCCCCATCACCTGGGGAGATGTGGAGACTTTGGCGAAGTGGACCCAGAGAATTGCCCCTGATGGGCCCCCAGACCCTAGTGCTCTGTTCTTGCTTGTGTGTGCTATAGTGACTGCTGACTCCCAGATGCAGGCGGACCCCCACATCTGGGCTGCTTTTCCCCATCCTGGCATAATTATGCCTGTTGAAGTTAATAGCCCACAGTTTCCAGCAGTATATTATAGTAACTGCTCCCTTAGTCTCCCTTGTGACAATAGTGGCCGAGAATCCCAACAGTGGAATGGCACTAAATGGTGTAACCTCAGTGACCCAATGCTACTTAAGTTTATTACCAACCAAGGCTCAGTACTTGGCCTACAAGCCCTCCTCCCCCTAGCTACCAACAGTTGGGTCTGCCCCACTAACATTGCCTTCCCAGGGTTGCCTCTTTGCCCGTTCCTGTATGATGAACATCTAAGAACACTCCCAAGAGAAGGAATTCCCTGGAGAGACTGCCGCATTGCCTCTGGCCTGGATATGCAGACCATCAACCCTCAGAGTTTAGCATCAGAAGCTGAGAGATGGAATGCAACCATATGCAGTACACACCCCACGGCAAGCCATCCATTCTGTGTTTGGATGCTGGGACCTTTGTGGGAAGGGGGCATGCATAGACCTACGTCCATTTTTTACAATCAAAATGAAACTGTGTTTAATGGCACCTGGAAGGTCTCTGTAACACAATGGGAGGGGAGTGACATCCCGACCTCTAGGAGGAATCCCCTGTTTAAGACCCCCATTCTATTTCCTATCTAGTCAAACATTACAAAAGCTTGCCCTATTGTTTTTTTTGTTGTTTTTTTGTTTTTGTTTTTGTTTTTGTATTTTTCTGAAGCTGGAAATGGGGAGAGACAGTCAGACAGACTCCCACATGCGCCCGACCGGGATCCACCCGGCATGCCCACCAGGGGCGACGCTCTGCCCACCAGGGGGCAATGCTCTGCCCCTCCGGGGCATCGCTCTGCCGCAACCAGAGCCACTCTAGCACCTGGAGCAGAGGCCAAGGAGCCATCCCCAGCGCCCAGGCCATCTTTGCTCCAATGGAGCCTTGGCTGCAGGAGGGGAAGAGAGAGACAGAGAGGAAGGAGGGGATGGGGGTGAAGAAGCAAATGGGTGCTTCTCCTATGTGCCCTGGACAGGAATCAAACCTGGGTGCCCCGCACGCCAGGCTGATGCTCTACCGCTGAGCAAACCAGCCAGGGCCTTGCCCTATTGTTTAATCCAGCTAATCTATTAGCATATAGTATAATAGGTATTATAGTTGTTTTAGTTCTACTAGAGTTCCATTGCATAATGCGTAGCATTCAGAAGCTACAACAGCAACAAGCAGTCATCAAGTCCAATTGGCCTTAATTAAAAGAGAAGGGGGAAATGTAGGTAGAGCGCAGAGTGCATTCCTAACAGCTGTGGCTGATGCAATGCTGTGAGAACACTCCAGCAAGGTTAAACCCTCCTAGGCACACTCAGGAGGGAGCTCACCTGCTGTAGGGAAGTGACAGCACCAACCAGGCAGCTCCCTGATCTTGTTAGCCATTGGCCTTGAAGAACACACTGTAACACCCTATAGGCTGAACCTGTGTTTATAAGCTAGCTTACTTCCTGAATAAAGCAGATCTGCGTTTCTGAACCTGGTCCCCAGAGTCAGGTCTCTGCGTCTCCATCGTCTTCACCCCTGGTGGGCCTTGTCCACAACTGCTCATCTCCACACACATCACAGAATGGCAGAGAGAGGATGCAGATGCCATTCTTCTGACTCAATGTCTGGGCCTCTTTCTGTTACCTTCCGTTAGAGATCCGTCAGCTACTCAGAAACTTACTTCCTCCAAAGCAGGGATGACTGCAATCCAGTTAACGTGCTGCCCTTACCAGGTAACATATTTGTACTTAAGAAAAATATTTCCAAGGTCACAAAAACATAGTTCTTAAACCCAAGACTGGTTTACTTCCTAGGATGGTGTACATTTTGGGCTTTGATGCTTAATTTATAAGGAAAAAGAGGATAAAAAGCCAATTGGGGATGGATGTGAGGATTCTTGTGTCATGGGCTAGTTGTGAGTCAGCAGTACCTCTTTTTCAGAGATTGTCCTGATCTAAAAAATAACCAGTCAAAAAATCTCTCCCATTTTCTAGCACTAGAATATTTCTAAGGTGTTATTTAGTTTTATGATCACAATAACTTAGGAATATGGGATATATTGTAGTATGTTTATTTTACAGTTAGAGGTAAAGCTTTGGGCAATGGAGTCATTTGTGCACAGTTTTGTCAGTAGAACAGTTTGAGCTCAGACCTGCTCCTATTGTCTTCCAAATCCCAGATCCTTGGATGTGTGTGTGTGTGTGTGTGTGTGTGTGTGTGTGTGTATATATATATATATAGTCCCAGATCCTTGGATGTGTGTGTATATATATAAAGTCCCAGATCCTTGGATGTGTGTATATACATATAAAGTCCCAGATCCTTGTTGGAACTGGCAAGACAGATTTATTTGAGCTATCTGCGGTAGGGCAGAGACTTCAGTGAGTAAATTAAACTCAATTCCACTAAACAAAAAGCAAGAGACTTTTTAAAAAATAGGTAAAAAATGTACTTTCATTCCAAAGCAGGCTTTGAAAAATATCTTGACTTTATAAAATGGATGAGCCTAACCTGTGGTGGTGCTGTGGATAAAGTGTCGACCTGGAGCACTGAGGTCTCTGGTTCGAAACCCTGGGCTTGCCCGGTCAAGGCACATATGGGAGTTGATGCTTCCTGCTCTCCTACCCCCCATACCCCATGTCTCTCTTCTTTAAAATGAATAAATAAATAAAAATTTAACAAAATGGATAGCTAGCTACCTCCAGAACCTGTTAGTAAAAGGACTTTTGCTGGGGGGTGCTGAAGGGAAAGTACTGAAGGCCATTAAGGGTGGGCGGTCAATGTGATTAGGCCATTTGTGTTAGCTAACTGGTACTAATCAGTTAGGCTCTCACCATCCCACAGAAACTGACATTCTATTAATAGAGTCAAAAGACCATCTTTTTTACTGATTCCCTTTCAAAGGAGATGGCTCTCAAGTCCTTGAGAGAGAACTTCTTGGGCTGTAGTAGATATATCTCAAAGGGACAGAGAAAGAATTTACAATAGCGAGTGTTCTACAGTAAATGCTTTAAGAAAAGAGAGGTCAGGGGCTTATAGTCAGGTTTAGGCTAGAACAAACAGTAAAGTCCTTTGCAGTTGTGAGTAAGGGGGCTGGAGTTGTTACCCTTGGAACATGGGTCTAAAGCCATGACAGAGATTGTCAAGTCTCTTAATGTGGGACTTGGGTGAAGTCATTTGTGTCAAGTTCTGCACTTTTCACTTATCACCACCCCATGTGGTCTCTCCCTTTAGTGCTGGAAGAAATGGATCTAAGGCTTCCAGGCCAGAGAAGCCCACTCTGGTTTCAGTGTCCTGAAAACCCCAAACTCACCTCACATCTGAGCCATGTCAACTCTCTGACTGTCCTGCTAGGATCCTAGCTAAAGGGTCACTTTTTCCTAGGCTAAAGGACATTCTCTTTGCTTTCTGCCTTGCCTCTAAGGAGTACCATTGTTCTGTAGTTACACAACTGTGATTGTGTGCCCTAGAGGAAGCCAAAGTTTCTGGTAAATGCATTTGCAGTAGACCCTGGAAACCTTGCTGTAAGGCTCAGGGAGAAGCAGATATTATTATTATTTTCCACTGTTTGATTTATGTGGCATTCATGAGATGATTATAGCTGTTGGGATTTGATAGAAAGAGCAGTCTGTCTGTCACTATATTTTTGAGCTGATCTGTAGCTACTCAATAATTACCGTGCACCAAAATGGGGGCATAGTCGAGAATGCTAATGAATTATCAGTGTTCTTTAAGCCTCATTAGATTTCTTGATAACAAAACCTCCCATTGACAAGATTTCATCTAACTTGATTTTCCAAAGTCCTTTGTTGCTTGTTAGGCACGAGTCTATTTCTGCATGCATGAAGTAGTTTGGAAACCACTCTGATTCTCTGCTATGACATTGTCTCACACATTTATTTCTGTTAGAACTTTTCACTTGAGCATCATTTGTATATGTGTGCTGTGGAGGTGGAGAAAGGTAGGCTGAGGTCTCTGGAGAAAGTAAAAAAGGGCAATACTGAATTCTATTATGGAATTGAATTTTCTAGTTGGAAATTAATTTAGAATTCATCTTGAACTATTACCTTTCACTCCCAAATCTATTTTTCTTACATAATTTAATGACAAAATGATTCAAAATGACTCACCAAGTTCTTTTGGAAAAAATCTAGGCATCCCTAAGTGTTTTTCAACCAGGCAGTCTTGCCTACCAGGGGGCATTTGACAATATCTACAGAGGTTTTCAGTTGTTCTACCTGCAAAGAGGTTTGCTATTGGCATCTAGTAAGTACAAGCCAAGGATGCTGCTAGATATTCTATAACACACAGGACAACCTCCCACGGCAAAGACTTACCTGGCAAGAATGTCAATATTGCAGAGGCTGAAAATGCCTACCTGCATTGCTTTGGAAAGGTAGGATACTCCTGTCACACTCTTTATTCTTCCTCTGAGCCACTGGAATAGCTTATACAGCCAGTTTTTGTATACTGTCTCAGTTGCCCTACGTGAAATGAGCAACAGTCCTCCATCCCAGAAGGTCAAGGTCGTTCTTGACGACCAGATTCATCTTTTCCCTCTCTCAAGGAACTCCTTCAACTTCCAATTAGCATAGGACATGCCACTGAATTGACATTCAACTAATGTTACTTATAAAGTTTGTTACAGAGATTAGTTTCCCGACTGGTTTTTTCTTGCTCCTTTATCTTTTACCTTCATCCACTCCCAGGAAGACTTTCTTGAGTACCCGGCAGAATTCTTATCTCCCTACACTCTCTTAGCACTCAATTTATTTTGATTAAAATACTGACTTAAGCCCAAGAGTGGCTCATTTTTTACCACCCCTGAGCTATGTATTCCTTGAGGGTAGGCCCAGAGTCTCAGCAGAGCACTGAGCACAGAATGGGTGCTCTGTAAGTACATTCTGTAGGGAGACACATGTCTCTGACAGACTGCATATCTATTCAAGGCAACAACAACAAAAATTAACCCCTTATCAGATGATGGTGGGAATGCAGACTGGTGCAGCCACTGTAGAAAACAGTATGGAGTTTCTTCAAAAAATTAAAAATAAATTTTGACCCAGCAATCCCACTTCCAAAGAAACCCCAAACACTAGTTTGAAAGAATATATGCACCCTTATGTTCATTGCAGCATATTTACAATAACCAAGAGTTGGAAATAATCCAAATGTCCGTCAGTAGATGAGTAGATAAAAAAGCGGTGGTGCATTTACACAATGGAATATTATGTGGTGGTAAAAAAAAAAAGAAAGAAAACTGACCCTTTGCAACAGCGTGGATGGACCTGGAGATTATTATGCTAAGTGAAATATGCCAGGCAAAGAAAGACCAATTCACATGGTTTCACTTTCATATGGGACCTAATGAACAAAATAAACTGACAAACAGAAAAGAAACAGAGGCATGGGCACATGGAACAGACTGACAGCTGTCAGAAGGGAGGGGGTTGGGGATTGGATGAAAGAAGGTGAAGGGATTAACCAAAAAACATATATACAGGACACATAGACACAGACAAGAGTGTCTGGATGGCCAGAGGGAAAAGGGGATGGGGGATAGGGGAAATGGAACAGAAAGAGACTTTGCTTGGAGCGATGTATGCAGAATGCAGTGTGCAGATGATGTTTTATTAGGTTGTATACTCGAAAACTGTATGGTTTTAGGAACCAATGCCACCCTAATAAATTCAATTATTTTTTAAAAAGCGACAACAAAAAAAACCCTTGCAAAATGAGCGTGATGAGAGAAAAGGAAAAGTTTTCCTCTTTCATTGCAGCCAAAGGGAGCCAGGAGGCAGGTATGTTGATTGACATATCTTTTCAGAAGATCACTTCTCTTTTGTGGATGAACGCAGGCATTCATAAAGCAAGCAAGTGGAGCCAGCTCCCTCCCACCTTGGGAACAGCATGAATAAGCAATTATCTCAAAGGTGGAAGGGGAGTCCCAGGAGCTGGATGGACAATGTGGTCTCAGCAAATCCCTAAACCCGTGAAGAGACAGGGTGAGTGGCATGCTGTGTTATCAGTCCTTGAAGGAAGATAAGGGACACAAAGAAGCAATCCTCATGCTGTTTTCCCAGGAAGCTGGCTGGCTTGCCTTAAGCCCAGTGTGCTATTTAACTCAGCACAGCTGCAAACAAACAAAATTAGAAATAAACGATAGATTTTCTTTTAAAATAGAACATGAAACAAAAGCATTTTTTTTCTTTTTGTCACTGTGGTCAAATGGAAGTGCCTGCATGGGTAAAACAGTTTCAATCAAACAATTTCTTCCATATTGGCTTAAATTACCTGTTTAAAACACAAAACACTGAACCTAGAAAGGCTGTTAGAATTATTGCCATGTCCACATTTTATGCATGGAGCAGCTGAGATCTGTGGAGGAGAAAGGATTTATCTCCCCATTCACACAGCACACCAATGGAAAAGCCAGAATTTAGAACTTTTTTGAAAGGCTCCTGTGCCATGGGTCTTATCGCATATGTGTGATGTGGAGAAAGGGGAAAGTCTGTGGATCAGAGTCTCAATACCGGGGCTCTGATTTTATCAAATGATGATGTATAATAGTCACCTTCTCTATCCATTAAATAATGGTTTTTGGACTAATGACCTGTATGATTTCTCCCAGTTCAAAAGTTATATAACTATGACTTCAGCACATGATAATATGTAATAAACAACCAAACAAATAAATAAATATGCATGGAGTGCATACAATATACCAGACACTCTTCTAAATGTTTTTCCACATGATATCTCATTTAATCTTACCAACCTGTAAAGTAGGCATGTTTATTGCTACAATTTACATATGACAAAGCTGAGACATAGTTTAAGTAACTGGCTTAGAGTCACACAATTGGTATATGGTGACAGTGGAATCTGAACATCTACCTGCCTGAATTCAGAAATAAAAGTTGTAAAGTCAACAAATGTTCAAGTGTTAACTCTGTCCAGTTCTTCCAGGGACTGAGACCTCACACCCATCTGCACAGAGATCACTTCCATTTGGGACACTCTGATTGTGATCCATTGATCCAATGATGTTTTAAGACCACTATGAAGTCTAACACTTATTCTAGAAAGCAGTTCTTTAGATAAGGAAGGATTGCTTTAATAACCCTCATTCTGAGACTCTTCTTCTCTTTAAATTAAGATTTCCAATCACTTCCCTTGTTCTCTGTGTGGGCCAGCTTTCTTCTTTTTCCTTCCTTCTTTTCTTCTCTCCTCCTTTCCTTCCTTTTCTTTCTTTCTTTCTTTCTTTCTTTCTTTCTTTCTTTCTTTCTTTCTTTCTTCCTTCCTTCCTTTCTTTATCTCTCTCTCTTTTAATTTTTCCATTGATTTTGAGAGAGAAAGAGAGGAAGGAAGAAAGAGAAGCATCAACTCATTTTTCACTTAGTTCCATTTAGTTGTCTATTAATTGATTAAACTTCCTCATGATCCCAAAAGAATGCCTTTGCTCACATTCAACATGTCTCACAGTTTCATTTTAGAGTATTATTATTGATTAAATGCCCAGGAATCACAAAGAGGGGAGCAGAGATGATTACAGTGCAAATTCAAACAAGGAATCTTTTATATTGGGTCATGATAAAGTCACAAGGACCTATTGCTCTACCATCTTAAACAGTGTTTTAAGCAGGACAAAATAAGTCAAAGAAAGGAAATAATAAAGATCAAAATTGGAAGTGTATAAAATAGAAAACAAAATAATAATAGAGAAAAATCAATGATAGAGATAATTACTAAAATTAGTAAATCTCTAGACATACTAATTAGAAAAAATTCAAAGATGACTGATATCAAAAATGAAAAAAAGCATCACTATATATTTTATTGATATTAAAGGATAAAAAGTGAATAATATAAAGAACTTTATGCCAATAAATTCTATACATTATTCAAAATTAACAAAAGCCTTGTAAAGCACAAGTTACCAAAGTTCACTAAAAAAGATAATCCAAATATACCCATAATAACTAAATAAACTAAATAATAATTAATAACCTTTCAAAAAAAGAAAAAAATTATCATGCTCAGATGGTTTCACTGGTGAATTCAACCAAGCATTGAAAGAAAAAAATAATACTAATTTATAATCTCTTTCAGAAAATAAAGGCAGAGTAAATACTTCTTACCCCATTCCATCCCTGATATACAAACTAGAAAAAGATATTACATAAAAAGAAAACTATAACCCAACATCTTTCCTGACTCAAAATTCTTAACATATCTTAGTAAATTTTATTTATAGAAAGAGATTAACATATCATGCAACATTAATTACAGAAGTATAAGTTTCCATTAGTATTTAAAAATCAATCAGTGGAAATTACCATATTGATAGACTAAGAAAAGAAAACCTACATCATCATCTCAATAGGTACGAAAAAGACATTTGACAAAATTCAGTGTTTGCTCAAGAAGATGACGTCAGAGTAATGGCATGGTAGGAAGCGATACCGATAAATCTCCCCCAAAACTCAACAAGATCTTCAACCAGAAACAGAAAAACCTATCCTTGGAGCCTCCAGATGTTTTTGCAATACACCCGAAGGTATGGTCGAGCAAAAAATTGGCTAAATATATAATCAAACCCTGAAGGAAATAGGGAGTAAGAAATGCTCCGCCTTTCTCACTAACCTAAACAGGGCTGCTTTCACTGGGAACTGAGAATATAGAAACTAAGGTGGGCAAAGGGGGTGAATAGATCCAGGCCATGGCACAAACAGCTGAACCAGGCTGTGGCACGGAGATCCAAGCTGAGGAAAAACTGTGCCTGTGGCAACCCAGTCAATACAAACTAACATTTGCACCAAACCCAGACAAAGAAAGACAAGTGGGGCAGCCATTTTCCCCGATCTCCTGGTCGGCGCGCGCAAATAGTGGGCGAGAGATTCCTCCGAGTACCTCAGCAGTGGGCGCTCGTGTTACCCCACAGAGAGGCAGAGTCAGAGGCCTTTGTGTGGGCCAAAAGTGGAATCTTGGGCTGCCCAAGCACCCTGAAAAAGCCACGCACGGGGAGGGAGTGAGAGCCAATTCCAACGCTGGAACTTTTCCGTGTGGGCAGGGGTTTCATTCAGAGGGTGAGACCGTCGGCCTGATATCCTGGTCTGCGCGTGCAGATAGTGAGCGAGAGATTCCTCCGAGTGCCCCAGGAGTGGGCGCCTGCCCGTGTTACCGGACAGAGTGGCAGAGCCAGAGGTCTTTGAGTGGGAGGAAGCCCCGCCTGATTATGCTAGCAGCTCTGACTGACTGAGTCTTACCCAGAGCCCTGTGCTGAGTGGGAATAGAGTGGGGAGTTGCCAGCTCTTTGAGCCTCTTACTATCCAGGCAGAGGCAGCAGCTGGACTATCAGGCTACTAATTGAGGAAGGAAAGACTAGGAGAGAGGCTCCAGGAACATGGACTCTCTCACTGTCGGAGCCTATAAATGCTAATGAGCCTTGACTGCCAACGACACTGAAGCACAATACATGACATCGCCATAGAGACTTATCAATTGCAAACCTCTACCTGAGCATGCCAAAGAGGCAGAACCCGGGGTACAGAGTCACTGACCAGGAAGAGGGAGAGAAAAGAAAAAGCAAAAAGATAACCTCTCAAAATCAAGAATAATCCGCAGACTTTATAATCCAGGGGTCCCCAAACTACGGCCCGCGGACTACATGCGGCCCCCTGAGGCCATTTATCCGGCCCCTGCCGCACTTCCGGAAGGGGCACCTCTTTCATTGGTGGTCAGTGAGAGGAGCATAGTTCCCATTGAAATACTGGTCAGTTTGTTGATTTAAATTTACTTGTTCTTTATTTCAAATATTGTATTTGTTCCCATTCTGGTTTTTTTACTTTAAAATAAGATATGTGCAGTGTGCATAGGGATTTGTTCATAGTTTTCTTTATAGTCCGGCCCACCAACGGTCTGAGGGACAGTGAACTGGCCCCCTGTGTAAAAAGTTTGGGGACCCCTGTAATATAATCTATCCTATTTTATTATATTTGTTCATTTGTTTCTCTTATCTTCATTCTTGATTTTTTTTTCCTCCTCCAATTTGGTCATTTAACTCTCTGCTGGTATTAATCTCTCCTCTCCTTGAACTACACTACGCATAAGTGTTACATCTCCCATTATCTTTTCTTTCCTCTTCCTTTCTCTCTATGAGGGTTGCACTCCAAAACCCTTAACTCTCTCTCTATCCTCTTTTTTCTTTTTTTTTCTTTTAGTGGTTCCCTCTTTTTTTTCTCTCTCTCTCTCTCTTTCTTTTCTCCCTCTATATTAGTTTCTTCCTTTCTCCTTTATGTCTCCTCTCATTCAAACCTCAATAATGAGCAAATTATCTTATCTGGGACTCAAACTTATGTTTGTGGCATTTTGGGGGGTTTTACTTCCCCCCATTTTTCTGTTTCCCTCTTATTCCTTTCATCATAACTCTTAGTCAACCAACACCTAAAAGGAAATCATTTTATTCTTGACCCAAATTTTTTCCTTATTTGCTTTTTGTGGGTCCATACCCCCCCTTTTTTCTTTTTTTCTTTTTTTGCCCCTTTATTACTTCTCCCCAATTTAGGCCCCCCATTACAGGCATTGTTTGTTCTATTTAGTACAATATAATTCACAGTTCACCATAAGATTTTCTCAAGAAAGGGGAAAGGAGAGGAGAGGAAAAAAGGAGGGGAAAATAATTTCCTTTTTTTAAATTTTTATTTTATTTTTCGTTATTTAATTATTATTTTTTTTAAAAAAACAACTCTTTTCGATTTTTTATTTTATTTTTTAACTGTTTATTCTTTATTAAATCTCATTAATACTATCAACAAAACCACCCTGAGATGCCATTAAGGAAGAGAAAATCGAATATCATGGATACAAAAGAAAGAGAGGTAACACAGATAGACGAGGAAAAATCTATGGAAAAAAAATTTAATATATTGGAAACCTTGGAGTTAAACGACAGAGAATTTAAAATAGAAATCCTAAAAATACTCAGAGATATACAAGAAAACACAGAAAGGCAATTTAGGGAGCTCAGAAAACAACTCAATGAACACAAAGAATATATTTCCAAGGAAATTGAAACTATAAAAACAAATCAAACAGAGATGAAAATCTCAATTCACGAGCTGAAAAACGAAGAAACAAGCTTAGCTAATAGAACAGGCCAGATAGAAGGTAGGATTAGTGAAATAGAAGACAAGCTACTTGAGGCACAACAGAGAGAAGAAGAAAGAGACTCAAAAATTAAAAAAAATGAGATAGCCCTATAGGAATTATCTGACTCCATCAAAAAGAATAACATAAGAATAATAGGTATATCAGAGGGAGAAGAGAGAGAAAATGGAATGGAGAGCATACTCAAACAATAGATGAGAACTTCCCAAGCCTGTGGAAAGAACTAAAGCCTCAAATTCAAGAAGCAAACAGAACTCCGAGTTTTCTTAACCCCAACAAACCTACCCCAAGGTACATGATAATGAAATTGGCACAAACCAATGGCAAAGAAAAAACTTCTCAAGGCAGCCAGGGAAAAGAAGAATACAACATATAAAAGAAGGCCCATTAGATTATCATCTGATTTCTCAACAGAAACTCTACAAGCTAGAAGAGAGTGAACCCCAATATTTAAATTCCTGAAAGAGAGAAATTTTCAGCAATGAATACTATATCCATCAAAGCTATCCTTCAAATATGAAGGAGAAATAAAAACATTCACAGATACAGAAAAGATGAGGGAATTTATCATCAGAAAACCCCCACTCCAGGAATTACTAAAGGGGGTTCTCCAATCAGATACAAAGAACAACAACAACAACAAAAAAACAAAGCCACAAGTAAAAGCTCCAAGAAGAACACAATAAAACCAAATTTAAACTGTGACAAGAACAAAAAGAAAGGGGGGGGGAGAGGATGGAGATTAACAGTAGCAAAGGATGATGGAGTGCAAAAGTACTCACAAAATAGTGCACTACAACGAACAGGGTAGGAACCCTTTTCATTACTTAAAGGTAACCACTATGGAAAAAACCACCACAGAAGCACATGATTTAAAAAAGATAGCAATAGAGGAAAGATGTATGGAATACAACCAAATAAAAACAAAAGATAAAAAAATGAAAGAGAAGGATCAAACAAGACACAAAACTAACAGAAAGAAATCTATAAAATGGCAATAGGGAACTCACAAGTGTCAATAATTACACTAAATGTATACGGATTAAACTCACCAATAAAAAGGCATAGAGTAGCAGAATGGATTAAAAAAGAAAATCCAACTGTATGCTGCCTACAGGAAACTCATCTAAGTAACAAGGATAAAAACAAATTCAAAGTGAAAGGCTGGAAAACAATACTCCAAGAAAATAAAATCCAAAAAAAAGCAGGTGTAGCAATACTCATATCTGATAATGCTGACTACAAGACAACAAAAGTACTCAGAGACAAAGATGGCCATTTCATAATGGCTAAGGGGACACTGAATCAAGAAGACATAACAATTCTTAATATATATGTACCAAACCAAGGAGCACCAAAATATATAAGACAGCTACTTATTGACCTTAAAACAAAAACTGACAAAAATACAATCATACTTGGAGACCTCAATACACCGCTGACGGCTCTAGATCGGTCATCCAAACAGAGAATCAACAAAGATATAGTGGCCTTAAACAAAACACTAGAGCACCTGGATATAATAGACATCTACAGAACATTTCATCCCAAAGTGACTGAGTATACTTTTTTCTCCAGTGTACATGGATCATTCTCAAGAATTGACCATATGTTGGGCCACAAAACCAACATCAACAAATTCAGAAAAATCGAAGTTGTACCAAGCATATTTTCTGATCATAAAGCCTTGAAACTAGAATTCAACTGCAAAAAAGAGGAAAAAAATCCCACAAAAATGTGGAAACTAAACAACATACTTTTAAATAATGAATGGGTCAAAGAAGAAATAAGTGCAGAGATCAAAAGACATATACAGACAAATGAAAATGACAATACGACATATCAGAATCTATGGGATGCAGCAAAAGCAGTGATAAGAGGGAAGTTCATATCACTTCAGGCATATATGAACAAACAAGAGAGAGCCCAAGTGAACCACTTAACTTCACACTTTAAGGGACTAGAAAAAGAAGAACAAAAAAAACCCAAAACCAGCCGAAGAAAGGAGATAATAAAAATCAGAGCAGAAATAAATGAATTAGAGAACAGAAAAACTATAGAAAAAATTAATAGAACAAGGAGCTGGTTCTTTGAAAAGATCAACAAAATTGACAAACCCTTGGCAAGACTTACCAAGGAAAAAAGAGAAAGAACTCATATAAACAAAATCCAAAATGACAGAGGAGAAATCACCACGGACACCGTAGATATACAAAGAATTATTGTAGAATACTATGAAAAACTTTATGCCACTAAATTCAACAATCTAGAAGAAATGGATAAATTCCTAGAACAATACAACCTTCCTAGACTGAGTCAAGAAGAAGCAGAAAGCCTAAACAGACCTATTAGTAGAGAAGAAATAGAAAAAACCATTAAAAAACTCCCCAAAAATAAAAGTCCAGGACCTGATGGCTATACCAGCGAATTTTATCAAACATTCAAAGAAGACTTGGTTCCTGTTCTACTGAAAATCTTCCAAAAAATTGAAGAAGAAGCAATACTTCCAAACACATTTTATGAGGCCAACATAACCCTCATACCAAAACCAGGCAAGGATGGCACAAAAAAAGAAAACTACAGACCAATATCTCTAATGAATACAGATGCTAAAATACTAAACAAAATACTAGCAAATCGAATACAACAACATATTAAAAAAATAATACATCACGATCAAGTGGGATTCCTCCCAGAATCTCAAGGATGGTTCAACATACGTAAAACGGTTAACATAATACACCATATCAACAAAACAAAGAACAAAAACCACATGATCTTATCAATAGACGCAGAAAAGGCTTTCGATAAAATACAACACAATTTTATGTTTAAGACTCTCAACAAAATGGGTATAGAAGGAAAATATCTCAACATGATAAAGGCCATATATGATAAACCATCAGCTAACATCATATTAAATGGCACTAAACTGAAGGCTTTCCCTCTTAAATCAGGAACAAGACAGGGTTGTCCACTCTCTCCAATGTTATTTAATGTGGTACTAGAGGTTCTAGCCAGAGCAATCAGACAAGACAAAGAAATAAAAGGCATCCATATCGGAAAAGAAGAAGTAAAGGTATCATGTTTTGCAGATGATATGATCCTATACATCGAAAACCCCAAAGAATCCACAAAAAGACTACTAGAAACAATAAGCCAATACAGTAAGGTCGCAGGATACAAAATTAACATACAGAAGTCAATATCCTTTTTATATGCCAACAATGAAACAATTGAGAATGAACTCAAAAGAATAATCCCCTTCACAATTGCAACAAAAAAAAATAAAATTCTTAGTAATAAACATAACAAAGAATGTAAAGGACTTATATAATGAAAACTATAAACCATTGTTAAGAGAAATTGAGAAAGATATAATGAGATGGAAGAATATTCCTTGTTCTTGGCTAGGAAGAATAAATATAATCAAGATGGCTATATTACCCAAAGCAATATACAAATTTAATGCAATTCCCATCAAAATTCCAATGACATTTTTTAAAGAAATGGAGCAAAAAATCATCAGATTTATATGGAACTATAAAAAACCCTGAATAGCCAAAGCAATCCTAAAGAAAAAGAATGAAGCTGGGGCATTACAATACCTGACTTCAAACTATATTATAGGGCCACGACAATCAAAACAGCATGGTATTGGCAGAAAAATAAACACTCAGACCAATGGAACAGAATAGAAAACCCAGAAATAAAACCACGTATATAGGGTCAAATAATTTTTGATAAAGGGGCCAACAACACACAATGGAGAAAAGAAAGCCTCTTCAATAAATGGTGCTGGGAAAACTGGAAAGCCACATGCAAAAGAATGAAACTGGACTACAGTTTGTCCCCCTGTACTAAAATTAACTCAAAATGGATCAAAGATCTAAACATAAGACCTGAAATAATTAAGTACATAGAAGAAGACATAGGTACTAAACTCATGGACCTGAGTTTTAAAGAGCATTTTATGAATTTGACTCCAAAGGCAAGAGAAGTGAAGGCAAAAATTAATGAATGGGACTACATCAGACTAAGAAGTTTTTGCTCAGCACGAGAAACTGATAACAAAATTAACAGAAAGCCACCTAAATGGGAAATGATATTTTCAAACAACAGCTCAGATAAGGGCCTAATATCCAAAATATACAAAGAACTCATAAAACTCAACAACAAACAAACAAACAATCCAATAAAAAAATGGGAAGAGGACATGAACAGACACTTCTCCCAGGAAGAAATACAAATGGCCAACAGATACATGAAAAGATGCTCATCTTCTTTAGCTATTAGAGAAATGCAAATCAAAACTGCAATAAGATACCGCCTCATACCTGTTAGCTTAGCTGTTATTAACAAGACAGGTAATAGCAAATGTTGGAGAGGCTGTGGAGAAAAAGGAACCCTCATACACTGTTGGTGGGAATGTAAAGTAGTACAACCATTATGGAAGAAAGTATGGTGGTTCCTCAAAAAACTGAAAATAGAACTACCTTATGACCCAGCAATCCCTCTACTGGGTATATACCCCCAAAACTCAGAAACATTGATACGTAAAGACACATGCAGCACCATGTTCATTGCAGCATTGTTCACAGTGGCCAGGACATGGAAACAACCAAAAAGCCCATCAATAGGTGACTGGATAAAGAAGATGTAGCACATATACACTATAAAATACTACTCAGCCATAAGAAATGATGACATCGGATCATTTACAGCAAAATGGTGGGATCTTGATAACATGATACGAAGTGAAATAAGTAAATCAGAAAAAACCAGGAACTGCATTATTCCATACGTAGGTGTGACATAAAAGTGAGAGTAAGAGACATTGATAAGAGTGTGGTGGTTACGGGGGGAGAGGGGAGAGGGAGAGGGCAATGGGGAAGGGGAGGGGCACAAAGAAAACTAGATAGAAGGTGATAGAAGACAATCTGACTTTGGGTGATGGGTATGCAACATAATTGAACGACAAGATAACCTGGACATGTTATCTTTGAATATATGTATCCTGATTTATTGATGTCACGCCATTAAAAAAATAAAATTATAAAAAAAAAATTCAGTGTTTGCTCATGATTAAAAACTACCAGCATACTAGAATAGAAGAAACTTGTTCAACATGGAAAAGACCATCTATTAAAAAACTTAACAGTTAACATAATATTTCATAGTAAAGATTGAATGTTTTTCCCATAAGTTTAAGGATAAAAGTCAAGAACACTGCTCTTAATGCTTTTTTCTTAGCATTGTAGTGAAAGTCTTAGCCATAGCAATAAAGCAAGAAAAAATTCCCCCTTGGCCGCATAGCTCAGTTGGTTAGAGCGTCGTCCATAGTGCAGAGGCTGCTGGTAAGATCCCTGGTCAGGGCATGTACAGGAACAGAGCAATATTCTTCTCTCTCTCTCTCTCTCCCTTCCTCTTTTACTAAATATCAATCAATCAATAAAAAATGTTTTTAAAGAAAAAAATTTCCATACAAATTGGAAAAGAAGAAGTAAAATTGTCATTATAAGAAAATGGCATAATATATCTGTAGAAAATCCTAAGTAATCTTCAAATCAAGTGCAAAAACTAATAGGTGAATTTATCAAGTTTTCAGAATATATGTTTAGTATATAAAAATTTTTTACAGTTAATAAAAATAACTATATATAAGCAAAAAGCAATCATAAAATAGAATTAAAACAATGAGTTAAAACAGCATCAAAATATAAATATTAAGTGATAAATCTGACAAAATATATGTAAAGTTTATACACTGAAAATTACAAAACATTAATGAAAGGTGTGGAAGAACACCCAAAGAAATGTGATATAACCCACACACAGATTAAAACGCTCAATATTTTAAAGAGGCTAATATTTTCTAAATTGATATATAGATTAAAACTGTTCCAATCAATATTTCAGCAGTGATTTTTAAGCTAATATTAATTTCCAAGCTAATTCTAAAATATATATGACAATTCAAATGGCATACATTGGCCAAACAAATCTAAACAAATTTATTTGACATTTACTTAAGAACCTATAAATTTCACTAGATAGGTAAAAAAAAATTTTTTCAAAGTTTTATTCGTAACTGAAATAAATGATCCTGCCTACCTTCACAGAGTTCAATCATGTTTTGGGAATATCCGGTGAACACTAAGATAATTAGTTTTTTAAAATAACCTCTTTCTTAATTCTCCCCTTTAAAGATCTAGTATTACTGCTCAAGAAACAGTGCCCTTCACAGATCCACAGAACCTCAGATTGTCTGTTTGACTTCTTTTAAACTCCTAAGCTGTCTTTGATGTTCATTTTAATGTTAGCACGAAGCTAATGGTTAACAAAAAAATTCAAGGTCAAGTTAACCAACAAGTTCATGGTCAGGTTTACATTTAGTTTCATGTTGCCATTGTGGCTGTGGCTCAGGTACAGGTTCTTACATTTATTTGAAATCCAACTAAAGCAGTGGTCCCCAACCTTTTTTGGGCCATGGACCAGTTTAATGTCAGAAAATATTTTCACTGACCGGCCTTTAGGGTGAGATGGATAAATGTATCATGTGACCAAGACAAGCATCAAGAGTGAGTCTTAGATGGATGTAACAGAGGGAATCTGGTCATGTTTTAAAAATAAAACATCCTTCAGACTTAAATATAAATAGAATGGAAATAATGTAAGTTATTTATTCTTTCTCTGCGGACCAGTACCAAAAGGCCCACAGACTGGTACCAGTCTGCAGCCCGGGGATTGGGGACCACTGAACTAAAGGTCTATCAATTTCTTTATTTTATTTCTTTGCAGGATTGAGAGAAAGAGAGAGACAATCAGACGAGAAGGGAGAGAGATGAGAAGCATCATAGTTGCGGCACTTCAGTTGTTTATTGAT
Source organism: Saccopteryx bilineata (assembly GCF_036850765.1). Taxonomy (NCBI): domain Eukaryota; kingdom Metazoa; phylum Chordata; class Mammalia; order Chiroptera; family Emballonuridae; genus Saccopteryx; species Saccopteryx bilineata. Next base: position 66,321,210 of record NC_089497.1, on the reverse strand, counting down.
TGCTTTCTCATAATTGCCTTGGCTGGGGGGGGGTCAGCTGAGCCAGTGACCCCTTATTTAAGTCAGCAACCTTGGGCTTCAAGTCAGCAACATTTGGTCTCAAGCCAGCAACCATGGGGTCATTTCTATGATCCCATGCTCAAGCCGGCAATCCCATGCTCAAGCCAGCAACCCCATGCTCAAGCTCAGTGAGCCCACACTCAAGTAAGAAAAACCTGCATTCAAGTCAGCAACCTCAAGGTTTTGAATCTGGGTCCTCAGTATCCCAGGTTGATACTCCATCTACTACACCACCACCTGGTGAGGCAATGGTCTATTAATTTCACTTTATTGAGGAAGGAGGGGCAGGCACCCTCTTCCCTGAGAAGGAAGAAATGAAAAGAATACAAGAGAAACGAGCCAGCAGGGGTAACCGAGTCAGCCAGTGATAAATTAACTATATCCCATAGTTACAATACAAAGCACGAATAGCAGGATCTGTATGTAACGATGTATGTGATCTGGAAACCCCTTCCCCCTTGCTGACCCCTCTGAAACCTTCTCTCCCCTCTCCTTGAGTCCTGGGAAACCTTAAATAAAGAAATCACATGCCCATTGCTTAGATACTGTAAAGGTATAAAACCTGTAAAAACGTCAACTTCAGGGAGCCCGTGTTTTAGAGCTACAAAATCCACATGCTTCACTGGATTTAATAAATTCTCTTTCCTTTATTGATTAAGTTATCTGAGTGTGTATCCTCCTTCAGGTCACTTCCTGCTACAGATGTTGGTGCATTGGCCAGGAAGCAAGGAGGGGAGATACCTACATTTGGCAGACTTCAGGTACCCTACTGGGGAGCCCCCAAACCATCTTGTAGATGCACCTACTGATGTGCACTGGGAATTTTCCTGTGTGGATGCCTCACAGGGAAGAAAGGGGAATTCCCATCTGCCGGTCCCAGCAAGATTCAGATAATGAATAAATGGGAACAGGAATGCATCTGAAGCATGGTAAGGTAAGGCATACCAGGCAAAGGGAGCTGAAAGGAGGCCTGATCACCCTCCAGAAAGTCACTAATTGCCTTTCATAGGTTAGGAGCGGCCACTATGCACTCTTCACTGATTGTGGGGGCTTTAATAAATTCTCCTTCCTTTATTGATTAAGTTATCTGAGTGTCTATCCTCCATTGGCTTGCTTCCTGCTACATTATGAGAGAGGAATTGTTGAAAGTTTTATCCTTAACTGAAATGAATGTAGAATTACTCAAAAGATGTTGCTGCCTTCATGGAGTTTACCGTTTTTTGGAATGTTCAAGTGAAGACTAAGGTGCTCAGTTTTCATAGCAATCTAGCACTACTGATAAGGAAATGGTGCTGTTCACATATTCATAGACCCTCAGGTTGCCTGTGACTTCTGCCAAGTTCCAGGCTATCTTTGATATTGATTTCAGTGACTGTACAAAACAAATGGTACATGGATAGCATAAAAACCAAGTTTACAAACAGTTTAAGTTCAAGGCCAAGTTCATGGTCATGGTCAAGATTAAATTCAAGGCCAACCTCAATTTTAGGTTCTGCTCAAGGTCAAGTCTGAGCTCAAGTTCAAGGTCAAGTTCAAGTTCAGGGTCAAGTTCGAGTTCAAGGTCAAAGTTTTTCAAATTCTCGTACAACTGCCTTCACAGGGCAGAGTGTAGATGTTTTGTTCCTAGAAAAGATATCTTTGGTCTTCATGGAGGATGTGTGATCTGTTGCTAAAAATATCCACAGTTTTGCTTTTCTCCATGGGAATAATCACATTGAGGTATTGTACTGAGAAAAAAAAACACAGATAAGCACTTTTCATCTGTAAATTAGAGATGTTGACAAGTAGATCTTACTTGCAAGAATCTGCATGGTTAGATTTGAAGCTTTAGATGTGAGACAACAGCAGGATTCTTTGCTAGAGAAGAAATCGAAACAAAAATTAACACTTTTTAAAAGTACAGAGAACTTACATCTTCCTGTTTCCAGCACTCAAACACACTCCTGTCTACCAAGTTGTCTCTTTTGGTTTATCTAATTTACTTGCTGTCTGTTCACATCCAATCGTCCAGATGAAACAAGACTTCTCAGTGATGTTGCCCTAACTACAATTTAATAAAGAAAAAATGAAAAATGAAGGTGTGGAATTCTTCACAGAGACTTCCTGGGAGGAAACACAACAGAATTATGACACGGGATGTATAAAAAAGCTTCTTGTTGTGATATATAACCCACATACTGAAAAGTTTATCAAATAATTGGGCATTTTAATGAATTATTGTTATTAGGTGCATACCCACATAGCCACCATCTTGGTCAACACATAAACATGCTAGCACCTCAGACACCCCTCCTATGTCTCTTTCATCCAACTCCCTTCATGCTCATTAATGAGGATCACAATTGGATTTTAATGACTTACTTTTGAATCATTTGTTAAGCATTTTTAACAAAAATGATGGCTTTAAAAACATCAGACTTATTACACAAAATGGAAGCATTCAATAATTTTTACTGGCACAGAAACGAGTATAGCTATGCCTCAATGTGTGTCACAAAAAATACCTAGCAAACCCAGTGTGTCACTGTTTAGATACTGCTCCTTGACAAAAGCAAGTCCTGTTGTGAATCCTGCATCTAATGATCTGCCTAATCAGACATCTAATCTAATCAGCCAGTCAATATACTCAACAACTAATTTAATCAGTTGGCCAATCTATTCAGCAGCCTGATCTGATCAACCATTTAACTTAATCTACCACAGATATGGTCAGTCTGCTAATCTAATTAACTGTGTGATTAGATCTGACACATATATCTAATTGGACACTGATCTGATCACTGCCCTTAAGCTAATCAGACAATAATCTGGTTGGTCACCAATCTAATCAGATGCCCAAACCAATCAGCTGCTAATCTAATCAATGATTTCATCTAAAGTCCTGCTTTAATCTAATAACCTCTGATCTAATCATACTCCTGACCTAATTTCCCCTAATTTGATCAGTTTTAAGCTAATTAGGCATCTAAACTAATCGGACTCATATCTGATCAACTGGCTAATCTACTTATTTGTGTAATCTAACCAGCCCATAATGTAATCAACCACCTCTTTAATCAGCTGCTGACCTAGTCAACCAGATATAGTCAGTTGCAAATTAAATCAACTACTAAAACTACCCATAGTTGGTCACTGATATAATCAACTGTTAACTGTCAGCCTGGTATGTGGAAATCCCAGGTTTGATTTCCAGTCAGGACACACATCCTCTCATCAGTTCTGTGCATGATGGCCTTCTAAAGTGCTTGCCTGATCACTTGATTCTAGACCCCTCCCACTTCTCTCTCTCTTTCCCCTATTTTGGTTCAAGCAAAGTTGGCCCTGGGCACTGAGGATGGCTCTATGGCAGGGGTCGGGAACCTGTGGCTTGTGAGCCAGATGTGGCTCTTTTGATGGCTGCATCTGGCTCGCAGACAAATCTTTAATAAAAAAAAAAATAATAATGTTAAAAATATAAAACATTCTCATGTATTATAATCCATTCATTTCCTACCACTCATGTTCATGGTTGCGGGTGGCTGGAGTCAATCACAGCTGTCCTCTGGGACAACATCAAATTTTTATTGGATAATACATAACGTACACGGGTCATTGTATGGCTCTCATGGAATTACATTTTAAAATATGTGGCGTTCATTGCTCTTTCAGACAAAAAGGTTCCCAAGCCCTGCTCTATGGCCTGCTTCACGTGCTAAAATAGCTCGATTGCCAGGCAACAAAACAGCAGCCGCAGATGGGCAGAGCGTCGCCCCATTAGAGGGCTTACAGGGTGGATCCCTGTCAGCCCACATGAAGGAGTCTGTCTCTCTGCCTCCTCACCTCTCCCTTAATGAAAAGATAAAAAAATAAAATGTAGGGCTTGCCTGGTCAAGGCACATATGGGAGTTGATGCTTCCTGCTCCTCCCCCTTCTCTCTCTCTCTGTCTCTCTCTCACTCCTCTCTCTCTAAAAAAAAATAAATAAAATGTAAATGTGAATGAGAATTTGAAGAGTCAAGGTCAGGTTTAAGATCAAGGTCAAGTTTAAATTAAAGGTCAAGGTAAAGCTCAAGCTCAAGGCCAAGCCCAAGACCAAGCTTAAGTTCAAGTTCAAGATCAAGTTCAATTTTGAATCACAGAAATTTTCAGGTTAACATCAGTTCACATTGGGGTTCCAACTCCAGCTGTGGCCGAATCTGGGGCTCAGACTCAGACTCACCTTCCAGTTCTTACATTTATTTAATTATCTACCTATCTATCATTTATTTATTTATCTATTTTATTTATTCTTTTTTTTTCCTTAAGTGAGAGGAGGGGTGATAGACAGACTCCCCCATGTACCAGGACAGGGATCCATCCTGCAACCCCTGTCTGAGACTGATGCTCTATCCATCTGGGGCAGGGGTCAGGAAACTTTTTGGCTGAGAGAGCCATGAACGCCACATATTTTAAAATGTAATTCCATGGGAGCCATACAATGACCCGTGTACGTTATGCATTATCCAATAAAAATTTAGTGTCTCCTGGAGGACAGCTGTGATTGGCTCCAGCCACGTGCAACCATGAACATGAGCGGTAGGAAATGAATGGATTGTAATACATGGGAATGTTTTATATTTTAATGTTATTATTATTTTTTATTAAAGATTTGTCTGCGAGCCAGATACAGCCATCAAAAGAGCCACATCTGGCTTGCAAGCCATAGGTTCCCTATCCCTGATCTTGGGCCTATACTCATAACCGAGCTATTTTTAGCACCTGAGGTGGAGACTCAATAAGTCATCTTCAGTGCCCAGGGCTGAAATCCTTGAACCAATTGACTATGGCTGGGAGAGGAGAAGAGAGAAAGAGAAGGGGGAGGGAAAAAAAGAAGCAGATGTCACTTCTCCTATGTGCTCTGACCAGGAATTGAACTTGGGACATCCATACACCAGGTTGATGCTCTACCACTGAGCCAACCAGCCAGCACCCATTTATTTATTTATTTATTTATTTATTTAGGAGAGCAAGAGGGACAAACAGGGAAGGAAGAGAGATGAGAAGCATCAACTCATAGTTGTGGCACTTTAATTGCTCATTCATTGCTTTCTCATATGTGCTTTGACTGGGGAGCTAGTGACTCCCTTGCTCAAGCCAGAGCTTGGGCTTAAGCCAGTGGCTTTGGGCTTTAAACCAGTGACCTTGTGCTTTAAGCCAGTGACCATGGGGTCATGTGTATGATCCCACACTCAAGCCGGTGACCCTACATTCAAAGTTGGATGAGTCTACCCTCAAGCCTGTGATCTTGGGGTTTTGAACCTGGATCCTCAGCCTCCCAGGTCAATGCTCTATCCACTGCACCACCTTCTGGTCAGGCCAGTTCTTACATTTACTGACATCTAATTAAGAGTCTGTAAATTTCACTCTACGGGAAAGGAATTTTTAGATGTTTTTTTATCTTTAAACAAAATAAATGTGGATACACTCATAAGATCCTGGCTGCCTTCATGGAGTACACCATTTTGTGAGATAGTTAATTACACAGTAAGTAATTTAGTTTTCTTAATAACTTCACTCATTGTTCTCCTTTTTAAATACTTAGCACTACTGCTAAAGAAACAGTGTCCTTCACAGATTCACAGACCCTCAGGTTGTCTTTTTGCTTCTTTTTTGAACTACAAATCTCCTTTTAATGGTCATTAGAGCGTCTGTAGAAAGCTTAAAATTAAAAGTTAAAGTTCACAATTGTGGCTCAGTTCAAGTTCACCGTCAAGTTTAAGTTCACAGTTAAGAGCACATACAGGTTCACATTTATGTTTACTTTGCTGCACTGGCTCCGACTGTGCAGTGACTCACATCTAAAGCTTAGGCTCAGGCGCCGATGCTTACATTTATTTAATAGCTACTTCAGTGACTGTCAATTTCACTTAAAGGGGGAACAATTTAGAAGTTTTATCTTTAATTGAAATAAATGTAGAATTACTCATAAAATCCTGGCTGCTTACATTAAATTTACTATTTTGTGGGATGATCAAGTGAACACTAAATAACTCAGCTGTCTTAATAACCTTTCTTTTTCTTCACCCCTTCAAAAACTTGGCATTGCTGCTAAGGAAATAGTGCTCTTCACAGATCATCAGACCATCTGGTTGTCATTTTGACTTCTTTTTTTCAACTCCAAAGCTGTCTTTGATGTGCATTTTAGTGCCTGCGGAAAACAAATGATTTAAAGTTCCAGTTTATGGTAGCAGTCAAATTCAAATTCACGCTCAAGTTCAAGTTCACGGTCAAGGTCAAGTTCATGGTCAGGTTCAGGTCATGTTCACAGTCATGTTCTGGCTTCAGCTCCAGCTGTGGCTACCACTCCTGTTCAGGCTCAAGCTCAGTCTCTGGCTGTTACATTTATTTGACATGTACTTAAGATCTTTCCATTTCATTTTATGTGAGAAATGTTTAGAAGATTTATCTTTAAATATAATAAATGTAGAATTATTCATGAAGTCCTGGTTGCCTTCATGGAGTTCACCATTTTGTGTGATGATCAAATGAACAGTAAGATACTAAGTTTTCTTGGTAACATCTCTCTTTGTTCAATTCTTTAAAAACTTGGTATTATTGCTAAGGAAACTGTGGCCTTCACAGATTTACAATCAGGTTGTTTTTTGTCTTTTCCTTTTAAACTTCAAAGTTCTCTTTGATGTTTATTTTAGCGTCTGCCGAAAGCTAATGGTTCAAAGTTGAAGTTGACAATTGCAGTAAAGTTCAAGTTCAAAGTCAAGTTTAAGTTCACTGTCAAGTTTAAGTTTGAGTTTATGGTCAAGTTTAAGTTGAAGGTAACCAGAAACTTCTGGTTCACGATCTTGTTCATTTTGTCGCTACATCTTTGGCTGTGGCTGTGACTTAGGTGTTTCCTTTTTAAATGAAATAAATGTAGAATTATAAGGTCCTACTGCGTTCAGGAGTTTACTATTTTGTGGGTTGATCAAGTAAATACTAAGACACTTACTTTTCTTAAATACCTCACTCTTTGTTTTCCCCTTTAAAAACTTGGTCCTACTGCTAAGGTAACAGTGCTTTACACAGATTCTCAGACCTTCAAGTTAATTTTTTTAAATTTATTTTTGTTTCTCCTTTTGAACTCCAAAGCTGTCTTTGATGTTCATTTTAGTGTCTATAAGAAAGTAACTGTTCAAAGATCAAATTCACAGTCACAGTCAAGTTCATGTTCAATTTCAAGTTCAAGTTCAAGTTCATGGTCAAGTTTAAGTTCACCATCAGGAACATGTTCAGGTCCACATCATGTTCACTGGCTCTGGTTCCAGCTGCGGCTGTGGCGCAAGGTCAGGCTCAGGCTCTGGTTTTTACATTTATTTGACATCTACTTAGGAGTCTGTCAATTTCACTTACTGAGAAAGGAAATTTTTTTTCCTTTTTTTTTGTATTTTTCTGAAGCTGGAAACGGGGAGAGACAGTCAGACAGACTCCCGCATGCGCCCGACCGGGATCCACCCGGCACGCCCACCAGGGGCGACGCTCTGCCCACCAGGGGGTGATGCTCTGCCCCTCCGGGGTGTCGCTCTGTCGCGACCAGAGCCACTCTAGCGCCTGGGGCAGAGGCCAAGGAGCCATCCCCGGCGCCTGGGCCATCTTTGCTCCAATGGACCCTTTGGCTGCGGGAGGGGAAGAGAGAGATAGAGAGGAAGGAGTGGGGGGGGGTGTGGAGAAGCAGATGGGTGCTTTTCCTGTGTGCCCTGGCCGGGAATCGAACCGGGGACCCCTGCACGCCAGGCCGACGCTCTACCACTGAGCCAACCGGCCAGGGCCTGGGAAAGAAAATTTTAAAAGTTTTATCTTTAAATGAAATAAGTGTGTAATTTCTTATGAGATCCTGGCTACTTTCATGGAGTTCACCATTTTGTAGGATGATCAAGTGAACACTAAGATACTTAGTTTTCTTAATAACCTCTCTTTTTATTCTTCCATTTAAAAACTTAGCAATACTTCCAAAAACACATTGCCTGTCACAGACTCACAGACCCTCAGGTTATCTTTATGACTTTTCCTTTTGAACTTCAAAGCTGTCTTTGATACTTATTTTAGTGTCTGCCTAAAGCTAACGGTTCACAGAAAGGTTCAAGATCAAGTTCACAAATAAGTTCAAGTTCAGAGTCACAGTCACGTTCAGGTTCACCTTTACGTTCACTTTGTGGCTTCAGCTCAGGCTCAAGCTCAGGCTTCAGTTCTTACACAAATTTGACATCTACTTAAGGGTCAATTTAACTTTTGGGGAGAGGAGTTTTAGAAGTTTTATTCCTAACTGTAATTAATGTAGAAGTAGGATACTAAAAACAAAGTATGCAATAAAAACATGGATAGTTTGAATGTCATCAAAATTTGCTCTTTAATGATATTAAGAAAATAAAACTAAGGACACAGATTAGAAGAGTACATTTGCATAACATATATTTGACAAAGGACTTTTATCTGGGGTATATAAATAACTGTTACAACTTATTTATGAGAAGGCAACCTAATTTTTAATTATGCAAATGATTTTAACTGGCATTTTACTAATGAAGATATATAGGTGGCATATAAGCAGGTTAAAACATACCTAACTTCGTTAGTAATTAATAAAATGAAAATTAAACCACAATTAGATGTAACTACTCATTGACTACAATGGCTAAAATAACAATTTAAAAAGAATTTCATTCAAAATGTTGATATGAATGTGGAGTGCCTAGAACTCTCATATTGCAGCTGGGAATATCAAATGGTACAACCACTTTGGAAAACAGTGGAATTTTCTAAAAAAGTTAAACATATGCCTACCATGCAGCTACTTGACTCTTAAGTGTTTGCTTATCCAAGAGAAATGAAAGTTATATTTACAAGAAAAATTGTTGATGAATATTTAGAGCAGTGCTATTCACATGGACCAAAATTGGAGTACACTCAAATGGCTATACGAGGCCAATGTTAACAATTTATGCCAAATTCATAAAATAGAACAAAAGTCAGCAATAAAAAGGAGCAGGCTCTTGACATATGTCACAACATATATAGATAAATTTCAAAAATAAATATACAGAGTATAAGAAAACAGACAAAAAAGTATATAGTACACAATCCCACTTGTATAAAATTCTAGAAAATAAAAACTAATTTACAGTGACAGAAAGCAAATCAGTGGTTTCCAGCAAAGAGTAGAGAGAAAGATATATTACAAAAGAGTGTGAAGAAACTTTTTGGGATGATGGAAATCTTGTAATCTTAATTGAGATGTGGTCAGAGGGTATATATCTATGTCAAAATACGTCCAATTTTGCACATTAAATGTGTAGCCAGTTTACTGCACATTTATTATACCTCAATAAAGTTACAATCTTTTAAAGAAAAGACGAAAGAAAGACTTTACATTTTATAACTAGAATCTCGACACAATTCTCAGTGAGGAAAGCATATAACAACCTAAGTCATGGAGGAATTGATGAGGGGGAATTTCAAGAAAAAGCCATGAAATGTTAAGTGAAGGCCTTTGAATCAACAGCATTTCACCGACCCTCTTTTAGATTCTACATTGATTCAGATTGGCTTTCTGGAAGGGATAACCTGAGAAGAGGCTTTCCCAGTGGTTTTTGGAGTACAACATGGCACACGAAGCTTGAACAGAATATTAAAAAAAAATGACAATGAAATCATAGGCTTTAAAGTATTGCCTTGTCACGTGCTCCATCTCCAAGTGGAGCTTATGTCAGACATTTGGAAAAGACAGCTGTTTCACAGTCCCTTTCTCTAAACTATGTTCATAACATTAGGAAATGTCTAGTCACCTATCCAGAAGCCTTGGATTCATCCGTGACTCCTCTCTTTCCTTACGCCCTGTGGTGGCCATTAAAGAGGCCCTTCCAAAATTTCCCCTTAAGAGACAGTCTTCTGCAAAGAATACAGTTAGTTGACAGTCTCCACCTGCACTGTCTTTAGATCCATCACAGTATTTGAGCTGAGTCCATTCTCTGGCAGTTTCTAGTCAGTGAGTGAGCCTCACCATTTCTGCTCAATGTGAAATTCCTTTCTGGACAATCCTGGGATCAGAGCTGTCTGATGGGCTGATCAAAATGTTCTCAGAGTGTCACAAAATCTGAGGCTCTTCCTATCCAATCATCCTTCCTTCCTTCTACCCTTTCACAGATATCAGATCTTCATCATGGTCTGACAGGTTTCCCTACCCCTTCTGCTCCCTCTATTCTTTGTCTTTTATCAACATTATTCTCAATACATCTCTTTCTTTTTCCACTTTTGACATCTGCTTCCTGAAGAACCTGAACTGACATGCATCCCTGACATTCCTTCCTATAATCTAAGTCTCCAGGTTCTATAGAGTATACCCTTAATCTCTCTAAAAATGTTTCCTTTTCTCCATTTTCACTGCCATTGTCATAAATCAGGTTGCCCTAGTTCCATTGCCCAAGAACTTTCCCTGAAAATGGTAAGACATTAGACTTGAATTTCAGTGCCAGTGTCACTATAAGAACAGAGTGGTTGCTTTCATGACCTGAATATATGAAAAGGAGGGCTATACTTCCTTGAAGCACAGAGTATAATTTGAAATAGGGGCTGTGAAGTCTGACTGCTCTGCTCTGCTCTGATAATTAACTAGCATCTAATGTTCCATGCTCAAGTGTCACCTTACTTCAGGGGTCCCCAAACTTTTTACACAGGGGGCCAGTTCACTGTCCCTCAGACCGTTGGAGGGCCGGACTTTATAAAAAAAACCTGAACAAATCCCTATGCACACTGCACATATCTTATTTTAAAGTAAAAAAACAAAACAGGAACAAATACAATATTTAAAGAACAAGTAAATTTAAATCAACAAACTGACCAGTATTTCTATGGGAACTATGGGCCTGTTTTTGGCTAATGAGATGGTCACTGTCCGGTTCCATATTTGTCACTGCTAGCCATAACAAGTGATATGGTGCACTTCCAGAGCCATGACGCGTGCGTCCCACATCACTGTACATGAGCGATGCCGTGCTTTGAAGACCGCCACATACAGTACTCTCACTGACCACCAATGAAAGAGATGCCCCTTTGGAAGTGCGGCGGGGGCCGGATAAATGGCCACAAGGGGCTGCATGCGGCCTGCGGGCCGTAGTTTGGGGACCCCTGCCTTACTTCTTTCTCATCAGACACAAGAAATGTTTAATTACAGTCTCTACTCTTCTTTGCAAAGACTTAGGAAGGCTGATAAAACCTCATTGGCAAAGTGCTGTGAATTCCTTAGAAGCTACAAAAATCTTCTGTCTGTGTAGCTGACCTGCCACTATTCCCATATGTACCTTTCCTTTTGACTCCAAAGAAGGCCTGGATGTCTTTGTGTGTAAAGCCATCTGATTTTGTTTTCAATATCCCCTCTCATCCTACACATGTTCTAGTCAAATAAAACTACTCACCTCAAGCACAGTTGATGCTTTCTCAATTCAGTCATTTCACTCAGTTTTTTTCCTTCAGCTGGACACCTCCTTTCCTCTTTTTCCCAAAGCTTCTGGTCCAAATTCTACTCATCATTTAAAGACTTTCTGACATATGATATCTCCTAAGAATCCTTAGAGGTACTTTCTCTCTCTCTCGGCTACAATTTCACAATTTATTTTCTTTGTATACTTTGTGTAGCACTTACTGCTTTACACATTGTTTTGTGTTCATTAGGTACATGCCTCGTTACCCTCACAAGGCTATAAATTCCTTTCCAACCTCTCTGATCATCCCCCTTTCCCATGACCTGCCACCTAAGGGCTCCTCAATATCTCTCTTCTGCATTGTTTTCAGAGCAGTGATGAGTTCCCTTGTGTTCTGTGCATTCTCATTGGGTGCCCCTTTGAAACTCAAGGTCACAGCCAGGCAGAGGGGTTCTAGGTAGCTTTTCCAGGAATTCATAACTTTTCTCGAACAAGGTTGTTGCAACAGCCTATGAGTCTTGCATTGTTACCACAGTTCTCTAGTCAACCTGATAAAAGAATAAATAAGCAGAAAGTCACTACGGCTTTACATGAGGATATGACAGGCTAAAAGAGACTGCCTTACGCCCAAGTTCTGAGCAAAGAGGTTCAGAAGTTATTGCAGGTGGTGGTGGTGGTGGGAGCTTGACATTAGTAAATCCTACCCCAGCCTTAGGATTCACTTCACTCTATGTTCTCTTATTCTAGTCTCCAGTCGCCATCAGGCCTGACTCCACTCACTCTCTAAAGGCATGTTCAAAATGCAAAGTTTTAATGCATTTCTTTCAGTGGCACTTGTCTTGCCAAAGGCTCTCTCTCTCTCTCTGCTTCTGTATTACAAAACTAACTTCCAAGAACATGTTCCCAGGTCAATAAATGCTCAACAGGTAATACATATCAAGAACTACTATGTGCCAGGAACAGGGCTGGCCACACAGTGATAAATAGGACTTAGATCCTGCACTCAAAAAACACTCAGTAAGCCAAAACAGCATTTAGGATATAAATTTTTTCGCTGGTTCAAACTCATGTGACCTCCTTAAACCCCTCTACTCTCTCAATTCTCACTTTAAGTTTCAATTGTATCATAGTTTTTAATAAAGCCCAACTAGCTTCCTTGATTCAGATGATCAACTCTGTCTACCATATCTGTCCAGTGCAGTGAGGCTCCAACCCTGTACCCAGAGATGCTACTTTAAAAAAGTTCTGGGTAAGTCATCAGCATAATACAATGCAGCAATCCAAATGTGTAAGTTAAGACACACACATAAAGAGGAAACTTGTTACCTTATATCTTGGTCTTCCACACAGTGTGGAAGTTCTCTGAGTTTTTCCAGGTAATAAAGACAGCCAAGAGAGTTCTGGAAGGCAGTTCACAGAAACCTCAGGCAGCTCATAATCTCTACTGGCAATTTTCTCAGGTATGGATAATTAACTCTAGCTGAAAAGGCAAGTGTTTCTTCCGGCAGAGTAGAAACAAACCTGGTACTTGTCTTAATTTGTGAAATGTTTCTACCAGTAGCATTTTTAATCGACACACCAAATAGCCAACAGCTGCTACCAGCCCAGTTCCTGTGTAGCCTGACTATTAATTTTCTGAAAGCCTAGCAAAACAAAGTTAGATTTCAAATTTTCAAGAAAAATCTTCTCTTCGAATAACAAACTTTCCTCCAGCTTTTTTTTCCTCCAGCTTTTTAACCTCTTCCCAAGGTCTCAGCCAAGACACAAGTAACAGAAAAGCATCACCTTGGATCCTATTCACCATCACTGAAGAGGCTGAGAAACCTATCACTGCTCTCCAGCAGAATCAAAACTTCAGCTTGTCTCCTACCTGAGTACTAACCAGGCCCGACCCTGCTTGGCTTCCGAGATCAGACGAGATCGGATGCATTCAGGGTGGTATGGCTGTAGACAAAACTTCATCTTGTCAATAGCTTAGATGGCCTTGGATTTTTTCATTCTGCTGATTCATCATTATCAAAACACGCACACATTCATTAGTGGGCTGCTCCTAACTTTTAGAGTTTTTCCTGAAACACTCTTGAAAATTCTTAACAGCTGTTGGCTCTGTGGAATGAGCCCTGGAGCCAGTCAGAAGACCTGCATGGTGGAACTTTAACTCAGTTTATCCTTGAGAAGTTATTAAAACTCTTTTCCTGAAATACAAGGACAATGGCACCCATCCTACCTAGTCTTTAGAACTCAAATAAGATAACATATGTGAATAAATTTGATAGAAGAAAAAAAATCACTGTATAAATGTAAAAAAATAATACAGTTGATGTTTACTCTGCTTAAATTTTATTTCTTATATGTATGATGTGTACACAAATATTTAGAGATGTGATCTTTGTTCAACAGCAAAGGAAACAATAATTATGTTAGGATTCAGAATTAACAAACCTGTATACTGGGTCGTATTTGAGTTTTATCACTCAGACTTATATAAGGAAGACCATAAATTTCTTGTGGAATAAACCTGTGTGCAATCTGGGTATCTCAAACCCCATCTCTGCCTTAGCCTGTGAACAGCGTCTCAAGCAGAAGGGATTCTTGGCCTCTGGAGGGAGTTGTTAACAGAGGGCATCACTGTTGAGGACCTTGCACCAGGACATGGAACTCGGTAGAGCAAACCAACAGGCCCAGACATGTTCAAAAGTTTAGTTGTTCATCATTCTGTTTAAAAGTTGTTGGGGAAATGTAATTAAAGATAAAAACCTCTTCTCAACCCAGAAAACCTCTTAACAAAGGCAAGAGAAAGAAAACACCTTCATCACAGAATAAGCATTACACCATGCGCTGTGCATTACAGACATCCGCTAAGTGCAAAGCAGAAATTACCCTCACCCTCCTACACAGCCAAGCAGATGCAACTCATTGCATACATGTTCTCAAGAAAAACAATCACTGTCTTCAAGGAAGAGGGTTTGACAGCACCTTTTGTCACAGTTTATTTTAACTTTACTATGGGAATTGGTTAGCTGATTGACTTTATCAAGAAAAGAAACAAATTTCTCATACTTTTATGATGAGGTAGTTTTTCAAATTGGAGCAAGGCACCCACTGAAACTAGGCTCTCACTCTCCTCACTGGGAAATAGGGGTGCTATCTCCCTTGATGTTTGTATATAAAAAGAATGGTCCAATAGTTCTTGAAAAAGGTATTTTGGGGTTATAACACTGACAAAGGATTAATCTAGTCTTCCAAGGGGTACATGTCAAAGACATGAAAAAGTACTTCAAGAAAAGAAAAGAAAGAGAGGAAAATATTTTATTTTCAACAAGGAGAATTAAGGCTCTCATTTTTATCGGCACATACCAAAAGCTCATAGCTTTTTAAGAAGAAAAATAACATTTGAGAGAACAGATAGAAGGTATGACCACTCCAAACAGTAATCTCTGGATGGCAGAAAATCTAGATAACAGCTCCTCCCTTCATGGTTGGCTTTTGAATCCAAGAGCAGCCCTGAATTCTGGCCTGTCATATGGAAGGTCAGCAACCCTTCTCTGATCTTATGACTTTTTTTTAAACCAAAGTGGGGGTGCCGAATCTCAATTATTAGTCATCAGCTACTGGCGTCTCCGCTGTTCCTTCAGGTAGTTCTGCTCCAAAGGCTACCCTCGACACTGTTTGGCCATCATCTACCTGTGGGGCCTGCCACCTTACAGACCACTTCTGAACCTCTGGCCCCTCTGCTTTGCATAAGGCACTCCTGCTGGTCTCCTCCACACCAGGGTCTGGGGACAGGTCCTACTGCTGGTTGCCTGTTGTGGCTCTGCATTCATTGTGCCCTGATGCCTCTCCGGCTTTTCACAATGTAGCCACAACTCACACCTTGGAGGTAAAGGATGCTGGAGGAAACTGCTCTTCCAACCTCCAGCTGGAGCTCTGCCATCTCCTGCTTCCATATCCAAAGCTCTTTCCTGCATGTAGAAATGCCCTGTCTTTCCCCTGTGAATTAACCTCCAGGAATAGAGTTCTTTATATTTTCACATATAGTTCTTTCTCACTTGGGGCACAGGCACACTGAGGAAACTAATAGGGACAGTTTAATGTGGTACTTCTAGGGTGACCAGAGTCCCTGTTTGCCGGGGACATTCCAGTTTTAATACTATTATAAAATTCCCCCAACTCAGAACAGAGCAAATCAGGACAGTTGGTTGTGCTGTTACAGCAACTAAAACTTTAATCTTCATACAAATCACCTGGGGATGTTGGTAACATTCAGATTCTTAAATTATGAGTCTTGGGCTTGGCCACATTTTGAGCAGCCATAGTGTAAAGTGCATCATCATGGCTTTTTGATTTTTGTTTTTAAAGATATATAGTTCTTTTTGGGTCTGCTACTGAGTGTGAGCCTTCATGCTAGACTTCATTGAGCAGTGCTAATTCTGGACGTTATGAGTCCCCATTGCATTCATGTTTTACCAGAGGCTCCTTCGATCTACAAAGCAAACCAGTTGCAATTCCTGATAGTAGGTTGATTTCCTACCTATTATCAATTCCTCACACTTTCCCTCCTATAGGAGCTGAAGGTAAGTAAAATGGATCAAAAAGCTTTTTAGAAAGCCTGCTTTCTAGGTCTTATGTCTGTAAGTTACCTAAGAGCAGAGGCTATTTATCGCTCATTCCTGATCCTCACTTACAACCCAGAGCATGAATCCTTGTTAAGGGTAGCCTTCCCATAAATGCTTGTTGGTTCCTTCTCTAGGCCTCCCATCTCATTCTCCAGAACCTAATTAGTATTTGAAACCTTCTAGAAAATAGAAAAGCGATAGTAGCAAAAGTATCTTGAAGTTGTAGGGACGTAGAATTTAGAATTAGGATTAAAAATGGCTTTGCATGTCTGACGCTGCAATTTTATCATGAAATGGTATTGTTTATCTTAAACAGCAGATGACTCTTAGGTACATGGCATTGTACTCCTTACTGAGGCTCATCGAAGAAAATAGCTTGCAGGGTAGACACATGTCAGTGGATACCTCCAAAGTAGTGTCAACCTAAGACAGCACATCAATCAAAAAAGATAACATAAAGTAGACAATTTCTATCTAACAAATGGCAAATGAGTTAACACTGTGTTATAAACACAATTTATTTAATTATGTGTTTTTCCTTAATAGTGGCTGTGTTTGCTGAGACGGGAAAGAAAGGGATGTTTTAAGGAAAACATTGAGCAGCAAGATGGTAAAATAAGTGCTTTGATAAACCTCTAATGATATAGCCCACCAAAAATACAAAAATTATATATTTTGTCAATGCATGGATAAGCTGTTGGGAAAGTCAAGAAGCCAGGCATTAAAAAAAAGTATGGAGCTTGGAGATAGTTTGGCCTTGCATAAGTTACAATCCTAGGTGGCCTAGTGTCTAGCTTCCAACTAGAGAAAGTCTGAGCCTGGCCAGAGTGGGGACAGAGATGACCATGTAAAGCTGTATTTCCCTAAGGAGAAATCCCCATAGCTTGCAGAGGGACAAAATGGACAACTTACTTGACTTGACTTTGGGTAGAGCAGAAAAGAAAAAAACAACAAAAAAAGAACTTTCCCCTAAAAATGAACTCAGACAGTATTTAAAAATTTGAAGCCAGAATTTAACCAAATTGTGTGGCACCAAAAAACCCAAGCTAAAAATTTAGTTTGAAGTTGTCCTGGGGTGACAGTGCCCCTTGGCTGGAAGTAGCATAAACATATCTCTCTGTGGTAACACACTTCAAACCCAAGCTCAAAGGATTTCTGCATGAACATTCAAGACAAAAATTCATATGCAAAAACTACTATACACACAAATTAGCTTAACCATCAGTACAGATAATATTAAAATGATTAGAAATGGAATATAAAATAAATAATTAAAATGCCTAAAGTACTAAAAAAGGGAGAATCAATATAAGCTAAACAAGGTTATAAAATTTGAACAGGTAGGATTAAAGGAAAACTTAATTCTAGAATGTTTATGTATTAAAAATACATAAATTAGCATTAGGCAATTAATAGATGGGTTAAGTAATATGAGTCATAGTAGAAGAAAAAATTATTAAATTCTAAGACAAACTTTGGGAAATTATATAGAAAATGGAATAGAGAGGCAAGAAGATAAACAGATTAAAAGAATTAGACACACAAATAATAGAGTATGAATTTCTAATATACTCATCAGAATTTCAGAAGAAGAGCATGGAAGAAAATAAATATTTAAGGAGGTAATGCCTGAGATTTTTCTGGAATTAATCAAAGATATCAACACTCAGACTCAGAATGCCCTGTGAATCCCAAGTAGAGAGTGAAGAGGAATCTGCATTGAGATGCTCTGTGGAGGAACTGGAGAACTCTGAACACAAGATGAAATCTCAAAAGCAGTTGAGAAAACAATTCCCTACAAAAGTGATATTTTAATTCTCCACTGGAATTTTCAACACTGGAAGACATCTTTAAAATGCTAAGAGAAAATAATTGTATAGGGAGTGAAATCATCTCTCAAGAACAGTAAAGAAATAAGGACATTTTCAGAAGGACAAAAACTGAGTTTACTTCCAACAAATTCTCCTTAAAGGAATGTCTGGGTGATGTTCTTAGGAAAAGGAACCTCAGAAGGAAGAGCCAAGAAATGGAAAAAATACCAAACAGTGTAGACTTGTGGGTAAAATTAAACAGATATTGACTCTGAAAGATACTAGCAAAATAGTTTATTTTAGTTTGTGGTTAAAAAAAGCAGATGAAATTCATATCTTGAGCAACAATGGCATGTGGGACAAAGAGTGATTGCCTCGAGGTATTTTAATTTGCTTTTTTTTGTTGTTGAGAATGAAGATAAATATGCCACTGACTTTGCACTTTAAGTTAAATGGTCAGGTTATGACTTTAAACTATATTATAGGGCCACGATAATCAAAACAGTATGGTATTGGCAGAAAAATAGACACTCAGACCAATGGAACAGAATAGAAAACCCAGAAATAAAACCACATATATATGGTCAAATAATCTTTGATAAAGGGGCCAACAACACACAATGAAGAAAAGAAAGCCTCTTCAACAAATGGTGTTGGGAAAACTGGAAAGCCACATGCAAAAGAATGAAACTTGACTACAGCCTGTCCCCGTGTACTAAAATTAATTCAAAATGGATCAAAGATCTAAATATAAGACCTGAAACAATAAAGTACATAGAAGAAGACATAGGTACTAAAATCATGGACCTGGGTTTTAAAGAACATTTTATGAACTTGACTCCAATGGCAAGAGAAGTGAAGGCAAAGATAAATGAATGGAACTACATCAGAATAAAAAGTTTTTGCTCAGCAAGAGAAACTGATATAAAAATAAACAGACAGCCAACTAAATGGGAAATGATATTTTCAAACAACAGCTCTGATAAGGGCCTAATATCCAAAATTTACAAAGAACTCA
The DNA here is from genome assembly GCF_036850765.1 of Saccopteryx bilineata. NCBI lineage: Eukaryota > Metazoa > Chordata > Mammalia > Chiroptera > Emballonuridae > Saccopteryx > Saccopteryx bilineata. The sequence goes on along the minus strand of NC_089497.1, from coordinate 66,302,280 downwards.
TAAAACTCAACAACAAACAAACAAACAATCCAATAAAAAAATGGGAAGAGGACATGAACAGACACTTCTCCCAGGAAGAGATACAAATGGCCAACAGATATATGAAAAGATGCTCAGCTTCATTAGTTATTAGAGAAATGCAAATCAAAACTACAATGAGATACCACCTCACCCCTGTTAGATTAGCTATTATCAACAAGACGGGTAATAGCAAATGTTGGAGAGGCTGTGGAGAAAAAGGAACCCTCATTCACTGTTGGTGGGACTGTAAAGTAGTACAACCATTATGGAGGAAAGTATGGTGGTTCCTCAAAAAACTGCAAATAGAACTACCTTATGACCCAGCAATCCCTCTACTGGGTATATACCCCAAAACCTCAGAAACATTGATACGTGAAGACACATGTAGCCCCATGTTCATTGCAGCACTGTTCACAGTGGCCAAGACATGGAAACAACCAAAAAGCCCGTCAATAGATGACTGGATAAAGAAGATGTGGCACATATACACTATGGAATACTACTCAGCCATAAGAAATGATGACATCAGATCATTTACAGCAAAATGGTGGGATCTTGATAACATTATAAGGAGTGAAATAAGTAAATCAGAAAAAAACAAGAACTACATGATTCCATACATTGGTGGAACATAAAAATGAGACTAAGAGACATGGACAAGAGTGTGGTGGTTACCAAGGGTGGGGGGAGGGAGGACATGGGAGGAAGGGAGGGAGAGAGTTAGGGGGAGGGGGAGGGGCACAGAGAACTAGATAGAGGGTGACGGAGGACAATCTGACTTTGGGCGAGGGGTTTGCAACATAATTTAATGACAAAATAACCTAGACATGTTTTCTTTGAATATATGTACCCTGATTTATTAATGTCATCCCATTACCATTAATAAAAATTTATTATAAAAAAAAATAAATGGTCAGTTTAATTTTTAAGGATAGTGAGAAAGTGGGTTGTGAAACCTCTAAACTGGTGGAGGAAAATAAATTGAATGAAGTGTGTGTGGCAGGCAGAGTTGGTCCAAAAGATGAAAAGAAAGGGGTATTAAAAAGGAACATTCAAAAAGCAAACATTTTTGAACATTTCAAAAAGAAAAATGAAAAGTATGAATTAAGATGAAGGAAAGGAACTCACATATTCATCTCAATCAATGTAGGTGAACTAAACTTCAGTTAGAAGACAGGGGTTATCAGTAGAAATTTAAAAGAAACAAACTCAGGTGTTATGGTATATACAGAAGATACAACTAAATCATAAAGTTGTAGAGACATTAAAATAAACAGATAAACAACAAAATTCTAGGGAATAGTCAACTAGAGTAGACTTTATGTTCAAAGTATTATGACAGAGGTTTATTAAATATTGTTACAGCTAGCATTCTCTAAGAGGATAATTCTAAACATACAAGCATCTAAGAACGTACATCCAGCATCCAAAAGGGAGAGAATGCATATTATTTTGGGACCCACATGAAATCCCTGCAGTAAATTGACCTCATTTGAAACCAGAGAAGTCACCATAAAGTTTTAGGGGCTTTAGACTACATTTTCTGCTCATGGCACAAATAAGTTAGAAATCAATTTTTTAAAAAAAGCAGAAATTCTTTTAATGACTTTATTGCAAATCTTTTTTTTTTAGGCTTGCAGATTGACAGTTTTGATAAACTTATGTCATTTTCTGAGACTGTCTTATGTTTTGTTTAATGTACAAAATATTTGGTTGCCACTTGAACAGCTTGTAAATCAGTTCTCTGGAGTGTGGCACACTCTGTGCATGCACGTGTATGTGCTCACTCTTTGCTTGGTTGACCTAATTTAATTCCAAAAACAAGCTGAATTTCAAAAATTCAATTTTTTATGTTAGCCCAGCCATCAGAGACTCTGTCAGTAATTAAAATTCATTTTGAGGAAGGAGACTTGACTTGGGGTGGTGTACACAAAATACAATATACAGATGAGGTATCATAGAATCATGCACTTGAAATTTACATAATTTTATTAACTAATGTCACTCCAATAAATTCAATCAAAAAGAAAAAATTTTAGCCCTGGCCGGTTGGCTCAGTGGTAGAGCATCGGCCTGGTGTGCAGGAGTTCCGGGTTCGATTCCCGGCCAGGACACACAGGAGAAGTGCCCATCTGCTTCTCCACCCCTCCCCCCTCCTTCCTCTCTGTCTCTCTCTTCCTCTCCCGCAGCCAAGGCTCCATTGGAGCAAAAGTTGGCCCGGGCACTGAGGATGGTTCCAAGGCTGCTGCCTCAGGTGCTAGAATGGCCCTGGTTATAACAGAGCAATGCCCCAGATGGGTAGAGCATCAGCCCTGGTGGGCATGCCTGGTGGATCCCAGTCAGGCACATGCGGGAGTCTATCTGACTGCCTCCCTGTTTCCAACTTCAGAAAAATACAAAAAAAAATTTTTTTTAATTAATTTTATTTATTTTTTAAATTTTATTTAGAAAATTAACTTCAATGAGGTGACATTGATCAATAAGAGTACATGGGGTTCAGGTAGATGTTTCTATAGCATTTGAACTGTTGATTATGCTGTGTACCCATCACCCCAAATTATTTTTCATCACCTTATATTTGTCCCTCTTTATACCCTTCCCCCCTCCCCCTTCCCACACTCCCCTCCCCTTGGTAACCACTTCACTTTTATCTATGTCCGTGAGTCTCAGTTTTATATCCCACCTATGTGTGAAATCATACAGTTCTTAGTTTTTTCTGATTTACTTATTTCACTCAGCATAATGTTCTCAAGGTCCATCCATGTTGTCGTAAATGGCACTATGTCATCATTTCTTATGGCTGAGTAGTATTCCATTGAATATATGTATCACATCTTCTTTATTCAGTCATCTATCAAGGGACACTGGTTATTTCCATGTCTAGGCCACTGTGAATAATGCTGTGATGATCATGGGGGTGCATGTGCCTTTATGTGCCAATGTTTCTAATTTTTGGGGTAGAGGGATTGCTGGGTAATTTGATAATTCTATTCTTAATTTTTTGAGGAACCACCCACCATACTTTCTTTCATATTGGCTGTACTAATTTGCATTCCCACCAGCAATGAATGAAGGTTTCTTTTTCTCCACAGCCTCTCCAACACTTGTTATTACCTGTCCTGTTGATAATAGGCAACCTAACAGGTGAGAGGTGGTATCTCATTATAGTTTTGATTTGTAGTTCTCGAATAGCTAGTGTAGATAAGCATCTTTTCATGTACCTGTTGGCCAATTGTATGTTTTCTTGGGAGAAGTGTCTGTTCATGTCCTCTTCCCATTTTTTTTTTGTTGTTTTTTTGCATTTTTCTGAAGCTGGAAACGGGGAGGCAGTCAGACAGACTCCCGCATGCGCCCGACTGGGATCCACCTGGCACGCCCACCAGGGGGCGATGCTCTGCCCATCTGGGGGGTCGCTCTATTGCGACCAGAGCCAGTCTAGCGCCTGAGGCAGAGGCCACAAAGCCATCCCCAGCGCCTGGGTCATCTTTGCTCCAATGGAGCCTTGGCTGCGGGAGGGGAAGAGAGAGACGGAGAGGAAGGAGAGGGAAAGGGGTGGAAAAGCAGATGGGCACTTCTCCTGTGTGCCCTGGCTGGGAATCGAACCTGGGACTCCTGCACGCCAGGCCAACGCTCTACCACTGAGCCAACCAGCCAGGGCCCTCTTCCCATTTTTTATTGGATTGTTTGTTTGTTGCTGAATTTTGTGAATTATTTATGTATTTTGAATATTAACCCCTTATCAGAGCTGTCATTTGCAAATATCATCTCCCATTTAGTTTTGGCTGCCTATTTGTTTTGTTGTTCGTTTCTTTTGCTGTGCAGAAGTTTTTTAGTTTAATATAGTCCCATTCATTTATTTTTGCCTTTACTTCCTTGCCTTTGGGGTCAAATTCATAAATCGTTCACTGCAGCCAAGGTTCATGAGTTTAGTACCTGTTTTCTTCTATGTAATTTATTGTTTCAGATCTTATATTTATGTCTTTGATCCATTTTGAATTAATTTTTGTGCAGGGGGACAAATTATAGTCAAACTTTATTCTTTTGCATGGGGCTTTTCAATTTTCCCAGCACTATTTATTGAAGAGGCCTTCTTTTCTCCGTTGTGTGTTTTTGGCTCCCTTATCAAAGATGATTTGTCCATATATATGTGGTTTTATTTCTGGGCTCTTGATTCTGTTCTATTGGTCTGTATGTCTGTTTTTCTACCAAAACCATGCTGTTTTGATTATCATGGCTCTAGAGTATAATTTGAAGACAGGTAGTGTGATACATCCAGCTGCATTCTTTTTCATCAGGATTGCTTTGTCTATTCGAGGTTTTTCATGATTCCATACAAACCTGGTAACTTTTTTGTTCTATTTTTTTAAAAAAATGACATTGAGTTTTTTGATGAGGATTGCATTAAATTTGTATATTGCTCTGGGTAATATGGTCATTTTAACTATGTTGATGCTTCCAATGCAGGAACATGAAATATTTTTCCATTTTATTGTGTCTTTTTCAATTTCTTTCAATAATGGTTTGTAGTTTTTAGTATATAGGTCCTTCACATCTTTTGTTAAGTTTATTAGTAGGTATTTTTGTTGTAGTTGTTGCAATTGTAAAAGAATTTTTTTTAAGTTAATTTTCTGGTGTTTTATCTTTGGTGTATAGCAGCAATAGTCAACCTTTTTATACTTACTGCCCACTTTTGTATCTCTGTTAGTAAAATTTTCTAACCTCCTACTGGTTCCACAGTAATGGTGATTTATAAAGAGTTACAGCAAGTTAAAGCATATAATAATAATCACCTACCAAGTATTTATGTCGGATTTTTGCTAAGTTTGGCAGAATAAATCTTTATAAAACAACTTACTATAGTTAAATCTATCATTTATACTTGGTTGCTCCACTACCACCCACCATGAAAGCTGGAACAGCCACTAGTGGGCAGTAGGGACCAGGTTGACTACCACTGGTGTATAGAAAAGCAGTGGAGTTTTATTTATTGACTTTGTATCCTGTGACTTTACTGTATTGGTTCATTGTTTCTAAATTATTTTGGTGAAGTCTTTGGGGTTTTATATATATATAGGATCATGTCATGTACAAAAAGTGATACCTTTACTTCTTCTTTTCCTATATAGATGCCTTTTATTTCTTTTGCCTGATTGTTCTGGCTAAAACTTCCAGAATTATGTTGAATAAGAGTGAAGAGAGTGGGCAACCTTGTCTTATTTCTGATTTTAAAGGAAAAGTCTTTTATTTTTTTACCATTCAATATGATATTAGCTGATAGTTTGTCATATATGGCCTTTATCATGTGGAGGTACTTTCCCTCTATTCTGATTTTATTGAGTGTTTTGAACATAAAAGGATGTTGTGTCTTATCAAATGCTTTTTCTGAATCTATTGATAGGACCATATAATTTTTATTCTTTATTTTGTTGATGTGGTGTATTATGTTGATCCATTTCCATATGTTGAACCATCCTTGTGCTCTTGGATTGAATCCCACTTGATCATGATGTATTTTTTTTAATGTGTTGTTGTATTCAATTTGCTAGTATTTTGTTTAGGATTTTTACATCTATATTCATCAACAATATTGGTCTGTAGTTTTCTTTTTTTATGTTATTCTTGTCAGGTTTTGGTATGAGGGTTATATTGGACTCATAAAATGTGTTGAGAACTGTTGCTTCTTCTTCTATTTTTGGTAAGACTTTGAGAAGAATAGGTACCAAATCTTCTTTGAATATTTGGTAGAATTCACTACTGTAGCCATCTGGTCTCCTGGACTTTTGTTTTTGTTGAGGTTTTTGATAATTGTTTCTATTTTCTCCTTGCATATAGATCTATTTAAGTTTCCACTTCTTTGTGACTTAGTCTAGGAAGACTGTATAGCTCTAGGAATTCATCCATTTCCTCTAGGTTGTTAAATTTGATGGCATATAATCTTTCATAATATTCTACTATGATCCTTTGTATATCTATGATATCTGTGGGAATTTCTCCTCTTTCATTTTGGATTTTGTTTATATGAGTTTTTCCTCATTTCTCCTCAATGAGTCTAGCAAGTGGTTTGTTGATCGTTTTGATCTTTCACTCAGTCTAATGTTCTCAAGCTCCATCCATGATAGAGGATTGGATAAAGAAGCTGTGGTGTGTGACACACATATATAATAGAATACTACTCAGCCATAAGAAATGATGACACAGGGTCATTTATGACAACATGCATTTGAAAGCCTTATGATCAGAAAATATGCTTGGTATAATTTCAATCTTCCTAAATTTGTTGACATTCGTTTTGTGACCCAACATATGGTTAATCCTTGAGAATATTCCATGCACATTGGAGAATGTATAATCTGATGTTTGGGGATGAAGTGTCCTATAAATATCTATTATGTCCACTTCTTCCAGAGTGTCATTTAAGGTCGATATTTCTTTATTGATTTTCTGTTTGGATGATTTATAAAGCCATCAATGGCGTTTTAAAATCTCCAAATATGATTGAGTTTTTGTCCTCTTCTATTTTTAGATCAGTTAGTATATGTCTTATATATTTTGGTGCTCCCTGGTCTGATGCATATATATTAAGAAGTGTTATGTCTTCTTGATACAATATCCCCTTTATTATTATGAAATGTCTATCTTTGTCTCTGGTTACCTTTATTGTCTTGAAGTCAGCATTGTCAGATATGAACATGGCTACACCTGCTTTTCTTTGGATATTATTTGCTTGGAGAGTCATTTTCCAACCTTTCACTTTGAATCTACTTTTGTCCTGGCAGCTTAAGTGTGTCTCTTGAAAGCAGCATACAGTTGAGTTTTGCTTTTTGATCCAATCTGCTACTCTGTGCCTCTTTATTGGTGAGTTCAGTCTATTTTCCATTTAGGATAATTATTGATACTTGTGGATTTCCTATAGCTATTTTAGGTTTTGTTTTCTTGCAGCTCTGTGTCTTGTTTGGTTCTTTTGTTTGTTTGTTTCTGTCAGTTGTTTTTAATTGATGGTATTCCATATTTTTTCACTTATTTCTTATTTTTTTAAGCTGTGTGTTTCAGTAATGGCTTTTTCGTGGGTAGTTATCATTATGTTATTGAGATAAAAATGTTCATATGTACAGAAGTCCTTTGTTTTATGAGTGCTTCTGAACTCCATCCTCCTCTGCTATTACAGATCTTTATTCTCTCTTCCTTTATGTTATTGTTGTCACAGATTATACTTGTTTTTATTGTGACTTTTCTGGAGCTTTTACTCATAGTTCTGATTTGTTTAGTCCTTTGTATCTGGTAAAAAAGCCCCTTGAATATTTTCTGCTGTGGGGGTTTTCTGGTGATAAATTCTCTAAGCTTCTGTATGTCTGTAAAAGTTTTTATTTATCCTTCATATTTGAAGGATTACTATGATGAATATAGTATTCTTGGCTGGTAATTCCTCTCTTTCATTGATTTGAATGTTTGGGTCTATTCTCCTCTGGATTATAGAGTTTCTGCTAAGAAGTCTGATGATAACCTAGTGTGATTTCCTTTTATGCTATGTTCTTTTTTTTTTTTTTTTTGTATTTTTCTGAAATTGGAAACAGAGAGGCAGTCAGACAGATGCACCCAACCGGGATCCCACATGCACCTGACCGGAATCCACCTGGCATGCCCACAAGGGGGCAATGCTCTGCCCATCTGGGACGTCGCTCTATTGCGACCAGAGCCATTCTAGTGTCTGAGGCAGAGGCCATGGAGCCATCCTCAGTGCCCGGGCCAACTTTGTTCCACTGGAGCCTCGGCTGCGGGAGGGGAAACGAGAGATAGAGAGGAAGGAGAGGGGGGAGGGTGGAGAAGCAGATGGGTGCTTCTCCTGTGTGCCCTGGCCGGGAATTGAACCCAGGTCTCCTGCACTCCAGGCCGACACTCTACCACTGAGCCAATCGGCCAGGGCCTATGTTATGTTCTTTTCCTTAGATGCTTTGAGGATTCTTTCTTTGTCATTGATTTTTGACAATTTTATTAGGATGTGCCTTGGAGTAGGTCTGTTTGGGTTGCAATAACATGGCATTCTGTTTGCTTCTTGGATTTGAAACTCTAACTCTTTCCTTAGGCTTGGGAAACTCCCATTCATTATTTGTTTGAATAGGCTCTCCATTCTCTTCTCCCTCTTTTCTTCCTCTGATATACCCATTATTCTTATATTGCTCTTTCTGATGAAGTAAGACAATTCTAGTAGGTCTCTCTCAGTTTTTTTAATTCATAAGTCTTTCTCCTGTTCTCTCTGTAGCATCTCTAGTTGTCCGTCTTCAGTGTGATAGATTTTTTTCCCTCTATCTGGCTTCTTCTATTAGCTTAACTTTCTACCTCAGTCTTTAATTCATGTATTGAGTTCTTCATCTCTGTTTTTAAAGTTTAATCTCCTTGGTGAGGTATTTGTTTTGTTCATTAATTTGTTTTCTGAGCTCAGTAAGTTGCTTATTGGTGTCTTCTCACATCTCATTGAGTATTTTTAGAACTTTCATTTTAAATTCTCTATAATTTAACTTCAAGGTTTCCATGTGATTGAGAGTTCTTTTTCTGAAGATATTGTATTTTCTTTCTGAAATATGTCTCTGTCTTGTGTAGCCATGGTATTTAATTTCTTTTTCTTTAATGGCATTTTAGAGTGGTATTGTTAAGAACCCTAATAAAGTAACAACTAAAAAATGAAAATAAAAATTAATAATACAATAAAAAATTTAAAAATTATGACAAGAAGAAAAACTACAGAAAAAAGATCAAAAGCAAACAAAAATTTCAAAAACAAAACACTCACAAATAAATGAGAATAAAAATATAAAAATTAAAGAAAATAAAATTCAAAAGAGAAAAATGAATAAGAAGTAAAAGGGAAAAAAAGAAAAATTAAGTTTGGTTTTGAGATAGTTTCTTCCAGTAGGTGTCACTGTATTACAACTTTTAGCTCTGTGAAGTTCCTGGGGTATCCTCTACTGAGATGCTACTGTCACAATGATGTAGGTGGGGCCACAGTCACATTGGTGTATGGGGTGTGTTGTAAGGGCTTTAAGGCTTTGGCATTATGGTTTTGCTTTCTGGCTTCAGCTTTCTGGCTTTACTGCTCTAGCAATGGTGATCTCAGGCTACCAGGCACTCCTACCCACATCTCAGCACACCTGGGACTGACATGGAACACCTTTGTTCTTCAGGAGAGAGAGAGCAGCTCTGGAGAGCAAGCTATAGGGTTTGTCTCTACCACTCTTGGTAGCCCAAGGTGAAGGAGGCAGGATCTGGGAGGCTGGAGGTCCATACTTTAGCTTTTCTGTCTCTGCCAAGTGTGGGCTGCAGGCAGACTTTAGGAACACCCACTGTGACCTGGCGCTCTGGCCACTTTTGTTTCTCTCTCCCTGTGCCTCACTATGTCACTGCTCCTCCCAGCAGAAGGAGAACCAGTCACTCCAAATTTCCTTCTCCATACCCCTCAGACAAAATCCAAACAGCCTAAGATTTCCTCCTCTCCATAGTCTGGCAGAGAAAAAAAAACACAAAAACACAACAGCCACTCCAGCTTTGTCTCCTCCCCAACTATGAATGCATTTTATCTTTGCCCCTCTTTTCACCCTGTGCCCCACCTTTAGTCCATCTGGTGCCTTGATCTTTCAGGCATGTCTGTGAGCCCAGCAGGGGTCCCTTTGCTGTATTATAGTTGTTCAATTTGTTGAAATTTCAAGGGGAGAAATCAGGAGTATCTCTCATGCCTCCATTACTCTGACATCATCTGTAAATTCTTCAAATTTTAAATTTTAAAAAAACTTCATGATATAATTATTTTAAAAGATCAGTGGTGTAAATGTTGACTATTATTATACTATAATTTTTTTGTTTTAAACTATAATTTTTAATCCTCATGACAGAAATTTTTTTCACTTTGGTTTGAGATACTTTAAGATTTTACAAATGATCCCAAGGGCATAAATTTTATTTAATTGTATAATAATGTATAGAATTAGTTTGAAAAAGATAGCATCCATGAAACTGGTTGTAATAAAAATATATTCATTACAAACTCCAAAAAAGCAGGCACCCAGTCATTTTTTTCACCATTTTATCTTCAGTGCTTAACATAACATTCAGCACATAGTGGATATTCAATAACTTTTTTTTTTTATCTACAAGAGGTTAATGTAAAGGTAAGCTGATAATCAGTCAGAAGACCAGAAATAAAAGAATGGCATCTAATACAAAGGGAAAGCCACTTATAACAATTAATTATTTTATTTCATTCAGACTATTTCTATCCAGTGCCTACTCTGTGCCAGGAAAGTGTTCTAGGTGTTGTGTGATGACCGGCATCATTCCATGACTAGTGTGGAAGCTACAGTCTGTTTGGAGGGATATAACTTGTTAAAAATATGTAGGGGATCACAAGTATCAAATTCTGAGCTTCTAAACAGTGTGTCAAGGGGATGGGTGGATTCAATTCATTGCCTAGTATATATATTTTACAATAAAGTTTTGATGTAACCAAAAGATGGATCATTTACAATATTTTCTTAATACCAACAGTTGACACAATAATACCTATTATCTCATTTGAAGAAAAAAGATTGAATAACTAACTTACAAATAAAGAAAATGAAATTCAGAGCAGGTAAATTACAGGATTAAAACTCAAATTTTCAGCCTGGCATGTGGATATCCTGAGTTCAATTCCCAGTCAGAGCACACAGGAGAAGCACCCATGTGCTTCTTCACCCCTACCGCCCTCATTTCTCTTTCTCTCTCTCTGTCTCACCCTTCCCCTCCTGTATCCATGGCTCAATTGGAGTGAGTTGGCCCCAGGAGCTAAGGATGGCTCCATGGCCTCCACTTCAAGTGCTAAGAAGAGTTTGGTTGCTGATCAATGAAGCAATGCCCCAAATGGGCAGAGCATTGCCCCCTTAGTGGGATTGCTGGGTGGGTCCCAGTTGGGGTACATGTGGAATTCTGTCTTGCTACTTCCCCTCCTCTTATGAATTAAAAAAAAAAAACAGAACTCATTTCCTAAATCCAAATTATTGAAGATAAAGGTGAATTCCCTTTTTTAAAATTAGGTTGTGGTATTTGTCTTTAGCAAATATTTAAATAAAAGAAATCATATTCTCATTTTACACTTTAAAAAAAAAAGCTATTTGGTATTGGCAAATTCTGGGTGATTGTCAGAACTTTTCACTTTTTGTCTGAGGATTAGTTAGTAGCTGCAGAGATACGGTCAGAAAGTCCTTGGTTATACAGGGCAGGAGTCCCTGGAAGCAAGGCTGGTTGGACATTGCATTAGTCTTCTATGAACTTTTTGAAGACAGACAAGTTGATTATTCATCTCTGTGTTCTTAGTGTTTCCCACTTAATGGATGGCTGAACAAAGGTGGGTCAGCAATGAGAGCAAGTCCTCCACGCTATTCTGAGAGTCATTGCCCAGGGCCCAGGACCTGTAACACCAGAACTCAAATTATCTTCCCCAAATCGTTCTGCCTGTTATTCCTCTGCTCAGAAGCCTCAGGTGGCTCTCTCTTGCCTACTAAATATTTATCAGATCCCTCAGTCTGCCATTCAAAGTTTTCCATAGTCTTTTTGAAGTTTATTGTTTTCGGCTCATCTCTCCTGCCTTCATCAACTACCTCCTCTCAAGCTCTTTCTTCTATCTTGAATACTCTCTCCTGCCATTTTGTTTATATATACATAGAATTCTAACACGTCGTTAATGATTTCTGGTTTCTCCTTGACTTCTAATGCATCGTCTTTCCCCCTACTCCCACCATGAGCTTTAGTTTGCATCCCTCCAGGATCCTTATCCCATTCTACTCTGAATCAGTTACAGGGCCACATGTCAAGAGCTTAGGAGTAGCTTGCATATAGTGACAATGTTTTATGCATGCTAACCCTGACTCCATTTCTTTCACATAGTAAATGTCTTATAAATATTTCCTGAATTCCAAATTAATCAATTATGCCATGTAAGGTAACCAGAAACATCAGAACTGACCTCTACAGAGTCAATCTGACCCTGACAAAGTTTCTTCCACTGAAAAAATGAATGCAATGACAAAGAGAAGTGGCAACATTGTCACAATCACAAATAAGTGACAAATATAACAAGCTACCTGACATCTATTTTTTAAAATGAAGAAGACAGAAATGCAAGGCAGGCATTGACAATTAAAACTGTCTGCTCAGGCCCTGGATGTTTGGTTCAGTGGTACAGTGTTGGCCCAGTGTGTGGATGTCCTAAGGCACACAGGGGAAGTGACCATCTGCTTCTCCATCTCTCTCCCTCTTTGTTCTCTCTCTCTCTATATCTCTCTCTTCTCTTCCTCTAGCAATGGTTTGGTTGGAGCAAGTTGATTCCAAGTGCTGGGGATGGCTCCATGGCCTCACCTCAGGCACTAAAATAGCTCGGTTGCCAAAAAACAGAGCAACGGCCCCAGAGGAGCAGAGCATCTCCTGGTAGGGAACTTGCTGGACCTGGGTGGATCCTGGCCGGGGTGCATGCGGAAGTCTATCTCTCTGCCTCCCTGCTTCTCACTTAAAAAAAAAGAAAGAAAAAAAACACCTGTCTGTTCAGTATTGCTGGAATGTTACTAATGAAAGTTGTCAGGTGATCCTAAAAGTTGACACAGCCAAGGAGAAAAACTTTTCTCACTTCTACTCTTGTTTTCCCCATATTGCAAAGTTCATTTGTATCTAGGTCTTCCAAACTTTTATCTTGCTGGCTTCCAACCTTCCCAGATTCAAAAAAATATTGAATTGCTTCTGACGTCTCACAGGCTTGATCTGGAATGCATGCATAATTTAAGCTGATTGAATAGTTTGCCACATTAGAGTGGAAAATATCTGAATCCCAAAACACTAAAAGAAAATGACAGGTTCAAATGCTACTTGGCACCGCCTTCCGTGGTTTCCGGCAGGTAATTAAGGCCGTCTAGGAGGCTGCGATGGAAACTCTGCCTTAGCTACAGCGTTCACTCGTGAGCACTCCAGGTCCAGAGAGACATGACTCTGTCATTAGCTGGTGCAAAGTCTTCCTTCTTTGAAAGCAAGATAAAATAGACACATTCCTTAGATCATTTGCTTTTCTCTTTTTTAAAACATGTTTTGAATTGATTTGCCTTTTAACCAAAGAAAATGAAGTTTGGAAAGTGCTTTTATTAGTAGTAAAAATTACTTAATTTTGAAATATACCAAAAAGCACTTTGAAAACCTTCAAGTTTTGCTAGAAAGAAATTAATGAGGCGGCCAAATCACTTCAGGTTTTAGGTGCTCTTAGTTTCCCCTCCTCAGCCCAGCCCTCTGCCTCCTCTAAGCCAGTCACCTCTGCTCACGGGGCACAAAGCGTGTCTTCCATAGTCATAGTTGGAGCAGTGGGATTACAGACCTGTCAGAGCTAAAGAGAAAATCTACCCAGAGTCGGGATGTAGCAACTGAAAAATGAGGGCAGAGGCAGAAGCGCCCCCAGCATTGCCCGGAGCAGAGAACCCAGGTGTCTTGGAGCCGAGCGCGCTGGGTGCAGGTGGGCACACGCTCTCTGTTGTAACGCAGGGGCATTTCACCAGGCCTCACCAAGCCCCGCTGTTCCTTAGGGCTCTCAGTTCTTTTTTTTTTCTTTTTCTTTCCATGCTCATCAGTAACAATTTTGATCTTACTTCTGAGATAACTTGACAGTGAGAATGGGTGTGGAAGACATGAGTATTCTGGTTCCTGGGAAGGGATGGCTCTATAAAACCATGTGTTAGCTTGTTTTATTCGGTGAATTTGTTGAATATTTGCCAAGTGCCTTGTACTGGCTAAGTTCTGGGGATTTTACAGGAAAATAAGACAGGTTATCCTGCATGGATGTTTATATCCTAGAAGGGGAAGATGGACAATAAATATACAAACAAGCAAACAAACAAGATTGATTTATGCAATAATGACTCCTATAGAGAAAGTTTTACAGGGTGAGCTTACCAAGAAGGGTAACTGTAGATGGAATGGTCAGAAAGGCTTCTATGAGGTGGTGCTGTTTGAATTGAGACCGAACAATAAGAAAGAGGTAAACCTGTGAAGATATGAGAATTCTAAGCAAAGGGAATAGCAAGAGCAAAGGCCCTGAGGCAGGAATGAGTTTATAGTTGTTCCTGGAACACAGTGAATACAGGAATGAGCAGTAGGAGGTGGGGTCAGAGAAGTTCAATTTTGATTGCCTTGATAGATGCTAAAAAAAAAAGTTTGGGAACCTGAGAAAATAGGGACCAACCAGACCTTAGACCAAAGTGGATTAAGATGTATACCTGAAACCTATGTTTTCTTATTGAGCAATGTCACCCTGTTAAAGTTAATTTTCTAAATAAAATAAAGAAAAAAAAGATGAATATTTATCCTAAGATTTTTTTTTCCCCACCAGCTAGTTCTAGACAATAATCCCTCACTCATTATTTCCCTTCCCTCAAGAAAACCCTTCTGTTTTCTGAATTACCACTGTCATTTTCCTAACATTCTGTTAGTTCATGCCTGGTTTTTTTGCACAGACTGTTCCTGTGCTCAGGACATCTTTCCTCCATTCTCTGCCTGAAGAAATCTTAAGACCATCCTTTCAAATTCAGCTAAAGATTCCTCTTTCATGTACATATCTCAAACAAAGGTAAATGTTCATGAAGAAATTTGTATAACTCTATTATAACATCTTTCAAATTATATTGCATTTGTTTTTCTTTTCTCTGGACAGGGAGTCCCACATTGGGCAAAGCAAATTCTTTGCATTCTCAGTACCACCAGAGCACGAAACACAGGGCCGGGGCTTAATAAAGGCTTTGTAGGAAGAAGGAAAGGAAAAAAGAAAAGGAGCAAGGAAGGAAGAGCCCAGGAGGGACAAAGATTCTCTCCTTGAGCAGGCTCTCATCAGACTTCTCTGAATTCTCTTGTCAACCAGGCCCTGACTTTCAGTCTTCTGTGTTTATCTTTACATTGTCCAGTTTTAGCAAGGATTCTACTGAGCTGGTTTAGCTAGAATTCCTCATCCTTCATATTTAATCGCCCTCCATGTCCAGTCAGGTTCTCATCCTCTGCTGCTCCAGGTGACGTCAGACCACTCTGGCCTGCCATCAGAATCACCCCTCTCCTCTACCTGAAGTTGTCTCTTAGTAGTTATTTTTCCATCACTGACCCCCACCCTGCACCTTTGCTATAAATTTCCACTTTTCCTATTTGCATTTGGAGTTGAGCCTAATCTCTTTTCCTTATTGAAAACCCCATTGCAGTGGCCCCTATAACCTTGGATATGTATGCCTTATTGTATTTAACAAGTGTCATGCATTATTTTTTCCTCAGAAGAAGAAGGAAGGAAGGAAGAAAGGAAGGAAGGAAGGAAGGAAGGAAGGAAGGAAGGAAGGAAGGAAGGAAGGAAGGAAGGAAAAAAAGGAAGGATTTAAATTTGAAAATGAAGTAAATAGTTCATTACTGGGATATTTGTAGTAAAAATAAAAATGGAAAATAAATTCACCAAAAAGAATGGTATTTCTGTAATAAAAGAAAAGTTATATTCATCTGGAAAAAAAATTTTTTTTGCTCTACTGAGACCACAAAAGAATACAAAATCCCTCCCACACTTCTTTTTAAAAGTATTTACATATGAGTCACAATTCCTGCCAATCCTGAGTTATATAGATCTGGATGGTAACAGGTATATAAAGAGCTGGAGGGGAAGAATGACAGTTAGTGACCTGTGGTGGAAACAGAAACTGCTGCCCAAGGACAAAACTCTGACTAGTGCGGAGAGAGTGAGAATCTACAAGGTACTTCCAGGAAGCAAGCTTTCTGGTGCGGATTCTCAGGGATAGAGAAATGGATACTGCAGAAATGAGATGATTAAATAAAGGTGAAGCACGCCAGGCTCAGAAGGGAGGATGCTGCTAAATCAAAGGTTTGACTTTGGTGAGGTGAGTGGTAGCAGAGGAGGAAAAAGGATAAGACAGGAAATGTCTAGTCCAGAAAGATCCCAAGACTCTAAGCAGACCACGATGATGGTGTTGTTATCTATCCCAGCGGTTCTCAGCCTTGGTAGCACATTAAAAATTATCCAGGAACTTTAAAAAACTCTAGTGCTTGGACTTTAAACTATTTAAATAAAATATGTGAAGATGGGTTCATAGCATCAGAATTTTTAACAAGCTGTCTAAATGATTCTATCAAATACAGGTGATTAAAATTTCTTTATTCTGTACCATTTGCAAAGCCCTTCCATGTACATTTACTCATTCAATCTGGTTTGTAAAGAAAGGGAAAACCAAGCTCGGAGACAGAACGGAAACTCCTTCTCAGTCATACAGCTAGTGGCAAGGTTTAAACTTGTGCCTTCAGACTTCAGGTTCAGCGTGTATTCAGTACATCCGACCAGTTCAGAGAACTGCTCCTGGCGGATGTCAGGGTGGAGGCAAGTTGATCTTGAGTGATTCTGCTCTCCCTTTTGATGCCCTTTCTTCCTGATCAATATTTCTTTTTCCTCCACAGCTTTTCCTCCTACAACCCTCTCGTTCCCAGGTGCTCATCCCTGCTCATATGCCTGCTGGGCTGAGCTGAGTGAGCAGTGACTAATCACTCAGTGGGAACCAGTTTTGTGGGCAGCCTCCCTGTGGAAAAATGTTCTCTTTAAAACAACATTAGCCAATGAGGTAAACTTCAAACAATTGGTGCATCTGGATGAAGAGTATATGGGTTTCTTGTATATGGGCTTCTTGTTCTTGAAAATTTTATGTAAGTTTAAAATATCAAAATAAAAAGTTATAAGAAAGAGAGGAAGAAGAGGGGGAAGAGGAGGGAGAGGAGGAGGGAAGAGAGAAGAAAACACTGGCAGCATTTTGTGTGGGTTAAATGGCCTTGGTGATGAACCAATAGCCTGAAGGTCTGGAGGCTGAGTGTGTTCCTGACTCAGCCACCACCCTGTTCGGAGACCTTGACCAAGCCACCCCTGGTTCCAGATTTATTTTCTTATCGGGAGAATGAGGAAGCTGGAGTAGATCATCCTCTTCTGCTTATTTATTTCTGCATAACAACCACTCCAAATCTTAGGGGCTTAAAACAAAAATTGATCATTACCTTTCATGGTTCTTTGTACTGAGTAGGTCTGGCTGGAGGATACTCATGTGAGAAACTGTCACACGGCTACAGTCAGATAGAAGTGGGTCTGGCATTCCCTGACTTGGATGGGCTGGACATCCAAGGTTTGCTCACAGCCAGGTCAAACCTGGCTGTTGGCTGGGAGCCCAGATAGGGCTATTGATCCAGGATACCTACACTTTCACCATCAGATTAAACAGACACAAGGATGCTCTCTGTAATTAGGTTGTGCATTTTTTTCCCCTGAAGGATGTGAGTCTTTCATAAACTTGGAGTTCTATCCTCATGCAAATAGTTACTATTTGTTGGGCAGATAAAATATTATTATGCTCACTTTTTTAAAGATGGTGCTGCCCACTTGGAAGCCATCGCCCACATATTAATGTGTGTTGGGGGCAGGCAGGATTCTTGTAGCCTGGGGCTTGGTTTTGGGATTAAGCCTTTCCCACCCTTTTTGATGTGGGGTGGTGCAATCCCATTATGCCCTAGATAAGTGACTTTGTATTAGAGACTTTCCTATTTTGTATATTGGATTAAAGGTTTTGGTTTCTACACTATAAAATAGGGGCAGAACGGGAGCTTGCGGTCTTGGTTCCTGAGATTAGCATTAGAAGAGAGAGCAGAGAGGAGAGCAGAGAAAGGCCACGTGGAGGAGGCCAGGAGAAGCAGCCAAGATGGTGGAGTGTTGAGTGAGAAGCCAGTTTGTGCAGAGTTTGTGCAGGGAGAAGGAAGGAGATGGGAAACAGAGGTGAATAAGTCTGGTGAGCTAGAAACCTTCGATTCTAGGAAACTCGGATAAGTCAGTAGCTTTGTGAACACTGAATGTGAGTGGGTTTTGGAGCCCAGTGTGTGTTTTTACTTGCCCGCCATGTGCAAGCTAGGATTAAAGATAATGGCCCATCAGTTTTTGGCTCCGTTGTTTCTTTACCGACTATCCGAATCCAATGCGAACCTGCATGGGCCAGGCTGCTGTGATGGTGGCCTTAGCCACTGGCTTTACACTATTGCCGTTATTTACTTTCTGCTGACCACTGGCTTTGACTGCCTTGCTAACGGCCACCCAGTTGGTACTCTGGGTGCTTCTCCTGACTACTCCCTGTCTGTTGACAATCTTTTAGTCCTCACCTATTCACCTGAGAGGGAAGCTACTTAGGAATCTCAGGGTAGGCAGAAAGGAAAAAATACTTAGAAAAAAATTAGGTGGGGTTGCATTTATAAAAACCGTGATTGTTCTTGCTCAGTGGACACTATAAGAAGGGCAGGTAGATATAACTGCATTCCCAAACTCATCCGCTCTCACACACTGCCTGTGATGGTTGAGGAAAATATGCTGTGTCTGAGGCTTGCCTGAGACACACCTCTCTTTAGGATCAGAGAGGTCCATGGACAGAGAGCTCATAACCCATTTGAGAAGGTCTACTTCTGCTGTTTTGTTCGTGAACTTGTTTTAATCAAAATCACACACATTTAAAGTTGATGATTCCAGAAGATTTGTCACAGGAAGCAGTAGTCCCCTTCTATAGTCCCCTCCCCTCTAATAATATCCCCTCCCAGAGGTGACAGCTTTCAACTATTTTAACTAGTTTTTTTTTTAATTCCAGATAGCGTTATTTCTTGATTTTTCAGTTTTCTCTCTTTTCCATTGTCATATATACACATCTTTCCAGCCTATCCAAATCTTCTCATGACAATTACATCCTAATTTGGGCTAGCTCAATGTTCTGTGTTTATTACTACAAGACTAGGTAAACATTCTTCCCAGGTGGATCATGTAGGACTCACTGATCACTTTTCTTGTCCTGTGTGTGTGTGTGTGTGTTAATTTGCTTATTTGCCTATGTAGTTAACACTAATTTTCCCAAACCTCTGCCAATGTTCAGATCTTGTGTCTAAATCTTCAGACACATCAGCTATTCTATCAGTTATCTTTTATGAAGAATTTCTCCTTAGGCCTTCAGTTTTACCCAAGTCTGCTGATCTTGACCTTTTGGCTGAAAGCATAGTAGTGTCTTAGGATTTGCCTCAGGCATCACAGTCCCTTCACCTCTTTAGTGTATTGGACCCTTTGTTTCTATATCTGTATTTCCTTTTTTTTTTTTTTTTTTAAATATACTCCCTTGTTTAAATTAAGTGCATCCTTTGGAAAAGCAGAGCTTTGGAAAAGCATATATGGCTGGTAAAATTTTGAAAACTTGCATTTCTATAGAAGTCTTTATTTTATTACACTTGATTGATATTTTAGTTGGGTATGATATTCTAAGTTAGAAATCATTTCATTCAGAACTTTGAAGTCTCCCTTCCATGACCTTCTAGCATCTGATGTGGCTGTTGAGAGAAACCTGAAACTATTTCAATTCATGGTTCTTGGTGTGCTATTATGGTTTTGCCTTCCCTCCCTCTTCATTTTCCTCATCCCTCCTCCCTTCCTCATTTCTCCTCCCCTCTTCCTCATCTTCCTTCTTCCTCTTTTTCTTTTTCTCTCTCTTTCTCTCTCTTTTTCACTCTCCCTCTCTCTGATATGATACTTTTATTTATTGTGCTGGGTATTTGTCAGGCTCTTTTAATCTGGAAACTGGCAACATTCAGTTCTGAAAATTTTTCCTGACTGATTTGGTTAGTGATTTTTCTCCTTTCCATTTTCTTTCTTCTCTTCTTTTGGAAACCTTGAACTTCAAGGACTAATCTTTTTATTTTCTCATCTTTCTTTCTCCTTTTTATATTTGTCATTTTGTTCTATTTTAAGTATACACCTTTAACCTTAACTTCTGTATTTTCTATTAAATTTTTACATATCTGCTGTCATATTTTCACTCTCTAAGTGCTCTTTTATTTTTGTCTCTTAGAATGCTTTTAATAGTGTCCTCTTTTCTCATGGTTGTAATATGCATTTGCCTTCTCCCCGAATGCTGTTTTCTCTAAGGTGCCTGTGTGTTTGTTTTAGTCTTTGTATTTCAAGTTAGAGATAGTAGGTAATCTTTGGGGCACCACAAAATTAAATAGTTCCGGCCTGACCTGTAGTGGCGCAGTGGATAAAGCGTCAACCTGGAAATGCTGAAGTCGCTGGTTCGAAATCCTGGGCTTGCCTGGTCAAGGTACATATGGGAGTTGATACTTCCAGCTCCTCCCCCTGTCTCTCTCTCCTCTCTCTCTGTCTCTCTCTCTCTCCCTCTCTCTCTCCTCTCTAAAATGAATAAATAAAATAAAAATTTTTTAAAAAATTCAAAATTAAATAGTTCAGGTTACTAAAAATCTTTATTATTAGCTCTGGACTCATAGAGTGGACTTGTTGACTAGGGACCCTAATAGTGAGTGTCCACCTGATTGCAAGGTAGTGGGGAGGAGATGGATCTAGAGATCTAACTGCGTCGTCAGAAGCAAACTTTTAAGCAAGCCTGTTTATTCCCAAGTCCTGAGGTAGTGGTGTGAATTCATACGTTTTTGAGAGGTTCTGTATGTAAACAGGTTGTTTTTATAACTTTTACCATGGTGTTTAACATGCAGCTTTTCCTGAGCTGCCAAATTAGTTAGCACCCATTCAGTCGCATTTCATCTTATAAAATTTTTCATCTTATAAAATTGTTTGCAACTTTGTCTCTTTTCACTTTCTCTACTTTTGTGGAATTTTGCTTTTTATAACCCATCTCTCTGTTGTTGTTTAAAATGAGTTTGAGAAAGGAGAAAAACAACATATACATTTTCAGCCCTCATTTCACCCAAGGTTTCCTAAATAGGATGTCCTGAATTGGGAGGATTAGAGGCAAGAACAAAATGGTCCAGATCACATTATTTCCTCAGGCTTAGAGGTGCTAGATTTTGAGGTAGAACCCACATTTCAGTTTGCTTTCCTACTTTGTAGATCTTGCAAAACTATTGAGGATGCTTCATTGTTATCACTCTCGCCTCTGTCAAGATGACAATAGCTATGAGTCACTCGGGTTTCTCCATGCCATTGCCCAACCAAGCACTTTATAAACTTTATCTCACTTAATCCTCATACCAACTATATAAGGTAGGTAGTTTTATTATTCTCATTTTAAATCTGAGAAAACAATGCTTGAGGAGATGAAATCATTTGCCTAAGGTTATAAAGGTATAAATCTGAGGGATCTGGTTTCTGACACAGGTCTATCCAGCTCACCGTTGCTGTGCTAAGACATTTCTGCTTGTTGCAGGTTTCTACTGCCTTGCTGAGCAGCCTTTTTCTACCACCACAGCCCACATGGCCACTGACTTTGCTGCCTGTGCCCACCCACAACATCCACGTCACAGGATGCACTTAACAAGTGTACAAGTTTACATTTCAGAATGCGGGTGCAAGGAAATCATTATGTTTAAGAGAGCTTCCTAGGAACTTTGAAGGGTATACCATGAAAGCAAACATACCTTCAAGAAGAGCATAGTTTGCTTACAGAAGTAGAAAACATCTGGTCCTAATGCTCTAGTGTTCTTTTTGTATTTCTTTCACAATAATTGGTTTTTTCAAGACTTTCTATCCCTACTAGGGTAAATTTTCATAAGTCATACTTTCTTTTTCTTTCCATCTCTTTTTATTTACTTTAAGTGAGAGGAGGGGAGATAGACAGACAGATTCCGTATGTGCTCTGCCACGATCCACCTGGCAACCCTGTCTGGGGTCAATGCTGAAATCAACCGAGCTATCCTCAGCACCCAGAGCCGATGCTCAAACCAACTGAGGCACTGGTTGTGGAAAGGGAGGAGAGAGATGAGGGGAGAGAAGTAGATGGTCGTTTCTCACGTGTGCTTTGACCGAGGATAGAACCCAGGATATCTGCACACTGGGCCAATGCTCTATCCACTGAGCTAACTGGCCAGGGCCATAAGTCTTATTTTCTAGAAAATTATTTTATCAAAATTTTCAGGTCAGAGTAATGGTGGTGTAGGAAGCAATACCGATAAATCTCCCCCAAAACTCAACAAGATCTTCAACCAGAAACAGAAAAACCTATACTTGGAGCCTCCAGATGCTTCACAATACACCCAAAGGTATGGTTGAGTGAAAAATTGGCTAAATATATAACCAAACCCCAAAGGAAATAGGGAGTAAATAATGCTCCGCCTTCCTCACTAACCTAAACAGGGTGGCTTTCTCTGGTAACTGTGAATATAGAAACTGAGGCGGGCAAAGGGGGTGAATAGATCCAGGCCGCGGCACAAACGGCCGAACCAGGCTGTGGCACAGAGATCCAAGCCGAGGAAAAACTGATCCTGTGGCAACCCGGGCAATACAAGCTAACACTCGCGCCAAACCCAAACAAAGAAAAACAAGCGGAGCGGCCATTTTACCCAGTCTCCTGGTCGGCGTGTGCGCAGTTAGTAGGCGAGAGATTTCTTCCTAGGCCCCGGGAGTGGGTGCCCGTGTTGCCCCACGGAGAGGCAGGGTCAGAGGCCTTTCTGTGTGCCGAGGGCAGAGTTTCTGGGCAGCCCCAGTGCCCTGGGAAAGCCATGCACGGGAGGGAGCGAGAACTAATTCCAATGGTGGAAATTTTCCGTGCTGGAGGGTGTTTCACTCAGAGGGAAACGCGGCTGGCCTCATATCCTGGTCTGCGTGCGCAGTTAGTGAATGAGAGATTCCTCTGAGTGCCTCTGCAGTGCGCGCCCGTGTTATAGCACAGAGGGGCAGAATCAGGGGCCTTTGTGTGGGCCAAAGCGGAATCTCGGGCCGCCCCAGCGCCTTGCAAAAGCCGCGCATGGGGACGGAGCGAGACTCAATTCCAATGCTACAACTTTTCCCTGCGGTTGGGGGTTTCACTCAGAGCGTGATATTGCTGGCTGGATATCCTGGTCGCAGACAGTGAGTGAGAGTTTCCTCCTAGCGCCCCGGAAGTGGGCGCCCCCCTGTGTTACCGGACAGAGTGGCAGAGCCAGAGGTCTTTGAGAGGGCGGAAAGCCCGCCTGATTATGCTAGCAGCTCTGACTGACTGAGCCTTACCCAGAGCCCTGTGCTGAGTGGAAATAGAGTGGGGAGTTGCCAGCTCTTTGAGCCTCTTACTATCCAGGCAGAGGCAGCAGCAACCCCATAGCTGGATTATCAGGCTACTAATTGAGGAAGGAAAGACTAGGAGAAAGGCTCCAGGAACACGGAATCTCTCACTGTCGGAGCCTATAAATGCTAATAATGAGCATCGACTGCCAACGAGACTAAAGCACAATACATGACATCGCCACAGAGACTTATCAACTGCAAACCTCTACCTGAGCGTGCCAAAGGGGCAGAACCCGGGGTACAGAGTCACCGACCAGGAAGAGGGAGAGAAAAGAAAAAGCAAGAAGATAACCTCTCAAAATCAAGAATAATCTGCAGACTTTATAACCTATCCCATTTTATTATATTTGTTTGTTTGTTTCTCTTATCTTCATTCTTGATACTTTTTTTCCTCCTCCAATTTGGCCGATTAACTCTCTGCCGGTCTTACTCTCTCCTCTCCTTGAACTATACACTACCCATAAGTGTTACATCTCCCATTATCTTTTCTCTTCTCTTCCTTTCTCTCTATGAGGGTTGCACTCCAAAACCCTTAACTTTCTCTCGCTCCTTTCTTTTTTCTCCTTTTAGTGGTTCCCTTTTTTTTCCTCTCTCTCTCTCTTTCTTTTCTCCCTCTATATTAGTTTCTTCCTTTCTCCTTTACATCTCCTCTCATTCAAACCTCAATAAAAACAAATTATCTTATCTGGGACTCAAACTTATGTTTGTGGCATTTTGGGGGGTTTTTACTTCACCTTTTTAACTCACTAGCAGTGCTCCCATCCCTGGCTCTCCATTTTATCTAGTTCTTGTTCCACTAAATACAATAGTAATTTTTTAATTTGTCCCCCCATTTTTCCATTTTCCTCTTATTCCTCTCATTATAACTCTTAGACAACCAACACCTAAAAGCAAATCATTTTATTCTTGACCCAAATTTTTTCCTTATTTGCTTTTTGTGGGTCCATACGCTCTTTTTTTCTTTTTCTTTTTTTTTGCCCTTTTGTACTTTTCCCCAATTCAGGCCCTCCATCACAGGCATTGTTTGTTATAATTCACAGTTCACCACAATATTTTCTCAAGAAAGAGGGGAGAGGAGAGGAGAGGAAAAAAGGAGGGGGGTAATAATTTCCTTTTTTTAAAATTTTTATTTTATTTTATTTTTCTTTATTTCATTATTAATTTTTTTTAAAAAAACAACTCTTTTCGATTTTTTATTTTTTGTATTATTTTTTTATTTTTTTAACTTTTTATTCTTTATTAAATCTCATTAATACTATCAACAAAACCACCCTCAGATGCCATTAAGGAAGAGAAAATTGAATATCATGGATACAAAAGAAAGAGAGGTAACACAGCTAGATGAGGAAAAATCTATGGAGAAAAAATTTAATATATTGGAAACCTTGGAGCTAAATGACAGAGAATTCAAGATAGAAATCCTAAAAATCCTCCGAGATATACAAGAAAACACAGAAAGGCAATTTAGGGAGCTCAGAAAACAACTCAATGAACACAAAGAATATATGTCCAAAGAAATTGAAACTATAAAAACAAATCAAACAGAGATGAAAAACTCAATTCATGAGCTGAAAAACGAAGTAACAAGCTTAGCTAATAGAACAGGTCAGATAGAAGAGAGGATTAGTGAAATAGAAGACAAGTAACTTGAGGCACAACAGAGAGAAGAAGAAAGAGACTCAAAAATTAAAAAAAATGAGATAGCCCTACAAGAATTATCTGACTCCATCAAAAAGAATAACATAAGAATAATAGGTATATCAGAGGGAGAAGAGAGAGAAAATGGAATGGAGAACATACTCGAACAAATAATAGATGAGAACTTCCCAAGCCTGTGGAAAGAACTAAAGCCTCAAATTCAAGAAGCAAACAGAACACCGAGTTTTCTTAACCCCAACAAACCTACTCCAAGGCATATCATAATGAAATTGACACAAACCAACAGCAAAGAAAAAATTCTCAAGGCAGCCAGGGAAAAGAAGAATACAACATATAAAGGAAGGCCCATTAGATTATCTTCAGATTTCTCAGCAGAAACTCTACAAGCTAGAAGAGAGTGGACCCCAATATTTAAAGTTCTGAAAGAGAGGAACTTTCAGCCACGAATACTATACCCATCAAAGCTATCCTTCAAATATGAAGGAGAAATAAAAACATTCACAGATACAGAAAAGATGAGGGAATTTATCATCAGAAAACCCCCACTCCAGGAATTACTAAAGGGGGTTCTCCAATCAGATACAAAGAACAAAAAAAAAACCAGAGCCACAAGTAAAAGCTCCAAGAAGAACAAAATAAAACCAAATTTAAACTGTGACAACAACAAAAAGAAAGAGGGGGAGAAGATGGAGATTAACAGTAGCAAAGGACGATGGAGTGCAAAAGTACTCACAAAATAGTTTGCTACAATGAACAGGGTAAGGACCCTTTTCATTACTCAAAGGTAACCACCATTGAAAAAACCACCACAGAAGCACATGAGATAAAAAAGATAGCAACAGAGGAAAGATGTATGGAATACAACCAAATAAAAACAAAAGATAGAAAAACGAAAGAGAAGGATCAAACAAGACGCAAAACTAACAGAAAGCAAGATATAAAATGGCAATAGGGAACTCACAAGTATCAATAATTACACTAAATGTAAACGGATTAAACTCACCAATAAAAAGGCACAGAGTAGCAGAATGGATTAAAAAAGAAAATCCAACTGTATGCTGTCTACAGGAAACTCATCTAAGTAACAAGGATAAAAACAAATTCAAAGTGAAAGGCTGGAAAACAATACTCCAAGAAAATAACATCCAAAACAAAGCAGGTGTAGCAATACTCATATCAGATAATGCTGACTACAAGACAGGAAAAGTACTCAGAGACAAAAAAGGCCATTTCATAATGGTTAAGGGGACACTGAATCAAGAAGACATAACAATTCTTAATATATATGCACCAAACCAAGGAGCACCAAAATATATAAGACAGCTACTTATTGATCTTAAAACAAAAACTGACAAAAACACAATCATACTTGGAGACCTCAATACACCGCTGACGGCTCTAGATCGGTCATCCAAACAGAGAATCAATAAAGACATAGTGGCCTTAAACAAAACACTAGAGCCCCTGGATATGATAGACATCTACAGGACATTTCATCCCAAAGTGACTGAGTATACATTTTTCTCCAGTGTACATGGATCATTCTCAAGAATTGACCATATGTTGGGCCACAAAACCAACATCAGCAAATTCAGAAAAATTGAAGTTGTACCAAGCATATTTTCTGATCATAAAGCCTTGAAACTAGAATTCAACTGCAAAAAAGAGGAAAAAAATCCCACAAAAATGTGGAAACTAAACAACATACTTTTAAAAAATGAATGGGTCAAAGAAGAAATAAGTGCAGAGATCAAAAGATATATACAGACTAATGAAAATGACAATACGACATATCAGAATCTATGGGATGCAGCAAAAGCAGTGATAAGAGGGAAGTTCATATCACTTCAGGCATATATGAACAAACAAGAGACAGCCCAAGTGAACCACTTAACTTCACACCTTAAGGAACTAGAAAAAGAAGAACAAAAACAACCCAAAACTAGCCGAAGAAAGGAGATAATAAAAATCAGAGCAGAAATAAATGAATTAGAGAACAGTAAAAGTACAGAAAAAATTAATGGAACAAAGAGCTGGTTCTGTGAAAAGATCAATAAAATTGACAAACCCTTAGCAAGACTTATTAAGGAAAAAAGAGAAAGAATTCATATAAACAAAATCCAAAATGAAAGAGGAGAAATCACCACGGACACCATAGATATACAAAGAATTATTGTAGAATACTATGAAAAACTTTATGCCACTAAATTCAACAATCTAGAAGAAATGGATAAATTCCTAGAACAATACAACCTTCCTAGACTGAGTCAAGAAGAAGCAGAAAGCCTAAACAGACCTATCAGTAGAGAAGAAATAGAAAAAAACCATTAAAAAACTCCCCAAAAATAAAAGTCCAGGCCCTGACGGCTATACCAGCGAATTTTATCAAACATTCAAAGAAGACTTGGTTCCTATTCTACTGAAAGTCTTCCAAAAAATTGAAGAAGAAGCAATACTTCCAAACACATTTTATGAGGCCAACATAACCCTTATACTGAAACCAGGCAAGGATGGCACAAAAAAAAGAAAACTACAGACCAATATCTCTAATGAATACAGATACTAAAATACTAAACAAAATACTAGCAAATCAAATACAACAACATATTAAAAAAAAAATACATCATGATCAAGTGGGATTCATCCCAGAATCTCAAGGATGGTTCAACATACGTAAAACGGTTAACGTAATACAGCATATCAACAAAACAAAGAACAAAAACCACATGATCATATCAATAGACGCAGAAAAGGCTTTCGATAAAATACAACACAATTTTATGTTTAAGACTCTCAACAAAATGGGTATAGAAGGAAAATATTTCAACATGATAAAGGCCATATATGATAAACCATCAGCTAACATCATATTAAATGGCACTAAACTGAAGGATTTCCCCTTAAATCAGGAACAAGACAGGGTTGCCCACTCTCTCCACTCTTATTTAATGTGGTACTAGAGGTTCTAGCCAGAGCAATCAGACAAGACAAAGAAATAAAAGGCATCTATATCGGAAAAGAAGAAGTAAAGGTATCACTTTTTGCAGATGATATGATCCTATACATCGAAAACCCCAAAGAATCCATAAAAAGACTACTAGAAACAATAAGCCAATACAGTAAGGTCGCAGGATACAAAATTAACATACAGAAGTCAATAGCCTTTCTATATGCCAACAATGAAACAACTGAGAAGGAACTCAAAAGAATAATCTCCTTCACGATTGCAACAAAAAAAATAAAATTCTTAGGAATAAACATAACAAAGAATGTAAAGAACTTATATAATGAAAACTATAAACCATTCTTAAGGGAAATCGAAAAAGATATAATGAGATGGAAGAATATACCTTGTTCTTGGCTAGGAAGAATAAATATAATCAAGATGGCTATATTACCCAAAGCAATATACAAATTTAATGCAATTCCCATCAAACTTCCAATGACTTTTTTAAAGAAATAGAGCAAAAAATCATCAGATTTATATGGAACTATAAAAAACCCTGAATAGCCAAAGCAATCCTAAAGAAAAAGAATGAAACTGGGGTCATTACAATACCTGACTTCAAACTATATTATAGGGCCACGACAATCAAAACAGCATGGTATTGGCAGAAAAATAGATACTCAAACCAATGGAACAGAATAGAAAGTCCAGAAATAAAACCACATATATATAGTCAAATAATTTTTGATAAAGGGGCCAACAACACACAATGGAGAAAAGAAAGCCTCTTCAATAAATGGTGCTGGGAAAACTGGAAAGCCACATGCAAAAGAATGAAACTGGACTACAGTCTCTCCCCCTGTACAAAAATTAACTCACAATGGATCAAAGATCTAAACATAAGACCTGAAACAATTAAGTACATAGAAGAAGACATAGGTACTCAACTCATGGACCTGGGTTTTAGAGAACATTTTATGAATTTGACTCCAATGGCAAGAGAAGTGAAGGCAAAAGTTAATGAATGGGACTACATCAGACTAAGAAGTTTTTGCTCAGCACGAGAAACTGATAACAAAATAAACAGAAAGCCAACTAAATGGGAAATGATATTTTCAAACAACAGCTCAGATAAGGGCCTAATATCCAAAATTTACAAAGAACTCATAAAACTCAACAACAAACAAACAAACAAACAAACAAACAATCCAATAAAAAAATGGGAAGAGGATATGAATAGACACTTCTCCCAGGAAGAAATACAAATGGCCAACAGATATATGAAAAGATGCTCATCTTCTTTAGCTATTAGAGAAATGCAAATCAAAACGGCAATGAGATACCACCTCACACCAGTTCGATTAGCTGTTATTAGCAAGACAGGTAATAGCAAATGTTGGAGAGGCTGTGGAGAAAAAGGAACCCTCATACACTGTTGGTAGGAATGTAAAGTAGTACAACCATTATGGAAGAAAGTATGGTGGTTCCTCAAAAAACTGCAAATAGAACTACCTTATGACCCAGCAATCCCTCTACTGGGTATATATCCCCAAAACTCAGAAACATTGATACGTAAAGACACATTCAGCCCCATGTTTATTGCAGCATTGTTCACAGTGGCCAGGACATGGAAACAACCAAAAAGCCCATCAATAGATGACTGGATAAAGAAGATGTGGCACATATACACTATGGAATACTACTCAGTCATAAGAAATGATGACATCGGAACATTTACAGCAAAATGGTGGGATCTTGATAACATGATACGAAGCGAAATAAGTAAATCAGAAAAAACCAGGAACTGTATTATTCCATACGTAGGTGGGACATAATAGTGAAACTAAGAGACATTGATAAGAGTGTGGTGGTTACGGGGGGAAGGGGGGAATGGGAGAGGGAAAGGGGGTGGGGAGGGGCACAAAGAAAACAAGATAGAAGGTGACAGAGGACAATCTGACTTTGGGTGGTGGGTATGCAACATAATTGAACAACAAGATAACCTGGACTTGTTATCTTTGAATATATGTATCCTGATTTATTGATGTCACCCCATTAAAAAAATAAAATTTAAAAAAAAATAAAAAAATAAAAAAAATTTTCAGATATATCTGCTTAAATTTACAAAGTAGTCTCATAGTTTTTAAATTTCCTCTGTTTTTATTTTTTCCCCCTTGTTATTTCTAATTTTATACATATATAATTGACTCTTTGGTTAAAAAAATTTTGTGTTAGCTAGTGGTTTAAACATTTTAGTCGACTTTTTTTTTACAGAGCCAGCTCTCACCTATCTTTATGACTTCTGCCGGTTTTCTGTGTTTTCTCATTGAAGTGTACTTTGATCCATATTAATGATTTCTTTTGGTTTACTTTCTTATATTTTTCTAAATTTCTGAGTATTTAATTCATTTATCTCATTCTTTAATTTTTAGTCATACAGATAGTTGGTAGTATAAAATTTTCTTTGATAGCTACCTGTATTTCATAGATTTTCCTATGTGGTATATTCACTTCAGTTATTTTTCAAAAAATTCTGCACTTGTGTTTTGTATTTTTTTGAACCAAGAATTATTTAATAGCATTTTTTTAATTTCTAGGTAGAAGAGTCTTCTTTAAATTTTAATGTTAATATTTCTGAAATCTATTAGGGATTTTTTATAGCCAAAGTTGTAGCCAGTGTTCCTGACTTTTCTCCATGCCCACTTAAATTCACACACTAAAGACCTGGCCAATTTTCTTTTCTTTTAGCCAATTTTGATTAGGTTGCCATTTTCATTTGTGGGTATGTCTTTTTGATAAAACTTTATTGTTTATAGCAGAGGTATAGGAACAGGCCAGGTCGAGCCCACCACCTGTTTGGGTAAATAGAGTTTCACTGGGACACAGCCACACCTTTCCATGTATTTATTGTCTGTGACTGATTTTGCTCTTCATTGGCAAAATTGGACACCGCATTTCTCCATGTATAAGATGCTCCCATGTATGAGACACACCTTAATTTTGGAACCCGAATTTAAAAAAAAAAAAGTTTTACATAAAGTTATTGAACTCAAGTTTTACTCATTATAAAATTTATACAACTCCTCATCACTTTCAAAACACCCATCCATTAGCTTGTCCTCATCTGTGTCTGACAATGAATCACTGTCTTCAACAATGAGTGCAAAAACAAGTGCGAAAAAGTGGGAAATGCAAGCAAAAAAAATCTACAACCACTGTATAAGATGCACCCAGTTTTTAGACCCCAAAATTTTTGGGAAAAGGTGCATCTTATACACAGGGAAATACAGTAGTTGTATCTGAGACTAGATGGCACATAAAGCCAATTTATTATGTAAAATATTTATTAGCTATTTATTTTATCTTTAGGCAGAAAGTTTGCCAACCCTGTTTTAGAGGTATATTATTTTGTTCCTTATTCTGTTTTATCTTTTAATAACTTTATGCAGGATTTGATTACATGCATTTTCTGTAACTCATGTTCTATGTTAGACGGCCAGCACTGTCCAATGGAATTTTTCTGCAATGATAGAAATATTCTGCACTGTATAATGGTAACCACTAACCACATGTGGCTGTTAAGAAGTTAAAATGTGGCTAGTGTGACTGAAGTACGAGAATTTTAGTTTTATTAAATTTAATTAACTGATATTTAAATAGCCAGATGTGGTCAATGGCTCCCGGATTAGAAATCATAGTCTATATTCATAGACTATAGTATTAGAAAGGAAAAGTGTTTGGGACAGTCTTTCTGGCCTCCTAACTCTAAGGCACCCTTTTCTTTTGTTTTTTTGGGAAATGGGAAGTTTGGTCAGGAAATTGCTTCATATTTTTTAAGGTCTGCTGGCTTTCCCCCTGCCTTTCATTTATATGAGCTTTCTCATTTCTTTTCCCCATTTCCCCTCTCCTGCTCAATTTGTATTCTGCTCTCAGTGTTCTCTCCTCATTTCTGGGTTTTTCCCTAGCTGTTTGGTTAGACTCGAGAGTGTGTAGGTCCCAGGCCACTCTGTTACTACTTGGCTTTTCCATGAGCTTCTTGTACTCACCCATGAATTTAAGTCTGCAAAGTATCCTCCTCCTTGCAACCTCTGTTCTCAAATGGCCAGTCAAACTTTCCAGTGGCTGGTTATTGGCACTTTGGGGGTCCTCTAGCTCTCAAGGCTATTAGAAGTTTCTTGGTATTCCCTTCACATTCTCTTACACAGTTTTGATATAACACAGTTCTTGTTGCTAGATTGTATGTGATTTCTGTAGAATTTTAGTTTTGCTATATTAGTCATTTGCTGTATCTCTTTTATGGAGTGATATAACAAGAAGACTAAACCATACCATTTTCCCCAAATTCCTTATTATGAATCTTATATGTGATACATACTATCTACATCTCCACATGAGGTTACTGAACTAATCTCTCCACCTTAATTTACAAGAGGGAGAAATCATATTTCACTGAGAAAAAGTGACTTGCCTCAGGCCACAGAGCCAGGTTATATAAAAGCTTAAACCAGAATTCATATTATCAGCCTTTCAGTCCATTATTTTTGTCTTACTTCTTATAAGCAGAAGTTTTTATGGGCAGAATTATCTGATAGCCTGCTGCTTAATACAGTCCAACAATTGGTTCCCTGTTTTGAACGCCCCCTCTTTTTCTCTAAGGCTTGGTGCTGCATCCTGATTGAGAAATATATTTGCTTCTAAGAGTCTCAAGGTGACAGAGAGGAGATAAGGGAAAGCAGGCACAGAGATGACTACTCGGTGCCAATTAGGGGTTTGGGAATCATGGGAAAATATTGTTTTAAGCATTTATGAAAATATTCTGATCTTTTCTCCTTACAGGCCATATAACCTTGGAAAAATGGCTGGTTCCCTCTTGTACTTGCTATGAAAATAAATGTAAAAGTGACTAAGATAGTACTTAGGTCATAGATCTAGTCTGATAATCAATACCCCCTCCTCCTTTTCATTCTTTCTAGCTCTTGCAGTGTAGAAAAAAGACAGAATTTTTGAAGAATTGCTTTATTCCATAATAAAATTTGGCCTGAAGCAGGTGCTTACCTCATGACTTATCTACTGAGATGTTGAAATTGGCAAAATGGAAATGGAAAGATAATCAGAAAAGCCAGGAAACAAATATTCCCTTCCCCCCAAATTTTAAATTCAAACATATGAGTCAGAGGCTCCAGTGGGATCTATCCTAACTGCACAAGTGATAAAGCCCGAGTGGTCCCCAGGCTTAGTTACCTGGACAACATCCCTCTTACTAGTCTCAGTGCCTTCAAGGACTCCCGGATAATCGGAGCCAGTATTGCCATGGTCCCTGGAGTATAACCAACTTCTTGAAAAATAACATTCTTGAAAAAAGAAGCAGAAATCAGAGGAAAATCATGATTATGTAGAAGAAGATATAGCATGTCACTAATGCAGAAAACTGTCCATATTAAATTTTTTTCTCCCCTAGAGTTGAGAAAGCAAATTCCTGCACTGCCTGTGCTGTGCCCGGCTTCCTGTTAAGCACTGTTGTAAATGAACTGCCCATTAAAACTCACCTATAATTTAATAAAAGGCAAAAGGAGTTTGCAATAGAGGCTTATAAGTATACAATATATATTCCCACTTCATAGATAATAAAAGTGTAGCTCGGTGAAGGCAGGAAATACTGCTTAACTGTCAAAGTATTCCAGAAATCCCCTGTCGAACACCAAATATGAGTGGAGAGAAATTAATGGAAATAACTGGGTTTTCCCTAATTGATAGAATTTTCACAAATCTACTACCCAGCTGTGGGCCATTCAGTGTCCACACAGCTCTGGTGATAGTGAGGTAGAGTTTAGGAACCCAGAGGGAAGAAACCAGAGACAGGCCAGCCGCCTGCAGCAATGGGATTGCTGATTAGCCCTAGATTCATAGCAGTGAAAATGCTGATGGGATGTAGAGGTCAAGCAGTCCTGCTCCCCATTTTACAGAGAAGACAGTGCTGTTGCTTGTGTTGCAGGAATTACTGCCCAGTTCACAGAACAAGTTATCAGCAGAGGGAGAAAGTGAACCTCAAATGCCAGAGTGCTTTTCTCTCCATCACATGGCTTCCTGGAGGTATTTTATCAAAATTTCCCACATAAACTCTCCATCCAAATGAATGTTGGACGGAATTTCAGATATTTTAGGTGAGGAATATTTCTTCAGAGATACTTTCTTATATATATATATATATATATATATATATATATATATATATATATATATATAATTTTATTTTTTTAATGGGGCAACATCAATAAATCAGTATACATATATTCAAAGATAACAAGTCCAGGTTATCTTGTTGTTCAATTATGTTGCATACCCATCACCCAAAGTCAGATTGTCTTCTGTCACCTTCTATCTAGTTTTCTTTGTGCCCCTCCCCACCCCCTTTCCTTCTGCCTTTCCCCCCTCCCCCTGTAACCACCACACTCTTATCAATGTCTCTTAGTTTCACTTTTATGTCCCACCTATGTATGGAATAATGCAGTTCCTGTTTTTTTCTGATTTACTTATTTCGCTTCGTATCATGTTATCAAGATCCCACCATTTTGCTGTAAATGAGCCAATGTCATCATTTCCATAGTGTATATGTGCCACATCTTCTTTATCCAGTCATCTATTGACGGGCTTTTTGGTTGTTTCCATGTCCTGGCCACTGTGAACAATGCTGTAATAAACATGGGGCTGCATGTGTCTTTACGTATCAATGTTTCTGAGTTTTGGGGGTATATACCCAGTAGAGGGATTGCTGGGTCATAAGGTAGTTCTATTTGCAGTTTTTTGAGGAACCACCATACTTTCCTCCATAATGGTTGTACTACTTTACAGTCCCACCAACAGTGAATGAGGGTTCCTTTTTCTCCACAGCCTCTCCAACATTTGCTATTACCTGTCTTGTTGATAATAGCTAATCTAACAGGAGTGAGGTGGTATCTCATTGTAGTTTTGATTTGCATTTCTCTAATAACTAATGAAGCTGAGCATCTTTTCATATATCTGTTGGCCATTTGTATCTCTTCCTGGGAGAAGTGTCTGTTCATGTCCTCTTCCCATTTTTTTATTGGATTGTTTGTTTGTTTGTTGTTGAGTTTTATGAGTTCTTTGTAAATTTTGGATATTAGGCCCTTATCTGAGCTGTCGTTTGAAAATATCAGTTCCCATATAGTTGGCTGTCTGTTTATTTTGATATCAGTTTCTCTTGCTGAGCAAAAACTTCTTAGTCTGATGTAGTCCCATTCATTAATTTTTGCCTTCACTTCTCTTGCCATTAGAGTCAAATTCATAAAATGCTCTTTAAAACCCAGGTATGAGTTGAGTACCTATGTCTTCTTCTATGTACTTAATTGTTTCAGGTCTTATGTTTAGATCTTTGATCCATTTTGAGTTAATTTTAGTACAGGGGGACAAACTATAGTCGAGTTTCATTCTTTTGCATGTGGCTTTCCAGTTTTCCCAGCACCATTTATTGAAGAGGCTTTCTTTTCTCCATTGTGTGTTGTTGGCCCCTTTATCAAAAATTATTTGACTATATATATGTGGTTTTATTTCTGGACTTTCTATTCTGTTCCATTGGTCTGAGTGTCTATTTTTCTGCCAATACCATGCTGTTTTGATTGTCGTGGCCCTATAATAGAGTTTGAAGTCAGGTATTGTAATGCCCCCAGCTTCATTCTTTTTCTTTAGGATTGCTTTGGCTATTCGGGGTTTTTTATAGTTCCATATAAATCTGATGATTTTTTGCTCTATTTCTTTAAAGAAGTCATTGGAAGTTTGATGGGAATTGCATTAAATTTGTATATTGCTTTGGGTAATATAGCCATCTTGATTATATTTATTCTTCCTAACCAAGAACAAGGTATATTCTTCCATCTCATTATATCTTTTTCGATTTCCCTTAACAATGGTTTATAGTTTTCATTATATAAGTCCTTTACATTCTTTGTTATGTTTATTCCTAAGAATTTTATTTTTTTTGTTGCAATCGTGAAGGGGATTATTCTTTTGAGTTCATTCTCAGTTGTTTCATTGTTGGCATATAGAAAGGCTATTGACTTCTGTATGTTAATTTTGTATCCTGCGACCTTACTGTATTGGCTTATTGTTTCTAGTAGTCTTTTTATGGATTCTTTGGGGTTTTCGATGTATAGGATCATATCATCTGCAAAAAGTGATACCTTTACTTCTTCTTTTCCTATATGGATGCCTTTTATTTCTTTGTCTTGTCTGATTGCTCTGGCTAGAACCTCTAGTACCACATTAAATAAGAGTGGAGAGAGTGGACAACCCTGTCTTGTTCCTGATTTAAGGAGGAAAGCCTTCAGTTTAGTGCCATTTAATATGATGTTAGCTGATGGTTTATCATATATGACCTTTATCATGTTGAGATATTTTCCTTCTATACCCATTTTGTTGAGAGTCTTAAACATAAAATTGTGTTGTATTTTATTGAAAGCCTTTTCTGCGTCTATTGATATGATCATGTGGTTTTTGTTCTTTGTTTTGTTTTGTTGATATGGTGTATTATGTTAACTGTTTTATGTATGTTGAACCATCCTTGAGATTCTGGGATGAATCCCACTTGATCATGATGTATTATTTTTTTAATATGTTGTTGTATTCGATTTGCTAGTATTTTGTTTAGTATTTTAGCATCTGTATTCATTAGAGATATTGGTCTGTAGTTTTCTTTTTTTGTGCCATCCTTGCCTGGTTTTGGTATGAGGGTTATGTTGGCCTCATAAAATGTGTTTGGAAGTATTGCTTCTTCTTCAATTTTTTGGAAGACTTTGAGTAGAATAGGAACCAAGTCTTTTTTGAATGTTTGATAAAATTCGCTGGTATAGCCGTCAGGGCCTGGACTTTTATTTTTGGGGAGGTTTTTAATGGTTTTTTTTATTTCTTCTCTACTGATAGGTCTGTTTAGGCTTTCTGCTTCTTCTTGACTCAGTCTAGGAAGGTTGTATTGTTCTAGGAATTTGTCCATTCCTTCTAGGTTGTTGAATTTAGTGGCATAAAGTTTTTCATAGTATTCTACAATAATTCTTTGTATATCTACGGTGTCCGCGGTGATTTCTCCTCTTCATTTTGGATTTTGTTTATATGAGTTCTTTCTCTTTTTTCCTTGGTAAGTCTTGCCAAGGGTTTGTTAATTTTGTTGATCTTTTCAAAGAACCAGCTCCTTGTTCTATTAATTTTTTCTACAGTCTTTCTGTTCTCTAATTCATTTATTTCTGCTCTGATTTTTATTATCTCCTTTCTTCGGCTGGTTTTGGGGTTTTTTTGTTCTTCTTTTTCTAGTTCCTTAAGGTGTGAAGTTAAGTGGTTCACTTGGGCTCTCTCTTGTTTGGTCATATAGGCCTGAAGTGATATGAACTTCCCTCTTATCATTGCTTTTGCTGCATCCCATAGATTCTGATATGTCGTATTGTCATTTTCATTAGTCTGTATATATCTTTTGATCTCTGCACTTATTTCTTCTTTGACCCATTCATTTTTTAAAAGTATGTTGTTTAGTTTCCACATTTTTGTGGGATTTTTTTCCTCTTTTTTGCAGTTGAATTCTAGTTTCAAGGCTTTATGATCAGAAAATATGCTTGGTACAACTTCAATTTTTCTGAATTTGCTGATGTTGTTTTTGTGGCCCAACATATGGTCAATTCTTGAGAATGATCCATGTACACTGGAGAAAAATGTATACTCAGTCACTTTGGGATGAAATGTCCTGTAGATGTCTATCATATCCAGGTGCTTTAGTGTTTTGTTTAAGGCCACTATGTCTTTGTTGATTCTCTGTTTGGATGACTGATCTAGAGCCGTCAGCGGTGTATTGAGGTCTCCAAGTATGATTGTGTTTTTGTCAGTTTTTGTTTTAAGGTCAATAAGTAGCTGTCTTATATATTTTGGTGCTCCTTGGTTTGGTGCATATATATTAAGAATTGTTATGTCTTCTTGATTCAGTGTCCCCTTAGCCATTATGAAATGGCCATTTTTGTCTCTGAGTACTTTTGCTGTCTTGTAGTTAGCATTATCAGATATGAGTATTGCTACGCCTGCTTTTTTTTGGATGTTATTTGCTTGGAGTATTGTTTTCCAGCCTTTCACTTTGAATTTGTTTTTATCCTTGTTACTTAGATGAGTTTCCTGTAGGCAGCATACAGTTGGATTTTCTTTTTTAATCCATTCTGCTACTCTGTGCCTTTTTATTGGTGAATTTAATCCATTTACATTTAGTGTAAGTATTGACACTTGTGAGTTCCCTATTGCCATTTTTAATCTTGCTTTTTGTTAGTTTTGTGTCTTGTTTGATCCTTCTCTTTTGTTTTTCTATCTTTTGTTTTTATTTGGTTGTATTCCATACATCTTTCCTCTATTGCTCTCTTTTTTATCTCATGTGCTTCTGTGGTGGTTTTTTCAATAGTGGTTACCTTTAAGTAATGAAAAGGGTTCCTACCCTGTTCATTGTAGCAAACTATTTTGTGAGTACTTTTGTACTCCATCGTCCTTTGCTACTGTTAATCTCCATCTTCTCCCCCCCCCCTTTCTTTTTGTTGTTGTCACAGTTTAAATTTGGTTTTATTGTGTTCTTCTTGGAGCTTTTACTTGTGGCTTTGTTTTTTTTTTGGTTTTTTTTTGTTCTTTGTATCTGATTGGAGAACCCCCTTTAGTAATTCCTGGAGTGGGGCTTTTCTGATGATAAATTCCCTCATCTTTTCTGTATCTGTGAATGTTTTTATTTCTCCTTCGTATTTGAAGGATAGCTTTGATGGGTATAGTATTCGTGGCTGAAAGTTCCTCTCTTTCAGGGCTTTAAATATTGGGGTCCACTCTCTTATAGCTTGTAGAGTTTCTGCTGAGAAATCTGATGATAATCTAATGGACCTTCCTTTATATGTTGTATTCTTCTTTTCCCTGGCTGCCTTGAGAATTTTTTCTTTGCTGTTGGTTTGTGCCAATTTCATTATGATATGCCTTGGAGTAGGTTTGTTGGGGTTAAGAAAACTCGGAGTTCTGTTTGCTTCTTGAACTTGAGGCTTTAGTTCTTTCTACAGGCTTGGGAAGTTCTCATCTATTATTTGTTTATGTTCTCCATTCCATTTTCTCTCTCTTCTCCCTCTGATATACCTATTATTCTTATGTTATTCTTTTTCATGGAGTCAGATAATTCTTGTAGGGCTATGTCATTTTTTTTTGAGTCAGAGATACTTTCATTGCCCCTTTTCAACATCACCAGATAGACAGCCAGTTACTCAATCTGCACATACTAATCTGTCTAAGTTGACTGTGAAGACATAGTATTCTCCATCCCAATCAGGAGTCACAGTCACAATCTATTTTATTTTTTTTTCCAGTTCAATGCACTAACTAAAATTCTGTGGTGTCACTTAACCGGTCAACTCTGAGGCCCCTCTAAGGCCTGCAGATAAAGATCTGATCATGTATACAGCAAACTAAAAAGCTTTTGCACAGCAAAGGAAACCATCAACAAAATGAAAAGGCAACCCACTGAATGGGAGAACATATTTGCCAATGATACATTTGATAAGGGGTTTTCCAAAGT
This sequence comes from Saccopteryx bilineata, assembly GCF_036850765.1. Taxonomy (NCBI): domain Eukaryota; kingdom Metazoa; phylum Chordata; class Mammalia; order Chiroptera; family Emballonuridae; genus Saccopteryx; species Saccopteryx bilineata. The sequence goes on along the minus strand of NC_089497.1, from coordinate 66,262,977 downwards.
ATAAAAGAACTTATACAACTCAACACCAGGAAGACAAACAGTCTAATTAAACATTGGGCAGGCCCTGGCCAGTTGACTCAGTGGTAAAGCGTTGACCCTGGAAAGTCACAGGTTTGATTCCCAGCCAGGGCACACAGGAGAAGCACCCAATTGCTTTTCTACCCCTCCCCCTTTTCTTTCTATCTATCTCTCTCTTCCCCTCCCGCAGCCAAGGCTTCATTGGAGCAAAGTTGGCCCGGGCGCTGAGGATGGCTCCATGCCTCTGCCTCAGGTTCTAGAATGGCTCCAGTTGTAACAAATCAACACCCCAGATGAGCAGAGCATCACCCCCTAGTAAGCATGCCAGGTGGATCCTGGTTGGCTGTATCTAGGAGTCTGTCTCACTTCCTCTCTGCTTTTCACTTCAGAAAAATAATAATAATAAACACTGGGCAAAGGACCTGAATAGACACTTCTCCTAAGAGCACAAAAAGATGGCCAATAGGCATATGAAAAAAATGCTCAACATCATCAATAATCAAAGATATACAAATAAGAACCACAATGAGGTATCACCTCAATCAGTGAGAATGGCTATCATCAATAGATCAACAAACAAGTTCTGGTAAGGAGGTGGAGAAAAGAGAATATTTGTGCACTGTTCGTGGGAATGCAGATTGGTGAATCACTGTGGGAAGCAGTATGGAATTTCCTCAAAAAATTGAAACTGGAACTGCCTTTTGATCCAGCCATCCTACTTTTGGGAATCTCTCTGAAGAAACTCAAAACACTAATTTGAAAGAATATATGTATATCTATGTTCATTGCAACATTATTTATAATAGCTAAGATCTGGAAACAAATCTGTTATTAGATGAGTGGATAAAAAACTGTTATTTTTATACAATGAAATACTACTATGTGGCCATAAAAAAGAAGAAAATATTTTGCAACATCATGGAAAGATCTGGAGATTATTATGTTAAGTGAAATAAGCCAGTCAGAGAAAAACAAATATCGTATGATCTCCTTTATATGCAGAATCTAATGAGCAAAATAAACTGATGAACAAAATAGACACAGAGACATGGGTACATGAAACAGACTGACAGCTGCCAGAGGAGAGAAGGGGTTGGAGTAAATGCACACCCACACATAGCACAGGAACACAGACAACAGGGGGAGAATGTGATTGGAGGTGAGCAAAGAGGGGGAATGGAGACAGGAAGAAACATTGCTTGAGGTGATGGGTGCACAGTGCAGTGTATAGACGAATCTGTACCTCAATAAATTTAATAAATAAAACAAAAAGAAAAAAGACACAGACTTGCACTACCCATGTTTCTCTACCCTCCTTAAACTCTCATTTGGGTTAAGATGGTTGGGGAGAAGGGAAGCATTCAACAACTGAGACCCTGGACACCCATATTCTTAAAAAGTCTAATGTAACAGACAGAAATGATAATTCTACTTACAGCCTGGGACATGATGTGAAACATGCCTGGCACACTAATGCTCTGTGCCTCAGAAAAGAAGAATTCCCAGATAAAACAGCAATTAAGACTTGAAAAAACAGAAGGACTCAAAGCCTGGAAAAGGGTCAGGAATGAGTTATATTAGGGGCAGCAAAGGGAATGGAAGAGGGGGTTGTCTTATCATTAATCCAGTTCTTTTTAAAAACATTTTTTATTGTGTCAAAAGATATATAATATAAAATTTCCATTTTAACCAATTTTAAGTGTAGAGTTTAGGGCCATTAATCACATTCACAAAATTGTGCGACCATCACCACTATCTATTTTCACAACTTCTTTATCACTCCAGACACCCTTAAACAATAACCATTCAACAATGATTATCTTTCCCCACTCCCCTGGCCTCCAGTAACCTCTGTTCTACTTTCTGTGTCTATAAATTTGACAACTCTAGTAGGTACCTCATTAAAGGGAAAAAATTTTGATCATACAAAATTTGTAGGTTCTAGTCAGTTGGCTCAGCAGTAGAGTGTCAGCCCACTGAGTGGATGTCCCAAGTTTGATTCCGGTCAGGGCACACAGGAGAAGCAACCATCTGCTTCTCCCCCTCTTTACCCCCATCTCTCTTTCTCTCTTTCTTTCTTCCCCTTCCACAGCCATGGCTCGAATGGTTCGAGCAAAGTTGGGCCCATGGAGTAAAGATGGCTCCATGGCCTCACCTCAGGAGCTAAAAAATAAATAAAATAATAAAAAAGCTCAGTTGCCTAGCAACAGAGCAGCAACTGCAGATGGGCAGAGCATCCCATAGTAGGGGTACTGCCAGGTGGATCCTGGTTTGGGCACATGTCTGTCTCTGCCTCCTTGCCTCTCACTTAATTAAAAAAATATATATATATATATTGTAGTTTGTCTCTCCTCAGAGTTACATTCCCTTTTTATAGACTTCAGAGATATGTACTGGAAATAAACATTCTTCTGATTCAATAGTGTTAGGCTCCTTAGCTGCTTTTCTCTTACTTTTTACTGAGAAAATATAGCAAAGACATTATTATTTTAAAAAATCATATCTGATAAAGGGTAGACTGGACAGAGAGTAACACAGCTGCATGTTATTCTTCCCCTATTCTTGGACTATGTACTTTCTTCATCTGGAAAGAGAAACTGGGCTTGAACACAATCCCTAACATTAATTTGACCCCAAGAAAAGGGTTTAAAGTTTCTGAGCCTTAGTTTCTTTATCTTTTAGTTAGTTGAGAATAATAAAACATATGTATAGTAGAGAGGTTGATGGGATTAAATTAAGTCACTTCACAAAAGGAAATTGGACTGTGTCAAATATAGAGTAAATGAAAAATGGCTGCTTAATGTAGTTAAGTGTGCTGAGTGATGAACACGTGTCAGGTCCTGTGATAGGTGTACCGGGGTTAGAAAAATTAATAATGGCATTAAATCAATAATTGGTATTGATAACTACCATTCATTCAACAAATCTCTTTGGGCATCCCACAGTGTATTGGGTCCTCGAGAAGGCAATGGGCAGTCCCTACCCTCAAGTTGCTCACAGTCACATTCAAGGAGGCAGAGGTAAGCAGGTACTTAGAGCAGAGTGTGATGAGCACTACCACAGCTTAGCAACATGGAAGGAGCCTACTCCTGGCTTGAGATGTCAGGGAGGGCTTCACTAAGGATATGATGACATATGAAGTGAAAGAAAAGTGATAGTATTTGAGGATGATAGAACAACTCCCACAAAGTCCTGTAAACTAAAAAAAACATAAAATAGTCAAGGTTTGTTAGTTGTTTAATGAGTGACGTAAAATTTGGAGGCAGCAAATGATGAGAGAGAGTTCTGCAGCAATAGGAATAGGCTAGATTACTAAAGATCATAAGAGGCAGATGAGGCTCAGACTAAAGAGAATAAAGAAACGTTAACTGGGGGAGTGGCACGGTCTGATTTGAGTTTTAGGAGGTCACCCTGGCTTCTGTGTAGACAATGGATTGAGTGAACGCAGGAGGACCAGGAGGCACTACAGGGATCCAGGTGAGGCATGGTAATGGCTGGCAATAAAGAAGGAGAGAAGTTGAAAAACTTGAGAGAGGGAATGTTGAAAACATTTAGTGACTGAGTAGAATCATAAAAGTCAAGCCGACCCTGAAATGGTTGGAGGAACATTGGCAATTAAGGAGTAATAACTCTAAATATAATGCGGAATCCTAGACTGAATCCTGACTTGGGGGGAAATTGCTATAAAGCACAGTGTTAAGAGAATCAGTAAAATTTGAATATGAACTGTATATTAGTATTTATATTGCATCAATGTTAAATTTTCTGAACTTGGTAATTACATGTTTCTATTCTCTGAAAATACATGCTGATATATTTAGGCATGGATATTTATGAGAGAAAACTAGAAAATGTGACAAAATGTTAATAGTGGGTGAATGGATAAATCTGGTTGAAGTTTATATGCAAGTCCATTATGAAAATTCATGCACTTTTTTATAGGTCCCAAATTTCTTCAAATTAAGATTTTTTAAAAATTATATATAAAAGTATTCTTCCCAACCTGACCTATAGACTCAATTTCAACCCAATTATAATCCAGCAAGTTATTTTGTGGATATAAACAAACTGATTCTAAGTTTATATGGAGAGACCAAATAGCTAGGATAGACAACATAGTAATGAAGGAGAAGAACAAAGTTGGAGGATTGAGGCCACCCAACTTTAAGACTTGCTGTAAAACTACAGTGATCAAGACAGTGTGGTTTTGGTCAAAGAATAAACAAATAGATCAAAGGAACAGAATAGAAAGCCCAGAAATAGGTCCTCAACTGATCTTTGACAAAAGATCAAAGGCTATACAGTGGAGCAAAGACAGTCTTTTCAACATATAGTGCTGAAACAACTATACATCCACATGCTAAAATAACAAGAATCTAGACACAAACCTTACACCCTTCTCAAAAATTAACACAAAATGGATCATGGCCTTAAATGTAAAATACAAACTAAAAACTCTTAGAAGATAAAAATAGGAGAAAATTGACATGACTTTGGGTATGATGACTTTTTAGTTATACCACCACAAATATGATCTATAAAAGAAATAATTGATAAGCTGAACTTCATTAAAATTAAAAACTTCTGCTCTATGAAAGGCAATGTCAAGAAAATGAGAAGACAGCCAAAGACTGAAAGAAATGTTTGTAAAAGACACATCCCATAAAGGATTGTTATACAAAATATATTTTTAATAAACTCTTAAAACCCAATAGAAACCAATCTGATTTTTAAAATGAGCCAAAAACCTTAACAGGCACCTAATCAAAGAAGATATACTGATCGAAAATAAGCAAATGAAAAGATATTCCACATATGTCAGCTAGGAAGCACAAACTGAAACAGCAGTGATATTCCATTACAAATTTATCAGAATCGCTGAAAACTGGAACAAGGACAGCACCAAATTCTGGTGAGGATGTGGAGCAATGCAAACTCATTCCTTGTTGGTGGGAATGCAAAGTGGCACAGCTACTTTGGTGGTATTTTGCAAATTGCACATACTCTTAGCATACAATTCAGCAATCATGCTCCTTGGTATTTACCCAAAGAAGTTGAAAACTTATCCCATAAAAAACAAATAAACAAAAAACAAACAAAAACAGACCCAGCACATAGGTTTTATAGCAGCTTTATTCATAATTGCTGAAATATAGGTAAATAAACTTTGGTAAGTATATCCAGGCATTGCAATATTATACAGTGCTGAAAAGAAATAAGCTATCAAAAAAAGAAAGAGATAAAAGAAAGAAAGAGAGAAAGAAAGAGAAAAGCAAAGAAAAGAAAAGGATAGAATTAAGCTATCAAGTTATGAAAAGACATGGAAGAAACTTGAATGCATCTTACTAAGTGAAAGAAGTCAATCTGAAAAGACTGTAGACTGTATGATTCCAACTATATGACTTTCTGAAAAAGTTAAAACCATGAAGACAATACAGAGAACAATCATGGACAAATGATAGGAAGCACACAGAAGATTTTTAAGGCAGTGAAAGTACTTTGTGTGATACCATAATGATGAATACATATCATTTATACATTTTTTCAAACCCATAGAATGTTCAACACCAAGAGTGCACTCTAATGTAAACTATGAACTTTGAGGTGATTATGATGTGTCAATGTAGGCTTATCAATTACAGCAAATGTACCATTCTGGAGGAAGAGGGGATGTGGATAATGAGGGAGGCTGTGTACCTGTGGAGGGGTATATGGAAAATCACTGTATTTTCCTCTGAGTTTTGTGAAGAACTTTAGAACTACTCCAAAAAATAAAGTATTTAAAAAGTTATTTTCCAGAAACATTTTTTTTAAGTGCAGAACAGAAAGGTATGAGGAAACTTTGGGTGATGGTAATGTCTTGCATCTTGAGGATGGCGATGGTTGCACTAATGCCTACATCCACCAAAACTCAGCCAATTCACACTTCAAGTGGGTCCAGTTTGTGAAAAATTAATTGTACCTCAATAAAGTTTTTATAAGTGCATATAAATTTAGAGTTGTGAAAGTTTATTTCTAAACATAATTATAAGAAACAAATTTTATTAACTCCATATAATTTATATAAATTCCACTTTAAAAATTATCTTTCAAAAATTAGATTTAAAAATGCATTAAAAATGTTAAAAAAAAGAACTCCAAAGAATCCTCCAAAAACTATTAGAAACAATAAACCAATACAGTAAAGTTGTAGAAAACAAAATCAATATACAAAAGTCCACTGCTTTCCCATATGCCAAAAATGAAACATCTGATAATGAACTTAAGAAAACAATTCCTTCTACAATTTCAACAAAAAAATAAAATAAAATACCTAGGAATAAGCCTTACAAAAGCTGTGAAGGACCTATATACTGAAAACTGCACATGATTATTGAGAGAAATTGAAAAAGACACAAAGAAATGAAAAAATATTTCATGTTCATGGATTGAAAGAATCAACATAATTAAAATGGCCATATTACCCAAAGCAATATGCAAATTTAATGTAATCCCTATCAAAATCCCAATGTTATTTTTTAAAGAAATAGAACAAAAATTTACCAGGTTTGTATGGAACCACAAAATAACCCAGATAACCAAAGCAATCTTGAGGGAAAAGAATGAAGCCACACTACCTAACTTCAAATTATACTAAAGAGCTATGATAATCAAAGAAGCACAGTATTGGGAGAAAAGCAGACATACAGACAAATGGAACAGAATTGAAAGCCCAGAAATAAAACCACATATATATGAACAAATCATCTTCAACAAAGGAGCCAAAAACATACAATGGAGAAAAGAAAGCCTCTTTAATAAATGGTGCTGGGAAAATTGGAAAGCCACATACAAAAGAATGAATCTTGACTACACCTTGTCTTCCTGCACAAAAATTAATTCAAAATATATCAAAGACCTAAATATAAAATCTGAAACATTAAATTACACAGAAGAAAACATAGGTACTAAACCCATGGACCTTGGCTGTAGAGAACAATTTATGAATTTGACCTCAAAGGCAAGGGAAGTAAAGGCAAAAATAAATGAATGGGACTATATCAAACTAAAAATATAAATTCTACACAGACAAAAAAAACCCACACTGACAACAAAACAAATAGGCAGCCAACTGAATGGGAGATGATATTTGCTAATGACAGCCCCAATAAGGGGTTAATATCCAAAATATATAAAGAACTCACAAACAAGCAAAAAATCCAGTTAAAAAATGGGGAGAGGACCTGAACAGACACTTCTACCAATAGGACATACAATTGGCCAACAGGTACCTAAAAAGATACTTATCTTCACTAGCTATTTGAGAAATGCAAATCAAAACTACAATGAGATACCACCTCACACCTGTTAGATTGGCTATTATCAACAGGACAGGTAATACAAGTGTTGGAGAGGCTGTGGAGAAAAAGGAACCCTCATTCACTACTGGTGGGAATGCAAATTAGTACAACCATTATGGAAGAAAGTATGGTGGTTTCTCAAAAAATTAAGAATTACCATATGACCCAGCAATCTTTCTACTGGGTATCTACCCACAAAACTCGAAAACATTGGTATGTAAAGACACATGCACCCCCATGTTTATCACAGTATTATTCACAGTGGTCAAGACATGGAAACAACCAATGTCCCTCGATAGAGGATTGGATAAAAAAGATGTGGTATATATATACAATGGAATACTACTCAGCCATAAGAAATGATGACATAGACCCTGGCTGGTTGGCTCAGTGGTAAAGCGTCAGCCCAGCGTGTGGAGATCTTCAGTTCAATTCCTGGCCAGGGCACACAGGAGAAGTGCCCATCTGCTCTCTACCCTTCCCCACCTTCTTTCTCTCTATCTCTCTTTTCCCCTCCCACAGCCAAGGCTCCATTGGAGCAAAGTTGGCCTGGGCGCTGAGGATGGCTCCATGGCCTCAGGCGCTAGCTAAAATGGCTTAGATTTGCAGCTGAGCAATGCCCCAGAAGAGCTGAACATCGCCCTCTGGTGGGCATGCCAGCTGGATCCCTGTCAGGGCACATGTGGGAGTCTGTCTGCCTGCCTCTCACCCCACCCCTCACTTCTCACTTTGGAAAAATACAAAAAAAATTGATGACATAGTGACATTTGTGACATGGATGGACCTTAAGAACATTATACTGAGTGAAATAAGTAAATCAGAAAAAGCTAAGAACTGTATGATTTCACACATAGGTGGGATATAAAGTTGAAACTCATGGACATAGATAAAAGAGAAATGGTTACCAGGGAGAGAGGATATGGGGAGGGGGATGAGATAGAGGGTGAGGGGAAGGGTGTAAAGAGGGACAAATATAAAGTGACAGAAATTATTTGACTTTGGGTGATGGGTATACAACATAGTCAACAGTTCAAATGCTATAGAAATGTTCATTTGAAAGCTAGGTACTTTTATTGATCAATGTCACCCTGTTAAAGTTAATTTTCTAAATAAAATTTTTAAAAAAGAGAGGGAAATAAAAGAAAATGCTAAAAAAACCAATCCCTTAATATATATCATTGTGGTCAGTGCATCACAAATTAAATTTATGAAACATTTCTTTTGGAATTTTTTTTATATTTGAAGATCATTTACTTTATTGACAGGAATTTTGAAAAAGATGAATGTCTTTATGAACTACTTCACTTAAATACCAAGACTTAACTTTGTAAAGTATTAAGAATAAAATATAATGGAAATAACTCTATATTATAAATAAGCAGTTTTTTTCTAAATAAATAAGCCCAGAATGAGTAGAGCAGTGCATTTCTTTCAAGTTTGAACTGGCCATTGCTTGATAGTTGCTGAAGCTGGTTGACAGGTACCTAAAAGTTCATTATACATTTCTGTCTTCCTTTGAATGTGTTTAAAGCTCTCCATAATGAAAGGTTTTAAAAAGTAAGCTGACCAAATGGAGTTTTGCTGAAGCAATTAGTTTACAACACTAAAAGCAAGCTAACTCAGAGCTGTCGCTGCTTGGCAACATTTCTGTGAGGATCTTTCCAAGAAGGATTCCCATGTGACAATCAGGCAGTGCACAACATCCTTCCTGAACTGTCTGAGAATCACTCTGGACCATGTCATAGTATCTTTTTCAAGAACCAAGTGTCACTTCCTCTGTGGGGACTTCCTGACTGCCACCAGCACAAACTATTTCTCCCAATGTGCTCCGATGACAGCATGTTTACCTGGGCTGCGTGGGTTAGTTTATAAAGATACCCGACTTCTCCTCTCAATTGTAAGCCCCTGACATCCCTGTATCCCCTGGACAGAACCCTTGTGGTTACTTAAATAACATTTGTGAAATGAGTCTCTTTCTCTGAGTTTCTTCCTCGTATATGTAAAAAGACATTTCCCAGGATCAAAAGTATATTTTATCCTTTCAGGACCCTAAAAGGCTCTCACTTCAGGATTACCTTGGCTCCCAGCAAAGGAACAGGTACCCTTCTGGCTTACCAATTCCTTGTATAAGTGAACATAATCATTCTTTTGTCTTATACAAGACGAGTGAAGTCCAGAAAATTTCTCAGACATCCCATAATAGAAAACTTGAGGGAAATTATAAACAGGTATAACAAACTACCAAAAAATTCCTAACAGAGTTTTAATTTAAGCTGAAAATGATCTTTAAGAATATGACTCTCTTATCTGAATTCTCTTCCCTATTAAATTCCCTAAAAAGTGAAACTGTCATTTTCCATCAGTAAAATGTGTATGTAAAATGCAAGACTTCCTACATTATCCTCTAGTCCTCAAGCATGGTACTCTTATGCACTATAGTACCTTTATTCTCACATCTGCTTCCTCACCTGGTAGCGTTATGGCATTCTGTTCAGTTTCAGGGAACTTAAATGTATACTCAAGTGTCACCTTAACTCCTTTAGCCCAAAACAATCTCCTTTAAAAAAAACCTATATCATTTTATCATTTTATCATTTCTTGTTCTAAACCTCTCTGAGAGCAGGTGTCATATCTGGTTCAGCTAAAAAGCTCATCACATCTGTACATTGTCTTGCACCTAACAGATGTTCAGCAAATAAATGAATTGAAGAGTCAATAAATATGTTTTACTAATTAAACTTTTTCATCAAATTTTTTGCTGGTTTTGGCATTGCATATGCATTCCCTCGGCTGTTTTTATTTCCTTTATTTCTGAAAATATTTGCTACCATAAAGTTTGTGAAAATAGTAGAAATAAGCTAGTTGTCCTTGGTAGGTCACTAAAATGTAAGCAAAAGCTGAAAAGCTCTTTCAAAAGGAGAGAATCTAGGAAGTCTAAGATGTGATGACCACCCTCCAAGGGAAGTCATTCTTGACTACTGAGTGGAAAACAATTTCATAACTTTTTCAGGTTTAATTGTGAGACTTTTCAAGATGTGATGACTGTTTTGCTTCTATTGGGTGTCTGGTGAGAATATCCATTAAGTGTGAATAATTGGCTGTGGTTTTATATTTTTAATTTTACTTTTTTAAAAGGTATGACTGTATTCTCTTTCTCTTTTCTCCCATTTTTTTTCTTTTATGTCAATGTCTCACCTTCTGTTCTATCTCTTCCTAATTCCCACCCTGCTTTCTCTCCCCACTCTTTCATTCTTTTTCTCTTTATCTCTTCCCTTCTTCTCCCAACTATCCCCTTCTTCCGTTTCTCCCACTATACCTCCTACCCATGTCATTTATTTTAAAATGTATTTAAAATAAAAAAGTCACCCACATGAGTCTGAAACCTGATCTTAGATCTATTCACTGGTGGAGAAAGACATCAGAGATGTGGTGAGGAATCCACTCTAGATAATGAAATCAATTCAGAAGAGGTGGCCCAGAAAGCATAGTGACAAGTGACAAGAGGGCACCAAGCTCATTTGGTTTGATGCCAGGCAAAAATTGGCATTAAAGACATCTAACATAAGATCATGTATTGCCTTAAAGCTTTTCTGGGGCACAATGACAGGAGGCCAGCCTGGGAGCAGGCAATGACTGCAGTCCTGAAAGGGTATTGGGCTCAGGGAGGCATTTGTAAAGCAGGGAGCAGAGTCTCAGCCATGTGGCTAAGGTTGGCCATTCACTGAGGGGATTGACAAAAGCAAGCAGAGCTCTGAGCCCTGCAGGCCTAGTTCCTAGGGAAATAACCCATCTAGAACCTCTGACTGACCTAAGGGAACAGAACATGAAAAGAGAAAGTTCCCCAAGCGGAAATCAATAAAAGAGCTTTGTTACAAGAGTGAAGAAAGAGTCAAATTCCCCAAACAGGCAATCCATGATCAGAGCCAGACAATCCTAGGCTGCTGACCTAGTTCTTCCTTAAAATAATTTTAAAAAGGTTGTTTCTGGAAACTGGTGAAGGGATGCAAAGAAGGGTCCAGTGGCTGTAGGCCATTTCATCATCAACTGGAAGTAGAAGCAGCACTGTTAGTGGTTATGATGGTACACTACCCCTGGGCTGGTATTCAAATATCAAGGTCACCATTTAGGAGGTGAAAGACCTTGGGAAAGTAACTTAATCTCTCTTTAGCTTGGTTTTCTCATCTGTAAAGTAGAAGCAAACAGTGATAAAGTCATGAGGCTGTTATGCGGACAAAATAATCCTTACTTACAAAAGGATTAGAATAGTGTTTGACATACAGGGTTTGTTATGAATGAATGAATGAATGAATGAATGAATGAATGAATGAATGAAAGAAAGAAAGAACTTTCCTTCAGATTTACATACTCTCAACCAAAATACTTTTTTTATTAAAGTCCTTCTATTTACCCAAATCAACTGAATTACATTTAATATAATAGAGTCATTAGTTTTTCTGAGCAACTGATCCATTTTCATGAACCAAACTTAGACCACCTGAACTTGGCCCCAAATTAACCTAACACAATAAAACCTGAATATGGGGGTTGTTTGCCTGTGCTTCAAACCTTGGGGGAAATGCCAACAATATCTTCATCACTTTTACTTGAAACCCCATCCTCGTCTTTACCACCCCCAGATTTCTTCTACCCTAATATCCCAGGAAACAGCATAGCATCATGGTTAAGAGGACAGGCTATGGCCTTAGACATGACTCGTACAAATGTCAATTCTATCTCTTTTTTAGCCTGGCAAAGGTGCCTATCCTTTCTGAGCTTCAATTTTCTCATTTGTAAGTGAGGGTAACAATACCTGTAGCATAGATCTATTGTGAGAATTAAATGAAATTTTGAATGCAAAGGTCTTAGCACAGTGCCTATCTACAATAATATAGTTTTATATACTTTAGCCTAAAATCATGATCCAGTTGAATCTATCTTTTTAAATGTCTTCCAGCTCAGTCTTCTCTGGCCTATCCTTCTACACTACCCTAGAATCTGTCAGGAATTTGCATGTCTATCTCTCTACCAGACTACAAATTCAATTCCTTACATAGAGTGGGGTTCTGCTCATCTTCACTTCCCACCTTATCTTGAATGTTCATAACATTCAACAAATATTTGTTGAATAGACTCTACAAAACCTGATTTTCTCCCTACTCCTAGTGCAACAGGTAGAAGAAATAAGGCTAACATATCAAAATTCTTGAGTACTGTGATAATGCCTTGTGGACATTTGATGCATAGCAAACAGCTTGGTAAATTAGTCAATTTAAGATACCCACACAAGGATCCCAAGCCAATGTTAAACCTATTATTATCTGGGAGTCTGAAAGCCCTTTCCACAAAAAGATTTTATTAGAAGTTCCGTTTGGAGGCTAAATGACATGCTTCTATGACAATAAATAGCTGTTGTTTATTTGTCGGTAGGGGATTAAAAAAAAGGTAAAGCATTGAGAACTGGAAAGAAAACTATGAAGTGATGGACAGCAAGGAAGAGAGATGAGAAGCAACAACTCATAGTTGCAACACCTTAGTTGTTCATTGATTGCTTTCTTTTTTTAATTTTATTTATTCATTTTAGAAAGGAGAGAGAGAGTGACGTCACGGAAATGGCGCCGTGAGCAGCGCGTCCGACAGATCTCCCCTAAATCACAACAAATTTATCAACTAGAAACAGAAAAATGTATTCTCGGAGCATTCCGGAGTTCCACACAAACTGAAAGCGAAAGGACTGTTATCACTTGAATCTGAGAGACGAGGGTGTGGAGGAAGCTACCGCAGCGACATTCATTCAAGAAGTTCATTCAAGCCGCGAGGGAGTGTGCCTGTGGTGAGTCAGCCCACACTCAAGAGCCGCGAGCAGCCGTGGGCGCGCGCCCGGTACGGTTGCAGAGCGAGCACCGCTAACGTTCCCAGCGGCCCGCGCACTGCGAGTGAGAGTCGCCAGCCACCGGTGCCCGGAGCACCCCATTCGCACGCGTGCCCTGGGCATTCCACACGCCCAGAGCGCCTTACTGGCCCGCACACCCAGGGTGCCCCATTATCCTGCGCCTGGTGCGATTCAGCCGCCAGTGGCAGGGCGAGCGGGAGAGGCACCAGGGTGGTCTTCTACTTGGGAGATTCTCTCCGTGGGCGGGGCACCTCACCCAGCCATTCAAGCTAACAATCAAGCGTTGGGGGAGGGGCGCATGCAGGCAGCCTAAAATACCTTCGGAAGCACAGCTGCGACCCAATCACTGAAATTAGCTTAACCCATGAAATCTGCGCACCCTCGGTTCTAATTGATAAGATCTCTCTCAGTTCAGCGATCCAAGACAAGAGGCGTGATATTTTTTAGTGCCTCTCGCTAAAGGGGCGGGGGCAACTTCTGATTAATAGAGCCTCCATATTCAGGGATAAACGCTAACAAGAGGGACTTGGCAGATAATAAGATCTATACTACACTAGTCGCAAGCAGAGACTAGTGCCTCTTCTTCCCAGCCAAAACAGGCTACAAAATGTGGAAAGCCTGGGTTGAGAGGTCCAACTGAATGCTAGGCGCTGAACAGTCACCTTGACAACAATTGACTCCCACCCCCGCCTGATTACACTGGAGGCCCTGACTGCCAGAGCCTTTCCCAAAGCCTTGCACTGAGTGGGGATAGAGTGGGGATTTCCCAGCTCTTTGAGCCTCTTACTCCCCAGGCAGAAGCAGTTGCAGCCTTATAGCTGGATCACCAGGCTGCTAATTCAGGAAGGGGGGACTAGGAGAGAGAATCCAGGAAAGCAAACTCTCTCATCGTTGGACCCTGCAAACGCCAACAAGCCTTGACTACCAGCAAGACTAAAGCCAATTATATGACATTGCCATAGAATCCCATCAACTGCAAATCCCTACCTAAGTGTGACACAGGGGCAGAGCCTGGGGTACAGAGTCACCGACCAGGAAGAGGGAGAGAAAAAAAAAAGGAAGAAGTTAACCTCTCAAAATCAAGAAAAATCCACAGACTTTACAACTTGTTCCACTAATTTTTTTGTGGTTGTTGTTTGTTTCTTCTATCTTATTGCCTTTATTTCCTCCACCTCGTTCCTTCTATTCTCTGCCCATCTTATGCTTCCCTTTTCTTGAACTACACTACCCATAACTGTTACATTTTATTTCTCTTCTTCATCCTCACCCTCCTTTAAGGTTATACTCCAAAACACTTAACTCTCCTCTTTTGTTTTTTTTTTGATTTGCTTTATTTTGTTTTTTTCTCTTCCTTTTTTATTTCTTCCTTCATTTTTCTCTTTTTCTTATTTTTTCCTTTCTATTCGTTTTTTCTTTTCTCATTTTACTTTCCTCCCATTTAATCCTCAATCACGAACAAATTAGTTAATTTGGGACTCAAGGCTTTTTTTGGCTTTATTTTTCTTTTTTGCTTTTGTTTTTGTTTTTTTCTTATTTGTTTATTTTTGTGGCATTTTGGGTCCTCCCAACCCAAGGTCTCCATTGTATTTAGTCTTCGCTCCACTTAATACAACAGATTTTTACTTATTATTTTTATTTTTTTCTTCTTTATTATTCTTTTTTTGGTCCTTTTTTCTGGTTCCCTCTTATCCCTCTCATTATATCTCTTAGTTGACCATCACTTACAAGCAAATCATCTTATGCTTGTCTAAAATTTTCTTCCTTTTTTTTTGCATTTAGTAGGTCCCTACTCCCTTTTTTTGCCCCTTGAACTCTTCACCCCAAATCAGGCCCTCCATTATAGGCACGATATTTCCCTGAGGAGGGGAGAGGAGGGAAAGAGAAGAAAGAAAAAAAGGGGGAAATAATAAATTATTACTGTTTTTTTTGTGGGGTGTTTTACCTTTTTTTTTTTTTACTTTTTACTCTTTATTAATTCTAATTAGTGCTATCAACAAGACCACCCTCAGATGCCAATAAGAAAGAGGAAATCAAATATTATGGATACAAAAGAAAGAGAGGTAACACAAATAGATGTGGAAAAATCTATGGAGAAAAGACTTAACATATTGGAAGCCTTGGAGCTAAATGACAGAGAATTTAAAATAGAAATCTTAAAAATACTCAGAGATATACAAGAAAACACAGAAAGGCAATATAGGGAGATCAGAAAACAACTCAATGAACACAAAGAATATATTACCAAGGAAATTGAAACTATTAAAACAAATCAAACAGAAATGAAAAACTCAATTCACGAGCTGAAAAACGAGGTAACAAGCTTAGCTAACAGAACAGCCCAGATTGAGGATAGGATTAGTGAAATAGAAGACAAACAACTTGAGGCACAACAGAGAGAAGAAGAAAGAGACTCAAAAATAATAAAAAACGAGAAAGCCCTACAGGAATTGTCTGACTCCATCAGAAAGAATAACATAAGAATAATAGGTATATCAGAGGGAGAAGAGAAAGAAAATGGAATGGAGAATATACTCAAACAAATAATAGACGAGAACTTCCCAAGCCTGTGGAAAGAACTAAAGCCTCAAATTCAAGAAGCAAACAGAACACCGAGTTTTCTTAACTCCAACAAACCCACTCCAAGGCACATCATAATAAAGATGACACAAACCAATGACAAAGAAAAAATTCTCAAGGCAGCCAGGGAAAAGAAGAGTACAACATATAAAGGAAGGCCTATTAGATTATCATCAGATTTCTCAGCAGAAACTCTACAAGCTAGAAGAGAGTGGACCCCAATATTTAAAGCCCTGAAAGAGAGGAACTTTCAGCCAAGAATACTATACCCATCAAAGCTATCCTTCAAGTATGAAGGAGATATAAAAACATTCACAAATACAGAAAAGATGAGAGAATTTATCAACAGAAAGCCCCCACTCCAGGAAATACTAAAGGGGGTTTTCCAACCAGATTCAAAGAACAAAAGAAAACAACACCCACAAGTAACAGCTCCACGAAGAACATAATAAAACAAAACTTAAACTGTGACAACAAAGGAAAAAAAGGGGGGAGAGGATGGAGATTAACAGTAGCAAAGGACGATGAAGTGCAGAAATACTTATAAGATAGGGTACTACAATGAATATGGTAGGTACCCTTTTCATTACTTAATGGTAACCACCCTTGAAAAAACCACCACAAAAACACTTGACTTAAAAAAGGTAGCAACAGAGGAAAGAAGTATGGAACACAAACAAACAAAAACAAATGATAGAAAAACAAAAGAGAAGAATCAAACAAGATACAAAACTAACAGAAAGCAATTTATAAAATGGCAGTAGGGAACCCACAAGTGTCAATAATTACACTAAATGTAAATGGATTAAACTTACCAATAAAAAGACACAGAGTAGCAGAATGGATTAAAAAAGAAAATCCAACGATATGCTGCCTAAAAGAAACACATCTAAGCAATAAGGATAAAAACAAATTCAAAGTGAAAGGCTGGAAAACAATACTCCAAGCAAACAACACCCAAAAAAAAGCAGGTGTAGCAATACTCATATCTAATAATGCTGACTACAAGACAGAAAAAGTACTCAGAGACAAAAATGGTCATTTCATAATGATTAAGGGGAAGTTGAATCAAGAAGACATAACAATTCTTAATATATATGCACCAAACCAAGGAGCACCAAAATATATAAGACAGCTACTTATTGACCTTAAAACAAAAACTAACAAAAATACAATCATACTTGGAGACCTCAATACACCGCTGACGGCTCTAGATCGGTCATCCAAACAGAGAATCAATAAAGATATAGCGGCCTTAAACGAAATACTAGAACACCTGGATATGATAGACATCTACAGGACACTTCATCCCAAAGCGACAAAGTATACATTTTTCTCTAGTGTACATGGAACATTCTCAAGAATTGACCATATGTTGGGCCACAAAGGCAATATCAGCAAATTTAGAAAAATTGAAATTGTACCAAGGATATTTTCTGATCATAAAGCCTTGAAACTAGAATTCAACTGCAAAAAAGAGGGGGAAAAACCCACAAAAATGTGGAAACTAAACAACATACTTCTAAAAAATGAATGGGTCAAAGAAGAAATAAGTGCAGAGATCAAAAGATATATACAGACTAATGAAAATGAAAATACGACATATCAGAATCTCTGGGATGCAGCAAAAGCAGTAATAAGAGGAAAGTTCATATCACTTCAGGCCTATATGAACAAACAAGGGAGAGCCGAAGTAAACCACTTAACTTCACACCTTAAGGAACTAGAAAAAGAAGAACAAAGACAACCCAAAACCAGCCGAAGAAAGGAGATAATAAAAATCAGAGCAGAAATAAATGAAATAGAGAACAGAAAAACTATAGAAAAAATCAATAAAACAAGGAGCTGGTTCTTTGAAAAGATCAACAAAATTGACAAACCCTTGGCAAGACTCACCAAGGAAAAAAGGCACAGGACTCAAATAAATAAAATCCAAAATGAAAGAGGAGAGATCACCACAGACATCATAGATGTACAAAGAATTACTGTAGAATACTATGAAAAAGTATATGCCACCAAATACAACAATCTAGAAGAAATGGATAAATTCCTAGAACAATACAACCTTCCTAGACTGAGTCATGAAGAAGCAGAAAGCCTAAACAGACCAAGCAGCAGGGAGGAAATAGAAAAAACTATTAAAAACCTCCCCAAAAATAAAAGTCCAGGCCCAGACGGTTATACTAGTGAATTCTATCAAACATTCAAAGAAGACTTGGTTCCTATTCTACTCAAAGTCTTCCAAAAAATTGAAGAAGAAGCAATACTTCCAAACACATTTTATGAGGCCAACATAACCCTCATACCAAAACCTGGCAAGGATGGCACAAAGAAAGAAAACTACAGACCAATATCTCTAATGAATACAGATGCTAAAATACTAAACAAAATACTGGGAAACCGAATACAACAACATATTAAAAAAATAATACATCATAATCAAGTGGGATTCATCCCAGAATCTCAAGGATGGTTCAACATACGCAAAACGGTTAACGTAATACACCATATCAACAAAACAAAGAACAAAAACCACATGATCTTATCAATAGATGCAGAAAAGGCTTTTGATAAAATACAACACAATTTTATGTTTAAGACTCTCAACAAAATGGGTATAGAAGGAAAATATCTCAACATGATAAAGGCCATATATGATAAACCATCAGCCAACATCATATTAAATGGCATAAAACTGAGGACTTTCTACCTTAAATCAGGAACAAGACAGGGTTGTCCACTCTCTCCACTCTTATTTAACGTGGTGCTAGAAGTTCTGGACAGAGCAATCAGACAAGACAAAGAAATAAAAGGCATCCATATCAGAAAAGAAGAAGTAAAGGTATCACTTTTTGCTAATGATATGATCCTATACATCGAAAACCCGAAGGACTCCACAAAAAGATTATTAGAAACAATAAACCAATACAGTAAGGTCGCAGGATACAAAATTAACATACAAAAGTCCATAGCCTTTCTATATGCCAACAATGAAATATTAGAAAACCAACTCAAAAAAATAATCCCCTTCACGATTGCAACAAAAAAAATAAAATACCTAGGAATAAACATAACAAAGAATGTAAAGGACCTATATAATGAAAATTACAAAGCATTGTTAAGGGAAATCGAAAAAGATGCAATGAGATGGAAAAATATTCCTTGTTCTTGGATAGGAAGAATAAATATAATCAAAATGGCCATATTACCCAAAGCAATATACAAATTTAATGCAATTCCCATCAAAATCCCTATGAGATTTTTTAAAGAAATGGAACAAAAAATCATCAGATTTATATGGAACTATAAAAAACCCCAAATAGCCAAAACAATCCTAAGGAAAAAGAATGAAGCTGGGGGCATTACAATACCTGACTTTAAAATATATTATAGGGCCACGATAATCAAAACAGCATGGTATTGGCAGAAAAATAGACACTCAGACCAATGGAACAGAATAGAAAGCCCAGAAATAAAACCACATATATATGGTCAAATAATCTTTGATAAAGGGGCCAACAACACACAATGGAGAAAAGAAAGCCTCTTCAACAAATGGTGTTGGGAAAACTGGAAAACCACATGCAAAAGAATGAAACTCGACTATAGCCTGTCCCCGTGTACTAAAATTAATTCAAAATGGATTAAAGACCTAAATATAAGACCTGAAATAATAAAGTACATAGAAGAAGACAAGAGGTACTAAAATCATGGACCTGGGTTTTAAAGAACATTTTATGAACTTGACTCCAATGGCAAGAGAAGTGAAGGCAAAGATAAATGAATGGGACTACATCAGAATAAAAAGTTTTTGCTCAGCAAGAGAAACTGATATAAAAATAAACAGACAGCCAACTAAATGGGAAATGATATTTACAAACAACAGCTCAGATAAGGGCCTAATATCCAAAATTTACAAAGAACTCATAAAACTCAACAACAAACAAACAAACAATCCCATAAAAAAATGGGAAGAGGACATGAACAGACACTTCTCCCAGGAAGAGATACAAATGGCCAACAGATATATGAAAAGATGCTCAGCTTCATTAGTTATTAGAGAAATGCAAATCAAAACTACAATGAGATACCACCTCACCCCTGTTAGATTAGCTATTATCAACAAGACGGGTAATAGCAAATGTTGGAGAGGCTGTGGAGAAAAAGGAACCCTCATTCACTGTTGGTGGGACTGTAAAGTAGTACAACCATTATGGAGGAAAGTATGGTGGTTCCTCAAAAAACTGCGAATAGAACTACCTTATGACCCAGCAATCCCTCTACTGGGTATATACCCCAAAACCTCAGAAACATTGATACGTGAAGACACATGTAGCCCCATGTTCATTGCAGCACTGTTCACAGTGGCCAAGACATGGAAACAACCAAAAAGCCCGTCAATAGATGACTGGATAAAGAAGATGTGGCACATATACACTATGGAATACTACTCAGCCATAAGAAATGATGACATCAGATCATTTACAGAAAATGGTGGAATCTTGATAACATTATAAGGAGTGAAATAAGTAAATCAGAAAAAAACAAGAACTACATGATTCCATACATTGGTGGAACATAAAAATGAGACTAAGAGACATGGACAAGAGTGTGGTGGTTACCAGGGGTGGGGGGAGGGAGGACATGGGAGGGAGGGAGGGAGAGAGTTAGGGGGAGGGGGATGGGCACAGAGAACTAGATAGAGGGTGGCGGAGGACAATCTGACTTTGGGCGAGGGGTACGCAACGTAATTTAATGACAAAATAACCTAGACATGTTTTCTTTGAATATATGTACCCTGATTTATTAATGTCATCCCATTACCATTAATAAAAATTTATTAAAAAAAAAAAAAAGAAAGGAGAGAGAGAGAGAGAGAGAGAGAAGGGGGAGGAGCAGGAAACATCAACTCCCATATGTGCCTTGACCAGGCAAGCCCAGGGTTTCGAACCGGCAACCTCAGCATTTCCAGGTCGACGCTTTATCCACTGCGCCACCACAGGTCAGACCTGATTGCTTTCTCATACATGCCTTGATCCCACGCTCAAGCTGGTAAGCCCACTCTCAAGCTGGCCACCTTGGGGTTTCGAACCCATGTCCTTAGCATCCCAGGTTGATGCTCTATCCCCTGTACCACTGCCTGGTCAGGCTTGCCTTACATTCTTTAAGCTAAGTTTTCCTCTTTCAGAAGCTCTATCCTCCCAGCCCCCTCCCTTCTATCTCCATGTATTTAAGCATGCCATGCTCTTCTAAAGTTCTTTTTCTATCTGGAGTTTTCATCCCTGTATTCTCTGCTAGGTAGCTTCTAGGGCATTCTTCAGGGCTCAGGTTAACTGTCAACTTTTCAGTAATGCTTTGTTGGACCCCTCCAGGCAGAAACAATCACTCCTTCTGTGGCTGCACAGAACCTAGTTCAGCTTATGACTATCCCATTGAAAGAATGATGTTTGTTTGTCTCTTCATTTATGCTACATTCTGAGGGCAGTGACTATGTGTTGCAGAGGCAATGTTATGTTTGCAGGAAACCATTTTATTTCCCTTCTGGGCACACAGAAGGATCATATTTCCCAAATGCCATGTGTCTAGTTGTGGCTTGATGCAACCTATGGCCAATGCCATGTAGGCAAAAGTAACACACACTACTTCCATCTTACCCTGAACATACAATCCATGATTTGCATTTTCTTTTCTCTTGCCAGTTACTCACTAGAAATTGAAAACTCCAAAAAGCTACTGAATAGAAGTATCCTGGGTCTCTGAGTTGCCGCTCTGAAAGAAACCTTTCACACTGAACATCAGCACCAGATTTCTCATGTGCAAGCAATAAACCTTAATTGTGTCAAGACAATGGGATTTGGGGTGATGTTATAGCAACTAACCTTTCTTACTCCGACTAATACTGGGTCCTGTTCTGCATTATGAAGCCTTCTTTCTCATTTTGATTTCCAACTGTCTACTCCTCCAGTCTACTCAATCCAGTCCTGGCCTCACTTTCTTCCCACTTAATGGTATTATTACCATCACTCTGAAATCTTTTTCTGATGTTTTTCTTTATCAGTACAAGTTGTATTTGGAATGCTAGTAACAGTACTGGTAATTGGTGCTCTTTCTGAGTATATTTTTGCACTTATTGTCTTATTTAGATTTTGGCCTCTTTTGGTTTCACCCTTACCTCAGTGTATTACCTGCCTGCTATCTCCTCTCCTGAATCTGAACTGATACCACTAGCCAATGTTACAGAAATCTAGTCTTTGACTCTAATACAAATTAATGTGGTTTCTCATTGCTACGGAGTAAATTTTTTTTTTTCATTTTTCTGAAGCTGGAAACAGGGAGAGACAGTCAGACAGACTCCCGCATGCGCTCGACCAGGATCCACCTGGCACACCCACCATGGGGCGATGCTCTGCCCACCAGGGGGCGATGCTCTGCCCATCCTGGGTGTCGCCATGTTGCGACCAGAGCCACTCTAGCGCCTGAGGCAGAGGCCACAGAGCCATCCCCAGCGCCCAGGCCATCTTTGTTCCAATGGAGCCTTGGCTGCGGGAGGGGAAGAGAGAGACAGAGAGGAAAGTGCGGCGGAGGGGTGGAGAAGCAAATGGGCGCTTCTCCTGTGTGCCCTGGCCGGGAATCGAACCCGGGTCCTCCACACGCTAGGCCGACGCTCTACCGCTGAGCCAACCGGCCAGGGCCGCTACTGAGTAAATTTCTTAATCACCTCCCATACCCTTTAAGTTTCATAGTGTTTTTTATTAAAATGTTTATTAAGCAATTTTTCAGATAAGCAGAATTGAGAGGAAGGTACAGAGATTCCCATACACCCTTCATGTGCATAGAGTCCCCACTGACATCCCCCATCTAAGTGGTGCATTGGTTACATTGATAACCCTACAGTGACACACCATAACCAATCAAAGTCAATCGTTTATGTTAAGGTTCACTCTTGTGTTGTTCATTCTATGGGTTTGAACAAAGGTATAAATAACATCCTTCGTTATGGTATCACACAGAGCATTTTCACTGCCCTTAACTTCTTCTATGTTCTGCCTATTCATTCCCCCAACCCCTGGAACTAATAATTTTTTTTTTTACTGTCTCTGTAGTTTTGCTGTTTTCAAATGTCACATAGTTGGAAACCTATAGTGTGGAGCCTTTCTAGATTGGCTCCCATCACTCTTCATTACTTTTTATCCAAACTTTACTGCCCTTCTCAGAGCCTTACCTTTTTTTCTCAAGATTAATTCCTCTTCCATGTAGTTGATCCTTTCTTCCAATAATTATTTTTTCTCTCATCTTTCAGAAGGCCATGTGGTCATGCCTGTGTATCACTTATTTCTCACCCTGCCTCTGTGGTTGTCATGCCACGGGCAGCCTACATTCCAGACATACCAATATTCTCAATTCCTCCTTACAACTCATATACTTTTGCATACTGTTACCTTTTGTTGAAATGCTCATTTCCTATCTTCCCAATCTGGAAAACTCTTTTTTTTCATGAACTGGATTACTTATCACCCTCTTTATAAAGTCTTCTCTGATATCATCAAGCAGACATAGTGCCCCCTTCCTTTGTGCTTCTATAGCACCTCAAGTAACAGTGTTACATCTTATTTCATTATCATGATCTCTGTGCAGGCCTGCCTACCCCCTAGACCAAGGGTCGGGAAACTTTTTAGCTGAGAGAGCCATGAACGCCACATATTTTAAAATGTAATTCCGTGAGAGCCATACAATGACCCATGTATGTTATGCATTATCCAATAAAAATTTGGTGTTGGCCTGACCTGTGGTGATGCAGTGGATAAAGTGTCGACCTGGAAATGCTGAGGTCGCCAGTTCAAAACCTTGGGCTTGCCTGGTCAAGGCACATATGGGAGTTGATGCTTCCAGCTCCTCCCCTCTTCTCTCTCTCTGTCTCTCTCTCCTCTCTCTCCCTCTCTGTCTCTCTCCCTCTCTCTCTCCTCTCTAAAAATGAATAAATTAAATATATATATATAATATATATATAATATATATTTATAAATATATATATATAAATTTGGTGTTGTCCTGGAGGACAGCTGTGATTGACTCCAGCCACCCGCAACCATGAACATGAGCAGTAGGAAATGAATGGATTGTAATACATGAGAATGTTTTATATTTTTAGTGTTATTATTATTTTTATTAAATATTTGTCTGCAAGACAGATGCAGCCATCAAAAAAGCCACATCTGGCTTGTGAGCCATGGGTTTCCGTCCCCTGCCCTAGACTGTCAGCCTTTCTGAGGGCAGGACCATGTCTGATGGCTTTCCTTATTTTCAGTACTAAAAACAATGCCTCACACAAGCAGATCTTTAAGTAAGGGAAGCAGGAAATTGAGTCTGCTCCTTGGAGAAATAGCTCAAGCCTCCTAAGCATTAACAGCTTAAGACTGACAGCAAATGGGGATGAAAAAGAGAGAAAGGAGTCAATTCTTTCCTGTAACAGTAAATTTAGTTCTCTGCCATAATAACAAACTGTAAACTTATCCTGGCTGAGGGTTTTGTGTTCTTTTGGATGACAATTAGTTAGGTGAGCCCACAAGAGGGGACACAGAAGAGATGCAGGAAAACAAAGGTTGTTTGCTCACAGGTCCTACAGAGACAGACTCCCCACACAAAATGGGGGGCCATGTGGGAGGAATGTCAAGGGAGCTGGCTCAGCCAAGCAGGTGGGGAGCAAGGGACAACCCAGGGACAAGCACTTAGTTTTATTGAGGTCAGGGTGACATACACAAGAAAATATATAGGGGATTTTATTGGTGTATTTACATGTTAGTAGGCCACAGTTGAGGGAGGGTAGGAAGAGGAATTTGTGGCAGAGGCTGACATTTTCATACTGGCATACCTACCTGGTCACCTGAGTAAGGTATTTACAGTCTGTTTACAGGGATTCTGAGAGGTACTAGGAAAGGAAATGGGGGAGAAGGGTATTAAGTTTTAGAAATTTACAGTGCATTCAGTACTTACATATGTTCTAAATGGCCTCAGAAAACAGATCTGTGACCAAGAGACAAAAAAATCACAAGCAGATAGATGGCCACTCAGGATAAGGAAGGCCTTTCTAACCAAAATGAAAAAGGCTACCTCAGAAGGCAGTGAACCTCATTGTTGGAGGTATTCAAGTAGGGACCAACGGTCACAATGATCACCTGTGGAAAAGTTGCTACATAGATTCATGCAGCCTATGGGATCCATGTAGACTTGTGTGTCATATTAATCAGTGCAATCAAGCCAACACTCATCTTGTATGGGGCAGGCACACATAAGTGAAGAAGCAGAGGTCAAGCTATACTGATTTGATAGGCTCATCCTTTTCAAAGTCTTTTCTTCATGTTTCTAGTTTGATATGATAGTCTGGATAGAAAGATATTTCTGGAGTCAAACAAGTTTGGGGGCTACTTTGTACAATATGATCCTATTGGTGATACAAAGCCAAATCAAACACACTCTGAGAATTCCTGGAATAAAGGGAGCCGTGTCATTTGTCTTATCTCAGCATTTCCCACAAGTTTCCCTCACAAAAATGTTTTATTGTGTAATTTACCTGTGAATATTTCATGGAAGAATTCTGTTTAATTCTGCTCTTACCTGAGTAAAGATGACTCCTTCTGGAGAGAGGCACATATAACACTTTCTCCTTCGCTGATTTCAAATCGCACTGGTGTAAAGATACACAAGACAGCAGTAGGCAATGAGAGGGAGTCTAGCCCCGAGAGAAAAGGGTATTTACCAAACTCATGTGCTTTTTTTCTATTAATAATGATCCCACCCTACAAGAAAGATGTTGATATTCTTTTTACATGTGAAGAACTAAATGCAACTAGTTGGAAGGTGAGACAATATTCCAAAATCCATGATCTTCTCATTTCCAGACTCAGCTGGTATTGAGTGGGGAGCCCAAAGATAGAAGAATTCAATAAGAGACTGTCAACACTACTCCAAGTTTAATGGTCAATGATTCTTAATTTCATTATTTGAGAATCGACAGTCTCTTCAAGCATAAATGTCACCTTGATAATAACTAGAGGAGCCCATTAAATCCAGAAATTTACTTTTTCATAGTTGTCACAGGAATGAGGATGCAGACAATGACCATTACTCATTAGCAATATGAAAATCAATAGCCTATTACCTCTGTCAGCTGTATCACCAGGCTAGGCCACTTTCTGAAGGGGAAGCTGATAAGCTACCTCCTGGCTATGAGTCAGAACCCAAATAAATAGGCTGGAAGAAAATGAATTAGGTTTTCCCATAGTCTCTGAGCTAGACAGCAAAAAATGGTAAATTCTGGATCTTTTTACCATCAAAGATACCTTTTATTATATTCACATGGTTCATTCTTTGCTATCAAACTATTAATTAAGTAAAAATTAGGTTTTCCCATTTGTATTTATCAATAGCATACAGAATTTCCAATTAGAACTTGGGAACAGCATTGTCTAGATAGTGTAACTGTTAATTTGATGTAACATCAGTCAAAAGTGAAGAAAATTAATATTTCAGATGGCTTTTGCCTCTTCATTATGGCTAAATGCACAGCTTCTCTGGAGCTATTTAAAATAGAGAACATAGCTTGAGATTATGGTGAAAATGAGTTGAAGAATATTTTAAACCTTTTCTTTATATATTTTACATAGTCTCATTGGTATAATCATCTTATTTTGTTTTTGTAATTTAAATACTTAACAAAGCAGATAATAATAAAAAAGACAATAGTCTGAGAACCTTATTACTGCATTCATGGTCTTGTAAGTATCTAAAACATAGGTAGAAAGATATTTCTCTAAGGACCCTTCACACTCAAAAATGCCAAGAAAATAAAATACTATGGCTTTGTTTTGTTTTCAAGAAGATATAATTGCCCTCCCTGCAGTGTGATCTCCAACAGCTATCATAAAACACCTGCAATGTTCTTTATACTCCTGGTAATGAGGCATTCTCAGGCCCTTGCATTAGGTTCATTCAGTATCTTGCTGGAAAAACAGAGTGGTAATATATTTTTAAATAAAAATAAAAAGTCTTCTCATTTCCACACCACAAATCAGAGCCAGAAGCAAAAGAGGGGGGAGGGGAGGAAATCCCTAAAAACCTTTATATCCTGTTACCTAAGCATCTAAATAATTAGTTTCTTGAAGATTGGCCACTAGAATTGTAAATAACTAAAATGTCTTAATATTTATTTTGCTACATATTCCCAAACTCACTGCAAACAGCCTACAAATTGGCCATTAATTGGGTATTTTTATTTATTTTCTTTAATTGATGAAGGAGATATTAAGCAAAAGAAAAAAAGAGAGAAACTAACTTTTCCATTATTCTTCCATGAAATTCTCCTTAATGTTCTCTATAATGAAAGGAGAAATATCTGAGAGTGGGTGTCTTTATACCAGCCCTTGCCTTGCAAAACTCTCCTGTAAGATGCTACTCTTCGCTGCTTCTTTTAATAACCATACTATTTTGATTTTATTAGTTTGACTTCTTTTCTAACTTCCACTAATGGATGAGTTAACAGATGACTCACACTTATAGTTATTTATTTTGATGTTTGGAGATGTGGAGAAGCTTTTAAAGAATTCCATTTATATAAGTGTTTGGACCACTTTGTATTAAAGGCCATATTTTATTGCCCTAAGAGAAAGCTGTTATGCTGAGGAGACAAGTAATATTGGTAATTGATAGCACTTTTGCCTTCCTAGGAGTCTAGAGGACATTAAGTGGAGGAGTTGCATCCTCTGCTTAAATTATTCCCAGGGAGAAGGTGAGGTGGCTGAGGGGGTGTGCTTTGGCATTTGGGTCACAGTTTGCTTTTAGCAAGAGCAGTATGATAAACCGAATCATTTCTTAAAGGTAAGATATTAAGAATAACTGAAAACCTACATCTGAGAAGGACAATGGTAGAAAAGTTGAGAAGACATTCCATTTGAGCTTTGTAAAGCACAAATTGTGTGCCAGATCTGGTGTTTGGGTGCTAGGAATAAACAGGTAACTACCCACCCACAAAGGTTCAGAATTTAGCAGCATAGTATTGTATATATAAACAGCAGTTGTTAACATATACATAAATGTAACCTTAAAGAAGTGAGTTCCAGCTTTGCAGTAAATGAAGCACTTATGTCTCTGTCTCTCCCACTGAAAATAACTAGTCATACTAGACAGTATGCACTCAGCATCCATCTGAGGCTCCAAAAGCTAAGAGCTCGCAGGCAGTTGGGGAATAAGCAGGACTAGCGAACTGACGGGCTTCACTGCTCCAAACCCAGAGTGCATGTCAGGGGTAAATGGGAAGAACTCTTAGTGAAACCCTCTCTTTCTAGTCTAAGGAGCAGGAAACTGGGCCCCTAAAGGAAACAGATAGCATGTGAATTTCTTCTGGTGTTGCTGTTGTTTTTGCTGGTTTTGTTGTTTACTATCTTCTGCTGCTCCAGCCCACAGGCAAACTCATAGTGGCCACAGTGGCGTAACAGCTGGGCCAACAGCAGAAGTGATGGCAGTGCCAGTAGAGCAGGTGCCTAAAACCTTGAGCCAAGAGCATGGGAGATTTTTCATTGCTTTTCTTCTCCCTTCTCAGTCCTCTCACCACTTGACCTGGAAGCACACAGCAAACACTACACAGCAAGGTAGGTAACTCAGCTTTCTAGCCAGAAGACAAGGAAGGGAGGTCGTCAGAGCGGAGAAGTTCCCAGGAGATTGTGCAGCAGGGGAAGCTGAAGGAAAATGATCCCATAAAATTGTCTGTCAAGTCCTGGCCTTACCCTTACCCTTCAGTTTATTATGATTGGAGTGTAAAGGGCAGGGTGGGGCAGATGCCAAACAGGGCTCAGTGGGCACCGCTTGTTTCTGAATCCTGCATCTCCATGATTCTTCCTTTCTCAAATTAGGCACACATCTTGAAAACTGTTCCCATCGGAGTTCTTCTTCATTCTTCAGTTTATGTGCCATGAGCGATGAAGTGAAGAGAGCACCTGCCTCACACACTGTCCGATAAGGACAAAGACCGCTTCTAGCAGGTAGTGACATGTTCACTCACCGACGCACATCACTGACCCACGTCGACTTCTCCCTTATTTCCCCAGCTTCTTGGCTGCCTCCGTCTTTTCAATTTATCATTCCATTCTGATCTCTCCACTTCATGGGTCTTCACTTTATTCTTCCATAACCTGCACTGTCCCACATGGTAGTGCATGCATAATATTCAACTGTATGGATGTTTCCTGATTCACTTGACTGCTTCCTATGAATGTGAATCTGGGAAAAAGGTAACGTCCACTTTGGTCTGTCTTCCATACCAGCTCATGAGTTATTCTCCAACAGGCAGTCCTGTAAGGTGCAATCACCATCCTAGACTCTAAGCACTCCAGATTTAGGGGACAAACAGGTGACAGTTTCCCAATACCTTCCTAATTACCCAGGACACAGACTTCCCAAGTCACTTCAGTCTTTCTTTTGCCTGTCATTGAATTGGTCTCCTTACCTCCATCTTCTTTCAGCCATCTGGCCTCGTCTCCCATTGCACCTCTGGGTGTCGGCACTTCACTTAACACTAGTACACAGTGAATGCAGAGAAAGGCAATCAAGACCCTCCACCATCTGGTCTCAGTCTCACCTCCTGGCCTTAGTTTCTAGTACATGCAGCACAAACTCTTCAGTCCACTCACTACCTGCTCTTTCTCTGATACTCCAACTCCAGGTACCTTTATACTGCAATGACTCCTGCTCCAGTTGCTGTCTCCTGTGGACCTTTACCCCTTTCTTAAAGTAAAATTTTACCTGCCAAAATCTTTCTTTGAGTCAAGGTATATCTCAAGTAATATTTTTATGAAACTTTCATAAAATGTATTCCTTCTCTCTATTGAAATTCACATGCACATATGCATTTCTTTGGATCCAATTTTCAAAATATATCAAGTTATAACATGTACTGGCTTTTTGTATATCTATATACTTGAATCCTCCCTAAACCTCTGACTAACTTTGAGAACTCATCTCCAGCAAGTTTCCTTGATAGGAGTAAAGCTATCTTGCCATGAATACTGCTCACTATTTTGTTCGTTAAAAAAAAACAAAACAGCCTGACCTGTGGTGGCGCAGTGGATAAAGCGTTGACCTGGAAATGCTGAGGTCGCTGGTTCGAAACCCTGGGCTTACCTGGTCAAGGCACATATGGGAGTTGATGCTTCCAGCTCCTCCCCCTTCTCTTTCTCTGTCTCTCTTTCCTCTCTCTCCCTCTCTGTATCTCTCTCCCCCTCTCTCTCCTCTCTAAAAATGAATAAATAAAATTTAAAAAAAAAAGAAAAAAAACAAAAAACAAAAAAAAACAAAACAAAAAACCTCATTCATAAGGTGTTGAGGAACATAAAGATGAATGAGATAATCTTACTCTGTCTCATTTTAATTATATAATTGAGAAGCCAGACAGGTACATGCACAGTCTTGGAATTGTGATGAATGTCTCAAACGTGCTCAGGAGACTAAGGAGGCACACAGAGCGTGCATGGCCATCTGAGGTGGAGAGCAAGGTCTGGTCGGGAAGGCTCCACAGGATGCACAGCACCTGGGTTCACTGTGCAGGATGGGGAGACAGGGAAACAAAGGCATTGCAGGCAGAGAAAATAGGATGTGCCTCTCAAAGCCCTTATATTTGCTTACAAGTGCAAATAACAGAGGAAGAGCGACTTTTATAATGAAGAACGCAATTTTCAAAAGCAGGAGAAAATGGATCTCAGAAATAAGCCAGAAGCAAAGTATTGAAGGCCCCAGAAATCTTTTAATATTGACTTCATTTTTTGTCTCACGGCAGACTGTCTTCTTCCCTGACCACACAGAAAAACTGGTCACCTGGAACTCCCAGGGTTTTCTTGTTGGCAAGGGTATATTAGTTATTTATTGTAACACAACAAATTTCTTCAATACTTAGTGGCTTAAAACAATAAGCATTTATTATTTCAGTTTCTGTGCATCTGCAATCCTAGCATGGCTTAGCTTGGCGTCTCTGGCTCAAGGTCTGTAATGAGATTGCAGCCAAATTGTTACTCGGGACTGTGATCTTATCTGAAGTTTCAACTGGTTGAGGAAGGGATGCAGAATTGGCTTCTGAGTTCACTCACGTGGCTGTTGGCAGGCTTCAGAAGATCTGATTCCAAACTCACTCGTGATTGTTGGCAGGTTTCAGTTCCCCCTGAGCTGTTGGACTAAAAGCCTCAGTTCCCTGCTAAGCCACACAGACCTCCTCATAGGGTTGCACACAACATGGCAACTTGCTTCCTTCAGCAAGAGAGATGATAGAAAGAGGGAGAGAGACAGGGAGAGACAGAGACAGAGAATGAGGCCTAGGCAGAGCTCCAATAGGGGAAGCTACATTCTTTTTGTAATCTAACCTAGAAAGTTACATCCTATAACTTCAGCCCCATTAGAAGTGAGTCACTAAATCCAGCTCACGCTGAAGGTTAAAGGATTAAATGAACACATGAATACTAGGAGGTGGGGTCCTGCCTATCACAAGGATTAGTGAGACTGCAACTTGGTTCCTAGGCCCAGGGGAGGGTTCTGATTGGCTTTTCTGGGATTAGATACCTTTCTATCAGTCAACTGTGTGCATAGGGTCAGAGTACATTTTAAAGCAGGGGTCCCCAAAGTATGGCCTGCGGGCCACATGCGACCCCCTGAGGCCATTTATCCGGCCCCTGCCACACTTCCGGAAGGAGCACCTCTTTCATTGGTGGTCAGTGAGAGGAGCACATTGACCATCTCATTAGCCAAAAGCAGGTCCATAGTTCCCATTGAAATACTGGTCAGTTTGTTGATTTAAATTTACTTGTTCTTTATTTTAAATATTGTATTTGTTCCTGTTTTTTTTTTGTTTTTGTTTTTGTTTTTTTACTTTAAAATAAGATATGTGCAGTATGCATAGGGATTTGTTCATAGTTTTTTTTATAGTCTGGCCCTCCAACGGTCTGAGGGACAGTGAACTGGCCCCCTGTGTAAAAAGTTTGGGGACCCCTATTTTAAAGTATCCCTGCTGAAAACCAAATTCTGTGAACAGAAGAAGTTTCCAGGGAAAGGGGGCTGAACTAACTGGCCATTCTAACTGGGCAGGGTTTCTAACTGGCCCACACGGACACAGACACAGACACGCGTCACACACACACACACACACACAAGCATGCAAGCACAGATGTACATAGGCAAGCACACAAATTCACACTCACACACATGACCACCCAGCCTGGTATTTGCTGTATATATTGAGATTCTGAAAATACTTTTGTTTGAAAACTTTAAACACTTATATTTGATAAGATTGAAGTCTAGAAAGAGATGAGACTTGTCCAAAATCACAGAGCAGGTCAGTGGCAAAGCGGTACAGAGGCTGCTGTTGGGTGATGGTGGTTAGAGAGGCTGCCTTAAGGGTTATTTTCAAGAAAAAGGACAGTTGAAGTGTTGTGACTGGGGTTTATAAAGAAGACTGGAGAAAGAGAAGTGCTGAAAGACTGCATCGTTTTGGAAGAGGAAAATAATGGTACAATGATGCAGAGACTGAGGGGCTGGGTCCAGGGAAGATCTGCCCCTGGAAATGAGGGGGTCCTGCAGCATTTGTTGGTCAAGGGGACAGAATGAAAGATTTAACAACTGAGGGAACAGGTGACCAAGAGAGAGCGGATGGAGCCACGTGTTTGGAGAGAGCTGGAAAGGGTGGACCAGGACTATGTGGGAAGGGAGATAGGGCTCTTCTTCATCAAAAGGGGAAGAAAGGGAGAAAGGAATGGGGAAGAGCTCTGAGAGAAGTTCCTGGGAGGCACAAGAAGGCAGGCACCTCCAAGCAGAGAAGCTCCCTCTCCTCAGCGTCCTGGGGAGACTGCGGGACGCTGGACCAACTCTGGGAATGGGATGTGTGAAGAATTTGCAGCACTGCTGTGGGAAAGCAACTGGACATAAAGGAATGAGAAATAAAAGACTGGTGCTGAGTAGTGAGGTCTCCACTGAGCTTGGACAGCAGGACTGGACTCATGCAGTGCGTTTACTCATGTTTCCTTCTCAGAACTTCTCTGTCCAGAAATCAGCATCCCACCGCAGTCCTGGGACATCAATGCCTAGAACTTAACTGCTACTTTTGCTTAAACCTGGGAAGCTGAGAAATTAGTTAGTGGTAGCCAAGTAGAGAGTATTATAAAGATAAGGAACCAGCTGTTCTTTCCTTTCATGAAAGGCAAAAATTAAGACCTATGGTATATGCATAGCCAGAGAAAAAATGGAGTTCAGCAGAGCAGAAAACTATTGCTCAGTGAGATTCAGGAAACAGATTCTTCCCTGTGATAACTTCGTTCCATAGGGCATCAATTAGGTTACAGGATGACATTTAATACTTCAGTTCGTTATTCCTGTTATGTGCTATGACTAAATGAGCTTAAGCTGCAGCTTGAACTATTTACGTAAATGTCAAGAAACACATTTGTGGGGTTGTCAAAAAAGCACTATGGATGAATGGTTATTACTGGGGCCTTCAGAGCCGTGCTGTCTGGGTTTGAATCTTGCCTGTGCCTCTTAATAATCACATGATCCTGGGAGAGTAACCCCTTTTGATGTTTCATTTTCTTTGTCTCTAAAATAGTGATGACAACAGAACCTATCGTGAGGTGGTTGTACAAAGCCCTTGGTACAAGCCTAATAAGCAGTATTCAATAAGTATTTATTGTCTGTTATTATTTTTTAAAAATCAGATTGCTTAGTGCTCTTTACAGAAGCATTGGCTCTTGGAGAGAAGAACTTCCGAGAATACTTGGCCCTACATTTTTCAAACTGTGCTCCTCAGAGCCCAAGAGTGAGAGAGAGAGAGAGAGAGAGAGAGAGAGAGAGAGATGTGTCTGGGATCCCTTTGGGGAAAAGGGGGACAGAGCTACTGTGGCCCTAGTCTATCCCTTCCTTCCGTAAGAATAGCTCTGCTTCTGTCTCTTCACATATTTGGTAGGCTTCTGCCTATACCAGAAAAGAAGCTTTCACTATCTGAAAAGAAAAGAAAAGAAAAAAGAAGAGAAGAGAAAAGAAAAAAAGAAAGGAAAGGAAAGGAAAATAAATGTAACTTTACAGATGAGGAATCTGAGGTTCAAAAGGAGAAATGACTTGCCCAATGTCAATGCTTGTTGTCTGTCCATTCAGGCCCATTGCAAAGTGGGATGTTTTCTCTTTCCCACAGCACCTCACTCACATGTCCTCCCAAGAGACTTTCCTAATTCCCCAGGCAATTGGCTCTTTCTCCTAGAGCTTCCCACAGTGCCTTTCCTCAGTGTAATCCTCTGTGGTCGTCCTTTCAAACTGGATCATGTTCTATCAAAGTTTGACTCCCCAGTGCCAAGCCCAGTGACTGGCACACAGTAGGTGCAGGGCAAATGGTGGATGTGAATGCATGTTTTAAATCATAAGCTTATGTTCAGATTGATAAATAATTAATGAAGCTGTTATTATTAGGGTGAAGACATGTCAGATATAAACGCTCTTGTCCCAAATGAGCTCATTACTGAGTTGGTGAACAACTTTTGCAAAACTGCTTTCTCTTTGAGAATAAAATGTGAGTCCAAAGTGTCACATAGAATTTAGTGTCTGTTTGTCCCATAAAATGTCTCAAGGGTGGTGGCAGGGGTGCAAGGAGAGTTGGCAAGGTTTCGAGGGGACCCACTGACTCTGCACATGTGGCTGGAGACTTGCTCCTTTCTCACGGGCAAGGCCTCTCTGAGCCTAGAAAACCTTCCTGTGAGTGCATTCTACGGCTGACTGATTGGAGAGAACTGTGTTTTTGTTTTGTTCGTTTTTTAAAATTTTTTTTAAGATTTTACTTATTCAGTTTTTAGAGAGGAGAAAGAGAGGGAGAAAGGAAAGTGAAGAGGGGGGGAGCAGGAAGCATCAACTCCCATATGTGCCCTGACCAGGGAAGCCCAGGGTTTCCAACCGGTGACCTCAGTGTTCCAGGTTGAAGCTTTATCCACTGCGCCACCACAGACCAGGCAAAGGCAAGAACTTGTAATGAAAGTATTAATAAAAATATTCCCCAGTGTCAGCGGGCTCTTGTATTAATTAAGATGGTGTCCATGAAGAGAACACCCACACAGACACTCCTGGTCTTCACCCCAAGGTGGCGGACGGGGAGCTGCCAGTCTTTGCTCTTCTCTGTGCCTTCCCCTCCACACCTGGAGTCCTGTTTGTGAAAATCTACTTCCTGCACAGGCACTCCCCCACCCTGGTCAGGGCCTAGGGAGGTGGCACCTACTGATTTAACAGCCATGGGGGACACCTCCATCCTTGCTGTTCCCATGGAAGATGGAGAAATGGCAGTGCTCAGCCTGCCCAGCCTGCAGTCCCTCCGTAGGGCAGTGAAGCTCCTGCCTCCCTTTCCCCAATCTCTGTCCTTCCTTTTATAACCTTCCAAACTGATCACTATCCTGCTTATACAGGGGGTCCTCGGGTTACGATACAGTCCTGTTTCCACAACAGAGATGTAACTTGAATTTTAGTGTAAGACGAAACACAGCCTAGTATTTACCAAATGGAACACTTGCGCTTTTAATAGTCCAAAGTGGCATGGGTGAGTGCACTGGGGGACAGCAGCTCCCTCACTCGTACACAATGTTACTGTGCGTTCCGCCGCACACAATCCAGCTAGTTCACCCACATCGTTCGTGAGGATGACACTAACATTCATGTCCCAATTTTTGGAAGTTTTTATGGGAGTGAGCATCGTAAACTTGAAATATCGTATGTCGAGACTATCAGAACCTGAAGACACTCCTGTATCAGTCAGTGTTTTCCAGAGACTCTACAGAGTGGGTCAAAAGGAGGTTTACAGTTATTCATATGGAAAATAAAGTAGGTTTACAGTTATTCATATGGAAAATAATAGAATAATTAATAAGTAATAATATAAGAATAAACTGTTTTTACATTCACAATTATAAACCTACTTTTCCCCCTTACTATATACACACATATGTATATAGAAAAAATATACATACATATATGTATGTGACAAACATACATGCACATATGTACAGTATATGATTTTTTACATGGGAATTATATGTATATGTGTATATATATAATATATATGTATATTTAATTTATATCAAGGAAATGGCTAATGCAATTGTGGTGGCAAATCTAAAATTTGTAGGGTAGGCCAGCAGGCTGAGTTGATGCTGCAATCTTGAGACAGAATTTCTTCTTCAGGAAACTTTTATTTTTGGCTTCTAAAGCCTTTCAACTAATTAGATGAAGCCCACCTATAACATTAAGGGTAATTTCCTCTACTTAAAGTTAACTGATTATAGATCTTAACCCCACCTTACAAATTACCTTCACAGAAACATCTAGATCTGTGTTTGATCAATAACTGAGTATTATAACCTAGCTGAGTTAGCCCATAAACTAACCATTGCACTGTCTTTTTTCTTTTTTTTCTTTTTTGAGGAGAGGAGATAGTGAGACAGACTCTCGCATGTGCCTAACTGGGATTCACTCAGCAACCCCTGTCTGGGACCAATGGTCAATCAACCAAGCTATTTTTAGTGCCTGAGGTTGATGTTCTCCAACAAAGCTATCTTCAGTGCCTAGAACCAGCGCTTGAACCAATCGAGTCACTGGCTGCAGGAGGAAAAGAGGAAGAGAAGGGAGAGAGGGAGGGTGAGAGAAGCAGATGGTCACTTCTCATGTGTGCCCTGACTGGGAATTAAACCTGGGATGTCCATACACTGGGTTGATGCTCTATCCACTGAGTCAAACAGCCAGGGCTCCCATCACACCTTCTTACCTCATTTGAATTGCCCAGTATTTATTTCAGCTAAGCAGAGAAGTTAGTATTATCTCTATTCTACAGATTCTAAAACTGAAACTTCTCTAAGTTGTGTCTTGTTCACATTCATACAGCTAAGAAATGTTATTGCTGGTGTTAAAATTAAACTGCCGTTCTCTGGTAACCAGTGTTAAATTTTTAATTTGAGATTATACTGCCTTCTCACACAATATTCATTCATTTATTTATTCAAGAATTATGTATCCAATCCTCACCACGTGCCAGGCACTGACTTGAATAGGACAGCCATTATGAGGCTGACCCTGTGCTACGGAAGATGGACACACCGACACTAAAGACACACAAACACACATATTCCTAAGCACTTGTATACACGGGACACTCACAAGGTCCCGTGACATTTAAAATGCTTCTCTGAAGTGATCGATGACCTCTGAAAGAGGCCAGAATTGTCATCCATGGCAGAGAAGCATGAGATTGAGAAGCCAGTTCAAAAACTGCAGCACTCCCTCCCCCCAAAAAAAAACAGAGACAAGCTAAATAAACTCAGGGTCAGTTTGCTTTAGAAATATCAGCCTGACCAGGTGGTGGCGCAGTGGATAGAACGTCGGACTGGGATGCGGAAGGACCCAGGTTCGAGACCCCGAGGTCGCCAGCTTGAGCGTGGGCTCATCTGGTTTGAGCAAAGCTCACCAGCTTGGACCCAAGGTTGCTGGCTCAAGTAAGGGGTTACTCGGTTTGCTGAAGGCCCGCGGTCAAGGCACATGTGAGAAAGCAATCAATGAACAACTAAGAAGTCGCAACGCGCAACGAGAAACTGATGATTGATGCTTCTCATCTCTCTCCGTTCCTGTCTGTCTGTCCCTGTCTATCTCTGCCTCTGTAAAAAAAAAAAAAAAAGAAATATTTAAGACCCATGTCTGTGCTAGCAGGCGTGACAGAGTCCGATGGGGTGGGAGGCAGGTGGGCACCAATGTGAGACAGAAGCAGGCTGCAGACTGGTGGGTGCGGGGCAGGCTAGCCACGCAGGCCTGCCCTGGTTCGCTTCAGAGCTCCATGCGCTAAATCCCATGTGAGGAAATAAATTACGGATTACCTCTCTGGCCGATGAAAACATTTTGTTTACAAAATCACTCAAGTAGTTTTTGTGTTTTTTTATAAATATAGACTATATATCTTAATCCTGTGTCTAGACATCCCTTGTTTCCAACCATCACCAAATCAGAAGTGGACCCTCCCCAAACAATAATAGTTGTACTGAATTTCAGTTTGTGAACTACTTTCAAATGTATTATCCCATCCTACCCCTGAAAAAAAAAAAAAGCAATATAAACACTATGAAATTTCCACTTCACAGAAGAAACTGAGGTCCAGAGAGGTTAAATGACTTAACCAAGGTCTTTAGGCCAGCATAGATTGAGGGCATTAGACCTCTCAGTGTTTTACCTATTTCTTATGGTTCAGTCACCAAAACCAAATATCATCAGTACATTAGTTTCCAATGCTACAGGAACAAAGTACCACAAAGTAGATGGCTTAATTTAGACAGTTATTGTCTCGCAGTTCTGGAGACTAGATGTCCAAGGTCAAGTGTTGACAGTGTTAATTCCTCTGAGAGCTGTGAGGAAGGTGCTGTTCCTAGCCTCTCCTCCAGCTTCACAGGGTGTGCTGATCTTCTTTGGCATTCTTCAGCTTGGAGGAATGTCACTCTGCTCTTGACTTCACGTTTACATTGTGTTCTCCCTGTGTGCATGTCTGTCCCCTTTCCATAAGGACACCAGAGGTATTGGTTTAGGGGCTCACCCTACTCCAGGACAATTGCATTTTAAGTAATTACATCTGCGACAACCCTGTTTCCAAATAAGGTGA
The DNA here is from genome assembly GCF_036850765.1 of Saccopteryx bilineata. Classification (NCBI taxonomy): domain Eukaryota; kingdom Metazoa; phylum Chordata; class Mammalia; order Chiroptera; family Emballonuridae; genus Saccopteryx; species Saccopteryx bilineata. Next base: position 66,224,465 of record NC_089497.1, on the reverse strand, counting down.
TATTCTGAAGTACTGGGGGTTAGGGTTTCAACATACTGATTTTAGAGGACACAATTCAATCCATAATTATTAGTGTCCCTTAAATCTATCGTCCTACCAACCTGTGAAGTGGACAAAGCTTAGATTATTTGCACTTAACCAATGCAAATCCTCAAGGTGAGGTGAGCTGCCCAAGCCCACTGAGTGACAATCTTTTCCTGACCTCACTCTTCTGTGCCACTCAGCTTTAAAACTGGGTGTTCAGGTGGCACTAAGTTACCTGGAACCCCACTGATGTCTGAGGCATAGATTCATTGTAGCTCAAGTAACAGCCCATGTACCCCATGAGATACTGCTGACTGAGAGAAAATGACTGACCTAATGAAATTCTTAGACTTTGAGACACATTTGGAAGGGAATCTAACCTGAAAAGGAATTTAACCTGTGTATCATCAGTCTCCAAATATTGAAGAAATGGCACCAGATAGAGGTCATATAAGGTTAACTAAATAATGAAAAGGTTAGCTGTAATTTTCAGGAACATTAACATTTCTTTGTTGCCATAACTACGTAGAATTACCAGTGAAGTTTTTGTAATCCAAAATAAGATCAAGATATTTGAATGAGATTATCTCAGACCAGAAAGCCTTGCAAAATTACTTAAGAGTTTTCTAAAGAGAGCAAGAATCTTCATCCTTATCATAAACACACAAATTGTGGCATGCCTCGTAGAGACACACGTGAGTCATAACTTAAACAAGGCTTCTCAGATGACTAATACAGTCTAATGCAGTGCCTGGTCATCTCGGGCAACAGAGGTAGTCAAGGGCTCCAGGTGAAAAACACAAATCCCCATCCTGCCTTACTCCATTACTTTCTGACTACCTGGGAGGCAATGTGAACAGTTGGGTCTTTTAGATTAGACAGACCTGGGTTTGTATTGTGTGTGTCACTCACTAGCTATGACACTTTGGGCAGAAATTTAAGCTCTCTGAACTTTAGTTTCTTCATCTGTAAAATGAGTATAACAACATCTACCTCAACAGTCATTAGGCCTGACTGACAGTAGCATAGCGGATAGAGCGTCAAACTGGGATGCAACCCAGGTTTGAAACCCTGAGGTCACCAGCTTGAGCGTGGGTTCATCCAGTTTGAGCACAGCCTTGCCGGCTTGAGCACAGGATCACTGGCTCGAGCATGGGATCCCATTGTTGCTGGGCAAGGGGTCACTGGCTCAGCTAGAGCTCCCTCACCCCCATCAAGGCACGTATGAGAAGTAATCAGTGAATAACTAAAGTGATGCAACTATGAGTTGATGCTTCTTATCTCTCTCTTTTCCTGTCTGTCTGTCTGTTTATCTCTCTTTCTTGCTTAAAAAAAAAACACGTCATTAGGATTTAGCAACACATATTAAACACTGACCACATAAGAATTCTTAATGTGATTTTTTTTTTCCTTTTTCTTTCTCTTACTCCTCCCTCTCTACCTCTACCTAGTTTTTCTGATGATGACTAAGGAAAATAGAAATAGTCTCTTGAAGGTATCATAATATTTTAAAAGCTATAATGCTCTTCCAGGACGTTTTTGTTATTGTTGACTTGCTTGAGATTTTTGTAATAGCTTCATTATTTTAATAGAGCTGGGGTTGAACCAGGCACCTGGTTGGCAAGCATTAACACCAGTGGGCAAGTGTGAAACAATGACATTTCCAGAGAAGGTTTCTAGCAGGTATGTCCCTGTAATCCAAAGATACAAATAGTTAACCATCTGATCACTCTCCCCACATTGACACAGATTGTTCAGGCTACAAAGGTTCTGGTAGGGCTTTTATCTCCTGGAGACTTGCTTCATTCTGTCTGTGGTTTACGAGGACACAGGTTGTTATTACCAGCCTGGACTGTCATGAATACACAGAGTAACAAAGCAGCTCATTCATATTAGAGCCAGAAATTAAACCTGGGCAGCTGGCCTCTTAGTTTTCTAAGCTACATTACTCTCTGATCCAGAATTATGAGCCCAAACTCCATCCCAGAAGGAGGAGTCTGTGCAAGGAGGCAGAGCTAATCACCAAATCGAGGCAATCTCCATGTCTGTGAAGCTATTTATTGAGCACTAGGCTCAGCCTTTACTCTCCCTACCCCACTGTTCATCAGCCCCCACCCCCTAACACCCTTCTCCGCCAGGAGGAGGGCAACTTAACACAGATTCTCACTTAATTAACAGCCAATTTTAACTTTTGTTCCTCTTTACCAAAAGAACAGATTTTTTTTTTTTACCACTGCATTAAATATACCTTTTTTTCTTGACAGTACTGAATGGATAAAGATAATTATTTTATTTTATTTTATTTTTTTGTATTTTACCGAAGCTAGAAATGGGGAGAGAGTCAGACAGACTCTTGCATGCGCCCGACCGGGATCCACCGGGCACGCCCACCAGGGGGCGGCGCTCTGCCCACCAGGGGGCGATGCGCTGCCCCTCTGGGGCGTCGCTCTGCCCCCACCAGAGCCACTCCAGCGCCTGGGGCAGAGGCGGAGGAGCCATCCCCAGCACCCGGGCCATCTTTGCTCCAATGGAGCCTTGGCTGCGGGAGGGGAAGAGAGAGAGAGAGAGGAAGGAGAGGGAGAGGGGTGGAGAAGCAGATGGGCGCTTCTCCTGTGTGCCCTGGCCAGGAATCGAACCCGGGACTTCTACATGCCAGGCTGATGCTCTACCACTGAGCCAACCGGCCAGGGCCGGATAAAGATAATTTTATTTAGTCACACCTTCACTAAGGCTGATCATATGTCAGGTCAATTCTGTGGTAACAACACATCAATCAGACCTAGACACTGCTTCCAAGGAGCAGGGAAGAGGGGACATACATGGGGAGGGAGAAAGGCGGCAGAATCTAAATGTCTGCACCGGCCTGCCTCAGCATCCAGTCCAGAACCTGAGAGGCACTGGCATGGGCTGGCCTCTTTGATCTCCCTTAGCTGGAGTGTTCCTTCTGTCATCCCAGGTAAGATATCCTGCCCAGGTGTCTAGAGCTGCTCTAACAGAACCTTCAGCAACAATACAACTGTTCTATGTCCATGCTGCCCGACAGAGTAGCCACCAGCCACTCAGCTACTGAGCACTTAGAATGTGGCTAGTTCAACTAAGGACCACAAAATTTTAATTTTATTTCACTTTAATTAATTATAAGTATAGCTAATGGCTATATATTGGGACATCATAGATCTGTGGGCAAGAAAGTAGACAGTTCTTTATGATCATTTTTAGGGGGCGAGTGGAGGTGATTAAGGGGAAGAGCTCTCCCACTTCCCTGCTGCCTTCCAGGACATCTGTCATCACCTGGCTCCCCTGGAATCCATACCAGGAGGCTGAGACATGCAGAGCCGCGTCCTCTAGAAGGTCACTAAGCCAGGTGGTCAGCCACCTATATGTGGCTGCCACCAGCAATGCTCCATTTTCTGAGTGATAAAATTAATAGAATCTGCCAAGGTGCAGCTGGGGAAAGGTGCTAACCCTTCATGAAAGAGAAGCAGCGAGTTGTCCAGAAAGCCCCAGGCATAGCTATTAATGTCATGTGCTTAGCACCTAAGCATCCATACATTAGGTGCTTTTCTCTTTTTCAGGTACGAAAGGGAGGAAGTGAGAAGTGGCCATGAAGAAATGTGTGAGCCAGCCCCAGCTCACTGTGAGCTGACTTGGCTGACACTGAGTAAGCCACTCTGTCTCCTTGGGCCTGCGTTCCCTGCTCTGTAAACCAGGGACTGGATTTCCTGATTTGTCACCCAGCTCAAAGCTGCTGAGACTACCTTCCCAGAGACAGCCATTTAGATAGCAAAGGAGACTCTGGGGATTTAGTTCTCAACCTGAGGCCCAAGGCAAAACTAATTTTGCAGTCAGTAAAAAATGAGAATAGTCCAAAGTACACAGTGTTGTTGGAGGTAAGCAATCGCTATCAGTGAACTCAGCGAGAGTAAGAAAAATAGCCTGTGAAGATTAGAGAGGAGGAGGGGGAAACTTACAAGGAACGTATAAGAAAAGAAAGCGGGAGAACAAAGAAAGCAGAGCTACAAAGGATCAAATAAATAACAAAAAAATTAGTGCAGAGCCAGTCTGTGAAGCGTGAAGAAGGCAGTGTCAGATCTCCATGAACTGGAGGTGAGAAACAGGGAGGTGAGTAACAGCAGGCTGAGCCCCTGACATAGACGATCCTGACTTCTTCAGTCAGTATCTGAAAGCACAGAGGGGAGAATGCTTGTGGGAACAGCTTCACTGCATCCCCTCCGACTGCAAGTGTATGTTCACACTGCAGCAGTGGCTCTCAGTGTTGGCTGAATATCGGATGATGTGGGGAGCCTAAAACATCATAAATAAAACCTGATGTTCAGGCCCATTCCCAAAGATCCGCCTGCATTTGGTCTGGGTGGTTTTCTGTGCTGATGAGTGGTAAAAGCTCACAGGTACCTCTAATTTCCAGCCACAGCTGAGAACTTCTAGTTTCTTATGTGCCAGGCTTTGTGCTAAACCAGGAACTATAATGGAACTAGACAGACATGGCCTCTGTCATCATAAGTGAAGGTATTTTCCAAGGTAATCAAGACCCACGGAGGTTTATGGGACAAGAATTATCTCTATATCTTAGATCAGTGGTTCTCAAATTTTTTGAAGTCAGGGTGCATTTAAGATCCTACAAATAATTGTAGGCACACTATATACAAATTTCTGAGAAATATGTTATAATAATTAAGCCGAATATTAAAGAAAAAATATAAAGTCCAAGTGTGCTTTTATGGTAATGAAACAAAATAAATATGACAAAATTAAATTTATTCTGACATTAAAAAAATTTTTTGCCCTGGCCGGTTGGCTCAGCAGTAGAGCGTCGGCCTAGCGTGCGGAGGACCCAGGTTCGATTCCCGGCCAGGGCACACAGGAGAAGCGCCCATTTGCTTCTCCACCCCTCCGCCGCGCTTTCCTCTCTGTCTCTCTCTTCCCCTCCCGCAGCCAAGGCTCCATTGGAGCAAAGATGGCCCGGGCGCTGGGGATGGCTCCTTGGCCTCTGCCCCAGGCGCTAGAGTGGCTCTGGTCACAACATGGCGACGCCCAGGATGGGCAGAGCATCGCCCCCTGGTGGGCAGAGCGTCGCCCCATGGTGGGCGTGCCGGGTGGATCCCGGTCGGGCACATGCGGGAGTCTGTCTGACTGTCTCTCCCTGTTTCCAGCTTCAGAAAAAAATGCAAAAAAAAAAAAAAAATTTTTATGTTACATTTTTGAGTTATGCTTTTTAGAATTCGTAAAAAAGAGGGGTTAAAAAAAACGACAAAAAAGTTATCTTTTTATATATATAAATACATTCTTAGTAAGATTTAGTAAATTCAGCAGGTCCCGGTGGGAATGTGTTAAGTTTTTTCGTTCTTGTGTTTATGAGAAACATGACCCTGATGTGTTCCAGTGATTTCTTCAATGTTTGGGCATATATTTGAAAGGAAAACTCTCATTTTCTCATCAATACATTGAAGAATTCCTCTCTTTTTACGCTTATTTTGAGTGCAGAAAACCCCCACCATTCATATCATCTTAACTTTACACCAAACACAGGATAGAAGAAACTTGCCTCCAGTCTTTCTGGGGAACATGGGGGGTAGTGTAAACAATCCAGCACCACAGCTTAACAGCCTTTTGCAAACTAATCAGGCAAGTGAGGTGGGGGTTGGGTAGACTGTCAGTTTATAGCCAATTCCCCACACCTCTGTGCCCCCAAAATCTAAACTCCAAAAACCCTGTCAGTCTTTTGGTCCCCAACAGGCACATATTTCTCTGGAATAGGGCGCACCTGGAAATCTTCTAGGGCACACCAGTGCACCCTGGCACACACTTTGAGAACCGCTGCCTTAGATGAAGAAAGTGATACTCAGAGTGGTGGTTCATTCCCAAGATCACACAACTTGAATGTCATTAGTTCAGGTCAACTCCATTAGGTCAAGTCTCAGAACACAGTGCTCATTCCCCTACGTTGCATGACCTCAAACAGTCAGACACAATGAAGCAAGGGACTTTCAAATGGTCCCTTCTCTTTAACTTTTAGATACCTGAAGTTTTACCAGGCACTGACCATAACTATAGTTGTCAGACATTTAAGTGCTCATGGCTGCAAGGAGTGTCTAGGGGCTAGGAACCCTGAGATAGACCCGTGGGAATTACAGCTGGGGGACACCTTACTTGAAGTACCTGAAACAGAGAAAAACACTAATGTATGGCTGCCTAGGTGCTAAGCACACAAAGACAGAAGAGAGTCAACCCAATGCTCAAGGATTAGCCTGGTAGGAGAAACCAAGTGCAATGTCACCCAATCATGAACGTTCTAGATCAAGAGTCTGTAAACTTTTTCTGTAAAGCACCCGGTTGCTAATATTTCCAGCTTTACTAGCCATGTGGTCTTTGTCACAACTACTCAATTCAGCCATTGTGATGCAAAAGCAGCCATAGACAATCCACACATGAATGAGCGTGGCTGTGTTCAAATGAAACATAATTCATGGCCTCAGATTTGAATTACTGAATGACTATCATGTATCACAAAATCTTATTCTTCCTTTGATTGTTTTTCAATCATTTAAAAATGTCAAAACTCATTCTTAGCTTCTATACAGGCTGTGCACAAACAGATGGCAGGCTGGGTTTGGCCCAAGGACTATGGTTTGCCAGCCCCTATCCTGGAAGTACTGTGCTGGGAAACAGGTAGGAAGACACGGCCATGTCCACCATGTTTAGAGATCAAGGGCAGCTGACCAGAGGAGGTGGCACTTGAACTTCTCCCAGCTTACCTCTCTGTCCCGCAGCCAACAGTTATTTTCCTACTTGGAGTATAGATTCAAATGGCCTATAAACGGACTCCAGTGCTGGCTTTGAATTCTCTAGTTAATCTTTAAGGGCAAAATTAAAGTCAGATTTTAAAAGTAATTTTTTTCTCAGATATTTTCATGAATGCCGTCTCTGCATTGGAAAATAGAGCTGAGATGTTCCCCTGTGATAAGAAAACTAATCTCACCTGACTAGGCAGTGGCACAGTGGATAGAGCATCGACCCGGGATGCTGAGGACCCAAGTTCAAAACCTTGAGCTCACTGGCTTGTCAGCTTGAGCACGGGGTCACTGGCTTGAGCATGGGATCATAGACAAGACCCCATAGTTGCTGGCTTGAAACCCAAGGTTGCTGGCTTGAGCTAGAGGTCACTGGCTCAGCTGCAGCCACCCCCTCACCCCATCAAGGTGAGTATGAGAAAGCAATCAATGAACAACTAAAGTGGCACAACAGTGAGTTGATGCTTCTCATCTCTCTCCCTCCCTATCTGTCTATATCTTTCTCTCTTGCTCACTAAAAACAAACAAAAAAACTAATCTCTGCTCTGGTAAAAGTAAGGAGAGATGAGAATGAGAAACAACATTTACTGAGCATCTTCTATGTGCCAGCAACCGTTTAAGCATTTTAATTAAGTTTTCTCATTTAGTCCTCACAGTTACCCTACATGTTAGTATTATCTCTATCCCACAGAAGAGGAAATTGAAGCTCAGTTTTTGTGGAACTTCTAAAAACCACAAATTAGTACATGGTGGAATTGTGGTTTGAACACAAGCTATCAGATTTCAAGGTACACTTTCCCTTCTAATGTCTCTTTTTCTTCTAAAATAATCCTATCTCACAAACAGAGAAGTTTGCAAACAGAATTGAAATAGCACAAAGATTTCTAGAAAAATTAATTGTGAAACTTGGAAAGCTAACTTTGAATTAGAGTACATTTAAAAGTATCATCTATCAGCCTCACTTATCAGCCTGTAGCAAAATTTCATCCAATTAAAAGACTTAAAATAAATGTTGGTAAGAAAAGCTTTTAGAAAGCCAGTCTTTATGAGGTCTCTTAATATTACTGGAGTATGAAAGATTAATATCTCTGAAGATAATTTTTTGGAGCAATTTAGGAATCAAAACCTTTATTTAAAAGAGTTCCACTCCAGTAATAAAATTCAGTATTACTTCATTAATACTTTCTTTGTACTTTAATTTTTTTTAATTACCACTTACACCCTATATAATTTTGTATTAGTTTCAGGAGGTTTCTCAAAAAATTAAAAATGGAACTGCCTTATGACCCAGCGATCCCAATTCTGAGTATATATCTGAAGAAACCCAAAACACTATTTCAAAAGAATATATCTACCCTATGTTCATTGCAGTGTTATTTTCTCGTACTTCTTATGCAAGGAGTAGGCAGGCAATATTGCTTCTGGCTTTGAGGCCAGTTTCTGGTTTATAGGTGTGAGGACCAGTCTGCATCTGTTCTTTTCCCAGATAATGTGGGCCACTTGACACACATTAAAAATCTCAGCGAGCCCTGGCTGGTTGGCTCAGTGGTAGAGCATCAGCCTGGCGTGCAGAAGTCCCTGGTTCGATTCCCGGCCAGGGCACACAGGAGAAGCGCCCATCTGCTTCTTCACCCCCCCCCTCCTTCCTCTCTGTCTCTCTCTTCCCCTCCTGCAGCCGAGGCTCCATTGGAGCAAAGATGGCCCCAGCGCTGGGGATGGCTCCTTGGCCTCTGCCCCAGGCGCTGGAGTGGCTCTGGTCGCGACAGAGCGACGCCCCGGAGGGGCAGAGCATCGCCCCCTGGTGGGCAGAGCATCGCCCCCTGGTGGGCAGAGCATTGCCCCTGGTGGGCGTGCCAGGTGGATCCCAGTCCGGCGCATGCGGGAGTCTGTCTGACTGTCTCTCCCCGTTTTCAGCTTCAGAAAAATACAAAAAAAAAAAAAAAAACTCAACGAAGAGAACGAAATTCCTAAATAGTGGCAGCCTTGCCCCAGACTGGAGCTCTTGTCCAGACCGGCCATTCAGTTAGCAATCCTGCTGTTTCTCAGGCTTCTGTCACTTCTCAGTTTCCAGGAGGGAGTACGCTCTGTGTTGCCCAGTCCCTACGCCCATGTTTTCTGGCAACAGCTCTACTCTTCTTCAGGGATCCAGCCCTTCCTCTCCTCCAGTCCCTGCATTTTTTTAGATGAAACAAATGACCCAGAAATTAGCCAATCATGTGTGTATTCCCTGCATGTGGGTGGGCACATGCCCTAAGCCACCCCAATCTTGAAAATGTTGCTGCTAATGCTGGGTGGGTGGAAAGAGACGATCTCACTGCCCAGCTGATTATTACCTGATGGCCAAGGAGAAAGACTGCTGAGATTGAAGTTAAAACAAGGAAGGAGACAGAGAAATGGAGAAGAAACCAATCTTCACAACATTGGTGAGCCTTGGATAAAGTTGCGTTGCTACATGAGCCAGCCATTCCTATTCTTTTCTTAAATTGGAATTTGTTTTTCTGTTGCATGAGGATAATCCTGGCTGAAACTTTAATCCCCCACTTTCTAATCCAGACTTAGCAGCGGAGTCTCTACCTTGATCTCTGTCCCGTTCCCTGTCCCATGTCTGCGGCCAGGACCTACCTCTTTCCGGCCAGCTTCACTTCATTCCTCCCTACCCTGGAGATGGCACATCCCCTAGTACCTGCTCCAGAATAAACAGTGGAAAAGTCACTTGATCTTCTCTTTTTATTTTGCATTTATTACATAAAAGATACAGGTTAATACTGGAGTGTTGGTTCCATGCATGGCTGACTAAAGAAAAATATGTGTTATTTATAATCTCTCTGTGTATAAGAAGTGTAGATCTAGGTAGCTAGTGGAGCTTTTGTTTGCTGAAAGTAGAATAAACCCTTCATCCTCAGTATACTGGCCTTAGATGTATCTGAAAATGGCATTAAAGAGTGGGAAAGGATATGCAAACAGGAAACTGCTCTGCCTAAGAAGAAGAGAGACTGAGAAGCCCCAGAGTAGTTGTTCTTTGTAGGCAGAAGACAGCAACCCCACAGGCTGCCTGAGGGCAGGTGCAAAGACTAGGCGTGCATGGAAACAGGTATGGAAGGAGAGGCCGCTGTTAATGGGAGTTTAGAGGTGAAATACTGTGCGCTTCGGAATGTCAGTCTTCTCCTCTGCCCCCCGCCCTGTGAATGTAACAGTATTCTACATTGCTTATTATATTTTATGAATGAAGTCAACTTGGAGGGAGCATGAGGAAGAGGCAGAGGCACAGGAGGGAACTGCAAACATAGGTAGGTGTACGCATATCAGACCTTTTGGCTGAAAAAGAATTGTGATGCAAATACTGCTGGGTAGAGGAATAGATAATCCCTTTGCAATAATTCCATTTGTATCTCAGCTGCCAGTCTTGATAGGAATTGGGTTCTGGCAACCCCAAGCTTTGACAGACTACATTGGCACTGGAGCCTCGAGTTTGATGGAAAGGAATTGATTTGTGTCCCTGTACCTATTTGAATTTACTAATTTACATAGTCAAGTTTTTTTTAATTGTCATTAAATATATTTCTGTCATGTCATTTTCAATAGCTTTCTAATATTCATTATATAGCTGCACAACAATTTATTTAGCCAATATTTTTGCTTGGCATTAAAATTATTTTTACAGTTTATTTAAATAAAGCCAAGTGTTGTAGATATGGTTTTATACATTTTTTTTCATATGTTCCTTAGGAGAAATTCCTAAGAGTAGAACCTATGGGTCAGAAAAATATTAGTATTTTTAGGGATGTTTAATATATGTTCATTCAACAGGGTATATATCTATAGCTATACCTTTCTCTCTATATATAGCCTGACCAGGCAGTAGTGCAGTGGGTAGAGCATTGGACTAGGATGCTGAAGACCCAAGTTTGAAACTCTGAGGTTGCCAGTTTGAGTGCAGGGTCACCGGCTTGAGTGTGGTGTGGCTGGCTTGAGTGTGGGGTCATAGACATGACCCAATGGTTGCTGGCTTGAGCTCAAAGGTTTCTGGCTTGAAGCCCAAGGTCACTGGCTTGAGCAAGGGGTCACTTGTTCTGCTGTAGCCCCCCTGGTCAAGGCACATATGAGAAAGCAGTCAATGAACAACTAAGGAGCCACAATAAAGAATTGATGCTTCTCATCTCTCTTCCTTCCTGTCTGTCCCTATCTGTCCCTCTCTCTGACTCTCTCTGTGTCTCTGTCAAAAAATAAAAAATAAAAAAAATACCTCTCTCTATATATAGATATATACAGATACAGCTATGGAAAAGATATGCAAAGTTCTCTCTTTAAAATTTTTTCTATGTATAATATTTTCCATACACACACACACACACGCACATTTCCTTATAAGCAAGGACTTAATAGTTCCTTCTAAAGGTAAGAGCCACAGTTGAGTGAAAAGCTGACTTGGTCCATCTGTTATTCTTGGGGAAAGCCTTACAATCAGTGTGCTAGGGCCTCTTTTTCTCTATAGAAAGTCTCTCCCGCTTAGGACAAGTTGCCTGACTAAAATAGCTGTCTCTATAGGAAGACATGTTTGCCTAAACAAATAATGTGGGAGCTCTAGAATCTTGGTACAAATTTCATAAAAGCCCTATGGTCTCTCCTTGTTTTCCAAATGTCCCTGCATAAAATCTCCATTGACTTCACTTTGCATACAGAAAAAGAACTCAAACTCCTCAAATTACATCCAAAGTCCCAAAGTTAATAAATGTTAATAGATAATAGAAATAGAAAATCATCCTTTTGTAAGCTCCAATATACTAATTGATTCTGGCAAAGATCATCAAAAAAAGCTAAAATAATTAGGTAAAAAGTTATAAAGAACAAGATATTCACACAGTGCTGAAATATCACCACACAAATTAGTAGTTGTAATGGGAGAATATCATTGCAACAAAATGATCTGATGGTAAACACAGCTACCAAGCAGTCAGGCTTAGCATCACTGAGGGTGGCATAGCCTCGCAGTAAGTGCCTCTCCTTGCATTGCAGTACCAACTTCAAAAATCACCTCTAATGTATTTTCCCCCTAAAAGGTTTAATCTAAATGTAATTAAGGCCCTCTAAACTAAACTTTCAGTTTACAGAAAATATGAGTGACAGAAGAACAAGTTATATGATACCATGAAGAAATAATTGAAAAAATCCTGAATGTAAAATGTTCTATAGGACAACCAACTGAACTCTGCAAAAGGTCAATTTCATTTAAAAAAAAAAAAAGTGAGTGAACTGCTTTAGAATCTAGACTAAAAGAAATTAAAGAAAGGCCCTGGCCAGTTGACTCAACAGTAGAATGTCGGCCTGGCGTGTGGAAGTCCCGGGTTTGATTCCCAACCAGGGCACACAGGAGAAGCGCCCATCTGCTTCTCCACCCCTCCCCCTCTCCTTCCTCTCTATCTCTCTCTTCCCCTCCCGCAGCCAAGCCTCCATGGGAGCAAAAGTTGGCCTGGGCGTTCAGGATGGCTCCATGGCCTCTGCCTCAGTCACTAGAATGGCTCTGGTTACAGCAGAGCAACTACCCAGAAGGGCGGAGCATTGCTCCCTGGTGGATATGCCAGGTGTTTCCTGGTCAGGCGCATGGGGGGGAGCCTGTCTGTCTGCTGTGCCCCACTTCTCGCTTCAGAAAAATGAAAACAAACAAACAAATAAACAAAAAGAAATTAAAGAGACATAACAATTGTGATGGTAATTTTATGTGTTAACTGGGCCACAGGGTGTCCAGATATTTGGTGAAACATAACTCTGAGTGTTTATGGAAAAAATTAATATTTGAATTTGTAGACTGAATGAAGCAGATTGCTCTTCTTAATGTAGGTGGGCCTTATCCAATCAATTAAAGGCCTGAATAGAACAAAAAGTCTGAGCCAAAGGAAACTCCTTCTGTTGGACTGCCTTCAAGTTGAGACATCAGTTTTTTTCTTGCCTTCAGACTTTGACTAAAACATTAGCTCTTATTGAGTCCTGAGCCTCAAGACTGGCCTTGGCTCTCCTACACCATTAGCTCTCCTGGGTCTCTAGTTTGCCAGCTGCATTCTTGGAATTGTCAGTCTTCATAGTCGCATGAGCCTATTCCTTATAATACATCTCTCTCTCTCTTTCTCCCCCTATCTCTACACACACACACACACACACACACACACCAGCTGAACTGAAATAAATCTGTATCTCTCTTTCCTATTAGTTTTGTTTCTATGAAGAATCCTAATACAACTAAATCCAGTGTATGAACCTAGATTCATATCTGATGGAAAAAAGAAAGAACGAATGCTAAAAGGCATTCCTGAGGTAATTAGGAACATTTGAATATAGACTCTATATTTGATGATATTATGGAATTACTATTAATTTTTAGAAGTAATCATGATAGTGTGGCTAAGTGGAAGATTGTTTTTATTCTTAGGAAATAAATGTTGAAGTATTGTAGGCAAAATAGTTTGCTGTTAAAATGTCTGAAATGGTACAGAAAAATTATGCATATAGAGAAAGAGAAAGAGAATATCTGACAGTGTTACTATTGTTGAATTTCATGGATATATATGAAGGGTATATAGGTGACTTTATAATAATCTTTTAAGCTTTTCTGCATGAGAGAAATGTCTGCCTTACCTTTCTGTGCTATGGCCAATCTCTGCATGCATAGTATGTGCCTGCGTGCAGAGGGCCCAAGCACCCTGGCATTTCTACTTCCTTTCACTTACCAAGCTGACTAAAATGTCCTCCCCCATTTCTTAGTTTTATTTTTTTTTCTCTTTCTAACTTCTGAAGAAATAGACTTAGTACACCAAAATTTAGATTTTTCTTTAATGTGATATAATTTGAAAGCAAAAATCTCCCTTCTAAATTCTGTTTAGCCGCATCTCGAAAGTCTTGACACATTTATGTTCCACCAATTCTAAATATTTTCTAAGTTTAATTTTACTATTTCATTTGATCCATGAATTATTTATTTATGTTCTTTTATTTTAAAATGTATGTGGGTTTTTTTGTTATCTTTGGTAATTAATCTCTAACATAGGCACTGTGGTCTGATTTTTATGTGGTAAATCTCTGTAAATATTTCATGTGTTTTGAAAAGGTTGTTTTTTTATAATTTGGATATGAAGGACTTTATGTGCCTGCATCAGTTCAAAATTTATAATTGGGTTATTAGAGTGTTCTATATTCTTATTAAGTTTTTGTCTATATTTAATCAATCTGAGGGAGAAATATTAAAATCTCACCTCAAAATTTATGGTTTTCTTAGTTTCTTCTTGTAATTTGCATTACTTTTCTTTATATATATATATTTTTAATTTTTTTTAATTCATTTTAGAGAGGAGAGAGAAAGGAAGAGAGAGAGACAGAGAGGGAGAGAGAGAGGAGAGAGAGACAGAGAGAGAAGGTGGGGAGGAGCTGGAAGCATCAACTCCCATATGTGCCTTGACCAGGCAAGCCCAGGGTTTCGAACCGGCAACCTCAGCATTTCCAGGTCGACGTCTTATCCACTGCACCACCACAGGTCAGGCCCTCTTTATATATTTTGAGGACATATTTTTATGTGCATGGGAGGTCAGGGTTAAGTTCATCAAAATTAAGGAAAGTCTGAGAAACAGTCACAGTCTAGAGGAGCCTAAAGAGATGTGATGAGTACAATCTAATGCAGTCTTCTGGATGGAATCCTGGGGCAGAAAGGAATATTGGATAAGAAAGCTAAAGAAATTTGAATAAAGTTTAGACTTAAATTTATAATAATATATCAATATTGGCTCATCAGTTATACCAAATGCATCATTCTAATGCAAAATGTTAGTAATGGAGGATGCTGGTTACAGTACACATGGGAATCCTCTGTACTATCATAGCAGTTTTTCTGTAAACCTAAAACCATTCTAAAATAAAAAGTTTATTTAAAAACAAAAGTGTTACAGCCTGACCAGGTGGTGGTGGTACAGTAAATAAAGCATTGGACTGGGACACAGAGGACCCAGGTTTGAAACCCCAAGGTCCCTGGCTTGAGAGGAGGTTCACCAGTTTGAGTGTGGGATTGCTGGCTTGAGCATGGGATCATAGACATGACCCCATGGTCGTAGGCTTGAGCCCAAAGGTCTCTGGCTTGAAGCTCAACATCACTGTTTGAGCCCAAGGTCACTGGCTTGAGCAAGAGATCACTCACTCTGTTGGAGCCCCCTGGTCAAAGCACATATGAGAAAGCAATCCATGAACAACTGAGGAGCTGTAATGAAAAAATGATGCTTCTCATCTCTCTCCCTTCCTGTCTATCTGTCCCTATCTGTCCCTTTCTCTGTCTCTCTCTCTCTGTCTCTGTCACAAACAAAAAATGTTACAGGATTAGAGATACCTTCCAGAAGACCCAGGAGGCACCATATTTTCAGAGATAAAGCCCTGCAGACTTTGATCTCAAAATCTAAAATTATAAAAAGAGAAAATTAACTACAGGGTGAGGAAAGAAAGAATGCATAAGAAATAGACTAAGGTTCCCAACACTTGATATAACAGAATTAGCTGTTATAGAAAACAAACATTATTTAAAATAATTAAAGTTATAAAAGAAGAAATTAAAAACATGGTAAAGCAATTTAGAAATAGTCATTGTATTGTATATTTTGTTTATTTATAGAAACAGTTATGTGACCAAAAAGACACAGAAATGATCTTTTAAAGGACAAATAATCAGAAGCATTTTCTCCATCAGTGATATAACCAGCCATGCATGTTACTCTAATGTGAAGTGGTCATTATTAGAGACATAAGGTCTTAAACACCAGCTTTAAAAATATATGTCACAAGACTTCCAAAGTAGCAAAACTCAGAGTACCCTTAAGGAAAAGTATAACAGCACCACTACTGAATCATCATGTATCAATTTAGGGATAGAGATTTTAGAAGATTCGGTTTTCCAACCACATACAGAATTATTGCTTTGTTTGTTTGTTTCCAAAGGACAGAGTTACTTTCTAAGAATAAAATTGCAACTCTGAGTTGTTTAATAAAGAATTGCGGCCCTGGCCGGTTGGCTCAGCGGTAGAGCATGGGCCTGGCATGCAGGAGTCCCAGGTTTGATTCCCGGCCAGGGCACACAGGAGAGGCGCCCATCTGCTTCTCCACCCCTCCCCCTCTCTCCTTCCTCTGTCTCTCTCTTCCCCTCCCGCAGCCAAGGTTCCATTGGAGCAAAGATGGCCCAGGCGCTGGGGATGGCTCCATGGCCTCTGCCTCAGGCGCTAGAGTGGCTCTGGATGCAAAGAGCGATGCCCCAGAGGGGCAGAGCATCGCCTTCTGGTGGGCATGCCCTGTGGATCCCGGTCTGGTGCATGCGGGAGTCTGTCTGACTGCCTCCCTGTTTCCAGCTTCGGAAAAATGAAAAACAAACAAACAAACAAAAAAAGAGTTGCACAAAATTGCTAAAGTTTCTCTGCAATCTTGAGTAAATGACTTTGCATCTCAAAGCTCTTATATAGAAAACAGTGAATTGTAATTCTACTTTTCTTTCTAATTTACCTAAAGCTTTAATTCCATGAGCTCTGGGGCCTAAAAGTGTCTGCTCACTTGAAGAAAATGACAGCGAATATACTCACATACACCTTTGAGCTTCTTGTCTGAAACTTGAGTCAAATCAGAAAAGAATAGAAGATACTTTCTTAACAAAGGAACCAAAAAAGTTGAGGGACAAAAGCATTTTTCTAATGTTAAAATTTTTCCTTAGAGTCAGTCTTCTGTACATCCACTTGTGGTTTATGTAGCTATGACTCAATTAAATGATATTAATGCCCAAGCCAAGAATTATTTTATGTTTCCTCCTTTGTCTAAAATATAACTCACTCGCATGGGAGCCAGTTAGTCATCATTATTGTAAAGGGCAAAGAAATATGCTGCAGACTGATTAAATTCAAATGCTCAAGAATATCACTCAGCCAGAAAAGCATCTTGTGTTCCCATTAGAATTTTGTTACAGAGAATATTATCAATTTATCACCCTTCACCAGTTCTCTTAGGTAAGAGGTGGAAGCTATTTTCATTTTCTTATGAAAATTAAAGAGAAAGAAGGCACTTGTCCAGGCAAATAAAACAGCAAGTAAAAAACAAAAACAAACCAAAAAACACAGGAACCAGTTCTCCTGGCTCCCTGACTAGATCCTAAGAAGTTTTTCTCTGGGGAAATCCAGGATTGCACAAGAGAATGAAAGTAAGTAAATATACAACAAAAGCAATTGTAATTTCTCACTTTCTCATTACTAAGTCTAGGTCACAAAATTTCCAAAACACTGACCAGTTAGTTCCAGCCTTCATTCATTTCTGCTATTCCTCCATACGTATTTCGGCTTACTATCATCCTATCTTGGACCATGACAAAACCCTTCTAAGTTCCACCTTTGCCTCTCTTGCCCTGCTTCAATCCATTCTGTTCAAAACAGAAAGAATATACTTTAAAAAATGGAAGCAAGAGACATTCTCTTGCTTCAAACCCTCCAATTGTTTCCCGTTGCACTTGGAGTAAAATGGACACTCCTTAGCAGAGCCTCCAAGATGCTGCACGACCTGGTTCTGGGCCAACAAGTCTGACCTCAAGTCCTATCATACCGCCACTCACAACGTGTCCGCCACACTTACCTCATCTCTGTCTCACGGCCCAGCCCATTGCCACCTCAAGGCATTTGCACTGGCCTTTCTCTGAGCCTAAAAAGTTCCTACCTAAGATCTCAAAATGCCCATATCCTTCTTGTCATTCAGGTCTCAGTTTAAAGGCCACCTCCTTGAAGAGGACATGCCTAACCTCCCTATCTAAATTACTGCCAGGCATTCTTTTTTTCGTTGCTTTGTGTCATATTACTTTTCATCCTTGTGATTGCTTGATATATTTTTTTAGTTTATTATCTATTCCCACCTGTTCTACATTAGAATCTTAGGTTCATGAAAGCACTAAACTTGTCTGTCTTGCTCACTGATGTATCCCTGACATCTGGTTTAGTGTTTAATACATAAATGGGTAATAAATGGTTTTGAATAAGCTAATGACTGAAAAAAAATGATGGATGCAATTATTCTAGAGACAAAGGCCAAATAAAATTGGCTGGATATGCAGAATGGAAACTATGTGCTTATAAGAATGGAATGAATTAGAATTGCTTAAGGAAATCCTGTTTAAGTAAAAGGACACATCAGTTGAGAGCATCCTATTTTACTTTGAATCATGTCCAAAGCTATTGAAAAAATACTCATTTGACATAGATGGCTGACTATTTATCCAAATTCATGACATGCCCCCAACACACACACACACACACTGCTAGATTAATGTTAGAAACTGACTGCTTGACCACGAATGATGTTTACTATTCCCTTCCTATCCACCCTTCCTCAAGCTTACAATTCAGTGTAGTTATTTTGATGAATTCTAGCCAGTGAAATGTTAAGGGCAATGATGTGTGCCTATTTCAGGCCTGACCCACAGAAGCTCCCTGTGATGCCCCCTTGCTCTTTTCTACTTCTGACTGGCAGGAATGGAGATAATGCTTAGGACAGCCTCACAATTCCTATACTATAGATAGCAGATCTCCCGTCTGAGTCTGAGAGTGGCTGCATAGAAGAAACCACCATGCTGAACATTTACTCACTCAGACTGCTTCCTAAGCAAGAAGGTTTTCTATTTTGTTTGACCACTGTGCATATTAGGGTCTACCTGTTACTGTAGTTAGCTTAGTAAATAGTATCTAGGTTTCAGATAAAGTAAAACACAAGAGCCAGTTTGGCCCATTATAATTCTTCAGTTTGGCTCTTGGGAGACTTATATACTTTTGCACTAAATTTAGGAAGTCAGAAAAAGAAGGAAGGTAGCAAAGAATAGGATACCTGCTGTAGACAAGAAGGTAAAGAGTTCGGAGTCACATAATAATAAATGGTTTCTGACTGCCAGTATCCCTGCCCAAAGACAATAAAGGGGCTTCCATTCCCAGAACAAAAAATAAAGTATGTGCTATGAAGTTCTTTCATGGAGATGGCAATATTTCCGTTAGGAGGGTGAGCCATGGTTGAGTTAGAAAGGAGGAAAATGATGTCTGTAGTTTCCTTCTTAGAAACCACACTCTCAGGCTAATGGATAAACCTTCTTCCCTTAGGCGTTCTCTCAGGGGGTGCTGTTCTGGCAATCGGAAAGTCTAGCTTCTAGTTCACTTCATCCATCATTTCCTTGAGCTAGTTACTTCACCTGGCTGGATCTAAACATCTTTTTTCTAGATGGAGATGGGGTCGTGATGGCTGGCCATTAGGTTGAGCAGTGTTTCTTGTTCTGATACAACACTGAGCAGAACGGATTAATCATCATTAATCATCAGTGTTTTGGACCTTGCCTATCTCTAAGCCCACACAGAGAGAGGTATTAGGGGTAATGTTTCCAGCTAGTATTGAGTATGAAAAAAGTCTATCTCTTGTCTGCAAAGAAAAAGTAGATTCCTAGCCATCTAAATATATTGCTCACAAAAATTAGGGGATATTTAAAAATGAATATAAAGCGATAAAATATCTGTTAATTTTTGTGAACAGTGTAATGTTAATTCTGCCTGAAAGGGGAAGAGTCACAGTCAGAAGAACCATTGAGGCCCTCCTGCCAATCATGAGATCATTCTGCTACCCCTGCTAGTCAAAGTTCATATTCAATTTCCATCTGAATGACTTGTCTTTGTGGATGATAGAGCAGCACGGAGTTTCTTTACTACAAGACTCTCACAGCGTGCACCTTTTGTGCAGTGGCAGGCACACTGACCGCCTAATTCTCACAAATTAATCTCCTCTATCACCCACGTAACAGCATGAGGTGGCCCTCACTAAGGCTACTGTGGCCCCATGGACTGCACGGACCTTAAAGAACACTTGAGGTACAGTCTTACATCTTTCTTTAATGAAGTTCAGATATAAAGGTATGAAACTACATATTTAGAGACATCAGAATCAGAAACACGGAATGACGAAGAGATTCAACCAGCATGACTCATGGCTCTCATCAGGTAGCATGCTCTGGGAAAGAGGGACTGAGTTTGGTCCAAGTGGCCACAATGGATAGGTAGATCAAAGTTGGGCAGGTGGAAGCTGCAGGGAGACTGATTTCACTCCAGAAGAGGAATGGGCTGCCCTTAGGAGGAAATGAGCTCCCCGTCCCTGAGGCTGCTCACGCAGACCTGAAGGACCTCTTGGAGGACGTGAAGCAGAGGAAAGCCAAGGTGGATACTGCAGAAAAAAAATTTTGGCTAAATATCAGAAACATCTCTGAAAATTAAACTAGGCTAGCTGGAGAAGTAATGAGTTTCCTATTACTGGATGTATTTATTGAGATATTAAGTGACTGAGAGAGATACTGAGAAAGAATTCCACAACTTGGTCAAGTATTAGATGCTATGGCTTCTAAGTTTTATTTTACTCAATAAGCTTTTAATTCTCTTTAATTCTTTTTAAGTAGAATTATTCTACAATTATTTTTTATTTGTAAAATTAATTCACACATATACGTGTTCAAATTGAGGTCAAATATTACTAAAAACCCATTAAAATTTTTTGCTCAATCTCTTCCTATATGCGAGCCTCACTTATGCTCTTATAACTCACTCTCATAACCGGTTACTTAACATTGACAACCTTATTTCTGAATAATATGCATTTATTATATTTCTTGATTTATCAGTTTTAGACATTTTCTGTTGACTTTTCACTGTAAAATATGAGGGCTTACCTTTTTCAGACAAGGCCTGTTTTCTCTCTTTTCAATCCCCCAAAAGAATCATGGGAAAATTCTGGTTAGATGAATAGTCGTGTTTATATTATTATGATGATGCATGCTATAATCATGCATCTTTTCTTATACAATACCTCTATATTGTTTCTCCAAATCTTGAATATATCAGAACCATTCTTGAAAATCGCCCTCCTACCCCTTGTTCTAATGTGAATTGGCTTCCTCTATCCCTCTTGTGCAGCTGTATTCTGAGGCTCCTTTTAACCGTTTTCCTGTGCTGGGTTCCCTGTTTTCTGTACACTATGCCATTATTTTTTTGTTTTGTTTTGATTATCCCTCATTTTGGTGGAGCATATAATCAAATAGCTTCCTTTAAATAGAGGTACCTAGCCTGACCATGCGGTGGCGCAGTGGATAGAGCTTTGGACTGGGATGCGGAGGATCGAGGTTCAAGACCCCGAGCTCACCAGCTTGAGTGCGGGCTCATCTGGTTTGATTGAGCAAAGCTCACCAGCTTGGACCTAAGGTTGCTGGCTTGAGCAAGGGGTCACTCAGTCTGCTGAAGGCCCACGGTCAAGGCACATATGAGAAAGTAATCAATGAACAACTAAAGTGTCACAAGGAAAACTGATGATTGATGCTTCTCATCTTTCTCCATTCCTGTATGTCTGTCTGTCCCTATCTATTCCTCTCTCTGACTCTCTCTCTGTTTCTGTAAAAGTAAGTAAGTAAATAAATAAATAAACAAATAAATAAATAAATAGAGGTACCCAGGGACTAACTTTTCTGAATCCTCACATGTCTGAAAATACTTTTGCCTATGTTTATGTTTGATTGTGGTTTGGATGGTGTGACAGAGATTGCTAAATCTTCCTTTTATCCATTCCCTCTTTTGAGCCCTTCTTCTTAGTTTTAGCCAGGCCCAGTCTGCCTTGCAGCTCGGTCTGACTACAGACTAGGTTCAGAATTAATGTGTCCAACTTCCATATGCCATTGGAATGAAAGCTCCATTTCCCTGGGACTGTAGTTTAGTCCAGCTGGCGATGATAGCTTTGACCATGTGGACTAAGTCAGTCCCTAGGACGTAAGAACGATGAAATACAAGGGACTGTCCCTTGATGTCCTTGTGGAGTTGAGCTGCCTTCCTGAATCACCAAACTACACCCCCCCCCCCAGTGCTGGACAGAAAATAAATTTCAATCTTATCTGAGCCACTGTGTTTGAAAAGATTGAGGGAAGGTGAGGCAATCCCTGTGTTACAGCAGCTTTCCCTAGTTGAGAATAGAAATCAGTTGAAAGTCATTTACCTTCAGAATTTTGAAAATATAATTGTATTGCCTTTAAACTTCTAGTGCCAATCTTGAGAGGACCACTGACTCCCAGGCCTATGTATAGATCTGTTTCTTCATTTAGGATCTTTTTCTTTTCCTTGGCATTTTAAAATTCCATGATGATATATATTAGTGGGTATCTCTTTTCAATCACCGAACTGAGCACCTAGTGAAATTTCAATCTGAAAACCTATACTTTTAAGTTCTTGAATTAAACCCTTGCCTTCTTGAATTATACCCTTTACCATTTCCTCTCCTCATTCATATGTGCACTTTCTAGATCCCCCAATAGTCATATGAGACTGCACTTTTCTCTAATTTTCTTCTTTTATTTCCTGTTTTTTTACATCTGCTTTTTTGTTATATTTCTGATAATTTTTTTATTTTATCTTTTTATTCTTTCATTAAGTTTTTATTTCAGATTGATATTTTTAATTTCCAAGGGCTCTTTTTGGTCTCGAGAATATTCCTATTTATGCCTCTTATTCTTGTTTCAGCTCTTATCTCTCTGCAGATGTTAATTATAAGCTCTTCTACTTTAATTTTCTTCTGCTCCTATATTGCCTATGTGTTCTCTGAAATGGTTATTACTATTAGTAGTATTATCATTATTATTTTGTTGTGATCTCTCTCTTACCCACGTGTGAAACCTTTTCAAATGTCTGGTGTCCTTGGCTATTTATTCAGACTTTTATGTGAGTGTGGAAAGGAGGAGTCAACATTCTATCTTTCCTGTGATATTCTCAGGCATCAAATCAGCCTTTGTGTTGGGCAGGACCAGATATTAATGTCCAGACACCTCTCGTCTGAATTCCTTCAGTTTCCCCATAGAAGAAAACACTGCCTTGAGGCTGGGGCACCAACCTGGGGCTCTGGCAGTTGGGCTCGGAAAGGTGGTTGGAATCCTTCCCTTTAGTAATCAGACTTTTCCTTTATCCTTTGATGGGTACACACCTCCCATCATCACTGTGCTTGGTGTCTCCAACTCAGGAATTAAATGATTCTGTTTCCAAGGCAACAAATCTCAGGTCACCAGGACTGTGAGGCAGAGATAATTTCCTGGTGGTCTGAAGTAAAGAAGGGCCCTGGAGCTCCAACTATTCAATTTCTAACTACCAATTAATTTTGCTTTCACCCTTAGTAACCTTGCCCCCACGTTTTTGCCCAGGGCTGAGATTATTAGGGGGTCTGTAGGTCAGGTTGACTCACTTCTCATAGCAATTCCATCTCACAGATCCAAAAGTTGTGTTTTTATCCTGCTTTCAGACCTCCCAAAATATTCTGATATTTCTTATCTTCCATGCACTCCTCCTCCATGTTCCTTGTCCTTGGAATAAAGCATGTCTGTAATCACTCAATCCATTCTTTTAAAAGTAAATTCCAGATTATATTTTAAGGTAATATTAGAAATTTTAAATGCTTTGTAGGATTCTATTTCGGAAACTTCTGGAAATGTCTGCATTTCTTAATAGAGGTAATTTCCACAGTGCTCCTGAGCCTTTGTGGAATCAAAAGCCATTAGAGGTTTCAAGAATCCCATGCAGAAAAGTGACCCCAATAGAAAAGTAGAGAAAATTTGAAGCCTCTCTTGGAAGGCGATTGTCAATTGTTTGAAAAATCCACATGGTGAAAAATTGTCTTAAGGTGGCTCTAAATCAAACTGAGAGTAGGGCTTCTCTAATTTCTCACCTCGCCCAGGGACTTCAGTGTGTTGTTTTTTCTTATTGTCTGGAGGAGTTACAAAAGAGGGTCTCTGTTTTCTGAGACACTGGTCTTCTAAAGTCTAATCATACTTAAGTGCAACCATCTGGCTCCCCTTCAAGGAGGTGCTGGGGCAGTTTTGATGCTCTAAGGTCACATCAAAAAGGCAAGAAAATCTTCCACATGAACAAACACATTCGTGAGCTCAAACACACTCTGCTTATTATTGAAGGTTCTGAGGTTAAACAAGATCTTCCTGGAAAAGGTAACGTTGGCCTCCTTTCTCCCCATTCTTTTCCTCGACCTAACTCCTCTACAGGAACGTCAAGGTCACTGCCATAAATTTAGTTGACATCAGAAAGCTTTCTCCATCTAAAACTGACAGAGAACCGTTAAAACTGAGAAGCTTTTCTCCCATGAGGTTATAAATCTGTTCTCTCTCTCATTAATTAAAAAAATTTTTACTTCCTTGGGCAAAGTGGAACACTGCTGTCAGTTATCCATGTCAGAGAAATCATAATATTATTTTAGTTTATCTTCAGCACCCTTCTAACTCTGACTGAGTTATTTTGAGGGAAACCAGGTTATTTTTGGCTCTTCAAATCTATTAATCTTCATAAAGAAGAGGCAGTGTTTAGGATCTCAATGTCAGGTATACTTGGATTGAAATTCATGATCCCCCAATACTAAATATGACTTTTGAGCATTCAGCTAAACCTATAACATTTATATACAGTTCATGAAATACATCATAACAGTATAAAATAAGATAATGAAGAAGATTAAATGGAATAATGCATATAAAGATTTGAACATATACTTTTCATATAGTAAATATTGAGTAAATGGTCAATAAATTTAATTAATTATTGTTGGTGTCTGGAATATTAAAAAAAAACATGTGTGTATGTAGTTATGTTAGGTGTATGATATTGAATTATAAAGGTTTAGAAGACGAACTAGTGAATATTGCAACTATTCTGAAATGGACTTTCTGATGGCTCCAGTCTAACATCCAACTCCCTGGTGAGAAAGGGACATGCTGCTGCCCAGGACAGAACTCACTTGATGTTTAAAGGTAAAAGCAGTAACTGTGCCTCTGTTTATCAGAGCACGTGATGAGAAAGTATGAGTCAGACTGGGGTTCCTGGATTCTCTTTTTAACTTTACGTTGAAAATCAGACGTGTGACTAAACACAGATTCAGATTCAAGTTTAGTCTCCGTCCTTCAACCAAAAACAAACATTACAGTTTGTACGACCTTGTTTACCTCTCTAATTTCAGCTTCTCAAATCTTTGAAGTAGAGCCAATAATCCCTACCTTCCAATACTTCAGTGAGAAGCTCATGGATGGATCAATGCTTATACTCACCTCGCAGGGATCCCCAAACTTTTTACACAGGGGGCCAGTTCACTGTTTCACAGACCATTGGAGGGCCACCACATACAATGCTCCTCTCACTGACCACCAATGAAAGAGGTGCCCCTTCCAGAAGTGCAGCAGGGGGCCGGATAAATGGCCTCAGGGGGCCGCATGCGGCCCGCAGGCCATAGTTTGGGGACGCCTGGTACCTGCCTGCTTCCATTTAAGATTGTCTCTATTGCAAGGTTTTTTCTCTTTCCCATTTTAAAAGCAACCTCTTGGAAAATTAAAAACTGTTGGGAGACTTGACTCTTTGAGGAAAGTAATTGTAAAATGGAGTTAAGAGTCCTGGAATATATTCCCACCCAATTCATATGATTTTGGTCAATTCCCTGCCTTGTCTAAGGTCTCAGTTTTCTATATTCTAAATAGGGATCCTAGTTATGATTGGAAGACTCATCCCAAATCTGATTAATCTGTAATTTTAATTTAGTTTCTCCCTTTCCAATTTATATCATTGTTTAATATTTCCTGGAAATATACATCAGCTAAATTTTGCCTTAGAAATTGTGTTGAAACCAAGAGAATAGAGTTTCTGAAAGCATTCAAGCTAATGCCCCCATATAATTTAAGTTATTTACTCTAATCCATTTATGACTGAAGGACCTTTGGAACTACTCAGTATGTCTGTTATTTCTACTCCCCAGACAGTGAGAACTTATTCTAAAAAGGATAAAGGGACATGTCATTTATCACTCAGGCCCCCTGAACATACCCCAGTGCCTTCCTTGAATATTGCTGAGAAAAAGAAATGCCCTACACAAATTTTTGTCCAGCACTTTTCAGGAATTAGGAGACAATAAAAACTCTTGAGATGTCAGAGGGAGAAAGATTTCAACATTAAATTCTATACCCAGTCAAACAATCGATTACATACAAAAGCAAAATTAAGACATTTGTGGATGTGCAAAAACTCAAGAAGTTCACTGCCTTAATACTCTGAAAGATATTACTTGAGATATAGTTCTCTGTTAAAATAGAACAAAAACTTGTTAAAGAGAATGAAATTGAATACAAAGAGCAGTGACAGCAGAGAAGGGCTGAGAAATAAGGAAGACTAGAAATCAAGTAAGAGAAAATCCATCATCTGGGACATTTAATCTGAAATATGTGGAAGGCACAGAATGTTTCTTTCTATTATGACTTAATTTATCCTGCCTAGATCTTTACTGGATAATATTTACATAATCAACATATTTTAAATTTTAGTCATTCATTTTCTTTTTTATAATCCATCAATAACATAATCACATGAGATGTATTAACAATTACAGAAGAGAATGCAGATATAATAACTTTTGATAGTTTAAAAATAATTACAGAGGAAAAAATTGGAGATGGAAGAGTATACTATTGTCATTTTCTTTATAGAGAGTTTATCACTGTCTAAAGTTGATAAAAACAGAATATAGAGTTTAGGTATATTACTTAAATTCATAAAGACAACTGATAGACTTTCCAAAAATTATAATCAAGTTAACAAAAAATTAGGAAGTGGAAGGGAAAGAAAGAGCGGATAGTAATGTCAGTGAGTAAACACCTCCGACCTCATATCTAGGAAATAATAGCCCTGTCTAGAGGTAATACATCAAAAAAGACAGTAAAATATCAGAGACCTAAGCCTGTTATATAACGTTATAACAATAATTACTAGCACAATTAAAAAGAGAGAATGCTGACAGGGGCTGTCTCTGGAGAGTGGGGTTCGTGATGAAGTGGGGGATGATTTTACTTTTATTTATTTATTTTTTTTGCTCCTCTGCTTTGTTTGAATATTTAAAAATTCTATGCATGCATTAATTCTACATTTAAACAAAGAAAAACTCAGTCTATTTGAATATCTAATAACATATAAATAAAAATCAAGATGATGGTTTGACTTGATGCTGTCATATATTTAAGTCTTTGCAAAAAAAAAAGGTGGGACTCCGAAAAATCAGGTTTATCTTCTTTACTTTAAAAATTAAGTATCATGGGCTAAGAGAAAGAAAATGACTTTCTCAAGGTTACTTTATAGTGCCAACCATAAAGTCAGATTATTACTCAGTTCAAAAAATTATCTAAACACTTTTTTTAGTAGCTAACATTGTCACAATCTTCAAGCACTGTCAGTGTCAAATTTTGGTAGCTTTTGACACAAGTAACCACCCTCTTAACCACCTGTTCTCAAAAGAAGACTTGAAAATAGAACTACCTTATGACCCAGCAATCCCTCTACTGGGTATATACCCCAAAACCTCAGAAACATTGATACGTAAAGACACATGCAGCCCCATGTTCATTGCAGCATTGTTCACAGTGGCCAGGACATGGAAACAACCAAAAAGCCCGTCAGTAGATGACTGGATAAAGAAGATGTGGCACTATACACTATGGAATACTACTCAGCCATAAGAAATGATGACATCGGATCATTTACAGCAAAATGGTGGGATCTTGATAACATGATACGAAGTGAAATAAGTAAATCAGAAAAAACCAGGAACTGCATTATTCCATATGTAGGTGGGACATAAAAGTGAAACTAAGAGACATTGATAAAAGTGTGGTGGTTACGGGGGGAGGGGGGAAAGGGAGAGGGGAAAAGGGAGGGGGAGGGGCACAAAGAAAACTAGATAGAAGGTGACAGAGGACAATCTGACTTTGGGTGATGGGTATGCAACATAATTGAACGACAAGATAACCTGGACTTGTTATCTTTGAATATATGTATCCTGATTTATTGATGTCGCCCCATTAAAAAAATAAAATTATTTTTTTTAAAAAAAGAAGACTTGAGTTTGACTACCTTCTCTGCCTCTTTCTTCTCCTTCATTACCTAGCTATAAAATGAGACAATCTCAATGCCTACAAGCAATGTATTTCCAAAAATTTGTAAACCATCAAGTCTTAGATCAATGTTATTAACACCATTTTAATGCTTTGTTCATCTTGCATAATACAAGGAAGAGCCTACATAGACTTTGAATGGATTTACACCGAAACAAACATGTTTTGTTGTCTATTATGAAGCCCGTCAAAGTGATGTGAGTACAATTTCCAGGCTTCTATGACCCATTAAGCCTTTAAATAAGATTGTTTCTGTGACAAATCATGGTCCTCTCAAAGGGCATTTTCCCTTTTATTCATTGACATGCAGAGCTACCAACAAGGACATGAGCATGTCCCAAACTGTTTAGCTTTTCTTCTTTTCTTTCTTTCCTCTCCTCCACACTTCTCTCCTTTTCCTTCTCTTCTTCCTCCTTCTTTCTAACAAAATCAACCTCAACAAAGAACTCAGTATATTAATCTTTTCTTTCTATTAAGATCAATACCTCTCTAGCTTCCGCTTTCTCTACAGCCTGCATTACCCACCCACCCCTGCATGTGCCTGGTGAACAGACACTTTCTCAGGCTCTGTAGTGCCATGGGCTTTACCCCATGGGCTTGATTACAGGCTTCAGTCTGTCTCACCCCTTCCCCTCCCACCGTGCCCAAATCATACTGCACCTTTAAATCCTAGCTTATAAATCAACCTCTGCTATTAAACCTTCCTTGATTCCCCCCCCCCAAACCTAAGCAATCATTCCCTCTTTTGCTTGCTATAGTTTTTTATCTAGTCCTGTGTTTTGGCACGAATCTCTCTGTTCTTTAAAATGGAGTTATACACACATGTGCCTCAACATCTGATTATTCTCGTTCTGTGAAATCCGTGTCTATGTTCTCTGCTCTCTAGTTATATAAGACTCGGCACAGAGTAGGAGCTAACAAATATCTATTAAGTTGTATTGTTTTGCCAAGGCTTATATAGCTGGTAAATGATCAAGGTAGGACTAGAGCCCAGGTTTTTGATTGCTGCTCCAGTGTACTCTCCATCACCCAATATGGCCTCACATATTGCATCACATATGTAAGGAGCTGAGCTGAGCACTTTGAACTATAATAGGAAATCTGGAATGGAAGGGCAGTCATGATGTGTTCCCTCTTGATATCAATTTAAGCTGACAAGGTAAAGCACAAGATATAAAAGTGCCCTTGGAAGAAGACAATGTTAGGATTTGCCACTTTAATATTTCATACATAGCAAAAACACGTCAGGCTTTATTAGGCACCTTCAACTTGCCTTAAAGAAAGGATAGAAGATGTTTGATAAAGTGTCATGACTGCTACACACTTCTTAATCTATTGTTCTCAGGTGAAGGAAACACTGTTTCTGAAAGTGGTTTGCATTAAAGAATACCTTCAGAAAGCATTACTTGCTTGCCATGTGCACTTTCTGATTTAAGAGGTGGTTCAAGAAGTTAAAAACTGAGAAGCTAAGGTATTTAGTAAACCTGTCATCTAAGACCAGATTAAAAACAAAGAGCAAAATTTTGATTTATTATAAGTAATCATTAGTATTTAACTATGCATTTTTGTTTCTTTTTATTGAATTTATTGGGGTGACACTGGTTAACAGAATTATTAACAGGTTTCTGGTGCACAATTCCACACCACATCACTGTATTGTGTGTTCACCACCCCAAGTCAAGTCGCTTTTCATCAACATACATCCCCCCTACACCTTCCTAGTAATCATTATTTAACCAAGAAACTTTGGTATCACTTTTATTTTCAAAAACATTGAAACATAATTCCAGTCTAAGTTGCTGTTTGGTTTTCTTTCCTGTTTCATCCTGAAAAGTAATAAATAATGATCTAGAAATCTAAATATAATGTGAACCAGTGACAACAGTTTAGCTGAATTTAATTTCTCCTTTTATATTCTGGGTCAAGGAAAAATCTATAACAACTGTACATTAACATGAAATGTTCCAATCAAATATGGATTGTCTGAATCTCTACTCTTTTCCCAACACTCAAACAAGCTCAGATATTAGTCACCTGTCTTTTTCTTTTTACACAACCCACTTACATGCGATCTCTATTACACAATATAATATAAGTGCCCTGGTTCTGTTTGGAAAATTGAAGCTTGAAGGAACATACTGTCTAAAATACATATTGATTTGCACAGTGTAACAAAAAATCTTTTATCTGAGATTTCTTAAGTAAAATAAGTCCAGGTATTTGAAATGGGATTAATCCTGAATCTTTGCGTAATAAGTAATATCTACACACTTCTAATCACACCACTCTTCCAGGGGTTTAGAGCACTTTATATCTGTCCACAGAAATATCCTGGAAATTGCTGCTGCACTCTTAAGGTGTGTTTCTCAAGCACCCTCCCCTCTTTGTTTATTCAACTAATACAAGTTTTTCTTCATTTATAGGAATGTCAACCCCTTTAAAGTAAGAGTCACTGCGACAGTACTAAAAATGTTTCTTGGAAGGAATAAATCTGCCTGACCTGAGGTGGTGCAGTGGATAAAGCATCAACCTGGAATGCTGTGGTCACCAGTTCAAAACCCTGGGCTTGCCTGGTCAAGGCACATACAGGAAGCAACTACAATGAACTGATACTTCCCACTTCTCCACCCTCTTTCTCTCTCTCTCTCCTCTCTCCAAAAAAAAAAAAATCAATTAATTTTTTTTAAAGGGAAGTATAAATCTTCTCAAAGCAAAGATGAGAAGAAAAGTCTTATTTGGACACTGTACTGGTTTGAATAATGTCACCCAAAAATATATGTCCAAATCTTAACCCCTGTATCTGTGAATGTGACCTTCTGTGGAAATAAGGGTCTCAGAATGAGATCGTCTTGGATTTAAAGTAAACCATAAATCTAATGACTGGTGTCCATATAAGAGAAAGGAGAGGAAAATTCTAGACACAGAGACACAGAGCAGAAGGAAATGTGAAGATGGATACAGAGATTGGAAAGATGTCGCTACGAATCAAGGATTGTCAATAACTGCTGGCAGCCACCAGAAGCTAGAAGAAATGCAAGAAACTGGTTCTTCCTCATGACCTCCAGAAAGAACCAACCCTGCCGATATCTTGATTCCAGACTTCTGTCCTCCAGAACTGTGAGAGAATATATTTGTATTTTTTATGGTGGCCCCAGGAAACGAATGCAGACACAGTGATGGGGACCTAAACAGAAGTTATTAGCTGAGCATAAAAAGTATACATGTGTGTGTGTGAACATGTGTATATGTATACACACACACATAAGTTGGAATCATTACTGTCATCATACACCCTCTTAATCTATTATAAAAGTGGCAGCTGAGAAGAATGTTCAGTAAATATTTGTTTCATGAATGAATAAAGGATTTCGTCAGAAACCTTGCAGTGTATGTGGTGTATAGATGTAAATCCGGGACAAATCTTTCTGAGGTTGGAAGAAGTAAAGAGATTGCTCGGTCACGTTTTTCCCAGTCTCTGTTGGGGTTATCAAGAAGAAAAAGTCAACAAGTTCCCTTCCCCAAAGCCTGCCTTGCTCTCTCCTGTTAGCCAGTTGAGAGGGATCTCCTTTATGCCTGAACACCCAAGATTTCATTTTATTGCTTGAAATTAGAGTCATTTGTATATGGAAGGTCTCCCTCGTATGAAACTAAGCAAGTCGAGGGCAATTTCATACAGTGGAAAGTAGGTAGATTCAAAATAGGGGATGTAAATTTTTTTTCTCCTAGAACCTTGAGCAAGCTACATCTTCTCTGTGCCTAGGGCTTGTCTGTAAGCTAGGAATAAACATCCCTGTCAGACACCCTCACAATCTTCCCGGGAGTAGCAAATAAGATTGAACTGAAAGTATAGCCAGAGAGAGCACACGACAAAAAGAGTACAAACCAGAAAAATCAGTCCACATTAAAACAAATGGAAAACATTGTTTATCTTTGCATCCCTTGGGGCATAGCTTACATGGAGCATTGTGCAGGCAGGGTCTCAGCAAACATTTGGGCACGAACAAGGCGGGTCCAGGGGCAGCAGCCTCACTCAGACTGCAACCATGAAACTTCAGAACAGAGTTTGTTAAAGGCCCTTGAAAACAAAGGAGCCAACCATACAGGCACGCTCTTCCTAACTCTACAAAGGGTGCCTTGGGGAATAACACTGTCTGACACGGCTATTTGCAAAGGGACTTGCGCAGCTCTGGGCAGCCCTCCACCCCTGTGCCAGTGGAGCTCTCATGCTCACGGTTGACCTGGCCAGAAAGCCAAGAGACACGCCCTCTTCTCTGGGCTTCAGACTTTAAAAACTGTCATCATCTCACATTTGGCATTTTCACATTTTGTTGACTCATAATGATACATTTATTTTTTGGATAATTGCCTGGATTCTGAGTTAATGCAGTACTTGAGACTTTTTATTTCTCCCATCAAAGTTCCTACTCTTCCTCTATTTCAGGCCCCTGCCAAGGAGTCTTTTCCTTGCTTCATTATGATTCATTTGATTTATGAAACATCTAAATTGTGCTTCTTCTGTTGTCACACAAACCTAGGAAATTTCACCAAATGCCAAATAAAGCAGGAAGAAACCTTATGGTGATCTTCTGCAGGGTTTCTTACACAGCTGTCCACAAACCTCTCCCCCCAGAATCCATGTATGGGTTCCAGGAATGTTATAAAGTTCCAGGTGCTTTTCTATTGGGCATGTGTATTTGGGGAGAGTAGTCACACCTATAACAGGTTGAGAACCACATATCTACTCCAACTTTCTCTTTTAAAATATTCTTACTAATATACTACTACCCTATGTTGAACATTTATCACATGCCAGGCCTTGTATAGGGGCTTTGCCTGTAGTATTTCATTTAATCGTCACAAAACTTTTTCAACCCATATATTTTTATTATTGCTATTAATGAAGCAGTTGAGACTAAGTAACTTGGCTCAACTTAATTTGGCCAAGGTCCCCTAGCTAGTGAGATAGAATAAGATTCCAACTTGTCACTAAAAGTTGTCACTAAAAGTCTAAAAAGAGTATGAGGTCCACTTCAGAAATAGCAACTCTCATTACCAGGACATTTTCCTCTTCACTTTGTGTGATGTTATTTATCACAGTGACCATTTGCCCCAGAGTCATTGATATCTGCCTAGAATTGAAGGTCACCCCTCAGTCTGTTTGTCTACCATGAGCTGGGACAGTGTTTGCCTCTTGGTGCTGCCCATGACCATAGCTCCTGGACACTGGAGCAGCACTCTGAGAGAGTAGAGAGATGCTCCACTTCTCTGAGGGACAGTACAGACACCTGGGGCTGTTCTGACTGCTACTCTGTGAAGGAGATGGCTGGTCCAATGTCTTGTACAAATGAGGATTAGGACCCAGGAAGTGGAAATGACTTACCTAAAACACTAATTAGACTAGAGCATGAAGTAACAGAAGTTGTAACAACTGGGAGACAGACCATCCAAGATCTAGTTCAGGACCTGCTTTATTGGGTAACTTTAGGAAAATCTCTCTGCTTCTCTATTCCTGTTTCTTCATCTGAAAAATAAAGACACTGAATCATGTGATTTCAAATTCACCTTCTCCCTCACCATACCAGAGGTGACTGACCCAAGCTTCATTTTCTTAGTATGTTTTCAGCATGTGTTGCAAACATGCAAAGTATTTGAGCAATAAATCAGCTCTCACCTAGTTTTTAAGGTCACAAAAAGAATCTGGGAGAATATTTTTATTTATAAGTCATCTCCTTTTAAATAAAAAAAGCACATAAAAAGTTAATAGAAGTCATTATTGGTGAATCACCAAAAAAAAAAATAGTAAGGCATAATCAAAGGTAGGCAATTTAAGATGATGGATTATCAACTAGCTTGTCTCCTGTCAGTTCAAAAAGCATTCTGACTGCTCACTTCCCATTTCCAAAGCTTCAAACTCAAATAGCTTTTCACAAAAACAATTGAGCCAGACAAATTGATATAACTGCTTTATGAAGCCTAGCACCCATCACCGCCACCTGCCTGGTCTCCCAACTTTGTCTAACATTGCTCTGAAGAAAGGGAATGACCATTTATTGAGGTACTCACTATGTGGCAGGTATGACATAAGACACTTAAAATATTGCACCTCATTTAATCCTCTCCATAACCATATGAGAAAGTCTATAATATTTCTATTTCACTCATGAGAAAACTAACACTTAGAAAATTTACATACCATATTTTTCACTCCATAAGATGCACCTGACCATAAGACGCACCTAGGGTTTTAAGGAAGAAAATTAAAAAATATATATTCTGAACCAAATGGTGTGTTAAAATATTTAATAAAGTATACCACAATAATATTTCAACAATGTAAACTCAACAGCAGTATTAACAACCATTAGCACTGTTATTAACAAATGAAAAGGGACTTTAATGTTCAAATACTCTTCTAGTTGCCTGGGAACCTGCAGCAACTAAAAAAAAAAAATGAACATCGGCTCTATAAGATGCATGGGCATTTTCCTCTCCACTTTTGGGGAAAAAAAGTGCGTCTTATGGAGTGAAAAATATGGTAGATCACAAAGTTGTAAAAGTGCTGAAACCAGAAATTAGAAAATGATTTTAGGACCAGTGTTCTCACAAAAGGGAGAAAATGAGACATAGAAACAGACATGCACACAGAGAGATCCCCATGTGAAGATGAAGGAAGAGATAGGGTGGTGCTTAAAACCAAGGAACACCAAATGTTAGGAGCAGATCACCAGAAGCTAGAGAAGAGCTGTAGACCAGAACCCCCCTCACAACCCTCAGAAGAAAACATCCCTGCCAACACCTTGATTTCAGACATTTACCATCCAGAATTATGAGACAATAAATCTCCGTTGTCTCGGCCACCCAGTGAGTGGCACTTACAGCAGCACTAGCAAGCTAATACACCCAGTTAGTTGGACATCAATGTCCAAAGTTTCATGAGAGTACACAGTCTCAGCCATGGTGATCCCTTACACTCAGTTTAAAGCTCCTCCTATTAACTTGTTCACTCATCTCACCACAACCATGACAGAGAGTGAAAAATGGCAAATATTATTACCCTACTTGACAGAAAAGTCATCAGAGGCTGAGAAATTAGTTTGTTCTTTACTATCAGGCAAATAACCAAGTGATGAAACTAAAACTTGGACTCATGGACTTCTGTTTTAGGTCCAAAGTGCATTCCACTACATAATGCCAAGTCTCCAAGCCAATATAAGGGGATAGTTAGTAGGACTATGTTCCCTAAAACTTCAGTATTAGTACCCATCATTTAACATGAAATTTCCATCATTTTAATTTGAAAGTAATTCAGTGCTTTGAACATTCCCTGAGGGAGTAAAGCATAAAGAAATGTTGATGAGCCCTGGCTGGTAGGCTCAGCAGTATAGCATCTGCCCGGCATGTAGAAGTCCCAGGTTCAATTCTCAGTCAGGGCACATAGGAGAAGCGACAATCTGCTTCTCCACCCATTCCTTCCTTCCGTTACTGCAGCCATGGTTTGAATGTGTGAGTTGGCCCTGAGTGCTGAGGATGGCTCCATGGTCTCCACCTCAGGCATTAAGAAAAGCTTGGTTGCTGAGCAATGGAGCAATGTCTCAGATGGGCAGAACATCAGCCTGAGATGGAGAGAGGGGGTTGCCAGGTGGATCCCGGTCAGGGACCATGTGGGAGTCTGTCTCTCTGCCTCCCTGCCTCTCACTTGATTTAAAAAAAAAGAAAAAAGAAATGTTGATGACTATCTCATTTTTCAGAGGACTTTTTCGAAAAGGCCTGTTGGGAGGGGGTTTTTCTGTTTGGCCTGGCCAAGGATGACATTAAAAGGAGTCAACTCAGAGTAGCTACTCTCAATGCAATACACATATATTGACTAGCTATAATGTCCTAATACTGTGCTGGGCCTTGGAGGATGTAGGTGACTAAGACATAGTCTTTGCCCTTCATGGCTCATAATCAGTGAAAGATAGAAATATAAAGAGAGAATTTCCTGGAGGGACACTTAGCCCAGTCTGGGGCTAAGCAGAGTAACCACCTTTGCTCTCTCAAGTCCCTAAAATTTACACACATCTCCTGGAGAACAAAACTTTTCAGACACCTCAGAAAACTCATCACAATGATGTCAATGAAAAAAAGAAGTTAAATATCTGCTTTTCAAATTTATAATTTTTCTTCTCCCCCAAAATAGTTCTCACCTCCACCCTAGTAAGATGGAAAAATTTTTACATTCTCTCAATTTTTTTTTCAATATTATTCTGTATTTTAAATGTAAACCATTCTTATCCCCACCCCAATGAGAGTAAAGAATTGTTTATATCCTATCTTCTTAAGATTGTCCTGTATTCTAAATGTGTTATATTCTTATACACTCACTGTATGCCAGGTACTTTGCTAAGTAACTTTTATATTTGACAAATTTTATATAATTTCCATTGTACAGATGAGTAAATGCAAAGAAGTTAATTGATTTCCCCATGATCACAAA
The DNA here is from genome assembly GCF_036850765.1 of Saccopteryx bilineata. NCBI lineage: Eukaryota > Metazoa > Chordata > Mammalia > Chiroptera > Emballonuridae > Saccopteryx > Saccopteryx bilineata. Next base: position 66,188,134 of record NC_089497.1, on the reverse strand, counting down.
AATGACAGAGAATGAAAGTTCTCTACTCTCCATTCTACCCTTTTACTTTCCAAGAAACCACAGTTTTATTAAGGGCAGCAAGACACCCAACTGAAAACTACATTCCTTTGCCTCTTTTACAACAAGGTGGTCATGTGATATAGTCACTAAGAGGGGGGTGGTCCTAGAAAGCTCTTTGAAGGAGTCTGAATCAACTGGCACATGCTATTGTGTCCTTGCCCTTCCCAATGTGTCCTAACTAGAACAGGACTATGACAGCTGGTGCTTCTGCAGCTATCCTAAGATTAAAAGGAGTCACAAATCAATATATATACACACACAGAAATTCTGAGCAGCATAGGAGGACCTAGAGTCACCACTGATATTTAGGGATGATGTGCCAGTGATAGACTGCCCATCTCTGAATTTTTCTTTGCTTGATAGGAAAAAAGAGATATTATTTATGAATCCTCCCCTTTTTTTTCTTTTACTTGCCATTGAATTCATTCCCTAAGTGAAAGACATTACTAGTCAATGGTAAAGGCATATTACTGACTCCAAAATTTGTAGATTTCAAGGTCTCACTTTGAGAATCCGGGAGTAAGGAGAGGGGAGGGCAATGGTATGTTTATAATGCAGGATTAAACAGGGCGTAAACTGAACACAGTGAGAAGTATAGAACTGAGGAAAAAGCTGTGCTGGGAGACTAACAATCAGGACTCTCCCCTAGCTTGGCCACTAGATAATGGTGATATTGAGTAAGTCACATTTTGGGCCTCAGTTTCTTCATCTTGACAATGAGAAGTCAGGTCAGGGATTCCCAGGGTCCCAACATAGAGGATGAGCTAAGCTATAAACCCTGCAAAGCAAGGAGTTCCCATATTTTCAGTGGTTTAAAGTGAGATTTCTGTGACTCTTTTCCCTGAGGTATTTCAGGTTTAACTGGAGACATTCTGAGATTATTGTAACTCTCTCGCCCCTCCCTACACTGCCTGTAGCCAGGAGACTTTTATGAATATGCATAAAGAATGTGTACCTTACCCAGGAGACACATCCCCACATGCATCAACTTCTTCTATGTGTGCACAAAATCCTTCCTGTGTGCACGGACTCTTCCCTGCAGTCACAAAATCATCTCTGTGTGCACTGAGTCCTCTCTGTGTGCATGCAGTCCTCCCCACTTCCATTCCATAGTCACCATTTGGCTCCCACACACTTACACAGACCTGGTAGGTAAGACAGTTTTACCCACACAGGACCAAAAAAATGTATTTTCCATCTGAGTAGTTCAAAGAACTGCACAGATTATACTTTCTTTCTCAAGTGTTCTAAGAAATTTACAGCCATTTGTCTTTGATATATAAAAATTTATTATCAGCAGGCACATTGAGAGTTTTGAGCTCTGAAATCCCTTTATAGGCTGAGGCAGCTCACATAAATACAGAAATATAAAACAGTTGTTGAACAGACTTTGGGAAAAGAACAGAAAACTAAAACAAAAAGACAGAGAGGTCCTGAGATCAGCACAATTTACAGATAGCACATGATCTTATACTGTTGTCAAAAGAAGTCACAAATTGGTTTTGAACTTTTTAGTTGCTAAGGCAAAATTTAGTCAGTTTCAGAGTCACTCACTTCCTAAAAGTTACAGTTCCACAGCAAATCTGTAGCCCAATCAATCAAGAAATTTAGGGGCAAAGTCTGGAACCTTGCACACCTTCCCAGTGCTAAACTATCTCTAAGGAAGCCCTTGACAATCCCTTACAGGCATGGTAACCAGAAAGCTGATGGACAGGACTTCTCTAGAGTGTCTGCAGAGCAAAGCTGTTCACACAATAAAGATGGAGCTAGTTAAGCCAACAGAGATAGAGACTGTTTTCAGAACATGATGTTCAGCCAGTGTGGGCAGCCACTGCCATAACCAAGTTACATTAAGAATAAGGGCAGAGGGCCTGACCAGGTAGTGGCGCAGTGGATAGAGCATCAGACTGGGATGCGGAGAACCCAGGTTTGAGACCCCGAGGTTGTCAGCTTGAGCGCAGACTCATCTGATTTGAGCAAAGCTCACCAGCTTGGACCCAAGGTCGCTGGCCCGCAGTCAAGGCACATATGAGAAGGCAATCAATGAACAACTAAGGCGTTGCAAGGAAAAACTGATGATTGATGCTTCTCATCTCTCTCCGTTCCTGTCTGTCTATCCCTCTCTCTGACTCTCTATGTCTCAAAAAAAAAAAAAAAAAAAAAAAAAAAGAATAAGGATAGAGGGACAGCTAGTCAGGAATGTGTCAACAAAAAGAACCACAGAGAGAACTGTTTGTTGGTGCCCATCCAGACAGTAGGTATCTTGGGGAGGGAAAGTCTTAGAGTCTAGACCTGGAATTTCCGTGGGGTGAACAGCCAGATGCTACTACCATTTGGTGTGCGCAGTTGCTCTTAACAATGCATCTACTCTCAACAAGCAAGCTCCTGATTAAGGCTCAGTTTCCCAGGGAGACCTTACTGGGACAAGACAGTTCTGTCATGCAGGGGAATGTGTTCTGATTTCTGTGGCCATGGTCCTACACTGTGAATCTACAGTTTCATCCATCCACCTCATGAGCTTGGTTAGTCTGAGTCTGCCCCGGAAGAAGATTATACATGCTGAGTGATCACAAAATCAGGTTTGACCCTGCAGGACTGAGGACCAGACACCAGACCAGAGCCCAGTCTCAGAGGGAAGAAATACACCCTCTTAGGACTCTTTAGAAGGTAACTGGCCAGCAGTTCCCTTGGAGCCCCATCACCCTGCCTTGTGTTTGAAGGGGTCAGCTCTGAGGAGAACTCAAGTTCCACACTAGCCCCTGGCTTTCTTGTCTCACCTCTTCACTTACTTGTTTAGGTGACCTCGTGACCTTGGGTCTGACCACCTGTCACACATGTTACTTCTGGGAACGTGTGCCTATTTCAGACCCTGCACATTGATGTAAAAAATCATTACAGCTCCAACAATCAAATTGCTAGTACTTTACATTTACTATGCACATTACCCATGGGCAAATTTGAAAATTATAGCTCCTCACGGGTGGTTTATACCAGATTTCAAATAGCCCAGCCCAGCGTGAAACCACAGGGAACTAAAATGAGGATGGAGGCGGAAAGTAGAGAAGGATTGACTTTATCTTCTGATTAGTTGGGATGAAAAATGACTGAGAGACACAAATGGAATGACAATAACATGGTTCATTGGCCTGATCGCCTGCTGTTCATAAGCAGATAATGGAGCCCCAGGAAGCTCATGTGGCTTAAGTCTGTTTCTGATTCCCAAACAGACTGGCAGAAGTGGTTTCAGTTTAGACTTTAAACACATTCTTAGGCTAATGTAAAATTAAAAAAAAATTTAATAAAGTGAAGAATTCATAGTACATTCAGTGGGAGGTCAGTCAGTGTTGAGAGGGAGACAGAACAACACAATGCCTGAGCCTTCAGGGTTCAGTTTTAAAACAATCTCCCCTAGATGGTCTTTGTTGAACCTCCTTCCCAGTCTACAATCTGGAAGCAAGCTCTAAATTTAATCTTTTTCTTTAAACCATTTGATTGAAGTATGATTAACATACAAAAAGCTGTACATATTTAATGTTTACAAATTCATGTCTATAAATCCATCACCACAACCTGTGCCATAAACACATCTATCACCTCCAAAAGTTTTCTACCATTCTAGTCATGTTTTGGTTTATTTGGGGGGGGGCGGGCTTTTTTGGTTTTTATTTTTTTTATTAAGAACACTTGGCAAAAGATCTACTCTCAGTAAATTTTTAAGTGTACCATACAGTATGATTATAGTTGTCTAGGTCTCATTCATTTGCAGAACTGAAACTTTGTACCCTTTGGTTAAATACTGCTTCTTTCCTCCCTCCCCCCAGCCATTGGAAACCACCACTGTGTATTCTGCTTCTAAGGAGTTTGACTATTTAAATTATTCATATAAGTGGTATCAAGTATTATTTGTCCTTCTGTGTATGGCTTACTTCATTTAGCACAATATCCTCTAGGTTGTCACAAATGTCAAGATTTCCTTCTTTTGTGTGGCTGAGTAATATTCCATTATATTTATATAACATGTTTTCTTTATTCATTCACCCATCAGTAAATCCTTAGATTGCTTTTATATCTTCATTATTGTGAATAATGTTGCAATGAACATGAGAGAACAGATATTTCTTTGAAATTTTTATTTCAGACCCTGTCCATTTGGCTCAGTGGTAGAGTGTTTGCTTCTCCACCCCTCCTCCACTTGCTGCTCTCTCTCTCTCTCTCTCTCTCTCTCTCCCATCCTGCAGCCATGGCTCAAGTAGGGTGAATTGGCCCCGGGCACTGAGGATGACTCCATGGCCTTCACCTCAGGTGCTAAGAAGATGCTCAGTTGCTGAGCAACAGAGCAATAGCCCACATGGGCAGAGTATCACCCTTTAGTGGACTTGCCAGGTGGATCCTAGTCAGGGCACATGCAAGAGTTTGTCTCTCTGCTTTCCCTCTTCTCAATGAAGAAAAAAAATTCTGACTTCAATTCCTTTGGCTATATACCAAGAAGTGGGATTTTGGGATTGTGTGGGAGTTCTAGTTTTAATATTTTGAGAAACCACCATACTGTTTTCCATAGTGGTTGCCTCAAGAAATTATAAGTAGATGAAGAAAACAAAGTCCGAAGTTAGCAGAAGGAAGAATATTATAAAGATTAGAGCAGAAATAGATGAAATAGAGTACAACAAAACTTTTATATCCACAAAATTAAGAGTGTTTTTTTTTCAAAAGAAAAACAAAATTGATAAATCTTAGCTATACTAAAAAAAAGGACACAAATAAACAAAGTCACAAATGGGAGAGATGTTAGAACCAATGCCACAGAAATAAAATAAGAAACTATTAAGAACAATTGTACAGCAACGACTTTAATAACTTAGAATAAAAGTGTTAATTTCTAGGAACACACAACCTACTAAGACTGAATCAAGAAGAAGTAGAGCAGTAGAGCTTGCCAACTTTCAGACCAGGTGCAGGCTGAACCTGGGGCACTTAGACACATCTGGTTAAACTTGAGCAGACTCGGGCTCTCCCCACTACCGCTCACCAAGAATGGAAATCGCAGCCACCCACTACCCAGCCTCCAAGGTGGCCTCGGTGGTGGAGAATTAATCAGTTACCTGCAGGGGACACCCCACCAAGTGTTTCTGGTGCAGGCAGTCAAACAAGTCAGCATGGAGGATATTCCAGGAAGAGGACATAAGTATTGCCTCAAGTTTTCTGTGAAGGAAATTATCCAAAAGCAAGTGACAGTGAATTGCACGGCTGAAGTACTTTCCCCTCCAATGGGACAAGATACTGTACCAGAAGTCAACTTTACACTGGAAGGAGAAATTGGGAAAAAACCTAGATGAAGAACATGACACATTTTTAAAAAACTCAAATCCATGAAGGAACCACTAGAAGCACAAAATATTCCAGACAGTTCAACCTAGGTTGCCTGTGGTTATTGAATATGGCAGAATTCTACTGAAAACACATGGTATAAAATGGTAAAAATTCAAATTGTCAAGCAAGTGCAAAGAAATGATGACTTCATTACATTAGATTCCACCACCCTACTTCATGACATTGCAATTCAGGAGATTATTCCTTGGCAAATGCAAGTTCTCTGGCACCCACAATATGGCACTAAAGTAAAACATAACAGCTGTCTGCCAAAGAAAGCACAACTGGAATAAATGAAGACCCTAATGATGGATGAAGTGTCAATATGCTTATTACTGATGTGTATGTCAGCCTTCACTGGCTGAAGCAGCCAAACAAATCCCAAAGCATCACTTTGCATAAATGTCTTGATTACAGCACAAAACTATATAGCTTCCATAGTAAAAAGTATCGTGATGTAAAAGTATCTGAACAGTAATAGTGCTATGTATGTCCCATGGTAAAAAGCTTCAATTAAAAAAAAATTAAAAAAAATAAGGATAGTGAATCAGTAGTTAACATATTCCCAACATCCTGGGACCAGATGGTTTCACAGCTGAATTTTACCAAACATGTAAAAAATTAATACTAATTTTTCTTAAACTCTTCCTCCCCCCCCCAAAAAATAGAACATGAGGGGACACTTCCAAATGTATTTTATAAAGTCTGCATCAACCTGATACAAAGCTAGACAAAAACACCACAAGAAGAAAAACTATAGGTCAATATCTTTGTTGAAAATTAATGTGAAAATCCTCAGTAAAATACTAATAAGCCAAATTCAATAGTACATTAAAAGGATCATGCACCATGACCAAGTGAGATTTATCTGTAGGATACAAGGATAAATCAAATTAACAATAAAAGGAGGAAAACAAAAATCACAATACCAGCTCAATAAATGAAAAAAAGAAAAAGCATTTGACAATATTCAACATTCTTTCATAATAAAAGTTCTCAAAAAATTATGTATAAAACAAACTTAACACAATACAGGACACATATGAAAAGCCTGCAACGAATATCATATACAATGGTGAAAAATGGGAAGTTTATTCTCTAAATCAGGAATATGGTGAGGATGCCCACTCTCGTCACTTCTATTCAACATAATACTGAAAATTCTATCCAGAATTGTTAGGTAAGAAAAAGAAATAAACAGCCTCCAAATCATAGGGTAAGAAGTAAAGTTATCTCTGCAGATATCCTGGTCTTCTATAGCATCTTACTTAAGTCATCTTCTTTTTTTCTTTTTTTTTAATAAATTTTTATTAATGGTAATGGGATGACATTAATAATTCAGGGTACATATATTCAAAGAAAACATGTCTAGGTTATTTTGTCATTAAATTATGTTGCATACCCCTCGCCCAAAGTCAGATTGTCCTCCGCCACCCTCTATCTAGTTCTCTGTGCCCCTCCCCCTCCCCCTAACTCTCTCCCTCCCTCCCTCCTGCATTCTCCCTCCCCCCACCCCTGGTAACCACCACTCTCTTGTCCATGTCTCTTAGTCTCGTTTTTTATGTTCCACCAATGTATGGAATCATGTAGTTCTTGTTTTTTTCTGATTTATTAAGTCATCTTCTTGATGCTTACTCCATCTTCCTTGCTTTGCAGTCATTCACCTAGCTGTCTTAACTCCCCTAGGGACGCTCAGTCTTTGAGGGAAGAGCTGGATCCCTTCCATCTAATTTCCTTGCAGTGATGGTTTCATGCCATTTACCTTACAGGAGCTCAGTATTCAGTGGTCTGCAAACTCATTAGTCCACAGAGCCAAATCTGAACAGTACAACGACTGAAATTTCTTTTGAGAGACAAATTTTTTAAACTTAAACTATATAGGCAGGTACATTGTTATTAACTTAATTAGGGTACTCCTAAACTGGCCACACTCAAGAAGCCAAAAAGCCAAAGAGCTGCATGTGGCTTGCAAGCTGCAGTTTCCTGACCACTGGTATAGGTGAAGAAGAAAAATATAGGAAAAACTATATAATCCTTCATGCCCCCATGGAGTGTAACATACGGTACTTTACAGTTTCCAAAATAGCTTCACATATTTAATACCATATGAACCTCCTAAAAGTCCTGGGAGATTCATAAGGGCTATTATCCTCTGCTTTAGATGAAGATGCTCTTGTCTTCTAGAGGCATTTTTATGGATCAGCTCTAAAACAAGGATTATAATAGTCCCTACTATATAAAGTTGATACAACGGCTAAATGAAAGAGAAAAAGAATGTATGTAGAGGCACTCACAACAGGGCCTGGCACATAAAAAATGCTATGCATTTACATTTGTTCTTATTACTTTATGTCTTTAGTATCCTATTTAATATAGAATCAGAACACTAGACTTAGGTTGTCTGCTTCCAAATTCAAGGTCCCTTTCAGCACCTCCAGGCTTATGGCCTAGCATGACCCTATCTATGCAAGCCACTTTCTGCTGGGACCCTCCATGTCCTATCTGTCTGATGAGTATTTGAAGTGGACCTTTCCCAAGAGCACTGCTCACCGTGGCTGTCTATGGTGCTTCCATGAAGACAGATGTTCTTCTCTTTCTCAGCAGCTTCCCTTTTTCCACCAGGGCTCACCTCTTCCCTTCCAGAGAAAAGATAATACCTTTTGCTCCTGAGGCCTACAGCTGTCCTGAATTCTTCAAGTAGCTATCTTCTTGCTACATGAATGTTGGACAGGTGTGTCCCATTGGACAGAAATGCTACTTCATGCTCTCAATCAGAGAGATACTTACACAAAATGAATGAGGGGCAGATAGACATCTAACAGTAGTAAGGACACCTTGGACAGTCTCAAAGTTGTTGGTGCGTCAGCTGGCCTGGTTCCTAGGGGAGAAGAACTTAGTTGAAGGTGGACCAGTGTCCACCTATAAATTTCCAAACTGTCACCAGAACTTCATGGTATGCTGGCTCTGCTTTGAATCTTTTCTCTGGTTATTAAAAGGTCAGCAACAAATAAAAAGTTAAACCACTAAACAATAGACAAACACCATGTCCTAGGGATCTGAATGCAGACACAAGCTACAAGATTTATTCTAACATAACCCGTTCTCTCTTCTCACACCCACTTGTTCAAGTGTGGTTGAATGCCTAGTCCCACAAGGAAAATCCACAAGGATGTTCTCTATTTCCCAGCCAGAAAATCTTCTTTCTTTTATATAAATGAACTCCTATGATTTCTCTGTCCTCTTCTAAGACATATAACTCTTTCTGCCTTATTACAAACTGTCAGTCTATGTGTCTTAGCTTCCTGTCCTCAAACACCACTTCATTATACAGATTAGCTTTGTTCTCTTGGGTGCCATGGCCACCCCTTCTGCGTATCTCTTCTGTAGCAGTTACCTCATTTCCTCCTGGTCATTTGCATATAGATCAATCCCCCACTCCCTCCTCCCACCACCTTTTCTGAGTTCTACCGTAGAGGTGTTTTTCATCCTTACATGCCCAATGTGTCACAGAGTGTTAGTAATTATTAACTGAATTCTGTGAGATTAGAGACTGAGGTTTAGTCATCTCAAAATGTGCCTGGCACATAGGAACTTGCTTATTACTTATTAATTGAATGGACATTCTGAACAAATGGCTATTTCCGAGGAAGTAAAGATTCATTAGTTTTCAAATTTACATTATAAACTTGGGTAGTAATGGGTACCATGGAGTATAATGTATGAGTGGGAGCAGTAGTTCTTGGAAAAGTTATGATTCATGATAGCCATGTTTTATGAAAGCCCATTACTTTTGCAAAATGATCTGTCCTTGAAGTTCCTAAGTAACAGACCGGAAAGTGGTCTGAGAGCAATGCATCTAGTTTAACTCATATTGGATAGTTGAACATTCAGCTAATATGTGAACACCTATAGGGCTAAGAAAACACTAGTTCCTTAAGCAGCACTTTCAAATTTTAGGCAGCTATGTTAGAATGTGCTTTCTATATTACTCAGTCATTATGAACAATGATCAAGAGAATTATGTGGCCCAACAGAACAAGCTTTCTATAAGGGTGAGTAAAGAAAATGCAAAGTACAAATGCCAATATAGGCATCATGAATATGCCCATAAAAAATTGTGCATTAGGGAAAGAGGAGGAATACAATATACCAAAATTATAATTCTTTCATTTTTTTACCAGACAGCATTAAGCCCCTACTGTGTACGTGACATTGTTCTAGGTCCTATGGATATTGTACGAACAAGATAGATGAGCCTTCATGACTGAGTCGTGATGATGAAATTGGGCTGAATTTTGTTTATTTTCTCTATAAACCACATTATCTGGCTTAGGCTTATACTGATAATTAAAACCTATAAGATGTAAGAATCCCTTCCTTACACTGAAAGCACATGAAATGAATCTTTTATTTTTTGAATCCTGGAGATCTTAAAAAAAAAAAAAGGTGTTGTATCAATAGTTCTTATGAAGAAGATGCTGAGCTTCTGTTGAGAAAAAGAGTATCAGTTGTGTCAAAGTGAGTATGAAATGTCTGCAATAAACTCACCCGGTAGGCAATACTGTCCACTGATCTGAGAGAACAGAACAACTGTGATGGGCGGTTAGACAGACGTGAGCAGAGCAAGGACTATAGTCCAGGCACAGAAGGTTACCAGTTTAGACCCTCTGACCTTTCATATCACTGGTCATGCAGTTTGAACTCCTCCCCTGTCCTTTTTACTACTGGCATGTTGCTAGTCATGCTGCTTAGACCCCGTAGATGGGGGAGAGGAATGGACAAGGCAGGTAAAGAGTAGTCTTTAAGCACTAACCTCTAGGGATAGCATCTAGGCCACAGTTGTGTTTCAGCTCCAAGCCCAGAAAAGCAGCAAAACTGTGTAAGTGGTGCCACAGCTGACCTCAGGGCCAACTGCACTGACTAATGACCTCCTTTCTGGTGCTGACCAATCAGTGGAACCAACAACCCTAAAAGGACACACCTGGGGAGCTGATGAATAGTCTAGTGAGATCCTCCCCTGGAACCTCCCTTAAAAGCTTCACCCCCAAAAGCCCTCAGGCCAGAGGACCCAGTGCCAGGAGCATGCCTGCACCTTCCCCTTCTTCCTTTCTCTTTTTCTACCCCCAAGCACATTTTCCTTACCTCTTTCTTTCTCCTAAGCTCTAAGGGACCCCAGGAGACTTACAACCAGGGGAGCAATGGGCAGCAGCTGCTCTTCCTAGGCTAACCCCCCAAACTGGTCTCCAAGGCCCCTTTTCTCTGACTTTCCTCCTGCATGGCCAGTAAATTCTTGCTTTACTTGCTGCACTCTGTCTCTTGACTGAATTCTTCCCTTCAAGAAGAATCAAGGTGTTATGGTATTGCCAGTAGCACAACCACACCATTCTCAAGTTGAAGAAGACTTTCCGATCTGTTTATTCATTTTACCTCAATTAAGAGCAGAACTAGACCAAGAAATCACAGGATAATGTTATGGTAAGATATCAGGGGTGGGGGGAAGCTTACTGTTGGGTGCTCAAGCCAGTTTCCAGGTGTTCATTCAACATCAGTTTGAAGTCCTGTAAAGACAAACCATTCCAAGCATTTGGCAAAATTATTACAAATGAGAAGTTTGACTCATTGAAAACTTCATGAGTAGCCACAGTGTGGAGTTTCACACTTCAAATGGCCCTCCCTTTAGTGTTTTGTTGCCTTCTAAGGGAACTGAGCTGGAATGTGCATGAGCACCTACCTGCTCCCATCAACGATGTGACACGGTCCTGGTGCATTACCAGAGATCTATGTCCTATGGCTGTGAGTGACAACCCTCATCTCTTTCATGAAATGCTGAGAAGACAACTGCCAATCAAGCCAGGGTGGCTTTTCCTGGGATGACTGCACAGAATTTGGGAAGGAAGTCCAAAGGTAGGCTAAAACTTCCTCAGTCGAAACTCCTTAAAAATCAGTTTTAAAAAAGCCTGGCCAGGTGGTGGTGCAGTGGGTAAGGCGACGGACTGGGATGCCGAGGACCCAGGTTCCGGACCCCGAGGTTGCCAGCTTGAGCACAGGCTCATCTGGTTTGAGCACAAGCTCGCCAGCTTGGAACCAAGGTCGCTGGCTCCAGCAAGGGGTTACTAGGTCTGCTGAAGGCCCGCGGTCAAGGCACATATGAGAAAGCAATCAATGAGCAACTAGGGTGTCGCAATGTGCAACACGGGACTGGTGATTGATGCTTCTCATCACTCCGTTTCTGTCTGTCCCTGTCTATCCCTCTCTCTGGCTCTCTCTCTGTCTCTATAAAAAAAAGGAGGGGGGAAGGAGAGAGAAAAAAAAAGTAACCAAATTTTAAATTCACCAATTATAGAATTTAACAAAATATCTTTACTGATCTGTTGGGGTCCATGGCAGACTGCCCCAAAATATGCCACTTTGGCATATTGATTATTTTGAATTAAAGCTACTTGAAAAGCAGCCAGTGCAAGAAGGACATCTGAAACCTCCTTTGTCCCCCTGAATGTAGGAAATAAATCTCCCTGTGAAAGGTGCCACTCTGTACTGGAGACTGAGAGAGACATCCTTACCACCGGTCAGAAAATGTGGGGCGGGGAAGCCTGGATAAACAAACCTTGTTACTTTTTTACTCATTTCCTACCCAAGCACACACTCCACGTGGGTTCCTCACCAATGAGCACTCAAACCCGAGTTTGTTAGTCCTTTCAATGCTTCACAAATGTTTTACTTCTTTGTGTGAGAAGATATAAATGCTGCTGCCTATGTTTTGGTCCCTCTTTGAGAATCAATGTTATGATCTTCCGTGTGCACAAAATTAAATTGGGTTCTCTCCTGTTGATCTGTCTTGTGTCAATTTTAATATTAGTCCAGCCACAAGAGCTCAAGAGGGGGAAGGGGGAATTTTCCTTCCACGCAGAGGTGGATTAAGGTCGGTTGAGGCCCCAGGCACAGAAGAAAATATTGGGTTCCTTACATTAGAAAAAAGTGTAAAGTTGGGGTTTTGCGGGGCCCTTCAGAAGGCAGACCGAGGGCACATGCCTGGTGGGCCTGCCGTTAAATTGGCCTCTGCTCCCCTGACAGGCCCACACTGGTAACTTCAGAATCGATTTTTTTCTCTTATGCTTACTGGAGTAACTAAAACCTCCCCAGGTAACCAGCAGCTTTAGTGAGCTTTACAACCTGTGTTCTCACAACACCTTGACGCCAAAACCCATTGTATTCTTTGCCAGAGAGCACTTTGGTGAAGACAACATGAACTTTCTAGGGAGAGGCACATTTTGCCTGTTTTCTGATGAAATTAGTATGTGATCCTCCTCATTTCCACAGGATTACTGACTGAAAACCAGTGTCCATCTCAGAGTCTTGCTCCAAATTCACAAAATGTCTGTTACACCTGCTTCATGCTTCTTCTATTTCACAACAAGATTTGAAGGGTGGCTGCACAAGGTCACATGGATTCTTATGCCCAGGGGGCAGCAAAACTCATGGGTTCATCTGTTTCGATCTACTTGAAATGTACACTTCTCAATATGAAGAGTTGTCTTCCTGACACCCCCCAACCTTGGCAGTTTCCTGCCTCAACTGCTTTATTTAAAAAAAATGATTAATACACAATTCACTTATACCTGCACAGGAAAGCTCTCAGCCTGGCTGGAAGTTAAATAACTATTTCCTATTGATAGCATTTCCTTTGAAATGAAAGTTCCCGAAGTGAATGTTCTAATTCATAAGAGAGAGTATTAATTACCCTTTTGCTATTTATAATAACAATGGTACCAAAGCTGAACAATCATCCATAAAAGTAAGGAGGAACAATTGCAAATGGTGCCGATTCTGCCAGGGAGGTCTAGAGAGAAACAGGAAGCAAAAGAGCAAGTGTACTTCCAGAAGCTAAGATGGATGGTCTTTTTGCTCAATTTCTCTCAGAAATTGATCTGCACTGTGAAAACAACAGAACACCTGACACTTGAAATCAATCTATTATTAAGCCAAATTGTATTGTTGTGTTCTTATATCGTTTTCAGTCTCTTGTTTGTTTTCCTAGATTCAAACATTAAAAAATCTCTTTCTCTGCTGAGCAACCAGAGAGCATTAAAAGAGAAAATGCCCTGCGTTAGGTCTCCACCATCATGCAGACTAGCTAGGACAGGTAACCTATCCAGCCTCTGTGCTTTAGTTTCCCCACCTGGGAAATGGGACTTTTGTTCTTGGCCTGCCCACCCTCATTGTGTTATTGTGGGTGTCAAAGTAAAATAACAGATACGGAAAAAGTGATGTAAACTAGAAAGTGCTGTCCTCCTATGTCACTAAAATTATATTGTGATTGCATCACTTTGCTTTGTAAGGAAGGAAGAATCTTTTTCCCTTTACCATTCTAGGTTTAGTGCCTGGGTCTTCAAATCAAACTGATAATACATTAACAAGAGAAAAACAAAAACAGTTTTAATCACATGCATATGCACAGGAGTTCACGCAAAAAAATAATGTGGCTTAAAGAGCTAGCTAGAAGATTGAGGTTTGTATAACATCTTGGCTAAACCGAGGAAAAAGGGGTTTGAGACTCTTGAGGCAAGTTATGAAAAAAAAGGGGAGAGAAAATATATGGTAAATAGGGTTGTCATATTATGTAGATAAGAGTCTTTCAGGTGATAAGATTAGTCTCCCAGAATAGTGAGAAAGACATCTCTACAAGTGGAAATTTTCTTTATACATATAAATTTCATTTACAAAAGGGGAAATATATACTCTTCTTTTAGGTAGTTAGAAAGAAGTGGAGCTTTCCTGCATCTCCCGGCTCTCAGTTGCCTTTAGCTCAAAATAATCTATGTGCCAAAAAGTCATATTTTAAAGTGGAATGTTTTGGTACCCATTCAGTTTTCAAAAACAAGACAACAGGCTCAAAATGGAGTCACTTTTGGAGTTACAAAACTGAGACTTAATTACAGTGTTGGCTCTTTTACAAATAAAATCTTAAATAAGTCTATCCAGAATCCCCTAATCAGCACCTGGTAGGCAAGCTGCCTGCTTGATCCCACCATCCCTAAAGAAAAGTGACCTTGTAATAACCAACCTGCTTTTCTTGATTTTCTATAACTTCCTCATTCTCATTCCCTTCTGCTTATAAAAGTCCTTTATTCTGCACAGTTACTCAGCACTTATTCTACATGCCAGATTAGTTGTTGCATGATTCATGGGTCATTGAATAAGCCAACAAAATTTATAAAAATGTATTCAGTTGATTTTTGTTTTGTAACAGAATCGTAATTTATCTGAACACATGCTTGTCTCCTTAATGGACTGTGAGGTCAGGGCTTATCAGTTTCCACGCCAAGGTAACAGGACATTTCTGTCAGTCTCCTTGAAAGACATGGTTCTGCATGACACCAAATGCTGTACAAAGGGGATAATATCAATAACTCAGTTTCACATCATGGAGAACAAACATTCAAATATTTTATGGCATTATTTCACTTTTTTTGACAACATGCAATATTTGTCAAATACTCACCAACCTGGGAGTAATGATGAAACTGAACATGCACATACACATGCCCACAGCCCGCCCCAGGGAATAGTGTAAAAAAGCACAGAAAAGGAAGCATGTGTGCCTCTGTGCCTGTGTGTGTGTGTAAGTTTAAACAAACAAGATAAGACAGAGAGATTCACACAGTAAGAACAAGAAGAGGTTTTTGATATTGTTGCTGCTATTAATGTAAATCAATCAGGAAAGCAGAAGAGTGGGGAATATAATATAATAAGGAGAAATGAAGGTAGAGTTGGTACCCTGAAGCATGCCCTGTGTCCCATAGAATCCAAGATTCTGATACCAAAACCAAAGTTTGTGTGCCTGACACTTCAAAAGGCCAAATCCAAAACATCAGAGTTTGGAGTAAGGAACGGTTTTATTGATCAAGAAGACACCAACTATAAAGATGGAAAACCTAATGATGCCTCAAATCTATCTTGCTCACTGGACTAGATTAAGGGTTTTTAAGGGGTTAAGGTGAACAGGTATCCAGACGTGCTAATGGGTAAGTTTCAAACCAGAGGACCTTGGAACTTAGCCATTTAATGGTAAAGGAGCATATGTACTGGATTTCCCTAGACAATGAACCCTTGGCTTCTGACAGGGTTCCCGTGTTCAAGTTCTGGTTATATCTAGGGTTTTTTTTGTTTTGGGGTTTTTGTGTGGTTTTTTGTTTTTTTGGGGGGGTTATGTGGGGCAAGTGGGGGAGACTTCGTTCCAAGGCGCCACCGGAGGTCAAAGTCCCGTTCTTTGCGCACACTTTGGCTGCATGACTTGCATTTTTGGTCTGTTGTCTTGGAAAATCAATTCAGTATCTTGTTAAACAGGATAGGACTATTTTGAGCCGGTTTTGTGGTTACAATTCTATGCATTAGTCCCACTGCCTTCTGACTGGTATACCAAGGTGCAGAGAAGAAATTTGGAACAACATCAGCCACAAATACAGAATCCATATCAGTGAGACGTACACGTACTGGCTTCCAGAAGTAGCACAGCATGTCTCAGGACTGGGACATTTTCTCCCACGGATGCCCAGAAAGGGCACAGGGTGGCCCATAGTATCAATACACATCCAGTAAATAAAGTGCTTTTACTGCGCCACACTGACATCAATAAAAATCATTCTAAGAGTGTCCAAACCACGCTTTCCATCTGAAGTGCAGTAGCCCTGCGATCCCGCTGACTCTCCAAAGCTCTCGCCAGCTAAGAGATCTTGTACGTCCCACATAGTCTTTTTTCAGTTTGAGTTTCCACATCTGAGAAAAAGGAATAATATTATTTACCCTAACAGCATTTTCTGGAGGAAAAAAATTCAGGGACCAAGTAGTTAGCAAATAAATAGTAGCTTCTCAATAAATGTAGGCTCCCTAACCACCTCTCCATCCCCACCATGTCTCATCACCCTGTGAATGCCCAGCAAACCTGGGGGAACCCATGTGGAACTGTCGGTCCTGAATGAGAGAAAGTAGAGCATAACTTCCTCAGACACAAACCCTGAGTGGACAGTGGACAGATATTTTACGAATCAAGCCCTTAATCCAGAATTAGGTTTTTTGTGCACATCCTTTAGACCTGATATTTCGTTAATGAGCTTATTACTTTAGAGTTAATTTATAGCAAACAGCTTGGTAGCCCAGCTCTTCCTTCCCTCAGCTTTGTTTTCATCTATCTGCTCAGCAAGACCACGGGCATTTAACTCCATGAATAAATTCTGCATTTTGAAAAAAAAAAACAAAAACAACAGCAACAAAACCTCCCACCCCTGGATACTTATCCCTTGAAGGAAGCCTGAGACCTCAGCAACAACAGAGCCTTGGTGTGTGGGATCCTGCAGTGTTCATGAATTTCAGCCTCTTGTAAAAAATTATCTGTTTTGCTGGACCCTCGCTGGGATCAATCAGGCCCTCAGTGGTTGGTGCCAATTAAGAGCTAGTGTGATGCAAAAAGAATATTTTAAACACTGTTTGACACCAAGTACTTCTCCGTACTCTTCCCCCTCCTTCCTTCCCTCTCCCCCTTCCTCCTTCTTAACTCTTTGGCCAACTACTTTTTCTGTTATTTTCTTATTTTAACAAGACTCTATTCTGAAGGTCATAGTATATAATGAAAGTAATATCACCTGTCTCTTTCTGAAGAGAGCTGCCGTTTATCAAGGGCCATCTCATTCTCTCATGTGATCTCCCAACAGCTTGACATAGGAAGGCAAGCAGGGTCAATCAAGGCCTCAGCCTCCTATCTGCATTTTGAGACTCGGTCCGTTCTTCATAAAGCTGCCACAGTTACCTCCTGAAGAGCCAATCAAATCTGTCATTCCTTAGCTTAAAATAAGTCCTGGCTCCTCCTCATTGCCCAGAGCATAAAGCCCTCCAAGGGCTGATCCCCACTTCCTTCTTCAGTCTCATCTCTCACCATTCCTCCATTTTTGTCACTCATTCTTGCAATTCACTGAATACATTAATCTACTTCTTGCCATCCTGTTCTTCCCTGTTCCTAAACTACCCACATCATCCTGGCCAGCGGAGTAGCTAACTCATGTACATTCTTTAAGATTAAAGTCAAGCATCTTCCCCTCCAAGAAGCCTTACCCAATGCTTTCAAGATGAAAACATTAGCTAAGCATTAGGAGCCCCTGCACTATATTCTCTGGTACGAGGGCTTGCTTCTAGTATAGAATTCTCAGACCGCAGTATCATAAACTGTCTAAACTCCCTAGTTCCGACTAGCATGGGATTTCCTTGAGAGCAAGTATAAACTTCATATACCCCTGCTTTTTCAGTGTCTAGTATCTTATACATGGCAAGCCATGAGTTCTCAACCAAGCTGCTTGTCACAGTCACCTGGACAAGTGTGTTCACAACACAGATTCTGCAGCCTTACCTGGGCCCTATTAAATCATCATTGGCGAGGGTGTAGAGGAAAGGAACCTTTGTGCACTGTTGGTGAGATTGTAATTGGTCCAACCATCATAAAAAAACAGTATGGAGATTTCTCAAAAAACTAAAATAAAACTGCCATATAACCCAGCAATTCCATTTCTGTATCTTTACCCCAAGAAAGCAAAAACACTAATTTGAAAATATATGTGCACACCTATGTTCACTGTATTTATTTACAATGGCTAAGATATGGAAGCAACATAAGTGTTCATCAATAGACAAATGGATAAAGGAGATGTGGTATATATACAGTGAGATATTACTCAGCAATAAAAATAAATAAATAAAATCTTGCCATTTTTCAACAATATGGATGGACCTAGAGGGGATTGTGTTAAGTGAAATAAGTCAGACAGAGAGAAAAAAATACCATATGGTTTCACTTACATCTGAAATCTAAAACACAAAACAAAAAAAGCAAAACAGAAAGAGACCCCTGGATACAGAGAACAAACTGATGGTTGCCAGAGGGGAGAAGGGTGAAGAAATGGCTGAAAAAAATATCTTCCATTCCATAATTAATGAAAGATAAATACCAACAGGAAAAAAAATAGTAATCAATTTGTACCCTATGATTAGTGGTATAGAGAAATTTTGCTAATATCAATTTAAACTTATATGGTGCTACCAGCCATTATTTGGGGGTCACCAGAGATTATCTAAATGGAGAGTACAATCATGTTCCTTCCACTCTTACTTTTCAGAATCAGGGACTAAAAGTTGATGCCGGGTCTCTTTCGGTTCCTCCAGAATTTTATCCTTTGGGGGTTTAGATAAGATCATAAGTTTGATTTGGACTGTTTATTTGGCAGTATAATCTAGAGCGTTTTCTTTAACTTCAATATTATCTCTTTATGCATGGTTCTCAACCTTTATAATAGTAGAGTGCATCTAAAACTTGCCGAACTTGCTGGTAGGGGTTCTAGCATCCCAAATTCATGTCCTGCTCCAAAAGTATGTTTGCTATCTGTATACATATTTATTCTCTAGGCTTTGGGTAGTTGACAAGCACGAATAAATGCAGTCCATTCTGCCATCTGGGCTGATTTTTACCTCTGGTAGAGGATTGTATTTGAAAAGAGAGCTAAAATGAATGATAGTATATGCTACTTGATAAGTTCCAGCTTTAGTTTTGAGGTGTGATCCAACAACAAACAGTATTAGGTCAGAGTTCTCAGTAGAAGACTCTAATAAATCAATCTGAGTGAGATATACAGAGTTCTCTCACTGAGGTAATATAATGACAAGGTTCTTCTTCTGCTGAGGGAAGGAGAGTGGCAGGATTCAGGGTGTTGCAACAGTCAATAGTAATGTGAGAGGGAGAGAGTAATAGAATTTCACAAGAGGTTAATCAGCTAGCTGAAAAGTGTTGTGTTCTCAGTCAATAGTGATGTCTGTCCTGCTGGACGAAGCATGAGGTCAGCTGGGGAGCCTAGAACTAGCTCAGCAGATGCATCTACAACTTTTGCAGCAGATCACTTGCCCTAACATGAGAAAGATAAGTCTTTGCACTCCATCAAAGGATGTAGTAAGCGATGGGTTTTGGATAGTTTCCATAAAATTCCCAGAGCTTGTTCAGATCGTTCATGTGCAAAGAGACAAAAAAGCTTTCTGTTGTTACAGAGCAAAAAACAAATAAATAAAAATAAAGTAAAGAGAGAGAGAGAGAAGACAAGGAGGAGGTGGAGGTAAGCATTAATAAATAGTTAATGAATAAAATGAATGAATATAACAATATCCCCATTTTAGAGATAGTGAAACAAGTTTAAAGAATTAGAAATTTGGCCTCAGTTACACAAAGAAGGCTTTTGGAGGGATGAAAATACACAGGAACATGGGATAGAGACTTGGCTGGACTAGAGTTACTTGATTACATGTTGTTCACCTCAAAAAGCCTGACCCAGGTGTCTAAATTTGTGGAGGGACAACCATCTGGTATGAATCAAAGAACACTGTACTTAAAGAAGGAACGTTGAGTTCGAGGCCTGGCTATAGCATTACCTACTTATTCTGGAGCAAGAATGCCCTTGGGACTTAGATTTCACATCGACACAATCAAAGAGGAAGATCAGATGATCCAAGTTTGCTTCCAGCTATGACATTTTTAATCCAATGAGTGCAGAAGAGCTGGAGCCTGAATCCTGCCCTAGTGTCTGCTGAAAGGCTTCCCTTATGATTAGGCAAGACAGGGGTTGAGGCCAAGAGGGTACACTGACCTGAGTTTTCTGTATTTTTTAATTCATCACAAATGTGGCCAGAATGGAACACTGCCTTTTGTTTTGTGAAAGACAGGTGTGCATTCATCCCTAAGCACCCCCAGGGCTTACCTAAGATGCTCTTGGCATTCAGACACCACCCTAGATCTTTCTCTCTTGATCAAATGAGGCTCCAGGGCTGAGAGTTCCTAAAGGAGCAGGGCTCGTTAGGGGATGTGGCCAGAAAGCATGGATTCTCTGATACCCACACAGGAGTAACAATAACCTCTCACCTGCACCCAGAGTGATCACACATCAATGATGTCAACAGATTTTCACAAACTTTCAAATAAAAAATATATATTACCACCTCTACCTTATAAACTGGGAAATATGGGCTCAGGGAGCTTAAAGGATTCCATGTAAATGAAAAATGATTAAATCATAGGGACCCAAAGCTAAGCTTTCTGGTTCCAAATGTAATGTTCCTTCTGCTACAACATGTTGCTTCTTTTTCTTATTGATTTTTTTTGTTGTTGTTATTAAATCTTTACAAAAGTCCTGACAGGGAAAGGGGCAGGTGTTTCTATTTCACAGAGCAGGGAATTGAAGCTCAAAGGGACTTTTAGTCCCTTAGTAAATAGCAATGATTTTCAGTCTACTTTTGTCTATATCATCATTGCTTTCTTTTCCACTTTAATTGTATTTTGTTATGAAATATTACCCCACCAGAGAAAGAGAATAAGCTGGTTTTATAATCCCCAATTTTCTAATACAGAAACTGAGGTTAAGAAAAGTAATATTGGAGAAACTTATTTAAGAGAAATTTATGAGTTTGGGTTGGTGTAAGGATGACCTTTTCAACCATTGAAGTTGCCTTCAATGAAAATGACCCATGTGCCATCACAAGACCAAAGAACCTCTATGAAAGGTAGAGAAGCTGGCTTACATATCCATTAAACAACTTCCACATGTCAATGACTACATCTTTCCCCAAGTCCCACAGCTGAAGTGATCAGTGAGGACATGAACTCAAGTCTTCTAACTCCTACTTTGATCTGTGCCTCTTTCATTTTCCCCATCTGCTTTGATTGACCTGCCTCTCCATTTTTCCTAGGTGTAGGAATAGCTATCATTTTAACATTAGGAGAATGTAATTGGGTAAAACATTGATTAACTGGCCATTCAATAAATCAGAAGTATTAACATGGGATAGGCATCCTGGAGAGCATGAATGATAGAAAAGTCCCTAGTGTGTAATCTGGACCTGTGCTTTAGTCCTGACATTTCCAGCAGATCCCTGAAGAACCCAAGCAAAACCACTTTCTCTTTCATGGCATTGAGCATCCTCTTTTGTATAATGTGACTTGGGCCAGAGGTTCTTTCAAGTTCAGCAACAAGAGTCTACAGAACAAGATTATTTTTGCTACCAGCCATGGAAAACCTGGAAAAGAAGTAACTAGCTCATCCTGGGGCTAAGCAGAGAACACCAGGCTTAGCAGTATTGGCTGATATCTTTTACAGCCTGACTCCATTTAAGGTTGGGAAGTAAGAAGTAGCCAAGAAATAGTAAAATCAGAAAGACACTTGGTCTCTAGAGTCCTAAGTTAAGATCTGTCTGAGTCCCATCCCCCAGTCTTAGGCAGGCATGTCTTACATCAGGAGCTGGAGTGTTTCCCTCGACCTGGCCCATCTCTATTTATCACTCCCTATGGTGCCATCCTCCGGCTCCCCATAGAGACCTCCCTGCTGATGTGCTTGCCATTTCTTGACTGACAATCAATTTTCCTACCTGTCATTATCAATTTTATTCATTAACTCTTCCACCTGCCTCAGCTGAGTTCTCCTGACACCAAAAATCATCTCTGAAAAAAATGATTTTCCCACCTAGAGAATCATGAAAGTTTTTGTCTGAAGCTTTCAGAGTCATTTCTAAATGTCAGTAGTAATATACATTTTTATACTAGGGAGATAGACTTTGCCATTCCAGTACAACCAAGCAAAAAGTAAGAAAGAAAATTAAAAACACTCAGCAACTAACATTTTTCTCGTGTGTGTGTGTGTGTGTGTGTGTGTGTGTGTGTGTGTGTGTTTGGTTCATATAGCCTTGGAAATGGTTAATTACAGGAACAATGGCATGCAGATAAAAATCATAGAGAGACCCTTATGCCTTTCTCTAAGGCAGCAGTTCTCAAATTTTTTGAAGTTGGGGCGCATTTAAAATCCTACAAATAATTGTAGGTACACTATATACAAATTTCAGAGAAATATGTTATAATAATTAAGTCAAATATTAAAGAAAAAATATAAAATCCAAGCATGCTTTTATGGTAATTAAACAAAATAAATATGACAAAATTAAATTTATTCTGACATTGAAAAACATTTTTATGTTACATTTTTTGAGTTATGCTTTTTAGAATTCATAAAAAAGAGGGGTTAAAAATTTTTTAAATGATAAAAAATTATCTTTTTATATAGAGAGATACATTCTTAGTAAGATTTAGGAAATTTGGCAGGTCCTGGCGTGAATGTGTTAAGTTTTTTCATTCTTGTGTTTATGAGAAACATGAGCCTGATGTTTTAGTGATTTCTTCAATGTTTGGGCATATATTTGAAAGGCAAACTCTCATTACATTGAGGAATTTCTCTCTTTTTACTCTTAATTATGTTGAGTGCAGAAAACCCCCACCATACATATCATCTTAACTTTACCTCAAACAAAGGATAGAAGAAGAAACTTGCCTCCAGTCTTTCCGGGGAACATGGGGTGGGGGTAGTGTAAACAATGCAGCACCACAGCTTAACAGCCTTTTGCAACCCAATCAGGCAAGGAGGTGGGGGGGGGTAGACTGGCAGTTTACAGCCAATTCCCCACACCTCTGTCCCCCAAAAATATAAACTCCAAAAACCCTGTTGGTTTTTTTGTTCCCAACAGGCACATATTTCTCTGGAATACCACAGGGCGCACCTGGACATCTTCTAGGGCACACCAGTGAGCCCTGGCACACACTTTGAGAACCACTGCTCTAAGGAGTTCCGTGGAATGCTAAGACTTGGTACAAACCTATAAGAGGTTTCTACAGCTCTGACAGGGAGAACTACGCATCAGTAGCTGGACTTAAGAGTTATAAGAATAACAACTCATATTTAGACAGTCCTTTACTGTATAGTATTTTCCCACATATTTTCTCACTTTCCATGTGCCATTCCCTCTATTTTGAACACTTTTCCCTCAGATATCAACTTACTTCAAGCCTTTGTTCAAATTTCACCTTTTCCAGAGGCTTTAAGCAAATAGTAATTCTACCCACTCTACCTGGGACTCCCTATTCTTTTCCCATGACATATGTTTCCTCCATGACCTTCCCCACATTTTGTGGGTAGAATGTGAGCTCTCTGAGAGCCAGGAACTTTATTTTCATTGCTATATCCCCAAGCACAGTGTTTGAAATATAGTGATTGCTTAGTTAACATGAGTTGACTAAGGAATTTAGTCTATTTGATCCTCCCAACAGTCTGGAGGAGCAGAAGTCATCAGTATCAATATTTTGCAGACAACTGAGGCCCAGAGGTCAAAGGGTCAGGCCGAGCATTTGAGGGGACAGTCTCAGCTCTCCTCACATGGCCTCAATCTGTACTCCTCAGAGACCCATTTCAGAAACACAGTAATGAGTGAACTTTCCCATACCGGAAGGAGTGCCTTATGCTCAGCCCTGTGCCCTCACATCTACATCCGGCTCCTCTTGGCATCCCGCCTCACCTGCCCTCTATGGAGACAAGACAAGTTCCCAGGCATGCAGTATATTTGATGACTGCTTCAGGACTAATCAACTCACTGAAACAGAACAAACAAACAGGAGTATGAAATAATTGCCAAGTCAATAAACCTGAACAGCTGGCCAGAGTAAGGTCAACACAGTAATTGCCCTTATCCGCAAAAGAAAAGACACGGGGACTAAGTATTTGCAGCTCTTATCTCTTTCTGTGGTGCGCCTTTCCCAATTAGCCACAGCACTGATCACCCGGGTTAGCAGCATTCCCAGCCCTGTCACTCAGCCTTGCCGCCTCTATCCACACACGTGGGCCATTACTCTTCACTAAGATTCGTGTCCACACACTCAACACTTGACAACACTCTGGAAATTCATCTGCTCAAATATTTTAGGAGCTAAATTAAGGCAATCTGTCCTTCTACTGCTGCACACCAGTATCCCAAGAGACAAAATGATTGGTAAGAGACAATTATGTTTTTCTGAGAAGAGAGGGAGGGAGCCTCGTGGGACAGAGGTTATCCAAAATCCTGGTAGTATTGGTTAGAAATGATTTTTTTAAAAATACTATTTGTATTGCTCTACCATTTACAGAGAATATGCACATACATTATTTATAGGATGTAGGCTTCATACTATCCTGTGAGGAAGCTCAGGAGCATAGACTCTCCACTTCATGGAAGATGAAACTAAGAGGTGTGTGACTTGCCCAAGGTCACACCCCAGGAAGGGAAAGAGAAATACTTGTATCAAGGTTTAGTGACTCAAATGAAATGTTTTAGGCCTCTGATATGGTGTGTATGCATGTGTCAGTGTGTATATGTACACAAATGGGTGTGATGGGGAGAAAGTCAGAGGGATTGATTCGTGACCACATACCTTCCGAGTTGTCTTTCCTAGGCACTCTTCATCTAGCTCCACTGTTCCCAAATAGGTTTCTCATTCATCAAGGATCAGGTACTCCAGCAGTGCCCAGACTGCTATCTCTAGGGAGGTGCTTGGAGCTGACTTTTTAATTCCACAAATATTTGACTTGCCTCAAGAGCACAGACTTTGGCATCAGACAAACCTGGGATCCCCAGCAGGGCTGAATTGCTCAGAACCTCAGGGTCCTCACCGGCCCCACAGAATTGTTGACAGAATTATATGAGAAGAATTCTATGAAGACAAGAATAATAATCTGTTACAATGCGTGGCACACAATAGATGCTCAATATAACTGACTGAGCAGCAATTACTGATGGCCCCGTTCACACACATGTCACATCCGTGAAGTGGGTGTCCAGGTGGTTATCTGGCCTAACATGATCGTTGTGATGCTTTTACTAGAGTCACTCTCAGAGCCACTCTCTGGGCATGAAGATGCAGGGCAGCAATGACATCTCCTCCTCTGAGGAGTTCCATCACTAAACAATAGCAGCAATAGTCATAGCAGTCACTCCCACTTTCTGAACATTTGCAGCATGCCCACCATCCTTCTAAGTGTTCTCAATGGATAAATGCTATTGATGGTGTCCACAGCCCTACCACAAGCAGCCACCTTTATTCCCATTTTAGCTGTATTGATGCTGTTGATTGTCTTAGCACCCTTATCACATAAGGATTGCCATTACTCTCTTTTTTCCAGATGAGGACAAAGGGGCCAAGAGAGATTTAGTAACTCCAGCAAGGGTGCAACCCAGGGAGGTCCTCCTGGCAGAGTGCAGGTCCTTGACCACCACATGATGCCACCTAAACAGTAACAGGGCAACTTTGGGAAGCCCGACATGTCTTACAGAAGCGCTGACCCCTTCCAGGTGCCATCTCTCATTTGGCAACTTCACCCTGGTTTTTCTGTTGCAAAGGCTCTACCTGGAGTCACAAAATGTTGACACTAAACAAGCCTGGAGAATTTGTCTCACCTAATAACATTCATTTTCAGATGAAGCCAAGAGGAGAAGCAAGCGACCCAAGGCCACAGCCAGCATGCTGGGAGACACAAGGCTGCATGTCAATGTGAGCCTCGCAGCCTTTTGGGATGCCCTTTGCCCCCTGGCGACACATCAGCTCAGCCATGCCCTCAAGTACCTTCTCTGACATAGTGGACTGCTCCTCACAGTCCCACCAAAGCAAGCCCTTGTCCAAATTTACTTGTTTTAATTTTTGCTTGACTTGTTTTATTTTTTAAAAAATTATGCCTGTGCTCTTTAACATAGTTCTTCTTTGGGGAGGCAGGTGGAATATAAAGAACAAACAAACATGTAAATAATTAGATAACTACCAAGTTTAGCCCTTTTTCCACTGATGTCTGCTTTTTTTCTTCTCGCAAATTCTGAAGAATGTAAGTGCAAGACAGGGAAGCAAATCTAGCAGTGAGGGTGGCTCACAGATTCCTTTTCCAAAAGGAGGAAAGAAGAAGAAACTTGTCGCTGTTACCTCTCAGCGTGTATGAGAGCATGTCAGGATAGTGCTGCCTGCCGAATGTGGCAAAATGTAAGCACTAAGCCGCTGAATTATAATGGCACTGAATCAAGAATAGGTCACATCAGCTACTTAAGGACTCAGAAGCCAGGTCTCCAACCACTGCTCCCACTTTGTTTTCCCACAATAGAATTCAGCGAGGATTTTGGCCCTAGCTAGTCCGTCAGCCTGACATGTTCTTCTTGGCTCCCACTGGCCACCCACAACTCAGCTTAGATGTCATCTCTTCAGAGAGGCCTTCTCTGGCCACCCAGCCAACTTCCTCCTACCACTCCAACAAATCACCATATTATTTTCATCATAACACTTACCACTACCTATATTCTTCCCAAGTGGTTTATTTGTTAACTGTTTCTTCCTCACAACAATGCAAGATCAATGAGGCCAGAGACCTTGTCCACTGTATTCACCAGTATTTTCCCAGGGCTGAAATTGGGCCTAGTGTGCAACTGGTGTTTAAGAGGCAATGTCAAATGAATGCAAATAAGATTAATGAGTTCCTCATATTCTAAATCACTCAGAAGCTGGCCCAAACCCATCAATCCATCAATATTTAGTTAGCTTTTAACGTGTAATGGGCCTGTTTTGTGAAATGGAAGTAGAAGGTGCAGCTACAGAGATGAATACAATTAGTTTCTAACCTCAAGAGGTTTATGTCTGGTTAGGAGTTGAGACATCTGAATCTGACAACGTAAATGAAACCATGCAGCCAGTGCTCAAGGGCGAATAAGGGTTCAGAAGGCAGAGGTACTGAGGGCTGAAAACAAAACAGGGGGAAAGAAGGTATGAAGGAAGGTCTGCAGCCGGTGCCATATCTGTCAAATAACCCACAGCACAGGAGGAGAGAGGGGACCACAGCTTCCCAAGCTCCCTGCCAGGGCCCATCGACAGCACTGTCGGCTTTCCCTTGTGTCTCTGTGACTCCAACAGGCTCAGAGTTGGAGAACTTAACCAGAATCTAGCGTCTGGAGAAGAGCCCAGACTTGGCAAATGCTCTTTCTGTGAAGGGCGCAATGCTGGATTCCACGTGTCATCTCCGTTATCCTCACTGCAAGTCTGCTAGGGAGGAATTATAATCCTAACCTTGGATTGATGAAAATTGAGGGTCTGGGTGGGAACTCTTCCACCCAAGGTATCAGAGCCAATGGAGGCTGGTGTATTGACCTCTACAGCCCCCTACATTTCCCAGTTCACACATCTGCCCCTTGTTCAAGGCTGACGACTTGTTCAAGTTCACACAGTAATGAGGAACTCATCTCTAGATTTATCTGACTATAAGTGTTTTGAAAGTAGGTGCTTTTGTGGAACCTGGCAGAGAAGAACAAGGACAAAGTTCACCATTGCTTCCTCTGCCCTGGTGCAGAAAGTAAGCCCTTTAGAAGGTTCAAGTATTCAGATCCAGGCAAGACGCATGGTGTTTAAAATGCAAAAATGCACCGCCATGGAGTTCTCTTAGCGCACCCACCCCTGTTTCTAATGTAATCACTCCCTGGTGACAAGCCCGTTACAGAATTTTCTCTCCATTTCTTGCTGTAGCGCGGAGTAATTGTATGTCATCAAAAGCCTAGGAATAGTCAAGAAAGCAAAAATTCTTGCTGTGCTCTTGGCAAAATCATTACTCACCAGCCAATGTTTAGAAATAAAAATGCTCCCCTTAAGTGCCATTAAACACAAATATTTATCAACACAGTGCTAGAATGTTAGGCTGATGAAGGCTGCTTGTTTGTGGGTGTGCAAGTGTATGCATAATTAGATTCAGTTTTCAACAAGAACAAGATGGCTTACTGGAGTATGGCCGTCACATACCCGCCTACAGGCAAAGGGTTTTTGTTTTGTTTTGTTTTGTTTTTGCTCATTTGTTCCTCAGAGAAATGTTCAAAATCTCAGTATTGCCTAAATAGAAGCAGGTGATTTGTTTCTTAGCTACTGGCAGGTGTTCTGAAAAGTGCTGCCTGTGATAAAATAAATGGATATAAAGAAGTAAGTAATGGTTCAGGGTAGCAAATGCTGATGGACACATCATTGTTACAAACTCCTACTAGAGTTGAAGAAAATGAAGCTTTTGATCTCTGTCTCCAATTTGCCTGACACTCTGCTGCCAGAATTATCTCCTAAAGCAAGTTAGCATATGTCTTACTTAGGTCAAGTTCCTTCGAAGCTGAGCCCCAGACTGGAATTGTTGTTTCAGGGATTTATTGGGGGGAGGGGATAATCTTCAGGTAAAGGGAGGAGAAAAGCAGGAAATAGCTAGAAGAAAGAAGCCCAGTGGGATCCAATTCCACAGCAGCACAAATCGCTCACAGAGGCAGGGAAACTAGCCTTTTGTGCTCTGTGTCGGCTGGTCATCCGCTGAGGTCTGTCCTGGAGACTCCTGTTCTGAGAAGTGGTGCAGCTGAGAGTGTTTCTGCCAACACACAGCAGGGACTCACACCGGTAGCAAAGGCATCTGTCTGGGAGGGCAGCAGGGCATTCACTGTATTTCTTGTTACTCTCCTACTAATAAATATGTTCTTTCATTTTGCAGAATAAGGTACAAACTTTTCATCATGGAATTTGAAAAGTTCTGTGCTCTCAACCTAACAGTTCTGAAATAGATTTTCTAAAAATCTCAAACTATTGACAGGTGTTCAAATGTCTATGTGTATGTTGCACATACTGTCAGAGTGAAGTGAGGTCATGGGACATATCCCCTCACACACTGCCAACAGCTGCCCCGTCTTAAAAAAATAAAAAGCCCCTTTCTTAATCTGGCCTTCTGTGCGTCCCAGTCTCACCCTCCAGCCTTGTCTTCTGTCTTCTCGTCACACAACCCAACCTTGACAGTGCAGTGGACCATTAGTCATTTCCCAAAGATGCTGTGTTTCTTCATCTCTTCCCCCCCTTCATGATACTTACGATCAATAAAGATAGAACAGTACAGAAAACTGAAACCCATTCCACTCCACCAGTCAATGTTACCGGTGTTATTGTCTGAATGCACAGTTTTAACCATCTTGTTTCATTCTTAAAAACCTCCTATGGATGGATCTTGATAGCATTATACTGAATGAAATAAGTAAATCAGAAAAAACTAAGAACTGTATGATTGCATACATAGATGGGACACAAAATTGAGACTCATGGACATGGACAAGAATGTGGTGGTTACTAGGGGGAGGGGAAGGGAGGAGAGGACGAGGGGTGAGGGGAGGGGAGGGGCACAAAGAAAACCAGATAGAAGGTGACGGAAGACAATTTGACTTTGAGTGATGGGGATAAAACATAATCAAATGTCAAAAGGACCTGGAGATGTTTTCTCTGAATCTGTGTACTCTACTTGATCAATGTCACCTCATTAAAATTAATTGTCTAAATAAAAATTAAAAAAAAAAACACCTCTCTGTCCTGGAGAACCAAGTCTTAAATTCCTAGCACAAAATGTTCTTTGCCTGCTTTTCTGTCTTTGTTCTCCAGTTCTGTCATCTACCCCAGTTCAAATGCCACCTCTACTGTGACACATTCAAGCCTCCCTACCCCCCACAGCATGCACTGATGCATTTTCTTAGCACCGGCCTGATTCTGCTGTGGAGGGTAGTCTGTTCCCCAGGTGCCTTCCTCCACCCCCAGACTGGGAGCTCCCTAAAAGAAATGTCCTCCACAGCGCCTGGCACCTCGTCAGTGCAGCTCCTTTGAAGGGAAGAAAAGAACGTTCCCTTAAACCAGTGATTTTCAACCGGTGTGCTGCAACACACTGCTGTGCCACCAGAACTTTTAAAACATGCAATACCTAACTAGGTAGTCAAGGGCACTGACCGCTTTTCCTTTAGATTGTCAAATAAATAAATGACAACAGCTGACACAACATGACTGTCCAAATTACATCTTTTTTTTTTTTGTTAGATTAACAAAAAATGATCTTTTCGGTGTGCTGCAGAATTTTAGTAATTAGTTTATGTGTGCCATGAGATTAAAAAGTTTGAAAAGTGCTGCTCTAAAGACTAGGTTCCTGAGAAGGACATCCCAGACGTGGGGAGACTTCTGCAGGAACTCAGTACTGGAAAGTGCTTTGAAACTGGCATAACAACAGCAACAACAACAAATGTTAAAGAGGACTGCAACAGTTATTCTGTCAGAATCTGTGCTTAACATTCTACATGAACTCACTGATTTGATCTTACCAGGCAGGTTCTGTTTTTGTTGCCATTTTCCTGACAAGAAGACCGTATTGCAGGGGCTGTGACCTGTTCAAGATCACATAGCTAGTAAGTACCAGACACAGGAATTTATATTTGGATATAACAAGCTTGAGAACAGAAATTAGCTGGGATGTCACTTGCCCAACTTATCAGGGTAAAGAAAGTAGTTATCACTTTGTGTTGGCCTTCTTGCCTTAAGTACCACTCTTAAAATTTTGAGGGTCAGAAGAACGACAGTGGAGTTTTGGGATCTTTTAGCTTTATTGAGGTATACTTGGCAAAGTTATTTAAATTGTACATTGTGATGATTTGATACATGTATACATTGGGAAAGAAGTCCCATTATCTAGTTAATTAACATGTCCATCACCTCACATATTTATGTTTTAATCTTTGGGGGGATGACAACATTGTTCTACTTTCTTGGAAATTTTTAATTACATAATACGGTGTTTTAAACCAGGGGTCCCCAAACTTTTTACACAGGGGGCCAGTTCACTGTCCCTCAGACCATTGGAGGGCCAGACTATAAAAAAAACCATGAACAAATCCCTATGCACACTGCACAGATCTTATTTTAAAGTAAAAAAAAAAACAAAATGGGAACAAATACAATATTTAAAATAAAGAACAAGTAAATTTAAATTAACCAACTGACCAGTATTTCAATGGGAACTATGCTTCTCTCACTGACCACCAATGAAAGAGGTGCCCCTTCAGGAAGTGCGGCGGGGGCCGGATAAATGGCCTCAGGGGGCCACATGTGGCCCGCGGGCCGTAGTTTGGGGACCCTTGTTATAAACTCTAGCCACCATGTTTACATTAACTCCTCAGGCCTTATTCATCTTATAGCTGAAAGTTTGTATCCTTTTATCAAGGCCTCCCTATTCCCCACCCCACTCCCTACCCTCAAGCCCCTGACTACCACTTTTCTACTATGTTTCTCTGAGTTTTCTTTTTTGTGCATGTGTGACAGAGACAGTGAGAGAGACAAAGGGAAAGACAGATAAGGACAGACAGACAGGAAGGGAGAGTGCTGAGAAGCATCAATTCTTCACTGTGGCTCCTTAGTTGTTCATTGATTGCTTTCTCATATGTGCCTTGACCAGGAGGCTACAGCAGACTGAGTGACCCCTTTCTCAAGCCAGTGACCTTGGGTTCAAGCTGGTGAGCTGTGCTCAAACCAGATGAGCCAGCGCTTAAGCCGGTGACCTCGGGGTTTCAAACCTGGGTTCTCTGTGTCCCAGTCCAATGCTCTATCCACTGTGCCACTGCCTGGTAAGGCTGAGTTTTCTTCTTTGTTACTTTGATTTTCAAGATTCCACATATAAGTAATATCAAGCAGCAGTATTTGTATTTCTCTATCTAGTATTTTTGTTAATTTTAAAGGTTTGTTTATTTTTTATTTAATAATTTTCTTTTAATTCATAAACTCCTTGTTTCTTTTACCTTAGAAATGCAATTTCCATTTATCCCTAGAACCTGCTTTTCTGAGTCAGTGATTCTTTCTTCCAGACTATTTTAAATTTTATTTATTTGTGCCCAGCACAGATAGGCTAGTAAATAGGATGGGTCGATATATTTTAGATTGTAGTAAATAGCAATGATCCCAAATAGGCCCTGAAAATTCACTTTCTACATGATGCTTTTCCTGCTTCTCTTTGTTTTTATTGTGTGTGGATTTTGATCATCTTAATTTCAGGTGCATAGAGAACATCTGGCTTTGTTCCATAGACTAAAGACTGATTATGCAAGCATTTACTGTTTAGTAGCAAAGTTGGGCATGAAGTTTTGTTCAGCTTGTGTTGTGAGCTAAGCACATTATATTGATTGTTCAATTCAATTTCACAACATACCCCTAAAGAGATATTACCATTCCCACTTACAGAAGAGAAACTTGAAGTTTACTTCCACAGCAAATTAATGTGAATAGTACTCAGACGTTTTTGACTACAATGACCAAGCACTTTTCCTTGATATCACTCTGCCTATGACAAATATATGGTTTACTCAGGAAAAATCTGCAACAATTACTACCCTATCACCACACTCTCCTCTCTTGACAATTTGCCTGTCTCTCTCTCACTACTCATCTCTATAACCCTGTTCGAGGCTCAGCACAGGACCACAAATAGAGTAACACTTTAAAGAAAACAGATATTAAATGGCTGAGTAAATAAATGAATAAAAACAAAGCCAACAATCTAAGGGCAAGCAACAACCTTTGGGAACACTGAGGGCATCAGTTTAATTGGGGAAGTGATCTGAAAAAACTTCCAAAAGGATGTGTCCTTCGGCAAGGACAATTTTCCTAAGTAGACGTGTTGGCCAAGGGTTTTCCAGGAAGAGATGCATCAGAGAAATACAAAGAGGCGGACAGAGCCCGATGGGTTAAGGAAATGATATCAAATATGTTATATGTGAGGCATAAGCAAAATGAAGAAAACCAATAGGAGCTACAGGGGAAGAAAGATGGTGGCCAGGGAGTGAAGGGACTTGACGATGGACTCCACCTGGATAGCCACTGGGAATCACAGGTTGTGCTTGAGGGGATGAGCTTACCCCAGGCTGCCCAGAAAGGGCAGGCAGCAGCTTCAGATCTTTACAAATAAATCCCAGAGTTCACTGACATAAAGCCAGAAATTCTAACAGTCAGCTGTGAGTTTCGGCTGAAGAAAATGACAAGAATTATATGGTTTGAGGCAAAATAAAAATTTTTCAAAAAAGTTTTCACATCTCTCTTCCCCGGCTAAATGCAGCCCTGTGAGTTTGCGCTCACATTCTGAAGAGCTCCGGAGGGCCTTGTCAGGAAGGTGTTGTGTAAACCTTGTCTTGGTGTTGGATTCTTGAGCACTTGTTTACAAGACAGAAACATTGCCTGCTGGAATTTTACTGTTCTGACAGGCTTCAAGGGGCCCAAAGACGAGGCAACAATCAGTACCTTCTGCCCATACCCCTGAGGCCAAGTACCTAGCAATAGTGAGCCTATGGTGACTTGCGTCTCCCTGAGCACCTTTTGGAGGTGGAATATGACAGAATAGAATAGGAATCTGTCTCTAGGAAAAATTCAGTGTCAGATTCTTTCTCACACCTCAGCCATTCTTTTTGTTGGTAGGTACCAAGTATGCCAGACTTTTAAAGATCACCAGGCTGTGATCTACTAGTCCTTTGATGGTGGAGGACAGAAGGAACACAAACTCAGAGGTCCTGAACAGACACCCATTGTCCTGATGACAACATGATGGTGAGAGAGACTTATATCAGTCGAGGCCTAGAAAGCACAGGGATCACTGAGCAAATCGAACACAATGAGTTCTGCCCATTGGCCACTTCACACCCTGTAGAATATCAGAGTCTTCAAGTTTTTTCCTCCCCCAAGGATCCTGCTTTCTGACCTCACCTTGAATCTGGGGTCTAAATGGCTAAAATCAGTGACCCTACCTTACTGGTTTTGCACTTTAACAAGAATCCAGTGCCTGGAAACAGCTCGTTTCCACAGTAACAAGGAATGCCTGAGACCGTCTCTGATATTGGGGCCTTCTCTGCTCCCCTAGAATTCCCCATATCATGAATTCATCTGTAGTACTGAGCATTAGACCGGAAGTTTGAATACTTTGATTATGATTCCATCTTTGCCATAATTAGACTGTACAAATCTAAAAAATATATTTATGTTCTTTAGAGCTTAATTTCCTCATATGTGAAGTAGAAATGATGTCTTTCTCCTCCATGTCACAATGTGAAAGTGCCACATAATCAGAGGTGTTACTGTGCAGTCCCTCACCTATGAGCAAGGCTCACTCGGCCCATGAACCCCATACCTGGTCATCTTCTTGGCAGCTTTTGAGGGTAACTTCCTTACATCTGAGAAAACATCATATCATTGGTCTGCTCATGAATTTTCTGTGGCTTTTTCTCACTTACAAGGTGAAGATCACACTTCTAATTTGAATATACTAAATCCTAAACAAATTGTTGCCAATCTGCCTTTGCTTCTTGTTCTCTGGTGATAAACAACACTAGGTAGTGTCTAGGTAGTGTTTATTGGCCTCCTAGTATAGGCTAAGCATTGTTCTCAGTTTTCTACATGCAACAATTCACCAAACCTTATAAATATGAGTTGTGTATAACTATGATTCCCATTTTACAGATGCAGAAAATGAGTTTG
Source organism: Saccopteryx bilineata (assembly GCF_036850765.1). Classification (NCBI taxonomy): domain Eukaryota; kingdom Metazoa; phylum Chordata; class Mammalia; order Chiroptera; family Emballonuridae; genus Saccopteryx; species Saccopteryx bilineata. Next base: position 66,153,483 of record NC_089497.1, on the reverse strand, counting down.
AGAAAAGCAAGTGTCTAAGAAATCTCACACTTATTAAGGTAAAACTGAAATTCAAACCAAAGCCAAATCTTTTGCTCTAGGAGACTTTTCCCTTCTAGACAGTCCCTGAGTTTGAACCACACCATGTAACACACCATCCCTCAAATATGCACAATCTATTAATCATCAACTCTGTGCCTTTAATGTTGTTGACTTCCCCTGGCTTGCCTTCTGTCCACTCTAAATATGTATAGTTTTCTTTTATCCATTGAGGCCTAATCTTAGTGTAACATCACTCAGGAAGCCTCTTCTGTTGATCTCACATGACTCAGTCCCTTGCACTTCCCTGGCTTTTAGCCTTTTAGCTACATATTATATGTCTGCCTAGATACTCCATTAGAAGGCTAGCCCTTGGAGACAATGGCAAGTCTTACTGGGCCCTACACTGAGTGAGCATCTTGCACTCAGACTCCCTTACAGCAGGGTACCAGATACCAGCAGATTTCAAGTTCTTCTCTCTTACTCATACAGCTTATAGTCTTCCTGGAAGCAGCAAGAGCCAGTCAACCTCATCCCACAGTGGAGGGATCTAAAGCACAAAAGGAGAAGATATTTTTTACAGTCAGTGACATAACTGCAATGATAAGGCAGATGACCAATGTTCCCATTTTTTGTTCCCTGGTGTTTTTTTTCCTACCAGTGTTTGGTCTCTGACCTCTTCCAGCCACACAGTGAGTGCTTGTGGACATTTTTTGGAGGCCATAGCATGGGTGTAAAGAGCTAAGAAATAACAATAACTGACATTTACTATTGTTAGCATGTTCCAGGCACTGTCCTAAATACATCCATCAGCATCATATTATTTAGTCCAAGCAACAATCCTGTGAGATGAGGTACATTTTTATACATAAGGAAACAAGTCACAGAGAGGTACAGTAACTTTCACAAGGTCACACAGAATGTAGTAGAGCCAGAATACAAAAAGCCCAACTCAAAGAGCCAAGCATACAGACGCTATGCTCTGTTGCCTTAAAAGGCAGCAATCTGGTTTTTAATGATGTTAGAGTAATGGCAGCATGAAAGATACCCTTGATCTCTCCCCTTGAAATTTTAACAAGTTGAACAGCTATAATACAACAAAAGAACCCCAGCTGGGCTTGCAGGTTTGCCCGAAAGATCCACTCACTGAATGAACTAAAGTTAATAATGATTGAGATGGGGAGTGAAAGATAAGGTGCAACACAGTTGGGAAGCCCTGAGTGACTGGGTCTTCCTCTGCTGGAAGGAGTGGTGAGGTTGAGGGGCAGAAGGGAATATACTAAACCAAACCAGCCGCAAAACGAGAGATCATGGCCAGTGTTCCCATGGTCTGCCAGCAGCCTGCATTTGGCAGAGACAGAAAAACAAATTGCATATTCCACCTTTTAGATCATGCCTCCATATCCTCATGAGGTATGGAGAGTGGCAGAGACAGAACCCAGAGTTAGTTCTACAGGACCAAAGTTTCCCCTGAGGAACAGAGGTGCTCTGTGCCTGGTCCCCTGGTCTGTTGAGATGATGGAAGGATTGCCTGGATGCCTGAGATTATCTTTGCTAAAGTGGTAAAGCCTTCACAACACACTCACCCACCATAGCAAATGCAGTCCTACCTCCATCATTGCAACAGAAACATCTCAGCAGAGGTTAGCCCAGACATTTCACAGAGCTACAACTTATACCACCACCTACTCGAAAAAAACAAACAGAAAACCTCTAAGAACTGAATTTTTTCTTTTGAATTTAATATTTTTAATCTCTATTTTTAATTTTTATTTTTGTGGGTGTTTTGTTTTTGATTTATTATTTTTGTTCTTTGCTTTTTGTGGTTTTTCTCTTTTACTTTTTATTATTTTAAATTTTTTCTATTTTTATTTTATTGTATTTTCCATTTTTCCATTTTTTTTATTTTTTACTTTTTTATAGTTGTGTTTTGTTTGATTTCTTAACAATACCACTTTCAAATCTTATCAAGGGAAAAAAGAAAAACAAACTAATACTATGGCTTCTCAAGAAAGAGAGGTAGTTCAGAAAGAAAATGAAAAAATCTCCAGAAAGCAATCTTAATCACATGGAAATTTTTGAGCTAAATGATAGAGAATTCAAATTTGAAGTTATGAAAATACTCAATGAGATATGAAAAAACACTGATAGGCAATTAAATCAGCTCAAAAAACAAATTAATAAACAAAATGATTGCTTCACCAAGGAGATTAAAACTTTAAAAACAGAAATGAAGAACTCAATATGTAAACCAAAAAAATGAGCTAGTAAATTTAGCTAATAGAACAGGCCAGACAGAGGAGAGAACCAGTGATATCAAAGACAGGCAACTAGAGATGCTACAGAGAGAAGAAGAGAGAGATTAAAAAAATTTAAAAAATGATAGAGCTCTACAAAAATTATCTGACTCCATTAAAAAGAGCAATATAAGAATAATGGGTATACCAGGGGAGGAGGAGAAGGAGAAAGGACTGAAGAGTCTATTCAAACAAATAATTTATAAGAACTTCCCAAGCCTAGGGAAAGTGTTAGACCCTTGAATCCAAGAAGAAAACAGAATGCTGAGTTACCTCAACCCAAACAGACTTTTCCCAAGGCACATTGTTAGAACTGTCAAGAAAATGATTAAAAAAGAATACTCAAAGCAGCTAGGGAAAAGAAGAATTAACACATAAAAGAAGGCCAATCATGTTCTCATTACACTTCTTAGCAGAAACTCTGCAAGTCAGAAGAAAGTAGATCCAAACATTCAAAATACTGAAAGAGAAGAATTTCCAGCCAAGAATACCATATCCATCAAAGCTCTTCTTTGTATGTTAAGGAGAAATAAAAACTTTCCCAAACATACAGAAGCTGAGGGAATTTATCACCAGAAAACCCTCACTGCAGGAAATACTCAAAGGGGTTATTCTACTGGATACAAAGAAAACAAAACAAAACTACAAGTAAAAGTTCCAACAAGGTTACAATAAAAAACAAGAACAATCTGTGACAACAATAGCACAAAAGGGAAGAGGATAAAGTATGCAAAGGAGGATGAAATATAGAAGCATTAATAAGACAAAGGACTCTTTTATAAGTGAAATATCTTTTTCTTAATAACCTAATGGTAACCATCCACAAAAAACAAAAATAAACCACAAAACCAATATTGAAACACATAACTTAAAAAGAAAAAAAGGAAACAAGAGAAAGAGGTATGAAATACCACCAAACAAAAACAACTGACAGAAACACAAAAGTGAAGTACCAAAGAAGACACAGAGCTACCAAAAAACAAAACATAAAATGGCTATAGGAAATTCTCAAACATCAATAATCACCCTAAATAGACTGAACTCACCAATAAAGAGGCACAGAGTAGCAGATTGGATCAAAAAGCAAACCCCAACTGTGTGCTGCCTTCAGGAGACACATCTAAGCTGCAAGGACAACAGTAGACTCAAAGTGATAGGTTGGAAAACAATTCTCTAAATAAATAATACTCAAAGAAAAGCATGTGTAGTCATACTAATATCTGACACTGTTGACTTTGAGACTACAAAGGTAACAAGAGACAAAGATGGATGTTTTATAATGATAAAGAGGACACTATATCAAGAAGACATAACACTTCTTAATATATATGCACTAAATCAGAGAGCACCAAAATATATAAGACATATACTAACTGATCTAAAAATAGAAACAGACAAAAACATAATTAGAGTTGGAGATCTCAACATACTATTGACGGCTTTAGATATATCATCCAAACAGAAAATCAATAAAGAAATATTGGCTTTAAATAATGCACTAGACTGAATGGACATAGTAGATATTTACAGAACATTTCATCCCCAAACATCAAACTATACATTTTTTTTCCAGTGTGCATGAAACATTCTCAAGGATAGACCATATGTTGGGCCACAAAACTAAACTCAACAAATTCAAGAAGATTGAAATTATATCAAGCATATTCTCTGACTATAACGCTTAGAAAAAAGAAAGCAACTGTCCGATGTCTGATTCCTCTGAATCCTCACAGTTGGATACCACTTAATCTTACCAATGATTCATTGGCTGGTGGTGAAGATTCACAGGTAAATGATACAGGACACCCATGCAAGACCTTACACGTAGTAGGACCTTTAGTAAATGGTAACTCTGAATATTGCTGTGAAACATCTCTCAATGACAGAGCCCAGACTAGCAAAGCATTTTACGGCAATGAAGAATTCAGTAAATAGAAATGTGTAATTAGCGATTTGTTTTCAGTTCTCCTCTACCTAGTGACGATAAAACATTAAGTGCCCTGCTCCAGTTGTGAGAAAGAGGTAGGGGAGAATTAAGATTTGACATTGAATTTTAAAAGCTCTTAAATAATTATCGTGTTCAGAGTAAACAAGGCCTTCATGCTTCATTAAGCCATGTGTATTATAGCTCCATTAACACACTGTGGCGTTTTTCCATTTCCCATTCTTCGAACCATGCTGAGAGGGGAGCTGAAGTCATCAGTGTTAATTGATAGCTAACAGAAAAAAAAATGTTTCCTAAGAGGAATGAGTTTTAGGTCCTAATTTGATTAATTATTAAAGCTCCTGGTATCTATCTTGATGGGGCAACAGGAAAACCAGATAATGTTAATATTTATTCATGTGAAAACCAAGCCTGGTTATAGCCTCCATGTACCTGTGTCTTCTGGTGTTTGTTCTGGATTCTCCCAAGGTAAAGGGAAAAACCAGGAGCATTTAAACATAATTAAAAGTAAAATAATGTTCTCGATTTCACTCCCCAGAAAATACAGGACGCATCTTAGTTAAGGTGATTTAGAGAGAAAGACTCTGTGTTTCCCCCTGAACTGTTCTTCCTTAAACTGCCCTGATGTTTCAAAAATCTGCCAGACTCACTGATTCGGTTCATAATAAAAATGCAAGCTTTAATTTAATTTAAGCTGGAATGAGTGATCTCTGAGCAAATGCCACTCATAAATACCTTTAAAGTTATAGATGCATATGTAGGCATAGATGTAGATGATAGATAGATAGGTAGATAGATAGATAGATAGATAGATAGATAGATAATAGATGATAGGTAGATAGATGATAGATAGATAGATAGATAGATAGATAGATAGATAGATAGATAGATAATAGATGATAGGTAGGTAGGTAGGTAGATAGATAGATAGATAGATAGATAGATAGATAGATAGATAGATAATAGATGATAGATAGATAGATAGACAGATAGATGATAGGTAGATAGATAGATAGATAGATAATAGATAGATAGGTAGGTAGGTAGGTAGATAGATAGATAGATAGATAGATAGATAATAGATGATAGATAGATAGATAGACAGATAGATGATAGATAGATAGATAGATAGATAGATAGATAGATAGATAGATAGATAATAGATGATAGGTAGATAGATAGATAGATAGATAGATAGATAATAGATGATAGATAGATAGATAGATAGATAGATAGACAGATAGATGATAGGTAGGTAGATAGATAGATAGATAGATAGATAGATAGATAGATAGATACAAATGTAGACATAGATATAGGAATATGGATATTTGAACAAACAGATTTAGGTTACTGCATAGCGATTAAGGGTTGGACTCCAGGCCCTGGCCGGTTGGCTCAGCGGTAGAGCGTCGGCCTGGCGTGCAGGAGTCCCGGGTTCGATTCCCGGCCAGGGCACACAGGAGAAGGGCCCATCTGCTTCTCCACCCCTCCCCCTCTCCTTCCTCTCTGTCTCTCTCTTCCCCTCCCGCAGCCAAGGCTCCATTGGAGCAAAGATGGCCTGGGCACTGAGGACGGCTCTGTGGCCTCTGCCTCAGGTGCTAGAATGGCTCTGATTGCGGCAGAGCAACGCCTCAGAGGGGCAGAGCATCACCCCCTGGTGGGCATGCGGGGTGGATCCCCGTCGGGCGCATGCAGGAGTCTGTCTGACTACCTCTCCATTTCCAGCTTCGGAAAAATGAAAAAAAAAAAGGTTGGACTCCAGAGTCACATTCTCTGGTTCAGATTCTGGCATCATTACTTACTTGCTGAGTGACCTGGAACAATACATTTAAAACTTCTATGCTTCAGTTTCCTCATTTGTAAAATGGAGATAATAATTTTTAAAAAATGACCTCATGTCCTGGTTGTGAGTTTAAATGAATGAATACACAGAACATAGTTAAAACAGTTTCTGGTATAAAGTGCTTTGCTAGTATTTGACATTACCATGATCATTATTTTCTGTGTGCTGGGCCCTGCTATGGGGGATATCAGTGTGAATCAGACATGGGCCTTATCCTCAGGAAATTTCACCATGTTCATCAAGATATTTGTACAATTAACTAACACAATTTAGAAAGCAGTAAGAACCTTAAAGAGGAATATACCAAAACTATCAAGATTTAGATAGAATGAGAAGCTTTCTAGTGGGGGGTCAGATGGATGCTTTTCAGATCAGGGGGACATTCTACAAAAGGGAAGGGTTGAACAAGTGCTTGCCTCAGAAAAAAGAGTATGGAGGACTTCCACTAAAAAAAGTAATGCAAAATGCTAATAAATTAACTTTTAAAACCAAGCAAGGAGACAGAAATCAGTTGGAAGGATAGGGGTAGGTCAGTGACAAAGTTTGAATGTGTCTTCTTAAGTTTAAAATGATGGGTAATGCGAAGAAAAACCCCACAAGGCCAAATGGGTAGGAAAGCCAGGGGCCACCACCAGACGACAGAGTATCATCATCAGTAGAAAGAATGCACTAACCTGACAGCTAAAGGAAATGAGATCTACTCTCTGCCTTTCCTTCCACTAGGCCTGATGAGACCTTCGACAATTTCTGTTCTTTCTCTGGACTCTGTTTTTCTCAACTATACAATAAAAGGTTGGGGTTAGACACTCTTCAAAACCCTTCCAGCTATGGCACTCTAGGACCCTATAACTTGCCAAGAGCTTAAGTGCCTCCCTCTCTGCCCTCCCTCATTGCCCACTCACACATTTTTCCCACTCCTTCAGTTCCTTTATTTATATACAAGTGGATAAGATTCAAATAACAAGCTGAAAAGAAATAGTCCTGAGGTGAAAATACAAGTGAAGATTTAAAAGTATAAAAAGCAGAAGTGAAGATGGCTTTTCTATAGACAGGCTGGGGACATTTTTGTGGCAAGACTACTTTTTCAGGACTTTCGTGACTTGCGAGTGGAGCTATTAAGTAAGCTCAAGCCACTCTTTTTTAATGAAGTGGTTCATTTGGACAAGCACTTCAAGCTAAGAGGCAATATTGCTATATTAGAATTGAAGTGTTCTGCAAAGCATTAACACAATCTTTCACTATCTTTTATCGTCCCCATTCTATATGAAGTTGCGTTATTTGATTAGTTCTCAGCCAATACCATTTGGAGTCTGTCTGTTCTCTAAGTTTCTCGAGATTTCACTGTGTCACTCCTATTGACATGATTAACTTTTCATTAACTTTAATGGAAGCAGTGTACATGAAGTCCATTTTGTTCTCTAGGACATTTGCTTCTTGTTTGTAAATTTTGGAGTTTTACTTGATTCATCATTATAAATAGACATTTGACTAGTAAGAGACAGCAGTTCTTGAACAAAATAAAACTTTGCCATTCAGTTTATTTAATAAACTACTAGATGTTCAGGATTAGAAAAATTACAAAGATCTTTGAGTCCTACCATCACATGAGTCTCCTTTTAACACCCCTCCCTACCAAGTAATAGCCCAGCCTCTGTTTGAATCAGTCCAAATGCTGGAAGCCAGCTTCTTTCAAGTGTTCATTATGTGACAAACATTCAAGACATGTCACCATCCTCCTTACCCTCTTTGAGCACACTCCTCTTTGTGTTCATGGTTTCCAGGTCGCCATGGACAATGGCTTTCTTATGACCCATTGTAAAGTTGTCATTGGTCTACTCAGATCAAGCCTAGTCTCAGCGGGAAGAACCTCAGAGTGCACCTGAAACTTGTTAGGACTGCCTCTTCATATGTCGGGCAAGATGTAACAATCCCAGTTAAAGCAGGCAGAATAATAACCTCTCCCTTCCCAGACGTTTGTGTCTTAATTCTTGGATCCTGTTATGTTATTTTATATGGCAAAAGGGATATTGCAGATGTGATTGAGTTCATGATTCGGAGATAGGAAGATAGTCCTGGCTTATCCAGGTGGGCCCACAGGAAAAAGGTTCTTACAGAAGGGAGCTGAGAGGGTCAGAGTTGGAGAAGATGTGACCATGGAAGTAGAGATTGGTTTGATATGGGAACATGAGTCAAGAAATGTGCAAAATCTCTAGGAGATGGAAAAAGTCAGGAAAAGAGATTCTGCCCTACAGATTCCAGAAGGAATGCTGTCTTATTGACACCTTGAGACTGATGCTGGACTTCTGACCCTGGAGCTGTAAGATGGTACATTTGTGTTATTTTTAGTTAATAAATCATGGTAATTTATCAACAGCAACAAATACACTAGTAATAATAAAATTTATGTATTCCTTAATTGGATACGTGCACTTAAGGATGGGGTCCACGTTCTGGGGGGCTGATGTAAACTATCCAGACTCACACGAGTCCGGGAGCTCAGCCTGACACTCATTTTCTCATCTGTGGTAAGTTGACATTATTTCATCTAGGGCACCCATTTCTAGGATCAGGGTCCCTGAAAAAGAACTGGTCATAAGGAGGTTCTTCAGAAAGAGAGAATTACATTCAGGTGTCTTTTCTGGTATGGCCAAACTTGATAAATGATGACTGCTTGTTATAATGCTCCCGCTGCTCAGATCTGGTGCACAGTCTCTCTTGCTTAGAAAGTATTGCAATCATTAGGCAATTTTTCTTCTCTAGCTTTTTAAAATTATTATTATTTGCCTTAATCAGTCACAAAAACCTCTTTCACCTAGCATCAGTCAGAGTCACACCAAACACATTTTCCTGAGAGGACTAATTAGAAGCTTCAGGACCACCACATATCTTATAACAATTACATACAAAGTTGATACCTTTGAAATATTTTAGAGAGATTTAGAAAACATAAAGCTATAATTTAACTAGCAACATTCAAGTCATCACCAAGTGAGTTATTTTTTTGGAAACACTTTATAAACGATGAAATGTCATACACTGCTGTTAAGTTCCATTGCAGAAAGCTGTATTTTCTGACATTCTTCTCAAATCCTTGAGCTATGTCCTACTTGGTTGCTCTGCCCCCCACTCCCTGTCTTAGTACAGATTTGACATGTAAAAGAAGCCTGCTGGAAATTTCTTCAGTTAGAAATTTTAGTCACCCTTGACTCATTACTCTCCTTAAGATATTATGTCTGATTTGTCTTTAAATACTGTTTTTTGTCTTTTATATTTTTCTCAAAAGTGTTTCTTAATTTATTGCCTCTTTAGGTCAGACTCTCACACTATGAGGTTCAACAGTTTTACATGCATCTCCCCATCACCAAGTGACCTTGAACTCAAATAATGAATGTTGGGATGGGCTTGGAATGGCCTCTTCATCTGCTTGAAACTTTGCCTGGTGCTAGATCTGGTTACTCATTCCTATATCCACGGCCTCGGAGACTTGACACTTTCCACACCAAGTCCAATCTATCCAGTAGAATAAACCTGTGTGTGCCTAACTCCTATGGATGAAAAATTGTTGTTTTCTGTTCATCCGTCAGCCTTAAAGAAATAACAAGTGTGACAGGGGTGTCCTGCATTTGTTTCCTTTGCCTGTTGTAACACCTTACCACAGACTTGTAGGTTTTAAGACAATACTTTTATCCTCTTACAGTTCTGGAGGTCAGAAATATGAAATTGGTTTCACTGGGTCAAAATCAAGGTCTCGGAAAGATAGTGCTTCCTCCAGTGGCTCTCTGAGAATCTGCTTCCTGGTGTTTCCTGCTTCTAAAGCTGCCTTTCTTGGTTCATGGCTCCTCCCTCGATTTTCAAAGCTGGCAGCTGAGAGTCTTGCCTCTGTGTCACCTGCCTTCTTCTTACGAGGACACTTGTGATTATATGTAGGGCCCACCCAGACAATTCATAATAATCTTCCCATCTCAAGGTGCCTAACTTGATATATCTGCAAAGTCCCTTTGCTATGCAAGATAACATTCTCAGATCTAAGGATTAAGACCTGGAACTCTTTGGAAGGCTTTATTCAACTTACCACAGGTGCCTTTAATGTCATCTGATGTGGAAGTGGGTAGAGGATCCCAGGAAGCAGGACAGGGTGATAGATCTGACATCTTCAAAGTAAAATTAGCCTGAGGGCTCAGGAAACCATCAGCCCCTCTTTCTTTAGTGTCTCCAAAAGTTATTCCAGCAGGAGGTGGGACTCCCACAGAGAGCCAGTATGGCTGCCAGCAGACAGACACTCTCCTAGGACCATGGCAGGTGATCGCATACTGAAGGTCTGCGCAGTGGAGCCCTTCACTCCCGTTTCCTGAGGATTTGTGCCCTCCTGACTTTTAAGCCCCTTTCTAAACCTGATGACAACTTCTGGCCTTTTCTGCTTCTGAGCCTACCCTCAAAAGAGTAGAAAATAGCAATCTTCGTGCTGTAACATGCCGGACCTTCAGCTACGCCCAGTGTTGAGACAGTGTTCCAGGGACAACCCAGGCTGTTAGGAAAACTCCAGAGACTCCATGAGATCCTGAAATAAGTAGGCACTGTCTCAGTGTTGTAGCCATAAGCATAACTTTCTGTAACATATTGGGGGGAGGGTGTTACCAGGGTAACTTCAGGCTTTGTCTGGACTAGGAAGGGTCTCAATTTGGATTTTAGAGCCTACAGCACACACATAGCTGTTAGTACAACTTCCAATGGAGAGCCTTGGTCATAAGACCCCCAAGCCCACTCCCATAATCAGACAGACCAAGAACAAAGAAAAGGCAAAAGATGGTAAACCTCCAAGTCTTAACCATCTCCAGGTCTAAGACATCTCCTATTCCAGTGGGTTCTCCACATTTGAGATCTATGCCCTCTACATTCATTCTGCCCAGACCTATTCCCTTCCAAGGTTCAGAAAGCCTTAGAACTACCAGAGTCCACGGGTAGACCACTTCCATTCTTCCTCTACACAAAGGAAGATGCCTGGTCAGCAAGGAGCCATCCCTCCCAACTCCTAAAGACATTCTTCAACTCCCTTTATCCCTCCTAGTTAAATTTCTTTACTCTTTAATACCCAATATTCTGGGTCCTGGGTTGCATTTAAATCAAATCTTCTGACTAGCTTATTGGGTCCAGCATGTTAATTGACTTTCTTTCCTATTATTTGATGTCTTCTTTTTATTTAATGACTTCCAAGGGCCCCCATGGTACCTAGATTATGTAAGTGCCAGGGCCAGGATAAATGATGCCAGCAACTTCACAGCCTAGAAGGAAAACATTTAAAGTAAATTTAATTTCATTCTCTTTTTATTCCAGCACCCAAAGACTAGAGGAAAATGATGTTCAAGTTTTCTGTTATTCTTTTCCTGCAACAAGGGGAGAATTTGAAGAAGAAAAAGCTTTCTTTTAATATCAGTTTATTTTTTTAATTTATTTTTTTTAAAAGGGACTCAAAATATTGAGTGAGTCTGCAGAGCCATTTCTTTGTTGTTCTTAATTTGAACAATTCAATGTGATTGCTTTTAAATGCATCTCTGGGGATTCAGCTCTTTTTAATTAGTGTGGCTTTTTTTTTTTTACTGTTATCACTGTAGTTGATTTGTTTTCAATCTTCACGCTCTACCTTCATATTCTGCCTTCCTGTCATATTCATCCATCGTTTTATAGAAGCTGATAAAAGTCTCAATTATCTATGTCTATAAAGATAAAGGTCTCTAGTTCTTCAGCACCTGTTCGTGCCCTTTCACCCTTATGCTTACAAACGGGGTAGCAAGTTTATGAGGATATGTTTCCTCTGCAGTGAGGGAAACCCAATCAGCTGTATTATAAAAAAGCATCATAAAATTAGAGGTGGGAAACTATGTCTTTTCATATCTCCTCAATTTTACTAGAGGGAAGACGGAGGCCTAGCCTGGCTAAAGTCACAGGCCCATTTAAAGGCTGAGCTGGCTTGGGGGCTTGCGTCCACCTGAGAGGTCAGCGCTGCTTCTGCCGTACCCTGCTCCTCCCCTTTCTGACAGACCCTTCCCCTCTCCCCGCCCTGACCACCCCCACCCCACTCTGACTGCCCATGTCCAGCTCAGATCCTTCCCTCAGCTCTGTCTCTCCTCCCTGCAGGGCTCATTGACACCAGGATTTCTCTACCAGGGCACGGTTGTGGTGTTGTGGTGTTGAAAGAGCAGAAGATTAAGTCCAGAAACCTCAGTTCTAATCTTGCCTTTGACCCTAATCAGCTCTATGAACTTGAATGAGTTATTTAAGTCTAAATTTCAGCTTCCTCCCCATGAAGTAGAAATAGCATCTATCTGGCCCACAGTACAGGATGGTGATTAAACAACTTTCTTATCTTTTGAACTTCTTTATTCCTGGCTTCCAGGACACCCTTTTTTCTGTTTTTCTCACCTCTGTGGCCATTTTTTCCAGCCTCCTCTCTGAAACCCATCCCTTTCACCCACCCCCTACTATGGGTCCCGGCCTCTCTTGATTTGTCTGACTGCGTACTTTTCCTGTCAATGTCACCCCTCAGCTTTAATTTCCATCCATGCATTATGATTTCCAAACCCCATCTCTAGCCTAGACCTCTCTCCTGAGGGGAACATTCATCTTCTTACTCATCCTTCTTCCTGGGTGGCCTTCAGCACCTCACTCAACACAGCCCACAAACCAATCATGCTTCCTGTAAGCCCCTGTTCTTGGTTGCTTGTCTTGGTGAATGGTACCCTTGTTACTCTTTACATTAAAAAAGAGAAAATCATGTTAGTTTTCCCTAAATCCCTAGCCACATTGAATAGGTCACAATAGTCTATAATTTCTTTTCCTGAATTTTTTTTCCATTTCATCCCATTTAATCCATCCTCATTGTCTAGTGGAAGCCCCAATTGTCTCTTACCTAGACTATTTTGACTACATCTAGCCTGTCTCCTCTCTTTCACTTTATCTCTTTTTAATTCATCTTTCACACCATAACTCAATTCTGATCACTTTATTCTCGGAATGTTTACAAGGCCTTCATCATCTAAAAAAAAAAATGAAACTCTTTCACAAAGTTTGTCACAACCTCCCTCAAATCTCATCTGTCTCTCAATCTTTGTTAACATTTGCACACACACAAACCGCCACCATCACCACCACCACACCATACTTCGGTACTACCGAAACGTTTTATCCTTTTTAGAGGTCTCAGCTTTACTCCCAGCAGACAGGTCAGATTGTCATTGCAGTCTCCAAGCCTCCTTTGAAGCTTTCACTCATGGTGGAAAGCCCTGGAAACCATGTTTGTACCACATGATCTTACCACTCTGGTTGTATTGGTAAGGCTGGAGTAAATTCTGAATCCAAATGGGGCCAAGTAGCTATTCTCTAGTAAAGATTCACAGTTTAGATCGAGAGTTATATATTAAAAATCTGTGGTTCAGTGGGTTTCCTTTTAGTTCTTGTTCAACCTTGTCACAAGGATTGGCAGGACCCTGCTCTTAAGGTCTGTGAGATGTCCATGGCTCCCAATCCCACATTGTCATAAAAAATGTTTAAGCAGGTATGACATGAGTTTCCTTTACTTGTGATCAAATGAGTCTAAATCACTCATCAACAAGTCTCCTGCTTAAGAGTTTAACATCTGCTTCTCTTCTAACTAAATCATATTCAAACTGTTTCATCTCATCTTCAGGACCTAACTTAAGTGTGACGTCACCACAAAATCTCCAATACCCCTTCTCCCTGCCTGTGCACTGCCACTGTGTTTTCTGTCATACTCGGCATAACTCTGTTTATAAGACAGTTTTTCTCATAAGGTAGTGATCACCTTGAAGGCAGGGACTAAGCCCTTTTCATGTTTATGTCTCCAGCACTAAGGGAGAGCTTCACACATAACAGACACATAAGACATGTATGTTGAATGAGCAAATTGATACTTATAAAAAGTGCTCTATAAACGACTAAGTCTGCACAACTATTAGATGAAAAAAATTTTAAAGAAGTTATAATCTTCCATGTATTAAACAAAGGCCTGGGGATTTAAGATCTTGCTTTCTGGTATTATTGTCAGTTTGGCTCAAATAAACTCATCGAACTTCAGGAAAAAAAATAAGCACAAAAATCCAAAAACAAAAAAATCCCAAGGCTTTTTATTCTAATCCAATCATTAGATGACTTGATAGGTCATCCCCTCAATCCTAATGTTGACGAATGCTCTGCCCTGAATTTTAAATTTATTATGGATATCATCAAGTGATCAAATTCCCATAAAAATTAAGCCAAACGCAAGAGGAAAGAAAGGTACTAAAATAGCTAGCAGGTTAGAGGGGAAAAAACTCACAGGCTAATGGCTCAGCCTTCCAATGGCCTTCTGTCTTTTACTTGCAGTCATTTTAAAATTGAATTGTCAAAAAAACATTTTGACAACCTACTTCAACATTTTTTTTTTGTTCTGGGTATGGCAACCACCTCTCTGTTCTGACCTCTGCAAATGCTTTTTAGTTTCAGAAAGAAATTGAAAATGCTCACATACCATCTCAAAACATACCCTGCAATTTCCTGACTCTATATGTTTGTCATATATCCCCTCAACTTGGAATAGCTTTCACATGGCTCTGTTCTCCATCATCTGTTAAAACCTCAACTTTTGTCATTGCCCTGAATAGAAATGTCCTTTCTCTTGGCTGGAGTCCTGTAGCAATTGCTTCACACCTCACCTATAGAACTTCTTACACTCTGCCATGAACATGTCAGTATTCATTCCCATCTACAGTGGGATCCTCGGGGTCAAGTTCTGAGTATGTGAATACTGTATCCATAACACCTAGCTAGTGCCTCAACACTCAATTGCATTTCTTGTGTAATTAAATATATGCAAAGAAGATGCTCTCCACGAGTCTTCCCTGAGGATTGTGTGACACTGCACTGTGTTTAAAATTAAGCTCAGCTAGAATTAGGAAACCCACTTACCCAGTTTTGCTCATTATATTTTAGTTTGGTAGAAGCTGACAACACAACTCTCTCAACACTACTTACCCAAGCACCAGATGGTCTTAAATTCTACAGTTAATCTGTGTTTGACTGATATATCCTTGTATCTTTGGAAAGATGGTGCAGAGAACATTGGTCAGAAAATCAGGATTACTAAGTTTTAACCTCAAATGCATATTGGATAAGACACTTTTCCTCCCTAAACCTCACTTTTGTGATCTATAAAAAATGAGTCCTGGCCCTGGCTGGTTGGCTCAGCGGTAGAGCGTCGGCCTGGCGTGCGGGGGACCCGGGTTCGATTCTCGGCCAGGGCACATAGGGGAAGCGCCCATTTGCTTCTCCACCCCCCCCTCCTTCCTCTCTGTCTCTCTCTTCCCCTCCCGCAGCCAAGGCTCCATTGGAGCAAAGATGGCCCTGGGTGCTGGGGATGGCTCCTTGGCCTCTGCCCCAGACGCTAGAGTGGCTCTGGTCGCGACAGAGCGATGCCCTGGAGGGGCAGAGCATCGCCCCCTGGTGGGCAGAGCTTCGCCACTGGTGGGCATGCCGGGTGGATCCCGGTCGGGTGCATGCGGGAGTCTGACTGTCTCTCCCCGTTTCTAGCTTCAGAAAAATACAAAAAAAAAAAAAAATGAGTCCTCCCATGGTTTGGTGACAGTGATGGAACCAAAAAGCCAGCACAGATCAGATTTCATTTCAACCGATAACTAATCAGTATAATCAATATAGCACGAGGCAGAGCCCATCAAAAAAAAAAAAAAAAAATATATATATATATATATATATATATATATATATACTTAACTCTGTAATTAAAACCCTTTTTCCTTAGATTTTTAGAATACTTTTTTATTTTCAGAAGAAAAAATAATAAGCATAAGCCTCCCTCACAGAGATGGGTGAAAGGGTTGGAATGCATGTCCCATAAAAAGGTCAAAGACTGGGGCTGGCTAGGAGGGAGCAGAGAGCAATGGGTGCAGTGAGGGGACCAGAGCCTCCTGCAACTATTTGGAGGAATTTCTTTGAAGGAATGTTTAAACTTATTCTGTCTAGCCCCAAAGTAGTTCAAAAGGCAATGAGTTCCCCATCTCTAGAGGAATTTAGAAAGAGTCTGGAAAAGCGTTGGATAGGAATATGGTCAAGCAAGTTCAAGTACTGAATACTGGGTTAGCACACAGCCCAGAAATGTTGTGATTCCCTCTCCTAGATGCCAGTCACACGTGGCACAGGGGCAGCTCTCAGGCCAGGGTTAGAAGGGCATTGGTGAACCCCTGGGACATGATCAGGACTGCAAAGTGAGGATAGTCACCAAATTTAAGTTGATCAGATTCCTAAAAAAGCCCATCACAGGTTAAACGGATAGGGTTTCAATGAGTCAGGGCCTACCCCCAATAAACAATTGATTTGCTCTGTGACTAGATCCACCAAGGCTGACAAAACATTTGCTGTTTAACCCCCAGGTCAATCTTAGTTTATCTCCTTCCAGATGGAGGCTGAAATTGCAGGTTTCAGCCTTTTCAAGTAGTGTCTGATTTGTTAACTC
The DNA here is from genome assembly GCF_036850765.1 of Saccopteryx bilineata. Taxonomy (NCBI): domain Eukaryota; kingdom Metazoa; phylum Chordata; class Mammalia; order Chiroptera; family Emballonuridae; genus Saccopteryx; species Saccopteryx bilineata. The sequence goes on along the minus strand of NC_089497.1, from coordinate 66,136,858 downwards.
TCTGTCTCCCCTGGATCTAGCTGATGGGAAATTATGCCAACTGGGATAGACAGAGTTTAGATATACATGCTGAGATTCAGACTATTCTCTTTATAGACAATTTCCAAAGAAGCAATTTTAGTGAAGCCAAGTTTTGATGGGATGAGAGGCAATAAGTAGATGGACTTAATTACATAGAGAGAATTTTCAAATGAAGCAAGTTGTAATCCAGAAGTTGCCTGAAAGCACAGAATTCTTATGGCTAAATAAAAGGGACTATGAAACTAGTAGAATTATTTTGATTTTAACTTTATTCTTTGGTAAAAAGAAACTGTCCAGTCCCATAGTGCTGAAAATGATCTGAAGATGTCATTAGCTTTACTCTCTTTTATGAATTTGAAAAAAAAAAACCCAATAGAGAAATGCAAAAATAATTCTGATGCATTTGTATAATAAAATTAAAATGATTGAAAAATATAAATGGAGAGATTTGAGAAATAGAACACAAGCTACTATTTACAAAGATTGTGAAAGCACAAAGCAATGCAACATATTATAAGATTGCAAACATATAGTAAAAGTACGAAACCATAGGGAAGAGGAATGTGCACTAAATTTATGCCAGTGTTCTCCTCTGAAAGGGAAGAGAGGAATGAGAACGTACCTGGGGAGGAGATAAAAAGGGGTTTCAACTTTATTTATTTGATAAAAATGTTGTAATGAAATAGAAAATGTTTTAAATATCCTCTTCACCATTGTTACTTACCCACTATACCCAAGCCTCATATTTTTCCTTATTATTTTATAATAGTGCCTTTCAAAATTTAGTGTGCATCAGAATCTTTTGGAGGGCTTTTAAAAACAGATTTCTGGACGCACTTCTCAAATTTCTAATTCAGTAGAACTGGGTTTAGGCACAAGAATTTGCATTTCTAACAAATTACCAGGTGACTCTAATGTTGTTGGTTGAGGGTACACTTTGAAAACCAATGTCTTATAGTAGAGTACTTACTAGTGAATATTCATTCAGAATTTAAACTGCCTAAGGACAGAGATTTTAACTCATTAATCTTCGTAGCTTCCACCTTGCAACTGAGTCATCAATAAATATTTGTAAATTAAAAGAGAGCATAATTAAAAAAATAAAAGCCACACACATACACACTCACACACACACAATCTGCAGTATGATAACCACTCAACAGTGTGCAAAATAAACAATACATGCATGGTACTATCTGACAATTTTAGAAATTTGCCTAGGAAGGTCGACCTTCCTTGGGTAAGACCTCAAGATATGGCCAACAATGTCTTGTCTTTAGTAGAATGTAACTCTAAAATTAGAAGACTTAGGAGAAGTGCATAGAGAAGCCCAAAGTCAAGACAAAAACAAAAACAGTAAGTCAGAATACTACAGTGGTTTCATCACATAATGCCTACTCACAACTCCTGCCTGTGTTCCCTGAGAAGCTCAGACACACTCTCTCCTTGGAGACTGTGAAGGGGAAGCCCCACACAGAGCTCTGAGAAGCTCACACAGCCTCTTCTCTGTAGGCCAGAAATGACGGGGAGAATTGTTGCCCAAATGGACCCTCTGGACTGAGTGGGCACAATGGCACACTGAAATATCAGATCCCAAGTGATGGAGAATAATCATCGGAGGTGAGATGGATGTTCTTACCGTGACAAGCAGCAGAGGGAAAGCAGAAATCAAAGGGGCCTGACAACAGAGATACTTGACATTGTTTAAGTGATTGTGGTATCCCTGAAACTGTCATGGATGGGCAGCTTTACTTGATTCTCCAGAAGAACTGGTTTAATAAGTGCTGCCAGGTAAGCTATCTGTGACTTTGGTCAAGTTCCTTAAATACTTCGCACATCAGCTTCCACATTTGTAAAAAGTGAAGTATAAATTCTTGCCTTGATGCCCAGTTTATGAATTATAAAACATGTGAACATTCAATGAGAGAACAGCTGTAGAACACATTAATAAATTGGAAAGCATTAAACAAATGTAAGCAAGTCTCATCTTTTTTATTATCAACAGTATTTGTAAAGGAGATAGTATAGGCCTGTTATATAATTAAGTTTTAAAAAGATAGAAAATCTAGCTTTTTCTCTCAGAAATTTTATCTTAATAAGGAGGTTAAGATAAACATAAATATATAAATAGCTACAGATATATAAGCAAAGACATAACCACAGTATCATACATGTGGGCACGTGTGCACACATGCATACACACACACTATTAATAATATGAGGTAGCACTAAGTATGTATATAAGAAAGCATTTGACTAAAGAAAAAAAACCTTAACTACTTTTTAAAAACCCAGATAATTTATTGGATTATACATATGAAAAGTACAGAGGTAAAAATATTTTTGTTGTTGTTTAGGACTTTAGGACAAGCTTAACATTGCTCTTCATTGAGGCCACCAGAGACCTAGCTTCCTACGTCTCTCTGCTCTGCCTTCTGCAGTGCAGGCCTTCACTTCACCCTGGTCTCACCATGGTTGGCAAAGGCTCCCATGCTTCTCATTCACAATCAACAAGAAAAAGGTGTCCCAGCAGTGCTCCCAAATTCCCAAGGTTCACTGTAAACTGGTCATGTGCCCAGCCATGATCAGTCCTCGTGACTAGGAGATGGCATATTCTAAGTGGCTTAATCCCTTCTTGCATTAATCCTGACTGGAAGAGGAGTCGATCTCAGTCCTACAACCTGGCTGAGAATGCACAGAGGGTGGTTTACCGAAGTAGTTCCGGATGCCGCTGTCAAAGAGGAAAAGGGGTACTGGAGAAGAAGAACTGAGGGAAAAACAGGAAAGGAAGAAGGAGAACAGCAGCAGCATCAGAAACCTGTCCACTATAATGACAAATCGGTGATTTATACATAAATGTTCTGATAAATCACATGACAGAAAGAACATGAGAGCCAGGAAGTTCTGGAAGTCTTCATGAAGGCTATAGAACTCTAGTGGTCTCACTCTTGAGGACATCATGCTAACCCACGTGTAATATCAAATAAAAATAACAATAAAGAAGAGGTTGGTGAGAAGTCTGGTGAAACCACTGCCTCACACCCTCCGTTTGAGGACTGGGTGAGTAAGTGTAGGTAGAAAAATGAGGAAGGAAGGCTATTCTAGTTTTAAAACAATTATAAATATTGACTCCCATAATGTGTATTTTGTTTGTTTGTTTGTTTGTTTGTTTGCATTTTTCCAAAGTTGGAAACAGGGAGGCAGTCAGACAGACTCCCGCATGTGCCCGACCGGGATGCACCCGGCATGCCCACCAGGGGGCAATGCTCTGCCCATCTGGGGCATCACTCTGCTGCAACCAGAGACATTCTAGCGCCTGAGGCAGAGGCCACAGAGCCATCCTCAGTGCCCGGGCCAACTATGCTCTAATGGAGCCTTGGCTGCGGGAGGGGAAGAGAGAGACAGAGAGGAAGGAGAGGGGGAGGGGTGGGGAGGGGTGGAGAAGCAAATGGGCCCTTCTCCTGTGTGCCCTGGCCGGGAATCAAACCTGGGACTCCTGCACTCTAGGCCGACGCTCTACCACCGAGCCAACCGGCCAGGGCCCATAATGTGTATTTGATAGTCAAATAAATTGTTGCCCTGGGATAGCAATTCTAAGGTAGCTTACTGTTTTCCTTCATAAAGTATGCCATCTGACCTGAAAGCAACTTTGGAACTGAAAATGTACACATATATATATATATATATTATGAATTAAATAGTTATTAACTGGAAATGAATTATCCTTTTTTACTCTTTGAACTCCAGTTTAAAAGTTTAAATTTCTTTTAAATATTGTTTATTTTAATAAAATTATTGAATATCTGGATAACATAGTCACCATTTTAATAGACCATATTCCAGAGACATGAAAAGCTAGTAGGAAGGAGATGACTACGTAATGTGACCTAGAGTATTTATCTGAGACCCTGAGAGGTATACATCAGCTTCAGTGGCATAAAAGCCTACTTAATAAAAGTTGACCTCATTTATATATTTCAATGAAAATTCTCAGGTTTTCAAATCTTAGCCTACGGCCAACTTTTCACAGGCTATACCTGCAAGGCCAGAGAGAGAAAAGTACGGCTACTACTACCTCGTTCTAAGCGAGGGTGATGCCAAGGTCCACAGACTGAAAACTGAGACCAATACATTTATAATTGCTTCGAGTTAAAAGTTCTTATAGCCTAGCTAGCTTGTAATAAAACCTGTGTATATGGGATTGAGTGGAAAAAAAAGAGTACTTAAAACCTAAAATAATTAATTTTGTTTATTTATTTGTTCGTTCGTTCAATTAGCAAAACTAAGACAATGATACTGAACATGCAAAAAAGAAAAAGGTTATTAACAGTTCCTTGAAGACAGTGCTCTTAATGAAGTCTCCAAATCAAATCCCAATCCCAGAGTTTGAATCCATTTCTTCTCTGACAAGAGTAGAGTAGTAACACCCATTTGTATGACACATAGAAAAGCTAAGCTATATTTTGGAGTTGATCTGCTCTGAATTTTCCCAGCAAGTTATAATTTCCCATGAACTCATCTTTCTCCCCTAAAATACAGGGGAGAGAGCACTGGATTGGAAGTCAGATGACCTGGTTTTAACTCTACCACTCACCAGCTAGTGATATCTTGGGCAGGTTATTTAATCCCTCTGATTTCCAGCCTAATATATATTGTAAAAGAATATACTACACAATTATACTTATTCATAAAACTTATTTATTTCATCTAAAATAAAACCACTTAGACATCCAAACCAAAGTTTAAAAACTAATAAGGAGATTAATTTAGAGGGAAAATTAAAAAGACAGGGAGTTGTTAGAACCTTTCTTTTTTCCTAGCAGGCTTTACAAACCTCTATTATAACAGAGGTTTGGTCATTTTTAATGAATCTTACCTATTAGACTCAGTTCCCTGGAAGCAGAGACTTTATCATACAAACTTTGTTTTCCATCTCCAGCAAGTCCCTGACACTGAGGACATGCTAGGTAATGAAAATTTGAACACCTGGAATTAAGACAGTCACTCTCACTAAAGAACTAGAGTGCTCACTGACATATGTGAGCCCCAGTCCTGTGGATGTGAATCGTGACTTCTCTGAAGACCATTCCCCAGAAACAATTCCATTTCCTTGGTGGGGGAGTCCATCTGCTTGCTGGGACACTGCTTTTCTCTTAGACAAAATCATTCTTTGTTTCTTGGGTCTAATTTAATAAACACTGGTCCTATTGAATTACTTTTCCTCTTAATCAATATCTTTACTGTTTCTTTTGAATGTCTTTCTATAACCACAGGAAGCTTTTGTATCAATTTCTTATCCTCCCTCAGATGGAGATAATTTGTTAAGTGGAAGGAAGTTCCAGGGGAAAAATTAGTATTCACATCAGACCAATGAAACACATCAGTTATCTAGAAGGGCAAATTTCTTGTGGGTCAATGTGGTAAAATTATAAAAAATAACCCTGAGGGTGAAGGGGGACTTAGGCTTTGTCTAGACTTTGCATCAATTTACTAGGTATCTAGTGAAGAAGATAACTTTACCTCTTTCTATGTCAGTCTCCAGTAAAATGAATGGTGAGAGCAAGATGATCTCCAAGCCCTCTTCCGTGTCTGATATTCAGAATTAAATGTATATCTCATGTCACCATAAAATAGAATTGTCTATAGTGAGAATAGTTTGCTGCAGGGCCAAAAAGTTGGTCTTGGTTGGTGGACAGTTAACCAAGACCTGTTAAAAGAAGATTGAATTGATTGAAGCTTCCAAAATGAGTGTGCTAATCATATGTTTCAATGGTTATTAAAATCATAACCATGGGCTGTTCTTTCTAGTGTCACACCAGCATCAAGTAAAATAGTCACTAATGTCATTCTCTTGTGCCAAGTAGTGTATTAAGAAATGTTGTTGCTTAGTACATAGAGATTTGTTTCACTTGGGACTTCAAGCTCATGAATCATTCATTCTTTCTTTATGAACACTGAGAACCTACTCTGTGCAAGACACTGTATGTGATACTGAATGGACCATACATGTGAATCAGACATATACATATTCATTTGAAGTTCAAACACAAATACTCTTTTACATATATTCACACAATTATAAATGGTAGTAAGTGATAAGTAAGCTCCATGGAAGAGATGCAGATTAAATACTCGGGGAAGAGAGATATCCTAAGTGAGGACAGAAAACTAGAATTTTACAGAGCAAAAATCACATAAAATAACATTCTTGAAGGCTGGGTTACATTTGGACTTGTGGAGATGACAAAAAATCACAAAAGCAAAGAAAGAGAGCTTATAAGGTATAGTACATGTAGAACAAAATAAACACCAGTTATAACATTGAATATTTACCAAGTACTTACCATGTACTAACATTAAATATAGTTCTCAGTAAGTCCTATAACTCTAAGAGATTGGTTTAATTAGCATGCTTATTTTCAGATAGAAACTAAGACCCAGAAGAGAAGAATACCTTGTTCTAGTTCTTCCATGAAATGAAATAGCAAGAAGACCCAGAAGAGAAGAATACCTTGTTCAAGTTCTTCCATGAAATGAAATGTGGCAGAGAAGCCAGAAAATATAATCTGAAAGGTTCATTGTGGCTAGACCAGAGGTCGGCAAACTCATTAGTCAACAGAGCCAAATATCAATAGTACAACGATTGAAATTTCTTTTGAGAGTCAAATTTTTTAAACTTAAATTATATAGGTAGGTACATTTCATATCAAGGTAGTGCCCAAACATGGTATTTTGTGGAAGAGCCACACTCAAGGGGTCAAAGAGCCTCATGTGGCTCACGAGCCGCAGTTTGCCAACCAGGGGGTTAGACGATAAACAGGCTAGAATGCTAGACTCTCAATGAACCAAATTTAGAGGGAAGACAAATGGACTAAATGGGAAGCAAAAATACAGCCTTACAGATATTAAAAAAATAAATCTATGCTTCCATATATTAATTAATATGGTCAAAAGTCAGCAATCCACTAGCACCTTGAAGCACGTAACATCATTCACATCTGGAAGGGATATGTGTCCCCTTATTAATACCACCATCTACTTATGAAGGTGGGAAAAGTGAGGCTAAAAGATAGCTAACTCTGATCAAGTGTCCCATTTAATTTAAGCTTTAAATAAAGAATAAATATATGTGTGGGCACATGGTTACATAATTCTTGCCAGTTAGTTCCATACCACTATTGGGAACTGACAACTGAAGATGATAGTAAAAATTTAAAACCCTCTGACACTCATACAATCTATGCACTGCTCAGAAAACAATTAACTTGTGTTCCCTTCTGTGCTTTAATCATAATAATGTGATTCTACTACTCCGCTGAGTTGGTTGGTAACCGGATGTACATAAGACATTTAACACAGGCAGCTCCCCTAAGTGGATGTTTGTTAATTCCATCCCGAATGTATTGTAAATAAAAAATGTACCAGAACCTCCAAGGATGTTCTGTTTTCATAGAGATTAGTAAGGTGGCTTGGATTTTTCTCCTGTTTGATCAGCTGTTCAGGAATTAACTTCAACTAAGCCATATTCATGCTTAAATTTGTATTATTTAACACAAATATTTTCTATAAAATATGAAGTTCCTCTTAGATATTTATATGCTGCTATTTGTAAGCTCATGCTATGGAGATTTATATTGAGTTTATGTGTTTATAATTGGTTTATTATGCTAATCAGAAATAGAGGTGATAGCTAAAACACACACCCCCAAAGGGATATCTATTTAAGGTCTCTGTGAGTTAAATTAGTTATCTTATTATCTCTATCTCTAGCAGTACCTTTAAGTATATTATAATTCTAATAATAATAGCTAGCACATACTATTTTATTATTGTTAGCATTTTTATTTGAATTATTTTGATAAAAATCTAAAGAAGACTTGGGATCTCTTCTTCAGTTATTCTGGGATTATGATATTGTGTCCTGATAACTTCAACAGCATCACATTTAAAGGAGTGACCCAACACACATTGTACTGCAGCTCATGGTGTTCGGATACTGGGATTTTTTGATAAAAGTAATATTTGCCCTAAAGAAAGTTTTAGAATCTTACTTTTAAAAGAAGCAATCATTTAACCTTATTCAATTACAGAGAGAATGGTCAACGAAGATATAAAAGCAGTTATATTTCTCCAGATAAATGTTCACAGAGTAGAAACAAATTTTAAAGCCTCAAGACTTTAGCTATTTAAGCCAACTTTTTTCCTCCAAATGATTTTTTCCTTCTACTTAAAAAATATATTTCTACTTAAAAAATATTTATTTTTTATTTCCTGGTAAATAGTTGCACATTTCAGTCTGCCTACCCATAAATACTTATATTTGTTTCCACATATAATTTTAAGTGTATTTTATATGTAATTGATGTTTATGACAGCCCCTTCCCGTAATTATCACTGGATTAAAGTTATTATTCATAGAGTTATGGGAATTTATTTAAGTTTGAAATCACCCAAACTATAAGGGTTATCATTTAAAACATATTCTTTATTATAACAGGGAATTTAAATAGTGTGCCTGTGAAATTCAGAGTGTATATCTCAAATAACTCAACTGAAATAACAATGGAAGTGAAGCACATATTATTGAACAGAAAGGTTAACTCAATAAAAAATCAAATTCTTGCTTTTCATAATTCCATCATAATTTTATTTTGTATTTACAGTCTTCAATTTGTAATGTAAGGGTATTTAGGATATTGGAGGGATTAAGGAAGAGAGATGGGGTTTGGAGGAAAGGAATCAGAGGCCATATCTGGACAGCAATAATTAATCGAGTTAACAGGATGTGAAAGTCTTCCAGAAGAAATTCTTGCAGCCAGCTTTGCGTTCCCGGGGTGCCATGGCTGGGTTGGAATTAGTAGATCTCTGCAGCTCCAGCCTCATTTCATCCTGCTCAGCAGCCTGGGACAAATCTTCAGGTTCCAGGGCATCGTTCTCTGTCTGGTTGGGTTCAGCCAGCAGCTCTGCCAAGAAGTACTTGGCCAGTTCCTGTATGAGGTGAAAAGGAGAGAGAAATAGAGAGAATGAGGAGAAGGATAGAGAAGAAAAAAATGAAACAGCCTAGTCTGGAAAGCAGATTAAGCCACATCCAAAGCCCAAATTTCACAGCAGTGCACCCCTATCATTTAAAATTATTGAGCATATAAAATAAGAGCAATTGTTATAATCACCAAGTTACACAAAGAGGCTTGAAAAAATCAAATATTTCTGCAGGTTTTCTATCTGTGGGCTTAAAACACACGCATAGAAAAATAACGTCGTTGGAGCAGTTTTGTAAAGATAAACAACATAAGCCTACAATTTGTTTAACTCAATTTCCACTTCATGAGCTACAAACTGGGATTGTTCTTACCGTCTTTACTAAGTCAACTGTGGAAACGAGACTTTTCACAACCTTAAACGTACTGTGCTCCTTCAGCAGAGTGCCCGTTAGCCCCCGGTCCACTGCACGGGACGGGAGGTGTTGCTCAGGACGGTAGCAGTTTCCGCGGCGCTTTCTTTCAGCACCTGGGTCAGCACCTCCCTTGGTCAGCACCCAGGATAGATGCCACCATACTGACCTGCTCAATTACCCAGCTCTCGGAATTTCCTTAAATGCCAAAGAACTCACCTGTGACGGATTGAGCTGATTAGGGAGAAAAAAGAGGTAAGAGGGGATTCTGGACTTTGAAACTTTTCCTCAGAGCTTTGGGAGCTGAGAGAGCCAGAAAAACACCGAAATTCTTCAGCAGCACCTCTTAAATCCACCCAAGGAGGCAGGGGCAAGGCTAAGAGGAGGCTGGGATTCGGGAATGGGGAAAGAAAACGTCGAGGTAGTCGCCTCACCTGCTTCCCCGCGGCGGCAGCCAGGGACTTCTGCAGAAACTGGCGGAGTCGGGGATCCGAGGGCGCGCCGGTGACGCCGCCCAGAGCCAGGACGATGGAGAGCGCGGCCAGCGCGCACTGGAGGCGGCAGGACAGCATCTCCGTGGCGCCGGGAAGCCGAGCTGAAGCGCGGTGGGTCAAACTCTAGGAGCAGATCCGCAGGCTGCAGCGACGGCTCTGAACCTTGCGACGCCTCAAGCCGCTGTGTGTTCTCCACCGGCTTCCCCCCTTTTAAACTCTCTCTCTGACGTCAGACTAGGAGGCGCCCCCAGATTTCACTAGCGCTTTTATGCACAATTAGCCTCGTGAAATCAATCACAGAAGTGGGAGGAGGCTTCACAATCCAAAGTGGCTTACTTAAAAAATCAAAGCAACATAAAAAAGGAAAAAGAAAAAAAAAAACATACCAAAACCCTGCACACCCACTGGCCCACAGGATTCCACGCATGCCGCATTACCTACAAAACCTTCATATTCAGTCAGTGCTACGCACATACACATTCCATAATGGATTCACACACATACATGTGCACCCAATTACACACAGCAGCTCACTCAGCCCGAAGAGACAGATGCACTACCACCCAGAGCTGTATCACACACACGTGCCCAGACACCTCTATCATGATACACACGTTAGGAGGGCTAAACAAATGCAGACATATATGTGGGTGACAAGTGGAGAATCTGAACTATTCCTCTGAGAATAAATTTTAAGAATGGAAGTTGGATGCTAGAAAGATTGGGTCTTCTCTTTCTCTATTATCTCCATTAAAAAATCTTGTAGATTATGATGTAATGGGCTGTAAAAGCCCACTCTCCTGGTAATGGAGGAGAAGTTACCTTAGGCTCATGCTTCATCCCTCTGTCTCAGCTGCTGAGAAAGTTCTAGTCTATCTGTCTTTCTACTGTGACAAAAAAATAAAGTGAGATTGACTTCATTTTTGGTGCCTAGCAACTTGGAGATGGAAAAGAATCTTAGAAACCATCTACTAAACCTCAGTGTTCGTCATCCATTATCATAAGTCTAGGGCCCACCTGACACCGTACACCGCTCTTACATTACTGACTACATTCCCTATGCTGTACTTCACATCCCCGTGACTATTTTGTAGCTACCAATTTGTATTTCTAATCATTTTACTATTTTTTTAACCACTATCCTATACATCTGAAACTAATACAAAATAACATGGAATGTCAACTGTTAATAAAAGATAAAATTATAAAAGAAAAATTCATCCAATTGTATTAAAAAAAGGAAGAAAGAAACAAATGCTGTTTTAGAATTATGGTTGTGTTTAGAACTAAAATTTTAGATGTTTGCTGTCCAGATCAGCATTCTGGCAGTTTTTATTATTATTTTTTCAAAATAATTCCTTATCAAGGAAGGGCCAGCTAATGCCTTAGCATGAACCAAGTAATCCCTGAGAATCTTCAAGGGCTGGCCTTAAAGCTCATTGAAAGCTAAAAATATGTGTGTTTCTAGAAATAAAATGAAGAAAAGAACTTGGCCAATGCTATTATTAGCCCTGTATCATGTATATATTCTCAATATTTAAACCAAAACTATAATGTTAATAGGCAGGAAGCTTTGGAGGGGGTGTCCTCAATGGTTTAGACAAGTGGTAGTCAACCTGGTCCCTCCAGCTCACTAGTGGGTGTTCCAGCTTTCATGGTGGGCGGTAGCGGAGCAACCAAAGTATAAATAAAAAGATAGATTTAACTATAGTAAGTTGTTTTATAAAGATTTATTCTGCCAAACAGCGAAAATTCAACATAAAGTACTTGGTAAGTGATTATTATTATATGCTTTAACTTGCTGTAACTCTGCTTTATAAATTTTATAAAGTAAAGTTACTTCCCTACTTTGTAAATCACCATTACTGTGGAACCGGTGGGCGGTTAGAAAATTTTACTACTAACAGAGATACAAAAGTGGGCGGTAGGTATAAAAAGGTTGACGACCCCTGGTGTAGACAATTGTCACCATTTCCTTTGGTGTCTGTAGGCAAAGGCAATGCAAGAATTTACAGGCTGGTGTTAGATCTTCCAGGACTTGGCAGGACCAGGCAAGGCTAAGCACCGGAGGGGCATTCAAAGTCATTCACATGTGTTGGAACAGTCTGAGAGAAAAATGACTCTGAGGCGGAGGAGCCCAACCTAGGGAATACATGTTATTCTCTCTCTGTATTCTGCAACCTCCTTGGCTACTGACTGGGGACGCAGAGTCTAGTGACATCAACCCAATCGTCCCAAAGCACCCCCACATCATCTCACGTCTCTTCCACCCAGAACTTGGCCTCAGACAGCTCCACTGAGTAGAGAAGGAGAGTTATCCTAGAATAGCAGTCAGCCAAGCAGGAGATAAGAGCCCTACTGCCTTGCTTTATGCTCTGGGATCTCTTCAACCTCCCTCCTTGGACTCCTGCTCCTCTCCTTCCAGATGCTTCTCCTCCTCCTCTACACTTCATTCTCTCTCCTCTTTTTCCTTGTCCCTAATCTGTCTCTGAATTTATCTCTCAGAATCCTCCTTGTTTAATCCTTCTTTTGTCTCCTCTGTCCACTTCCTGTCCTCCTTGCTCTTGGCTGTTCTTCCCTTCCCCCTGTCACTTTCAGACTTCAGGCCGGTTCATCTGGCACTTGTCTCACCTCCTCTGCATCCACTTCCCCACCCTACTTAGCCCATACCTACCTCGGTCCCTGCCTCTTGGTCTCTTGCTCTCTTCTCTCTCTCTCTCAACTGCTTCCCACAAAAAATATGCATGATCTCCAGCAATTCAGGATAAGTGTGGGGACAAAAGATGGCATGAATTCTTCCTTAAAACACCCCATGGCCAAGTTTGCATAAAAGTTGATTTAGAACCAAGGTACTTCCCCAAAGAGATCCCTCTGCAAGTCCCAGTGCCTGGGAGGAGGAGTCAAGTTTTTGGTTGTACTATGGACCCTATTCCTAGACCTTAGTCACCAAGAGTTACCTTCCCCCATCCTTATGCAAGCCCCTCCTTGGTTCACAAAACACTTTCTCATCTGCACATCAGGGCAGCCCAGCCCACCTCACAGAGGAGGAAATTAAAGCCCCAAGAGCATAAATGCTTGGCACATGGCAGAAGGCAGAAATGGCAAGATCAGAGGGAGGATGTTCCTCCACTTTACAACCTTCCACCCTCCCCTGACTCAGAGATGCCTGAGACACCTGGCTGAGCAGCCTGCATCCAGGACACAGGTGTCTCTAGATGGCATCCCGGCCTCTTCCATGTGCAGTTCTTCTGGCCAGGATAAGACTTGCCACCTCCCTGTGGAATGTCCATTAGGGATGACTACCTGCCCATAGAGAAGTAGGAATTTACTTAATGAGAAACTGTAAAATCTGCCAGCAGACACAGATGTTCAATATTAAGCATTGCAGGAAAGTAGACAGTATCTGTACTGGGAGTTGAAAGACCTGGGTTCTAGTTCTGATTCTGCTACCATCCAGCTGTAGGACTCCTTCTCTGAGCCTTGGTTTCCCAGTCTGCAAAATCAAAGGCTTGAGAGGTAACTGAAAAGCCAGGGGCCACCACAGTCATTCACATGCAGGTTCCCACTGGATTCAGGCAGACGGTAAAGAAAGAGTGGAGCCAAAGAATGGTGAGCCATTCCTTTATTAAAATCTTACACCAGTCAATGAGCAAACACACAGGGAAAACACTTCCCTCTCACTCATTCAGAGCTCACAAAGCCCTGACACATTCTCTCATTCCACAACCAGGAGAATCTTCTCTGGTTTCTCCTAGAATCAAAGAACCCACCAGTCTCAGCGGAGCTCACAAAAGTCCCTCATTTCCGGTTCCCATCTCCTTTTCTCTGCACAAACTCTGCATAAACATGGCTTTTCTCTCCTTCTCCAGCAAACATTAGCAAGACAATGGCCCTTCCCAAGCAGGAAGGCAATTTGCAATTTCACAGACCACATACCTGGCGCTGCCCAGCGCCATTTTTTAACACTAAAAGTGAGCAAACTCAAATAATACAAATTTTACAAACTCATTTGCCCAAGAGTAACTTTTGTGGTTTTTTTCAGCCCTGACAATCAAAGAGTTTAAATTTGAGAAAATAAAGGAGCAAATTATTGTATTATATTGTAATGTGTATTGTAACATTAAAGTGCGGTTTCTTCTCAGAATGACAACTTCTGCTGGAAAAGCGCCGGACTTGTATGTAATGTGATGGAGAAGGGAGCACAGCGGATATTTCACATTCCTGTCAGGAAGAAAACTTGTTCTTCATTCTTGCTTCTGCTACTGACCTGCCCTTCCCACTCTGAACTTCAGTTTCTCTACTTCTAAAATTGATTCACTCAGCTTTTTCTACAAATAAGACTGAGACTCTGCACTGCTTGAGGGATAGCAGTGAGCTCAATAGAAAGAGTCCTAGTGGAGAAGACAATAAAGAAATCAATCAATTAATTAATATATGTTCAAATTGATATTTAATTTAAATACCAATTAAAGTAATAATACCAATAAAATAATATATAATAATATTACAATGTATTATATTATAGTACATATTATATAAGCACATATTTATATAAATGTATACTTATACATTTAAATATTTAAAATATAAGTATATACCTAAAGAATAAAGCAAAGTATAGAGCATGATGGTTAAGGACCAACCCTCCTGAGGTGGAGCTATTTGAGCAGAGACCTAAATGAGGTGAGGAAACTAATCATGCAAATATCTGAATGAAAACATTTCCTTGTCAAGTAGAAAGACAGTATGTGCAAAGACCCTGAGGTAGAAGTATGCTTGTACATTCCAACATTAGCAACAAAGCAAAAGGAACAGAACAGATTAGGTGAATCAGACAGGGCTAACATACGTGGCCAGCAAGGCAGGCTGGGCCATGCCACACAAAGCCTTGAAGGTTGTTATAAGGAAACCACTGGACATTTTAAACAAAGGATTGAACTGATTTGATGTTTGTTTGTTTTTTTAAGTAATGCCTTCTGTTAGGTAGAGAATTAACTGTAGGAGGGCAGGAATAGACAGAGGAAGATAACTTAGGAATCTAAAAACCATTTAAGAGACAAGAGGAGACAGGATGAAAAAGACACATTCTCCCTTAGACACCCATGGCCTCGCTGGTTGACTCGATAACAAAGGCATGCCATACCTTCCCAACCAGGGCCTGTCTCCATGTAAGGGGCAGTGCCTTGTGTTGTTGTTGGGCACCTTATTCTCAAGACTAGTCCAGGGAAGAGAAGACAGCGTTGGGGGCTGGAGTGGTAGCCGCGATGGGGGTGAGGACTACTTGAGTTTAAAATTTATTTATTTATTTTTTTTTTTTTTTTTTTCTGAAGTGAGAAGTTGGGAGACAGAGATACAGACTCCCACATGTGCATGACCGGGATCCACCCACATGCCCACTAGGGAGCGATGCTCTGCCCATCTGGGATGTTGCTCCTCCGTTACAACCAGAGCCATTCTAGCACCTGAGGCAGAGGCCATGGAGCCATCCTTAGCACCCGGGTCAACTTTGCTCCAATGGAGCCTTGGCTGTGGGAGGAGAGGGGGATGGGTAGAGAAGCAGATGAGCACTTCTCCTGTGTGCCCTGGCCAGGGATCGAACCCTGGACTTCCACACGCCAGACCAATGCTCTACCGCTGAGCCAACCAGGCAGAGCCTGAAGTTCATTTTGAAATACAGTGGACAGAATATTCTGATGACTTGTGTGAATATCAAATGAAGGAAATAAGAACAATTGGTAACATTCTTTAAAATGCCTTCAAGATCCACAAATTCCTGAAAGATTAGGAAATAGATTTCTGACAAAGATTTTTCCTGGACTTTTTGCAAATGAAAAATCCTTTTCTTTCCCAGTTAGAAAAAAGAAAGAACTACAGGCAGTGGGGAGAAGAATACATGGAACAGTGAGAGAAGCCCTGGATTGGAGGTCCGAGGCCCAAAACCATTTGCTTAGTTTTCTCCTGCTTAAAACGGGCCTGGCAACCCTTGCTCTCGTTAAATATGATTTAAGAGCCATATCCGGTGGTAGTGTAAGTGAAAGTGCTTGGTAACCCACAAACCACGATTTAAAAAAAAAAAAAGGCCTGTTTTTGTTGCTCCTCCTCTGATGGAGGCAGTCAGCCACGAGCCAAGGAGTGATGGGCAGTGAGCCAGGCTTTGAGAGCTGGGAAGTCCTTGTTGATGCTCTGACCTGGCCTGGCAGGCAGGACCTCCTCACACTGGGGACACGTAGGGTGGTTTGAAGGTCCAGGAAGATCTGGTCCACAGATATGCAGCAGGTGGGTGCTGAAATTTATCAATTAAAAAATAGTTTCTTCTCTTTTGTAAACTTTTTCTTGAAGATATAGCACATTAAAACTTGGTAGCTATTAACACCGTAGAGTAAATTCATTTGGTGAACTGTCTTCTGCTGTATAACTGGCTAAAGGAAGTCAAACATTTACTTAAAGTTTGACTTAAGTCAAGTTGGGAACAAAAGATCAATTTGGAGTAAGTGACCCGCCCAGTAGAGGGCAGACTTTCTGGTGGATGTTATTGGGGATAGGGGCAGGCTGTGGTGAGCAGTGGACCTCTTGCTGAGGGACAAGGGTCTGACAATACTGTAGGGCCCTTTCCTTCTGTATCAACTCCACCACCATGGAGCACGAGAATACAAACTTGCAATCCTCTGACAGCTGGATCCCAGCTGAGTCCCAGGTCACCTGGCTTCCCCCCACCCTCCATCCTCCACCCTGCCCAAGCTGCTGGTGGTAGAAGCGTCAGACTTTCTTGCTAAATTAGCTTTCAGCAACTTCCACAAAGCCTAGTCTAACATGACTGCATTACGTAATGAAGAGTGAAGGGGTTAATAAATGAAGCCCATAAGGGTAAGTCTTTTTCCATGAGAAGGATGGGTGGTAATACCTCTGGCTGATCTCTTGCAGTAGTTTTCTATTTGGTCTCTATCCTGTCACTTTTCAACTCAACATCTCTCTCAATGACACCCCCCCCCCAGTGCCAACAAGTTCAAGCACAAACACAGCAGCCTGCAGTCCAGTTTCCTCAGACTCTTATCTTTCTTTATCAGTCTCACTTCTCCATTTTTCAGCTGTTCCAGTCCCCCACCCACCTGCTTGGCCCTAGACATACCCTGCAGTGTCCTGCATCCATTTTTGTGTGTACTCTATACTGTTTCCTCTACCTGGAATATCTTTGACTCGTCATACAGCTTATTCTAAGACTTCCCAAGAGCCTCTCTTTTAGAATCAATGTGGCAACGTGGCTCTCTCCTGTGCTTCAAAGTATCTTTTGTGCCCCTGGTAAGAGAAGTTCACAGATTATTTTGTATTTCTGTGCCTTGGAAGACTGTACGTCTCATCCCTGGGAGATTCACTGAGCCGAAGCCTTGTCTCAGCCATGTTTGTACCCTCCTCAGAGACTATAAGAATATGAAGCACAGAGTAGTTGTGGAAAGACAGTGGTTAGGGATATTCTGTGAGTAGGACAAGCACATCAGCTTCAGGTAACTGAAGACTGTATCGCCTGACACTCAACCCTGGATACCTGAGGCATTTAAGAACACATATCTATTGATCCCTTAGTCATATCTGAGCTTGAGAAAGAAAAACTACCCTAAACATTGCTCAGTGTCATTATTCCTATGTGCTAGAAGTAACTGAAGTTGCCATATCAATAGGTTAATATAGTCACTAAAAATGTAAGAGTCTTCACATCTTTTGGAAGGCTTAGTGAGGACACAGCCATCAATCACTGCAGTGGGTATATGTCCAAGGTACACGATAGAAATGAGTAGCACACTAACTCACCTCTTTACGGTGTCTCACATTTGGTTAAGTGTGTGAATATGAACCAGACAAGGGAATGACGGCCCCAGTTTATGTTGTTAGTACGTAGCTGAGCCGATGTCAGAGCTCTCTCTGCCACGCCAACATTTCCTTTCTCACCAGACATAGGGGAAAAAATTTTGTCCCTAATTCTTTCTTAGTTTCCCTTTCTCTGTGGGCCCGTTAGTCTCTCCATAAATGTGCCACTTGTTTATCTATGACTTCTGCTCAGGGCTCCTCAGTGAAATGAAATTGAGCCATGCTCTGCCCCACTGTGTTATCCAGAGAACATCTCCCAGTTCTCTTTATTTATTTTCCTCCTAAAAACAATAAGGATATTTCCTTGTCAGTTAGGACAATCCGTGCAAAGGCCTTGTGGCAGAAGCTTGCTTGGTACTTTCAAACAGCAGCAACAAGGCAAGAGAACCAGAAGAGAGAGGGCTAGGAGGTAAGACCAGTGAGGCAGGTAGGGCCAGACTACATAGATCCTTGAAAGCTGTGGGAAGAAAGCCATTGAAAAAACTTAAGCAAGGAATTGACCTGATTTGTTAAATATGAGATATAAAATCTGAGGTCTTCCATAAGCTTCCCCAGTGCAGTTGGCGAGAGAGAAGCTGTCTTGACCAGCTGGGTGTGAAAAATAGGGCCAGAAACCAATGGGCCTGTCCCCTGGAACAATGCAGAGCAGATGGCAAAGCTCCTCTTGGGGGTGATTCTGAGACCGCCCTTTTGAATTAGAACCATAGAGACGATATAATCACAGAATCACCCTGGAGTGAACGCATCCCTACAACTGCTTCAGTTTCCCCACACTTGAACTTTGTGAGTGTTAATCTAGACCTCTGGATCTTAACCCTGGCTCCACACCAGGACTGCCTGGGAAATGCTTTAAAAGCACAGATGCCTGGGCCCCAACTGCAAAGATTCCAATACATAAGCTTCTATTTTGTCTTGTCTCCTCCCCTCCTTGCTCTTATACTTATCACCTCTCTCACCTTTCCTCTTATTCTCTGGATCCTATCTTCTTTTCTCACTTAATCCCAACTCTCCTTTTCTTTTCTTTTTTTTTTCTTTTTTTTTTTGTATTTTTCTGAAGTTGGAAACGGGGAGGCAGTCAGACTCCTGCATGTGCCCGACCGGGATCCACCCGGCATGCCCACCAGGAGGCAATGTTCTGCCCATCCGGGGTGTTGCTCTGTTGCAACCAGAGCCATTCTAGCTCCTGAGGCAGAGGCCATGGAGCCATCCTCAGCGCCTGGGCCAACTTTGCTCCAATGGAGCCCTGGCTGTGGGAGGGGAAGAGAGAGACAGAGAGGAAGGAGAAGGGGAGAGGTGGAGAAGCAGATGGGCGCTTCTCCTATGTGCCCTGACCGGGAATTGAACCTGGGATTCCTGCATGCCAGGCCAACGCTCTACCACTGAGCCAACCAGCCAGGGCCCCAACTTTCCATTTCTTCTTATCCCACCTTTGACTTAAGCACAACAGACTTAACTCTGCTTCATTGACTCTCCTGATCATACTCCCAGAGTGGAGGGCGGACACAGGACTGAGGCCAGAAGGAGACTCATCCACAGACCAGGGCCTTCAAAGTTATCTAGTGCCCCCCATCCACTTACAGAAAAACAGAAGTCCAGAGAAAGGAAGGGGTGCAAGGAACTTCACAGGGTAAAAGACTACCCTGTCTTGACTGGCGGTGGTGCAGTGGATAGAGCACTGATCTGCGATGCTGAGGTCCCAGGTTCAAAACCTCAAGGTTGCCAGCATAAGCGTGGGGCCGCCTAAGCATAGGATCATCGACATGATCCCGTAGTCGCTGGCTTAAGCAAGGGATCACTGGCTTAGCTGGAGCCCTGTGGTCAAGGCATTTATGAGCAACAATCAGTGAATAACTAAAGTGCCACAACTACTAGTTGATGCTTCTCATCTCTCTCCCTTCTGACTCTCTCTCTCAGAAAAAGATTCTGTCCTCTATGTACCTCACAGTTAGCCTGAAGCCAACCCCACTTCTTGACAAGAGTATTAACCTATGGAGAAAGCTTTGGGGATTCATGTGGCAGGCCTTCATTCTGTGTGTCTCCATCCTTTTCAAGTTGTATATTTCCTAATTCCATAAAACAACCGGACATGCGCCTCCTGGCGGTAGCTGCGTGTGGCTGCTTCAGCACACAGGACCAGTAGCTGTTGTTAAACTGAACTCTCTTGCCCTCTGCTGGCTAGACTGGAGAAGACAACTTCAGCTAAAATTTTACGGCAGGATTTTATTCATTTCTTTATTTATTTCACCAAGTCTTTAAAAACACTCACTATGCAGAGAACACTTGATTTGGAGTTGAAAAAAGAAAAAAAAAAGAAAAGTCCACGAAAAGGAACCTCTTCCTGCAAGCATGCAATTATTGAACACTTCATGCCAAATGCGGTTCTGAGGATTCAAAAATGAACAAAACTCAATTCATTGGCTTAAAAAAAAGTGATCTGATAAATTATATAGAATTTTATCTGAGCCACAGAATCAAAGAAGTAGCACTAAAAGGAACGACAAACACCTTTTAACCCAGTGTCAGTCAATACAGGCTTCCCAAGTTAGGTGTGGACCACTGCACACAGGCCTCAGGGACCACCAAGATGGGGAGGGAGTATGTTACAGGGATTCCATTATGATGGACAGGATTCTGTCGTGAAGTTTCACAGGAATGAAGGGCTTGAAGAGAAAATGCAACTGGAAAACCAGTTGTAATGCAACCTGTAACCTGAGTGCCCTCCAGCTCCATGAAACTGTACTCACAATCCATGTACTTACAGTGGTCTCAGAGTCACCACTGAATCACCATTTTCACCACTATATCAGTAGAATCTCACTCCCTTTGCAAGGTCCCTGAGAGAGGAGGCTTCCAAAGGAGTGTTACCTGTGTTGAGAGCTTTGTCTTTTCTTTTTTCCAAGAGTCATGCCAGTCACTTCTTTGTATCTAGGTCTCTTTATCTAAAGGGTCAGTGATCTCAGCACTTCTGTGTAGGATAAAAAGGACATTATATATAATCTTGAAAATACTGATATACACTCCATCCTGAGTAGTCGTTGAGTGTAATATAAAAACAAAAGGATAATATTGTTTCCTTTTTTAATTCAATTTATTGTGTTTACATAGATTCTAGTGTTGCCCTGAATGCATCCCCCCTCCCCCGTGTTCCCCTCAACAGCTCCCTTGCCCCCCTCCTCATAGAGCCCTCCCCCCTTCCCTTCAGGTTTATCCCATCCTATCATCCCCTTTCCCTCTGTCCTTTTTTCCTCTGGTCCCTTTGATCCCTCCTCTTTGTCACCATGCAGGCCAGAGTAAATATTCTTGATGCTATGCCCAGAACCGAGGACACTTCCTTGGATCAACTCTCTTTCGGTGGCTTTAAAGTGCCACACCAGGGTCTCTTATACCAGTAACCTTCAAACTTTTGACTGCAACTCACATAACACCCTTCTGCACCATGTTTCTCAAAACAAACATAACTTTATTACTTGCGGTAAACTCTGGTACATTCTATTCTTTTCTAGTTCTTTTGCCCATTAATACTGGCTATGGCACACTAAATTTTAAACTGTGACTCTCCCCAAACAGCCCCTGCACTGAGTAATAAACCTCTTTGAAATGCACTGCCCCGGACCATGGTCCATGTGCACTGTGCTCTGCCTGGACCTTTGGAATCGCCAGGCTGCTGTGCCACCCTTATGGGGCACCAGGTAATAGGCCGTACCACCCCAGGAGTTCACCTCTCCTTCTTTCGTTCTTCTGCTTCTCATCCTTTTAGAAAATCTCATTGCTGTTTTAGCGGTCAGAGTGTAAGCTACTAAGCAACTTAAGCCCCTGGCTGTTAAAACAGCAGTGTTCACTAACTGCAATGGGTTGAACAGTGCCCCCCAAATATATATGTTCACATTCTAACCCCTGGCACCTGTGAATGCATGTGACCTTAGTTGGTGGTAGGGGGACGAGGTCTTTGTAAATATTATATAATTAAGTTAAGGATGTTAAGATGAATCACCTTGGAATATCTGGGTGGGCCCTAAATCCAAAGAAGAAGAAGAGACAGAGGAGACCATGTGGAAATACAGGCAGAGAAGGGAGTGATACGGCCCCAAACCCGCGGACGGCGAGAGCCACCAGAAGTTGGAAGTGGAAGAGGGAGAGCTTTTGGAGGAATTGTGGCCTGACTAACACTTCCATTTTAGATTTCTACCCCCCATAATGGCAAGAAGATGAATTTCTGTTTTTGAAACCATCAGTTTCTGGTAATTTGTTACAACAGCCACAAACAAACAAATGAACAAACAAAAAATACCAGCTAATAGACTAGTTAAACTTCTCCTTTTCCTAAGCTCTAAGGAGACCAGATAAAGTAGGATTTAAGTCATAGCCATCCTCCACATGTGAGACCTCTCCTCCCCCTCCAAGCCTCAAACCCTTCCTGGAGTCAGTTTCATCTGCCAGATGTTTTTTCCAAAGGATTGTTCTCCTAAAGGGCTCTAGACTTTCTTCTTTCAATCTGGCTGCTGTTGCAAGAACCCCCACACACACACACCTCCTTCTGACATACATGTCTTGATCAGCTAAATCCCAACAATGGACAAAGTGGAATTTTTCCCCAGGAAATTTCTGTTTGCATGTAATGTACATCAGTTGTTGAAACTGGAATTCAAGTTTAGCATGGCACTAGGAGTAGTGGGGTGGGTGTGATGATAAAAGCTCAAAGTAGGCCCTGGCCGGTTGGCTCAGTGGTAGAGTGTCAGCCTGGCGTGCAGAAGTCCCAGGTTCGATTCCCGGCCAGGGCACACAGGAGAAGCACCCATCTGCTTCTCCACCCCTCCCCCTCTCCTTCCTCTCTGTCTCTCTCTTCCCCTCCTGCAGCCGAGGCTCCATTGGAGCAAAGATGGCCCGGGCGCTGGGGATGGCTCCTTGGCCTCTGCTCAGGCACTAGAGTGGCTCTGGTCGTGACAGAGCGACGCCCCAGAGGGGCAGAGCATCGCCCCTGGTGGGCGTGCGGGGTGGATCCCGGTCGGGCGCATGCAGGAGTCTGTCTGAGTGTCTCTCCCCGTTTCCAGCTTCAGAAAAATATAAGAAAAAACCAAAACTCAAAGTAATGACATGATTTGCCCAAAGCCACGCAGTAAATTAGTGGCAGGTGGGTGTTTATCTGAATGCTAACAACATAAATGTAAAAAGTTTCAGGATGTTCCCCAGCATTAGGAGAAATATAATCCCCAGAGAGATAAGGCCAAATCTCCATTCCTCAGGCATATTTTGTATCCACTCGGCTTTTAACCTGTTTACATCATCATCTGCTTCATTTGCTTAAAGGGGATCACTGCTGTCTCCCTTTGAAGGGTCAAAGAGACAGCTCTGCACTTCTTACTCATAAAACCTTTCTGATAAATTGATGAACCAATGCCATGCCTTGCAGGGAAAAAATAAACTATTGGTTAAGCCATATTGGACAGCAGGAGTCACAGGAAAACAGATGTCAGCTTGGGGTTTTTAACAGTGCAGCAGAAAAACTGTTCTTAGATACAAGGAGACATGGGATGAGCTCTAGTCCCCTCCAGTCCTGAGATGCTGTGCCTTTTTAGAGCTGTGCCTTCAGATCTTGATCCCCATTTTCTTCTTAAAAAGAGACTGGACATCTCTGTACAAGTTTACTCTTGGTCACGCCAGGAGACTGAAGAAAACCACACACATCCTGTTCATTTAGAAGCCACAATACACAGGGACAGACCTATACATCTAAATAATTCTGAAAACAGTATGTCTATAGATTTTTTTTCATTGCAGCAATTACATTATTGGGTAGCAATAGTTTGTTTGCATGCCTGGTTCCTTGTGATCAGGTTTTTCTCAACAGTAGATACTGCATTCCCATCCCAGTTTACCTAGAAATTTTCCCCAAACATATAAAATCTTCACAAAATGCTGGTCAAATATTGAATGAATATTGACCATAATGCCAATTAATGTCTTTAACTATCACATTTACACAAATAACTCCTAAGCTTACCATTTCTCCTATCTATGATCCAGCCCCTACAAATCTGTTCTACACTCTATGGTTTGATTCAAGTTGTAAATACACATATGATCACATAATTGTTTCCCTTCAAAACTCCAAATGCAGATCACTGTCTTTTAAAAAGGTCCACACTCTTTACACAGGTTTCTGAGTTTCTCAGGAATGTAGTTCCAGCTTCTTTAGTTTTATTTCCCCCGGATGCCTCACCTTCAGAAAATATGTGTACTCACCCTTCTCTAAGATGGCCGTACACTGCAGTCTCCCTCAAACTGCTCGTCCTGTTTCACTTCTCTGCAGGGCCTGTAGATCCGAGGCTTTTCTCAAAGTCTACTCACTCCTCTGGGAACATTTCCAACTTAATATTTTCTAGAAAGAGTTGAATCCAGATGTTTTGGGACCTGGATTGTATAAGATTTGGTGTTGGGCAGGGGTCTCTTTAAGAAAAAAAATACAAAATGATGAGTGCAAAATTCTCTCCTATCATCATGGAAATAGCTTAATAGGAATTCATAAAACAAAAATATTAAAACTTACTGAGCACAGACTCTAAGGTGTGCTGGAAAACAGTCAAGCAGAAGGACTGTAAAAATTAATGTAAAATGCTTCTAACCCTCAAGAAATTCACAATGCAGCAGAAGATAGAAAGACATGCTAATAGCTATGATCAAGAAAGCATGAATTTATTAAGTATTCGTTTAAGAAACAGCTTGTGCAAACGTACTGAAGGATGTCCTTAATTCAGTCTCTAGGTGTCTGAGATAGTTTCTTAAAAGATGGCTTTTTTTATTTTGGATTTACAGGAAGGAAGGAAGTAGTCAGCTTTGGGCAGAGAATGAGAACCAGAGCATTGCACTTGGAGATCACTGTGCTCGAGGGCAGGGAACAGCATGTCTAAGGAACAACATACAGCACTCTGAGAGTGCAGCTCCAGTGTAAAGACTGGTAAACTGGGAGAGTGTGGCTAGGTTCAGCTCCCAGGGACCAAAACCTCAAAATAGCAGTAGCTGTCTTTAAAGCAGAGAAGTTTATCTCTCTTTTGCATAAAATTCCTTGTTGATATTAAGTACCATATCATTCCTATCTTATTCCTCTGCCATGTGTATATGGTCTTGACCTCATGATCAAAGATGGAGCATCCATATTGAGGCAGCAGGATGGAGGGAAAAAGAAAGATGAAGAGAGTAAAGGGCACATGGGTATTGTCTGTGGGAGGTTCCAGTAACAATATCTCCCATTCCATATGCTCTTCTTACAATGTGCCTTTGACATACATCTTATTAGAAGATGGGGTCTTTGCCTCCTAGTTTTGAAACTGGGCAAATTTTGTGACTGTTATGATTAGAATATGGTATCATTAATACTATGTGATTACCAAGCTAAATCATAAAAGAAATGTTAACTTTTGCTTTTCACACTGGGATACTCATTCTTGTAGCCTTTAGCCACCAGGGCAGTCTGACTGCCCTGAAGTGGCCATGCTATGAGGAAGCCCAGTATCCCACATGGAGAAGTCTCAGGACTATATGGTAAAAGAGTTACCCAACCAGTTCTAGATGCGTCAGCTCCAGACACTATCTGACAGCAACTGCCTGAGAGACCAGAATGAGAAGGACTCAGTTGAGTACTTCCCATATTTTTTACCTAAAGCAACATAAAAAGCAATAATAAAATGGGTAATGTTGTTTTATGCCACTAAGTTTTTTATTAAACAGAAATAGATAACTTAAGTGCTGTCATTTTTGAGAAGCTTCCCCAAAACTTTTCACATATAATTTTTTTTCTTAAGTGAGAAATGAGGCAGAGGGACAGACTCTTGCATGCACCCCGATCAGAATCAACAAGGCAAACCCCCTAACAGGCGATACTCTGCCCATCTGAGGCTGTTACTCTACTGCTCAACAACTGAGCTATTTTAGCACCTGAAGCAGGCCATAGAGCCATCCTCAGTGCCTGGAGCTAACTTGCTCCAACTGAACTATGGCTGCAAGAGGGGGAGAGAAAAGGGAGAGGGGGAGGGATGGAGAAGCAGATGGTCACTTCTTCTGTGTACCCTGACCGGGAATCGAATCCAGGACGTCTATACACCAGGCTGATGCTCTACCACTGAGCCAACTAGCCAGGGTCTCACATATAATTTCTATATAACATTTCTTTTGGCTATAACTTAGTCCTGTAGCTGTACCTAACAGCAAAGGGGTCTGAGATAAGTAGTCTTTATTCTAAGAGCCATGTGCTTAGCTAAAATCTTATTACTAAGGGGAAAAGGGGACAATAAATTTTAGGAGACAACTAGTGGTCTGCCACTTCTGAGAAAGGAACTCCTTAAAGACCAGAGATGAACAAATACAATGTACTAATTTAAAAAAAAAATAGTTATTTAATGATTACCTAATATGCACCTAAATCTATATCAGTTATTTATTTATAATCATCTTCTTCTAGTGAAGATTCAAATAAGCTTATAGGAGTAGGTATTTTAAATGCAAATTAGTAGTAACTTTAGGTTCCACTTGGTAAGTCAGCCCGTACACTTACTTCTCAAACCTTCTAATCTTTTCAAATTCCCCTATGGGCAATGTCAAATGCAAAATAGGGAGAGCTCAGTATTTACTGGAAACCACAGATGCTACATTCCCAAAGCACTAAGAAACGTATGTGCGATATAGTGCAGTCACGACAAGACTGAATGGAGCCCAGTCTGTGGATCTTCATCTGCAGACAGAAAGCTGACCTGAGGAACAAGACCGAAAGACCACTTTCCAGACCCTAGCAGAAGAGCACTACTATTCCCAAGCTGGAAGTGGAAGGGTCTGGGGATAAGGGTCAGAGAAAGGACAGTGGATGAGGGCAAGTCTCAATCCTACTTCTAGAATGGCACCAGGTCCCCAGATAGGGAGCATCTGGTCACTGCACCAGTTTCCAGATTAAGTTTGCATGAAATATAAAGCAAGGGGCTGCTGCCTCCTACAGTCAACTCCTAATAAGGTATCCCTGACAGTCAGTGAGAGAAACAGTGCCTCTATGACCTATCTACAACAAAACATGGAAAAGAAATGTTTTGCCATAGTCCTAGGGCCATGCAGGTGGCCACATCTGAGTGAGGCTCACTCCTACTGCTCCCTTGGCAACAAGACCTTTCTTCTACTAAAGAAAACTTTGGTAAAATAAGGCATTTTCTTTTTTCCTTTGTCTGAGACCACATAATTTGAAGAAACATGACACAGTCACTAATAGAACACTCTCCAGTTCCCCTGCTGTAAACAGCAGCAGAGAATAGTCATTAAGCAGATGAAAAATTATAGTTCAAACACATGAAAACAATCTAAAGAATCAGAGTAAATGCCTCCCTCTTCCCTAAGGACAGAAGTACTATAAGAAACAATAAAACAAACAAATAAGCTTGAATTCTCTACAAGATTTGTAAGGCTATTACAGCAACAATTTTTTTTCATTATATCAGACAATGTAAAAGAAAAGATCCGTTAAATAATTTCCTCTGCCTCAATAAATTCCAGAAAACAATAAAATAATACCTGTCAGATTTTGAGAGGAATAGAAAGACTGATCAGAGAATGAAATACTCGGCCCATTTATTTGGGGGGAGAGGGGTATAGGGATGACAGAAAGCCATTTTGAGACAGGCGAGTCAAGCACATACCCTCTCTGAAAATGTTACTCACAAAAGTACTTTTCATGAAAGAAAGAAGATAAATAGAAATAAGAAACTCATAGTGGAGTGGGCTGCTATAAAGATGGTAGGGAGAAATAAACCTGTAAAATATGAGTTAATTCCTAAATTAATATTAGGAAACACAATGCATATGTCTAAAATAATTTTTGAAAGAGAATGTATGAGTTATAAAGTATTTTACTAATTTAATTATAAAACACTAGATTATTCTAACAAAACTGGAAATTCAGGTTGGCAGGGTATGTAAAATTCCTTCCCATCTATCAGAAGAATGAATAGCTTATGTAACTTTCATGAAATACAAACAAGAATATGGGTAAAATATATTTTTTAAATATGCAAAGATACTTAGGAGTGAAATAAACATTTGTTGCATAACTTTTTTATGGGAAAAGTGATTTTTAAAAATCTAACAGTAGTGTAAAATAAGTTTTTAAAGGATTAGTAAACATGGATGTGAAGGCAATTTGGCTGTGACATCTGCCACCCTATTGATGGCCAGGGTTGATTCGGCTGATCTGGCTGGCTAGGCAGTGTCCCCTTCCTCCCTCGCTGCTCCATGTGAGTCCCTTCCCAAGCTGCACGCTCAGTTGAAGAGGACGACCTTCCCTGACAGAGGAGAGGACCGTTCTTCATTCGAGGGGATAGAAGTAGTTGCGCAGCCCTGCTAGAACCTCCAACAAGCTCCCAAGGATTAGTAAACATTGAAACAGAAATAATTTTGTATCTGGTGCTCTCCTCCTTAATTCCTCAATGTTTTATTCTACAATTTAGAAACACCCTTTATAAATTTTCAAAAACTTGAATTTTATTTTACTTTTGTGAACCCATTTGAATTTCAGTTAAATGTTTCAGTCAGAAAAAAATCTGATATTTTAATTTTATTTTTAAAGCTTATTGAGGCATCTGAGTACCCAAAGACATTGAAGAAGAGAAAACATTTGTCAATGCCCTTCAAAGAGCACCAGGAATACACGTGTTGCTGAACCACACTGGTTTTGTTTGTCTTTTTTTTTTTTTTTTTGTCTCATTGCAATGAGCAAGGATACACTCTGGAACCATGAGTATCTCAGGAAGAGGACATTAGAAAAAACACACTGTAACAGGAAGGGCATCAGGTGGGCGATGCTCTTGTAAGTGAACTTTGCTCTGGATTGGGTGGTATCAAAAAGTGGAGATAATCCCATGTAGATATCTTAATAATTTTTATCTGTGGGGAGAAGTCAAGAACAAGGCAAAAGCTATCTTGGATAAAGAAGTAGCAGCCACTAATATTGGATAAGATAGGGGGATGTGGATGTGTAGTCTCTTTGTAGTTTTGACCATGTTCATCCTTTATCTATATGCAGGCACAATTAAGGAGTATTCTTATGCTTGCCTTGATCTAGCATCATCCCAGAGGGATCTTATCTGAGTTTGGTGTTCTGTGGAATGATGTTCAACAGGAGAGCACCATGACCTGGGCCAGCTCCCAGGTGTTATGGGCTGCTTTTCTCTTCCTAATATTTTGTATGAACACATATATATGAATATGCACACACATGTATACACCCATAATAGTTTTATATATTTTATTTTACTAGGGACATTTATTCTTGTCTAATTAATTTACCATCTATAATGAATATTGACATAGGTATATTTAAATCTTTAAACAAGTAATTCATTTTTATTGTAGGAACAAACAACAAGGAACAGATAAGCAAAAATGAAAATTGTGTATACTATAACTATTCTCAATTAAATTAAACATATATGAACAATTGGGATCAGAAACAAATTGCTTATTTTCACTGGTTAATAAATTTAGTTAATAGACCTTATTTTCAGCATTGAATAAAAAATAAGCGAACTTTCTGTGTTGTTTGACTGAAGTTATTAGTTTTTGCCTTGCAGCCCAAATTCTCTATCCACAAAGCATTGAAGATATCATTTCCATACCTAAAGTGAGCAATTAGACTCTTTTTAGCTCCTTGAGTGAGAAAGAAGGGATGGAGAAAGATCAGAATGGGGAGGGGAAAACTGAATGGTTCTCCCAATATATACATAGTGCCTTTTAAAACATATATAGTCATTCAAATGTCCATAGAAGACACATGGGTAGGATTTCCGTTCAGCAGTACCTTTTTTTTTTAAGACAAATACTGAAAATGACAATAAAATATTTATTATGCTCCTTCCTCACCCCTTATTTGAGCCACAAAAGTTGTCTTCACCAGTGGTGGGGTTCAGATAATTTAACAACTGGTTCTCTGCCATAATAACCATTTTCTTTAAAAATGATATGCCAAAAGGTAGTTTATTATTACATGCATTTAATACTTAAATAAGAGCACTAAAAGAGGCACACAAAACTAGGTTATAAGAAAGAGTTTTAAAATATTAATGAAAAAATATTAAATAATGCCTGACAAAAAACAATAAAACTGGTATTTAAGATATTTCCATATTGCTTCTTGATTGGCGTCCTCATTTGCAATTTTTTTCACCTATGGACAGAATGAACATTACTACAGGTGCTTAGAATACACTGTTGTGTAGATGAACATTAAAAAAGAGTAAGGAATGTAAATTTGTGATTTCCACATTGGGCAGCTGCCCAGGCGCCCACCTTAGAGAGAACTCTGATTACAAGTGCCATTTTAACAACCAGTTCACCAAACACAACAAAAAATTAGGTATGAACCGGCTGAATCCCACCTCTGGTCTTCACCCACCTCCAGCCTACCTGGTTTTTCTGTCCCGTTTCCCACAAGTGCTCCCAGATTCCTCCGGGGCTCTCAACCCCTGCCCTCTTTTGGTACTTGTTTGCTCATTCTTAGATATGAAGCATCTTCCTTGTTTTTTACTTAGCCTGGGATGCACTTAGCTCCCTGCCACCCCCAATCTTGACCTCCTGACCTCTTCTACAAAACATACCCTTGCATGAATCCTCTCCCAACAGGCCATTCCTGACTTCTCAGCCCTGAGGTATGATGAGGACATGCTGTGAGCCCTCCAAGTCAGGGACTATGTCTGATTATCTCGGTGACACTTGAATTTAGAACAGGCCAGGAATAAAATAGAACAGAGTAGATATATGTTGAGTTATGGATGAAATTGAAGGAATATAGCTGCATAACCATGCCAGTTTTTAGGGATGGTCATGGTTTTATACTGACTCATTCCACTGAACCGCTGGACTGGTACCCAGATCTCATGAGTCTCCATACAGTGCTCCTTCGCACACCTTACTGTCCTCTTCATCAGGTACTCTGCAAACAGCTGCCCACCGGCAATCAGTGTGAGCCATATTTGCTTTCTCATAGGTGTGCAATCAGCACAAAGATGCACAGAGGGCTGGGGAGCACTGCCTTCCTGTACACCAACAACACAGATGTGGATACAGGACACATACAGAAACATAAAAATAATAGTAAGAGGCCTCTGACCCGTGACAGGCCACACAGGCCTCATGAGGGGTGGGCAGCAAGTACTCTTTCCACATTACAGCAGCAAAGTTTGAGAGCACGTGGTTTTTTCTACCCGTGTCCCTACAAAACTTTTCTCCTGAAACTCTGTCAGGCATGCTAGCAGATAATTTGGGCACATTTTACAGACATTTCTGTTCCAAGATGCTAGAAGCCTGACTCCCCTTTCCATCTTAGGTGCTGGCCCCAGATCCAGCTGTCACTTACACGTTAGTAGGTGGCTCTGCCCACTGGTCAAAGTACTGCGGTCCTTGTCCAGGGTCTGACCTGAGTCTCAATATGTATAATGTACTATATTATGCCCAGTCAGGCTTATTACCATATTTTCGCTCCATAAGACTCCATACCCTCCCCCAAAAGTGGAGGGGAAAATGCCCGTTCATCTCATGGAGTGAAAAATATAGTATTTTATTAAATATTTTAACACACCATTTGGTTTAGAATATTTTTTTTCTTATTTTCCTCCTTAAAACCCTAGGGGTGTCTTACAGTCAGGTGGGTCTTATGGAGCGAAAAATACAGTATTTTATTTTACTTTCTTAAATTTATTGGGGTGACATTGGTAATAAGATGATATGTTTCAAGTGTACAATTCTGTAACATATCATCCGTATATTGCACTGTGTGCTCACAAGCCAGTGTCAAGTGTCTTTCAATCACCATATATTTGACCCCCAGTTCAACCTCCCGCCCGCCACTTCTCCTCTGGCAACCACCATTCTATGTCTGTGTCTATGAGGGTTTGGTTGTTTGTCTGTTTTTGCCAAATTGGCTTCTTTTTTTTTTTTTTTTTTTTTCAGAGACAGAGAGAGAGTCAGAGAGAGGGATAGATAGGGACAGATAGACAGGAACGGAGAGAGATGAGAAGCATCAATCATCAGTTTTTCGTTGTGACACCTTAGTTGTTCATTGATTGCTCTCTCATATGTGCCTTGACCGCGGGCCTTCAGCAGACCAAGTGACCCCTTGCTTGAGCCAGCGACCTTGGGTCCAAGCTGGTGAGCTTTGCTTAAGCCAGATGAGCCTGCGCTCAAGCTGGCGACCTCGGAGTCTCAAACCTGGGTCCTTCACATCCAAGTCCGATGCTCTATCCACTGCGCCACCGCCTGGTCAGGCCAAATAGGCTTCTTTATTTCTTGGCAGGCTGGGCTTCCGTACCAGATTAAAACTAACCAGCTCACAAAACTTACAAAACTACACAATTCGCTAAGCCTCAGTTTTCCCTCTGTAATGTGGACAATTATATGCCTATTTCATAGGTGGCACAGATCCTAGCAGGGTGGCTCAGTCAGTTAGAGTGTTATTCTGGTATACTAAGGTTGCCGGTTCAATTCCCAGTCAAGGCACATACAAGAATCACCTAATGAATGCATAAATAAGTGGAACAAGAAATCAATGTTTTCCTCTTTGTCTCTGTCTCTCTCTCTCTTCCTCTATCTCCCTAAAAATCAATAAATTTTTTTAAAAAAATAGATGACACAAAGTCAGCATTTTCTTCACTTCTACCTTGGAGGTATCCCAGTACATGAAAATACACAGGATGGTTCTTGCTGGGGGAAACGGTGTGGGAAAGAATATTGCTTCCAAGATAAGAATTCAATCAGTCAACCATTCTGATTAAGCAGTTACTTTGTGCCAGGTCCTGGGGACAGATGATGAAAAACAACTGATACACATCATACAGGCCAACTATACAATATGATGAGCGCAGTAGCAGTGGTTGCCTTGCGGTGGCGACATCTTAATGTTGCCTAGGTTGTCAAAAAAGGCTTCTCATGAGAACTTAAGTTCTGGAATCAGAGAGACCCTGAATTCCAACCTCAGCACTGTGCCATAATAACTGGGTCACTATGAACCAGTTTTTAGACCTCTCTAAGCCCCAGACATAAAATAGAGATAATAGCAATTGCCTCGAAGGGTGGTTTTCAGAATTAAAGGAGATAGTGCATACAAAGCGCTTAGTATAGCACTTCACACACAGTACACCATTGTAACAGCAAATGTTTATTGAGCGCCCTCTCAATAAACTGTCTGTATTATTATTATCCAGGAAATGAGATGTGCCTGGTTAATGAGACTAAGTTTTACCATTAGCAGAAAAGAGCTCTGGAAGAGTTTAAAGAGGGAGTGAATTGGTCATACCTGATTATTAGAAACTCACCTGGGATAGTGAGAGGGGAGGGTAGGCTGTAAGGGAGGAACTTAAGGCATGATGATTATTAAGGAGTATACAGAGGCAAGAGACACTGATGACACATTTGGGCAGCAGTGAACAGAAAGGAAAGAAAGGAGAACAACCCCGGAGTTACACAGGAAGAACAATCCAGAGCACATGGTGACCGATTCATGCAGGGTGAGAAAGGGTGATGAGAGAAGGTCAGAAAATAACTCCCAGCGCCTGACTGGGATCCACCTGGCATGCCTACTGGGGGGGGAATGCTCTGCCCATCTGGGGTGTTTCTCTGTTACAACCGGAGCCATTCTAGCGACTGGGGCGGAGGCCAGGGGGCCATCCTTAGTGCCCGGGGTGGCTTTGCTCTGGTGGAGCCTTGGCTGCGGGCGGGAGGAGAGAGATGAAGAGGAAGGAGAGGGGGAGGGGTGGAGAGGTAGATGGGCGCTTCTCCTGTGTGCTCTGGCCAGAAATCAAACCCGGGAATCCTGCACACCAGGCCAATGACTCCGATGGGTCTACCATATCATGCTTTTTACTTAAAAAAAAAAAAATTTACATTTCTTTTGAATGCTGATGAACAGGAGACACCAAATCTTTTTCGCCTGCAAACTACTACCTTCTTTATTAGATCTAGCTAATAACACTGTTTTGTCTTTTTCCAAATAGCTCCAGATATATGGAAAAGATTTATATAGGCGGATGGGGATCCTCAAACCCCTCAGCGAGATCTTCTGAGAATGGCTTTTAAGATACCTAGAGGCAGAAAAAGCCCAATAGAGATCAGGGGAACTACCAGCTTTTAGGACACACCCTTGGAGGCTCCAACGCCCCAAAGGGGTCTCATAGGGTGCCATCTGGGTCCTGCTTCAATAGTGGAAAGGAAGGTCATTGAGCTAAAACCTGCCAGGCTTACACGCCTCTGCTGTGAGGAAACAGGGACACTGGAAGGTGGGCTTCCCCCTCGCTCCTCTAAGGGAGGGTTCAGTCTCTTCCAGCCCTGCTCCAGCCACCTATGACCTAACCCTGCCTAGAAAGCTGGGGTTTGCCACTGAAGGCTGAAGGTGCCCAGGGCCGTCAGCCCCATCTACGACACTGTGGACGAGCCTAGGGTATTTCTTCCAAGAAGCAGGTAAACTGATCTCATTTGCACAAGGGCCACTTAACTATGTTTTGCCTGAATAGTCAGGTTTTTTATTCTTCCCTCAAAATTCTCTGTTGTGGGTGTTGATAGTCCTATTTTCTGCTGCTTTGCTTAATATATAGTGTTTCCTTTATCCCTCCTACCTCAATGCCCCACTCATATTTCAGGCTGGGACCTACTCCTAATTTAGAGCTCTCTTTCCTCCTTTTGCCAACTTGTATTATGAATTTACCTTTGCCACCCAGCTTAGTGTATCCCAAGGTTCTCTTTACTATGCCACAGTCACAGAGCTCCAGGGAAAAGCAACCTGGTCTCATCTCTCCAGGCAGAGGAGAACAGAAGCTCCATATCCACGCATGCTGCAAATGGCTTTTTCCAGTCTACCAGAATCATAACCAGCTAGAAGCAGCAGTCATTGGGACTTGGACATGAGCTGCAAAGTATAGAATGATGACAACAATTCCAGTGCCATGTGAACTTTTCCTGTGGGGAAATTTCCTGGACTCCTGCTCCCTGTGACAGCTCCTAACAGACTGAACTGGGGTTGGGTTGCATTTTTCAGGAATTTGGCATGGTGATGGGGCCAATTTGGACTTGGTGAACATGTTAAGGACACTACTCTTTTATGGATTCTTACTGTATTGGCCAAGAGTTTGCTTAAAGGCTTTTAATCACTGTAAAAAAAAATAGAGGACTGGATGAAGAAGATGGGGCACATATACACCATGGTATACTATTCAGCTTGGAGAAATGATGACATCAGATCACTTACAGCGGAATGGTGGAGTCTTGGTAGCATTATGTGGGGTGAAATAAGCGAATCAGATAAAAACAGGAATTGCAGGATTCCATACATTGGTGGGACATAAAAGCGAGACTAAGAGGCATGGACAGGAGTGTGGTGGTTACGGGGGGGGGGGGAGGGAAGGAGGGAGAGGGGGAGGGGGAGGGGTACAGAGAGAACTGGATGGAGGGTGGCGGAGGACGATCTCTCTTTGGGTGATGGGTATGCAACAGAACTAAATGACAAGATAACCTGAAAATGTTTTCTTTGAATGTATGTACCCTGATTTATTGATGTCACCCCATTAAAATAAAAATTTATTTATAAAAATAAATAAATAAATAAATCCAAAAAAAAAAAGAAAAGAAAATAACTCCCAGACTTCTGAGAAGGAGAAGGAGCAAGTTTGGGTGGAAAAATTATGAGATCAGCTCTGGTCACGCTGAAGGTGCTCTCAAGGGACAGGTATATCGGTCTGGGGGCTCAGCAGAAATGCTTGGAGGAGATATAGCAGCCAGGAATTCATATGCAGTGAAAACAGAAGTCATGAATGGGCACATGATACTGAGCAGAAAACCAGCAGGGTAAGAGCCCCCCGGAAACCCTGGCATGCACGGGACGAGCAGGAGAAAGAACGCTGCAGTGGGGAGGACACAGAAGTACGAGAATGGGGGGCGGGGGGCAAGTGCTGTCATGGAATCTTCCAGGAGAGGATGCAAAATGCAATAGCAAGACCACGCCAGAGACAAGCAGAAAAGTGGCCACCGATGAGGCAATGGGTATGGAATGAGTTTCAGAGAAATGGAAGTGAGACTTCCATGAATTAAGGAGAAAATAATAGGTAGAGAGAAATAGAAATATAATCTACTCTTTTGAGTGGTAGCTCAGTGGATAAAGCATCGATCTAGAATGCTGAGGCGGCCAGTTTGAAACCCTGGGCTTGCCCGGCACATGCAAGAAGTAACTATGAGTTGATGCTTCCCACTCCTCCCCCCTTTTTTCTATTTCTCTCCTGTCTCTAAAATATCAGTAAATAAAATATTTTTAAAAATACACAGCGATTGTTAGAGGGGAGGTGAAGTCAGAGGAGGGTCATTTTACTTAAACATGAAAGCTAAAGATATGAGAAGAACAAGCTGATGAAAAGGGAGAGTATGTTTATCTTCTGGAATTTTTCTTGGACTTCATCTCATTTCACCTATTCACCGTCACTTCCATTTCAGCGGCTCTTCAGCACTTGACTCCCTGGCCTCCCCTCAGAGGCCTCGGCTTTCTCACCCCCATGAAGCCTGCCCCCCCCCCTCGACACAATCTTGGCAGTCTACCCCTAAGCTTTATATGCCAGAATTTCAGTAAGAGATGTTACTGTCACTCCACTCCAATCCTGTCCCTTCATGTCCCTTTTGAGACCCCCAGGGTGGGCCAAAGCAGGGGGCAGACAGTCCTCTGGAGACCACTTGATTTCTGAGCTCCTGATGTTTATCTTCCCAGAGCCACCATGTGTCTGCAGTTGAGCAACGCCCGCCCGCCAGAGCACATACTGTGTACAGGCCCAGCTGAGCATCCTCTGTAGCTGCCAGAGGGGAACGCGCCTCCCACACCTGCTCGCTCACAGACACTCCAGCTGATGCTCTCCCTGCGCCTCTACTGCACCCACCCAGGCAAAGGTCGATTCTTCCAGGTTGCTAGCTCTTTGCAGGGCCACAGAGGAATGTGGACAAGTCACCAGAAACCCTTGCCACGGCTGGGGAAGAGGAAAGCCAGCCTGCATGCCCAGTGGGCAGGTACAACACAGCACCCATCTCTGCAAACACACCTAGCCAGGTACCCTGCCTTGAAGCTCATGTTCAGTTCTCAGACCACAC
This sequence comes from Saccopteryx bilineata, assembly GCF_036850765.1. Lineage (NCBI taxonomy): Eukaryota > Metazoa > Chordata > Mammalia > Chiroptera > Emballonuridae > Saccopteryx > Saccopteryx bilineata. The sequence continues at coordinate 66,099,958 of NC_089497.1, read as the reverse complement.
TTGGAGCTAAGGCTCTAACAGTGGGCTATAGAAAGTTCTAAAACCAGGGAACAATTTGGGTATAAATAGGAGAGTTTCTGTTTCTTATTCCAGACAGTAATAAACACAGGGTCATTCGACGCCAGACCATGAGTTAGATTGCCCCAGTCACAGCTATGTCTGAAGGAATGGGCACAGCAAATGCATTCCTTCGGTGGGGTGGGCGCAAGAACTGGGAAAAGGAACAGGGGCTGGGAGACAGATGCCATCTTCACTGCTCATGCTTCCCCGCAGTCATCGACTCCCCTGAGTGGAGACACAAAGCCCTACTGTCACCTAGAAGTTCCCCACTCACAGACCTGCCTCATCTGTCCCTTCTCTCACCATCCCCAGGATCTAGGGCAGCTATCATCTGCTACAAGGTGTTCTCATACAGGAGGGCAGTGTCACACAGGGTTCTATAGCCTGTGTCAGCAGTGGTGCCACAGCTCACACATTTCTGAAAAACACAGGAATAGAGTTTCCAAGCCCCAGACTAAGACACATGCACACGTGCACACGCACACACACAGACCCATCACCTTGCAGTGAATTTCAGCGAGTCTTATCTTCCCAGGAAATAAGTTTAGGCAACACTGAGATCCCCAGATTCTAATTAACTGACAGCCAGAAGCACAGACATTACACATTTATTTGCAGATCTCTACCGCACCCCATCTTGCTGTTCCTTCCTCCAGAGGGCTCCGTGTGCACCCGTATCTACCTCCTATGAGTCCACATACATTTAAGTGGGAATTTCAAGTTCTAAACCAATGCTGTCCAACAGAAATCTATGTGAACATGCTCTAACTTGCACTGCACAATATATTCAATGGTAACCATTGGCCACATATGGCTATCAGGCACTCGATATGTGGTTGCTGGAAACTGAGAAGCTAAACTTTAAATTTTATTTTATTTTAATTAATTTAAATAATCACATATGGCTAGCAGGGGTCGGGAAACTTTTTGGCTGAGAGAGCCATGAATGCCACATATTTTAAAATGTAATTCCGTGAGAGCCATACAATGACCCGTATATGTTACACATTATCCAATAAATATTTGGTGTTGTCCCGGAGGACAGCTGTGATTGGCTCCAGCCATCCACAACCATGAACATGAGCAGTAGGAAAAGAATGGATTGTAATACATGAGAATGTTTTATATTTTTAATGTTATTACTTTTTTTATTAAAGATTTGTCTGCGAGCCAGATGCAGCCATCAAAAGAGCCACATCTGACTTGAGCCATAGATTCCCAACCCCTGGGCTAGTGACTAACATATTGGACAGTGTAGCTCTAACCAATTCCAACCAAGCAGGCTCTAGCACCAGAGATCAATCTGAGTGTCTCTCTAGAGGCAAAGGCGAAGGTGCCAGGAGACAGGTGCTGTCTTCACTGTTCAGGCTTCCCTCTGACCATCGCCTCCCCTGAGTGAAGACACTCTGCCACCTCATCACCTGGAAGATTTCTAGGCTGGGTGAAGACACATTGAATATTGACTGAAGATGCATTGGGTGGGGCCACTCACCTCGCCAAGGGGAATCACGGCAGGACTGTCAGAAGCAGCTGAAGGTGAGCTTAACTATGAGGCAGGGGCAAGACAGGTTCTAATGGGGTATGGGATATGAAAAGGAAGCAAGAGGCAGAGTAGAGATGGAGGTGAAGAGAGAAATTCCCTCTCCGTGGATTTAGTACCCTTCTCCTCTGCCTCCATCGCCATAAACTTTATTTATTTATTTGTTTGTTTATTTATTTATTTTACAGAGAGAGGGATAGATGGGACAGACAGACAGGAACGGAGAGAGATGAGAAGCATGAATCATCAGTTTTTCATTGCGACACCTTAGTTGTTCATTGATTGCTTTCTCATATGTGCCCTGACCACGGGCCTTCCGCAGACTGAGTAACCCCTTGTTCAAGTGACCTTGGGTCCAAGCTGGTGAGCCTTTTTTTTTTTTTTTGCTCAAGCCGCCAGATGAGCCCGCGCTCAAGCTGGCGACCTCGGGGTCTCGAACCTGGGTCTTCCACATCCCAGTCCAACGCTCTATCCACTACGCCACCGCCTGGTCAGGCTATAAACTTTAATTAAAAATTAACTATTACCTCCAGACTTAGACTAAAGCAGACCTCTTATTCTGCAGAGTAATAAACTGCAGTCCAGAGAGGTAACTGAATTGTCCAGAGTCATATCGGATCTGCCGCAGAATCAGGACTGGGACTGTGTCTTCCCCGCTCTCGCCCTCACGCGCCGTTGAGCAACCCCAACCAGCTCCACTAAAGGAAGGCAGGTCTGCGGAAGGAGACCTGCAGGTAGACAATGAGCAAGCAGAGAGAGGCCCAGAAGAAGCACCAGCGGAGAGAGAAGAAATTGTAGCCCGAGCCTTTCTGGGCCTTTGGCTCGGAGGCTCCAGAGAAGGCCTCCTCTTCCAGCAGCTTCTGGCTGGGCTTCCAGTGCACGATGCCCTCCTGGCAGGCCTCGCAGAACTCTCTGCGGTGCAACCCGCTGCCTGGGCGGCTGGCCACGTGGATGCGGTACTGGCCACCGTCCTCGCCGTAGCACTGCTCGCGCAGGCTGGTGATGAGGTTGTCCACCAGGCCCTCGATGTTCTCCTCCAGCATGCTGGACTCGTCCGGCCGCGCTGTGCCGCATTGGTAGCAGAGCTGCTTGAAGACGCGCATGCGCACTGAACCTATTCGCTGGGTGCGGTCCAGGTGCATGTGGAAGAGGATGACCACGTGGGGCGACTGCCAGGTGTGCCAGCACCAGGAGCAGTGGAACCTGCGGGGTAGGGAAGAGAAGTGGAGAAAATCGACCTCCTCCCTAGGGGCACCTTGCCCTGGAGGGGTCTAGAAAGGAAGAGCCTCGTTTGCCTGGCCCTGTAGGTAGAAGTAGAGTGTTTACTGCTCCCTGAGTTCCTTAATGCTGAAGTCTGCCAGCTCTACCTCCTCCCAGTAAGCCCCCCGGGAGCACAGTGGCCTCAGGAGTCTGGCATAGGAGCCATCTGGCTTCCAGCTCTGCTCTTAAACCCGTTTCCTGCGCACCCTCTGGTGGCCCCGCTCCCCCCAAACCTAAGGCATCAGGATGTGCACTTGGATGCTGCACAGGGGTTACTCCCCTAATCTGGGCCTTATTTATCATCTGTGAAATGCAGACCACTGGTGCCCAGTAAGGAGGCTCAGCCCTCCCGTGACTCTGATGAGAGGGGTGACCAGCACCTCTCACTCAAGCGTCCTGCCTGCTCTAGGGAAAAGAGGAGGGTCCTCTAGCTATGCAGACCCTAAGAATCTGCCAGATGGGTGGGTTGATGGGTGATAGGCCAACAGAAAGAGGATTAGAGTCCCATCCCTGCTCCTTCACGAAGAATAGTCTCTGCCTTGACAGATCACTCCTAGATCCCACTCCACCCTGCAGTAGAGACTGGAAAAGTGAATCCTGCTCTGCATCGCCCCCCTCCACACACATGCACACATGAATACATACCATGTTGTCTAACCCCTCAGGAAACATGGAAGGGAGTGGCCTGAGACAATCTAGCCACACCCCATTCCATCAGCCCCCACCCAATGCTTTCAAACCTTTGCTGACAGAGCACTCCTTACCTCTAGGAAAGTTCCTTCTAGCCCTGACATGAACCTCTCACAGGCCCCTGCCACAGAGGATTCACAAGCAGTGACAGGGCTGAGTCTGCCCTCACTGCGGGCCCTCTCTGAGCTTTGAAGGACCTCTGATGAGGGACTCAATTCAATCCACAGATACCACCAAGCACTATGCAGCCCAGGCTGTGTGTGGGGTAGAGATGATGCCAAGCCTGCACCTGAGGCCCACAGACAACATATGCACAGAACAGTACCTAGCACAGCCCAAGTAGGGTTAGCAGGGAGAGCAGCCTAACTAGTTCTGATTCAGAAGGGCCCTTACCCCCATGTTGGCCAGAGCTGCAGATCACCAAGACTCATGTGACCCAAGGTTCAGAGGTAGAGTGAGCTGAAGCACAGAAGGACAGAGCAGCCATCCTCTAGGCCTGCCTGAGGCCAGCTGGGAGACACTGGTCACCATCCAGATATAGGACCAGCTGATCCCTGAGGCAAGGAAGTTCAGCCACTAACTTCTGGGCCATCGTGCCCAAGTTTCTGGCCCCTTGCACCAGCCAGCTCAAACGCTTCCTTTTTTCAGCCTCCTCCTCCACATCTTCTTAAATAAAGCCAATCCAAAGTTGTTCCCTCTCCCTCAAGCCAGACATCAGATCTTAAATCCCAAAATATCAGACGTAATGGAAGGGGACCTTAAGGATCATCAGCCTTTCATTTTACTGAGATGAAACAAGCATGAAGAGAAAGAGGGCTCTCTGTGCACATGCAGCTAGTGAGAGGCACAGCCAGGACCCAGCACATAGCAGGTGTCCAATAAAATGTTTCTTAGATTGATTTGAATTGAAATGAACCAATCAACCTCTGCCTCTCTGTTTTATTTGTCCCAAACACAGGCTCACACTGGTATTTCGAGGTCTTAGAGCTAGAATACAAACGTAAGCTCCCCATCCGCAGCCTGCCTCCCATTCCCAACCTCTGAGTCATGCTGCACCTGAGGAGCTTCACATATCATCATATCTGAACACCCAACCTGTGTGTCGGTGCCCCCAGAACACGGCCATTTGTTGGCCTCTCAGGTCCTAAAGGTATTGTCTGTATTTGAGTTGATGGACCCAGGGAAGAGGCAGCTCGTGCAGAGAATTCCGTGGTCCCATGTTAAATCACGGTATAAAGAGGGAGAGGCATGTAGGCTGCAGATGGACATGTCTCCTTGGCCTTAGGACTCCTTGTACTGTGTGAGACCCACAGCTCCTATAAAGTATGCAATGCTGGATCCCAGACCTAAGGAAAGTCTGACCCAAAGTGGAGTCTTTGTGTCACAGGCCCATAAATAATAGAGCTGAAAGGGGCTTGGCTGATCATCTAAGGCCAATCCCCTGGTTTTGCAAATGTGAAAACTGAAACCAGACAAGAACTGATTTGCCCAAGGGCACAGTTAGCTGTAGAGCCTGTGTCTGAACAATAAATGTTTTTGCATCCAAATCATATTGGATAGACCTGACTGAGCAGACATTGGACCAAAGCACAGCCCCCCATCCCTCACTAAGACTTCCCCTAGTGGACCTCATGGCCCCCTCTTATCAGTTTCCATTCCTCTTTTAGAGATTATGAAATTAAAAAAACATGTAAAATGTCAGAGATTGCAGAGACATTGACAATATTACAGCTCTTCAATCACGGTGTAAAACCAAAAACAGAACCCAACTGGCCAGGGTCACTTCAGGGTCAGTGGCAGAGCTGGGATTAGCACCAAGGTCTTTCTGGCCTACCTGGCAGTTTCTCCTCTGCCCCCACCCTGACCTGACACCAGCACGAGGCTCCACACATCTCTGTGCCTCCGTTTGGCCATGCCCGGGGCTGTGCTCCAGGGGCTGCCTGCAGGGCCCTCCTCTCGGGGCCTCTCACCTACCTGCCTGAGGCATGCTGCTCCAGGTACTGCTTCCAGCCAGGATCCAGCTCGTTGGGCTTGAGGTTGGGGTCTATGATGAGTTCCCAGCTGTCAGCCGGCTTTGCCACCTCCATCTTTTCATAGAAGACTTTCTTCCACTCACAAGTGGTCAGGCTGGTCGACATGGCCCTGCTGGCAGGGGCAGAAGTTGGAGCTCTACCTGAGTGAGAACGCAGAAGGAGCCCGGGTAAGTGCAGAGCAGTTCAGTCTCTGTGGTCTGAAAATCCTCCTCATTGGGGCCAGGAAGAAACAGGCCCCAGCAACCTCCTTTGTCACCCTGGAGCCTGTTACCATGGCAGCTGGGCCAGGGCTGGGGAGGAGAGGTATCTCAAGGGAGAGTCCCAGGGCCCTGAGGTGAGCTTGGGAGGCAGGGCTGGGTGTTGACAGTAAGTAAATGAAGCCAGCAAGGGGGGAGGCTCAGCCCAGACCAAGGTCAGGCCAGCTTCCAGGGACCTCCAGAAGGCAAGGACAATTCAGTGGCCCTGTTTCACTATAATGCTCTTCTAGGCATTCTCCACATCATGTGCTCTGGCAACTTTGTCACCCGGGAGCCAAGGAGAAACAGGGATGGAAGCTGCAAAGCCTTCATCTCCTACTCCCAGATATCCTGGGACCATCACTTACCACGTGCCAGAACTGACGCTTACCCTGCGTGCTGGCCACGGCGGGAATCAGTTCCCCCCTTCCCCCAGATCGGAAAACGGGATTTGCACAGCTCAAGGTAGCTCATCCAAGACTCAGACCCAGGCCTTCCGCACGAAGGGCGCTTGTTCCCTTACTGCAGTACTGTTGAACTCTCATTGCACAGGGACTGCGAGCAAAGTGACATGGTCCTTTAGCCCGGGGAGATCTCAGACCAGTTAGTGAGACAGAATGTAATTTAACCTGCTTCGAAAAGCACGGTCATAACATCTTAGATTCATAGAGTCATAGAATTGTTAAAACTCATTTGGTTCCTGGTCCCAGGCCACACCAGGGCAGAGGCTGGAGGAACAAATGTGTTCTACATCGCAGCGTCGTGCTGCTGGCACTGCTGCTGAGAGAGGCAGGCAGTAGGGCGCCCACAGCTCCCTGAGGCCCAATGTAAGGACTTTCAGAGATGTGCCCCTGAGACCTGTGTGTTCTTATGGGCTGCTGTTGTCACCCCATTACATTTAATTTCTAAAGAAAAAAATAAGTTAAAAATTAAAAAAGAGAGTCAAAATATGAAATATAAATAAATAAATAAAATAAAGACTTTAAGGACTAGGTGGGAACTTGACTCCAAATTTTCATAATCCAAAGGAAGGCACAATCACAAGAAGGAGGGAGGCAGTTTCGGCAGGAGAAGACCGGGCCCTTTGGTAGCTCCCTCCACGTTTGTCCCATTGTCTGTGTGGCCTCAAGATCTCTCTGGTCATTTCCCTCTACGGACTGCAGTCCTCTCACCTGCACAGGGGATGCTGTGCTACATCGCAGCCAAGGCCTCCTCCATCTGTAACCGTCACAGGGCTCTGTGACTTGGAAATGGATCCCGGGACATGCGGAGGGCACTGAGTGAAGGTTGTGCAGAGTTGAGAAGGTTTGCTGGGGACAGGAAGAGCACTTTTCAGTGCTGAGTTCCAGAGTCAGCACCTACGTCCAAGTTGGAGACAAGACGATTGGGTTTTCTCTGGGAAGGAAGAATTTTTCTCCAATAGCTTGGTGTTGAAGACTTCAGAAAGGACAAAACTATATCTTAGAGTGCTTGGCAGAGGGCTCTAGATAGGATCTTTATTTTCAAATTTCTGATTTCTTCCTTGAGTTTTCCACCTCTTAATCTCCCTTGACATCAAATTACGACTCCTGGAGTTCAGGAATGGGAAATGACTTGCCAACGCCTCAGAACTGGGCTGCTCACACCTCACTGTGTGCCCCCTCAACTGTCGGCGACCTGCCCTGGTGAGATGGAAGCCCCTTGAGTTCCAAGGAATAAAATTAACTGAGGAGCTTATGACCTAGCCTAGAGGCACATGTCAGGAGTGAATCTCTGAGAAATACTGTTCTACTGTTCCCAGAACAAATGACAAGGAAAATAAAACCCAAACGCTAGAGGATGAAAATTATTAGAGTTTATCTGTTTGTCTTTGCCCAGATGATGCAATGACCCTTAGCCCTAGTGTAAGATTTAATTTAGAGTGGGGGCCCTCTAAGCAGAGACCAATATAATTCACCTCTCTGTATAACAGCCCTGTTTTCTGAAAAGAAAAACACTTGCCTGTGGATATAATCAATGAACACAGTTACTACCTCAAGTCTCTGCAAGTATCACTGGATTGTTCTGGAAGCCACAACTGAAGAGCTCACTAGGGTACAAACCTGTACAGCTGTGGCCACATCACACACACAGTTTTCTTATACATTGCCGCCATGTTTTTAATCTACATAACCCTTTTTAAAATACAGAAATGTTTATTCCCTTATAAAATAAAATACTGTGAACCTATATTCTGCAATCAGAATTAGCAAAGGAGAGGGGGATAAAAGAACTAGTTCCCGCTCCAATCTAGAATGTGGGTAATAATACAGAGAATGTTTGTGGAGCCTAAAATATCAAAGTAATGATGAGTTGAGGGGGTAAATATATAACACCTGGGGGATTTTGAAAACTATATGTGCCCTTCTCTGGGGATTTTAGTCTATTGTCGTGAGTGGGGAGTATACAGTACCACCTCAACCCACTCCAGTCTTGAAAACAAATAGCCATTGTTACCAATGGGAATATGTTCTCCCAAAGCATCTTGGGGCCAACAAACATTTAATTAATAATAATTGTTATAGTAAACATAAAATCAAATTAATATAAAATGTAAAAAGAGAACTAAGAGTGAGTTAGGTGTAACCTTTTGAGATAACTCCGTATGTTTTAACTGCATGTGTGAAGTAATGTGATTAACTATATTTTACTTAAAAGCCCACTATGTAAGCCCCGATTACCAAGGTGTAATGGGTTTAGTCCCTTTTCTGATAATTCCATCTGTCAACCTTATCAAGCCCATTTGTGACTTATGTTGGAAGTGTGATAATGAAACTGTATGATGTGACAAGTGGCCAAACCAGATATAACTAGCTGGGGAGAAGATCAAGGCAGTCTCCTGAGACTCCACTGCAGACTCCAGATTGCCCACCACAACCATTTGGCAACTGCCGCAAAGCACTCTGCCTCTCCAAGCAAGTTCGCTCAGGGCGCCACCCAAGCGAGGACCTAGATTTAGCCAGCCATTTGTCTTAACCATGAGTGAATTAATTCGGTTATTAGCTTGCTATGAGTGTCTTTGCCTGTTCAATTTACTCCTAATTACTTTCATTTTACATTGTGAATTACCTAATAATCCACTTATAACTTAATTATAACCAACTAGTTTATCATGACAATAATAAGAAGAAGAAGGATTAGAAGAAGGAGAAGAAGAAGAAAAGGAAAGAGAAGGTTTAGTAAAACTGAATTATTGTATTTCCCCATGTATAAGATGCTCCCATGTATAAGACGCACCTTAATTTTGGGGCCTGAAATTGAAAAAAAAATGTATTACATAAAGTTATTGAACTCAAGTTTTATTCATCATAAAATTCATACAACTTCTCATCACTGTCAAAACTCCTATCCATTAGCTTGTCCTTATCTATGTCTGATGAAGAATCACTGTCTTCAACAATGAGCACAAAAACAAGCATGAAAGAGTGGGGAAATGCAAGTAAAATAACTTACAACCACTGTATAAGACATACCCAGTTTTTAGAGACAGATTTTTCAAAAAAGGGTGTGTCTTATACTGGGGAAATACAGTAGTTGTTCAGGAAAAAATTCCAGGGGAAATGCAAGCTATGTTCTGTCTTCCCTATTTCTCTACAATTCAGACACATGCTATCAGGCAAGTCTCAAGTTCCCAAGGAACCTTTTTCAAGAGCAGTTAGACACGCTTCTCCCAGGATGCAGTGTTTATAGGCAGCAGCATGGCTCAGCTCCACATGTTGGGTAGTGAAGGGGGAGAGCTCTGCATCTGGAAGGTATATGCATGGTCAGAACAGTTCACTGCTCTCAAACAGCATGTGCGGTGAAACAGCTCCCAGGGAAGATTACCTGCTGCTCATTATCAGTTGACTTCAACCAGGACAAAGAGGCAACTAGAAGTCTATTCTTGTTGATAGTCTAGGGCCCAGATTCTACTGCCATGCTTCAGGCACCCCAAAGCCTATATGAAGTGTGGCCACATCTACTGTCACTTTTTTAAAAAGTTTTTATAGAATTTGTTGGGTGACATCGGTTAGTAAAATTATATAGGTTTCAAAATTATGTAGATTACAGTTTTATAATACATCATCTATTTCCCCTCTACTCTACCCTCCCCCAACCCTGTATCTCTCCTGAATTCTCCACATTGCTGTGTATGTAAGTTTTCTTCTTTGCTTAATCCCTTCACCTTTTTCACCCGGCCCCCAACCCCTCCCCTGACAGCTGTCAGTCTGTTCTCAGTATCTATGAGTCTGTTCCTGTTTTGTGTGTTACTTAATTTTGTTCATTAGATTCCACATATGAATGAAATCATATGGTACTTGTCTTTCTCTGATTGGCTTATTTCATTTAGTATAATAATCTCCAGGTTCATCTACGTTGTAGCAAAAAGTAAGCGTTTCTTCTTTTTATGGCTGAGTAATATTTCACTGCGTAAGTATACCATAGCTTTTTTATTCACTTATCTACTGATAGGCACTTGGGCTGTTTCCAGTTCTTGGCTATTATAAATAACACTGCAATAAACATAGGGGTGCATATATTCTTTCAAATTGGTGTTTTGAGTTTCTTTGGATATATTCCCAGAAGTGAAATTGCTAGGTCAAAAGGCAGTTCCATTTTTATTTTTTGAGGTTTCTACATACTGCTTTCCATAGTGGCTGCACCAATCTGCATTCCCATCAACAGTGCACAAAGGTTCCCTTTTCTCCACATCTTCTCCAACATTTGTTGTTTTTGTGGATTGATTGATGGTAGCTATTTTGACAGGTGTGAGACAATATCTCGCTACATTTTTAATTTGCATTCCTCTGTTACTTAGTGAGATTGAGCATCTTTTCATATATCTATTGGCCACCTCTATGTCCTTTTTGAAGAAGTGTCTATTGAGGTCTTTTGCTTATTTCTTAATTGGATTATTTGTTTTTTGATGTTGAGTTTTATAAATTTCTTGTAAATTTTGGGTATCAAGCCTTTATCAGATGTACAGGCAAATATGTTCTCCCACTCAATTGTCTGAGAAGCTCTTTAAAATTGAAGGAGAAATAAAGAGCTTCTCAGACAATACTGTCACTTCTTTTTAAGAGCGTTGTTATTCTAGGTACAGAGTAGGTGAAGAAATGTCACTCCATTTATGAGAAGTATATAAGTAAAAAGAGTGGTACAGGAGCAAGGAGTAATCCCTGAAAGGAAACAAAAATAATAAGAGCATGGGGATGAGTAATTGATTTAGTGGCTCAAGAAAAAAGAATATGAAATTCTTTGCTGAGAAGAGACAATCAAGCTCAGAAGGTCTGGAGATGCTTTTAGAAGATGCAACCTACGCTAACTTCTGCCCAAGAGGTTGAGGGCTTCCACCAGAGCGCCTCAACTATACCTAGAAAACCTGCCGGTTTCTGATGAGCCGAGGCTCAGTACACGCACCAAATACCCCTGACTCCCATCTGGGACTGTCCTAGGTATCATGGCAGACCAAAAAAAAAAAAAAAAAAGCTTGGGGAAGCTTAAGCCAGCTCTTCAAGCTTCCACTCTGAAATGTCATCAGTCACTCTTTCTCACAACCCATTAGCCAAAGCAAGTCCCACAGCAACCTTGCAATGAAGCAGGAAAATAGATCTTGCCAAAGGTGGACAAGGCACTTTGTGAAGAGGTACCAAATATTTTGAACAATAATAAAATCCACTACAGCACCCATCTAATGATGACACTCTCCTGGAACAATGGAGTTGCATGGGCTCTATGGTGCCGTAGAATCAGAAACCCTGAATTCCATTCCTACTCCTTCATGACCTGCTCTGTGACTTTAGTGTCCTATGGACCACATTCTGAGAGGCTTCAGGAAAACCTGCATTTCAGAGATCCTGCCTTCATACCTTTAAAAGTACAATCCCTTAGCAGACTATGGGAAACTAGGGTCAGTTTATGTAAGTTGTGAATTTTAATCTCAACCCTTAGGGATCCAGCCCTCAAGTTCTAACAAAATAGTTTTTACTAAATTCCCTTGTGTAGTTGGGCAGAAAGACATATTTTTAAAAATAATAATTAATAAAATAAAAGCATGCACTTCAGCACTGCTGCTTTTAACTGGCCACCAAGACTGGTGCAGAGGACATCGCCCTTGAGGTTGTGGGAGAGGATTCTACTCTGTCTAGTGTCAGTATTTGGAGGATAGGATAATAAGGACCAAGTTTTCTGATCATTACAAATCTTGAAGTGCTGCTTGAAATATTACATATTTATAAAAGCATTAATGATATGACAGGAGGGTAAAGCACCATTAGGCCAAAATAGACCTTATTGTGTATATCCATTACAATTCACTTTAAATGTAAATTCCAATGACAAAAAACCATGTAAGATGTCTTCACGGGTGGAAGTAATGGGAGCTCTCACACTCATAGCCTCTTGGAATTAGGCTTACAGTCTTAGAGCTAGAAGGTTGTTCTTCCTGGCACAATCATCTTAACATAATGCTAATTATCAGAAAGAAGGGAAACGATGAATTTACCCAAACTGCCCTCAAGAAGAAAATCTAATTTTTAAATAAAATTCTCACTTCACTCAGGTATATCAGACATGTCAACCACCATTTTAAGATGCATCTGTATGCCGGGGCTATGGACCAGTTTCATGCTAAGGGTGATACTACTTCTAAAACAACTTCAATAGATGTACTTGAAAGATACATTTTTTAAAAAATCTTAAGTTCACCTGACCTGTGGTGGTGCAGTGAGTAAAGCATCGACCTGGAATGCTGCGGTCGCTAGTTCGAAACCCCAAGCTTGCCTGGTCAAGGCACATGCAGGAAGCAACTACATATGAGTTGCTTCTCACTCCTCTCCCCCACCTCTCTCCCTCCTTTCTCTAAAAATCAATAAACAAAATCTAAAAAAAAAAAATCATAAGTTCATAGTGATATTTTAAATGATGTTTTAACATTGCTTTATTGCAAAATTATTGTTATCCCAACAATAATTTCAGCCCTTTCTTTTTATAAACTGATGCTATGAATTAATTAAACTAATATAAATAATTGTTTGTTTTGTCTGTCAATAAAATGTTCAGCCCTGGCCGGTTGGCTCAGTGGTAGAGCATTGGCCTGGCGTGCAGAAGTCCAGGGTTCGATTCCCGGCCAGGGCACACAGGAGAAGCGCCCATCTGCTTCTCCACCCCTCCCCCTCTCCTTCCTCTCTGTCTCTCTCTTCCCCTCCCGCAGCCGAGGCTCCACTGAAGCAAAGATGGCCCAGGCGCTGGGGATGGCTCCTTGGCCTCTGCCCCAGGCGCTAGAGTGGCTCTGGTCGCAACAGAGCGACACCCCAGAGAGGCAGAGCATCGCCCCCTGGCGCGCAGAGCGTCGCCCCTGGTGGACATGCCGGGTGGATCCCGGTCAGGCGCATGCGGGAGTCTGTCTGACTGTCTCTCCTTGTTTCCAGCTTCAGAAAAATACAAAAATAAATAAATAAATAAATAAATAAATAAATAAATAAATAAAATGTTCAAAATGACAATACTATTGTTAACACTGATTGTAAAGACACTATATAACTTATAATTAGATTTATCATTACTTTTTTCTTTGGTTTGTCCCACTCATTATGTATACCAGGGGTCCCCAAACTTTTTACACAGGCGGCCAGTTCACTGTCCCTCAGACCGTTGGAGGGCCGGACTCTAAAAAAAACTATGAACAAATCCCTATGCACACTGCACATATCTTATTTTAAAGTAGAAAAACAAAACGGGAACAAATACAATATTTAAAATAAAGAACAAGTAAATTTAAATCAACAAACCGACCAGTATTTCAATGGGAACTATGCTCCTCTCGCTGACCACCAATGAAAGAGGTGCCCCTCCGGAAGTGCGGCCCTCGGGCGGTAGTTTGGGGACCCCTGATGTATACTCTAATCACTTTTTCTCAAGTTATGAATAATAAGTGATTTATGCTCTGGTGTTTTAATCACTTATATGATATATAGTCTATTTTAGTTTTATTTATTCATTTAACACTCAAGAAATATTTATGGAGTCCTTGATGTGTGTGTAGGTTCTTCCCTATGTGCTGAGGATAATACAGACAAAAAAGACAAAATCCCTGCCATCACATCTGCAAATACCTAGTTGCTGTAGGAGGTAACATTCACAGGTTCCAGGGACTAAGATGTGACCATTTTTCGGCCTCCCACGGTTCCTAGTGGGAGAGCACCTTGCGTGTAAGGGACAGCGAGAAGGCCAGTGTGGCTAGAGCTGAGCAAGCCACTTAGGTGAGTGGGAGGAAGTGAAGACTGTGCCAAAGGTGGCAGGCGGGTCTCACAGGCCTGCTGGGCCATATGTTAGCGAAAAGGTGTACAACAGCAAAGCGGCACGATGTAACTTCAGCTTTAATAGAATCTCCCAATGCTATGCTACTAACAGAAGGCAGGAAACAAGCGAGGATAGGGCGGGGTGTATAAGGATGCTGTATCAATATAAGAGAATCTCGTGCTTTGGCCGGGTGATAGTGTGACATGGTCGGACTCTGGTGATACAACCAAATTCTACGCATATTTTAAACAGATGTACCAGAAGCTTAAATGTGAACTATGAGAGAGAGAGAGAGAGAGAGAGAGAGAGAGATAATGGTCAATGGTGACCCCAGTGTATGACCCCTGAGCTCCTGAGGGACCATTGCTGAAACAGAAAGAAGAGAAGCAGGTTCTTGGGGAGATCAAAAGAACAGTTTACGAGATGTTAAAGTTTGAGAAATCCAAGCCGATATGTCAAGTTCATATACAGATGTAGTTAAATTCTTTAATGTATTGTATTAGAAAGTTTTCAGAACTGTTATTTGTAATAAAAAGCAGTAGCTTTCAGTAATTAATTTTGTTTTTAATTTTAATTTAATTTTATTTACTTATTGACTATATTAGGGTGACATTGGTTAACAAAACCATACAGGTTTCAAGTGAACAACTTAATGGAACGTCATTAGTACACTGCCCTGTGTGCCCATCGTCCCAAGCAAAGTCTCCTTCTGTCCCCCTCCCCCCACCTTTGGCCTCTGGTTATCACCACACTGTTGTCTGTATCTTTGGTAACAACATTCAGTTACTGGAGGGTAAAGGAAGATGCTTAAAAAATGCAAGCAGCCTAATCACCATAGTGATGTCCAAGAATCTTTTACAGTCCTTGTCCGTAGTGACTCAACATACACTTGTCTGACCTGTGGTGGTGCAGTGGATAAAGTGTCCACCTGGAAATGCTGAAGTCGCCGGTTCGAAACCCTGGGCTTGTTTGGTCAAGGCACATATGGGAGTTGATGCTTCCAGCTCCTCCCCCCTTCTCTCTCTCTGTCTCTTCTCTCTCTCTCTTTCTCTCTCTCTCTCTCTCTCCCTCTCCTCTCTAAAATGAATAAAAAAAAATCATACACTTGTATGTTCCCTTATGTATGGGCATCCTTGCTGGATAAACCTCGGCTGGTTTTCCTTGTAAATAATGGACAGAAAACTTGTAGTATTGTTATTGAGAATCTTTCAGATGTGGCACCCAGAACTCTTGGTTTTAAGTTTGAGGCAAACTACCATGGACTTCAATATTACAGACTGAGAAGAACACAAGACATATGTTCTTCAAACAGTTTTTTTCAACTCAGCCTCAAACTGGCTACATCCTTTATCGATAATCCTGTCTTACTATCACAGTTTTCACTTTTATCTTTCCTCATTTGCAACACTACCACGTTTTCCCTCTGAGCACGCAATGGACTTGGATAAATATGTGTACTACACATATTTTAAAAAGGCTTCCAGAAGGGATGATGCATGAATAAACCCTTGAAGAATGAGCAGTTGACAGCTCAACAAAAAAGAAAGCAAATGTATTCTAAGCAGGGGGAACCATCAGCAAAGACTTGGAGGATGAAATCACCTCGAATCATTCTTGAAACTCCCCCAGGGGTCCCCAAACTTTTTACACAGGGGGCCAGTTCACTGTCCCACAGACCTTTGGAGGGCCAGCACATACAGTGCTCCTCTCACTGACCACCAATGAAAGAGGTGCCCCTTCCAGAAGTGCAGCAGGGGGCCGGATAAATGGCCTCAGGGGGCCACATGCGGCCCGCCGGCCGTAGTTTGGGGACGCCTGCCCTATATCCTTCAGTTACATCTCTATCAGAGAACAGTGATACCAGCTGAGGCCTGAGAGAGGTGTGGGATCTGGATGGCGAAGGATTTTTAAATGTCATGCAAAGAGTTTTATTTTAGAAAAAATGTGGAATCACCGAATTGCTTTACGCTTCAATGACCAGATTCGATTTGCATATCACTAATGGGCTGTGTAAGGGGGCGCTCTCTCTGCCTGTCCCCTTGACTTGGCTCCTGATTAGTTAGCAATGCTGTTCCCAAGATACTCTAGCTTTGGGTGATTACTTCTAGCTTCTTGTAAATCCTGACCCTTCTGCAGGAGGAATGGGAAGAATTTTTGCTCTATCATCTGAAACAGTGCCATAGTAAACACTGTCGAGCACTACCACTTGAAACCTACCGCATTAAGTATTGTGAGAAATGGAGAAATACATTTACAATATGTATATTGGAAAGCAATCACTACTCAAAATTTGAATATTAAATGATTTTTAATGAGTTTAAACTGTCAATATTAAGCTCTTATGGGCCCTTTTCCCCAATGGAGGTTCATGAAATAGATCCTCTGATGGCTTTAAGTCTACATTAGTTCATCAGCATTTGTCAAATGAACACAGACATCCCCAGGCTCTCTCCACCAAAGTGCCTTAAATCTCCTAACTGGTTTTTAAAAGATGATATAGGAGGACAGGAAGGTCTTAGTGTGGATTAATGCTAGTCAGGAAAGAAGGAAGGAGTTTGAAAATAATTTTTATAGGAGAGTAAGTTCTGTGATGATGCAGTAGACATGCAGCTTCAAGAGGCATAACAGATACTTAATCATGTCTCTCCCTGCAAGGCAAGTAAGCCAAGTCTAAGAGGGTGAGGAAACCCTAAGGTTTAGTCCAGAATGGCTTCAATGTCCAAGGGGACCTATTGATGGAAACTGGTCAGAGTACGACACCAAACTCACGGGTAGTTGTAGTTTCCACATGGGAGTCCAGATCGTTCTTCCGAGAGACTTTATAATGATGCAAGAATACCGGAAGCTGCAACCCAGTTCTTGCAGCACCAGGAACTGGGCGAGGAGATAACAGATTATTTCCTCATTTTAAAAACGTGTTGGGAAGAAACTTCTAATAAACCTATATTATAATAAAAATTAATAGTGATAGAGTGCTTACTTTGCATCATGAGTGTTTCTAAGTACTTGCATACAAGAACTTTATGAGGCTGATACTATAATTATTATCCTTAATTTACCTATAAAGATACGGAGGCACAGAATGGCGAAGTAATTTACTGGTGGTGACATAGTAGGTGACAGTTCCAGAATTTGTACCCAAACAGTCTGGCCCACTGACTACATGTATTTATCCACCAAACTCAATGTAAAATTTCAAACAAAAGTATACTAACAAATAAATGAAAATTCTTATTTCTTTCCACCCTACTTTTCTCTGACTTTTTTTTTTTTTTTTGGCCAATGGTAAAAATTTAGAATTTATTTTTACCATTATAAAATCAAGATGATAAAATGCACTTGATTAGAAATGAATTATTATGGTTTTTGGCCTCTATCATTGTATAAGTAATGTTATATGCCATCAGTATTTTTCCAGTTCAGTACAAGATGATTTATGAGACACAGCCCTGTGAGTCTGTGTTAGCTCCTGAGCGCCCCCTCCTGGGGTCAGCGGCAGCAGCTCCGCAGCAACATGCCCTGGGGCCTGTGACTGCACAGGCATCACCTGGTAACTTCATTATAATATTGCCTCTGTGAAAATCGCTACCAAAAGGAGGCAACTTCGGTACAAACTGAAAAAAATGGTCAATTTGTGATGTGAGACCATGCTTTGGCAGCTCACATTTACTGTGATTCCAGTAGAAGTCAGAGCTTTTGCAAATATTTTTGGGGTTTTGACTTGGGGGGTTCCTAGAAATCTAACACATATTCCCTGGGCCTGTCCAGCTCTGCTCGGTGGGCATAAAGCTCTCTAGGGAGAGCCAGGAGACTTAGGTTCTTGTCTCAAACTTGCGATCACTCAGATCGATCACTTTTCTTTCCTGAGCATCGATTCTCTGTTTGCAGATTTCAAAAGTGCTGACCCCTACAGCCCTGTTCACCGCTGAGATTTTGGCCCTGAGGGCACAGACAGCCATGCGCAGACTGTGTCTTCACACCCCCTCCCCAAAGTGTTTCGGCTCACTTTTGTCTTCAGCGTCCCGCGGCTTCTCTCACCACGTGCGAGGGAACGGAGGCAGTGTCCACAGTGGGGTCTGTTTTTTTTAATCCATTGGTAAACAGGTATTGACCTCCTGTTAGTGCGGAGTGTCTGGACAGGCTCTGAGACAACCGGGAGGACCAAAGCGCCGTCCCCACCCCCGGGAACTCAGTCTGGGACGGCATAGTATCGCCTTTGTTTACAGCCTGAAGCAATCGCCCCTTTACTACAGGACACCCTATCCGTCAGCCTTCGGTTCTCTTGCTAGAATAAAATCCTGCGCTCTTCGCTCACCCACAAGTGGTTCAGAGGTAAAGGTTTCTTAAAATTATAGACACATGGAATTTTTCCAGTTCCCTTTTTATTAACTTAATTGCATTGTCTTGAGCAACGTGGTCTGTATGGTTCCGATCATTTTCTGAGGCTACAGTTGTTCTTTCTTATTACTCTTTTCTGTATTTAGTTTTTAAACATTTATATTGAATCTATTTAGAGAGATAGTATACTATCATAATTAAAGCCTCAGACTCTAGAGCCAGATCTGAATTTGAATCCGTCTGTGCTAGTTACAGATTTCTAAATTAGACAGATGAAAAACAAATTAGCGGCTGCCAGGGGTGAGCAATGAAGGGACGGGGAGAGGGTGACTAGGAAGGGGTAGCTTGAGGGAGCGTGGCAGTGAGGGGCAAGTTGTGTATCTTGGTTGTGGTGGTGGCTCTGTGAATCTACACACACACAAATTAATGCATACAAAACTGGTAAAATCTGAATAAGATTTGTGAATGCATTAACTTCCTGGCTTTGGTATTGTGTTATTACTACTGGGGGAAACAGAGAAAAATACATGGGACCTCTCTGTATTATTTTTTGTAACTTCCTGTGAACCTATAATTATTTAAAAATCAAAAATTTCTTTAAAAGGATCTTGGAACATTTAGAGTATGCCATAGATGTTATTTAATATTATTTTTGCCATAGCTATTTCTCAAGTTTTTCTGCATTTAACACATATTAATTTTAAAATTAAATAAGCAGCCCTAAATGTCATTTTTTAATAAAAAAGATTATACCTTAACAAAGTTACAAATTGTTAAATATAGAGGATCTATGAGTCCCTTGTGCATTGTTAAGAAGGTTAGTTTTTGCTAGCTAGTGTCATTTTGTATATACCTTTAAAAACAATTTTTTATTGATTTATTTTAAAAAGACAGAACAAGGAAGTGGGGGGAAGCATTCATTTACAGTTCCACTTAGTTGTGCATTTATTGGTTGCTTCCCATGTGTGTGCTGACCAGGGATCAAACCCGCAGCCTTGGCATTTCAGAGATGGTTCTCTAACCGACTGAGCTAACAGGCTGGAGCCTGCCCCTTTTGAATTCTGATAATATACAGAGGCATGTATAAGGAAGCCCTAAATCCTGAGTCTGGAACTTTTGGTAAACCAGATACAGGAAACTCTGGAATAGTAACTGAGAAATCACATCCAGCAAGTGGAACTCAGTGATATTGATGAGTGACTTCTATTCCCAGGACATCCCTCAGCGGGAACAGTCATTGCTATCTCCCAGTTACTTAGGCTGAAAAAGACAGTGTCATGGTTTCCAGGGGGGCTTTGGAGACCATTGTGTGCAGTCTTTGCATTTATAGTAAGAAACTGAGGGCCAGGGAGAAGCTTCCTGACCAAGATCAGTGACCTTGAATCAAGAACAGAGCTGCCAAATCACTGATTCAAAAGAAGATATGCACCCCCATGTTTATTGCAGCATTGTTTACAATAGCCAAGGTCTGGAAACAGCCCAAGTGTCCATCAGTGAACGAGTGGATTAAAAAGCAGTGGTACATATACACAATGGAATACTACACGACTGTGAAAAAGCAGAAAATCTTACCTTTTGTGACAGCATGGACAGACCTGGAGATTGTTATGCTAAGTGAAATACGCCAGGCAGGGAAAGAAAAATATCATATGGTTTCACATATATGCAGAATCTAATGAACAAAGTGAACTGAGGAACGGAATGGAGGCAGAGGCATGGTCACAGAGACCAGAGGGACAGCTGTCAGAGAGAAGGGGGATGAGGGGATGGGATTAGAGAAGGTAAAGGGATTAGTGAAACTATCCATACATAACACAGAGGTACAGATAACAGGACAGCAAATCCCAGAGGGAAGGGGGGAGGGAGTCAGGGGGAGGGGAGCAAAGGGGGTATAAAAAGGGACACAGGGGTGGGGGTGAGGGAGTTATATTCAGTGAGACACTTGAATCCATGTAAACACAATAAATTAAAAATTAGTTTAAAAAAATAAAGAAGAGAGCTGCTTGTCCTGGATCTCACTGTGGTGGGGCCCTTACCAGCAGGGTTTGGATGATGCCATTTCCCCACAACTACTGAAGGTCACTGAGAATGAAGAGGAAATGAAGGTTTAGGGGGCATTCTGGAGGCATTGAAAGGGAGTGGAGAGGTGTCCAGGTACAGCCAGTCCACACCTGGTGCCAGGGATCCAGAGCTCAGGGCACCACTGTGACATAGATGGTGAGCTGCATGGCGTGCCCTGTTGGCTCCCTCTCTACATTCAGAATTTGACACTTGGACTCAAAGAGAGTTCCAGGTCTGAAATCTGAAACTCTTTTCATAAACTGTGTTGTACCGTTAAAAAGCTGTGCATCGCCTGACCAGGTGGTGGCGCAGTGGATAGAGCGTCAGACTGAGATGCAGAGGACCCAGGTTCGAGACCCCGAGGTCGCCAGCTTGAGCACAGGCTCATCTGGTTTGAGCAAAAATCCCACCAGCTTGAACCCAAGGTCGCTGGCTAGAGCAAGGGGTTACTTGGTCTGCTGAAGGCCCATGGTCAAGGTACATATGAGAAAGCAATCAATGAACAGCTAAGGTGTTGCAAAGCGCAATGAAAAACTAATGATTGATGCTTCTCATCTCTCCGTTCCTGCCCGTCTATCCCTCTCTCTGACTCTCTCTCTGTCTCTGTAAAAAAAAAAAAAAAAAAAAAAAAAGCAAGCTGTGCATCGGGGACATGAAGATGGGGCGTCTTTTTGTTCATTTGTTCATTCATCCGCCAACACACAAAAGTCATACGTGCTAGTTAAGCTCCTGACTGCAAAGGTACCAGAAGGTAAAATGCTCCGTTTCCATTCCTGCCACTTTACTAGGCATGTGTTTTTAGGCTCTCCTTTCTGAATCTCAGTTTCTTCGTCCACCAAGTGAAATTTTTACTTCCTTAACTGGCAAGATTGTGGTTAAGATTAAGTGAGCTCTTAGAAATGAAAGCCACTGGTGATCTGTAACCCTCTAGTGTTCTGTTAGGGATTGGCCTCTTTTGCCTGAGAATTGAGATATGACCACCTTATTTTCAAGGAGAACTGCAAACCTGAAACTCAAAGAAATGACTTTCAGAGTGGAAATTTACTCACCCCAGTAGGTCTCCAAAGGAGAGGTTTTGGGGCCAGAGAACCTCAAATCACATCCTATAAGGCCACCAGCCAATTCCGTGGGATGGCTTTGCTGAG
This sequence comes from Saccopteryx bilineata, assembly GCF_036850765.1. NCBI lineage: Eukaryota > Metazoa > Chordata > Mammalia > Chiroptera > Emballonuridae > Saccopteryx > Saccopteryx bilineata. Next base: position 66,078,297 of record NC_089497.1, on the reverse strand, counting down.
ATGAAGAGGGTTAGGGGAAGGGAACAGAAACAAAGGCATAGGAGGAGGCCAACTAGGGAAAAGTAGCACTGACCCATTTACACCTTCTTACTTCACTCGAACCAGAGATAGTGGCGCCTTAGCCACCACCGCTTGGCCTACCCTGCCACCTTGTGGCTGTTTCCTAGACTGCACTAGTAGACCGACCTCCTAAAATTTAGGTGTCCAAGGAGCTATAAAAAACTAACTGGAGCCTAAATCACACACTCACTCCCTCGCTGCAAACCTGTACATATGGTTTTCCAGAATGATGAAATTCAGGGATGTCTGATTTTGAAGGAGTTCCTGAATAGGGATAGTGGGGGCGAGTCGGAGGAAGAGGACATGCTGAACGGTGGGTGTGGTGTATGCAAAATCATATGTTTGCAAAATGATACATTCCTCCCTGTGACTTAAAGTTAGGGAGCATCAGATATAAATGGTAGGAGATGAGTTGTAGTTTCACTATCAGAAAATATATGTGTGAAACCTCAAACCAGGTGTGCTGAGAAAAAGATAGACACAGGCCACCCCTGAAATTCAGCTCAGTTCAGGGGTACAGGAGCTGTAACCCTAAACAAAATAGCCCCAGAAATCCATGGTCATACCTTCCTCTCCTGAGATTCATACCAAACCTGTACTCCTGACCTCTTCCTATGGTCAAAATCAATTTGTAAATGGGTTAGTATCTTAGAGAATAGCAAGCTTGTAAGGGACCTTAGAGTCTTCTAGCCTACCCCTCAAACCCTGCCCCAACTCAACGTGACTGCCAACTTATTGTGAATCTTCTGCTTAGTCGTCCAGTGATGAGCTAAAAACTCATTCCATCCTTAGGCACCTGATCAGAAACCCTTGATTCTATGCAGTCGAGTTCTGCCTCAAAACCTCCATTTTGGTAGCAGGGACAACATGCAAAGAAGAGGTGAGAACGGGGCCACTCTTGAGAGCATGCCACCAGTCCCCTTCTCACAAACAATCCCTGTCATGGGTTGAATTGTGTTTCCCCAAAATAAAAATTAAAAAAAAACACATTTATATGTTGGAGTCCTAACCCTTCCACCCGACAATGTGACCTGATTGGGAAATGGGGTGGTTGCAGGAACGATTGGTTAAGATGAGTCACTCGGGCAGGCCCTGGCCTACGCCAATGTGATTGCTATCCATATACAAAGGGGAAAGTCAGACCCAGAAGCACGTGCACAGAAACAACACCACGTGCAGATGATAGCAGAGATCAAGGCGATGCTTCTCGGGTTGGGGATGAAGGCATGCCAAGGGGTGCCAGCAAACCCCCGGAAGCCAGGTGAGAAGACGGGAATAAGAGTCTTCCTCGCAGCCCTCAGAAGGAACCAAATTGTGCACACCTTGATCTGACTTCTGGCCTCCAGAACTATGAGACTATACATTTCTGTTGTCTGAGTCACTCCGTTTGTGGCGCCTCGTCCCCGTGGCCCTAGCAAACTGAATGACCTCCAGAGATGGCTCCTACTGGCGACTTCAAGGATTATAGCTCTGTCCTGACAGAAGGGGGCGCTGCAGTTCCACAGAAGGACAGAGAGTTGCTTGAAAGCCTGGAGAAGGCTCCTGCCCTGCACTGCCCTGCCCCAAAAGAACAACTGCCATTCTGAGCACACCCCTCTCAAAGCCCCTGAATCCTCAGGAATGTCACTTATTAGCTACAGTACAGCTCTTGTGTTTCTTTGTGATTTTACTTCCATATTTTTCCATGTTTGGTATTCCCAACTTGACTGCTTACTCCTTAAAGGCCGGGATGAAGTCACAAGCCAAACTGAGAGTCAGGAGAACTCTTCAAAAAAAAAAATGTTTTTGGTATGACCTTTTGAGCAAGTCCCCTTTCCTGTCTAGCCTGGCTTCCTCATTCATAGAAGAGAATTGTAATCAGCAAGGCCCCTCCAGTCACAATGAGCTGTGATTCTGACTCTAAGCATGCTTGTTATTTGACCAACCTGCCTGCTTGGTGTGAAGAAGGCAAGGAGAGACCCAGGGAACTCATCTCTTAGATGTGCTGAGAAGCCAGTAATTGCTATTGAATGAGTCAGACTCCTCTAATAGGAGACTAACCCCAGGGCTTAGGGGGTAATACAGTGGTTCAGGGGCTCCCAGATCCCTATGTCCCCTCCCTAGACTCAAGGCCCTCTGTTTCAGTAACCGTCTTCCTAGAAGGGCCACTTCCTTAGTAAGCACTGAGGCTTTCTTCTCTTCCATTGAAAGTGTGTGGCTCTGGACACTGTATTGCTCACGCCCACACAGGACTGAAGGCCTCTTAGAAGCCTCCTGCAATGGCTCTGGGGCTTGGAAGAGCATTGTTTTTGCAAGTGCTTACAGTATTTGGGGTAGACCACTTTTTGTGTCTTACTTTGGAGGGATTCCAGCATGCTGCAGCCTCTACTATTAAGAAGCCTAGATTCAATTTAAGAGCATATAAAGGTCTTCCCAATGACGACACCCCAGAGGCCTGGACAGCTATGTGACCTGTGCTCTTCGGTTCCAGGAAACAGAGACTCACATAGGCCAGGCCAACTATGGTGGGTGGTGTAGGAATAGAGGCAGGGACATTATTATAAAATGGTTATAAGAGGGATGGAATCTTCTAGAAATCTAAGACCAGAAACCCCTAATCAATGACAAGCTTCCTAGAACTTGATACTGGAAGGTCATTCTTGTTCCAAACCTCCTTGTCCTGGGCTCGCATTCCAGCACCATTCCAGTGACCCAGCTGCTGCTCTGCAGGGGTCAGCTTCTCTCAGCTTCATGTTCCTATGCTCATTCTCTTAGTGTTTTCCGGAAACGCTGCTGGTAGAACACGAAATACTTTCTAGAAGGCACATGAATGAATGTTTTAAATTTTTGATGCTATTTACTTTAGTTTATACCTGGGGAAAATATACCTAAAACGTGAATTGATTGAAAAAAAAAATACAGTTGTCCTTCGCCATATCACGGTTCACTTTTCGCAGTCTCATTGTATCATAGATTTTTAAATTGTATATATCTAATTTTGTTTTGTGGATTTTTCGCTATATCACGGGATTTTGTGATATATAAGTATTTTTGTATACTTATTATTTTAATCATTTTGTGACAAAATAAGTGTGGGAAAGGTTAATAACAGTGTGGGAAAGGTTTATAAGAGTGTGGGAGGGTTTATAAAGCTTTAAAATTAGGCCTGACCTGTGGTGGCGCAGTGGATAAAGCGTCGACCTGGAAATGCTGAGGTCGCCGGTTCGAAACCCTGGGCTTGCCTGGTCAAGGCACATATGGGAGTTGATGCTTCCAGCTCTTCCCCCTTCTCTCTCTCTGTTTCTCTCTCTCCTTCTCTCTCTCTCTCTCCTCTCTAAAAATGAATGAATAAAATTTTAAAAAAATAAAATAAAATAAATAAAAAAATTAAAAAAAAAAAAAGCTTTAAAATTATATATAAATAATAAAATAAATATAAGGTTGCTACTTGGCAGATTTTCGCCTATCTCAGGGGGTTAGGAACCTAACCTCCGCGATAGATGAGGGACCACTGTAGTACATGACCACTCACGTGACGCTACAGCCAAGTCATGCAGGTGGACCACAAATGACCGAAGCTTGAGAAACACTGGGCTGGCTGGTTGTTTTCATGTTTCACTACAAATTACAAGCACACGTCATCTTCGGGGGCCAACCTAGCACCCCCTATTTAGGCAGCACTTGACATGCCACACATAGTTGGCCACAGACCAGGCCGTGGTTGGTTGGCTTTGGGTCCAGTGTGCATCCTTAGACAAACCAGCGGTCAGGGAGGTGGGTCACGTGATACGGACTCTGGCTGCCAGTTCTGACTCCAGCAGGGGCTGAGTGAGTGCAAAGCAGGTTCTTGTGGAACAGTTTCTGTGGGTGGGTGCAGTTTGATGTGTTTTTAGGGGCCCCCAGTTCAATTGTGACTCCTGGGGCACTGCCTGTGGCCTGGAGTTTCTGAGGTGGGTGTGTGGTTTCCACTCCCTGTCACCTCTGCTAATGGGGGGGTGGCTATGAGAATTGAATGTGATCATTGACACAAAAGTGCTTTGAAAATCATAAGCACCTCACAAAGGTAAGACGTCATTATCCCTGCTTAATACAGTTATTACTTTGAGTGACAGAGAGAGAAATGGGAACCCAGATCCCAGCTCATGTTCCTCAAGAAAAGAAGATGATTGAAGTTTTCCCAGTTTCACACCAGTTGTGCGAACTCAGACTAGTTGGCCGCTACTTGGCTGCAGTAACCTCAGACAAGTCCCTGTCTCCGTGTCCTTATTTCTAAAACGGGAACATTTGTCTCTGTTCCTCCTTCTCTCGGGCTGGGGTAAGGAGCAGAAGCCTGGCTCGGCTCTCTGTCCCAGTGTGCCCCAGCGCGCCTGTGACGGTCGACCAGTTCCTGCCTGGCTCCTGCCTCAGTCCTGTCATGGGTGGATGACAGATCTGAATTAAGTGATCCTTATCATCCCGCATCCCTTCCAGCTTCTAAGCAGCTCTGCCTAATTCTAACCACCCCGTGACTCTGGGTTTTACCCTTCAACTACCACCCTGGTCCTGAGAAACCTTCCCCTTAAAAATCCCACAATGTAGAGAAAAACCTCAGGCGCCCCTGTTTTGAAAGTTATGTATTTGTGAAAAGTTGCATTCACGTCACGCTTTTGTAATAAAAATTCTCTATTCCCTTTGCCCCAGCTTATCTGTTTAGAGATTGTTTGCTTTTTACTTGTTATTGATTGTCAATTGGCTACAGTTACTCATTCTTTGATCTTCCCTTTTGTTTGAACTTGAAGCCACCCACACTGTCTGCCTCACCCCTAGTCTCTTTATTAAACAGTAATGATATATAAACAAACCCAGAGTCCCTCAGGGAGCCAAGAGGGCCCTGGGGCCAGCCTGTGAATTATCATTCCTGAAGCTGTCTGTTTTTGAAGTTCTTTTGCCAAGTTTCTATGGGAGCCGAGGGATCGTTTTCTCCTTTTTCAAAGAGCAGGGTGAGCTGAGGCCTCGAGCTGGCAAGTCCTTTAAAGTCAGTTTCAAAGGAAACCTGAGCTGGAAGGCCATGCGGCTGGCAGAGGGTGGTGTGACTTTCTGAGGCTCTCTCTGGGGCTTTGGGTGGTCAGCTCCCGTAAGCTTCCCAGCACGTGCTCAGAGCCTGCTGCAGAGGCACTGCCAAGGGACACCGCCCCCGGCCAGGGCCTGAGGGCCCAGGGAAGGCTCTGTGCCGTGTCCCCGCCCCACTGCCAGGTAGGAACAGGAAGGGGGCGCTGTGCCGACTTTCTCCTCCGGGCCAGGGGCCAGGACCACACTTGTCCTCACCATTCTTAGGTCTCATCAATCAAACTTGATCCTTGGGGTTTTTTGAGGTAAAAGAACACTGGGTGCCAAAGTAAGCTAGGTGAAATTTATGTCTGAATCGTGGAATCATAAGCGATCTAGAGAACCCAACCCCTTCATGGGTAGGTTGGGAAGAGGACCCAGAGGATAACGATTGTGCCCAATCAGACAGGAGGAGGTGGCTGACCTCCACCTCAGAGTTCTTTGGGCAAGAGTACTTCTACAGGAATGGAGGTTTGCTTGGCTAGTATCCATTTATAAAGCTTCCAAGTCTATAGATGTTTGTCAACCACTCAGCAGATACCAAAAATACACCAAGGCTGAGAAATCTCTGACTGGGGCCAGAGGCCTTCAAACCATCCCCTGGACCCATGCAGAGAGAAATTGTTTATGAAGCCAGGAAGCAAAATGGACTCTCTCACATCCCAGAACGGGCAAATTCTCCAAAGCCCGGAGGAGGAAAAGACTCATATACCCTTGTGTCAGAAAGGCTAGAACTATAGTAATCTAAAGCTTTGCCTAGAGCTCTGAGTGAAGCAAACAAACAAAGAGAAGGGAACCAGCCAGAGGTGAGCGGTCTACCCAGAACCCCCCACCAAATCTCTTCCTGACCAGGGCTGGAGTCTGCAGTCGGCTCTGGTGCTGGGAGCCAAGGTGGGTCCCTGCCCAGCGCCCAGGAGCAAGCCCCAACCTCAGCCTTTCCAAGACTTCCCCAGCCAGCAGCTGCTACCCTCGCTAAGCACTTCCCACTAGGTTCAGAGAAGGGAAGAACAGACCCATTCAAGTCCCGATTCCAACACAAGGAAAGACTTGACTTTTCAACATTTTATTCTTGTATTTGTACAGCTATATTTTACAACGTGGTAATGCAGTTTAGACACAGCCAAACCCTGTCTCCGGAGTAGTTATAACACAAGCATGATGCAGAATGTGATGGATGAGACAAACATTCCCAAAGAGAGCTTAGTTAGTGACAACTTCAAGTCCCTGTGTCTGCCTACACTTCAGAAAGGGATGGCGTGCTCGTCCATCGTTGAAAACTTCCATGTAAAAGGCACCGTAGGACACGTTGTATTAGTATATACAAACCGGAAACTAGAACAAAAACTACACATTTTCCTTCTGCAGCTTTTTTTGTTCTTTTTTTTTAATACACACTTTGTAAATTGTAAACCTTCACTTGCAAAAAAATACAAATACACTGAGGCATTTTAGACAAAATATTTTCTTACTTATACAGATGCAATACTTAAAATATTCTCTTAAGTGCTCTTTCTCAATAAAGATTCTCAGATCCGTGTCTGCCTGCAGATACAAAATCGAGCCTTTAACGCAACTTTATATTTTTAATATATCTTTTTTAGGTTTATATATATTTATTTTATATATATATATTTATATATTTACAACTTTGCCATATATTCCTTCACCTTTGGTTAAAAAAATTAAAGCCCTCTGTTTGATAACATACCGAAATCTCTTCTTTTAAAAGAAAACACATTTACATACAAAAGAAACATCTGTTCCCACAAAACATATACATTCCTCATTTTTGCAGACTAAGTCAAGTCAGAACCTTTGCATACTCCCCCACTTGGATATACAAAATGATTTTGCTTTTTGCTGACATGGTTCGCTTTACACATAGGAGAAGAAGCAATATTATTTTCTTAATGTTTGACGGCAGTGAGGGAAGGGGAGCTGTCTTGGCTCCCGGTCCCCACGCCCCGCCCCCCACCCCCCACCCCCAGCTATGATTTTGCACTAGTGGATGAAAGAGGCACTACATCATGGGATGAACATTGTTACAGTATCCTTCGGGTAGATTCTGAGAAGGGGGCTCGAGTGGAAAGCATCAACACTCCATGCTTCAGCAGGCTTTGGGGAGCTCCGGGGGCAGGTCAGTGGCAGACACGCGGTATTGCACCTTGGTGTTGGTGATGGCGCCATGCTTCTGGCGCAAGTGAAGACGCAGCTGGCTTTTGTGACGGAAATGCAGGTTACACTTCTCGCACTGAAGGAAAACCAGAGGTAAACTGTTAGCTGTCACCGACTCAAGAAACCTGTCATTGTTCAGAGACCCAGAGAAAGAGCTTCTCCCTGAGAATGTCAGGGCAGATCTTCCTTCTCCATGGCCAGGTTAAGGACCCATCTGAATCCAGGGTCCAACTAAGGGACTAATAAGCTTTATGCAAATATTTCTCTGCTCCTTCCAAAATGTTGTTCATACTTTTCTCCTGCTTAAGCTATCTCTCCTGACTTAATTCCGTAAACTCATGGCTCATCCAAAAATGCAGTTCAGATGCAAACTTCCCTAAATTTAATAATCTCTCTAGAATGAAGAGAATCTCTCTTTCCTTTGAAACCTCTGTAAGATTTTTAGCCTTGCCTTATCAGGTGAGGGATGATTTGACAGCAGTGACCACTTCTTACTAAACTTTATCATCGTCCTAGTATCTAGCAGAATACACCTTAGGCAATTATACATTAAATGTAAACACATTTGGACAAACAGTCTACAAAAGTCTGAATTTGTGAAAATTATCGAGTCTAAGATAGTCCTTAAAAATGCAATTACTGGATATTCCTTCTTAGTGTGCATACTTCAGGTGAGCTAACAAGGCCTCACCAAGTAGTGCTGTTTCTTTCTTTGATTCAATGGATGGATAGTAACAATTTTAGTGGACAAGTTACTTAAAAGTAAACTGAATGACTAAATGGGGTAATCTGGGTGCCATCCTGTAATAGGAAACGGACAATTTTGGTAAAAAGTAAGAAAATCCAAATAAAGTATGGACTTTGGTTTATTCTAACATCATTATGGGTTCATTAGTTGTGACAAATATATCATCTAATGTAGATGCTAAGAGCAGGGGAAACTGGGTGCACATGGGAACTCTATACCCCTTGGCAACTTTTCTCTAACTTTAAAACTATTCTCAAATAAAAGTACAATAAGATATGTTCATACAGAGAATATGTATTTAAAGTAAAAATGGAAATAAGTTCAGAGAAATCCAAACTAGAACGAATAGGGGAGTGACTAAAAAGTGCCTTAGTCTCGGGAGAAACGGGGCTCAGCCCCGCCACCCTCTGCCGTGTGTCAGGAGGGCGTCATTTCTCTCTCTGGGCCTTGGCTTCTCTTTATGAGGGACTGAATCATACACTCTGCAGGTCACTCTTAACTCGGATATCCGTGCCTCTAAACTTCCAGCGGATGATTATAATAGCAAATATTTAGTGTCCTCTCACTGTATGCCAAGCACCATTCTGTACACTTGAGTGAATTCATTTACAAAATACAGGTCTATGGGATGGGTCCTATTACGGGCTCCTTTTACAGGTGAGGAAATTAAGGTACTGAGCGGATAACTAACGTGCCCAAGAGCAAACAGCGAGTAAGAAGATATCCACTCAAGGCCTGATAAACAAACCAATGAAAATAACCACATTTTCTGTTAACATTTGTGATGGGGGTTAACCCTTCATTGGTTTGTTCTTGTGCTCATCACTACATAGAGTGATGCCATCAGCTCATCAGAGCCAGCATCGTCCAGGCCAGTGGTTTCCACACTCGTGAGCCAGGGCCTCTCTGTTCAAATTCAGTGGAAACTGGAAAGGCACAAGAGGCTTCAGAACCTCAGTGACTAAGCACAGTTTGAACACGGCTCATCTACAGCATCCTCGTCGTCAGAAAGATAGAAAACTGCAGCCCAGTGAGGGGCTTGGGGTTTGCCCAGAGTCAGAATAAGAACCCAGCTATCTCAGCTGCCTGGCCAATAGCTTCCCCTCTACAGCAGAGATCCGCACACTCTTTCTGTAGAGCCAGACGGTAATCATTGTGGGCTTTGTGGGAAAGGTTATGTGCCCCGACATGACTCCGCTCTTGCTGCTGTGGTGTAAAAGCAACCACCGACAATACGTACACAGGGAACATGGCTGTGTTCCAATAAAACGTCACAGACTTAGAAATTTACATTTTATCAAAATTTTTTTAGACGCTTAAATATATAAAAACCATTGTTGAATCACGGAATGTTAAAAAATTAGCCCACGAGCCCCAGTGTGCCGAGTCCCTGCTCTGGAACGAGATTCTGATGGGCAGCTCACGGCATCCTTGGGGCAGGCCATCTGCTCCTACTTGAAACGGCCTTTTGTCTGTTTTATTTTATGTCACCACATTCTTCCGGTTCTCCTTCTACTCCTATGGCTGCTCCTCCTTAAACTCCTTAGCTCCACTGGAGTGGACGTTAAGCCCAGCACAGAGGAGTGCTGTAAGCACTCAGTAAGCATTTGTGGAATGAACAAAAAACTCCACTATCTATGTATACACAGTCCAGACCTCTCTCCTAAGACCCGGATCACCTAGCCCAGTACCCCCACTTTAAGGATGAGCAAACTGAGGCCCAGGCCAATGTCAAGCAGGGTATCTTGGAAAATCAGGCCCAAATCCAGGTCTTATGATCAGCAGAAGATCCCACTCTATGCTTGAGATGGGAGCAAACAGCTCTGCTGGCCCACGCCCCCAGCTCCCTGTCCCTCCCAGGCCAGCCGGCAGCCACAACGGCTCCCTTACATGGTAAGGTTTCTCTCCCGTGTGGATTCGCAGGTGGCTCTTCAGAGTCTGAAGGTGCCGGAAGCGGGTGCCACAGATTTCACACGGATAGGGCTTCTCGCCAGTGTGGATGAGCACGTGGGCACGGAGGTGGGCCACCTGAGTGGGGAAGCAAAGCATTAGGGGCTGTGTTGGGGTGTCCCTCAGCAGCTGCACACAGAGCTTGAGGGGTCCGTTCCCCACACCCCCTGCTCACCTGCACGAATCGGGCCCCGCAGGTCTCGCATTTGTAGGGCTTCTCTCCAGAGTGAATTCGAGTATGTGTTTTCAGGTTCGCCGGCCGGTTGAACTGGGCCCCACAGATGTTACAACGATACGGTTTCTCACCTATTACCGAGAGAAAGAGAAAAAGGATAGCTGTACTCAGTGGAGGTCGCCATAGTCCCTGGCCCCTGGATTTCAAAGTAAGCTGCCCTTTCCAGGGCCACTCAACTTTCTATCCCTTGGAAGATGTCAAAGAGAGGGTTCAGAAGCCTGCCTTCTGGCCTGCCCACTCCCCGATACACACACTCCAGCACCCGGGTCACAATCGAGAAGCGTGGAGGAGGAGGAGCAATGGTGGGTATAGGACAGGGAGAGAACGAGGTCCCAGGAGGCCTTGGAACCAGCTTTGTCTTAGGATTATCTAACAGCGGGACTTGGAAAAGCCGCTCTCCTTCTCTGGGCCTCAGTTTCCCTGTCTGGATCCCAAGGGGCAAATTTAGATGACCTGGGAAGGCTCTCCTAGCTCTTTGCTTGGATAAGACTGATTCAATAGCCAACCCACTCAGCAGGGAGATACCATCAGGCTGCTCCAGTTTCTCTCTTAGAACAAACATGCTTTTCCGCTTGCGGCAACTACAGCTGGATTCCATTTGCAAGAGAGGTGGGGCCTGTGGAGTAGATGCTCAGACAGAGGAAACCGAGAGAAGGGCTGTGCCTTCCTTCATGGAAAGTTTCTGGGATAAAGGATCCATTTAAAATACCAAGAGAGTCAACTTTGGACAACAATCAGGTTATTAGAAGCTACCTGGAATGTGAGTTGATAAGGAATAAGCCCTGGGAGGAAATCAAGAGGCCTTTAGTTTTGTTTTGTTTTTTCCTAGCTTTACAAAAACTGAATCTCTCAGCCTTAGTTTCTCCCCCTTGACCGTGGGATTAACACTTCTGACTCCAGCAGAGTAGAGAAGCAGGACAGAGCGATTCAGAGGAAAGACAAAGGACACAGGAAGTGGACGAGTCACTAAGCAAAGACGGGACAGGGGTAGGGCCCTCGTTCCGGCCAGGACGGGGCCTGCTGGCTGCCTCACCCCACCGGGGACCGCGCTCCCAGACCGCTTTCTCTGGAACCGTCTCCCTCTCCTGACCCCAGTCCCCCTGGCGGGCTCAGCGCAGTGGGCGGGGCCATACCCGTGTGGACGGTCTTGTGGCTGGCGAGGTTGCCCTTGTAGCGGAAGGAGGCCTGGCAGCGGTCACACTTGTAGGGTTTGTCACTGTGGGTCTGCAGCGTGTGCCTCTTGAGCGAGGCCTCCTCAGAGAAGCGGCAGTCACACTCATTGCAGAAGAAGGCCCCGTTCTCTGTCAGAGGGTGGGAGGGGACACCAGTGTCAGCACAAGGAAGGGAGGTAGGACTCCAAGACCCCTCACCTCTGTAGCTACCCTCAGGACCCCTGCCCAACCAATAGAGAGCAGAGCCCAGAGCGAAGGACCTGTGGGAAGTCTACAATCTGTAGATTTTAGAGTCTCAGTTATGGAGGAGAAAGGAGACAGATTTAAGGATTAAGGTCCGGAAGGAAGGTCCAACCAGCAGGTACCCACAGACCTCCGCCAGCCTAAAGAAAGCTCCACGGGCTCTCCCTGCTCTGGTGAGTGCTGGAAGCTGACTTTTCTAGTCAGTTCATAGTTCTATCTGCATTCGTCCACAGATGCTCTTGGCAAGGCCCTTCGTGTCCCTGTGCCTCTCTGGGTGTCTCAATCTCTAAAATCAGGATGATAAACCCCTGTCCTACCTGCTTCATAGAAGTGCATTATATAACACAAAGCATCAAAGGAATGCAAGATACAAATAAAATTCAGTGATACTTTGAAGTCACTGGAAGGATGATTGACAAATATGGTCACCCTTGTGCCGATCTGCATTGCATGTCTCCCCAAAACTTCTGTGAGATTGGGAAACCAAAGATGATGGTAAAATAGAAACAGAGGCCCAGAGAGAAGATCTTGGAGTGCAGAACAAAAGCAAATGGCTGGGGGGATGGGGGTGCGGGCGGGGGGCAGTCCTCGCTCTCCAGCTATAGTTCCGCAACCCTGTGCCAAACCTCTCAGTGCAACTAATCTGTTTTTTCTTTTGTTTTAACAATTTGAAAATGGCACATCATGGTGGCTCACTGCTGATTCGGTATTAGTGGGAAATATTACTGCAGCCAGAGCTGCAGGAAGATACAGACTTTCTCATCTGGTAAACACTGGGGATGTCAAACACAAACTATACAGAAACATCAGTTGAATAATTTAGGTCGCATGTATCACAATCTAATTCAGCTAACATGTATCGAGTACCCTCTCTGTTCTAGAGACTCACTAGGACCTATGGGAGCCATAGGATAAATCAAGCCAGATGCTTCCCCTTATGGGGTGGACAACCTAGCAGGTGCACTAACATGCACGTATATCCCACACCAGAAGTTTGGGTCCAGAGGGGCTAAGAAAGCTTTGGAAGTTACAGCCAGCCCCACAAGCTACCTTTTCTGAAATGATGCTATAAAATCTGTTTAGGCATTCTCTATTACCCCATATTAATTCTAACAACCCTATCCCCTGCTTTGGTCAGCCCAGTTCCCTAAGAGGTCAAGAGTGGGGCGATCAACTGGTGCCAATGGACTTCCAATCCAGAGTTTCTCCCAATCAGTGACAACAGCATAAATAAAATGGAAGGAAAACCCCATAGAGGTAGGGGCAGGGGCCGGCCCTCTCCCTGGCCAGGGAAGGAGGGGAAGGAACTCACCACAGCTGGAATCCGAATACTCAGACTGGGTCTCTCCCATCTCCTCTGGGAACGTGGGGCCAGCGGTGTGGAGGCACATCTCCGCGTGCTGTGGGGACTGAGAGCCGCAGGACGTGCACTTGGGGGGGTGCAGGTAGAGCGGAGAGTGGCTCTCGCTGCCGCTGCTGCGGGGGGAGCCCGTCAAGGACCTGCAAGTGGAGAAGAGAGCCTCAGCCGCTGGAGCAGAGTGGTGCCCTCCACTGGTCCCCGCAGCTGGACTGAGTTTCTTCCCCTCAGTCCTGCATCTGCAGCCTGGAGTCTTCCTCGGTCCAAAGCGAGAATGAACATCCCCCACCGCACCAAGACCACAAGGACTGCTCTTCTACCATACAAGAAATCCTCTTGCTTGCTAGGATGCTTAAAAGCCTTCTTTACTTAGGCTAATTCAATCATTAGGCACTTATCCTGCACCTCTAATACGCTCAGCATTTCAGGCAAGGAAAGGACACAGCCCCTGCATCCATCAGAAGAAGTGACCCTGAAACTCTGCCCAATAACCCCTGACGCTAAGCCTGGACTGCGCCTGAAATCACCTGTTGACGATGTTGTTGAGCCGGCTGGCCTGCGGGATGGTGGAGTCCTCCCCATTGGCACTGAGCTTAGTTGGGGACTGGAGGTCAAGGCTCTCGGGCTCCATGGGTGGCTGGCAGGGCGGCGGGGCAGTGTAGGCTTGAGGAGAAAGGTGGCCCAGCTCGGTCTGCTCGGGCCCCTCTGGTTTGGCATTCTGGTTGAGGCTGTTGAGCACAATAAACTTGTATTTCTTCCAGTTGCAGGCTTTGGGGTCAGTGGGACTCTTGGCTGGAGGGGAGCCGGAGGCCTGCAGGATGCAGGCGTTCTTGCTGCTACAGGACTCCGTGGGCGAGTTGGGCTGGCAGTCAGACTTCTGGGGGCTCTGTGGACTAACCAGACCCTTCCGGTTGAGGGGTGCATTGGGGGGCTCAAAGTGCAGGGCAATTTCATCCTCTGAGGAGGGTCTCTCTTCCTCCTTGCCAGCCTTATCACAGGGGAAGTATGGGGCATTCCGGGCAGAGGGGGCAGCTGGCTTGGGGCCCTCAGCCACACTGTAGTGCATGTCACTCCGTGCCTCCTCTGGGGCTGCCTCCTTGGGTGAATAAATGTTGCTGTGGCACACACTGGGTGCTATCTCCATGGCCAGCCGGCTATACTCCCCAGGGACTGGCCTGGCACTGTCGCAGGGGAGAGCCCGCTCCTTGGGGAAGGGGTTGGCCACGGGCATCCGGACATCGCGCAGCTCCTCATCAGAGAACAGGAAACTGCTGACGGGGAGGTGGCTGTACATGGGGTAAGAGGCTGGCGGTGTGGACAGGCCATTGTACAGGCTGGGGGCAAAGGCTCTGCTCTCACACGCAGGGGGGTTCCTCAGGGGCAGGCTGTTCTCCACCACCTCACGGCCCCGATAGGCCATGATGTCTTGGGGCATCAGCATCCGGCTGTTCAGGAATTCTTCACGGGGAGGCTTGATGGCAGGAACCATCTCTGCTTCACTGCAGGAGAAAAGGAAAGGGGACACGGGTCTTCAGATTGGAACTATTAAACAGACGACCTTCCAAATGACACTCATCTCTGTAAGCACAGTTGTGCTTGGGTTAGGTAGACATAGGGGACGTGGCTCTGGAGCAGGGAAATAGTTGCAATCGCAAGTCACCGCGTGGAGTCTAGCAATCTAGCCCACAGTTGGGGAAATAAGGCCCAGAGAAGAGAAGAGTGTCACCCACACCCCTGGTGACTGTTGACACCTGATCTTGTATGTTTAAGGCACATATGTAGCTAGGGATGTGAATCTGGAATTCTCTGGATTATTACAGAACTGAAAGCTTTCAGAGACCTTATCTCATCTCACCTGTGCAAAATCTTGCAAGGAAGGGAAGGCGGGTATTACTGTCTCACTTTATTCACGTGGAGACAGGCTCAGGGAGGGGAGAATTTATACAATTCTGGCACCACATATACACAGGGCCATAGACAGGCTGGTATCCTGCGAGGAAGGCACTGGAGTAGAGTCGCAGGGAAGTGCTCTTCAGACAGCAGGTGGCATTGCTTCCGCGGAAAGCCCTGACTCTGAAGCAGCCAGACCTGATTTCCAATCCCAGCTGAGCCACATAGCAGCTATGTGACCTAGAGCAAGTTACTTAACCACTCCAAGCACAGGGCCTGACCTAGAGAAAGTACTCACAAATGATGGCAGTGATGATCTTGCCACCATTCTCACCCACAGGAGACAAAGAGCTCTAGTTGATACACTTGAAGAGACATTATGTAGGCAAAAAACAGGCCAGCTCAAACATGATCACAGTTAACAGAGCTAGAACTGATGAATAAAGTTTAAGGGAGCCATTTCAACTCTCCATAAAGAGGAGCTTTCTGACTGTCCAAGGTCGACTACATGGCTCTGGGAACACTGCACCCCTGGTTCCTGGAGGGGTTCAACCAGAGCAGAGGTCCCCAAACTTTTTACACAGGGGGCCAGTTCACTGTCCCTCAGACCGTTGGAGGGCCACCACATACAGTGCTCCTCTCACTGACCACCAATGAAAGAGGTGCCCCTTCCGGGAGTGCGGCGGGGGGGCCAGATAAATGGCCTCAGGGGGCCACATGCGGCCCGCGGGCCGTAGTTTGGGGACGCCTGAACCAGAGGCTAGAATCCCTTCTGTTTGAGAATGGCTACAATCATCCCAGAGCAGTAAATCACATGGCTCCACACCAAGCTCCTCGCTTCATTGGCTCTCAGACTCTTTACCTTTAAGTAATTGGTATGTCTTCCTAGCCCGTGGAGAGGGACTTAGTTAAAATAGACAGACAATCTAAAGGACAGGCAAAAAAAGGCTTTAGGACACAGAGGAAGAACTGAAGAAAGAGCTGAGTGATCATCATAAAAACATCTACAGAGAAGCTGGCTTCCGAGCATAGCCCTGCAGGATGGGTGTGTGCAAAGGGCATATGAAATGAATGGGAGAAAGCTGGGAGGTAAGGGTAAAAAAGACGTATCTGGAGAGCAGTAAGGAGTTCAGTCAGCCTGGAGCACAAGCGTTCATGAGGACAGAAGTGTGCAAAAAAAAAAAATGAAATGTAGGTTGTGGTACATTATAGAAAATTATTTTTTCTGTATGCATGCATTATCAAGGGCTTCTGATCTCTTTCATTTCCAAGGCTTCCATCCAGTGGCAGCTCACCTGGCCTTGATAAACTTCCGGCAAGTGTCCACGACATGCTCCATCTGCAGGTACATAGCTGTGGCCATCACGGCCATAATGTTGCCTTCCCTCAGATTGAGCCGAGATGTGTACATGAAATCCAAGAGGATGCAGAACCCCTCAGGGTTGATCTCAGGATCGAGATTGATCACACTAAGGTTGCATTTCAACTGGTCTGTGAAGATGCTGTAGAACAGGCCGCTGTAAAGCAAACAAACATCTCACTGTAGCAGACACAGACTCAGCCGGCAATTGCAGTCAGCACCGCATGCAGCCCCTCTCTCCAGACCCTGGCTCCAAAACTTCCGTGGCAATTAATAATGGTGCCATTTATGGAGTGCTTCCTAAATATCCGTGAGTCAGTCAGCACTGTTCAAACATTATCCTGTGTTCCTCACAACCTTACCAGGTAGACACTATCATTCTCCCCCTTTCCAAAGGGGGGAACTAAGATCAGAGAGGGTTAAGTGATTCTCTCAAAGGCCCAAAGGCCCAGAAACTACTTGCCCTTTAATGTTAACTGCAGAGATGCCTAGAGTTAAATGTAACCCTCATTTGTAGTAAATATTTTAGTCTGTATCTTTGGGATAAGCCTTTCCCTTTTTCCATCACTTTATTCTCATTTTCAAACCCTTATTGTATTTTCTTTTTAAACCAAGTTGGGCAATGATGTCAAATAAATAAAATGATGCCTACATCTACATTCTACTGACTTTTTTCTAAAAGCCTATCGACTATCACAACGTCAATATATTCCTAGAAGATGCAAGTCCACCTTGAAGCCATGCCTCCGGGTACCACATTGTCTGGCAGAGGAACGAGCCCTGAGTTAGAAGGCAGGATTCTGGGCTGCCATCTCAATTCTACTTCTTCTGGGTTTGTTACCAGAAGTGAACCTCACTCCAAACAGTAAGAAGCAATATAACCTTGGGTAAGAGACTTTCCTTCTCGAAGCCTTGGGTTTCTCATCTGCAAAGCGGGACAACTGTGTCTACCTCACAGGGTTGTGGCAAGAATGAACGTGTAAAAGGGACAGAATGATGCCTGGCACCTAGTAAGCACTCGGTTACCATTAACCATTACACTTTTATCTCTATAAACCTATTCTCTCCACCACTAAAAAAAAACCCAAACTAACAAACAACAAAAACAGGTGCTTATTATGGATGTAGAATAAGTTCTCTACTAGCATCAAGATCTCCACCTCTACATCAGTTCACCTACGAGTGTCCTTGTTTTGTCATCTACAAAATGGAGGCAATCATGCCATCCATAACACAGGCCACTATGAAGATCCAGGGAGCTGATATAATATAAAATTTCTCTCAATCCTTGAAGTCCTTGACAAACATGAAGACAGAGCTGGCTCACTCTCACTGACTTATCCATGGAAATACAGCCACGTGTAAAATACAGTTATGGAATAAAACAGCAAAAGATTTCATATTTTTAGCATCTTTCACTTTTCATGTTTTCACGTGTGAACAGAAGTTATTCTCCACGTTTGCCCCAAACACATCCTCTCTTGAAACAGTATCTGATTTCTTCTCCCTCTGTTCCAGGGGAACAGAAACTCTCTCTTCTCTAAAGGTGTGTGCATGCGTTCTCTTTCTGGGAACCGACTGTGCCGGGCCCTATGCTGGAGATCGGACACAAAGGAGACGTGATCCCAAACACAGCAGGAGGCCCGTGATCCCAAACACAGCAGAAGGCCCACAGGCTCTGCCTCGCCCGCACACTCTGCCTCGCCCGCACACTCTGCCTCGCTTGCTGCCAGCGCCAACGCTCCCCCTGTAGCCAGCTCCCTTTCCCTTCCAGACCCTCACCTGCAGGCCATGAGGACTGTCTTATGGGCTCTAAACTGCTCACGGCTCACCACTATGACAACATCAGTCAAGATGTCACGGCTCCGGAGGCGATTAAGGTTGAGAAGAACGTCGCTGGCATGGCGGGTGAACTGGATACAGCTGTCAGCTGGCGAGGCCATTTTGTCTTCACCTGCCAAGAAGGGTCAAAATCCTGTTAGTTCTCCAGAACCTGTTTCGCGCTTACCAGTTTCTTCAGCCTGCCAACATACGGAATGCAAACTGAGGCCCCTTGTGTTTGGTCTTTAACCAATACATGGCTCATCTCTGGGCACTACTGTTCACACCTATAAAACTGGGAGAATAATTTTTATTCAACAAGTTGGAACTGAAAAGGCCCTTTATAGAAAAGGGGAAGGGAAAGAATGTTCTTGAGTGTTTTGCCCACATATACCAAATACTCTGCCAGCAGTGAGAGGCAGTGAGGGGATGACAGGGGTGAGAAACCAAGCTCTAAAGGTGAGCATGATAGCTTTGACTTGTTTTTAGCTGTGTGACTTGGAGCAAACTGCTCAATGTTTCTGGGCTTTGGTTTCCCAAAATGACAGCAGTTGTAAAAATTAGAGATATGTTCCTGATCCAAAGTCTAGGTTCTAAAAAAATTATAGCTATTCTCATCAATATTTCATTTCTCCACTCTTAGGCTTTAGAATGATCTCAATGTAGCTCAAGTACATTGCTGGTATGTAGCAGGTGGCTAAGTTAATTTGTGCTAAGAAGTAAGTACAGGAATGAATGATGACGCCACAAGTGTTAAGATCGTCTAATGCAGGGGTAGAGAACAAGGGATGGAAGCAATGGAAAGGGAATCAGCTCTCCTTTACCTTATCTAAATGAAAAGTGGTCAAGTTCACAGAAACATATGCATTGCCAAATTCAAAAGAAACAGTTTTTTCCCCAAAATTTAAAGCATATAATTCCATTTACTTACCCAATGCTTTGATTCACAGTCCAAATTTTTGCTTAAAACCTACAGGGAAGAGAAAAAAAATTAATTTAATGAACGTAAGATTGTCCACTAAAGTCTTATTTTAGGACACACGTGTTTAGTTTTACTTTGATGGCTGCAGCCTGCCAGCTGGTGCGGTTTCACCATAAGCTAGCAAGCATTTTTTCCAGATCTACTCTTACGAAAACAACTGGCACCCAGAGCCGGGTTTATATCCTGAGTACTGGGGATACATTATATATATTAATTACATACACGTATACACATATGCATCCTTTCTCAATGTAAAAAAAAAAAATGTATACCACCCCAAAGCCACTGAATTTATGGGAAAGAAAAAAATGTAAAGAAAGAAAAAATTCAGCATTAATGAGGATGATCCTTAAGGGGCCTAAAACATTTGAACGCTTTTCAAAAGTGGCTAAAGTATTACCTTTCAAGTCTTAGAATGATTCCACAAGGCCAACAAGGTCAATATCTTTCTCCCAACTTCACTGGTGACAAAACTGAGACTCGGATTCAAGTGGCTTGCCCAGGACAAACAGCCGGGAAGTACTTTCGGACTGTCTGACACACTTAAGACTGAATACAGAATCTGCAGAATACAACCTGAGATGGCATATCTATGCTTTTCTCAAGAATCTTTGCCTTCCGTTTAAAAGTATCCTCTCCTTTCCCTCCTAGGTCTAAGACCAGATACAATGCCACAATTTTCCAAGTCTGTGCTTCCCCCTGCTGGTGAAAGATTTTATTTAGATGAGACTGGCCAGGGAGCCTTCATGAAATAGGTACCTTCTCCAAACTAGCTTCTCTAAAACAAAATAATTTAAAGCACACGTGGAAGACTTTCCTTTACGATTGTACCTGGGCTGCAGAACAAAATAATATCTAATCCCCCTTCCCTACCCCACCCCTACCCCCCTTTATTTAAGCCTAGGCCTGAGAGCTCTCTTCCGGGTGACGGGGCCTGAGGCCAGGGAGGTCATGTTAGGCCGCATAGACAGTGAGCAGCCTGGCCCTAGGTCTTCTGGCTCAAATTCCTGACCCTTTCCAAGTCAGCCTACGTGCCGCAGAACATGCAAGACGGCACCCTGATGTGGGTGAATCTCGTTTCTAAGTTCCTTCCCCCACACAAACACTTTGCCCCCATTCCAGGCTGCTGAGTCTTACCAAATGAGCACTCTAAAATGAGAGGTTTCCTTGAGTCTGTAACCAAAAACTCTGACATTTCTCTGTGGTCCCAAGTGCCAGTCACTCAATCTCATCGGCTTCAAGGATAGGTATGCGTGTGAGTGAGTGGGAGATAGGGGGAAGAAAATGGGGGGAGGGAGAGGACAGAAAAAAAGACGAAAGAACCTATTTCCTCTTGTCATACTCACTCAAAATGGGCAAAGAGAGATACACCTAAATTGGTCCTAACCAAAGTTCAATGATTGTCTCCTTTGAAAAAGAATGCTAAAGGCATGTGCAGTTTATTTATAAACGCTCTCCTTTTCCCTCATGGAAGAGATCCCTAAACACTTCTCAAATACCCACAACTGTCCTTCAGCTAGCCCAAACCACCGGCTCGCCCGCAGATTTTCAGTCATACACTTTTGGAACCACAGGAAGCCCAGATTTGCGATTTCACCTCGACACTTGGCAATGATTCGCTCCAAATTTGTATTGAAACAAACAAAACTATTCCCCTGGGTCTACTATCAGCCCTACTTTGGGCTGGGCCCTTTTCACCCAAAACCTCTGCCTGGGTTGGCCAAAAACAAATGCACATATACTTAGGCCCATGTCCTTATTAAGTCCATTCCTTCCTACACAGCTATGCCTCAGGAGGCCCCTCAAGTAGTGAATGTGTGGGTTATGGTGGGTGTGGGAGACTGGCTTCCCTCTAGATGCTGCAGGTGTGGAGGTACCACTAGTATTTGGTTTGTTTTTTTACAGACTACTCAGTTCTTCCCAGTCCATTACTGTATCTGATCCTTATAACAGCCCTGATTTACTGGGGAGGACACTGAGGCTCCAGGGGATAAGCCTTGCCTAACATCTCAAAACTAATCACCAGTAAGCTCTGGACAAACCTGTCTGCTAGCTTCAGACAACTCACCAATGCCACACACAAGACTCATCCCACAAAAACAATCCAGAAGCGGAGCTCCGCGAGAGAAACTGACAGCTGCAAGGAAAGGCCTGGGCCCAGACCTGGCCCCCTGGCCCCAACCCCGCCCCTGCCACAGAAAACTACCAAGCGAGAGTTAAAGGTTGTCTTCTCCAACCTCCCTCCCCTGCATACTTTCTCTCCTTTGGTGCTTTAAACTTAGACACCTTCAGGAGAAGGCAGATCCTTTAATGGGTATGGGAAAGAAAAAAGAGATAAAGAGAAAGAAAGAAAGAAAGAAAGAAAGAAAGAAAGAAAGAAAGAAAGAGAGAGAAAGAGAGAGAGAGAGAGAGAGAGAAAGAAAGAAAGAAAGAAAGAAAGAAAGAAAGAAAGAAAGTTAAGACAGCAGAAATGACAAAAAAAACAAAAGAGGAGATGAGAGGAGGGCAGAAGCGGGATTCCAAGAGCGAACCAATACAAAGACGCCATCCTTTCCTCTCTCCTCCCCTCTGGGGACACTAGGCAGCCCCATTCTCTCGCTCACGCAAGGGAACAAACCCGAGCCCTGCACGCGGAAACAAACCGCCCAGATTCGCCCACCTCCACTATACCGTACCTGTCCGCCATGGACTGCCCACCGGGGGGCGTTGTACCACCACCGCTGCCCATCCACCTCCAAGCCCCCGCAGCCTCGGCTGAGACCCCGTGGTACTACCGTAGCAGCCCTTAATTTGGTTGCATTCAGATAAAACTTTTCGTGCACCTCAGTAACTAACATTGTGTGTGCCTTTTTCTTTTCCTGTTACGCCGTCAAGGCAGGGGGCAGTGAGGGGAATGGCACAGCCCTCTCATTCCCGGAACGTAGTCAATCTAAGCTCAGCGGATTTCACAGAACATTCTCTGCCTATCGCCGGCTCCAACGAGAAGTAACTTTCCAGGAAGCTGCAGGTCCCCGACGGCCTCCAGGATCGCTGCCTGCGCCGCGGGCCGCGGGGGATTCACCCCGGGGAAGGGGGGCGGGGCCGCCCGGGGAGGCTTGTGGAGAATACCGCACACTTTCCCCTAAATCCCTCGGCCGCGCCAGATCCAGGGACTCTTACAGCTCGCCTAGTCCAACCCGTCCCCCACAGCAATTTTATAAATGGGGAGAGTCAGACAAGTTAGTAGCAGAACCGGTCTAGAACCCAGAATTTCGGGTACAGTCCGAGGCTCATTTCATAACTTCAAGTTGCCGAATTCTGGCGTTTATTTGCCTGGGGCGTCATTTATTTTTTTCTCTTTTCGCTTGGTCCCTAAATCCCTTTTTAAGAGGGTGAGTAGGCGATACGCCAAGGTCTAAAAGATGGAATCCCTAGGGCTTAGGGTCTCCATCTAGCGCGCCCCAGCCGAATTGGACAAAAACTAAACCGAAAGCCCTTTCCGCCTACGTTGGCAAGTAGGGGAACCCAGCTCTGCTGGGTTTCCGCCCAAAGTCTTCAGAATAGGAGCCGCCAGGATGTAACTGGCCAGGTTTCGGTATTTCCGAATTAGATTTCCCCGAAACCCGGTGGAGACATGGTTAGGATTCAGCAGAGGCCCAGATGCTGACCCCACCGAGCGCACGGGCGCGCTCCAAGGTTGCATCGCCTTCCCATGGCCTTCCTCAGAATTATAACCCCTGGGGCCCTCTCCTAATTATCTCAGTAGCAGCATCCAAGAGTCGCTTTCGGGGGGCCGGAGCTTGGGAACTTGGGATGGAAAAGACGCAGCCTTTAAGGCCACAGCTGGGCTTTAAAACTGGCGTTGGCTACTCACTGCCCGGCGCAACCCCATCAGCCATGCCATGGTCCGTTCATAAAGACCCGGCCTCTCCAGCCTCATAAAATTCTTTGAGGCTTTCTCATCCTTTCACTCAGTGGAATAATGGTGAAAGCGAAGGCTGAAATTTAATATAGGACGTAGTGAGAATCCAGGAAGGGAAATTAAAATTAAGTAAATGCACTTATTGGAAATTAGGAGTCCCGTGGTTTCGGGAGCTCAAACCTAATCATGTTTTACCGCTACTTAACACTAGAGGGAGCCGTCCCATCAAGTCTTGAAACCAACAACCCCCTTGTTGCCCCGCCCCTCCTTCCTTCCCATTGACCTAGTTTCGACAGCCTCGGGATTTGGAGAACTCTGTCCTCCACCCCGCCCCCCTCATCCCCCGCCCAATCCCGGCCGGCCGTTGGATTATTGGTAATCTAATAACTCCAATAACTCGTTGAGAAATCCAAAGGAGAATGTGGAAATACAAAGCAATGTTTAGGGGCAGGGACGAGGAATTTTAATAAGCCTGGAGCTGCCGCAGTGAAACCCGCATCAGGGTTCCTGCCGGAGGAGCTCTCCCTTTCTCCGCAGCACCTCAGCTAAGGAACTCCTTGGGTCCAGCCACAGTGGTCCTGCGGTAGGAGGTGGGGTCAAACTGCGGAGTTGTTGTTGTTCTGTGAGGGACACTCTTCGCGCCCTTCCTGGGGGGCAGGAGGCGGGGAGTCGACAGTAGATGAAAGCGAACTTGATAACGCGGTAGCCTCGGCAGTAGTTTTGGGTGACCGAGATGTTCACGGACATTCTGTCCTGCCTTTCATTTCTACCATGTTTCCTGACAACAGCGCTCTTGCAAGTCTGCAAGCTTCTAGGAAATGCAATAAAAATAGAGGGATGTGTTTTATCAGCAAGATCTGAAGAGGAGCTGCAGAAGGGACGCTCCCCATGCTCTCAGCTTGCGACAGCCTTCCAGAAAGTGCCGGCAGACAATGCCAGCAAGCCACGACCCCGAGCAAAGATATCTCAGCCATTCTGGCTGGACCCGCTCGGCCTTTGCAAAAAGGCTGACGGGGGAAGGGAGCGGCATGATCTTCCCCAGCAAACAATGCCTTTAAAAATCCGATCTGGACAGAAGTCAGCCAAGGTCTTTATTCACGTTAATGAAGATGGAAGGCACTAACTGTCCTTGGAAAGGGATGAGTCAAACTTGACCGCTCTTCAAACACGTCCCCAGATTTGTTTCCAACCTTAACAGAGGTGCGTTTCTCCGACGTGGCCTCTAACAGCTCCCATAGTGGGAGAGGATAAACTCGATTCCTGCGGACCAGGAAGGTTGGAGAGGACAGCGTCTCCTGCGAGTGCGGGTGCCGGCGGTCGCTAGGGGCCGCCAGGACACGGACGCACGTTTGCCACTTTAAGTTTTTATCTGTGAAGGTACTGTGGCATACATTTTACGAGGATTACACTCTGGCGGTCCATATGACCCACCCACAACTGATTTCTTTCCAAGCCATTTAGCAAAGTTTTGAAAGAAGGGGATAGAAAGGGATTTCAGTATCCAAATGTAAGACTCGGGTGCATCAAGGTGCATCTCGGCATGTCTGGGGACTATGCCTTACCCAGTATCTAACATATATATCACCCCCCACACAAAGATCTGAGACTCTCACCCTCACTCGGTCAGTACAACTGTAGGGTTTTCATGTAAGTTACTGAAAATCTTAGACTAAACTTTATAAATCAATTCCTCCAAGACAGCTAGAGAACCGTTTCCAAAGACAGTGACCTAAGAGGTTGGAATCAAAGCTCTCTGAATCAAAGCTGTTCCTTCTCTTAGATACCTTAAAGGAGCAGAGATAAACTTGCCTTTGACTTTCAGTCACTGACTTGGATTTTCAGAAGCTTAAAATCTGGCCCAGGCTAGGTCACTATCTCACTATTAACAGGTCCCCTCAGCAGGCCTGTTTCCTCAGTTGTGAACAGTTGTATGTCCTGGAGCCCCCATGTCATCTTTCCACTACTCCACCCCACCCCACCCAGAGAGGCCACAGCAATAGGAAGGTAGTATAATTAAAATGGGTTATTTTGTGGTTCTCTTCTTGGAGGCAAATGGCCATCACTAAGCAACGCTGGACTGGGCAAGCATCCGGGAGCTTTCTACTTTTCATCCGCCTTACAGAAGCTTTGGAAGAGTATCCTCCCAGCAGTCAGTCCTAGCACCTGGCTGGGATACTGGCAGACCTGAGGTGACACTGTCACCCACCGCCCAAGGTGGGGATCTCAGCCAAGACCTATCACTAGGTGGCAGACTCAGTCTGTCCGAAAATCACCGCGCAGCCACAGCATTCCACGCCCGGCTACCCTTTCTTTTTCGCGCTCTCTTTTTATTTTATTTTTTAAATTTTTATTTTTTTGCCTCTTAGGGGGAGGGGTTGCCTTCTTAGACAAAGCTGGAAAACATTTTATTTACTAGATGTAATTCCGTTCTTCGCGATGCTCACGACTCTAGCAACCACAACATATTATCTGGAGCTGAGATCCTGTAGTTGATTTTTCCAGCAGGAAAGGGTGAATGTATTGAAAAGGGAAAGGAAAGGGTGCGCTAGTCTTCAGAAAGCAGAATGGCAATCGACAGCATTTAGCCCAGCTCCCCGCCAAACACTGGTCGACAGGCAAAGAAAGTCCAGAATAAACTCCAGATCCCCGCAAAAAAAAGGGGGTCCCTGGAGGCCACGCCAGGGGCCAACCCGCGTTTACAGCGTTCCGCAAAGCCAGGAACGGAGGAAGAGGGAATGAATTCGGTCTTTTGATGAGGCCCCTGATCTCCTACCGAGAGACAGAGAGGGTTGGGAGATGCCTGTTCTGGCTTCCAGTGGGGCGAAGAGAAATCGGCAGCTTGGCCACAACACGGCACCTTCACTGGGATCACTGCGGCGGCGCTCCCACTTGTTGCGCAGTGCAGAAAACTGGCACTCATCACACGACTTTAACTCCCAGTGGTCTCCAAACCCACCCACAGACCAGACAAATACAGCCCCGTGCAGTCCTCTAACTTCAGTCCCGAATCCATCCCCCACATACACCACCATCACCGCCAGCAAAACGACAGGGCTTCCAGTCACTATGGGTATTTACACTAAAACATTCCTTCTCTCGATGTCAGACAGGCAGCAGATGTCAGGTGCCCTGAGAAGACAAGTCCAGCGGGAAGGGGGGCTACTTCCTCCTGGAGAACTCGCTTACTTAAAGCCAACTAGACAACCCTCCCCCTTCCTGGTTTGTACACACAGAGACACACTCTTATTCAAACTACTTTGCCTATTATATGACACCATCCTAGCTGAGAAGTAACTTCTTCCCTTCTTATTTGAGAGATCAACTGCGAAGTCCTCTTCTTTTAAAAAAGTTAGTTTTATCTCCCCTTCCGAAAGGAAAAAATTCCTCATGAGATCATTTCACAATATTTTTCAAATATTTGACTTGTGCACCTAGAGAGTTCCATTCCCCAAGGGGTGGCGCTGCTGCACCACCTCCACTGAATCTTAAGTTTTACACAACAATGCGGGGTTGTGAGTATGGCTACCCCGCAAGGGAGAGAGGGAAGGAAGGATTTTGACATCTAGTCATGGCTACCACTTACTCAACCAACAACTAGAACTTTTCAAGGCTCAGCAAACAATTTAAGAGTTTAGAGTTCTACCCCTGTCCACCAAACCCAGAATGAATTGGATGATTTTTTCAAGAAAGCATGGGGTAAAAAAAACCCTTCGAAACTGAGCACAGAGGAAAAGGCCAATTGGAGAATTCTCGCTTCCACTGGCTGCCTTCTCCTTCAAGTTGCCTAATTTTAACAAACAGCATCTAGCCTTATTGTCATTATCAACAGATCCTTAAAATCAGCCAGTGATTGGGCCTGCTGTATTAGAAAGTCTTCCAAATAGTAAGATATTGAAAACTTCTATTTATCAATGGGGAGGGGGTACCACTTCCCTATCTACAGGTTTCTATTTTGGCTTGAAGACTAACTACAGTCATTTTAGCAAGGGAATGCCCTTCTCCTGGTGCTCTTTATCCACTTCCTCCTCCCCCGGAGACAAATATCTTTTCTCCTTTAAAAAAAAAAAGTATATATTTTAAAGCGAGAATGTGATTTCACCTCATTCCTTTGAGCTCATGTTTGCTACCTCCAGGAATAGCGTGTGGACTAGGGCCAGATGAACTTCAACTTGGGCTGCAGATTTACGAGGTTCTGTTCCAGTGCCAAAGGCTCTTGGTAGTAAATAGTGAGCAAAACAGATACCTGTCTCCTGATGAGTCTTATCGCCACCCTCCCCCCCTTATTTTTTTAAAGTTATTTATTAAAACCACACACACACCTTGCAAAGAAAAAGGGAAACCGGCTGTCTCTGTAGAGGAAGCCGGTGGCATCGCTCAGAGCCACAAACTGTATTTCTAAACAGCCCTTTCCCTGGTTCCTTCTCTCCTGCCCCACTTTTTTTTTTCCGGACAGTAAAAAAAAAACAAACATCTACTGACATCCACTTTATTCAAAAAAATTACAAAATTTTTCTACTAAAAACTATAAACTGACTGGGGGTGGGAGGACTCCATAAAAGAGTAAATCAATTGGGAGGGGGGTAGAAATGACCAGTTCTCTGAGATGGTCAGGGATCCAGTAATAGCTCTGGACTTTCAGTACCTTGTTTAGGGTCATTCTCCCTGCTCAGCTGTCAGGACCCCACCACCAAGTCTAAACTATTGTGAGGAGGGATTCAAGATAAAAGGGGTCTTTTTCACTCTTTTAAAATCTGTTGTGTTCTTGTTTTCCATGGGGAAGCTTTAAAACTCATGGTTGCAAAACTATTCCATTTTTCGCTAGAGTTCCAAGAACACCATCATACAGGCAACGCAATCCACAGTCTTCAAGACATTTACCACACTACAGCCGGCAGCGGGTGCCCCCCCCCCCCGCCGCCCCCTGCTCCAACTGCCCCCAGGATCAGTCATTCGACTTCCGAGTCTCCAACTCCCTACCCGCTCCCGCCCCGGGCCGCCGCCGCCGCCGCCGCCTCCTTCTCCCATTCCTACTCCCTCGAGGAGAGCCACAGGTTGCAAATCCAACCAACCTCGCAATCCGTTTTTGCAAAATCACTCACAAAGATCTCCCTTTCGCGCCCGCGTCCCCTCCTCCCGCGCTGGGTCGCCTGGCCAGGACCACAAAGTGCCCTTCTCTCCTCCCGGTTCTTACACGTAAGGAACGCGGGCTGGGGCTGTTTTGTTTTTTCCCTTGCCCAATGCAAAGACCTCGGGAATTTGAAGCCTGACGTCGGCTCCTCTCCGGCCCGTAGTTGTCATTTTACAGAGCTTGCACCATGGAGAAATAAAATTTAGGAACGAGGGGGAACAGCCATTGGGAGCTAACACCGAGTCACGCAGTGCCCAAAATACAAACACCGCGACCGCCAAGAAATCCCGCCACCTTTCTGCTCGGCTGGGCTGTCCTATGAAGGCTCCCGAAGTCCCCACACGCTGAACAGCACCGCAGGTGCAAATGCGTACCCCTTTCCCCCCCAAAATAATCCTTGTCCCGCCATCTGCTTCTCTCCTTAGGATGGGGAGAGAGAGCACGCGGGGGTTCCCAACTCCCTCAACTGCAACCAAGAAAGAATAATTTTCAAAGTATTCAACATCCCCGCCCCCAGGCAAGCTAAACCTCCCCTAAAACACAGAAGAAGGGGACACCAAAACATTCGCATCTGATTAGGAAGATCACAGTTCTGAAAGAAAGAGTAAAAACTATACTTCATCTGGGTTTTAGGAGGATAAAAAACAAATTAAAAACCCGTAAAAAGAAAAAAAAGAAAAAACAATGAGGAGTTCGCTTGCATTTTTCTTCCCAAATCTCAGCTCGGAGGCAGTGCATCTAGAGGACCGAGGGCGGTGGAAGGGAGCCAGCGGGGCGAGCGAGCAGGAAGCCTCCCTCCTGGCCTCCCCGGAGTTACTAAGAAGGACGCGAGAGGGGATGGAAGAAGAGGAGAGGGAAAGGTGGAGGGAGGAAGGGAAGCGGAGGCTGGAGCATAGTTAGCAAAGAAGGCAGTTTGCAAGCTAGAAAAGAGTGGAAAAAAAAAACAAAAAACAAAAAAACACAGCCGCACGAATCCAGCGAGATCACAAGCCGTACGCAAGCAGGCAGCAGAAAGAGCGAGAGCGCGAGCGCGCGTCCTCTCCGCGGTTTAGGGCCAGACAGCCCCTAGACCGGCTCGGATCACCCCCCAAACACTGTCTCGTCCTCTCTACTCCAGCCGCCCCTTAACTCCCCTCCTTCCTTTCCTCCACCTCCTTTCCGAAAACCAAAACAACACAAGGGAGGGTGGCAAAAGCCTCCCCAACCGGCCGACTCACTTAAAGACAACAAGAATAAAATAATAAATACATAAAAAAAATCTGTATCCTAGAGTGGGAGAGACGTGGGACTAATCTTCGGCATTTATTTTAACACCTGACAGCTAGAATAAATAAATATATACATTTATATCAATAGATACACATAGGAAACTTGGAGCCAAAGCATTTGGCAAGAGCGGAAAAAAAAGAATTAAAAGGTAAAATAATGATCATGAGCAGCGGCGGCGGCAGCGGCACCAGCGGCAACAGCGGCGGCGGCGGCAGCAGCAGCAGCGGCGGCAGCAACAGCAATAATCACCTGGTGTCCGGCCTTTCCTAGAAACTTCTTGCATCACCACTTCTAAGAACCCCAGTTCTAAGAATCAACAGAGCTCAATTCTCGGAATTTGAGCTTCGGACTTCACCACTGCAACATGGCAGGGGAGGACTCAGTGTCAACTCTCAGGGACTTTTGCATTTCCTGGCCCGTAAAAAGCCCTCAAATACATAATATTTTTTCACAATCCAGCAAATTTAGGGGCTCTAATAGGTTGGGCATCTCGGATTTGGAGGTTCTGGTTCCAGGATAGAGGGGGCAGACAATGGCCCTCCCTCCCCGGACTCCCAACGATGGTACGGCCTGCTCCGCCACCGTCACGTGGGCTCCCCCTCTGTGACGTCGGCGTCTTCGCTATAGCAAAGCTCGGCCTCTGGAATTCTGAGAACTAATTTGCTATTCGGTGACATAAGAGGGGGAGTGCGCTTTGCTTTCCCCGGGTCTGGGGCTAATTCCTCTCTTACCCATAAACTGAGCTCCTCGAAGTAAATTGCACAAAAGGGAGCGAGAGATTCGAACCGTTGGAAAAAGTGTTATATATAGTAGGTTTAGAGGCGAGTAAAAGAACAAACAAACAAACACCACAGCTCTTTCCAGCTAGAATATTAGGCACTACGAGAAAAATATTTGCCAAGCAGTTTTCGGTGGGTTCATTTGCTTTATTTTTATTTTGGACAGTTTTTTTTTCCTTATTGATGTGATGGCTTGGGATTTTTGGTCGTTCTATTTTGATGGTGTTCGGGTTTTTGCTCCTGATTTTTGCCTTTTCCAAGTTTGTGGTGTTACGTAAATCGTAGGATCCCGCATCGGTTGGATTTTGTTGTGTGTGTGTTTTTCCCTAATCTCTCAAGCTTTTTAAAGAAGATGTGCTATTTTAGTACTGATGCTATTATTGAAAGAAGCTGAAATTTTTGGTCGTATGTAACCATCCCAACCCCCACTTTTTTTTCTTCTTTTTTTTTTTTTTTTTTTTTTTTTGGTGCAATTTTATTTTTCCCCTTGGACTTTTACTGAGAGGAGGCTCTCCTGCACTTAAGAAACATTTCCACAGGAATTGTTTTGGTTTGGTTTGTTTCTTTCCAGGACAGCAAGTGGTGGGTTTACTCTTTCTGTTATTGTAGACTCTTAGAAAATTTTTTGCTGCAAGAAACGTGTGTATTTGGGTATGTGTATGCGTGTGTTCTACAAAATTCTGTAAGCCAAATGCAGTTTGTATTTTGCTTTTTGCTAACGTCTTGATCCCCCTCTCCCCAAAACCCCCAACCCTACTCCTGTCTCATTTCAAGGTCGTTGTCAAAAATCTCTTCTGTCGGTGTTTTAAGACATTAGACGGAGGGAATTCAAAAGGTCT
This sequence comes from Saccopteryx bilineata, assembly GCF_036850765.1. Taxonomy (NCBI): domain Eukaryota; kingdom Metazoa; phylum Chordata; class Mammalia; order Chiroptera; family Emballonuridae; genus Saccopteryx; species Saccopteryx bilineata. The sequence continues at coordinate 66,047,324 of NC_089497.1, read as the reverse complement.
GCCGTGCCAGAATCCCAGATACTGCCTGTATTTAGAACAGACTGTGCTACAACCACAACGCGCTGCACACAGCGCAGTCTTCAGCCTTAGAGCTGAGTTGGGAGGAGGAGGAGGAGGAAAAAGGGGAAATCTTTCTTTCTTCCTTCCTTCCTTTCTTTTTTAAAGGCAAATGCAGTACAGAATTATTTCACTGTGGGCCTTGGTTTGTTTATTCAGAACTGCCAGTTTCCCTATTTAAATGTTGGTTGGGGTTTTTTCCCCTCCTACTCATCCCTGAATGAGGGAGACTCTTGTTTCTTTTATGTCTCTCTCTTTAAAAAAAAAAGGGGGGGGGGTGAGGGGAAAATAATATTTCAGATTCCTCAAGAATTAACCCAAAATGTTTGGACCAGAAGCAGATTTCAAAGGTCAGGCTGTTCTGAGCCTTGGCTATGAGAGTCCTTCAGGCGACTCATTAAATTACAGATGAGTTCTTAAAGGTTCCACAAAATTTCTACACATGTTAATTTCTAATAAAGATATCTCCCCAAATAATCTACCCCTCCATCCCCCAAATTTGGGTTTATAATGGAGAAATGAACAGGGCTGTGAAAGATTGCTGGCTGTTTCCTAAGATATTTGGGATCTCTCTCCCAAAAGAAGTCCAGAAGAATTTCATATCCATTGCTGACAATCCTGGGGTTGATGCAGCCCCCTTTTAAAAAGGCTGTGTTGGGTGTTTTAGAACCAGGAGAGGTCCAAAGGGCTTGCTTATTTTCCACAAGGACTGGAGCTTAGAAAGTATGCATGTCTGTCCCTGAGAAATCTGAATTTTTAAATACTTATTTACAGATGGATTACTGCAGCCTCTGCAGAAAAGCCTGTCTTGTGAAGGATTTTTGAAAAATATACATAGGCCTAATCCTGTCACTGTTGTTGAAATGAACATTTACCCTCAAAGACACATGATATTGTCAACTGCGGATTCATTCTGCCAGCGTCTATCTGCTCTTATATTGTGTCCTTCCCCTCATTTTCAAAGAGTTTTAAATGATTCCCACTTGATTCAAAATGACACCCTGATTTTACTGAAGTGATTTTCATTGTGTGTTTGTATGAGGTTTTTAAAAACAATTTATGAGCAATAAGAACTTTCCGGTTTCTTGGGTGTATCGATAAGGTTTGGAATGTAAAGTGTATGGCTCTGCCCTATTATTGATGATGCAATGAAATTTTATGATTTTTAGACACTTTTCTTGTCAAAGTAGCCATCCTGCCTCATTGGTCCCTCCCCCAACTCCACCTTAAACACACACTGCTTGTCACTTCTGTGTTCTCTTTGCCACTCCAATTGTAGCCCCATGGGGGCGCTGCAGAGCAAAGGGAAATCTGTTCCTTCAGGCAGTAGAACTAACTGGCGTGGGGGCTGGGAAGGAATTCACCCTTCTTGTACCTCAGTCCTCTTTAATTGTCTGCAGGGAGTGCTTGGAGGGAAAACCTACCAGACTTGATTTATAGATAGTTAACACCACTGGGGACCTCAAACCTTCTGAGCACATTATTTCTGGGACCAAGTTCCAGAATCTCACATTTCTTCTTCTTTTTTTTTTTTCAAATCAAATTGTTTACATAGAAAGAAATTGATCAACAGGAGACCCCATACAAGAAAAAAATATATTGAAAATATTCCAAAGGTACAGACTTACTTTTAGGTAGGTCCCTTTCTCACTACTGAATGAGTGGTAAAGAAAACTGTGCACCCACCTCTCAATATCTTTTCAATTCCTACGAAAATAACTTGATCAAATTTTATACCACTTGAATTTTTCCCAGTGTTTTCTTCCTTCTCTCATTTTGATCTCTCCTTATTAGGAGCCAGTTGGCATTGCTATGTGAGTCTCCCTCACGGCAGCAGTCCTACATTACAAGATTAAAGAAAGGATCAACTTAAATGTATTCATATTCGTTTAAATCATCCTGAAGAAGCTCTAAAGAGTGATTCCATGTCTGGGGTCTAATGTGTGATTCTTATAGACATGGGTAGACTGTGTATCACCCAGTCCTATAATTTAATGGCTCTACTGGCTATTAGTACTCAGAATAGGGGGTCAGGCCAGTCTTATGCTCAGTGGATTGGGCATAGTAATAGGTTCCTAATTGCAGCTACTGGGTATAAATATAAGCTTTCTTACAAAATAAAATACCCTGGTCCTAATATTACATCTATTTAAAGAAAGGAACAGATTTTGCATCCAGTTCCAATCACGAAAACGTCCTCACAATTCAATCCTAGCAGAAAAGAAACGTATTTTTTGGAATAAACCCTGTCTGGTCCACCTTCTAAGGGAGCTCCAGACCAGAAACTGGTTTCCCCTGCCAGCGACTTCACCTACCTTGGTAGATCTGTAAACTATCACGTCACAGAATTAAAGATTTTCAAACTGACAGGAACCTTGCCAATCAATCACACAACTCCCCCAGATTTCCTTCTGTCAGGAGGACAGACTGACCCTCACATAGAGACATACATGACTGCAAGAACACAGCTGAAAATGTGTTTTCGTGGTTTGATGGTCCTGTGTCATTTTAGAGAGTCAGGTAGTCTGACTACCTGGGTTTAGAGGAGGGGATCCTGTTTTCTGGCAAAACTGAGAAAAGCCAGGCTGCTTTGAGCTCTGTGTAGATTGTAAACTGGTTCTCAGAACAAACTCCATGTCAAGATGTGTATTGAGTTTTTTTTAATTTTTATGTTTATTGAGTTTTGATGGTCATTTGGGTTTGATTATGCTTGTCACCTGTGCTGCTGTAAGCGACACTCTTTCTGATGAGTATGGGAGATGCTATCAACCTGACATGTAAAACTTTACATATTCATTTTATTTCATATCGTTCATTCAGAGCTATTGTAAACAAGAAAGAAAGAAGTTTTCTTGATATGTTTTAAAGAAATTGAAAAGAAAGTTTTAAGACATTAAAATATAATTTTCAACCACTACCTTCTGAAAAAGTGTCAACATTTAATTTTGATCTACGTGCGCTGCCTTCAGCCTGTATTATTATAAAATTTTTTCTTGTCTTTTCAGCCTTGTTCAGAGTTTTCCCCCAAACACTGATTTTTCCCACTTACATAAAATGGAAATAAATATTGGGAGTTTAAAATAGAGAAGGAATTGGGGAGGGGGCGTCTGATCATTTGTTTATTGCATTCGATCACTGTTTTGAATAGCAGGGTTTTCACTTCCTATGAAACCTTAGCATGAGGGAAAGCAGCAGCTGGACTGTGAGGGGGATGAAGGCAGGGCAGCACTGGAGGGTTTGTTAACTTAGGGGGACGGGCTCACCAGGGCAGGCCCACCCTCTGTCCTGCTGCTTGCTGTACCTAGCTGTCTTTACTACCTAAGACTAGAAGTGGAAAAACTTGATTTGCGTGTTGTGCCTGCGTGGTTTTTTTCTTTCTTCTCCACACCACCCTCTCCCTGTACACCTGACCACGCTGAAGCCTATCTGAAGCCGGCTTCATGGCAGGGAGAGCTGGAGAGCGGAAGAATGTGCAGAGGGAGGGAGTGCTTGGTACTTTTCCATTCACATCTCCACAGTGGCTTTTCTTGTTTATTTCAGCCTCCACCCGCAGAAACCTTTCAGCTGCCTGAAATTTGAGTCATTAAACTGTTCCCTGAGGTCAGACTACAGATGTTTGGTGCATGTTTCTTACATGTTGGAGTATATGTAGCATATGTACATATAGAGGCACACACACAGCATGTAACTCCATAGGGGCATAGTGTGAGGTAGGAAAAAAAACAACACAAAGTTGCCAAAAAACATTGGTTTCTAATTACAGTACTGCCTGGAAGTCCTTATAGGACCTGGAACAAAAACACTTGTCAGGACTCAGTTTCGTCAACTATGTGAAGGAATAATCCAGATGATATGCAGGATGTTTATTTGTTCAAAATTCTATAGCTTTGTATCAAAATACATATTTACATAACTTTAGGTTGGGGAGAGGAAGATGGAAAGGAGCTGTTGTATTTGTGTATCTGGGGAGGGGAGGGGTTAAAATTTAAACCTCTAAGTAAAGAAGGCAGTCCCAGAATCCTCACCTCTATCAATTTTTAACCAATTATGGACCAAAGTCTGGGATTATGCTGAGTGGGTCCAAAAGCCAATTGAAGATTTTAAATGTTAGGAGTTGGAGGAGGCAGTTTCTAAGACCTTGTACCTTTGATCCCCAGCACTCAGAATCAGATGTGACAATTCCCAAGTGTCTTTTCTACACTAGAATTCTTTTTTTTTTTAATTCTGTTTGTTTTTGGAAACTGTCCCAGTCAATGACAGAAAGGAGATGACACTTGTAAACTGGGCAGTCTTTAAGCCACTGAGCCGCATGTGGATGTGAAAAATATGTCCTAACATTCACACACACATGCACGCACACACACATGCATGCACACACACACACAGAAAAAAGAGAAGAAAAGAAAGAAAAAAAAACAACTAGAGACATTTCTAGTAAGAAATCCATCCATCACTGCATTAAAGGAAATTATTTGAAGTCAGAGGAAATAACAGATGAAGAGTTTGCCCTTACAAAAAAAAAAAAAAGCCTTGCTCTACCAGAACAAACTTTGAAGGCAATGAAAGAGATACTTCCCAAAAAATCAATATTTTCTGTAATTTTTTATCTTCATTCTTTAAAAAGAAAGGTCTAAATTTGTCAGACCTGATTATCTAGAAAAAATAAGGCTTTGAACAGAACTCAGCAGTGACGTCCCTACCACCACTATCCCTCCACTGGCTTAGGCCTTCTGGGATACTTCTGCCCATGGACAAGAAGAAGTGGAGCCAGTAACATTCTCTCAGTGGAAAACTATTGAGAATTATAATATGCTAGAACTGGGAGGGTCCATAGCAATTATCCAATCCAACACTACTGATTTCGTATAATTGGAAATTGAGGCCCAGACAAAATGCATTTGCCACACACACTGAATTACTGACAGAGCCAGATCTAGAACTCGGTTGCCCTAGTTTAAATCCAGACTATGGTTTTTCCCTGGCTTATCACAGGAAGACGATATGAGGTGGGCAGCCTGCAAAACAGCCATTTTCTGTGTCTCTGCATTCACAGAGGGCCTCACATTTGGACTTGTGACATGATCTTGCCTGAGGTTCTCCATCAGTCTTAGCAGTACACAGGCCGAATGGGAAGGAGAAGACCATCACACACGTTTTCATGTGGGTCCCAATGTAGGACCCAGTAGAGGAGTCCCCATAGTCTCCTAAGTTACTGTGATTTAAGACAGTTAATAATTTTTTTTTTAATTCAGTGAGAGTAGGGGAGGCAGAGATAGACTCCCACATGTGCCCAGACAGGGATCCACCCGGCAAGCCCACCAGGGGGTGATGCTCTGCCTATCTGGGGCGTTGCTCTGTTGCTCAGCAACTGAGTTCTTAGCTCCTGAGGCAGAGGCCATGGAGCCACCCTCAGCTCCCAGGGCCAACCTGCTGCAACAGAGCCATGGTTCCGGGAAAGAGAGAGAGAGAGAGAGAGAGAGAGAGAAGCAAGAGGGGAAAGGGTCAAGAAGCAGATAGGTGCTTCTCCTGTGTGCCCTGACTGGGAATCAAACCTGGGACATCCACAAGCTGGGCCGACACTCTACCACTGAGCCAACCAGCCAGGGCCGACAGTTAATAAATCTACAATTGTTTTTATGAATGGTACAGTTGTAGTTGTGTGCATGTTGGTGTTAAGAATTTTGAATTTAAAATATTATTTGACCTAAAAGCAATGATACTGTAGCAGCAATGAGCACACCTGTGCAGGTCATGGTTTCTGATCCCATTCTCCAGGAATGGGAAGCAAGGCTTTTTGAACAAATGTCTGGTTCTAGTTCTAGAACTGGAGCAGGAAATCCACAAAATTAGAATGGGACATTTTGTAGCACCGTAAAGTAAGGAATTGCTAAAAACAAACAAACAAACAAAAACAAACCATATTGATGAAGGATATTTCAAGGAAACCTGGAGCCACATGAAGAACTCCCGATGGCCAAAGCCAGAAAATTATGAGCAGCAAAAGAAAAATAAGTGGAGTAATACTGGGTTACAGTCCAAAGTATAAAGTAAATAGCCATGAATCCATACCTATGTAAATAAATTACTGAATATACTAATAAATGGGGATAAAGATACAAATATCCTTTGAAGAAGTCCAAATAATTTATGTAAATAACTCCCTAGTCTTTTAAGTGTGAGTTTAGCGCACAGTGACTTTCTTCCAAAGAGCAGAGTGTGGGGAGGGAAGGCGGGATTTTACGTAGACAAACCTGACAATCAGACTGTATCAACCAGGTCATCGAGGTCAACATCGACAGTGATAAACCGTGTTGATTGTAGCTGCCTTTGATATGAGGTAACAAAAATGGCTCTTTCCCTATGTGGTCATCTTCCCATACTCCAGTCTATTTGTGAGGAAAACATCAGATAATAAAGGGGCATCCTACAAAATACATGACCAGGACTCCTCAGAGGTATAAAGGTCATCAAAAACAAGGGAAGTCTGAAAAACTGCTAGAGCCAAAAGTAGTCTGAGGAGATATGACAAGATAATGTAATGTAGTAACCCAGACGGGAATATGGCGAGGACACGAGCATAAGGTAAACCTAAGCAAATCTGAATCAGTGATGGACTTCAGTTAATACTGTGGAAATACTGTTTTGTTAATTGACACAAATGTATCATAATATTATAAAATATTAACAATAGGGAGACTGGGTACACAGTTATCTGTATTGTCGTCTCGTCGTTTTCATATATATTTGGGGGGGGGGAGTTGGGGGATGGGAACATAGCTTCATTTTCTTTTTCAATTCCAGAAATTTCCAAAAATTGAGCTAGGCCTGTCAAAATCTGAGAGACTTGCTTCCCATCCAACCATGTCCCCTAAATAGAATCAGGGAAGTAAGGAAAACCCTCTGTAGAAACAAGGCCCTGAAAGATCTTCCCATCAGTCCGTGTGGGAGACATAGAACCTGAGATTCATCACTGAGGCTGAGCGAGTCTCAGGAGCTCCCTGAAACATCTGCTGTGTCATTGCACCATTCCAATACAACTGCTGAATAGCAGAGTTTTAACCCTGGGTGTTTACAGGATATCTGACTGAACCCCAAAACACTATGACTTTGTCTTCATTATCTGGATATAACCCCATAGCCAAAACTGGGCAGGTCAAGAGAGGGAAATGGTTTGCAAAGACCACCGGGAAAACTAGTGGTTAGAGTTGATTCCCATCAAGCAGTCCACCCTGAGTCATTTATTTTGCTGCAGTATTCACTTTGGTAAACTGAGGACTGCTATTACACTGACACACTATACATTATCTTAGAAGTGTCTCATTAATTTCTAACCAATTGTCATTTATCAATGGTGTCTAGTTCCAATGCTGCACTTGAGTTTTAAGTGTCTTTTCCTTCTTTCTCTTCACCTTTCCCAGCTCTTACCACTTTCTCTTCCACTTCTCTCAGCTTCTCTGCCAAGTTGTTATAAGAGCTTTAGATCAACAAAGCTCTTTATATTTACTATGGAGGCTGACATATAAATAATTCTTGGTGAAATGCAGTGTGAGACTAAGTCTTATCATATACCATATATGTTAGCTTGACTTTTTCAGTGACTTATTTGGTCACATATCTCAGAACTATAAACATAGTCATGCCCTTTGACCCAGTAATTTTACTTCTAGGAATCTATCTTCAAGTCACAGTTCAACACACAGGGGAAAATATCTTTGAATGACTATGTGCATTCAAGCATTATAGCTAACAACAAAAGTTTTGAACAACCTCTATATCCCATCATGATTGGGTTGGGAGTAAGGGCATTGGACAGAGAATGGTTAATTAAATTACACTACAACTAATTTTTAAAAATTGGAATTGGAAAATACATATGGTAACATGTAAAGTAAAAAGTAGTATATATATGTTATATGAGTATATAATATAAATATATGTATATAGTGTATTCATAACTGTTTAACCATACCCTTCATAAAAATTAGACTGGATATACATATACAAGAGTACAATTAACAAAACATATTTACTATGGCTATTTTAGGGTAGTAAAATTATGGGTGATATTTTTCTCCTTCATTCTTTTTTCCTTTATCTTCTAAATTGTGTAAAGTTTATATATTATCGGTAGTTTGACATCTATCTCACAAGATCACCCTCAATAAGTTGAAAAGCTCTAGGTGAAGTCTTTTAAATGCAAATAATTAGTCCCCTAATTTGGAGTTTTGAATGACCTAAAGTTGAAGCCGCCCACAACTGTAGGGCATATAGCAAAAGTGAGAGCTACCCACTCACTCTTGGAGAAGACCTCTCCTCTGGGAGATACTCGTCTCCACTCCAGCAAAACACCACCCTCTCTGAGCATATTGACCAAAATGAGATTAAACAGATCCTGTAAATCTTTGATCTGTTTCCACCCCCTTCTTGGTCTTAATATGCTTATCTTGTTGGTTGGTGTTTCACAGCATTTGTAAATATCACAGAGTTTCCTGGTTACTTTGCTGTTTCTGTGAAGCCACCAGGAGTTCTCCTGGTAGACAGACGGTCTTTGGGATTCTTCTGGGCCCACAGGAGATTTCTTTTTTATTCTTATAACATATTTGACTAATGAATGCTAAGGAAAAACAATGTAAAAATAAACAACATCAATGTTTTTTCTTCAGAGACCCATGAGGCTATTGGGAACTTTGAGCGGTATGCTATTATTTGAATCACTGTTTCTTGGAAAAGGGCATGAGTGTAGACATCAAAATCAAGGAGTTGAGGGTAAGGACCATGATTCTGATAAGCCCCTCTTCCCTTACGCCACTGACTAATTCTTCATGCCCAGTTCACTCTATTCACTCACTCATTCAAATAATGCATGGTTCACTGGCAGATTTGTTTTGTTTGTTTGTCTGTTTGTTTTTGTGGTGTAGACACTGTGTTAGATGTTAAGGAAGCAAAAATAAATATGAGACCCCAATCCTTTGTCTATTGAGAAAACAAAGGGCCCAGAAAAGTGCAGAAACTTCTTTTAAGTGATCCAAAAGTATTAAGCCAGTGTATAAAACTACCAGACAAAATTTCAGGGATCTACAATTGTCCAGCAACTTTTAATGTCTAACATCAAGTTACTAGGCCCAACCTTACCCTTTGGAGGCCCTGACACTAAAATGCCCACCAAATGCTCAAAAGAAAATGGAACAGAAAATGATTAATAATGACATTAATAAAGCCATAGTTTGAGAAGGTAGATTGAGAAGACTTGTTGGTGGTGAATCAATAAATCAAACACTAAAGGCCCCCAAAATTCTTTCCACTCTCAGCTCCTACCACTATTTTCTACGAGAGGTTCCCAGCATTGGCCTTCATTCCGCAGGCCCTGACAGCTGCCTTTCTTTGATAGGCTAGAGCTCCTCAGGGACAAGAGTACTTGATTTTTGTTTTCTTAGATTCCTGTCCAACACATGGCACTCACTTAGAAAATGTTGATTAGAGGAGGTAGAACTGAAAGAGAATTTGTTGTAAAATCTGATGATCTGGGTTCCAGCTCAAGTTCCACAACTGACTAACTTCTGTGGTTCTCAGTTTCTTCTTCTCCAAAATGTAATTTCTGTTAAGGGACAATTTCACAGGATTCTCATAAAAGTCAAGTATAATGGAGGGAAAAATACTTTGAAAATTATATTGCCTAGTTCAAAGTGGTCGTTAAACGTTGAATGAATGGACAAACTAAGGAGCCAACTATCTCAGTGATGCCATCAGGTTGTTCCAGAAAAGACACGGATTCTGTGACTAAGATTATATCTGGGGAACAATGCAGTTAAATGCCCTGTCTTGACTTTGTAACCATCCTTAAATATGGTTATTTCACTTCCCAAAATATCTTAACCCTTTAAGTATAGGAGGACATATATGACTGCTAAGGATTCATACTGATCCAAAGAAAATAAAAAAGATCATCAGAAAGTCTTTTTGTTCTTGAAATGCAGAATTGGAAATGAACCATTTCCCAGTAGTGGGAACTGAAATCCAGTGTTAGATCCTTTTTTTGATATCTCTTCCTCTTTCTCCTCTTTCTACCTTAGCTCCTCCACACCCTTCCCCTGCACTCAAACAAATACAATCATTTGTGTTGAGCTAACTTGGATCTTAGCAAAAGGTATAAACAATGTCCCAAATTATCAGGGCTGTTTTCTAGGATCAACAAGGTAGATTTCTATTATTTTTTTAAGCAATCGAGTAATGGGTGAGTTACTAAAAAAAGGAGATAAGACAACTTTCTACCAAAGGTCTAAATGACAGGGAGCCCTGGGCCAACTCCATCGTGCTAAGAGAATCCCTGAATCTATCCCTCCTGTTTCCACCACAAATGTTGAGTGGATCCCCAAATGTCGAGATCCATATGGGAAGGCATTGTGAGCAAGAAAGAAAATATGAGCATGGACCATGGAGAGAAGGAGTAAGGGCTATATTTTGGTAAGAGAACTGGGCAATAATTAAGCAGATAAAGCAAGAGACTTCTGTTAGAGATTAAAACAACAACAAAACCCCCGAAAACCTACCCCAAAGCCATATATATCCTATTTCCTGCAATCTGCAACAATGGGTACCTAAGTGAAACAAAATACCCAGTAAGTAGACTCGGCAGAAATAGGTGGGCAACAGTCTCCAAAGGGCTCAGAGACAGTGGGTGGTGGCAGCAAGAGAGGACTCCTAGAGCTGGGAGCCCAGCTGTCCATACTTGCCAGCTTTGCCAACACCAAGCCCGTGATCATCAGTTTATTTATTTCTGTAATCCTAGAGGTGGGAAGAAAATAATCCTGGAGATATATGGCAGTAAAAAAACAAAAACAAAAAAACTCTACCATGTGAGTTAGCTGGGATGATGTCCCAGCTGCACAAGGGCAGCCACCTCCTCCATCTGGTTGCCTTTTCTTCCTTCCCAGCCCACCTATTCCCATCACCTCTCATACAACCACACCTGTGGAAGCTACATTCTTGCACAAAGCTCAGTGTGTCTGGGAGAGCAAAGCAAAGGAACATTATACTAAGACAATTTCTTTCTCAACTTCGAAACCTGAAGATTCAGTAAAAAAATGGAAGAGTGTTATAAGATTCTAGGGGTTAGGAATTGGAAAGGTCAGAGAAACAACATATTCCACTATATTTCCTTATTTTATCCCTCATTTAGTTGGGGCTTTTTTTTAGCATGGAATAACCATATGTTGATATGTTAGGTTCTTACCAATGTGTAGCTAAAAAAGTTATGAATTGAACAGCTACTATGTACTAAGCTCTGGACTAGATTTGCCATATACATAGAATAATTAGAGATTTGTTCCTAGAGGAATGTATTGTCTAGTTGAGGAGACAAGTAGTATACAACAAGTCCACAGATGAGTATTTATTATAAACTATGATAACAGATACAGGCAGTGATTAAGGTGCTATACAGTGGAGACAGGACGTAACTTACCTAGTACACGGGCCTCTCTATTAAATTTTAAGCTAAAATCTGAAAAAGAAGGATGGGTTAACAAGGGCAAAAGTGAGGGGGAAAGTATGCCAGGTAGAGGGAACAGAGCTCAAACTGCCTTAAAGGGGTGAAACCATGACATGTCCACAGACCTGGAAGAAGTCATTGTGGCACAAGCAGAGAGAATGAAATTGGGGGAGAATCAGGAATTTTATAGATCCTGAAGGAATTTAGACCTTTGTAGACCATGGTCAGAAATTTAGAGTTTATTCTGATTGCATGGAGAACCCATTTAGGGTCTCTAGGTAAGGTGATGACACGATCTGGTTTATATTTTAAGAAAAGCACCCTAGCTATTGTCTGGAACATGAATTAGAAAGGGTCAAGAGTAGATTTTTGAAGAGGCTGTTGTAGGTGGAGATGGAAGTAGCTGGGACGAGGGAGGTGGCAGTGGAAGTGTGAGGTATGGAAATATTTGAGACATATTTGAAGGTGGAAATGACAAAATTGAGAGAAAGATTGGATTGAGCAGGAGGGAGTGGTGAAAGAGAGAGATGGGTATAAAGAATAAATCCCACGTTTCTAGTTTGGGCATCTGGGTGGCTGTGTTTCCATTTACTGAGTTAGAAATACTGTGGGGGGAAAGCTTGCAAGGGGACAGTTGCTGGCAATCAAGAACTCAATTTTGAACTTGGTGTGTTTGAGACATCTCTGAGATAGATGTACATATTTGGATATTCAAGACCTTAACTCGCAGGAGATCTCTGGTTTGGAGACATAAATTTGAAATTCCTCAATCTACAGGTAGTATTGAAAGCTAGGAGAAAGGATTGGTTTTCATTATCAGATCAGGTGTTAACAGATAGAATTAAAAAATAACAAAGGTACAATGGTCCTTAAAAATACTACAGTCCAAACTAATTTCTCAATAGATAGCAAAATTGGGAGCTAAAGCCCTTGATAGTAGTAGAGATCAACCTCCTTTCTGTACTACCGTTTTTGTTTGTTTGTTTGCTTGTTTTGTTTTACCATGTTTTGAAGCTGAGAAATCTTCTGTATAAGATATAATTCTATAGACGTGACTCAGAGTGTCACATCCCTTCTTTTATATTCTCACCTGCTGTATGTAAACCACCACACCCTCATAATGATCTTGCACCTCTCTTCCTTTAGTCAACTTGGAACCTTCTCCCCTGGTTTTATACTTATTGAAAAAGAAGGTATAGTCCTCCCAAATAAATTTACCTGGGCAATTTGATATCGAGGAGATCCAAGTCTTAAAGTGGAGACTGAGCTGCTGAAATCCCATTCCTGTACCGCTCCATCCTACACAGCTTGGCACCTATGACCCTTCATAGCTTTAAGTAACTGGATTGTCTCTCCTCTTGAATGTGAATACCTCAGATCAGGAGTTGCTTTTCTTTTTTTTATTATCTTAATTCAGCCATGGCACCTAAGATAAGGAAATTACCCATCTAATAGAAGTTTTTTGAATGAGAGGGACCCAATACATTAAAAACTCTTATTGAACTTTATGTATCTTTGGTTTTCTTTCTATTCTTTCAAGTAAATGCATTTACTGAGTACACACTATGTGTCAGGTATGGTGCTAAAAGTTGCAACTGTGTGCAGTCTTTAATATACAGTTATCATGGAAAGGTGGTTATTAGTTATTGTCTAGTACATTTAGGTTTATTGATGTGTAATACATTTGCATACTTTCTATCAAGTTTAATGCATATTTAATATGCATCTACCATGTGTACAGAAGTAAAAGAGGAAGCCTCTGTGACTCAGGCCTCTCAGGCCAGTGCAGGGGAGACCAACAAATACAGAAGCAAAGACCAAGGCTATCACTGGTCTACGAACAACATTGCTGCATATGGAAGAGTGATTGCTGCAAACTCAGAGATCTCCTAAAGTTTCTTGGAGGGGTGGACTTTGAACATAATAATGATGTAATATAAAATAGTGAACATATCCTTGAAACAAAATAATAGCATAGTCTTGAAATAATAAGAGCTCATATATATATGGTACCTAGTCAGTACTGTTCTAAGTACTATACACTGTGAACTTATTTAACCCTGACAATGACCTTGTAAAATGGATAATGGCCTGACCTGTGGTGGTGCAGTGGATCAGGCATCAACCTGGAATGCTGAGGTTGTTGGTTCGAAACCCTGGGCTTGCCTGGTCAAGGCACATATGGGAGTTGATGCTTCCTGCCCCCCCCCACTTCTCTCTCTCTCTCTCTCTGTGTTTCTCTTCTCTAAAATGAATAAATAAATAAAAATAATTTTAAAAAATGGGTAATGTTGTTATCCTCACCTTACAGACAGGAAGCTGAAATACAGAAAGGTTAAGTAACTTAGCTAAGGTGAAACAACTAACAGAGAAACAGTTGGGATTTGAACCCTAATGATTTACATCTTTGTGCACAGCCATGATGCTCTACTGCACAATGAATGAAGGGTAAAAACTACAACGGGAAGGTTTAGGTGGGGTTTGGGGAAGAAAGGCATTTCAGACAGAGACAAGAGCTAAACCAATGACAAAAGTTATATACATAAGAATAGAACTAATAAGTCTTTATTTGGTCTAGAAAATGTTCTAGTTTCCAAAGAACTTTCTCAGCCATTCTTTAATATACTTCTCATGGTGACCCTGTGATGTATGCCATGATTATTATCCCAATTAGAAAGACTAGGGAATTAGAACCCAGAGTGGGAAAGCATCAGCTGGAATACTCAGCTGTGAAATGAAGTTCACAACCTGCTTGTTTAATTTCAGACAGTGCCTTTTGCACGCTGTATTGGCAACTACATACATTCACTGCTATGTACTCTGAACAAAGCCCTATAGTAGCCTTTTCATATATGTTCTAATTGCAACCCTACAATACCCAGAGAGGTAGGTGGTGTTGCTTTTCAAAAGAAGTAACAGTTCAACTCTGCCACTACTTAACTTTTTTTTGAGAACACTAGTGATTCCCTATGAGGTATGTTGGTTTTCAGTTTCATGCTTTGCCCACTCTTTGGCCCCTGAGAACCTCTGAAGATGGAGTATTACCTGTGAATTAGCTCATGCAGCATCTCTGAGAATGGAAAATCCCAATTAATCTCTTTGCCAAAATTCTCCAGTCATTTCTGCATTTGGCCAACCTTTCCTGTGTGGTCGATGTCAACATTTAAATATGAAACCTGGCTTCAGTTTCCAAAAATTTAATTGCATTATTAGGAGTTTGCTGAAACTGGGCTCTGTGAGTCTAAGAGCAAAAGGCTGGGAGTAGGGCTGACCTAACCTTTAAGGGTGCCCAGCAATCTGGTGCAATTGCTGAAATATTTGATGCAATCTGGGACTGCACTAGTTGGCGGTACCACCTCCAGCTCAACGACTGCCTGCTGTGTAGGGCATAGTGCTAGGCTCTCTAGGGGGAATAAACCAGTAGCTAAAGAAAGACACTGGCTCTGGCATGGATCCGGTGACTAGTATGTCAAAAGCCAAAGAAAGACAATCAGGCTAAAGCCAATAAAAATTCATAGCTAACACCATGGCCTCAGGCAGCAGAGGCATCAGCTTCTTTTGAGCATCAGCTTTGTTTGTGCCTGTTCAGTCCCGGAATCCTGTACGAAAGGCTATTCAGCTGTGCTGCCTTCCAGATTTGATTAAGGCTCTTAGGAGAGTCATGACTTCAGCCTGGAATGGCAACATTCGTGAGACTACAAAAAAGAGAGAGAAGATGACTAAAGCTTTTACTGCAAGGGGTGGGAGAATGGATGGAGTGAAAGTGGGGGTTTTCCACTTGCTTTTCAAGGCCAAGGGTATAATGACAGATCTCGTTTTTGTTTGTTTGTTTGTTTGTTTTTAATGCTATAGCCAAGCCCTTTAAAGGAGTCTCCCCTGCAAGTTGAATGCCAAACCAGAGGTCTAGGATGACTTATCTCTGCCTCTTGTCTTGATTTGCTCAGGGGAAAGCATTTGTTACCTCTCAGGTATTCTTTTGAGGATTAAATGGTGTAAGGCACAGTAAATGGCTCATTTATATTATATAAAGTATAGAAGGTAGACTATTGGATATACTCTCCAACTGTCCCAGCCATCTGATAAGAAATGGGTCTAGACAGCTAAAGTCATGTTACAAAACCATAATGACTGGCTGGACCAAGCCCCAAATGTGGTAGGTGAGAAGAGAGGGCAGTCTGTCCGTTTCTCAGGGGCCAGTGTAGAGAGGGTCAGAGGGAGCATTTGGGAGTTTGAGGAGTAATGAGAGACAGAACTCCTGTGAGTCTGCTGCAGGCTGAGGCCCTTAGGACCTAATCTTATTTTTATTTTATTTTTTGTTATATTTATTGTGTGTATTCAGTCACAACGATTGCTAATCATCCAAAAAGTAATGTCATTTATTATACCACTGCTTTTAAAAAATTTTTCTGATGCTCAAAAAGACCAGTGGGCACTGGTTAATAACATTATATAAATTTCAGGAATACAACTTCGTAATATAACATCTGTACACTCTATTGTGTGCCCACCACTCAAATCTAATCTCTTCCTTTCACCATCTATTTCACCCTCTTGACCCTCTTTGTCCTATTTATTGACAAGAGACGGTAGGTCTCTTCACTTCCTACATCAAGAGCCAGAGGTTCTAAATGGAAATAGTCTCCTTGAGACCAAAGAACTAAGAAACAGATGGGGCGAGTCAAACCCTGGCTGAGTTCAACCCAAAGCCCATGCTCTTGACCTAACACTGACTCATCAAGTTTTCTGCTTCCTTGCAACAACTCTGTTTTCAGACTTTTCATGGCAGTAGTAGCTAGGTGAGGGTGTTTTAATTTTTTTATTTTATTTTATTTTATTTTTTGTACTTTTCTGAAGCTGGAAACAGGGAGACAGTCAGATAGACACCCGCATGTGCCCGACCGGGATCCATCTGGCACGTCCACCAGGGGGCGATACTCTGCCCCTCCGGGACGTCGCTCTGTCGTGACCAGAGCCACTCTAGCGCCTGGGGCAGAGGCCAAGGAGCCATCCCCAGCGCCCGGGCCATCTTTTGCTCCAATGGAGCCTCCGCTGCGGGAGGGGAAGAGAGAGACAGAGAGGAAGGAGAGGGGGAAAGGTGGAGAAGCAGATGGGCGCTTCTCCTGTATGCCCTGGCCGGGAATCGAACCCGGGATTTCTGCACGCCAGGCCGATGCTCTACCACTGAGCCAACCGGCCAGGGCCTGTTTTAATTTTTATCTTTTAAAATTATATCTATGAATCTGTGTGACCCTCCTCTGCTCAGTGTACAATGGCCCAGTGCACCCAGACCTCGCCCCCTACCACTGTGCAATTGATACTTTACACCAAAGGGAAAGTGGTCCTCCTTTGTCTCCAAATCTGAGTGGTTCTTACCTACAAAAATCACTGACTAAAACTTTCTATAAATGTTTCATATGGTTATGTGAGGCCAATGCAAAGAGATAATACCTCCCATTTCTTTCTTCCAGCACCTAGCAGGTGCTCAATAAACTTTCTTGTGCATAAATTTTTAAAGTATGTATTCTGTCAGCCTCGGGTTGGAGCCTTTTGGGGGGGGGGCATTTCTCTGAACTATGGGCCTAGTATCCGTCCAGCTGTACATCCATCCTTTATCCAAATGAATTGACATGTATTATTACCAAACACTGGACCTAGTACCCTGTATGTTGTACATGCTCATTAAGAAACCTGTATACATTTGGTGAACACTGATTAAGCTCCACTGTGTGGCAGACACAGGTGAGTTGATACACAAATGTCACCTGTTAAGATCTAGACTGGGATTGCTAACCATCCAAAAATGCATATCATTTCTTATATCACTGCTTAAAAAAATTTTTTTTTTTGAAGCTTAAAAGGACCAGTGGGCATTGCTTCCAGTTATATTATTCTTATGCTCTTACAAAACATTTAGCTCAAAATCCTGGTTTCTTTTAAATTTTATTGTGTACAGCCAGGAGAAACCATTCAGAGCATAAGTCAGTGGCCAAGAGAAGGGTTTGGACTCTCAGGTGGCACATGAACCTTCCTTTTCACTTTTAGAATTACATTTAATAGTTCAGAGTCTGTTATCTGGGCCCTGATGTTACACTCGTGTATTATTCACTTGCTCAAATTCAGGTGACTGAGGTAATACTTAGCTGCTGAATTAGTTGCATAAGTCATGGAAAAGGCAACCTACGGAAAGGGCTCAGCCTCTTAAAACAAAGCTGGTTTCTTCTGACTGACACCAAATACCTGTGTGACTCTGGGCAAGTTACTTAATGTCTCTGAGCCTCCATTTTCTTATCTCTAAAGAAAGAGATCATAATAACCAATTATCAGATGTGTGCAAAGATGAAAGGAGAACAGTCCTTCCCAGAACCTGGCGCGTGGGGAATACACAGCACCTTATTTGGACGCTAGCCACGTCCTCAGGAAAGTACAACTTCCAACCCCTCCTGTGTCCCTCCCATATTCACAAGCCCAGCTAAAGGATTTCTGAATTAGTCATCGATTTGGAACACTCTCTTTCCCCTTCCTTGCCACTGAGTACATAACCTGTATGAGAGTCTAAGTAATTATTTCAGCAACACTCTCATGCACTTCACTAATCCCCACCACAATTGTCCAGCTTTCAGAGTGTGAGGCACTCTCCCTTCCGTTACTCATTTGATCTTCAGCACAGCCCATGAGAACACAAGCCAGTGTTGTTTTCCTTCTTTGACAGATGAGCAAGCAGGGGGTTAGAGAGGTTAAGTGGCTAGTCCAGGGGCACACTGCTAGTTTCAGGCCTTTTACTCTGAATTCCACTCATGAGCTTTCTATTATCCAAGCAGCCATGGGAGTTTTGCTACCTACTAAAAGACAGACAAGCCCTGGCCGGTTTGGCTCAGCAGTAGAGCGTCGGCCGGGTGTGCAGGAGTCCCGGGTTCGATTCCCGGCCAGGGCACACAAGAGAAGCGCCCATCTGCTTCTCCACCCCTCCCCCTCTCCTTCCTCTCTGTCTCTCTCTTCCCCTCCTGCAGCCAAGGCTCCATTGGAGCAAAGATGGCCCGGGCGCCGAGGATGGCTCTGTGGCCTCTGCCTCAGGCACTAGAATGGCTCTGGATGCAAAAGAGCGACGCCCCAGAGGGGCAGAGCATCGCCCCCTGGTGGGCATGCCGGGTGGATCCCGGTTGGGCGCATGTGGGAGTCTCTCTGACTGCCTCCCGTTTCCAGCTTCAGAAAAATGAAAAAAAAAAGACAGACAATACGTATTCTGGTAGCAATAAAACAGGAAGGCAAAGGCTAGTAGAGAACGAGTCAGTTATTCGGGCCCTCCCCATCCCCAGTGGGCCCTGCTCAGGCTTGGCCCGGTGGCCCTATCTCCTGAGCACTCCTTTCTCTGCCTCTTGTCTCTCAGATCCTCTGGGTCACAGTGTAGCTCCAACAGGCTCCTGGACCACCCCACCCTCCACCCCGTCGCCCAGACCTTCAACTAACATTGACTGAATGCCAGGCATTGTGCTTTACTGTCCTTTGGAGTTTTCTTCTAGCAGAGAGAAGCAGACAATACACCGGAAAATAAATGTGTACAGTAGTTTTTATGATAATAAATGATAAAAAAGGGGAAAAGCAGGGAAGAGGGACAGGGCATATGTGAGAGGGAGGGAACAAATGTGAGATAGGGCACCGGGGAAGGCAACCCTGAGCAGGTCATGCCATAGACTGAGAGGAGGTATAGAAGAGAAACATTTGGATTTCCTGGATCAGACAACCAGGCAGAGGGAACTCTAAACATCAAAGCCTGAGATAGAGTGCACCTGATGTCTTTGAGGAACAGTGAGGAGGCTAGTGTAGTTAGCACAGAGTGGGGGAGGGCAGAGTAGTGGGAGAGAACAGAGGAAAGGGGAGGGTATTGTGTACCATACATTGGTCAATGGGAGAACTTTTACTCCCCTGATAAGAGAAAGCCACTGAGAGTTTGGACAGGTTCTAAAATTTATTTTCACAGAATAGCCTCTGACTTTTCTGTTGATGTGGGTTCAAAGTGGGAGCAAAGAGACTGTATAGGAAGCTATTAGAATAGTTCTGGAGAGAGATGATGATAGCTCAGACTCAGAAATGGGAAGAAGTGTTTGAATTCTGTATATGGTTTTAAGCCAGGTCCTGGTAGTTTAGACGAGGTTTGTGGAGAAGCAGGAATCAAACATGGTTTCAAGTTCTTAGGCCTAAGCAACTATAACAATTGGAATTATTATTTGCCAAAAAGGAAAGGCTGCAGGTGGAGCCAATTTGAAGAAGTTGAAGGCATATTGGGAACTCTAACACAGATGTATTCAGCTAGAGAAGCCAATGGACAATCACAAGGCAATGGCTGACCAGGCAGCTAGATTTCTGTGTCTGGCTCTGCAGAGAGAAACCTAAGCTGAAGTTAGAAATTTAGGAGTTGTCAGTGTTAACACTTTATTAGAGCTGTGAAACTGCATCACATCCCCAGGGAAGTGAGCATGGAAGGACAAACTGTCCTCTGGTTGAGTCTTGGGCTTCTCCCAGTCAGAGGTTTGGAGAGGAGGAAGCCCCAGCCAATAAATGGAGAGTGGCTGGGGACATAGGAGAAAACCTTGATTATCCTTTCCGCAAAATCCTAACAAAACTCTATCCCCCTCAGCTCTGGGTTTATGATTTATTGATGGAGGCAGACTAGAGGCATCTTTAGAGTGAGAATCAAGTCACTTCACCACCCACAGGGCTTAGCATGTAGGAACCCTTCAGTGAAAACTCAGCTGGTTGACTTACAGCTGAATGACACCATGAGCAAGTGTAAGGGACGGAAAGAGTCATCTGGCTTTGTGGATTCCCAACTAGATCCTTTGGAGCTAGTTTCGGACTTATTTTCTTTCATCATTGGGAAACCTATGAAGCTATGGCCCCTCCTTTCTGAGAAGAGCGAATAAAAGCAACAGTGTCGTATCAGCCAAAGGCCTCACCCCTTCCTCCCAGGATATATTTGTGATTTTCATCACACCTCAAATGTTTCAGAAGATTCCAGTCAGTGTGTCTAGTCAAGAACCTGCCTAGGACAGAGGGGCCAGGGAAAACACACTGGAGTCGGGGAATTTTGACCTCATTTCAGACTGATTTGAGAGGAGAAATTATCACCTGCCATATTCTTTCCTCTTAAGACCTATGGGAGGCTCAGAATCTGACAGAGGACTATAAAGATATCTAATCCACCACCTCCTAGAAAGATGAGGAATTTGGGCTTAAAAAGGCCACAGTATCTTTGTTCAAAATCATATACCAAGTGTTCAACCCAAAAATTAAAACCAGGTTTCAACTTGAAACTTGAAACTTTCTGATCAGGTTCAGATTCAACTAACCTCTATTAGCATTGACTGTCTGCCTGGAAACATGTCAGGTACATTTACACGTTAACATTCTTAATCCTAACCACAACCTCTAAGGATGATACTACAATTCCCCTTTTATAGGTGAGAACATAATGCTCAGACAGGAAAGCGACTATCCAGGGTCAATGCTGGCACGCCAGAGCAGGAGGACTGGAGCCCACATCTATCTGACTCCCAGTCCAGTGCTCATTTCAGCACACCTGCTGTCTTCTGCAGCACGACTCATCTCACAGGGTCATTTATTCCTGAAGTACCAGCGACTGCCCAAGCATCCTGCCTTCCTGCCAACACGTGAGGCCTCTCCTGCTTGGTATGTTAGCAGGTAACAACTATAAGTCCAGAATGTGTGCTCTGCAACCAAACTGCCTGGGTTTGATTTATTACTCTACCACTTATTAGCTGTACAACATTGGGCTGTGTAACTTCCTTAAGCCCAAATTTTGCTCATCTATATTGTGGAAACAAGGATGTACTTTATTACCCCCAGGGAGTTAGGATTAAGTAATAAAATACATGTAATTTTACTTAGTACAATGTTTGACATGTATAGCAAATGTTCAATACATGTTAAAATGTAGTAGTCAATGGCTGACTTTTGAAAAACCCGGAAGCTATTTTGGAACATACTGTCCAATGCTTCAAAAGTCTTTTCTGGAATATGACCAGGTGAGGAACCCAATACCAAAATCCAGACCTAGCATGTTTTTAGGAACTCCAACAACATGCTTTCTGTATCAATTAGGATTCAACTAGAAAGAAAATCACCATAAGTGATATGGAATAACAGGAATTAGATACACAAAATTGAGAAAAGACCAAAGACATGTAGAGATGAGTCCTAAAAAAACCCTTTGAAATACTAATGAAAAAAAATGACTAACAGTAAATATGCATGTATACATATAAAAAATACAGTGGAAACAAACTCATCAAAATGTTCACAGTGGATACTTTTGAATGATGGGATAACAACAGATTTTATTTTCACTTTCATTTACTGGCTTTTAATTTTGTTCACTAAAAAGGTATTTGAATTAGAAATTATTTCATTGTTTGTATTTATTGTTCATTTATTTCTTAGTTTACCTAACACCCTTTTTCTCTAAAAGATAAAACAAAACAACTTAAGACAGTGGTTCTCAAACTTCTTGAAGCTGGGGCGCATTTAAAATCCTACAAATAATTGTAGGTGCACTATATACAAATTTCTGAGAAATATGTTATAATAATTAAGTCAAATACTAAAGAATTAAAATATAAAGTCCAAGCATGCTTTTATGGTAATTAAACAAAATAAATACAAAAAATTAAATTTATTCTGACATTAAAAAACATTTTTATGTTACATTTTTTTAGTTATGCTTCTTGGAATTCATAAAAAAGAGTGGTTAAAAAATAAAAAAAGACAAAAACTTTATCTTTTTATGTATATAGATAAATTCTTAGTAAGAATTAGTAAATTCAGCAGGTCTTGGCATGAATGTGTTTTTTCATTCTTGTGTTTATGAGAAACATGAGCCTGATGTGTCCTAGCGATTTCTTCAATGTTTGGGCATATATTTGAAAGGCAAACTCTCATCTATACATTGAGGAATTCCTCTCCTTTTACTATTAATTGTGTTGAGGGTAGAAAATCTTAATTTACATAAATAGGATGTTGAAAATTGTAGTAAGGCCCTGGCCGGTTGGCTCAGTGGTAGAGCGTCGGCCTGGCGTGCAGTAGTCCCGGGTTCGATTCCTGGCCAGGGCACACAGGAGAGGCGCCCATCTGCTTCTCCACCCCTCCCCCTCTCCTTCCTCTCTGTTTCTTTCTTCCCCTCCCACAGCCAAGGCTCCATTGGAGCAAAAGATGGCCCGGGCGCTGGGGATGGCTCCTTGGCCTCTGCCCCGGGCGCTAGAGTGGCTCTGGTCACGACAGAGTGATGCCCCGGATGGGCAGAGCATCACCCCCTGGTGGGCATGCTGGGTGGATCCCGGTTGGACACATGTGGGAGTCTGTCTGACTGCCTCCCCGTTTCCAGCTTCAGAAAAATACAAAAAAAAAATTGTAGTAAATGTTCAAAGCTTTTTTAGATATTGCCACATATTCTTCTTTTATAGAAATTCAAAAGGCTTCAAGAGACAATTCCTTATGTTTAATCATCAATCCAAAACCCCCACCATACATATCATCTTAACTTTACAGTAAACAAGGATAGAAGAAACTTGCCTCCAGTCTTTCCAGGGAACATGGGGGGTAGTGTAAACAATCCAGCACCACAGCTTAACAGCCTTTTGCAACCTAATCAGGCAAGTGAGGTGGGGGGTTGGGCAAACGGTCAGCTTACAGTGAATTCCCCACACCTCTGTCCCCCAAAAATCTAAACTCCAAAAACCCTGTTCGTTTTTTGGTCCCCAACAGGCACATATATCTCTGGAATACCATAGGACACACCTGGAAATCTTCTTTGAGAACCACTGACTTAACATAATAATGTATTGGAAATACTTATAATTATAAAGCTAATTATGAGGAAGAGACAAGGTAGAAGAGGTTAGAATAGCATAGTGAAATAATCACGTGATTTAAGTTAGGAAACCTAATGCTCTGGATTCTGAGAGTCATGAGTAGAAGATACTATCTTATCCACATGGGAACTTAAAGAAAGAAATACCCCATCTGATGGTGGTTGAGTTGGCACTCAACTTGGGTGCTAGGGTGCCCACGCTGGAGTCCAGGCCCTTCCTGAAAACTGGGTCTCACACTTCCACTGTCTCCCTTTTCTTCCCTTTGAAGTGAGAGCCTTTTGCATAAGGGGTTTCCTATTATGTCAATGCATTTTCTTTGCCAGAGCCTCAGGTCGCAGCAGAGGGAAGGACTGGGGTGGGCAGGGTGGGGGGTATGCTAGGAGACCTCTAATTCCATGGGGAAAGATGGGCTGTTCCTGTCCACTGTCATCCTGGCAACCTTGGGGAGAGAGAGGCAAACCAAAGACAAAAAAAAAAAAAAAAAAAACAGAAACAACCTACAAATCATTTGGCATTCTTGGTTAAGCACATTCACACTGGGGTCCAATATTCTATATAGAATCAAAGAATGTCAGGCCCAGAAGTCTCAAAAGCCATGCGGTCCAGCTCCCCATTTGATAAATGGGGACATCAAAACCCACAAAGTCAAATGACTTGTCTAAGACCACACAAACTAGAGAGAAGCAGGGATTTTGCCCTCCTGGCTGAGTGCATTCGCCACCAGACCTGATCTCTTCAAGGTCCCTCCTAGGAAGCTGGTAATGATTGAGAGAAGAGGAGAGGGGGAGGATGGGCCCTTTAATCTTATCCTTGTTTAATCAGAACTGGAAAACGTTTCCCACAAGTAGGCACACTAAATTGAGCAGCTTTTGTTCAAGACCCTGAATTTCCCACAGTAGCAGACCCCACTTCTGATCAACCATCACCATGTCTCTTTCCACTAGCCCTGTGATCCAGGTGGTGAGCAAACAGTAGGACTCAGCCAGACGAAGCCCCTGGGCAGTGCGACCGGTTTGATGTGCACGTGTATTTCCTCCCTGTCCCCAATCACAGTAACTACCTCATAACTGGTCACTGCTCCCAGCAAACCTTCCTACCAGTAACCTTGCACATAGCTGGCCACTCAGCTAAGACAAGTAATGAACCAAGAAAAACCAAAAAGAGTGGAATTTTAATATCAGGATTTTTTTGGGGGGGAGGGCTGGCACTACTTAAGTAATAATCATGAACCACTGAATTTTCAAACCAATTATAATATTTTAAAATTATTTTTTAAACAATTTTTTTTTCTTTTGATACTCAGACACTGCACAGAGAAAGAAGGATGAGAGTATTACCATGTAAAGCTCCATTTTTCTTAGTCCGCTGAGTAACTCCATGAACCCAACTCGAAGTTGAAAGATAATCTTAACAGATTATTGTATGGGAAGAAGGCAGTAAGGTATTGGAAAACATGGACTAAGCCTAAAGTCAGAAACGGGGCTGTGTTCTGATGCTTCTATCTCTATCTCATATATGACCCTGCGAAAAACATTTCACTTCCTTGCCCTGGTTTACTCCATGAAAAAACTGGGATAATATTTATACTTGAGTTTATAAACCCAGCTGTGTTGTTTGGAGAATCAACATTGTGGGTATAAAAGCATTTGAATCCTCTCCACAAAATGAAATTTGTCTCCAGGTATCAAATGCTCATATTCTGGAATGGATTAGGAAAGAAGATGCGGGGGGGGGGGGGGGAGAAAAAGTCAATCTTTTCCTGGAAAGCTCTGTTGTTAATTATCTTCTTGGAGTAAAAAATCCCAGTCACACTGTAGGGAACAGAACATGGGCTTATCTTTGATGTCACCGTTCACCCAATGGCTAGTATCACTTCCCTTTTTGCACCAACACATTCAAGCCCTTAAACCCTGCTTGAACGTGCACTATAACCAAAACAATCAAAAAAGACAGAGGGGAAGGAAAAGCAGAAAAAGAAAGATACAGTTGGAATCTTCAGACAGAGAATGGTTAATGAGACATTTTAATTTAAAGCCAAATAGTTTTCCTCAGAGATGGTCACCACAACCTTAGGCAGTGGCAGACAGAAGCAGGGACATGAGCCCTGCTCTCCAAGTAGTGGTATTACCGCCCATTTGTGGTTCCTAAAAGAGACACTGGTGCGAGACAAGCCTTGACACCTTACTCTACATTAACAAGCATGGACCTGGCCTTTCAGGCACAATCCTTCTAGGGATGGGCCTCTGTCCCGGCCTTGTGTTCCACCTGAAACCAGGTGAGTCTTGTAAAGTTACCAGCCCCTTCCTGATTCACAGATCGAGCAGTCACACCTACCAGCATGGGACAGCAGTACTCCTTAAATGCCATTATCAAATCAAAACAATTAATTCCAAAGTGAGTAATGGGATCATAAAACCGACGTGGGAAGGGTGAGCATAGGGCCTTTTAAAGAACCCAAGAAAAGAGTTAGGACAAGAGTTCTCTTTAGTAGTTTCTTTGACATGCCATTCTTTAACTCCCAAGTCACTCTCCACACCCCACAGTTCAAACCAAGGCTCCGACACCTTACCAGATCCAGACAGATGCAGATGCTGCAAATGGATGCTGTCTCTTGTACGACTAAGGCAGTTTGATACGGTGTTCTCTCTGATGCATTTTAGATCTTCCTATCCAGCTCCTTTCAAGTGGTCAAGTCTCAGATGGATCAGGAACAACAACGCTGGTGTTGGACAAGGCCAGCGATCCTTAGCCGGAGTCGAGCCTTGAGCAGTGCATGTGTACTTACACTATTCGGTTGACTGATGCAGGTTCAGTTGGGAAATACTACATTTTAAGGAAGTGCAAAATTTTAACTTCTTAGTTGGAGCAGGCAGCATGCCAGAAAAGGAAGTGGATAAAACTTTAAAACAATCCTTTGAGCCATGGTTAGAAAACTGGGCACAAACCAAGCCACATCCAGGGAATCTCAGAGGATCCAAAAAAAAAAGTAGACAGGTAGGGAATTTTCAGGAGCGAATAACAAATACCAGGAACTTCATCTTGCCCTTTCCTGTTTACCAAGCCCAGGTCTGGGCATGTCAGTTACCTCTTCTGAACTATTTTTCATAATGTTGCCATTCATATTTCATTAAAACGCGTTACCCAGAACACAATTGCTTAGAATCCTGGAATATTGGTTATCCTTAGCATTAAAAGTCAGTTAACTGATATGCAGGGTTGGTTCCTTTATCTTCTTTAAGGTTGAACAACTCATTTTTTAAAATATAAAGATAAAACCCATCACCTACATTTTCAAAGTAGTCCTGGTAAAAATAGGTAGAAACAGAAAATTATAAGTGCTGGGTTCAGAAGGACTTTAGAGATTATTCCATATATTCAACATATTGAATATATATAATTTTTTTTAATTGAGAGGCAAGGGAGGCAGAGATAGACTCCTGCATGCACCCCGACCAGGATCCACCTTGTAAGCCCCCTACCAGGTGATGCTCTGCCTATTTGGGCTGCTGCTCCATTGCTCGGCAAAGGAACTATTTTAGTGCCTGAGGTGAGGCCATAAAACCATCTTCAGTGCCCCAGCCAACTTTGCTTGAACCATTCAAGCCATGGCTGGGGGAGGGGAAGAAAGAGAGACAGAGGGAGATAGACGTAGAGAAGCAGATGGTCACTTCTCCTGTGTGCCCTGACCGGTAATTGAACCTGGGACTTCCCGAGATTGCTCCATATCTAAACCTCTGACATAATACTCCTAAGAAAGTATCCATTGAACTCCTTCCTAGATATCTCCAAGGGTGTGAACTCTCTGCCTCCCAAGGTGGCTCATTCCATGGTTGGATAGATTTAGAAGGTGGGTGATCTAAACTTGAACTTATTTATTGATTCAAATATGGGAAGGGATTTGTTATAGCATGTATCAAAGATATTTGGGACTTTGTGTGGTTGGTGATCTCAGTGACCAAACTGGGTCCATGACTGACTATAAACTAAATCCCAAACCAAATGTAAGTCCTCAGTAGAGTGAACAGAAAAAAATTATATGCAGTGCAATAGAAAAACATTTATTGTCAGGACTAGAGAAATATTTACAAATGACAATCTTTAGTATTGATGATGAAGCTTGTGTGAAAAATTTTCCTTGGTCATAGGAAAAGGAACTTAATCTGCCTGCTTTGATTTTAGTTATTAAGAGAACATGTGAAAATTTGGTCAGTATCACTCCTTTTCAGACACAGTTGGACAGTTAATGTCTCCCACCACTTTAGTAATTTCTACAGGTTTTCTTTTTCTTGATCCTATGCCTAAGTCTTAAAATTATAAATTTGTATCCCTAATACAATTTTATAACTGAAAGACTTCCAGAGGGACTCTTACCTGATTTCCTAATCTTAAAACTAAAAAACAGGCCCTGGCTGGTTGGCTCAGCGGTAGAGTGTCGGCCTGGCGTGCAGGAGTCCTGGGTTTGATTCCCAGCCAGGACACACAGGAGAAGCGTCCATCTGCTTCTTCACTCCTCCCCCCCTCCTTCCTCTCTGTCTCTCTCTTCCCCTCCTGCAGCCAAGGCTCCATTGGAACAAAGTTGGCCCGGGCGCTGAGGATGACTCTGTGGCCTCTGCCTCAGGTGCTAGAATGGCTCTGGTTGCAACAGAGTGACGGCACCAGATGGGCAGAGCATCGCCCCCTGGTGGGCGTGCCAGGTGGATCCTGGTCGGGCGCATGCAGGAGTCTGTCTGCCTGCCTCCCCATTTCCAACTTCAGAAAAATACAAAAACAAAACTAAAAAACTAAAAAACAGGAGCTCAGAGAGATGAAGCAGATGACCCAAGGTCACAGAGCCCTTTTGAGATGGAGTCAGAACTAAATCATAGGTCTCCCTACCACTCGTAGAGTGTCCTACTCTTCATTACCAATGATATGACGAGTGTGGAAGAGAGTGATGTTTTCTCCAGTATGCTTTGAAATAGAAGCTATAGTAAGTTTTATGGAATAGAGGAATGAATCATGCGGCTTCCCATGTGGCAACTTCATGAAGTTGCTAGTGAGAATTGCTAGCATGCCTTTTATAATATCAATAAGCAACAACAACAACAACAAAAAACCCACATGACAAACACATCTAATAGTAACTGTCTGAATGTAAATATATCAAAATGATCCCCATTGTAAGAACTGAAAGCTATTGAGCATCTATTAT
This sequence comes from Saccopteryx bilineata, assembly GCF_036850765.1. Lineage (NCBI taxonomy): Eukaryota > Metazoa > Chordata > Mammalia > Chiroptera > Emballonuridae > Saccopteryx > Saccopteryx bilineata. The sequence continues at coordinate 66,018,706 of NC_089497.1, read as the reverse complement.
GTTCCAGGCACTTCACATATCTTATTACCTCTAACTTTTCCAGTGACTCTGTGAGGTTACTGTTATCATGATGGTTTTTCAAGTGAATTGAGTGAGGCTCAGAAGACACATGGCCAGTGTGGAAGACTCAGGATTTGAAACCCAGTCCTCTGGCTCCAAAGCCTATGCTACTTTCATCATAGCCACCACCTTCCGATGATCTCAAACTCCCTCCATGCCCCTTCCATCAAGCACTAAACATTTTATATGACTGATGCTAGTGTGGAATAAACTTGAGGTATTTTTATTTTTTATTTTATTTTTTTGTATTTTTCTGAAATGAGAAGCGGGGGGGGGGTAAGGGGAGTGAGGCAGACAGACAGATTCCTGCATGTGCCTGACCAGAATCCACCCGGCATGCCCACCAGGGATCAATGCTCTACTCATCTGGGGCATTGCTCTGCTGCAATTAGAGCTGTTCTAGCACCTGTAGAGGCCATGGAGCTGTCCTCAGCACCCAGGCCAACTTGGCTCCAATAGAGCCTTGGCTGTGGGAGGGGAAGAGAGAGAGAGAGAGAGAGAGAGAAAGGAAAGGGGGAAGGGTGGAGAAGCAGATGGGCACTTCTCCTGTGTGCCCTGACTGGGAATCGAACCTAGGACTTCCACATGCTGGGCCGACGCTCTACCACTGAGTCAACCGGCCAGAGAGTAAACTTGAGGTATTTTTTAAATTTCTTGACTACTCAACTTAGTTATCTTATCAGTCAATTTGGGAAGTATCTCCCCCATTTATTGGTGGGTTTGTATTTTTGTATTTAATGCATCTTACAGAAAACAAGGCAAAGTAAGACCTTAGCACCTGGTAGTCACTCTCAATGATATATAACCATAAATAAATAAATAAATCAAAATAATACATTTTGAGAGTATATATTTATTAGTGACAATTTTTAAAACTGTTATTTGTTCTAAAACATGTTTTTGTTAAAAACTATCTGCAAAATTAAAAATCAGAATCTTTTTGTGGTAGAGCTAGGTCCAGCATCTGGTTATAAAATTTTCATAAATAACTTTTTTCTCTAATGTATTATATTAAAGATAACATTTTGATGTTTTAATACAAAAGAAATACATGGATTAAATCAATATAGTTGCCTTAATGAAAAAATATCTATGATCTAGGTTAGAGTAGCATATATTTACCCAACATAGATCATGGGACTTTTTTAGGTGGGATGGTCTGATAAAGTGAAAGAAAATGTTATTTTAGCAGAATCACTCTATTGTTGCTCTTAAAGTCTTGGGTGAAAGTCCATAAATGTGAAACATCATGATCCACCTGGAGTTCTGCAAAGGGCAATTAGATGGCAGTTTAGAGAAGTCAGTCTCCAGACTGACAGAACTGTCACCTTATGAATGAAGTTGTTATAAGACGCAAGATATGATTTATACTATTATTTCTTACCCAAGTGAAACATAAACATTGTCTCTTCCTTCTATCATTCACTGGGGATTTTTCAGTTCAAATGTAAAATTAAAGTCAACGATAAAAGCACAGTTAAAATAACTAACCTCTAGTGAGTGCTTCCTAGAAGCCAAGCATTGTTCTGTGCATTTACAGGCATTGACTCTTCGGTCTCCACACTCAGTAAAGAAGAATTGTTATCTCTCCACTTTTATATATTCCCAAGTTTGCAGAGCTGCTCTGTGAGGGAGCCTTTGTTCTAAATGAAGCAGTGACTTCAAGAGCCTGGGATCTCCCACCATAATGCTGCACTGCCTCTATTGAGACTGACCATTGAACAGGCTCTCACTCCACAGATGGTAACCCAAGCAGCAAGGGTAAAGTCTACTGTGGTAAGTGTTTGAGCAAGATCTTCATGGTTTCTGCCACCTCAATGCCACCATCTTCCTTACCAGACAGAGCTTCCTATTTTCATGGGTGAGTCATCCAGTTATTCTTGCTGAGTTAATTTCCTCTTTAAGGGGAGGCTTCTTTGTGCTCAGCATCAGGCTTACCTTACTGCTCACCTCTGAATGTTTTGTTGGTCATTCCCTGAGCTTGAATTATCTTCACTCTGCCAATGCCTACTCCTTCTTAGATTTCTTTTTTTTTTTTTTTTTTTTTTTATAAATTTTTATTAATGGTAATGGGATGACATTAATAAATCAGGGTACATATATTCAAAGAAAACATGTCTAGGTTATTTTGTCATCAAATTATGTTGCAAACCCCTCGCCCAAAGTCAGATTGTCCTCCGTCACCCTCTATCTAGTTCTCTGTGCCCCTCCCCCTCCCCCTAACTCTCTCCCTCCCTCCCTCCCATGTCCTCCCACCCCCCCCAACCTTGGTAACCACCACACTCTTGTCCATGTCTCTTAGTCTCATTTTTATGTTCCACCAATGTATGGAATCATGTAGTTCTTGTTTTTTTCTGATTTGCTTATTTCACTCCTTATAATGTTATCAAGATCCCACCATTTTGCTGTAAATGATCTGATGTCATCATTTCTTATGGCTGAGTAGTATTCCATAGTGTATATGTGCCACATCTTCTTTATCCAGTCTTCTATTGAAGGGCTTTTTGGTTGTTTCCATGTCTTGGCCACTGTGAACAGTGCTGCAATGAACATGGGGCTACATGTGTCTTCACGTATCAATGTTTCTGAGGTTTTGGGGTATATACCCAGTAGAGGGATTGCTGGGTCATAAGGTAGTTCTATTTTCAGTTTTTTGAGGAACCACCATACTTTCCTCCATAATGGTTGTACTACTTTACAGTCCCACCAACAGTGAATGAGGGTTCCTTTTTCTCCACAGCCTCTCCAACATTTGCTATTACCCGTCTTGTTGATAATAGCTAATCTAACAGGAGTGAGGTGGTATCTCATTGTAGTTTTGATTTGCATTTCTCTAATAACTAATGAAGCTGAGCATCTTTTCATATATCTGTTGGCCATTTGTATCTCTTCCTGGGAGAAGTGTCTGTTCAAGTCCTCTTCCCATTTTTTTATTGGATTGTTTGTTTGTTTGTTGTTGAGTTTTATGAGTTTTTTGTAAATTTTGGATATTAGGCCCTTATCTGAGCTGTCGTTTGAAAATATCAGTTCCCATATAGTTGGCTGTCTGTTTATTTTGATATCAGTTTCTCTTGCTGAGCAAAAACTTTTTATTCTGATGTAGTCCCATTCATTTATCTTTGCCTTCACTTCTCTTGCCATTGGAGTCAAGTTCATAAAATGTTCTTTAAAACCCAGGTCCATGATTTTAGTACCTATGTCTTCTTCTATGTACTTTATTGTTTCAGGTCTTATATTTAGGTCTTTGATCCATTTTGAATTAATTTTAGTACACGGGGACAGGCTGTAGTCGAGTTTCATTCTTTTGCATGTGGCTTTCCAGTTTTCCCAACACCATTTGTTGAAGAGGCTTTCTTTTCTCCATTGTGTGTTGTTGGCCCCTTTATCAAAGATTATTTGACCATATATATGTGGTTTTATTTCTGGACTTTCTATTCTGTTCCATTGGTCTGAGTGTCTATTTTTCTGCCAATACCATGCTGTTTTGATTATCGTGGCCCTATAATATAGTTTAAAGTCAGGTATTGTAATGCCCCCAGCTTCATTCTTTTTCCTTAGGACTGTTTTGGCTATTCGGGGTTTTTTATAGTTCCATATAAATCTGATGATTTTTTGTTCCAGTTCTTTAAAAAATCTCATAGGGATTTTGATGGGAATTGCATTAAATTTGTATATTGCTTTGGGTAATATGGCCATTTTGATTATATTTATTCTTCCTATCCAAGAACAAGGAATATTTTTCCATCTCATTGTATCTTTTTCGATTTCCCTTAACAGTGCTTTGTAATTTTCATTATATAGGTCCTTTACGTTCTTTGTTATGTTTATTCCTAGGTATTTTATTTTTTTTGTTGCAATCGTGAAGGGGATTATTTTTTTGAGTTCGTTTTCTAATATTTCATTGTTGGCATATAGAAAGGCTATGGACTTTTGTATGTTAATTTTGTATCCTGCGACCTTACTGTATTGGTTTATTGTTTCTAATAATCTTTTTGTGGAGTCCTTCGGGTTTTCGATGTATAGGATCATATCATCAGCAAAAAGTGATAGCTTTACTTCTTCTTTTCCGATATGGATGTCTTTTATTTCTTTGTCTTGTCTGATTGCTCTGGCCAGAACTTCTAGCACCACGTTGAATAAGAGTGGAGAGAGTGGACAACCCTGTCTTGTTCCTGATTTAAGGTAGAAAGTCCTCAGTTTTATGCCGTTTAATAGGATGTTGGCTGATGGTTTATCATATATGGCCTTTATCATGTTGAGATATTTTCCTTCTATACCCATTTTGTTGAGAGTCTTAAACATAAAATTGTGTTGTATTTTATCAAAAACCTTTTCTGCATCTATTGATAAGATCATGTGGTTTTTGTTCTTTGTTTTGTTGATATGGTGTATTACGTTAACCGTTTTGCGTATGTTGAACCATCCTTGAGATTCTGGGATGAATCCCACTTGATTATGATGTATTATTTTTTTAATATGTTGTTGTATTCGGTTTCCCAGTATTTTGTTTAGTATTTTAGCATCTGTATTCATTAGAGATATTGGTCTGTAGTTTTCTTTCTTTGTGCCATCCTTGCCAGGTTTTGGTATGAGGGTTATGTTGGCCTCATAAAATGTGTTTGGAAGTATTGCTTCTTCTTCAATTTTTTGGAAGACTTTGAGTAGAATAGGAACCAAGTCTTCTTTGAATGTTTGATAGAATTCACTAGTATAACCGTCTGGGCCTGGACTTTTATTTTTGGGGAGGTTTTTAATAGTTTTTTCTATTTCCTCCTTGCTGCTTGGTCTGTTTAGGCTTTCTGCTTCTTCATGACTCAGTCTAGGAAGGTTGTATTGTTCTAGGAATTTATCCATTTCTTCTAGATTGTTGTATTTGGTGGCATATACTTTTTCATAGTATTGTACAATAATTCTTTGTACATCTATGATGTCTGTGGTGATCTCTCCTCTTTCATTTTGGATTTTATTTATTTGAGTCCTGTGCCTTTTTTCCTTGGTGAGTCTTGCCAAGGGTTTGTCAATTTTGTTGATCTTTTCAAAGAACCATCTCCTTGTTTTATTGATTTTTTCTATAGTTTTTCTGTTCTCTATTTCATTTATTTCTGCTCTGATTTTTATTATCTCCTTTCTTCGGCTGGTTTTGGGTTGTCTTTGTTCTTCTTTTTCTAGTTCCTTAAGGTGTGAAGTTAAGTGGTTTACTTCGGCTCTCTCTTGTTTGTTCATATAGGCCTGAAGTGATATGAACTTTCCTCTTATTACTGCTTTTGCTGCATCCCAGAGATTCTGATATGTCGTATTTTCATTTTCATTTGTCTGTATATATCTTTTGATCTCTGCGCTTATTTCTTCTTTGACCCATTCATTTTTTAGAAGTATGTTGTTTAGTTTCCACATTTTTGTGGGATTTTTTCCCTCTTTTTTGCAGTTGAATTCTAGTTTCAAGGCTTTATGATCAGAAAATATGCTTGGTACAATTTCAATTTTTCTAAATTTGCTGATATTGTCTTTGTGGCCCAACATATGGTCAATTCTTGAGAATGTTCCATGTACACTAGAGAAAAATGTATACTCTGTCGCTTTGGGATGAAGTGTCCTGTAGATGTCTATCATATCCAGGTGTTCTAGTATTTCGTTTAAGGCCACTATATCTTTATTGATTCTCTGTTTGGATGACCGATCTAGAGCCGTCAGCGGTGTATTGAGGTCTCCAAGTATGATTGTATTTTTGTTAGTTTTTGTTTTAAGGTCAATAAGTAGCTGTCTTATATATTTTGGTGCTCCTTGGTTTGGTGCATATATATTAAGGATTGTTATGTCTTCTTGATTCAACTTCCCCTTAATCATTATGAAATGACCATTTTTGTCTCTGAGTACTTTTTCTGTCTTGTAGTCAGCATTATTAGATATGAGTATTGCTACGCCTGCTTTTTTTTGGGTGTTGTTTGCTTGGAGTATTGTTTTCCAGCCTTTCACTTTGAATTTGTTTTTATCCTTGTTGCTTAGATGTGTTTCTTGTAGGCAGCATATAGTTGGATTTTCTTTTTTAATCCATTCTGCTACTCTGTGTCTTTTTAATGGTAAGTTTAATCCATTTACATTTAGTGTAATTATTGACACTTGTGGGTTCCCTACTGCCATTTTATAAATTGCTTTCTGTTAGTTTTGTATCTAGTTTGATTCTTCTCTTTTGTTTTTCTATCATTTGTTTTTGTTTGTTTGTGTTCCATACTTCTTTCCTCTGTTGCTACCTTTTTTAAGTCAAGTGTTTTTGTGGTGGTTTTTTTAAGGGTGGTTACCATTAAGTAATGAAAATGGTACCTACCATATTCATTGTAGTACCCTATCTTATAAGTATTTCTGCACTTCATCATCCTTTGCTACTGTTAATCTCCATCCTCTCCCCCCTTTTTTTCCTTTGTTGTCACAGTTTAAGTTTGGTTTTATTGTGTTCTTGGTGGAGCTGTTACTTGTGGTGTTGTTTTCTTTTGTTCTTTGAATCTGGTTGGAAAACCCCCCTTAGTATTTCCTGGAGTGGGGGCTTTCTGTTGATAAATTCTCTCATCTTTTCTGTATTTGTGAATGTTTTTATATCTCCTTCATACTTGAAGGATAGCTTTGATGGGTATAGTATTCTTGGCTGAAAGTTCCTCTCTTTCAGGGCTTTAAATATTGGGGTCCACTCTCTTCTAGCTTGTAGAGTTTCTGCTGAGAAATCTGATGATAATCTAATAGGCCTTCCTTTATATGTTGTACTCTTCTTTTCCCTGGCTGCCTTGAGAATTTTTTCTTTGTCATTGGTTTGTGTCATCTTTATTATGATGTGCCTTGGAGTGGGTTTGTTGGGGTTAAGAAAACTTGGTGTTCTGTTTGCTTCTTGAATTTGAGGCTTTAGTTCCTTCCACAGGCTTGGGAAGTTCTCGTCTATTATTTGTTTGAGTATATTCTCCATTCCATTTTCTTTCTCTTCTCCCTCTGATATACCTATTATTCTTATGTTATTCTTTCTGATGGAGTCAGACAATTCCTGTAGGGCTTTCTCATTTTTTATTATTTTTGAGTCTCTTTCTTCTTCTCTCTGTTGTGCCTCAAGTTGTTTGTCTTCTATTTCACTAATCCTATCTTCAATCTGGGCTGTTCTGTTAGCTAAGCTTGTTACCTCGTTTTTCAGCTCGTGAATTGAGTTTTTCATTTCTGTTTGATTTGTTTTTATAGTTTCAATTTCCTTGGTAATATATTCTTTGTGTTCATTGAGTTGTTTTCTGATCTCCCTATATTGCCTTTCTGTGTTTTCTTGTATATCTCTGAGTATTTTTAAGATTTCTAGTTTAAATTCTCTGTCATTTAGCTCCAAGGCTTCCAATATGTTAAGTCTTTTCTCCATAGATTTTTCCACATCTATTTGTGTTACCTCTCTTTCTTTTGTATCCATAATATTCGATTTCCTCTTTCTTATCGGCATCTGAGGGTGGTCTTATTGATAGCACGCAGGCTCACTCCCTGGCGGCTTGAATGAGCGTCGCTGCGGTAGCTTCCTCCACACCCTCGTCTCTCAGATTCAAGTGATAACAGTCCTTTAGCTTTCAGTTTGTGTGGAACTCCGGAATGCTCCGAGGATAAATTTTTCTGTTTCTAGTTGATAAATTTGTTGTGATTTAGGGGAGAGCTGTTGGACGCGCTTCTCACGGCGCCATTTCCGTGACGTCTCCTTCTTAGATTTCAAAACCACCAGTCAATTCTCCTTTGACCAAAATGTAAGTTCCCAAGGACCAGGACTTGTTTATGATTTATTCTTTATTTCTATACTATCTGCTCAGTACAGAGCATCTTTTTAATAAATGTTGAAAGAATAAATGAATGAATGATGAGTACATGTTGAAAGGATGTATGAATGACCCCCCCTTTGAGAGCTTTCTAGACTCAGAAATCCCCAACACAAGTGTTCCAGTACTGATTCCTCCAGTCATTAACTCAGCAAAAAGTCACCAAGTAGCCACTGCCCGAAAGGGAATGTGAAAGTCTGCTCACAGAATGGGACTATTCATGCTTGAAGACTTACACTTTCTTCATTCTCGCATTTGTTCATTCACTCAATTATTAAGCACTTATTGAGTATTTTCTATGCTAAGAACAGATAGTAAGTGGATGCATGGATGTTAAAAACCATGGTTTTAGACTGAAAATCTCTGGTTTCATCTGACTTCACCACTTAAACTATGTAACATGAGCAATTTTCTCAACCTCCCTGTGTCTCTGTTTCCTCATTTGCAAAATGAGAAAAATGTCAGAATTTATAGCTTTAGCTACAAGAATTTAAAAAGATCATATATGTCAAATGCTCAATAAATCTCAGCAATTAGCTATTGCTATTTCCTTGGTAAGTGAAACAAAGAGGAATTAGGCATAACCATTCTTCTCAAGAAACTAATAAACTCATGAGAATGTAAATTATTCAAATATGAGGGACAAATAAAAATGCTAGAGTGCTCAGATTAACTAGAGACGACTTAAAACAGGAAAAATCAGAGAAAGCTTCCTTCCTGGAAGAGGCTGCGTTTAAGCAGCTTTGGGCATGTAGACATGTGGAGAAAGCCTTTCCAGGAGGTAGAAATAGCCCAACAAATAAATGGAGGTTTCAAAGAACAAGTCCATATTCTGGACTCTTGAGTCACTGGGAAAATATTTTATCAGGACTACAAAACACATAAAAAGGATAGAGAGAGACAATCCTAGAGAAAAGGGTTGGAAATATCTTGAGAAGAATCTTGAAAACCAGGCAAGGAGTTTGGGTTCCATTCTACACAGACCAGATGTGCATTCATGGATTTATGTGCATCATTCACTGCTTTTATTTTGTTTTCAGCTGTAGATGGGTATGGGAGTCTGTATTCAAACTTTTTAGATTTGAAATTACTTATTCCATCATGTCTGGGAAATTTGATTACTTCCCAATGTATTTTTAACACCCGTGATGGCATCTGAGTAGCCTTGTGCAGCAAGCCCCATGAAGAGATGAGGGGATTTACATGGGCACAAGATAATCTGCCAGTAGCAAGAACTGTTATATGGATGGACTGGGATGTGACTGTCATGCCTTCTAATTCCAAGACTTTCTGGTTTCTGAGGTGTGGGGATTGCAAAGATCCTGCAAGAGGGGAGGCAATGCCACGCTGCCTGAGTAGCGGAGAAGCGAATCCTGTTGACATGGCCCTAAATCAGGAGTTACTTTTGCCCCTGCTGGCCACTTTCTCTCGCTGTGACTTGCCACAGTAAGTGCTCTGCAAAATGAAATCAGCTATCGCTATTTCCCGGCTCTCTTAGCTTGGCCTAGTGGGTACTTTTCCTCTGGCCCTATCCCAGGTTTCTTAAAGGACTTCAGAAGAAATTGTTATTGACTGAACTCTGGAGTTATTTATAACAGAAGTCCAGTCTTTCATTCCTCTTGTTCTCCTTGGAAGAGTTGGGCTCCTTAATCTGAACCTTGGGGACTCAGAGGCCCAATTTGCTTTATTTAGCTTACAGGACTTTGGATTTATTTTTATTTTTCATTTTTACAAAGAGCTCAAAGTTTCACTAAAGATAAAAGTACCTTCTGTCCCAATGTCTTGACCAATTTAAGTCACTTCTTCTCCAAATCCTATTCTCATGTGTTTTGAAGTTAGACCTTCTTATTCCTTTCCTTAAGGAGTTGTATAAAAGGGCAATTTGGATAAGAACCAGCTTTTGAGAATACCCAAGAGGCAATTTACTTAAGTGGTACACACACATACACACAAAATAAATTTAAGTGCATTTATCTGACAGATTATCCAGGAGTTTGTGAGGTCTATGGAGGAGGTTCTATGACTATGTGTTTTGTATTCTCTATACTTAGGCACTTGTCCTTGTACATAGTAAGTGCTCAATTATTTGTTGGTTAATGAATTACTTGTAAGCCTACAAGTCTATGTGCGAGAAAGTACAGAGCTATAATTTACGGTCAATTACAATGAATTTCTTTAGCTTGAATTTTCTTGTGCTTTTTTGCTGGTTTCCCATCCCTTCTCTCTCTCTCTCTCTCTCTCTCTCTCTCTTTCTCTCTCTCTCTCTCTCTCTCTCTCTCTCTCACACACACACACACACACACAAACACACACACACACACACACAAATTTACTAGTTAGCTTTTAACTTTTTGCCTATGTCCTATGGCACTGGATACCATTTTTGCCACCTACTCAAGAGTTTTGGAAAATTTTATTTTGACAGATGTGGTATAAAGTAATATTGAGTACACTATGTACACTTCTAAAACTTGCCTTTTCACTTAACAGTTGTGTGACCTTAGTCAAGTTACTTGGATGCTTTGAGTTTTAGTTTCTTATCTATAAAATGGAGGTAATTACAGTACCCACTTCTTGATAATTAAGTGAGACGATGGAGAATAGAGTGTATTTGGACCAGTCTCTGGCGCACAGCATGTGTTCTGTAATGTTTGTTAATAAGACAACAATGTGATTATTTTTGTTTGTTTTGTTTTGTTTTTGTCTAGGTGAAAGGACTGACACAATAATATATACGCCTTTAGAAGTATAAGCCAACTTTTTTTTTTTTTGCTAAGAGGTCAGATTTTAAAAATCCAATAAAGTATTTTAATTATTTATGCACTTGTTGTCTACACACTACACATTTAATCAAAGTGTTTGAGAAGGCTTATAATAAAATATTGTAAACAATACAGTCATTAACATTTGGGTTAAGAAAAGCATGAGTAATTTACTTTATTGAAACCAAATAGTTATATAGTTTTTTTATAGACTATACCTGGTGCTTTCTCAAACATTATCTGTTCTAACCCTTAATTTTCACAAATTAGAGAGGTATTACTACTTATCCTATCTAAGGGGGAGTAAAGTTACTTGCCCTAGTTCTTATGACTTAGTATGTGGTTAAGGGATTCAGAAATTTTCAACATTCCAGGATCACAGTGCCTTTTGCCTCAGTAGAAGAGGTAAGAGTTTATTACCTCTCGGTATTCAGTTAAACCACTGGGTTCCCTTTGCCAAGGCCAGGGTTGTATTAAGGGGCAAAAAAGTAATAATCAGTTGCTCTGACACTAGATCAGATATAAATACTGATCATATTACTTCTAGTTGTAGCCTGACAGTGCTTTCAGGTTTCAGTTGGCTAGTCTGTAAGATTGAAATAATTACACTTCACCAATGTTTGTGAAGATTCGATGAGGTGGTCCTTACTCTGTAGATGTAAGTGTGGAGCACAGGAATCATGATTCCTTGACATTCATAAATCTGACTTTGGCTTGGATAGCCCTGAGAGTCTTGGTTGTCAGAGATGTGACTCAAAAAGCAAGTTTGTGTATGGTTGTGAGGAGGAAGATTGAGGATGTCCAAACAAAGGTAAAGAAAAATGGGGAGAATTTATAGAATGAATAAGTAAAAGTTTACAGCTCCCCAGCCTATTGGATCTGGAGGCTGGCCCAAGGAGTAGGGGAAAAAAATAGAATGAGAACCAAGAAATTTGATGTCTAGATTTTTTTTGGTGCTAATTCAGTTGTATGACCTTGGTCATATTCCTCTTATTTCTGGGCCTCAGTTCACCATCTGAAAAAAGTAGACATTAAATAATCTGATCTCTAAGGTTTTTAAAATCTTGATAGTCTATTAAAATTCTAAGGAATCAATGTTAAGCTGGAGAAAGAGAACATGAAAGGGTTGAGCCCAGAAGTTGTGAGTGTATCTATTTGGTTCCTAAATGCTAATTGATTTAAAATATTGAGCACTTTAGATTTCATAGCTAAACAATGTCCCCTCCTCATTATATTTAAATCCTTAAGAAATAACGGTTATTATTTCCCTTTATTCTATTCGATGTCTTATATGTATCAACAAAATGGAAAAAAATGTCAGGCAAGTTTAAATCCATTAAAACTCTTAGCCATCATGTGATACAGTAAGGAAACAGGTTGTATCGAAGGATTTGCAACCCAGCTGTTACTTTAATGATCAAGCTAGACCCAGTTACTTGAGAACATCTCAGTGATGAAGTGAGGTGCCTATCAAAGCAAAGAAAGGATAGAGAAAAGGGAAAGAATCAAGAAGGAGACAAGAGGAGGAGGAGAAGGAAAGTAAAAGAAATAGAAGAAGGGAGAATAGGAGGAAGGAAGAAGGCATAACTCTTGGATAGCAATTCACAGTTTCTAAAGCAGCTAAACAAAATAATATTCCATTTTGATTTTGACAATTACCCTGTGATTATTTCACCTTATAGAAGAGGAAACTAAAGTCCAAATAATTGAAGTGACTGCCAAAAGCCATGCAGACTGATTTCATTCCAGAGGTCTTTCTTTTAACAAATTCCTTTCTATGTTGATTAGAGGGTTTGTGTGTATGTGTATGTGGTCTCCCCCACTATTCTGTGTGAGCACTTTAAGGACAAGAACTGGATAATGTTCAAGTCTACTCTCCCACAAAATCTGAGGTTTAATAGGTGCAGAGAGAACAGGTGCTCAGGTGATGTGTTGTTGGATGACTGAACAAATCCCCAAGAATAGCACCTAAAATCAGATACCATAAAACTGGATTTCTCTCTTCCCTCAGTTCATTCTCTCATGATGGGCCAGACTCAGATGAGATTGTTTACCTAGACATGCCCAACCTTCTTTCCAGGAATCAGCCAAAGGGCCCGGGTAATGGCATTTAGTCATTTATTGAGCAGTTTGCATGGAGTCCTATATTCTTTGAGAAATTCTCACACTGGTTATTTTATGCCTTGGGATGGTAAAACAGGAATTATTTGTGACTCATAGTTTGCAGAAGAAAAGACTGTGGTCTGGGGAAGTTAACTGGCTTTTATCAATCCACCCAGTGTGGAGTGGTTGAGCCCAGATCTTAAATCTTCCACAAGAGGCTTTGGGCAGTGTTCCAGGTACTCTTTCTCTGTGTGTTTCTCTGCTACTTCCTGATGGCTCAGCCAGCTAAACAGGAATACTGTCTGCCTGAGCTCAAGTCATCTGATGAGGTTAACACTCCTAGAATCAAGATATGATAGCCTTACAATCGAAAGAAAGATCTTTACATCAGTATAGTTGCTGTCATGGAAGACATAGTTACACAGCGCCTTTAAAATTAAGTTTCCCAAGAGATAAGAAAAAGATCGGTTATTTGTACATGCTCCACAGATTGATAGCAATGGTCCCATAATGGGTGACAGAATAGAACCTCTGAATCTGCAAGTCTCCTGAACTTTTCTTAGTTGACTGCCCATTCTGCCTTTCTATAGCACCCTAAAATTTGTTATTTTTGGCAATGATCTTAGACTTTTGATATCTTTTGTGGTCATTGGTTTTATATCTTAGAAAAAAATACATTTTTCTTAATTTGAATTATTCTTTCAGAGAAGAGTACACATTGCCCAACAAAACAAAATCATCAACATATGAAAAAGTAGCTCATTATGAATGTTCATTTAATAAATATTTATCGAATGCCTACTATTTGGCACCTACATTCCTAAGTACTACAGTTACAAGAATAAATGACTACAACAGACAAAATCTCTGAATTCAGAGAGCTTATAGTCTAGTGGGACAAAAAAGACAAGAAAGACATGGGTAGAAAAATATAGCAGGGTGCAACACACTATGCAGAAGACTACTTTAGATGAATGAGGATAAAAAGTGGTGGGAGCAGAGGGTCATTATGTATAATATTTAGTACAAGGGAGATTTGAGCCAAGGTCTGAAGGAAGGAGGGCATGGTACTGTCGTTTGGGAGAAGAGTGTTTCAAGTGGGACAACATCATTTGAATAGGTCTTGTTGTGGGAGAATATCTGGGTGTCCCAGGATGAGCAAGGAGGCGTGTGTAGCTGGAGCAGAGATCATGAAGGGCAATGGTAGGAGATGAGGTCTGTGCAGAAGCAGGGGAGTGTGCTGGGCCTTCCAGAGACTACAGGGGACTATGGCTGTGACTCTCAGTGAGAATGAAAGTCATGGGAGTTTTTTGTTTTGTTTTGTTTTTTGAGCAGAGGTATCACCTGTGACGGAGATTTTGAATGGATCACCTTGGCTGCTAGGTGGAAGTAGACTCGGTGAGTTGGCAGAGAAGGGAGGTGTGTGTAGTAAGGAGAAGAAAGATGGATTAATAGGCTATTCCAAGAGTTTAAGCCTAAAATGATTGTGGTTTGGACCATAATTGTCTATACTGTTTGCTTTAAATAAGGAGAACTCTCTGGGCCAAATTTAAGAATAACTTACCTTTAAAGACTTGAATTATGGGAGAGTTCAGGAAAATGTAAACTCAGTTTAAAGTTAGGTGACTATTTCTACTTCTCTAAAATAATGCAAGTAATTAGTATTTTTTATAAGTACATAGATCGTTTTTCCTTTCCACTGTTGAAAATAAACATTCTATATCACTTCTCTTGGTTCATATATGACTTGAATCATAAAATAGCTTGTGAGCTAAATAATTTAGCCAATTGTTAAGGAATAGAAGCAAAAGAAACTAATTCTCAAGGCCCTATAGTAGTTAGTGGTATATATAGTTCAATCAGAAAAGCTGAAATTCTTTCAGAAACCTGCATATTGTTATTTTAACATAAAAAAGAGGCATAGATTACCAGAAATGGAAGAGATCTCATTTTGTTGACATAGAAATCCAGACTCAGAAGGAAGATAAACTGTTCAAATTATACAGAAGTTACTAAATTTGGGCCAGACACTGATTCTCAGTCCAGCATGTTGCCTCCTTCATAAAAATGCCTTCCTCATAAGTATGCTTTGTTACTGATATGTTAGAGGGGTACAAGTATAGCATTTATGGTTTCCCCTATGAAGAACCCCACCCAGTCTTCTCTCAGCTCCTGATAAGAACTAGATTGCATCTGTGACACCCTGACCACACCATTTTAGGTCCTTGATACCCTTTTTCTGTCTCATACTCTAACCTCACACAGGCCCATGGGAATACTAGTCTGTTCTGACTGCTTTCCTGTAGGAATCTGCCTGCCTGGCTTGTATCCTCTGACTCCACAGAGAAGGATAAGCTAAGAAGATAACACCTGGATGTTCTGCTGGGTTAGGAGAATCACCAAACTTTAATGTTTTTGTTCCTTTACAAAAAGAAGTTACATTTCCGAGCCCTGGAATTTCGATATGTGACTTTGTTTCTATTACTACTTTATGTGTATATTCATGCATTAATTTTCTGAAGGAGAAACACAGTGTGAATTCGAATGTCAGAAAATTCATAGGATTCTTTCTATTACATTTATGGTAACACAACTTCAAAAAAAATATTTTTTGGAAACAAGGATCAGCTAGCTTGGAAAGACACTAGAAAGCTAGACCCGGTTCTAGGACTCAAGGCCATTTTTTTTTTTGAGGCCTCTATTTTCTGCCCTGTGAAATGAAGGCAAGAAGAGAATGGGGCTTTGCTGCCAGGATCTGCTGGCTCATTCTTAAGTCTTTACCATGTGCATGCCAGACATTTTCTTCTCATCTCCAGGCCATTTTTGTGGTCCCTTCCTCATCCCACATTCCCAACATCCTCCTTCAACTGTCAAATTCTGTGATTCCCATTCAGACTAATAAGTGTTTACTGAGAACTTCTCTTGTGCTCACTGCTAGACCAGGTACTGTGAAGCAATAAAAAAGAAACATAAGACTTCATTTCTTTCCTTCCTTAAGTAAAACTAATGGGAAGTGAATTCTGTTTGTATTCATGAAAAGTTTGCATTATAGATTTTTTTTTAAAAGAATGAAGTTTTAGTGTCTTCATGCACCTTTAGTAATTCAAAATAAGCCCAGAAAGCACTGCTTAGGAAAGCACTTAGAGGAATGCTTTAATTAATCCACCAAAGTGCTTTGAAATGAACAAATCAAGGGCTTCTTTGTAAATGGTGAGGATCAGAGACTCAGAGAACAATTGATTCTCTTAAATATTTGAAACATTTTTGTCATAGTTTTACAGTATTAATTTGTTCTATTAAAGAAGAAAAAATAACAGTCTAGAGATTTTCTGAGGGATCACATTTTCAGAATGACCGGAATCTAAAATCTGAATGAAAAGTACAATCCCTCTGCCTGAAAAGCTTTGCTGCTCATTTCTATTTGTCAAAATTCTAACTACCTTGAAGACTGAGTTCAAATATTGCCTCATTCTTCTTTTACATCATCATCATCATCACCATCACCATTATCATACTTTCCTTTAAATCTGAGCGGTTGACCATCTGCATACCTTAAAACACTCATGACCTCTGTCTTGTCTGATAACAATTTGATTACATGCCAGCTTTAGTCTGGGCTGGGATCCTTAGAGCAGGGAAGATGTCTAGTTTGCCTTTTTACACTGTGTCTTGTAAGTAGCAGCATTTTACATGATGTTAGAGCAGTAGTCTGGTTGCCATTTTGTGATGGATAAATCTATTATTTGGGATATAATTTCAGTTGTTCTAACAGAGACTCAAAATAGTAATGGCTGAAACAAGTTAGAAATTTCTTTCTTGTTTCCCTAAGAAACCACATCCACAAGGAAATTAGAGTTAGTAAGATATGTCTAAAATATTTGGAAGCCAGACTTGTCTCATCTTGTTGCTCTGCTGTCTCTGGAATGATGTCCTATCTACATGGTATAAATGGATTCTCCACCATGGCTGTATTTCAGACCACTGGAAAGAGGAAAAGAGAAAGTGAGGTCCCTTACTTCCACTTAAGGCACAACTGGGCAGTTATACACATTGCTTCCACTCACATCCCACTGAGAACTTAATCTTAAGGTTCCACCTTGCCAGTGGTGTGCTAGAGCCTACTCCTAAGGCATGTAAGAGCCCACTGTGTACATTTCCTCTCAATCCTGTGTTCAGTGAGTCATTCTGGTACCTCATAATCAACTGTGGGAGAATTAATACCACAGAAATTGGCAATTTTTACAAATCAGGGCTTTTTTTTCATGAGAGCTAATTGTTAAACACTATAATCTGTTACACCTAGCTGCAAGAGAAGCTGAAAATATAGGCGTTTCTCCTCCCCCCCTTTTGGATAGCCAGATATCTAGCTAACAATCCCATATATAGAGTAAGGAGATATGTATATATCTCCTTAGATATATAGCTATATCTTCTTATATATAGCTAAGAATAAGTAGAAGTCTCTTTAAACATAACATCATCAGGAAACAAAAAGAAAATGGGAAAAATGGAAGAACAGATACATCTATAACACGTGTATGAGGGGCTTATTGCTGCCATCTTCCAGCTGTGGAAAGCCATTTTAGAGAGATTAAGCCTATCTGTGTGGGCTCAAGGAATGGACCTCTGGGCAAAGGCTACATGAGCCAGTTCTGCTCTGTTTTAGCTTTTAGCACTGTCCAAAAATACAGTACTTTTTCCCATCACTGCAAATGTCCAGGCAGAAGGTGAATGATCACTTACAGGGTTCCCACAGAGATTTTATTCTGACTGGATGTTACCCTAGCCATCTCTGAGTCTCTTTCATTTTTCAGTGTCAAGGATATTTTTCCTGACCTTTTAGATTCTTATAGCTTCCAGTATTTTCTTTTGCTTCACTTACCACAGTTGTAATTATTAGCATAATAATTCGGTTCATGTCAGTTTCCTGAACTAGATGGTAAAACTAGCAACTGTGCTGTTCTACTCGTCACTGTGTCTGCTGCATGGGGCAAAGTGTGTGGCCACAGAAGGTGCTCATTACATTTGTGCCCAATGGGGGATGGACACCGGGAGATATTGTGTTTGAAAATGCCTTGTAAACTACTCATGATAATTCTTTAAAAATGAGATATCGAGATATAAAACAGAACAGAAAGCAGATGAAGGAAGTGGCTGTAAATACTACCAGACATCTAAGGGGAACTGAATTTGATTCTAAGCTTCTTGGAAACTAAATACAAAAAGAGAAGACACTGGGCTACTGGATTTTCTTTTTCTAAGGAGATAACACTCTGAAAGTCCTCACAGAGCCAAGTTTTCCTAGCAATTTATTAAAATAAGATGGTTGTATTTTTCTCAGCTACTGTTTAAAGCCTGATCAAATCTTTCCTCACTTAGACATGGATAAGAGTGTGGTGGTTATGGGGGGGGGGGCGCGGGAGGGAAGGCGGAGAGGGGGGGAGGGGCACAAAGAAAACTAGATAGAAGGTGATGGAGGACAAGATTGGTGATGGGTATTGCATCACCAATCTTGAGGACAAGTATGGGTATTGCATACCCATACTTTGGGTGATGGGTATGCAACATAAGTGAATGACAAGATAATCTGGACATGTTTTCTTTGAATATATGTACCCTGATTTATTATTTTTATTTTTATTATTATTATTTTTTTTGTATTTTTCTGAAGCGGGAAACGGGGAGAGACAGTCAGACAGACTCCCGCATGCGCCCGACCGGGATCCACCCCGCACGCCCACCAGGGGCGATGCTCTGCCCACCAGGGGGCGATGCTCTGCTCCTCCCAGGGGTCGCTCTGCCACGACCAGAGCCACTCTAGCACCTGGGGCAGAGGCCAAGGAGCCATCCTCAGCGCCCGGGCCATCTTTGCTCCAATGGAGCCTTGGTTGCGGGAGTGGAAGAGAGAGACAGAGAGGAAGGAGGGGGGGTGGAGAAGCAAATGGGCGCTTCTCCTATGTGCCCTGGCCGGGAATCGAACCCGGGTCCCCCCGCACGCCAGGCCGACGCTCTACCACTGAGCCAACCGGCCAGGACCTACCCTGATTTATTGATGTCACCCCATTAACATTAACAAAAATTTATATATAAAAAAAAGACAAAGACAGAAAAGAAAAGAAATTTCTCTCTATTGACACTCAGCAGCCGTCCTACCTACCTAATCCCGGCACACACGATTTGCGTGTCTCCACCTCCTCACCTCCCGTTCATGGCTCACTCGCTGTAGTACCGCTTCAGGACCATGAAGGCAATAGTAAATTCACCCTGGCTATATTTCTGCTCCAGTCTTTATTAGAGTAGACATGTCGTAATTATTTGAAACTCTTGTCCATGCTAGATCATGCCCCTTGGCTCTGTGATATTGAACCTGTACTGGTTCTCTTCCCATCTTCCTGGATGTTCTTTCTCAGTCTCTTTTAAGGAGTGTTTGAGCTCTGTTCTTTTATTAAATGTTGGCATTCGTCAAGGCTTTTACATCTTTTTCTTTGACCCCTTTCCTTTTCTCACTCTACATACTCTTTCTCAGAAATTTTATCTATTCTACTGGCTTTAATTACTCTCTGGATGCTAATGTCTCCCCATATTAGATCTTTAGACTGGATTAACGCCCCCCCGAGAGTCAAACCTACATATTTAACTACCTTGTACAGTGTCTCATACGCACGTCAAATTATGCATGTCCCGAATTGAACTAATATTGTACCTTTTCCTTAAACTTTTATTCCTCATGTATTCCCCATCTCAGTGAAGAGTCCTACTTTTTACCCAGGTTCTCAAGAGAAATTTTGTCATCATCTTTAACTCCTTCCTCTCTCTGAATCCTCATTCCTCAACATTCTGAGGACATTGCTTTGTGGGACATTGAGTCTCTGTCAGAACTACTCAACACTGCAGCTGTAGAGAAAAAGGCAGCCATAGAGAATACATAAATGAATGGGCATGGCCGTGTTCTAATAAGACTTCATTCACGAAAGCAGATGGGGATGCAGATTTGGCCTATTGGCCGTAGTATGTGGACCCTGGTCTAAACAGTTCAGCTAGTATGCTCCTCTTCATCTTTGTATCCATAGCATGAATACAGTGCTTGACATACAGGCATCTCAATAAAAGTTTGTTGGATGAATCAGTGAATGGTAAATGAACAAATTAGGATGGACCTGTTTCCTCTTTTTTCTCTGTGGCCATATCTCCTTGGTCACAATATGCTTCACATTCATTCTGTGTAGTCAGTGACCACGCCTGACCCCCGCCCTTTGGTGGGATGGTTTTCATCTGCTGTGCTTTGCTCAACATTTGTGCTGAGCAAACATCCTATGAGAAGTTTTGGTTCCTTTGGTGATCGTGGTCAAGTTTTAATCCTTTGTCATTACTCCCCAGCACATACTTTCGCTTTTTGTCTAGGTTTGGTTGTTAAATGTTGGCTTATCCAGATTCACTTCCTATAACTCATTATAGACTTCAGTCATTTTGTATGTGTGTGTAGAATGTACTTAATCCCTTGTTTCATATACATTTATTTAAACCTATCTTAAAATCTTTTTGAAGCATGTAGAATATTAGGATTTAAAACCCTCAATTAAAATCAATGCACAGAGCACTTAATATACAAAGGGCATAGGAGAAGTTTTATGATGCAGTGGGGACAAAGATATCTCAGATAAGGGAGTGTTACTAAGAGGCTTTTAATGCAGAAAGGAGATAAAAGGTGAATGAGTAATTCTAATACAATGTAGAAAGTGCTAAGTCCTTTGAGAAAAGAGTCAGCAAAGTGCTCTGGGATTTTCATTGGAAGTAAAATTTATCTTCAGCCAAAGAGATCAAAGAAGGCTCTAAGAGAGAAGTATTAAACCTGGACATGGAAAGGTGGGTATTTGGAATTCTGATATGGCACTAAAGGATCTTTGAGACACAGGATAGTATAGGCATGCCCACAAGTTACTAGAAAGCAAGTTTTAATAAAGCAATGTCCAGGGACTGGCTGATAAAAGTGCAGCCAAATCCCTTCCAGAAGGTGCCAAGTCCATTCTGGTCTGGAACACATTGATAATTGGGACATTATGCTCAGAGACTGCAAATTGACATTCTGTCGTCATCCCTCTTGGAATAGAAACTCTGATCTTTTAAAATAATTAGCATCAATTTGGAGCATGTGTGCAAAAATAAATCACAAGTGTCCAAAAACAGATACATTAAGTTCAATGGTTACACAGAAAACATTCTTATTAGCTCTACCTATGTAAACAGAATCAGAAGCAATTAGCATTTAAAAATAGAAGAGACAAGGAGAGTTCACAGTTCCCAGTGGAAAATTATTATTTATATAAATGTCCACAATGAGGACTTCCACTCACCCTTCCTGATATCATGTTATTTCAATGTCTAAAAGATCAGTTTTCTTTTCTGAGGATGAGGAGGGAGGATCGTGATTCTGTCCATGTAGTCCTGGCTGATATTGGGAGGTGGGTGTCCTCTAGCAAATGAAGGTAGGGCTCCATCTCCTCTGCCCTACCTCTATTTTGTACCTCACCCCATCCTCTGCAGGGGTGAGAAGAATCATTGCTATGCCTCAAGATTGTCAGCACACCTACCTACCAAAGCCCACTTCCATGAAGCAGTGTCAGCCTTTGCCAGCAGGAAACCTGCCTGATGAAGAGAGCCTCAATGACTCACCTGGAAGAAGGGTGGCAGTTCCCATGAACTCACAAGTACATACTTAAAAATTGGTGCTTGACATGCTCTGTAGAACATGCTACATATCAGTCAAGGATGGAGCCTTAATGCTGGCATCAGGTGTCAGAATGGAGAGACAAAATGGCCATGGAACACCTGAGGGATGAGGTGGAGATGGGGAAACATTTGGTATAGTACAGAGCACTGGCTGCTGGCTCAGCAGGACTCTGAGTTCTAGCTATAGCACTAACTGGCTTATGAACTTGGCCAAGCCACTTGCTCTTTCAGGGTCTCATTTTTGCCAACTCTAAAGAAGGAGCTGAACTGGGTTATTTTCTTGCTCATTCTACACAGTTTTTTTGTTTGTTTGTTTTAAAGACACGCTCAAGTCTTTTATCTGCCTCTTTCCCTTTTCTTGCCTGGAAAGATTTGGTGAATGGCAGATTGGGGGTGGGGTGGGATTGGGACTCAGATATTTTTCTATTCTGTATTTTTTTTCCCTTAAGATTTTATTTAATTAATTAATTATTTGTTTGTTTGTTATTAAATGAGAGGCAGGGAGTCAGAGAGACAAACTTATGCATGTGCTCCAAATGGCACCTATCCAGAAACACCTCCCCACCATCCTGGGGCCACTGCTCCATTCCTCAGCAACTGAGCTATTTTTAGCACCTGAGGCAAGGCCATGATATCATCCTCAGCATCCAGGACCAACTTGCTCAAACCATTTGAGCCATGGCTGTGGGAGGGGAAGAGAGAAAGAAAAAGAGTAGGGGAAGAAGGTGGGGTGGAGAAGCAGCTGGGTGCTATCCTGACCAGGAATTGAACCCAGACTTCCACACACTGTGCCGACACTTCACCACTGAGCCAACTGGCGAGGACCAAGATTTTACTTACTGATTTTAGAGAGAGAGGAGAAAGAGAAAGAGGGGTGGAGAAGGAAGCATCAACTCATAGTAGTTGCTTCTCATATGTGTCTTGACTGGGTAAGCACGGGGTTTTGAACCAGCAACCTCAGCATTCCATGTCCACATTTTATCCACCGTGCCACCACAGATTAAGCCTATTACTCATTTCTAAAATGTGTGAAAATATACCTCACACTTTCTACCCAAAAGACTGTGGCTTTTGGAACATGGGACTGATTGGACACGGAAGATTCAGTTGGCAGGGTCAAGGCAGAACCCACCACATGGCAATAAGTCATGGAAATGACATCATACATATTTAAAGTAGATGGGACCTGGGAATAATTAAAGGCTAAAACAGAAGAATTTGCTCCAAGTGGCAACTATGGTTCAACCTCTTGGTTCTAAATCCTCTTTCTCCCATGTCTTTCTTCGTCTGTCTTTAGCATGTCTAACCTGGAATCAGGGCTTAGGGATTGATGAACGTATGTTAACTTTAGATTAAAATGTCAGTAGAATGTTGTGGGTAGGAAGTAAATTAAATCTTTGATCATTAGTTTTTATTAAAGTTTCACTCATTTTTTATACTTTCCCCCCTAGTTTTGTTAATTTTTCCCTTATAATGCATACCAGTCCTCCTGAGCACCTCGCACATACAGTAGTCCCCCTTATTCACAGTTTTTTTTTCTTTTTTAATTTCTGAAGCTGGAAACGGGAGAGACAGTCAGACAGACTCCCGCATGCGCCCGACCGGGATTCACCCGGCACGCCCACCAGAGGTGACGCTCTGCCCACCAGGGGGCGATGCTCTGCCCCTCCGGGGCGTCGCTCTGCCGCGACCAGAGCCACTCTAGCGCCTGGGGCAGAGGCCAAGGAGCCATCCCCAGCGCCCAGGCCATTTTTGCTCCAATGGAGCCTTGGCTGCGGGAGGGGAAGAGAGAGACAGAGAGGAAGGAGAGGGGGAGGGGTGGAGAAGCAAATGGGCGCTTCTCCTATGTGCCCTGGCCGGGAATCGAACCCGGGTCCCCCGCACACCAGGCCGACGCTCTACCGCTGAGCCAACCGGCCAGGGCTCACAGTTTTGCTTTCTATGGGTTCAGTCACCTGCGGTCAACTTCAGTCCAAAAAAAAATGAAATGGAAATTTTCAGAAATAAACAATTCGTAAGTTTTCAATTATGTGTTGTTCTGAGTAGCATGAAAACATTTCCCTATATCCCGCTCAGTCCTGTGTGAAGCCTGAGTCACCCCTGTGTCTAGAGTGTCCACACTGCATGTACTGCCCATTCAGCCACGTAGTAGCTGTCTTGGTTATCAGATATCCTGTCATGTTATTGCAGTGCTTGTGTTCAAAGCACTCTTATTTTGCTTAATTATGGCCCCGAAGTACCAGAGTAGCGATGCTGGCAAGTTAGATATGCCAAAGAGAAGCTGTACAGTGCTTCCTTTTAGTGAAAAAGGTGAAACTTCTCAACTTAATAGAGAAAAAAAGTATTCAATATATGAGGTCTAAGGTCTACAGTAAGAACAAATCTGTCTATAATATTGCCTACTTTAATCTATAAATTAAACTTTGTTATGTGTATGTATGTATAGGCATAAACATTATATATTGGTTCCATACTATCTGTGGCTGCAGGCAGTCAGTAGGAGTCTTAGAATGTATCTCCTGCAGATAAGGCAGAAGACTACTGTGCGTTATATATATATATATTTTTTTTCTTCAAAATTTAAGGACTCAAATGTCTTTTTCTTGTGTCTCTTCCCATATGTTAGTCTGTTTATATGCCAACGTCTTATCCATACTTTCCTTAGCAATTACCCCAAGCTTTCTAACTTCCTGTGTACAGATCCATGTCTTCTGTTAAGTCATAATCTCTTTGAGAACTGGAAACATCTTTGTATTCCAGTTTCCAAGCCCAGAAATGCTGTTTATTGGATAAGTTAATGGAAGAAAGAAACACTTCATCTGTATCCACATTGTGCCCTAGAAGCCCCTCCGAGTGATGATAAGCTTAGCATGTCAACCTCCATAAGTCGCCTCCATGTCAACTTTATGAGGGATCAGGAAAGTTCAGAGACTTGAGTATATCTCCTTCCTTATATGTTTATGTCTGTAAGCTCATAACACTCACCCATGATCACTCACTCATAGGTGGCCAGAGTACCCAGAAGGACCCTGCCAAGACTTAGAAAATGGGAGAAAAGAGCAAGAAGCCAATTTCTAAACTTTGGGTGGCCATTCTTAGCATGAGGGCATCCCAGAGCCAGCCCCCCTCTGGCCTGGCCAGGGGCCTGGGTTTGTTCTCTGTGCATCATTATTGGACAACCCGGCCCTCGGCAGAGGATCCTGGGTAGGGTCAGGTGCCAGGGGTGGTTCCTGAAACACTTTTGGATACAATGGGAGACTCTGTGGCCTCTGCTCAGGGGCTTGGAGGGAGAGGGGGGAGATAATACAAAAAGCCATCCGACTTCAACCCAGTAGTGCAGGCAGGAGACCCGAGGGGAGGCTCCTCCAGCGCCATAAAGACGAGGGGGCGCAGGGATGGGCAGCGAGAGGAAGTCCTTGCAGACGGGACAGAGAGGAAGAGTCTGAACTTAGAGTGCAGGGAAGAGAGACAGGTTAAGAAAGATTGAGAACAAATAAACACAGGGAACAAGAAAGGGAGGAAGGGAGAGGGAGAAGGAGGTAAGGGAGAATTGAGGAAGAAAGGAAGGGAAGGAAAGTAAGTTAAAATGAAAAAAAAAAAAGGCACAAACATCCAGAAAGAAAATCAGAACTAGAGTAAGAATGAGAGAAAAATTGGGAGAGAGAAAAGAGAAGTGGGGAAGCGATGGAGGAGTGTGGGTACTCAAGACACGGACAACTAAAAGCCTGCTGGAACTGCTCAGCCTGGGAAACTTTCCTTTGTGAGCCTGGCACAGGGACAAGCTGTACACAGAGGAAAATGTGCTGACTCCTGCCCAGGGTCTGTCGGAGGATAGAAACAGATCAATTAACCTGGGTGGGGCTCTCCTGTGCCAGGTTTGGCACTGCCAGTTCTCAGTGCGCAGCCAGGCCAGGCCAAGGACTTTCACATGATCATTATACTATTTAAGAGCCATCAGCCACAGGGCAAAATCAGCCTTTTATCCTGAGTAAGTCCCTCTTCCTATGCCAGTGTCACCTCCCCTAGCCCAGCCACCACATCTCTGGCAGGCCCTGCCCCAGACCCAGTGAGATGGCACCCCCTCGGCCTGGTGAAACTGGCCCTTGGAAATCTGAACAGGCTTCAAGGACTCTCCAGGGGCCAGCACAGCTTGGGACATGTTTGGGGGTAGAGCAAGAGGTGGTTTGAGCAGACTATTCCATAGGTCTCGAAGAAGGACCACTGGGTCCACTGGGTGCACTTTATAGGGAGAAAGATTTCAACGTCAAGAAGCCCTTTGAAATCAAAGCTAGACAGAAGCTGGATTCTTTAATTCATCAATTCACTATCTACTAACAATTTTTGAGCATCGACAATGTGTGAGGCACCATGCTGGAAGCTGAGACTATAGAGATGAGCAAACGCATTTGGGGTCCTTAGGGGGAAATGATGACAACGCTGCTTCCTCTACCCAATGTCGCAGAAGGTGTGAGGCGTGTCAGGAGCTCCGAGGGAAATGTGACTGATTCTGCTTAGAGGAGAAGCAAGGTTTCTAGGAAAGGCACATTTGAGCACAGCCTTAATGGTTGTGTAGGGTCAATGGGGCAGAGAAAGTGGAAGGTCCCTAGACCAAGGAAAGCTCAGGGAAAAGCCAAAAGGTGTGAGAATGCAGTGGCTCATCTGGAGAATTAATTATTGGTAGGGCCAGGCAGCCTAGCAGCGTTTGAGGTGGTGGTGGAGATGGGCCCAGGTGAGGCCAGGCAACTGGAAGGGCACAGAGCTACCACCAGTATTGTAGTCAGAAGGGAGCTTAGAGATGATGGAAGTCACCTTTGTCATTACATTATTGTTTTTATTTTGTATGTGAGTGTAAGTGTGTGAATTAAACTTTATTGGGGAGTGCCTGGGGTTGGACACAGAAGAAGGGGGCGTGATAACACTCAAGTAATTTTGAACTAAATATGTTAGTCTTCTTAAGAGACCTACTAGGCTATTTTCACTGACTGCTTTCTTTTGAGTGGTGTCCCCAACCTGTCCTTCCTTCCATCTGACCTCTGCAGCCATAGCTCCATACTGCCCCGGGCCCAGTGAATTTGCTGTTAGGTTTTCTCTTGTTCTTGTATTGGAAAAGTTCTAAAAGCACAAAAAAGTAAAAGTTGCCCTTGTGAAGTTTGTATTATTATTATTATTACACCATAAAGTCAAAGTTTCCTCATTCCGTCTATTAACATTTGTCAGTCAAGATATTTTCCTAAGTTAAATCAAATATCTTTCTCTCTAGACAGATATACATGTACACTCACACATATATTTATAGAAAAGAAATTATGCCTTACATACTAATCTGTTTTGTTTAAAAATATATTGTGAAAAAAATTCTTACTTCATACCTCAGAGGCATTCTAGTCTAAAACTAGATGTAATACAAGTTTCCAACTATTTTTCTGTTGGTAGCCATTGATGATGATTTAACCTGGGTGTTTCTTGCAAATGATGCTACCACAGACATCCTTGCACATGAATCCTCATGTTCTTTTGGTATTATCTCTATACAATGGATTCCTAGAGATTAAATTGTTAATTATGCACATTCTAAAGCTTACTAGGATTTACATCATTCCTTTTCCAAAGGTTAGTTTTTACTCTAACAGGGAGTTGAATGGGGATGTTTCTTCCACACTTGTTCTCCAGCTCAGGAGTCTTGTCATCATCTGATAAATGAAGAAAGGGCAAACAGAGAATTTCCAGTTGTCCAGTAACACACGCCTCAGTGTTGGCAGTGCTGGCACTAAGATTTCAATGAGATATGCATGGAAAATATTAAGCACAGTGCCTGGCCCAATGTAAATGAAACTTTTGCCAAGTGGTTCATCCTGGAAGACGAATTAGAGAGGAGGGAGAACAGACAAGGAATTTCTGAGTAGCTCCTCCCAGCTGGGTGGAATGTCCCTCCTCCTGGCACTCTGTGCCACAGCTTCACATCATTAAATGTAATTAGTTGATTCATTAGTCCACCATAATACTGTCCCTGGGAGACAAGAACGTGAGAAGGCCGTTTCTGACATCAGAGACTGATGACCTATAATAGGCTAGAATGCTGTAATCCCCCTCAAATTCTCAAAGAAATTTGAAATATTGAACTTTCAAGTTTGACATTCTCTCACTCTATTAGTTGTTTAGAGCCTGAAAGTTACCAAGGAAAGACAGTAATTATATCATAAATTATTGTGATTTTCTTCTTCCACATGAGTCTCGTCTCCTTAGTTAGGATATACACACTTGAAAGGAGGGATAACCTTAAACTTCTTTTGCCATCTCTTATACCACGACTAGTGGGCTGAGTAGCACACAGGAGACACTCAATAGGTAAAAAGTTGGGAGAAGGAACAGGTCCGGTTTTTGTTGTGATTTAAGGACACCAAGTCACTTTGTTTTAGAGTTTTGCCTCATAGATGTTGATTGATTAAATCACCTTGTGGCCATGGATATGAACGTCAGTATCCCATTTGCAAAGGGATAGCCTTCAGAATGGTGCTTGCCTCCCTGCTGCACACACTCACCAGGGTCCACCCCTCATTTCTCAGCTGCAACCTGTGGGTCTGGCTGGGCCAGAGAGGAATGTCTGGGGAATGGGAGTGTGGAAGGTAACAGTCCCTGGGAGAATCTGGCCCCAAAGCCAAAGACTCCTCAATCAATATGTATGACTTTCAGAATTCTTATTTTAATCAGTGAAACGGAAATGAAATTCCAATGTAGCTTTTAGTTAAAACAAAATTACACAAGTGAGATATAATATTCATGCATGCCATTTCCTCTGAAATTCTTTTTAAGAATGGAAGAAAATAACCATATAACATGCTGGAAAGAACACTAGCCTAGGCATCCAGAGATTTAACTTCATGCCCTAAATTTATAACCTAGTAGTTATGTGATCAAAAGCAGTTCTCCCATCTTATCTCATTTCACTCATAAATAGAATGAGAGGGTCAAGGATAAACAAGCTCCTTTCAGTCTCAGTAATAAGTGAGTCCATAATTCCCTGATTAATGCTGAAGACCCATCCATCCATCTGCCCATCTATCTTTTTCACAAATATTTATTGAATTTCCACCTTTGTTGTGTCCACGTGATTTGAGCCCTTCTGTTTTGGGTTAACAGATTGCTGGCATCATCATCCTTCTGAGCACTTGGACTCCACATCGTGTATACATTCTGACCCCACCTTTTCTCTCACTTGACCTTCAACCATCCCCGATGTTTATTCTTTCTCTGTGTTTATCTCTGGTCCTTCTTAACCCTTCCCCGCCCACTCTACTGCTCTTTTGCAGCTTCTCAAACTCTCAGTTGAGCTGTTTCAGAAACTTCCTAAGTGGTTTCCCAGCCTCAGTGATCTTCCTTCTCAACCCACTATACATGCTATGCCCAGAGTTATTTCCAATATTTCATTTTAATCAACAATTTTGAAGATGTGTTGAAGGTACACACTGTATCTGGATCCTTAAGGAGCTAAGAGTCTGGAGAGGAAAAGTGACAACATTAAAGGATTAATATAATATGAGGTGGGACTGCAATGGCGGAAGAACACTCCGTGTTAAATTTCTTCCTTTCTTCTCATAAAAAAGTTCCTCCTTAGCCATTCCCTCTCCCAGGTACTTCGTGGTACTTTTTTTCATGCTTCTCACATCTCTTTCATCACATCCTTTTAGCAATTGTTTGCCACTTGTCTCTCTCCTTAACCAGACTGTAAGCTTCTTGGTGGCAGGGATCTGAGCAGCCTGTGCCACCCTTCCAAGTCAGAAACCTTGGGTGGCTCCCGTTTGCCCTCAGGAGGACGTCCAAATCTTTATATTGGGCATGTAAAGCTCTTAAGAGTTTGGGTCTAACTATCTTTCCAATTAACTCTGCTAACCACCCTGTATTCAATCCCATTACAATCCCAAACCCTCTTTCTGTCACCCCCCACCGCCCACTTAAGCCCAGACTTGAAGTACCTAGCAGCGTGGCCATGCCCAGGCCTCGCACACCCACTGCTGTTGGGTAAGCCAGGCCTCCTTCTGAGAACACCCAACATTTCCCCCCACTTCCCTGCCTGCAAGGATTTGCCTCTTCTAGGTCCAGTTCAAATTCTATTCTCTCCAAGAACTTTGCAGAGGATCAGATCCACTTACTCAGATTTAATTTTCACCTGCTCCCAAATAACAAATGTGTAGTCTATCTTCTGT
The DNA here is from genome assembly GCF_036850765.1 of Saccopteryx bilineata. Classification (NCBI taxonomy): domain Eukaryota; kingdom Metazoa; phylum Chordata; class Mammalia; order Chiroptera; family Emballonuridae; genus Saccopteryx; species Saccopteryx bilineata. The sequence goes on along the minus strand of NC_089497.1, from coordinate 65,989,033 downwards.
GGACATTTTGTGGCCTTGGTGTCTACTTCCTACATTATGACCTCCTGGGAAGTAGTGCCCATGTCACTTGGGTTTTTGGATCCTCCTATCATAGAGCCCAGTGCCTAACACTTAGGCTCACTCCATACTGAGCAGTTGTCATGTGACAGGTACTGCAGGGCTTTGTGACAGTCTCACAGCAGACCAGGAGAGTGGGCTCAGAGAGAGGCTGAGTAACCTGCCCAAGGCACCAGCAGTTGTGTAATACAATTTAGATTTGAACACGGGTACCTCTTAACAACCAGACTACATAGCTATCTGACAAGCAGACACAACGGATGTGAAATAGTTTTGTAGCCATTTGGAGAAGAGGTTGAAGATATACTTAGCAAGCATCTCCTAGGGAGAATTCTAAAAGTTTTTTCTTTTTTTTTTTTTAATGAATTGGTATCTGATCTTGCCTTAGAAGACTAAAAAGAAATTTGACAAAAAAAAAAAAAAAAAGGCTAAGAGTATTCTATTTAGAGAATAAAATTTAAGCTAAGTCCCTGAAAAAGTGAAAAAAGATGTTTTGGGGAGAAGATGGGACCTATTTACTGACTCACTCCCCCAGCCAGGCTGTAAGGGACCTGTGGAAGGAAACATCTTGGTTCTGCTTGGGGCTGTATCTCTTTGCTCTTGCAGAATTGAATACAGAGCACATGTTAAATAAACCTTTTGTATAAGTTAATCTCAATAAAAACTATTTAAACTTCTTTTTATGTTCATGTAGTTTTAAATTCACTCTTGGCCTTGAATGCTTAACACCCTAACGTCTGTGTAAAAGCTTTAAAAGCCCAAACCAAAACGTTAAGACCCTGAAAGTGAAACCGCCCGTCCTTAGAAAGTTTCATTGACCAACTCAGTTTCACTGACTGGCTGAGTAAAACACAAACATTAAACCGATAGAACAAGCTATGAAAACTCAAATAAGAAAAAATTTTTTTTCAGTTCCAAGAAACTTAGGTATTTCAGTAATGTGCCTCCTGCAAGGAAATCTGAGGGCTTAGGTGGTGTCGGTTTCATTTCCAGTAGAGACCACTGAGCTTGTCTCTCAAGGAGAGAGGAAAAGCCCTTCTGCCCAGCAGCTGTGCCAGGGGCCTGGCTCTGAGAACACAAAGGGAAGTGAGGAAGAATCAAAGAGGTTCCTCTCACATCCATCGGGCTGTTGGACGCCTCCTCATTCTGTGTTAGAATAAGCTGTAAGCAGGTCTGTGTCAGTGAGCGTATTCAGATACAACATTTGTTGAACCAGTGAGTCAGAAAATGGCTCAAAGCTGAGCCAGTGAGCGGGGAATTGAGCATGATGAAGTAGAAAATGCATTGGGGGGGGCAGGAGAACTGGCTGTTCCTTCACCACATGTGAGTGGGGTGACCCTGAGAAGTTACCTCTTTTCTCTGGGCCTCAGTTTCTCCTTTCAGTTCTGGTGTTCATTATAGTGGGAGGAGAAAAGTGCATGCAAAACATATGTAGTTGTTTCGAAAAAGAAGAAGACATCCGTGGAAAGCCCTCTATTTGCACGGGGATCTGGGAACCGAAGGTGTTCTGTTTTGTTTTTTCCTCTGCTCTAACCCAGGGCTTCTCACCCTGGGCACGGTGAATGTTTTAGGCTGGATAATTTTTTGTTCTAGTGGGCTGTCCTGTGCATTAGAGGATATTTTCCACCAGCTCTGATCTCTACCCACTAGATGCCAGTAGCACCCACTTCCCTCTCCCCAGTTGTGATCATCTAAGTTGTCTCCAGACAATGCCAGTTGTTCCCTGGGGACAAAGTCACCCCCTGTTGAGAACCCTAGTCCCTGAGTTGCATTTCTTTTTTTTTTTCTTTCTGAAGCTGGAAACGGGAGAGACAGTCAGACAGACTCCCGCATGCGCCCACCAGGGGCGACGCTCTGCCCCTCCGGGGCGTCACTCTGCCGTGACCAGAGCCACTCTAGCACCTGGGGCAGAGGCCAAGGAGCCATCCCCAGTGCCCGGGCCATCTTTGCTCCAATGGAGCCTTGACTGTGGGAGGGGAAGAGAGAGACAGAGAGGAAGGAGGGGGGGTAGAGAAGCAAATGGGCGCTTCTCCTATGTGCCCTGGCCGGGAATTGAACCCGGGTCCCCCGCACGCCAGGCCGATGCTCTACCACTGAGCCAACTGGCCAGGGCCTGAGTTGCATTTCTAACAGAAACTGACAAGTTCCTTAGCGTACTGCAGCTAAGGAAGGAGTTGGGAGGGTGTGGAAACCAGGCGGAGAGGCTCGTCCGGGTCTGAAGGAGCTGGGGCCGAGGCACCGCAAGTCCCTCAGAAACGTGAGAAGTGCCCGGAATCTGGAGGCTGGAAACTGGCACCTGTGTCCCTGCATTCTCGCTGACAAGCTGTTTGAACTTCATCATACTGCTTAACCGCTCTGAGCCTCACGGTTCCCAGGAACTCAGAGGAAGTACTACCTCTCCTCCACCCATCTTTCCCCTGCCCTTCCACCCCCACACACATGAGCCGAAAGGTTGTTAGGAAGACTAAAATAACACGTGTAAGCACTGTGTGCTGAAAAGCACAGGACAAATACGTGTTAGCACTCTACAGTGTTTTTTCTCCCCTGAGAGAGCACAGAAAAGGAACTTTATTCCTAGATAATTTCACTGTTAAGAGCAGGTATTGACAGAGTGGTGACACTGAAGGGACCACCACAGCAGAAATGAACACAAATGATGGAGAGCATCCTCAGGACACCACCACAGTGCCAGCACCAAGACCCGATTTCTATTGGGCCATGAGTTAGGGCTTTCCCGGTGAAAATGAAAGGCCTCCTCTAAGGAGGCCTCATGTATTAGGCAAAGACAAGAATGTACCATTTGGCTGTTCACATACCTGGCAGTAATTTGGCCCTATACTAAGTCTCAATGAGGCTATCAACCTAGAAGATGCCTAGGTGACGCATGTCTTCTCCAACCAAGACCTTCAGGACTAAGAGAGGTTTTGAACGCTGGCCTATTTCTCAGGGTGGAGTCAAGGAGCTCTAGTTACAGTCACAGTCAGGCCTAGAGTGGGCGAGCCTTCCAACAGCTCAGGCCAAGCCAAATCAAGCTAGGTCCAGGGTGTGAACGGAGCCCTCTAGTTGTAGGGAAGTTCTCCCCTAGAGTTACATTCTAGCAAGCAGACTAGGAACCAGACAAGCAACAGGCTGGTGACTGTCTGGGAAACTTAATTAACTCAGAAACAACCTAGAATTTCAGATGAGAAAACTTTAGGGTCCAAAGGATAGGTTCAACTTAGAAGGGAGAATAGAACTCACACATGTCAATGCTTTGGTATGTGGACCACTATTTCATCCTTTTTTTTTCTTTTTTTGTATTTTTCTGAAGCTGGAAACGGGGAGAGACAGTCAGACAGACTCCCGCATGCACCCGACCGGGATCCACCCGGCACGCTCACCAGGGGCGAAGCTCTACCCACCAGGGGGCGATGCTCTGCCCCTCCGGGGCGTCGCTCTGCCACAACCAGAGCCACTCTAGTGCCTGGGGCAGAGGCCAAGGAGCCATCCCTAGCGCCCGGGCCATCTTTGCTCCAATGGAGCCTTGGCTGCAGGAGGGGAAGAGAGAGACAGAGAGGAAGGGGGGGTGGAGAAGCAAATAGGCGCTTCTCCTATATGCCCTGGCCGGGAATCGAACCTGGGTCCCCCGCACGCCAGGCCGACGCTCTACCGCTGAGCCAACCGGCCAGGGCCTATTTCATCCTTTTAAGGTGGTCTAGAATAGTAGCTAAGGCCTGCACTTCCGAGCCCGCAGTGTGTACCCTGGCTGTGCTTCCTGCCGGCTGCCTGAGTGTGGGCACCCCGTGGGGGCTATGTGAACGTTAGCTGTACTATTCGATGTGCTATTTGATGATGGCAGCAACCTCTGAGGTCAGCTGTGCAATCATCACGTTACAGACGTGGAATCTAAAGTTCAGATAAGTACATCTCCACCCAGAATCCCCACCTCTTTGCCCTTTTCTTCCTCTAAGCCCCTCTTCCTTCTGTCTGTGCTATCTCAATGCCATCGAGCCCTCAAGTCTGTTCAAATATTAGCTTCTCTACCACTCTGCCTCCAAAAATGAAATTTATCTCAGCTGCCTCCAAGCTCTGTAGCATTTGGTTGGTATCTCTATGGCACTATGGCGCTGACACAGGCCAGAGTAGGCAAGGAAAAGGACCAAGATAAGGACATACAGACTGTAGACTGTGACCAAGACCAGACAGAGAAGCACAGGCAAAGATCTCAAGAGGATTGAAGAAAGGAAGATTTCCTCCTTGGAAGCACTTACCATTCCCTGTTTCTCCCACTCGACAGTCGTAGTAGGCCATGATACCTTTTAAAGCCCTCACGACCTTCTGGTTCTAGTCAACGCTAACTTCATAGATGCTCTCTCCTTCCAAGATCAAGTATCACAGGGAGCAGAAGAGTTTGGATTCACTTCCACATCGCCCCTCGCTAGCACATGGGCTCAGGTTGCAAGTGCTTGAAGATTGGTATGGCACCGAGCTGAGAGCAGCTTGGGGACTGACAGTGTGAGACAGTGCCGACCAACAGTGGAGATGGCAGGGACAGCAGGGAGGCCGACTGAATGGAAACCCAGCCGTCTCAAAGGGTGATATACGCATGACATTCATTATGACGGACTGAACAACAGGAGATCCATGAATCAGGCCTAGAAACGTAGCCCACTCATTGGCAAGCTGAAAAGAAATAGAAAATGGAAAAGGCAGATGGGTGGGGACTATCTTATCAGCTTGAGCCTGATCCAAAGATTTATATAGCAGCGGCATAAGAAATACTGTTTCCTCTGATTGTTTAAAAAATGCAACTTTTTAAATCATTGAAAAAGTCTACTCTGTTGTTCCTTGAGGAAGACATGGAGGATATGCAAGGTATCACAGGTGAGAGAAGTAATCTCAGCATAGCACGTTGAGTACTATTAAATTCCGTTGTAGTTCCCTTGTTGTACCTGTCTGATTTTATGTAGCTGAGATCATATTGACTCTGTATATTTCACAATATATTTATTTTTGAATAAGTAACAGATGCATAAGGTGCAAAGTTCAAAATGCACCAAAGGTCAGGCAGTGAAAAGTCAGTCTCTCTTCAGCTCTTGTCCCCTCCCCCAAGTCCCTCATCTATCCTTGGAGAGGAGTCCTATGCTGACCCCTGTACAATTTCTTTTTGTTCTGTTGAGTGAGTTAATAGCTCTTAATGCTTCAAGATTCTCAGGAAACAAAAGTTGTCTATGAGAATGAAACACATTCCTAATGTAACATCTCTGTGCTGATAAAAGATACAATTACACTACCTCTAGCCCAGTTACATAACCAGAATTACACAGCATTCTCAAATGACAAAGGTAGTTTGAAGGACTCAACCAAGATAAAAGCCCTTAGTGGGCCTCTATCCAAAAGATTTCTCTGAGATGTCCCCCATACCCTACAGTGGCTCGGAGAGCTCAGAACTTAAAATTGGAGTCTGCGTGTGTCTGGGCTGTAGTGACTGAGACATGAACCCCAGGCCCACGTCCCTAAAGACAGGCCCCTCCTTCTTCCAAGATCAAACCTGGCACAGACTTCCTCCCCTTGTTCTGCTGTAGTGTGCTGGGCCAGGAGGTGGGAAGAATGGATGGAGGAACTCCAGTTTCAATAAAGCAGTTTAAAGAAAGTCATTTGTATAAAATCTAGTTCAAAATAAACTATTCTCTATGTACCCAAACTGTCCTCTTCAGACTCATCTCTCCATCCTCCCCACTGCACCCCCCTAACACACACAGTGGAGGAGCGAAACCAGGATTTTCCCTGAGATATGGTGCTGTGTGCTACACATGGGCGTACACTGTCAAATCCCTCTGCTCTGAGCATGCGCTGCCCGCTGCCTCACTGTGGCTCTTTTTCCCCATGGGTAATTTCAGGAGTTTTTCAGAAAACTGCTACAGTTTGGAAGTTTATTTACCAGGGAAGTGAATTCCTTCCCTTGCCTCCCAGTACCCATGTGATAAAGTTACAGAAGGCATCTTGGATTCACAACACCCCCCACCAGCCCCTCACTGAATAACACGTTGTCTGGCAACAGGAGGCATTTGATTGCATTTGGATGGCACGCCGGCATCAACTCCAGTTGTCCCTGAATTGGAACTGATGGGCCTCACGTGCCGCAGCCAACAGTTTGCCTTCACCCACTCCTCTCTCTGAAATGAACCTTCCTCTGGGAAAACAAGAAACCTACGTGCCATCCTGGGTGAGAGACGAACAGGAGCTGTGTCCCAGCATCGCATCCTAGGCACGGCAGGCAAGAGCACGCTCGGAGGGGTTTCCAACAGCGAGCTGGGCTTCGAGTGTCCCTGGAGAGGCTCTCTGAACCGGAGGACACACGTCTTCTCTCCCCAGAGTACGGTAACCCCTGTGTTGACTCTGCTCATAGGCATGGTGTTCTTACTGTGTGCAATACAAACAGTGCTGGGTGGGATTCAAGTAATTTAACAACTGGTTCTCTGCCCCAATGACCATTTAAAGTATAAAAAAATGATATACTGAAAGGTAGCTTATTATTTCATGCATTTATACTTAAATGAGAACAATAAAAGAGGTACACAAAACTAGATTATAGGAAAGAGTTTTAAAATATTAATGAAAAAAATGTCAAATAATACCTGACAAAAAAAACAGTAAAACTGTTATTTAAGGTATTTCCATATTGCTTCTTGATTGGCGTCCTCTCTTAAAATTTTCTTTGCTTTTATTTGAGCATCATCAGCTGTGCGATTTATGTTTGACCATCTCTTCACTGTAGGAGTAGGATCCCATTCCTTTAGAGGGAGGCCAGTTAGCCTAAGAGTCATTGTGTTTCATATATTAGAAGAAGGTGACTTCTCTTCTCTGAACATATTATGTTCATGTTTGAGCCCCCCCCCCCCCCTTAGAGAGAACCCTGATTACAACTGCCAGTTTCACAACTGGTTCACCAAACTCAACCAAAAATTAGGTTTCGGTTCTGCCGAACTGGGGCAAACCGGCTGAATCCCAATCCTGGGGATAAAGCCTCCGGCTACTGCCTCCTTTAACAAGTCTCCATAAGCTCCTTCTCCCCATTTTGACTTCTGTGCTCTGATAGTCACTGCTGCAGGCAAACTAGTAGCTCCCCAAAGATGCCCACACACTAATCCCAAGAAGCTGTGAATATATTCTAAATTACATGGGCAGGGGGAATTATCATTGCAAGTGGATTTACACTGGCCAATAAACTGACCTTTAAGAAATAAGAGATTAGCTATCTAGGTTACCCTTGTAGCCTCAGTGTAATGACAAAGGTCCTTAAATAGGGAAGAGAGAAGAAGAGTCAGACCTAGAGTGGTGGCATCATGAGAGATACTCTATCTGCCACTGTTGGCTTTGAAGATGGATGTAGGGCAGCTGTGTTAGGCTTGCTCGCTGGTTTACTGGCTGCAAGCCGTTTGTCTGATTAGTGTGCGAGCACGTGGCAGTGCCATGTGTGGATGGCCTACATAAGGCTACCGGTGCTTGCACTCAGGGGGATTGCGGATGCTCGGATTGCCTACCCATCACTGTGAGGGGCCATTTTTACTGTTTGTTTGCCTTGCCTGAGAGGCAGTTTCCCCTGCCTGTGTGCTTGTCTGCCATTGTGAGACTTTATTAAATGGAATGGCCTGACACTTTCTGGCTCTGCAGTTTTTCTGTCATCTACCCAAATTCAATGTGAACCTGCCTGGCCTCAGCCACCAGCATTACAATGGAGGAAGAAGTTATGAACCAAGGAATGTTGTGGGCAGTCTCTACAACCTGGAAAAGGCCAGTCTAATGCCAGTGGCATGGCCAGGCAGGTTCACACTGGATTTGGGCAGATGGTAGAGGAACTGTGCAGTCAGAAAGCATTGGACCATTACCATTTATTAGATTCTTGCAATGGTGGACAAGAAAACAGGCAGGGGAAAACCTCTCCTCTGGCAAACAAACAGCAAAAACAGCCCCTCACAGTGGTGGCAGGCAATCCACAATCTGCCATCCACAATCCCTACTGAGCACAAGCACCTGTTACCTTACATAGACTATGCACATGTGCCTCTGACATGTACTCACACACTAATCAAGCCATGTGCTTGCAGCTGGTATACCAGTGAGCAAGCCTAACACAGTTGCTTTCCCAAAATTCCACTCCTTTAGGGTTGCTCGCTTCACAGTCTACATGACAAGTATCCTCCATGATGATTCTTGTGTGAGGAGTGAGGTACATTACATAAAAAGACTATACAGCAATAGCACAAGTTATACAGTAATTACAATACTTAAAAAAAGTGCCCTTCACAATGTCTTCCTGAGCACTCTGCCCAGGGAGTTAACTGGAGGACCACCTCTAGTCAATTACCCCATGGTAGGTGGGAGGGCTGGTAGAGTCCAGGGCTTTGTCTATCGAAGAAAATGTCCTTGGTGCATCTCTGCAACTGGATGGGAGCAGCTTCTTAGTGCAAGAGAGCCTCCACAGGTGCCATGCCCCCTTTCAAGGTCTTTTATAGTACTGTCCACAAGCAGTGTGTCCATCCAGCAAGGGAGCTGATGCCCCCTCTGGTCGCAGTTTAAGAGTCTATTACACTGTTCAATGATCAGTCCACAATAGATAGTGCAGCTGTCTGTGCAAATCACCAAGGTAAAGGTTCATTACAGGCCATTGCCACAAGCCACATCCAAACCCCTCAGAAGTCCAAGCTCACAGTGCCAGGAAGGGTCAAACACATTCAATGGCCATGCCACCTTAAGAGTTCTCTTACTATTGCTGCTGCTGCAGAAAAGCACCTATTACCTTCTAATGCCAACACCTGCTGCACATTAGAAGGGGACCAGTGGAGTGCCAATTTCACATGGGGCCTCCAGCCCCCACCCACTCCTTTTGGATAGGTCCCATGGCCTTCCTCCTATTCAAACAGGGATAACAGGTCTTGGGGGATTCTCCTCTCCCACAGCTGTCTCCAGCAAGTAATCTTGGAACTGTGTAACCCAAATGCCAGCCACTTCTTGGCAGCTGCCAGAGCCATCTGCTTTCCCCAGTTTTTCAGCAGTTGGAACCTCCGTTCTAGCTCAAGCTGCCACCAAAGCTCTTCCAGACTTTATTAGGCTTGCCATCTAATTTCTCCCTATCTTCCCCAGCTGCAATCAAATCTGCCCACATCTGTGTTCAGGTAACATTTACAGGCCCTTTTCTCTTGTTAGTCGGGGAGGGGGCAGCATGGGCAGCAGCCCTCACAGCCTTTGGTCCATCTCTGTTTCAGAGAGCATGATGCCTTTCACCCCTATGTCCCACAACTGCAGCAACCAGGCTGCCAGAGGGTCAGTGGGTTTCTGTTTGAACTGCATCCCAAACTCCATCAGCTCAGCCTGGATGTAGACCCAGACCACAGAGTACTCCACCATCTGAGGAAGGGGCTGTGCCTGCCCTTGAGGGTCTCTTGGCTGCTGGGTTTTTACCTTCTGGGCAACTACTGGCCGGGCTCTGAGTCTGCTGAGGGCAATTTAAGCCTGAGCCTCCTCCCCCTCAAAAGATGAGGAGTTGGAAACACCTGCTCCTGCCAACTCAGAGCCACTCCAGTGGCATGGATGCTTATTCTTCTTCAGTGATCATTTCTGTTCCTGTGTCTGCTGGCTCTTGGCCTGAAGCTGAGACTCGAGCTCTTGAACCTGCAGTTGTTTCTCTAACACCTGTCACTGCCTATGTTCAGCTTCCAGGGAAAATTGCAATCTTTAATTCCTTTACCAGAGACTGTTCCAGTTCCAGGCACCACTGGTGCTCAGGATGCATCTCACACTGCAGCTCTTGAACCCGGTTGGCCTCCTTCTCCAGCACTTGCTTCAGTTCATGCTGTTGTTGGCACTCAGTCTCTTCTCATGGGGCTGTAAAATAACACCCAACCCATGGCTCCCAAAAGGACAGCCATGGTGAACCATACATTGGAGAACAACGACCACTTCTCTACCTCACCCTTTAAGGGTGTCTGTGGCTCCATACTGATCTGATCCAAATCCTGCCAACTATACTAGATGTAATGCCAGTGGCCATGGTCAGGTAGGTTCACACTGGATTTGGGCAGATGGTAGAGAAACTGAGGAGTCAGAAAGCATTAGGCCATTACCATTTAATAGAGTCTTGCAACAGCAGATGAGAAAACAGGCAGGGGAAAACCTCTTCTCTGGCAAACAAACAGCAAAAATGGCCCCTCACAGTGGTGGGCGGGTAATCCACAATCTACCATTGCAATTGCTCCTGAGCACAAGCACCAATAGTCTTACATAGGCTATGCACATGTGTCTCTACCACATGCTCATGCACCAATCAAGCAAAGTGCTTATAGCTGGTACACCAACAAACAAGCCTAACAGAGCTGCTTTCCCAACAGCCAGGAAACAGATTCTCCCCTAGTGCTTCCTTGGTTTTAGCCCACTAGGACACATTTGAACTTGTGATCTCCAGAACTATAATATTTGTGTTGTTACAGTAGCAATAAGAAACCAAAACAGACACCGTGAACTTGATTTGTGCCAAGCCTGGACCAGGTGCTGAGGGAACATCCCACTACATGTGATTTGTACCTTTTATCCATCCTCCGTTAGGGTCCAACCAGAGAAATGAAAGTCATTCCAAGTGTCTAAATACAGGGAATTGAATGCAAGTCATTGGCTACACAGGTGATTAAAGTTGAGAAGCCAGTTGAGCCATTAGCAATAGCAAGGGTTGTTACCAGGTTGCACTAGAGGGACCATGAGAGGAGGTCACCCTGTGGAAGCTGGACCATAGTGGGCCTGTCCAACAGGAGCTAAGGCCATGAGGGGACAGAGCCCTTGTTATAGTAAACATAAAATCAAATTAATATGAAATGTAATAAGAAAACTAAATGAGTTAGGTGTAACCAGTTACACCTTTTTGAGATAACTCCATGTTTTAACTGCATACCAATACCATGTGTGAATTAATGTGATTAACTATATTTTATGTAAAAGCCCACTACGTAAGGCCCAATTACCAAGGTGTAACGGGTTTATTTCCTTTTCTGATAACTCCATCTGTCAACCTTATCAAGCCCATTTGTGACTATGTTTAAAGTGTGATAATGTAACCCTATGATGTGACAAGTGGCCAAATCAAATAAAAGTAGCTGGGATAAAGATCAAGGCAGTCTCCTGAGACTCTAACACAGACTCCACGTCACCTACCAAGACCCCTTGGCAACTGCTGCAAAGCACTCTATCTCTCCAAGCAAGTTTGTTCGGGGCCCCACTGAAGCAAGGACCTACACTTAGCTGGCTACTTGTCTTAACCGTGAGTGAATTACAGTCTATGTTATTTAACTTGCTATGAGTGTCTTTGCCTATTCAAATGACTCCTAATTACTTTCATTTTATGTTGTGAATTACCTAATGAACCCAGCTATAACTTAATTATAACCAACTAAATAGTTCATCACAACAGCCCTGCTGTACAAGCTGCCTGAGGCAGAAAGGGAAAGAGGGAACTATCCTGTTTTCTCCCTTTCTCCTACCCTCCAATTTTCTGTCAATGCCTCCCATTGGCTGTTCCCAGCTGGAAGCCAGCTGACATGGGATCCTGGGATACACAGGGTCAGCCCTCCTGCAGTACAGAACAGAGCTGAGGGAAAGCAGTGAATGTACTTAAGGAAGTATAAACTTAAAATTGGTAGACACCTCCTTTCTTCATTGATGACCATTCATCTTGAAATTTATTTATTTATCCAAATACTTTACCATGGCTTTGAAGCCCTTTCCTAACGTCTCAGCCCTTATTCATAAAGTTCTCCGCCTTACACACAGCACCCACACCACTCTGGCCTATGCTCTGTCCTCAAGATGCCAGGCAAGTCCCATCTTGGGGCACTTGTGAGGAGTTCATAGGACTCCTCACTCCTTGCCTCTCCTCTTGCTGATCACTTTTCATCATTCCAGTCTCAGCTCAACTGTTCTTTGCTCAGGTAATGCCATCCTCCATCTAAAAGAGGCTCCTCTCTGTGGTCTCCTGTTTTATTTTCTTCAGAGCACCTTCTATTATCTGAAATTATCTTTGTTTGTTTATTTGTTTATCATAACCTTCTTCTAACTGTAAGCTCCTTTAGGGTAGGGAGCATGTCTTGTGACTTGTTGTATTATTGTATCAAAGTTGGCTAGATGTCCACCAAAATCTATTTCTTTTTCCTGGAAGCACAGTAAGGCTCATTTCATATTCTTCGTAGTTGAGTGTGACAGAATTTTACCTAATGCAGTGGTTCTCAAACTTTTTGAAGTTGAGGTGCATTTAAAATTCTACAAATAATTGTAGGTGCATTATATATAAATTTCTGAGAAATATGTTATAATAATTAAGTCAAATATTAAAGAAAAAATATAAAATCCAAGTATACTTTTATGGTAATTAAACAAAATAAATACAACAAAATCAAGTTTATTCTGACATTAAAAAACATTTTTATGTTACATTTTTTGAGTTATGCTTTTTAGAATTTGTAAAAAAGAGGGGTTAAAAATAAAAAAACAACAAAAATTTATCTTTATCTATCTATCTATCTATATAGATAGATAGATAGATATAGATAGCTATAGATACATTCTTAGTAAGATTTAGTAAATTCAGCAGGTCCCAGCACAAATGTTAAGTTTTTTGTTTATGAGAAACATGAGCTTGATGTGTCCTAGTGATTTCTTCAATGTTTGGGCATATATTTGAAAGGCAAACTCTCATTTCCTCATCAATACATTGAAGAATTCCTCTCTTTTTACTCTTAATTGTGTTGAGTGCTGAAAACCCCCACCATACATATCATCTTAACTTTACACCAAACAAAGGATAGAAGAAACTTGCCTCCAGTCTTTCTGGGGAACATGGGGAGTAGTGTAAATAATCCAGCACCACAGCTTTAACAGCCTTTTGCAACCTAATCAGGCAAGTGAGGTGGGGGGTTTGGCAGACTGTCAGCTTACAGCCAATTCCCCACACCTCTGTCCCCCAAAAATCTAAACTCCAAAATCCCTGTTGGTTTTTTGGTCCCAACAGGCACATATTTCTCTGGAATTCCATAGGGCGCACCTGGAAATCTTCCAGGGCGCACCAGTGAGCCCTGGTGCACCCTTTGAGAACCACAGACCTAATGGAACATCAGTGGAAATATATAGGGTTGCTTCCAGGCCTAGCCATGAAAATCTCCCATGCACACTGCTGTGTGAGTTTTCTCTTCTGCCAGAGAGGATAACAAGGGCTCATGGGACGATGGAGGCACAAGATAAAAGGAACCTGGGCTCTCGAATGACTAAGTGAAGGAGAGTTGTTCCAACAACCTACATACCTATCTAGGACTGTTATATGAACAAGAAATAAATATATTTTGTGTTGAATCATAGTATTTTACCCTAAGACAATTCCCAGCCAGGAATTCCCACAGCCTTGTTCATAACTGGCCCTCAATAGTTATTGAAAGATTGAGTATTACTCGTAGTAATTATGTGTTCAGTGATGGAATATCTGTTTCTCACTCTGATTCTCTACCTACAAAGCTTCCTAAGAAACAGGAAATGTTATATTAATCCCTGTGCTATCAATGCCTTCCAATGAACCTAAACATTCATAGATTCAATGGGTGTGTCACACTGAGTTTCAAGACAGCATAAGGGAGACAATGATTGACAAGCATGGTCTGGAAGTGTGAGTCTAAGAGTACCAAAGTTTGTGCAGCACTAAGTACCAAAGTTTGTGCAGCAATTTAAAGTTTACACAGGGCTCTTCCCTTGATCTTTCTAACAACTCTGAAAGGAAATTATTGTTCTGATTCCCATTTTACAGATGATGAATCTGAGCTCACAGAGGTTAATTATCTTGTTCGAGATCTTACTTTTTCAAGCAATACAACTGGAATTAATTGATTGTTCAAAAGTATTTATGGAGTGCCTATGATGTGCTCACTGCTGGCTGAAGCTTCTGCATCTAGCAGGGGCTCAGGAAATGTGGGAACCCCAAGTCCTGAAGGAACTGTTATTGACGCCCCGAAGATAAAAGGGAGGTCCCAGTTCTAGCCCGACTGGAGACTGGAGAGAATGCCTATGACACTGCTGAGCCTCTCAGGCAGGTTTCTGGGTGGCCTGCCAGCCTGGCCCGGAGGCAGCCACATCACAGTCACCCTCAGCTCTCCCTCTCACACAGGCTAACGGCCTCGGCGTTCTCCTCTGCCGGCTTCCGTACATCTTTCCTCCTCCCGGTGCCAAGATTGCAGCCGATGTTTTAGAGTGGGTTCCAGGCCATTTAGTTCAGTCAGAGATTTGGGTGAAAGTTTCCTCCCACCCACCGAAGGCCTCAGATAACCCACTGGGGTGTGCCAGCCTGCACCAAGGAGGTAGAAGCAAGGCCATGGAGACTTCCAGACACAGGATTGGAGCAAGTTTCTGCAGCTGCCTTCTTTATCTGCTCTATGCTGGTTGTACAGTGGGTCAGCAACGGGTTTGCTGGAAAACTTAGGACACAAAGCCCAAGCAGAGGACAGGAACTTGTCCAAATAGAGACAGCGAAGTACCCCCAGAGGGTCGCCTGCAGGCTGGGTTAGACAGAGGCAATGAGGGCCAGCCCTAGTGTCAGAAGGGGCAGGTGGAAGGCGAGAAGAAGGAAGGTGGGTTGGACGGCCCAGTCGGCCAAGGCTCAGCCTTTCCCAGCCTGACGACACTCCTCTCCGCTCGGGTGCCTCTCTGTAAATAAACGCTGGCTGCTCTTACAGTGCAGGATGTCCCACATACCGTACCTCTGAGGCGGGGTGAAATACAAATATGCCTTTTCATAATAGCTTTACACCTGGGGCAGCAGAGGACCGGTTTATTACCTTGGTAAACAAAAGTTAGAATTCAAGCAAAGTACAAACTTTGCCCAAGGCACTTCTGACAGTGCAGCTTGTGTTTGCGAAGTGAACTTGATATACATACAATGTGAAGCAATGGAAGGCTGGGCCTTTTCTTTCTTCTGTCCCATTCGTCTGATTTCCAAGGTTTAAAAAGTTTGTGTGTGGGGTTGGCGTGGAGAATTTGGTTTGGCTCCAGTTTTCTCAAGTGTTTTGAAATCATGCAGTTTAGTGTGAAAAGAAATATGTGAGCCAATTTATATTGTTTTCCGGGGAAAGTGCACTTCTGGCCACTCTCAGGGTGACAATTAGGATTGGTGGGTGGGAGACAGGGTAAACCAGTTTTGGAAACACATAAAGGAATAAGAATTTGCATTGGACTTCAACATTAAAAGTAAATAAATAAATATTGACCCCGTGCTGGTTTTGTGCTGGGTGCAGAGCCGTGAACTTTCAGAAACATTATTTCATTTCATCTTCGCAGCTGTGCGGAGTAAGAATCATTCATCAGGATGCCCGTTTTATAAGTGAAGAAATGATGGTTGCTGAAGAGAGTCAAGCCCCAATTTTCTAATGCCTAGTTCAGGGTTTTCTGTAGAGTCCTCCAACCTATACTCAGGGTCACAGACTATGTCCTGTCCAGCCACTTAGCTTGCCTCCCCTGTACCCCTTGTTTTTCTGATTCATTCTTTGCTTGTACTTGGAGAAAGAACAGATCTCTGTGCTTTGATGGAACTCTGCTTAGAGGATTTCTAACTAATTTAGCAGCCACCTGGCCATCTGGGCCACTGTCACCAACCAGCGCCTCCAGAGGTTCAAGTGCAAAGGAGTCAAAATATGTGGATTAGAGTTTCTGTCAAAACACACTTAAGCTTAAAAGCAAAGGCAGCAACGTGAAGCAAGAGCATATCTCCCATTCAACGCCTCGTCCTCCCCCCCCCCCCCCAGGCTGAATAAATCAGATAAGCCTCAGCAAAAACATCTGAACTTTTTGGGTTCTTTTCCAAAATGAGCCTTTGAACCTGAAGAACTTTGCCCATCTCTGTTTGCATGTTCACTCCTCAGACATTCAGCCGAGGCTTGCCTGATGCATAGCTCAAGCCAGTGAAATGTTAACTCTTTCATCCACAGGTTAATTCCCAAGCCTTCCAAAATAACAGTGAACCCATTAGGCTTATTTTTAAAAGAAGTCTATATTGATATATCAACTTGTCCTTTCTTCACAGATGAGGGATTCCTTGTAGGAACATATTAAACTGAGGCTAGAGAGAGCCGGTATTGTTAAGGTATTGTTAACTCAGCAGTGTCAGGGTACCAGAACTGTGGCTGCTTGTGCTTAGCAGGATTTCAAGGGAAGTTCCCTTCCTCCAACTCACCTTCCACCACCAACTCCTACCATTAATGCATCTTTAATTACAGCTCCTTGAGGAATACCTCTGGCTTTATTTATTGCAAGCTTTTATAAAATTATGGAAACACACATACTCATTGCAAGGATAGAGATTTCATTTGTTAATGGATAAACAGAATCCTTGTGCTGGAGCCCTCGAGGGAAAAGAAATGGGGATCTCTGGGCTGTGAGACAAAGGTTGGTCAAAGATGCTTGCTTTGGAGGCCCTGCTCTGAAAACCTAGGAAAGCCACGTTAACATTAGGCATTAAGTGAACTTTAAAGAGCATCTAACCCAAACCCTTTCTCTTACATAGAAGCTCTTACCAAAGCTCAGAGTGAAACAAGCAAGGCCAAGGCTCACCTAGCTGGCCAGAGATAGTCCCTCCTCCTCTAACTCCCCATCTTGTCTTTTATAATAAAAGGTAAGTTAAAAATCTGGTACCAAATCCTGGCCTGGATACACTTATCCTGGTTTTTTAAATCACTGCAAATCAGTACAGATGCTTAGATTGGGTCCATGGAAAGATATTTACCCTGATAAAGAAGAGAAAGGAGAAATCTGAAACATCTCTTAAACATTGCTTATAAATGTTATTCAAAGTAACAGATCTAAGTGTATTCCTACATGATTGTGATTAGATAGGCAATGCTTAAATATATATATACATATATATTTTTTCTTTTTCTACTTTTAATTTAATTCTCATTAGCTTTATTGATTTTCTAGTGATGATTCTAAGTTAATACAGGTCCCTGTCAATGGGAAGATAGTCATCCCACGAGTGGGTCTTAATTTGAAGTAACTGATAGGAAGTTAGACAAGTAGGGCTAGAAGGAAGCTTAGTTATACTTTGGACCATATTTCTTAGTTTAAAGATAAATATAATGGAGCTGAGAGAGGGTCAATGACTTATTCCCAGGTTCTGCAGCACATCAATGGACTCAACCATCTATTCTCCTAACTATATAGAAAAAGGGGCCTTCCATCTGACAATTACAAAGCAGTTCCCTTTGTGTCATAAAGGACAAAAAGCATGTATCTTTTATAAAAAATTAATGCTCATGCCCAACTCCAGGGAACTGGGCATGAGCATTAATTTTTTATAAAAGATACATGCTTATTGCATCCTGGGCCTGACTAATCCACAGCCGTTTCTATGAGGTATGGATGTGAGTTATCCTTGCTGCCTTTGGTTTTGTGGAAAGACTGGTAGGCAGAAAACAAGGGAATTTTCCAAGCTTACATGGTGAGTCAGAGAAAGCTCTGAGGCAACATGCTGTTACTGGGTGAGGAATGGGAAGACATCAATTCCCTTTCTCACACTATCTCTAACCATGTGCGTGATGCTGGGCATCTCACTTCCTTTCCTGGCTGTTGGTTTCCCCACGCATGGAAGGGTTTTGCTGGATGACCTCTAAGAACCTTCCACTTCTCATGGCCTGTGGGTCTAGAAAACAAGGCTCAGAGCTAACTCATGCACAGAACATGACTGTATGAAGTCAGAAATTGACTGCTATACAGTAATAATAATAATAATAATAATATAATAATAAAGTTTAGGGTGTTTTTTTTTTTTCCCATGGCTATTTCCCTCTGAAGTTCTTTGTGCCTGTTATCACTCGTCTGCTTGCAAGGGCAGGCATGTTACGCAACAAATAAACTAAACAGACAAATAGCAATAGGAAAAACTAAGAAATACGGTATTTTTATCATTTTTATTTTTGAGGCATATACAGAAAATAGAAAGTATTTATTGAACTCTCACTACAGGTTGTACATACTATCTTACTTAAGATCTTTAAGAAAGTAATGTTAGCCTGATCTGTGGTGGTGCAGTGGATAAAGCGTCAACGTGGAAACACTGAGGTCGCCAGTTCAAAACCCTGGACCTGCCTGGTCAAGGCACATATGGGAGTTGATGCTTCCAGCTCCTCGCCCCTTCTCTCTTTCTGTCTCTCCTCTCTCTCTCTCTCTCTCTCTCTCTCTCTGTCTCTCCCTCTCCTCTCTAAAATAAATAAATAATAAAAAAAATTTTAAAAAAAGAAAGTGATGTTGTCATTCCCTTTTATCCAAATAAAGCACTGAGGCTCAGAGATGAAATACTTTGCTTCATGTACACAACTGTTAAGCAGGAAAGCTCAGGTTTGAAGCCAGCTTTCCTGACTCCGAAGCCCACGTTTTTCACAGTTTCAAGTTGCATACATAAAATACAGACTGATGGTTTGTTAGTAAAATTGTTTTCCCAGAAGAGAGGAAATGAAATCTCATTGGGCTCCACAAAGAGCAGCACCGTGTCTTCCCTCGGTGCCAACACTCGAACATCTTTGAAAATAGGCAAAGAATGTGAAGCAGTAGTCTGACTTTCTCCAATAATTTTTGAGAGAGGATATACCTACATCTAGAAATATTCCAATCAGACCTATTTATTTATTAATACATGCATAGAATTAAAGACCAGCTGGCTGTTTCTTTGTTCAGAATTCATGTTACTTCAAATATGCACCAGGCTTTTGTCCTGATTCCCTCCATAGTTATTCAATCTTGTAATCCTCCCAGAATACAGGGCAAGATTAGAGTGAATTTAAAGAACCTGTTTCTGATTCAGAGTCTCCCTTAAGAGAAGGGTCTATATCAGGAGTCGAGAAACTTTTTGGCTGAGAGAGCCATGAACGCCACATATTTTAAAATGTAATTCCGTGAGAGTCATACAATGACCCGTTTTTATTATGCATTATCCAATAAAAATTTGGTGTTCTCCCAGAGGACAGCTGTGATTGGCTCCAGACACCCGCAACCATGAACATGAGTGGTAGGAAATGAATGGATTGTAATACATGAGAATGTTTTATATTTTTAACGTTATTATTTTTTTTATTAAAGATTTGTCTGCGAACCATCAAAAGAGCCACATCTGGCTCACGAGCCATAGTTCCCAACCCTTGGTCTATATAGTATCTTCTCACAGTGGTGTGTATAC
This sequence comes from Saccopteryx bilineata, assembly GCF_036850765.1. Classification (NCBI taxonomy): domain Eukaryota; kingdom Metazoa; phylum Chordata; class Mammalia; order Chiroptera; family Emballonuridae; genus Saccopteryx; species Saccopteryx bilineata. Next base: position 65,969,754 of record NC_089497.1, on the reverse strand, counting down.
TGTCCCCAAATATATGGAGCAACTGGGGCCAGATTCCCCAACGGTCATTAATCCAACATTTACTGACAGCATTAGATGCTTCCAGCACAGTGCGTGGCTAAAGCTACCAAGAAAAATACAATTTAGCCTTGACTGGGACTTGGACACATAAGCCAGGTCAGGCCTAGACCCCAGGGAAGCTGAACTGTCCTGTGCCTGCTTCCAGGATCTAGAGATAAAAGTCAAGTGATGTTGCAAAAGGCCCTGCATTTTCTATTTCGGCTTTTTGCTGCAGTAAAAGTTGCTGTGTCCTTTTAGTCTCCTGGTAATTGCCAGAAAACCAGAGAATGTTAAAGTTTGAATTGACTCTAGAGACTTGGTTATCACCTCAGTGCAGATCCCCAGAGAAGAGGTTACTGAGGTTAGGGGGCGGAAGGGTTGTCCAAGGTCAGCCACAGAGTCTGGGGTAAGGTTGGTACTAAACTCCAGGTTCTGTCTGCCTTTCACTGCTGCTAATTGCCATAGGAGTGGGAAAGACATTAGTGTGGGGCAGCTGTGTTAGGCTTGCTCACAAGTGTACCGGCTGCAAGCACTTTGCTTGATCAGTGCGTGAGCACGTGGCAGAGCCACGTGGGCATAGCCTGTATAAGGCTATGGATGCTGCCCCTGGGTGGCGATTCTCCCAGATGGCTCTCCCACAACATGAGGTGCGGTTTTCCTTGCTCCCTTACCCTAACAGCAAATAGCAGATTTTCCTTTGTTGATTGATTTTTTTTTTTTTTTTTTTAGAGAGAGAGGAGTGAGAGAGAGAGACAGAGAGAGAGAGAGAGAAGGGGGAGGAGCAGGAAGCATCAACTCCCATATGTGCCTTGACCAGGCAAGCCCAAGGTTTCGAACCGGCGACCTCAGTGTTCCAGGTCGACGCTTTATCCCACTGCGCCACCACAGGTCAGGCCAGATTTTCCTTTGTTTAGTAGCTCTTTCCCTTTTGTTGTTTATTTGCTCGCCTGTCTTTGTGAGCCTCCAATAAATGGGTATGTCCCAACACTTTCTCCGCAGTTTCTCCACCGTCTGCCCGAATCCAATGTGAACCTGCCTGGCCCCGGCCACCGGCATTATAATTAGCCTAGGAAGAAAAGAAGTCCATCTTTGTTTAATGAAAAATTAAACCCGATAAACAGACAGGTCTGCATTTCTTCAAACTACAGTGGCTCATGATTACGTTGGACTGATTCTGTGGCCCTGTAACAAAACCACCTTCTGCTGCAACAACTATGAATGTCCTGAGCACACCAGACCTTTCATGCTCTGTTCATTATATTCCCTGGGCCTGGAATAGACTTCTCCTTTCTCCTCATAGCAAATACTCTTTCAGAACCAACTCCATCACTTCTTCTATGAAACTGTGTAAATTTGTCCCAGAACTTAGGTAAGCTGGAGATACATTTCCCAGACTCCTCTTCCCTGCCTAGTCATGCTGGCCACAGGAGACATTTCACACAGTATTTGGAATATAAAAATAATTCTACTATGTTTTAATATTTAGAGGTTGGGGCAGGACACTGTGTGCTATGATAGCTTACCCTTGTAGTCCCTGGTCTGCTGGCTCACCTCTTCTGGAACCCTCAGCTCCTCCACTTTTCCACCAGCTCTCCTCTTGCAGCTCTTCTGCATCCTGAACCAGCGCATACAGCTCCGTGGGAGATGCCAGATTGTCCTACAGGTGACTAACATAATCACTCGGGGGCAGTGAGAATCAGAAATAGTCTTCAGTCTATCCTTGTAAGTTGCAGTCCCTTCTTCATGCCCGTTTTTCCTCCCAACTGTCTGCCCTGCTGCTTCCGATTCCAGCACAAGTCTGAGGCAACAGTCTCACATCAACTGACCAGCTAATTCCTACAGTCGTAAGGACTGATCCCCGATAATGAACCTCTGATTCTGTATCGTATGTAGTGGTTCTGCTTCCCTGGTGGAACCCTAACTGATCAAGAGTTCCCTGTAAATCCCCAGGATTAATCATTTGCGGCTCTGTACTTCTTTTAAAGTACGTACGTAGTACACACCATGCTGTATTTTAATGATTGACATTTCATGCTTATTTTGGGACAGGCACTAATTGGAGTGCTTATTTGCAGTGTTATTATTTCTATTTCATAGATGAGGCAACTGGGGACCAGAAAATTTAACTGATTTGCCCATGCTTTTACAACTAGGAAGGCGAAGACCAGAATTCAAACCCAGGCAGCCTGGTCCGGAGCCAGCACTCTGACCCTCCCTGCAGCAAGCTCTTCAAAGAGCAGGTCTCATTCCTTACTAAATCCTGACACCAGAATGAATGAATGAACAAATGATTTATCTATTTCATCTGGGGAGAAAGTGAGTTTTCTACAAAGTTGATGAAGAATCGATGAAGACGGAAGCTGTGGGACCTAGGATCCTGCTGTCCCTTGCATGCGATCTTTCACAGACTGGAAGGAAAGATTAGAAACAGTCCATAGTCAAGGTCTTGATAGTGGACAAGAGACATGCTTACACACCAAGTAGGCATCACCCAAAAGCCATCGGCATCCTCTCTTGGAGCAATAAACAATGACAATGCAGCACACCACAGGTTGAGCCTGCTTTTCTCCCCAGCCCAGGAGACACCCCACCCTGGGCGGAGTCCTCTCTACCCTGTGCGTCTCGCTGAGTGGAGGGGTTGAGCCTGACTGGAAGGCAGAATTCCCACACAGGTGCCAGGCATGCAATAAAGGCTTAACACTTTACTTTTTATATGTAACAATAAAATGTGACCTCAAAGCTGTCCTTTTGTATGTTGTAAACATGAACTCGAACTCATATTTAATTTGTAATGTGGTTTCCAATTAATTTCTAGATACCAAACTAGAACAAAAATTCAAATTTGGATTTCAAATTTCAAACCAGAGTGTCAAGGGCAGTAGAGTCTGTTGCTCAACATGAAATTGGACATTTTCTATTCCCCTATTCAAAGGGATCCAGAGAAATTTATGGCCTCTATCTTATGTGCGACACACCAAAATTTTTTTAAAAAGAAGAAAGAAATGAAAAAAATTAATCTATGTAGAAAAAATGGGAAGAAACAAAAATTAATTGCTACAACAGTTAATTCAATTGCCTTTATTGCTCTTCTAGGACAGAGAAGGGAGGCAAGTAAAGGAAGCTTTGTGCAACTTGAAGTGTTCCACTGTTCACACAAGAGGAGAAAACCCTCATGACATCCAATGCCTCATGAGCGTCCAGTGTTGATATTCTATACATGTTCCACACGAGAAGGGTTTGTAATACTCAAATCTAGGGCTTTCATTCAGGACCACACTTGGAGAGGACCTCTGAATTGACCTAGTCCAACCTTTCATTTCACAGATGAGGAAACTGAAGCTCTGAGAAAATAGTTTCTCCAGTTCTCCACTGACACTAGCCAACTTGAGAAGGGACCTGAAACAAAGGTGTCCGGCCCAGAAACAGAAAAGTCAGCTGAGACCCATGTCCCTGCATCAACATAGCACCCACCCTCCTCAGGTTTCTCCTGTTACCTGAGGCCCCACAGCAACCCATGCTTCTCTGCTCGATACTAAAGGGAGGGATGTAGTAAACCAAGGAATGAATTGTGCTTACCTGTGGTACTGCTTGCAATAAAACTGTGTCATTCAGCCTGCAGTGTATGCTAACCTTCCTGGGATTTTAGCCCCATCTCATACACTGCCTTTATTCTTTTTAACCCATCTTACCCACATCCCCAAGTCTCCAGACAGGAGCCATACAAGAGCTCCTTTTTTGATTCAAATTCAAAGGGGGCCAGAGGTTGGGGACAGACCCTCTAAGGGTGGTCCCCAACCCCCAGGCCGCGGACCTGTACCGGTCCGTGGGCCATTTGGTACCAGTCCACAAAGAAAGAATAAATAACTTACATTATTTTCATTATATTTATATTTAAGTCTGAACTATGTTTTATTCTTAAAAAATGACCAGATTCCCTCTGTTACATCTGTCTAAGACTCACTCTTGACGCTTGTCTCGGTCACGTGATACATTTATCCGTCCCATCCTAAAGGTCAGTCCGTGAAAATATTTTCTGACATTAAACCGGTCTGTGGCCCAAAAAAGGTTGGGGACCACTGCTCTAAGGAGATTTATGTTCCTTTCCCTTGCAAATCTTCCCATTCAGGAATGTTTCTGCTAAGATAAAACAGCTCCTGCACAGAGAGCTGGTCAACACAGTCTACAGTCTACGTATTTCACTGCACTCATTTATTGAATGAGACTGTGGCGCAGGGAAGTGGAGTGCCTAAGGGAACACAGCAAGTGAGGCGGGCTGGGGCTGGAGGAGGGATCGTGGTTTCCGGCAACTGTTTTCGCCTCCAGAAGCAACCGGCGATGTCTGTGTGTTTGTACCCGTGCTCCTGTGCGTGTGCCCACGTGTGTGCGCACAGGAACCGGGATTGCCCTGAGAAGTTTTCCTATATATCACAGGGGTGGGAGCAGGGTACAGAAGTGGATACATTTGTCAAGTGGAGTCCAAAGGACTTACATATCTTCACCTGAACCAAAGCGGAAGAGTCTACCTCACAGTTTTGCCTGCTACCTATTTTTAACAACCATTAACTGAAAAGTAATATATGTTGATTGTAGGAAATTTGGAAATTAAATGTAAAAGAACTAAGGCTTTCATTTCACAGATGAGGAGTCTGAGTCATCCTCCGTTTCTCCCCTGATACTAGCCAACTTGATAAGTGGCCCTGAGTAAAAGAGTCCTGGAAACAGTCCTTGTCAATGTTTTGGTTTACATTCTTCAATATATTTTTTTAATATAATTATATGGCATGTTATATTTGGTAATCTAATAACTGTGTGTTCTAATAAAGCTCTTGGTAGTACTAAATACTCTTCTAAGAAACGCTTTTCACAGCTGCCTCGTTATCCCACTGATCGGCATGTCCATTCAACCCTTTTCTTACTGTGGGACATTTTGGTAACTCCTTTGTTTGCCCATCACAAATAATAGAGAGATTAATGTCTGATTATTCCTGGATGAAATTCTTAAAATAGGATTGGTGGAAGTAAGGTGATGACACTTTTAAAATGTGGCATGTATTTCCAGGTCAGGCTTCAGGAAGCGGAGTTCTATTTACAGCCCTAAATCCCTAAATACAGTGTGCTGCTAGCACTTGCTTCTCTGTTACCTTTTGTTTGTAATTTTCTGAAATTCTTAGGAGCTTTAGAAATTATTTTAATTACTAGTGTGTAAGTGTTCACTGTTTTCCACTTTGTATTTACAAAAATTATAAAACTAAGGAATACTACAAAAATAAAGGACTGACCTGGTTCTACTGTACATTGTTTCAATTTTAGTCTTAATAAACACGAGCCTTCTCAGAATTAAAAGTATTTACAAGCAACTTAGCTTTCTTTTATGTAAATATTTCTGTAAAACACCCTGATGTACATACTTGACCCTTTAAAACAACAAGTTGTCTTTAAAGCACTGTATGATCTAAAATGTAGAATCCTGTGGTTTGGTGACCCGGGTTTCTGTATTTGAGAATTTGAGGGTTTTTTTATTTGATTGCAATGAGCAGGTAGAAAGTGTGAAGACCTCCTGAGTTCTTGCTGCGTGTTTATGTCTCACACTGAACTGCGCTCTGAGAACCCCTGTAACAAAACAGCCTCCATTATTGCTTCCGGATGCCAAATTTTGCAAACATTTTTATTTTTATATAAATTAATGCTTTATTTTTTCCTCCAACTCCCAAATCTTTATTTTTCAGCTTATTGTGATTGTCCAAAAAACTAAACGAGATATGAAAATATAGTTATATATTTATATGTACATTGTAAGCATTTTAAATTAAGCAACAAATACATGTAGAGAGTTGTGGAATAGAAGTTTAAAAAAAATTAGAGTAACATGTAATATCATGCAAAGGTAATGCTGTGATATAACAGTACTAATATCTTTCCAGCTTTTTACTATGGAAATATATACATATTGCTTAAGCTGTTTTTTGTAACCCACTATGATATATTGGGAACATATTGTCATGCCATTGTGCCTTCCAGGAGGGAAAACTGAGTCTCTGAGAAAGGAAGTGATTGGTTGAGACCCAGACTAGTAGAGACAGAACAGGACTGAGGTGAAGCCCGGGCCTATGAAGGCAGCACAGTGCTCTTTCGGCTCACCCTTACCTACATTGAAGGCACGGCTGACTTGGCTAAAGAATCTAAATGTCTCAAAGACAAGTCACTACTGTCTGCTCTTCTCAAGCACCCCCCCCCTAAAACACACATGTGAGCCTTCTCACATAAAACAGGCAACCCCTGGCATACTAGAACTGATCCTACCCTGGAAAGATCTTCTTTGTCTTGTGGTCTTTGCATCATTGGTAGTTCATGACTTATACTTAACCATTGTCTGCACCAGTCTATCTATAGCAAGAGACCATCGTCACACAAGCCAGGATCCCTTCCACTGGGAGTTTCCAGCCCTGAATGACATGCACCCCAGGCACATGCTCTCCCCCTGCGATGAGGCTCAGTGTGATGAGTCCCAAGCAGCAGACTTCCAGGGAACACCTCCAAACAGCAAGAGCCAGGGAGGGCTGTGAAGAAAACCCTGGGATGATACAAACTTAGAAGTACTCCATGTACACTAGAATAATATCATCACACTATACAGGCATTGCGCTTTATGAGTCACAGGCGTTGTCTTTCCTGCATAAGTCCAGATGAAGATACTGAGGTTCAGAGAGGCTTACTGGCTGAGCCTAGATTAGACAGTGAGTAGCACAGCTTGGACTTAAACCCCAGGTTTTCTTACTCCAAAACCAATGTCCTCCACCCTCTTGAACATCAACCACAGCATGTTATGTGATACTCATTTCTCACTGTGACCCAGAGGTGAGTTTGATGAGGATCACTATTCTCATTTCACAGGTGGAGAAACAGACTTCAAGAAGTAAAGACCATTAGCCATAGTAATGCTGCTTTCTGACTGTCACCTGGTCCCTGGTATGCAGCAGCTCCCAAAGAGCAGGAGGCTGTGAATAAGAAAAAAGCAAGAAAAGCAAAGATTTAGAGCAGACTGCCAGCTCCCTGAGAGAGTTGCTGCAAATGTTTTGGGTCTGTGTGCTGAGCACTGCCCTGAGGGAGGCCCAGCCGCTGCTGAGCAGGTGGGTGTAATGTGTGTTTTGAGGTCATGTCCACTTCCTCTTAGGTGTTGCCTCCTGTGATCTTCCCTCTGGTCGAGGCCAGAATGCAGCAGCTTTCCATTGACCAGGCATTGCGTCCTACTTTAGAAAGTCCATCTATTGTTTAGCAGTGTGGTTTCTTTGAAGAAAAATGTGAACAGAGTAGGGTGGAGAGGAAGTTGGCAAGTGAGGACAAACATGCACACTGGCATTGTCTACTTGCCTGTTCTTAGAAAGGGTAGTAGAACCTGTTACATTGGCCCTCGCCTGTTCCTTCTACTATGTATAGAGCAGAGTCAAATATTATATTCTTCACTTTATAGAGGTAACAGTGGGAGGCCAGTTAAGAGATCATTGCAGAGACCCAAATGGGATATGATGGGGACTTAACAGTGGCATTAGGGTCATGAAATCGATGCAGACTGAAGAAAGACTTCAGAGAAAGCATCAACCAGTCTTAGGGATTACATGGTGAAGAAAGGAAAAGGAGGGAAATAAGTTTAGGATGACTTCTGGGTTACTAACATGAGCATGACATAACAGAGCTGAAACAGAGGAAGGAGAAGTTTGGTGAGAATATGCTGAGCTACGTTTTTTTCTGTCTCATTGAGCTGAATTCTTTATATGCTGAGGGTACATGTCTGGAGAACATTCTTATAAAGATGACAAGAAGGCAAAATTCTCAAAAGAGAGGTCTTCTAACTTCACCCTGAGAATTCACAAGTATTGCTACAACCACCATTGGCTACTGCAGGCCTAAAAGGAAGGGATTTGGGAAAGGTATTGGGGGAAAAATGGGCTGTGTTTATGAAATTAATCATGAATAAAGGAAGGCTTTTGAATGGAAACAAATAGACTTCTCTGATTTCTTTGAAGCCCATTAATTTTATTCATTGTTTATTAAACAGTATCAGTGTCACATTAAAGTGTCATAATGGAATTACTTGAGCATCTTGAATTACAAAGACTGAACTGGGCATTATAAATTGTTAGCTGTGTGATCAGAGACAAAACACTTAGCTCTCCAATGGTTGTCTTATGAAAGTATGTAAATTATAACCTGCTGTTCATTGGCAAATGATCAGTTTAATACAGTGGTTCTCAAAAAAATTTCCAGGTGCTCCCTATGGTATTTCAGAGATATATATGCCTGTTGAAGACCAAAAAACCAACAGGGTTTTTGGAGTTTAGATTTTGGGGGGACAGAGGTGTGGGGAATTGGCTGTAAGCTGACAGTCTGCCCAACCCCCCCACCTCACTTGCCTGATTAGTTTGCAAAAGGCTGTTAAGCTGTGGTGCTGGATTGTTTACACTACCCTCCATGTTCCCCAGAAAGACTGGAGGCAAGTTTCTTCTATCCTTTGTTTGGTGTAAAGTTAAAATGATATGTATGGTGAGGGTTTTGGATTGATGATTAAACATAAGGAATTGTCTCTTGAAGCCTTTTTGATTTCTATAAAAGAAGAATATGTGGCAATATCTAAAAAAGCTTTGAACATTTTACTACAATTTTCAACATCTTATTTATGTGAATTAGAATTTTCTACCCTCAACACAATTAAGAGTAAAAAGAGAGGAATTCTTCAATGTATTGATGAAGAAATGAGAGTTTGCCTTTCAAATATATGCCCAAACATTGAAGAAATCACTAGGACACATCAGGCTCATGTTTCTCATAAACACAAGAATGAAAAAACTTAACACATTTATGCTGGGACCTGCCGTATTTACTAAATCTTACTAAGATTGTACCTATATATATAAAAAGATAACTTTTTTTGTCTTTTTATATTTTTTAACCCCTCTTTTTTAGGAATTCTAAAAAGCATAACAAAAAATGTAACATAAAAATGTTTTTTAATGTCAGAATAAATTTAATTTTTTTTGTATTTATTTTGTTTAATTACCATAAAAGCACTCTTGGACTTTATATAATTTTTCTTTAATATTTGACTTAATTATTATAACATATTTCTCAGAAATTTGTATATAGTGTGCCCACAATTATTTATAGGATTTTAAATGCGCCCTGACTTCAAAAAGTTTGAGAACCACTGGTTTAATATGTCATACCAATAAGTAACTAATTTTGTAAGTGAAATTAAATGCTCACCAATTTGAGAAGCTAAGCTTTAAAGAGGAAGTACTAACAGACTGGGAAATCCCAGTGAATTTTTCAGACCAAATTATAGGAAACCGTCAGAGCTCCAGCATCCTGAAGTGATGTCTTTAGGGAAAGGAAGACATAAGAATGGAAGTCAGGGGATGTCCCACCAGCCTTCTCCCTTTCCCCCATCACCAGCAATGGTGCTGCTTGCCTGTGGTATAAATCTGTACCCTGTCATGGTGCTGTGTTTGCTACCACGGCACAGTTGTATGTCAATCTCTGTATCCTTAGGGCTCATAAAGGGTTTAGTTTGTCTTTTTGTGGATACCAGTTGTTTAGTATCACTCAATAAATAGTCACTTCAACATCAACTTTACAGGCTACGGAAGGGGTTTGGGATATAAACTTCAATTTAATAAAACAAACAAACAAACAAACGAGCTTCTGGAGCCCCCTGAAGCGTAGTCTCCTTCCATGCATATTTGACTCCCTTAGCCCCCCTGTCCTCTCTTTACCCCCTTCTTCTCTGGTAACCACCGATCTTTTGTCTGTATCTATGAGTTTGGTTTTTTGTTGGTTTTATTTATCTGTTTGTTATTTTTTGTTTTATATCACACATATGAGTGATAAATATCATAAGGTTTTGTGGGTTTTTTTTTGTCTGGCTTATCTCACTTAGCATAATACTCTCAAGATCCATTAATGTTGTTGCAAGTGAAAAAAAAAAGAAGAAAAAAAAAACAAGCTTCTTGGACTTTCCAGACATTATTCATAATAATAAAGCTAGAATGCTGAACCAGACAGTTGCTGCCCTCATAAAGCTTTAACTCTATCAAATGTTAGAGACTGTCTGGGTGAAGACTATGGGGAAGAAACATGGGGTAACAAATTGAAGACAGACTGTAGTGTTGATTCAGACTCAGTCAACCCATACAACCTATACAACATTGGACAAGTCTGTGTCATTGCAAAATAAGAATGATGATAAAAACAAGAACTATTTTCCTTACAGCATACTATGAAGACAAAATAAAAATTGCCATTTTAATTGGCAAAGTACCGGACGAAGAGAAGTTATTTTCAGGAAGACATTTTACTTCAAAAATAAAAGAAGAATATACTCAGTGTAGATATATAGATTTTGAAAATATATTAAATGCCAATTACATACTTTAAAATTTTTTTCCCTCTTGTCTCTGTTCACACTGGTATCCTGTTACCAGACAACAAATCAGTTAAGATGTGCATATAAGCCAACATTGCTTGAAACAAGGAGGGATGTATTCTGTTGGTACATATATAATTTAAACAACTCCAAGAGAAATTAAAAGCACATGTATTGAAGGTTTTAACTATCATTCTGGTTTCTTTTAACAGACTACTGGAGTGAGCTTCCTGCAGCCTGCTACTTATTAAAGCTTCTGCAGGCCAGTCTCAGTTGAACTGAGAATTCTGAAAAGCCTGGAATGGCCAAAGAGTAAAAGAGGTGTGGAGATAATTAGCGATTATCAAACAAACATTGACATTGGTGTTCACTAAATCTGAAGTCAAAAGGTAATTGGTGATGGGGCCAACTTGGACTGGGTGAACATGTTAAGGACACTACTCTTTTATGGATTCTTGCTGTATTGGCAAAGAGTTTGCTTAAAGGCTTTTAATCACTGTAAAAAAATAGAGGACTGGATGAAGAAGATGGGGCACATATACACCATGGTATACTATTCAGCTAGAAGAAATGATGACATCGGATCACTTACAGCGGAATGGTGGAGTCTTGGTAGCATTGTGCGGGGTGAAATAAGCGAATCAGAAAAAAAACAGGAACTGCAGGATTCCATACATTGGTGGGACATAAAAGCAAGACTAAGAGGCATGGACGGGAGTGTGGTGGTTATGGGGGGAGGGGGGAGGGAAGTAGGGAGAGGGGGAGGGGAGGGGTATAGAGAGAACTGGATGGAGGGTGACGGAGGACAACCTCTCTTCGGGTGATGGGTATGCAACAGAACTAAATGACAAGATAACCTGGAAATGTTTTCTTTGAATGTATGTACCCTGATTTATTGATGTCACCCCATTAAAATAAAAATTTATTAAAAAAAAAAGAAGCAATATGGAAGTCACTTCTCGGCCTTTTGGCTAAGATCAAGTGTAAGAAGCAATATGGAAATATCTTAAATAATGGTTTTATTGTTTTTTTGTCAGGTATTATTTAATATTTTTTCATTAATATTTTAAAATTCTTTCTACATAATCTAGTTTTATGTACTTTTATTGTTCTTATTTAAATATTAAATGCATGAAGTAATAAAAAAAGGTAATAAATTCTTTTTGTGGACAAGAAAAGATGGTTGTTTTATACAGAAAAAGTTTTGAAAAATACAGGCACATAAATATATTTATAATATTTTTTTCCATGTATCTGAAATATGAAATCTATACTTTCCCAATAAATAATTATGTCATGTTTTGAATATCATAAATGAGAGTGTGGATTTCAGTAATTTTATAGCCATATTACTAAAGCATACCTTTTCATATTATGCCTATGTCTCTGGTCTAAGATTTGAAAAAATAAAATCTATAGATTTTTAAACAATCTATATTGTTTAAAAAAGTGGTGGAGGGGCTGGAGGTGAGAAAGTGACATTTCCTGAGCACCTACTATAAGCTAGGCACAGTGATGGGATTCAAATAATTTAACAACCAGTTCTCTGCCCTAATGACTGTTTTAAGTATAAAAAAATACTATACTAAAAGGTAGTTTATTTAATTTCATGCATTTAATACTTAAATAAGAACAATAACAGAGGCACACAAACCTAGATTATAAGAAAGAGTTTTAAAATATTAATGAAAAAATATTAAATAATGCTTGACAAAAAACAAGTTGTCATCCCCTGGTTGTTTGGCACTTTTTCTCTTTACATTATATGTTTGTTTACTGAAGTAACAAGCACGAGGGAATGAAAATGTAGTATTTCATCAAAGGAATTCTATAATGAGTTTTATGACATGAATAAGTAAATATTTCAAGCATAGTTCTGTCAAATTTCTTTTCACTTATGGACGTAATGAATGTTACTATGGTCGCTTAGAATATGCTGTTGCATAGATGAACGTTAAAAAAGAGTAAGGAGCCTGACCAGGCGGTGGCGCAGTGGATGGAGCCTCGGACTGGGATGCGGAAGGACCCAGGTTTGAGACTCTGAGGTCGCTGGATCGAGCAAGGGGTTACTCAATCTGCTGAAGGCCGGCGGTCAGGACACATATGAGAAAGCAATCAATGAACAACTAAGGTGTCGCAACGCATAACGAAAAACTAATGATTGATGCTTCTCATCTCTCCGTTCCTGCCTGTCTATCCCTCTCTCTGACTCTCTCTCTTGTCTGTGTAAAAAAAAAAAAAAAGAGTAAGGAATGTAAATTTGTGATTTCCACATTGAGAGGTTGTCCAGGCACCCATCTTAGCGAGAACCCTGATTACATGTGCCATTTTAACAACTGGTTTGCTGAACTCAGCAAAATATTAGGTATCGGTTCTGTGGAACTGGTGCTAACTGGCTGAATCCCACCACTGGTTAGGCCCTATGTGATACATATTCTACATCCACTATTTTATTGTCTCATTAATCCTCTCATTAAGCCACCTATTATCTCATTAAACCACCATGCTCTCTTCTGTCCAGGTCTTTGGACAAAGAAAACCATATGCTCAGAATATATTTTGGATTGCTTCTGGTCTCTTAACAATATTTGTACCTTCTCAGTCCATTCTTCACCTGGATAATTCTTTCCCTCCAAGATGCAGCCCCAGTCTGAGTCTGCGTCTTCCTGGCCCATGTTTCCTCAGTACCCAGTACCTCCTTTACCATGCAGTATCACAGAGATAACACTATACTGAAATTGCTTTCCTTATGAAAGGTAAACTTCATGAAGACAAGGGCCATCTGTCTTCACTGCAGTGAGCCCAGGGCATTGAGCAGTTCTTGGTACATAGAATATCCCACATCATGTTAGTTGAAGGAATAAATGAATGAGTTATTACGGCAACTAAGTAATATTAGTCTCCATTTTTCCAGGTAAGAAAAATGGTGCTCAGAGAGGGTTAGTAAGTGGTCGTACTATAATAGATGGTTTAATTTAGTAGGACTAGGGTTTGAACCAAATTATCTCACTTATGTTCTTAGTTGCAATCAACAGAAATGGGAGAACTCTGAAGTCCTCCTGCCGGTCCATTCTCTCCTCACTTTGTTGGCCGGGGTATGCAAGCATTACTAACAAAAGGAGGCCTCAGAGCACCTAAGGACAACCAGGGTGCAGGGGAAGCAATTAACCTGGAGCCCAAGAGCACCCAGGACCTCTGTTAAGGACAGAGGATTGAGGTCAGTGACCTTCAGCATGGATTTTTGGAGTGTGTGCTGTGTATTTCACCCATGCTGTCAGCTGTGGGGAATTTGGAGATAGGTACCAGATACACCCCTCAGGTTGCATCTCCAAGGATGCTGAGATGACACACTCATGAGTGAAATAACCTCAAATAAGAGAGTCAGTAAGTAGAAGAGAAGACCCCTGGTCAGACCAGAAGACCTGCCCCTGACCCTAACTGTGGCCTTTGGAGAGACACTTAGTCTCCATACCTGCAAATTTTAGCAAATGAACTAGAATCAGGTCACTTAGCAGGTCAGATTTAACCCTCGTATTTGTTTTTGTCCTGCCTGTATAGTATAGGTTGATTTTTGCCCCTTTCTAAATTAATAAATTGACATCTTAACCCTTAGTATCTCAGAATGTAACCTTTTTTTGGAGATAGGATCTTTACAAAAGGGATCAAGTTAAAATGATGTCATTGAGGTGGGCTCTAATCCAATATGACTGATGTCCTTATTAAACAGACATGAGTGCAGGGAGAACGCCATGTGAACTTGGAGATGGCTATCTACAAGCCAAGGAGTGGTCTGAAATAGATCCTTTCCTTCCAACCCTCAGGAGGAAGCAACTCTGCCAATGGACAAGGAAGTTCTGTTATCCTAGCCACCCTAGTCACAACACTCTGCTATGGTGGCCCTGGCATACCAGCACACTGTTGTTATATTCTTAAATGTAAATGCTTTCAAATGTTTCATCACATTTCTCATATTCTCGATTTTCTTTCACCCAACATTAGGTGCATATACTCATCCACTGGCTCATCAGGCATTTAAGTCTGTCTTTGCTAGATGAGACCATCTGAAAGTCTCCTTGAGCACTCACGTTTCATGACTATTCCCTGAGAGTCTTTAAAGACTAAAAAGGAAAGGTCACATTCCACAAGAAGGCCTATATCAGGACCTGGTACCCGAGACAAAATTTGCCCAAGTGAGTGGTGGTTAATAATTATGTCTGTAGGTAAGGCGAAGGGAAGCTCTGATCTGTAGTATTTGCCAATTTCCCACCATGGCCACTTTTAAGCTTTGACATGAACACTTTGAAAGAAGAGATGGGAGGAGATGTGTGCCATTGGCTCTAGAAACCCGTGGGCACCCCCAGCACGTGACTGCTATGGCCCTATCAGCACTCCACATTCAAGCTCAGAGCTCTGCACTTGCTGACCGAATGAGGCCTGAGCTCTTTAAACCACCTGAGCTGAACATCAGGGAACAAAGGTCCTAATCTGGCCACTTCTTCTGACTCATTGAGTGAATTGAAATAAGCCCTTAGGCTTCAACAACCATCACTTCTAAAATGTACAGGTCTGAATAAATTAGGGGTCTGTCGGATTGACCCAGGTTTGAGACTCTGAGGTCGCTGGATCGAGCAAGGGGTTACTCAATCTGCTGAAGGCCGGCGGTCAGGACACATATGAGAAAGCAATCAATGAACAACTAAGGTGTCGCAACGCATAACGAAAAACTAATGATTGATGCTTCTCATCTCTCCGTTCCTGCCTGTCTATCCCTCTCTCTGACTCTCTCTCTTGTCTGTGTAAAAAAAAAAAAAAAAAGAGTAAGGAATGTAAATTTGTGATTTCCACATTGAGAGGTTGTCCAGGCACCCATCTTAGCGAGAACCCTGATTACATGTGCCATTTTAACAACTGGTTTGCTGAACTCAGCAAAATATTAGGTATCGGTTCTGTGGAACTGGTGCTAACTGGCTGAATCCCACCACTGGTTAGGCCCTATGTGATACATATTCTACATCCACTATTTTATTGTCTCATTAATCCTCTCATTAAGCCACCTATTATCTCATTAAACCACCATGCTCTCTTCTGTCCAGGTCTTTGGACAAAGAAAACCATATGCTCAGAATATATTTTGGATTGCTTCTGGTCTCTTAACAATATTTGTACCTTCTCAGTCCATTCTTCACCTGGATAATTCTTTGGCCTCCACCCCACTGAGAGTGGAGAGGAGGGACAAGTAAGCTTAGCCCCCTAACCCCTCTTTAACCGAAGACATTTTTGTCTTTTCCTACTTTATACATTAGAGAGCTAGATCAGGTTTGTTCAGGGTGGGGGAAAGAGAAGTTTCCACTACTTAGAAAAAAGGAGTGATTTCCGAGTTCCCTCCAGCCAAAGTGTTTTGTGCTTTTTTGTGATTCTAGACCAGAAGACTCAGCCCCATGCACAGACTGCATTGAGAAGCACCAAAAGCGGCAGCTGAGGGAAGGAGAAAGAGCCCACTGTGCCCAGTTCCAAAGAACAAGGCAATGGTAGGGGAAATGGGCCTCGGGGATGCTGCACACTTCATGTTCCTTCCAATAGGCTCCACCGACAACTTATGTGAAGCGAGAAATATTTTTTACCTGCCCTTGGATAGCAGCCAGGTGTGAGGTAGAAGGTGGCAGCTGTTTAGCAGCCCATGTTAACCTGCTCAGCAGTTAGGGCAGGAAGTGGAGAAGGCTGGATGATGCTGAAACTGCCGAGGTAGAATCGAGGTCAGGAGAATGCCATGTCTCCAGGCTGAATTCAACCTTCTGCTTAGACTAAATGTCTTCTACCACTGACTGCTGTCTGGGAGAGTAGGGAGTGATTTTCTGAGGGGAAGAGTCCTTCTTCAAGCTGTGGCCCAGCGTAGATACTGGTGCACAGAGACAGGGAAGATAACACCAGTGTAAGGACACCATCCCCACTGCACCTGGGGATGCCGTGTCTGGTGGCAATGTGGATGGCAAGTCAAAAGGTGAGGACTAGATTCAGGGTCCAGCAGCACATAACAGTGACTGTACAAGTGATAGATCATACACATTTGCCTCAGTCAGGAACAGTGACAAGAATAGAATTTGTCAAAAACACACGATGGAGGAAAGAAAGCCTCTTCAATAAATGGTGCTGGAAAGCCACATGCAAAAGAATGAAACTTGACTATATACCTTGTCTCCCTGCACAAAAATTAATTCAAAATGGATCAAAGACCTAAATATAAGATCTGAAACAATAAATTACATAGAAGAAAACATAGGTACTAAACTCATGGACCTTGGCCATAGGGAAGAATTTATTAATTTGATCCCAAGGCAAGGGAAGTAAAGGAAAGGAAAAAGTAAATGAGCAGGACTATATCAAACTAAAAAGCTTCTGCACAGCAAAAGAAACTGACAACAAATGAATAGGCAGCCAACTAAATGAGAGATGATATTTGCAAACAACAGCTTTGATAAGGGGTTAATATCCAAAATGTATTAAGAACTCACAAAGCTCAGCAACACAGAAGCAAACAATTCAATTAAAAAATAGGGAGACGACCTGAACAGACACTTCTCCCAAGAGGACATACAAATGTCCAACAGGTATATGAGAAGATGCTCATCTTCACTAGCTGTTCAAGAAATGCAAATCAAAACTACAATGAGTTACCACTTCGTATCTCTTAGATTAGTTATTATCAACAAGACAGGTAATAACAAGTGTTGGAGAGGCTGTGGAGGAAAAAGAACCTGTATTCACTGCTGGTGGGAATGCAATTTAGTACAACCATTATGAAAGGAAGTATGGTGGTTCCTCAAAAAATTAAGAAGAGAATTATCGTATGACCTAGCAATCTCTCTACTGGATATCTACCCCCAAAACATTGGTATGTAAAGACACATTCACTCCCATGTTCATTGCAGCATTATTCACACTGGCCAGGACATGGAAGTGTTCCTAAATAGAGAATTGGCTAAAGAAGATGTAATTAATATATATATATATTTTATAAATAGATATATATATTTACAATGGAATACTACTCAGCCATAAGAAATGATGACATAGTGACATTTATGACAACATGGATGGACCTTGAAATTATTATACTGAGTGAAATAAGCAAATCAGAAAAAGCTAAGAACTGTATGATTTCACACATAGGTGGGATATAAAACTGAGACCCATGGACATAGATAAAAGTAAAGTGGTTACCAAGGAAAGGGTGATATGGGGGAAGGGGTGGGAGGAAGGGTGTAAAGAGAGACAAATATAAGGTGATAGAAAATTATTTGACTTTGGCTGATGTGTATACAACATAATCAACAGTTCAAATGCTATAGAAATGTTTACCTGAAATCTATGTACTCTTATTGATTAATGTCACCCTCTTGAAGTTAATTTTCTAAATAAAATTTTTAAAAAGGAGTAGAATTTGTTCCCGGGACCAGGCATTTCTTAGGGGGTGCTCCTCACTCAGACCTCCCTTTGCTGACACACCCAGTCTCTCCATTGTCTCTGTGGCTGTCTTCAGGGCTTGACACTTCCTCTGATTGAAGGAGACAGCTTTTTCTTTCATGCCATATTTAGACCTAGGCACGGAATAAGGCTGAGTAAACTTCATTCCTGGATACTTCGGCTCTGGAATGGGAGTCACAACTTCCATGTGGGCTAAATACTCATGTCAAGGAGCAGGACACTTGAGATAATTTGAATCTATTATTAAAAGTAGCATGATGTCTCTCTGTCATCAAAGTTAGGCGGGGAAGTTTGTGGGAGTGATGATGAGCTTCTAGTGCAACCCAAGCATTTTCGGGCTAGAAGGGACAGTAGAAACTGAATTGGGAGTGAAGAAAACTGTGTTCGATCCACCTGTGAGAGAGATAACCAGAATCTAACCCCTTTCACCCTCTGTGGCTTTCCTTCCTGGCAATCACCTGCACCTTGGCTTCCCGACTTCTAACCTAGTGTATTCTCAACTCAGAAGTCAAGGCAACCCTTTTAAACTGTGCAATGGATTGTTTCATTCCTCTGCTGGAAGCTCTGCCTTGGTGTCCCACCTATCAGTGAAGAAACCCAAGTCCTCAAAATCGCTTTCAAGGCCCTATAGCCCCTGACTCCACAGAGCCTCTCTGAGCGCGTCTCCTGCGAGCATCCTGGCTCCACCCTGATCTCGCTGCCCCAGCTGTGCTCCTGGTTAGGCCTCAGCTCTTCCCTGGAGTGCTTTCCTGCAGGTGTCTGCAGGGTTAACCAATGCGCTGCTGTCCTTCAAGTCCGCTCGCATCTCACCTCAATCGGGCCCTCCGTGACCACTGATATGCCAGGCTGCACATCCCCATCACCCCAAACCTGAAACTTCTGTTCCCTTTTAGTCTCTTAATTTTTTTTAACAGACTCAGATTAATTAGGAAGTTAAACAAATTGGGGTGGAATGGGATTATCAGAATGCTGGCATGGAACCCCTGGACTGGCGCTGTTGGTGGTGTGGGCCTGGAAAGCGGAGCACCCCTTCCCTCCAAGGCACGGCACAGGCTATTTGCAAGGAGAGAGGAGGGGTGGAACCTACTGTCAAAAGACATGCTCTGGGCCCTGGCTGGTTGGCTCAGTGGTAGAGCATCGGCCTGGCGTGCAGGAGTCCTGGGTTCAATTCCCGGTCAGGGCACACAGGAGAAGCTCCCATCTGCTTCTCCACCCCTCCCCCTCTCCTTCCTCTCTGTCTCTCTCTTCCCCTCCCGCAGCCAAGGCTCCATTGGAGCAAAGTTGGCCCGGGCGCTGAGGATGGCTCTGTGGCCTCTGCCTCAGGCGCTAGA
Source organism: Saccopteryx bilineata (assembly GCF_036850765.1). Classification (NCBI taxonomy): domain Eukaryota; kingdom Metazoa; phylum Chordata; class Mammalia; order Chiroptera; family Emballonuridae; genus Saccopteryx; species Saccopteryx bilineata. Next base: position 65,950,485 of record NC_089497.1, on the reverse strand, counting down.
GTGGCTCTGGTGGCAACAGCAATGCCCCGGATGGGCAGAGCATCGCTCCCTGGTGGGCATGCCAGGTGGATCCCGGTCAGGTGCATGCAGGAGTCTGTCTGACTGCCTCCCCGTTTCTGGCTTCGGAAAAATGCAAAAAAAAAAAAAAAAAGACATGCTCTGGGAGGCCAGTGGTAGCACATGCAATAAGGGACCATTCTGGCAACTTGAACCATGAGGATGGGCATCTGTGGAGGTTGAGGCCCATGTTCGCAAGGGCTTGTTTCACTTGGGAGGTGCTGACACCTGTGAGTCCCTCCACGTTCTCTGGCAGGCGGTTCAGGATACCTCCCCAGGCACTCTGGTCACCCCTGCAGCCCCACTCCCACTGGACACCAGTGTGATCTTTCTGGCTGAGGTCAAGGGATAACTGATCTCCTCTGACACCTGGTGCAGCTTCTCTGGCAGCGTGTCCAATGGAACAGCCTCCTGGGACAGCTGGAACTCTTCTGCCTTCTTGACCATCAGCTTGGCCTCAGCCTGGGCCTGAGTTATCCCCCCCACCCCCGCATCTGAGGAGGGTACAGGATATAGTGATCCCGATGTGGTGGCAGCAGGTGAGGGCAAGAAGCCCCAGCTGAGCAACAACACCTGCTCCCCATAAGCCAGCGAGAGCCACCTCCTAACTCACCCTCACAGACTTAGCTTCTGCTCTTGTATCCTTTTATTTGCCCTGCATTTCCCCCCGAAAGCCTTAACAACACATTCTAACACGGTAGGCACTGTTCATATTTCTCGTGTTGATTAATATTTGTCTGCCTGCTAGGACGTAAGCTCCACAAGGGCAGAGTTCTTCCTGTTCACTGAGGTGTGTCTGCCTCAAGGTGAATCTGGCTGGAGGAGAGAGGATGTAATTACAAAGAATGTAACTTATTATGTTTAACATTTTATTCTGAAGTCATTTCAATTTACAGAAGAGTTGCAAAAATAGTACAAAGGGTTCCAGTATACACTTCACAGAGATATGTTAACTTTTTTTTTTAAGTGAGAGGAGGGGAGATAGAGAAACAGACTCCCACATGTGCCCGGATGGAGATCTACCCAGCAACTCTCCCGTCTGGGACTGATGCTCAAATCATCCAAGCTACCCTCAGTGCCTGAGGCTGACACACTCAGACCAACCGAGCTATCCTCAGCACCTGGGTGATGCTCAAACCAATTGAGCCACTGACTGCGAGAGGAGAAGAGGGAGAGGGAGGGAAGAGAAGTGGATGGTTGCTTCTCATGTGTGCCCTGACTGAAGATTGAACTTGAGACATTTGTACATTGAGCCAATGCTCTATCTACTGAACCAACGGGCCAGGTCCCCGTTATATTGCCTTTGAGAATGTTTAATAATATTAATATTTGCATTAATAGTAATAATAATACCAACATTTATATGTTAAAATTCTAATTCCCAAAGTGATGCCTTCTAAAATTTTTAATTTGTTTTAAATTCTAAGCCTCAGGGTGAGGCCTTTGGGTGGTAATTAGGTCACGAAAGAGAAGCTGTTGTGAATGGGATTAGTGACATTATAAAAGAGGCTTCAGAGAGATCCTTTGTCTTTCCACTGTGATGACATGCTGACAGAAGACTCCGCTCTGAAGCAGGAGTTGGGCCCTCACCAGGATGCAACTATGCTGGTGCCTTGACCTTGGACTTCTGAGCTTCCAGAACTGTGAAAAGTAAACCTTTCTTTTTAAGCTATCTAATCTGTGTTGTTGTTGTTTTTATAGCAAAAACAACAACAAACTACACACATGTGTAAAACCCTCAAACTATACACATGTTTAAACCCTTTTACACAAGGTTTAAAAAACCTTGCAAAAGGTTTTTGTTTTTTGTTTTTCATTCATTAGCCTACTGCTCACCCACATCTCCATCACAGGGCAGGTGAAGATGATAGCAGCATGAACAGAGGAGAAAAGGGAGACTCATAGACTTCAAGTGACATCATGCCTAAGGCTGCACCATTGGAAAGAGCAGGAGCAGAGCTGGGAGTGGAGCTGAGGTTTTCTGACACATGGGTGGGCGTTATCTCTTCTGCCCAGAGTTATACGTTTACAACCCAACTCCCTCTCTCTTGCTCTTACCGTGGTGGCTGCCTGGGCCAAGTGGGACTCTCTGACAAAGTGAGGATGGCAGCTGCCTCCTTCAGGCTCGGATGCCCCCTGAGCAGCTGTGAACACTACAAAGTGCATGAGTCACCCACATTCTTGCCCTTTCCACCGCACGTGCTCCCTTCACTCAGGCCCTCTGCCCTGTGCCCACAGTGTCAGTGTGGGAGACGGGCTGCCAGCCTGGGATGACCACAGGATCCTCAGGCGCCCTCCAGCCTGGTGACTGAGGTGCCATCTGGCAGCCACCACAGCTGCAGGGCCTGCACTGGCCCAGGGAGCAGGAAGACGGGGCATGGCGTTGGCAATGGCGAGATTCTCCTCTGGTCCCTGCTGTGCAGTCACCTAGGTGGGACGAGTTACTGACTCTCTCTGGCTCTCAGCTTCCTTAGCTATACATTGGGGGAAATAAATAGTTCTGAAATTGATCGTGATTTCTTGATCCTGAGTTGTCTCAGCCCATGATACATCAATATTCAAGGAAGAAGTTTCAGACCTTGATCTCTCAACTAGAAAACTGCCAGGCACAGAGACCTTATCAGTCGAAGTAAAGGAGAGAAAAGGAGGAAACTGATGTAGATGCTACTGTTAGGATTAAATAAATTAAATGAGTAAGTATAGGCAAGCATGTGGTCGGCGGTCAGAAAATATTTGCAGTATCAATGGTAAGAAGAGCATTTGCCTTTGAGCCTCCCTGCCTGTTACCCTGCCTTAAGCCAGGCCCTTATTTTGTCACTTCTGAAATGCTGCAGTAACCTCCACTGTGGCCTCTGGTCACCAGTGGCTCCTTTTTCCAACCCAATCTGCTGGTTGCTGTCAGAGGAATTTCCCTAAACCACAGTTGTGACACGTGTCCCTTTCTGGTTTAAAACTCTTCAGTGGTCCCCATGCCTCCTGAGTTAATTTCGAATGACTCACCCTGGCAGTCAAGCCCCTCAACAAACAAAGCCTCACCCCAGCTTTCCCACTGCATTCCTGCGAGCCCCACACCTGTCCAGTGCTTTAGTAAGCCAACCCCACACCGCCCTCCAAAGAAGCACTAGCTGTCCATTCCTTGCTAATGGCAATAAGACGGTATGGTAGTTAAGAGATCAGGTTTTAAGGTCAGAAAATCTACACTTGAGTAGCTGTGTTACCTTGGGTAGTTTGTGTAACTTCTCTGAGCTTCAGTTTCTTCGTTTGCAAATGAGGATTTAATAAGTGGTACCTTCTGCAAGGATGGTTGCGAGGATAAAAGAAGTGTGGAAAGCAATTGGTATATAGTGAATACGCAATAACTGGTTCTAATTAATTTAATCCTTACACTGACTATGTCCTCCTGGCCCCATGCCCACACTCCTTCAGTTAACATCTCCCTGCCTGCTTGATGAAACCTTTCCCTTTCTTTTTTCACCACTCACCCTCTGAGGCAGTCCCTTCTGTTTCCATCACAAGGCATTAACTTGGTTGGGCTTATTTTCCTACCTGACTGTGAAGTCCTTGAGGGCAGGGTGGGACATATTTCTCAGAGGTCTCCATTTTTCAGGATCTAAGACAGAGCCTAGTACCCAAGTCTCAATCAGGATGTGTTGGGTGAAAAGAAATAAAGGAACGAAATCCTAGAAGGCTCAGTGATAAATGAAGGCACAGATACTTGAAGTTTGGGGTAGCAAGCACCTGGATAATCGAGGGTATGAGGCAACCTCCCGAAAGGATGGGCCCAGGCTAGCTGAGCACGGGTTTCTGGATACGGTCCTTTGATCACTGTCCTAGGGATAGAGCCCAGGTCGGAGTGGTCTTCTCTGTCCAGGGTCCTGGTGTGTGAGAGCAGGCGATTGGATGTGATAGGAAAGCCCTGAATAGGTCAACGGTCAGGTGGGAGGTAGGAAGAGGGGCTGCCAGAGAGTGGGGCTCTAGTCTAGCTGGTCTCTGACTTGCCCAGGTACCTTGGAAAAATGACTTTTCCTGTCTCTGAAGGGAAACTTTGGGCTAGATCAGTGCTTCTTAAAGTTTGACCCCAGAACAGCAACATGAGGACCCTTGGGGGGCTTATTAGAAATACGGATTATCAACCCCATTGCAAAATGCTGCCTCAGCAAGCCAGGGGAATGGCCTCGCCACACACATTTCCTCTAGTCCTCCAGGAGGTCGGGGGCACGCTCAAGTTTCAAGTTCGAGAAACACTGGGCTAGATCGATGGGGCTTTCGAAGTTGTTTGCTTTCTTATTTGTAATTACCGCGAACTCTACTCTCCCTGCCCTAAAATCTCAGGCAGACACCTGTATGTAAAACCGATTAGAGCAGAGCCTCTCTAGTTGAAGCAAGGCCAGGCCCACCCGCTGTGCCTTGCCTCATCAGGCACACTCCACTGAGGAGAAGCTCTTGTCCAGCCCTCACCCTCATCAGGCACACTCCGCTGAGGAGAAGCTCTTGTCCAGCCCTCACCCTCATCAGGCACACTCCGCTGAGGAGAAGCTCTTGTCCAGCCCTCACCCTCATCAGGCACACTCCGCTGAGGAAAATCTCTTGTCCAGCAGGCCTCCACAGCCCAGAATTTGGGGCTTGCCAACCCCAGTGCTGCCAATGGGCTGTGCCCCCGACAAGGCCCCCCTTGCTGTCTCCCTGCTCAGTGTTCCTAGCAGACACTGCTGTGCATCCAGAGTGCCTGGATGGAGTGGGCCATCGGGCCTCCGAGAGGGTGCGTGCAGGCCTGGTGAGGCAGGAGCTGCCCGGCATTAGCAAAGGCAGTGGCCGTGCTTCATTTCCACACCGAGTGCTTTGGGAGACAACATGGCATCACTCTGGTTTTTATATGCCTTGCATGAAGCTCAGCGGATCATGTGAAGTAATCAAGAGGTCTGTAGAAAAAGTCCTCTGGACCCACAAACTCACTTTCTCTGCTCAGCCTCCCGCTATGTGGACTGATGAGTCACTTGAATTTCTTTTTCGTTTCATTTTCTGAGACAAAGACGATGGTGAGGGGCAGTCTGTGGGTAGAGGGGAGGTGTTGGGGAATCCCATGGTTAGAGAACTTTACAGAAGAGGCCACATAGTAGAGAAGCAGAAGGGACAACGCTGTGGGCACTTGTGTGAAGGGTAGATGATGGCTGGGACATTCTTTGAGGCAGAGAACCAGAGAGAGGCCAGGGATTACTTCCCTCACTGACATACATGGCTGGATGTGCCTTCTGCACACCAGCAGAGAACACATGAGCAGCAGGGTGTGTACAGTGGGCATGTGGGGGAGGAAAGGGAGGTGTCTGGCTCTCCAGTTGATAGGAAGGTGGCCATTTTCCAGACTCCATCCTGGGATGTGTGTGTCTCACATGGCCGGGCAGAGGGAAACCTCTGTGTTCTTGGGAGTTGCCCCAATGGTTATGTAATGGTGTCATTCTCAGAAGGAGAGGAAGTCAGGCCAGGGGCAGGCACAATGTCCTCCTAACATAGGGAGTACTCATCTCGTGGTCCAGAAACCCATGTCCCTTCACATCTGTGTGTGTTGATTTTCTGGAAGTAAAGGATACTGTAATAATAACATCAACTCACTTTAGAAAACATACACAAAGCAGGTATGACCATATTAACAGCTTCCAAAGTCACCAGTCACAAAGTGCTTCACATTCATAATCTCTTTTAATCCTCTAGTCAAGCCGGGGTGCAAATTGTCATCCTTGGGGGGAAACCAAGACTTAGGGAGGTTAAGTGATCTTTTAAGATCACATAGCAAGTCAGTGGAGGCACAAGCTTCCCGATTACCAGTTCATTGCTTTCTCCTAGAAAGGTTGCTTCCCTGTATGTGAAAGACCTTCAAGAGAAAGATTACTAAAATTGTGCCATTACTGTTTCTTGTTGTTCCAAATGCTTGCAACCTTAACAAACTATACAGCGTGGGTCAAAAGTATACTTACAGTTGTGTGTATACAAAACAAGGAGTTTAGTCTTAAATTATTTATTAACTATTGTATTATTTTCTATTTGAGCAACTATAAATCTACTTTTGCCTCGCGCTGTATTATGTTTTTCCCACTCCTGGAACTCAACCCTTTCCCTCCATAAAGACTGACTTCTGGTCCTGGCAAGTTGGCTCAGTGGTAGAGTGTTGCCTCACCATGTGGATGTCCCAGGTTTGACTCCCGGTCAGGGCACACAGGAGAAATGACCATTTGCTTCTTCACCCCTCCTTGTCTCCCTTCTCTCTCTCTCTTTCTCTTCCCCTCCCACAGCCATGGCCAGTTGGAGCAAGTTGGCCCAGGTGCTGAGGATGGCTCCATGGCCTCACCTCAGGTGCAAAAATAGCTTGGTGGCCAAGCATGGCCCCAGAGGGGCAGAGCATCACCCTATAGGGGCTTGTCAGGTGGATCCCCATCAAAGTGCATTGGAAGTCTGTTTCTCTGCTTCCCTGCTTCTCAATAAAGAATGAAAAATACTGGCTTCCTTGGGACAAGCTGGTGGGACACTTGGCTGTGACTTTTTGCTCTATTCATCCCTAGGTCCAGACAGAATTCTTCAGGATTCCATGGGGCTCATTCCATTTTCTGGTTCTCAATTAGAGTCAGTGGGAAATGTTACTTTCTTGAGGATTCCAGAGAACTTGACTCTATGACTTCAAAAAGTCAAACACTGAGATTGTGTGACTTTGTAACCTAGAAGGGAAAAACTCTAAGGTGTTCCTAGGGGTGGTGGGGTCATTGCACATGGTTGGAAATCACCAACTTAAGATTCAGTTGAGACGTGTGTAGGCTCAGGCGTTGGACAGCTCTGGAGCTGAGGGCCTCTTTGCATCTGCTCATATGGTGGTGGGCCCCTCACCTGTCTCTGAGTCCCCTATCCACCACATTTCTGAAATAGGGATGGTAACAGCTGCCTATGAAATGCTTTGTGACCAGGCAGCAGGCGTTGTTCTGTAGCCAAGTATTACAGAACAGATGAGCTTTGTCTGAAGCCATCTCCTAAGGCATTCAAGTGTGGGATATTTAGAGGACCACAAAATGCCATTGCTCAAAGGGGCAGTTTAGCAGCTATCTAATCAAACCTTCTACTCTCTAAATATATGCTTTATATACCACTCTTATGGAAGACTGTCCAGCTTCTGCTTAAATGCTTCAAATGACAGCCACCTCACTATTCTAGAAGGTAGCCCATTTCTCTGTTGTACATTTATATCAGAAAACTCAGTCATACAATAAATAGGAAGCTGTTGCTTTTAATTTTCACCCATTTTCTCTAGAGACTCTAATGTAAAAATTAATTTCCATCCCCCCACTTCCACGTTTTTAATATAGGATGTACCAGAAGGTGGTTTCAATGGCCTTCCCTTCAAGGGATCCTATAGTTGCTGTTGGCTGGGTATGGACACCATGTTCAGAGAAGATGGGAATGGTGGCATTGAAGCATTGGGTTCTGCCTTTGTCTCTTTCAGCTTTTGGGGACCAGGAACAAGGCTCTCCCTACACATCGTCACATCCTATGCAGCTTATCAGAGTGCTGTTTATTGCACCTTCACATAGGACACAGTTAAACATTAATAAGAAAATTTAAAAAGAAATGAAGAATTACTTGACCGAGCAGAGGATGAAATGCTTGTATGACGGCTTTGGCACCAAGGTGGAAAAGAAAGGCCGTTTCTCTGTTGTGTGCACCTGTGGCCCTTGGAAGGGATATTTGTCACAGGGAGACTGGGCTTCTGTTTAGTCATCCAGGGATTAGAAGCCACCAGTCCCTCCCTGCCACGCACAATCCTCAAGACGGCAGGCTTATACAGAGCAGCATTTCAGAAAACACCAAAAAGGAGTTATTTATTCCATGCTGATTAAGAGTTTCTGATGGCTCAAATGTCTGAAATTCTAGGATTCATTTTGTGTTTGAGAAGCAAAATAAAAGGATTTGAGTCCAAAAGCCCGGGTTTGGGTGGAGATTCTCTCATTTCTTGAGTATGTACTAATTGGGCCATTCACTTCACCCCTATGAGTCTCAGTTTCTAAATTAGTAAAATGGTAAAATAAAAAATTCCTAAACTGTGGTGTGTGTTGTGCATGTGTTATTTCCAAGATTAAATGAGCTAAAGTTTCTTCTTTAAACTGCATTAACTATTGTCAGCTTTGGAATGATCTGCCTGCCCCCAAATCCTTCTCCAGGCGTTCAAGATGTCAAGTGTTAGTTTGTTTATATATGCAAACCATGTGTAATATATTTAGACAGCTTATTACTGTGCTTAGTTTTTTTAAAAAGTTAGATGACATAGATACAAGTTTGAGTCTTTATCAACCAGTCAGCATACATTAAAGAATATAGATCAGTGCTTTTATAAATGTTGGGAAATGAGGCTTTTATTTTCCATTTCAGTTTGAAGTCTTTGTGATAGATCATAGACCACACCCACAGATCTTTGTAGTGTGCATCTCAGGCCAGCAGGAAAATATCAAGTTAAGTTAAAAAAAAAATTATATCCAACTTAAGGACCTCACCCCCCCACATCCATTCATTCATTCATTCTCCCGCCCATCCATTAATTCATCCATTCAATGACCATATTTACTAATTCTATGCTATGTGCTGTGAAGAATCCAAAGAGGTCCCTTGTCTGAAGAACTCACAGTAGAGTTGGGATATGAGAGATGTGCATATGTAACAGCAATATATGGCAGGAAGGTTCTACATGAAATTTATAAACAAGCTGCTCTAGAAACTCAAGAAAGGGGCAACTAATTCCATCTCCCTACTAAAAGGAGGAGAGAGGGGGTTTAGTGAAGGCTTTACCAGTTAAAACACGCATATATGGATAAGGTGTAGGAATTTGGGGTCCTCACGCATTTGGTTCCCTGCTTCCCCAAAGCTGTGTGGCTTTGGGAAGTTTTCTATTCCTCAACTTTCTTATAGTAGTATGGATCTCCTGGAATTGCTACGAAGGTTTAAAGAGGTAATATGATGCCTGGCAGGTTGCAGGAGGTCAATAAATGTTAGTTGTTATTGTTATTATTTCACTCAAGAGATTGAGACTAAGGTAAACCTCTATAAATGAGTTAAATTTTAAAAGATAATAATGGAAAACAAGGGTGTTCCAAGCAGAGGGAAGAGTCTGAGCAAAGGCCAAGAGGAAGAAAGTTTTCAGAGAAACATGACCAGCTCTATGTGTTTGTACAGTACAGCATGTGGAAGGTCATGAGAAATGTGAGGGGTTAGTGATTGTTGGAGGTATGGCTAAAGAAGTAGGTCACTATCTTAGAAGGCAAAGGAATTAGGTAATAGTAGAAAAATAGTTTCCACAAAAAAGTGCATTGTCTTAGGAGCGTGTATAGATCATACTGGACTCTTCATTTATATTTATTTTTCTTTACATAAAAGAAACTAAAAATTCTTACGATTCAATAAATCTTTTCCTATTAATTCATAAATATTTCTTATCCTTTATTGGATTCCCATGTCAAATAATTTCATGTCACATCTCCAGATGAGGTTATTCTGAGGGAGGAGTGAGTTTTCTTTACCCCAGAGAGTCCATGAGGTACTCAGACTGCTGTTCTCATTTAGCTAGTTTCTTAGATTTATGGATTGTTTGCTTAGATTTAACTAAATAAAACCTCACAGAATAGACAGGTAGTTTTAAAAGATTCCTGCAAAGAACCTGTGGATTGAGAATAATACTTACAACAAACATAAGCAAACTACAAGACAAATGGCAGAGCTAACATTTCTCTTGTTCCTGGCTTTCTACTGGCCACACATCAGGGGTTAAAGCCAACGGTGACCTAATCAGATATAGCAATCAGTAAGCCAAAAATAAAATTCTCAGAAAGAATGCTTGAGATAAGAGTTTACATTCACTATTATTAATGATAAATTTTGCAAAGGGTGTTGATTATGTCTTGAGATGGTAGAAAAGATAGTATGATTTTTATGAAGATTAGCATACATTTTGAAGTATTCTTTATTTCTATTTATCTCTTTTATAATTTCTATTTTTTATTATTTTCACAATTTGGATAATATATTCACATGGTTGTACACACACATATTATATATCCATTTGGGTGCACAGACAAATGTTTTTTTACTGGTGGGGTTGTATACTTAGAATTCAGAAGATTATTGGTAGGGGGCCATGGGAAACCATTATTGGAGGCTGTTGAGCAGAGCTATGTTTGGGATGACTAACTTCCTCACATTTTCTCAAGGCAAAATAAACTGCGACACAAGGAATACAGGTTGGTGGAGTCTGGAAGAGACCCACTGAACAGATTGGCTCTTCCTCTTCCAAAAATGTTTTCTCTCTTTTTACTAAGGTAAATCACAGACCTTCTCAAACCACCAGCAGGAGCTATCTAGGACATGTTCCCTGAGCCAGGCTTTCTCTGGCTTCCCGCAGAGGAAAAAGAATGCTTAGAACACCCTTCAGCTAATTTCCTCTCCTCCACAGTTCTTGCTTTACAAGAAGCCAACCCCGAGACCGTCTTCAGTTTTGACTGAGTTTGTTGTATGACAAGGGGGCAGGCTTTCCTCCCCAAAGGAGGCAGAATTAGAATAATCAAAGGTAGGGACTCTGGAGTTAGACAACCTATGTCCAGTTCTACCAGGTATTCCTGAACTTACCTTAGCTAGCCCTTTATTCCACAGGAAAGTGGGGATAACCATTGTACCTGTGTGAGAGTGATGAGGAGTAAATTAGATAATAAGTGTAAAAGATGGAGTCCGATTCCTGGCATGGAATAAATTCCCGAGGAATGCGAGCTCTCCTTGTTACAAAGGAATTAATTGGAGCATGGTCTGAAAGGCTCCAGGGAAGAAACGGAAAAGGAGGCTTCCAGGAATACAGATCCTTTAATCTCCTTAAAGCAATATCCAAACAAAAGTATAAATCTCTATGGAAGCCAGCAAGCTTAAGACTGCCAGTGGGGAAGGGGGGGGGGCTGAGATGGTTGTCTCTGAGTCACTCTCTCTCTCTTACTCATCTGTCACCTCTATCATCTCTGGCTATTGCCACAGTTTCTCATCAGAAATTGTGAAATAAATGGCCTGTACAGTAATGCCTGGGTGAATAGGTGAACCCCAGGCACGTTGCCAACTCTCCGTGCACTTTAAACATCCTTAGGTGTAGTGGACTAATTTCTAGAAAGAAAGGAAAATGCTCATAATCATGTCCAGGAGGACTTACCAGTGCAAAGTGGACATTCTGAGGCCTTCCAGGGTGGAATTTACCTGAAGGAAAAAGATGTGATGGGTGGCAGGAGTAAACCCAGCTCATTTATAGCCACATCGTTTGTTTCCAGATGTAATCAAGAGCCTGGAGGATGAGGACAGGTAATTTTGGTAACAATTAAGTCACCATACCAATAAATTTGCTTATTTATACTGGGCTAGAGATTTCCAAAGTATTTTCATATGTGATATTAATGGTGGTGATGATAATAATGATGTTGATGATAATGATGATGATATATTATTTTACTAGGCCCATTTTCACCTCCTTTCTCTTTCTGTCTCCCAGCAGTTTCCGGAAAAGTATTATGATCTCTAATTAACACGTGACAAGTCTGAGGCCCAGAGCTTGTGAAGAGCCTGATCATAATCACATAGGTGGGAAGGAACAGAGTCAGGTGAAAACCCAGGTCTTTGAAGCAGAGTCTTCTTCCCACTTTGCCACTGTTACCTCTCATTTTGTTCATGTGATCTTCATAAATTACCCCAGGTCCCTTTGGTTGGAAGGAAGTTTCCTTCTCTGTCAGACAGGCAGATCTGGCCATCGCATGAACATCCCTTTGTTAATTCCTCAGTGATAGGGTGCATTACCCCATAGTGATGATCTTCCTATGAGTGTGTCTCCCACAGTTTGTGATTTCCTAAAGAACTGGGATGGTGTCTAACTCATCTGTGTGTGCTCAGAACTCAGCTCAAAATCTGGTATGTGACAGATGCTTATCAACTGAATGATGAAGAAATTAATGTATTCAAACAAGATGTCCTCTCTACTTCTTTCTGCCTCTTCTATTCTGTCTGTTCTTCTAGGCTCATCTTAGAGCCCATGATGTTATCTATCTCTTTTAAACCTCTATAGAGTCATAGACTCTCGGCCATATTCTTAAAATGTATCTTATCTCTTCAGCCCACTGGGTTCTTGAGGATGCAGATTACATCTGAGTGTCCAATGAGTCACTTATGGGATCTAAGCCAGTTGTAAGCAGAATGGGTGTATGGTGAATGCCCATGCCCACGTTCATATGGTCGCCTGCACTTTGGCAAGAGCTGGTAGGACAAGTTGGTGGCAGAGTCTAAGGTGCCTTGGCAGAGAGCTCATGGCCAGGAGCCCAGAACTTACCTGGCTTATCAGCATGCTGCTTTCACAATCACTGAAACTGTGTCTCATGAACCCTTTTGCAGATGGGGAATTTTTTGAAGTTAGACTATTGATCTCTGAAATGATCAAGCTTCAGAGCAAAAGTTATCACTGCAACTTAATTGTGTAAAGAAGTGTGAACCAGAAGTTCGTTGTCAAGAAGGAGCAAATATAAAGGATTCTGTGAACCAGTTGGATGTGATCAGAAACAAATTAGGAAACTGGAACATTGAGCTAGTTAATAAGTTGGTAAACTAACAAGTTAGTTTGCTTAAATGAGAGACTTAAATGTGATTAAAAGTAAATAAATTGAAAGAAATAATAACCTACAATTTTACCAAGTTGCTATCTCTTCTGACCCAACAATTCCATTATTGGAGATTTATTCTAAGAAACTATTCTAGGAAAAGAGACACCAGAAAAGTGGCCAAAAAGGTATAATTGATAATAGAATTGAATAGGATATAATGTAATTTTGGAATGCTGATATAAATAACAATATATTCACTAATGTACTATTTTGAAGCCATTTAGCTCTCTCATTATAAAGACCACATTGTAATCACTCATTGTGTGATGCTTATGAAAAACATTGAATGTAAAATTATATTTGTGCTGCATGTCTAACACTATGAGAAACATGCCTTTTTAGAGAAGACAGGAAATAATGAAAATACATGATTTATAAAGATAGTAAACTGTGGGTGGCTTTTAATTCCATAATCATGGTATTTTGTATTTTGTATAATATAAAAAAATCTTATGTTAATCGGGTACTTAAAAGAAAAACCTTAACAAAAGGTGCATTGTACCCAACAGTCATTTCAGAGATGCTACACTTTAGACTTGTTCCTTTTTATAACCTCATCTTCAAACATAGGTCCAGTTTAGATTTTTTCCACTAGTAACAAGTTTGATATTGCATACTTAAAAGTCAGAAAGACTTTGGACAAGTAGCTATAGATACGGATATGGATATGGATGTAGACATAATTTCCCTTGACAGATAGACCTCATAAGTCCTCTTCTGCATCAGTTGTCTCATGGAAAAAGATGCCTATATATGAAAAGTGGAAAGATTATAAATGGGTGGATTTATATGCCCTTCAAAATGCATGAGAGCTTAAAAATCAAGGGAGTCACATTTAAGGGATCCAAGGGAAGAAGAGTTCTGCTCTTGTTTTCCAGTGTTTCCTAGACAACCAGACACCACCTGTCTTTCCCAGGTTTCTTTGTCAGATAGTCCTGGGAGTTCGCTAGCCAAATGACTTAACAATTGGGAAACCCAGACATCTTTGAGCTGACAGAAGATTAGCGGTCTGTGTTCTTAGTATCAAAGTCAACAATAAGAAAAAAATCATCATAACAAAACCAAAAATACTCCTTCCCATCCTTAAAGACATGATATTTATCTTTCAGGAATCCTATTTCTCTAGCTCTCAGAAAGAAATTCCAGATCTTTCTTTTTTGAGGGTGTTGCTCAACACCAAAGATTATCCATTCATCCAGACTTGTTCTTATTTTCAGTAACTTAAAAATGTGTTGTCCAATAGCATTAGCTATTAGCCACATATGAAACCTGAATTTAAATCAATTAAAATTTAATACAAATTTAAGATTCTTCAGTGGCACTACCCACACTTCCCATGCTCAATTGCCACATGTCCAATAACTACCATTTGGCAGCACAGATGTAGAACACTTCCACCACAACACAACGTTCCACTGGACAACGCTCATCGGAAAGACCATAAAACAAATTGTCAACTATATTCAACATGCATAAGATGTGACTACCTCTTTATTGAAATGTAAATAAAGGCAAATGTAAAAATTCAAAAATTTAAATTGCTTTTGATATAATTTTAAAAAATATTTCAAAGTTATTTTAAATATAAAAAATTATAAATTAAAAATTAAAAGGAAACTGCAACTAGGTTATAACTAATAGATAAAAATATTTTCAATAAATATTATTGTAAAATTTAAATCTTGTTCATTTCTTTAAAAAAATTGAACTGTCTACAATGCCTACTTAGGTGAAAATGTTATGAATCCATACCACACTTGTTATATAGATTAGATATCAACCTACACATGTATAAATTTTTTAAAAATATTTTACTTATTGATTTTACAGAGAGAGGAGGGAGTAGTGAGAAGTATCAACTCATAGTTGCTTCACTTTAGTTGTTCATTGATTGCTTGTTGTATGTGCCTTGAACAGGCAAGACCATGGTTTCAAAAATGAGACCTCATCATTCTATGTTGATGCTTTACCCACTGTACCACCATAGTTCATGCTATATGCACATATACAAATTTAAGAGTAAAATAAACTGTTTAATTTCCCAGAAGGATTCCTCAACTGCCATGTACAACAGCTGGAAATCCATGCTGATCCAGAACTACCTGGAGAGTCATGAATGAGAACATAAAGAGAAGCAAGAAAAGGGACACTCAACACTATTTTCTTATCAAGGACCTATGACATTTATGCTAGCTGAGAGGAAGGATTTGACAAGTTGTTTAATTTTTTTACCTAAGTGCTTAACCAGTCGAATCCTCCCTGTTCTCTGCTACAGTTTCCATCTGCAAAGTTGGTAGTGGGGCACACCCTTAAACCTCCACAGCATCCAGACACAGTTGCCTTTTGTTTCAAGGGCATAGGAAAGACTATACTTTCAGGGATCATTTCTATAGTTTGTTTCAAGGGCATAGGACCAAAAAATCTGAAGATCTGAGGTCCTGAATAGTGTTGGTCACAAGAATGGATGGTTTTAGTTATAGGTCTGACTGTGCCAGTTCTGAGTGCCAGATCCTGAATGACAGAAGCCCCATGCCTTCTTTTTCAGATTTATTTGTTTTCATGTTTGTGATATGCAGTAGTGCTCATCCTCAAAGGTAAACCAGGGGCCCTCTTACTTGCATCTTAGGACAGCACTGTCAAGAGTCACATGGGTGTGTTAAGTAACAGGAATAAGAAACACCAGTCTGACAGGTTTATAGTATACACAGTTGATGAGGCACTCCATGGGCTACAAGTCAAGAAAACTCAAGGAGAAAAATATTAATATCCTTTGATCCCATTTTACAAAGGGCTTTATAATTGGGATGTAAATTTTCTGAGGTAACAGAGCTGGTAAGAGGCAGACCCAAGATTCAAAACCAGGACTATCTGAAGCCAAGCCCTTTGCCTAACCATTCCATAACCCACTTTATATGAATGACTGAGCTGTGGGCAGGAGAGACTGTAGCTTCTGAAGTTGGTCATCTGATGGAGAGATGTGTCTGGGAAGAAGTTGGTGCTGAAAGCTGCCTTATTTTATGAATGAGGAGAGGACTGAAGGTTGATGAAATGAAACCTGAGAGTATAAATCCCCAGCAGAAAGGTGATTGGGAAAGAGTTGTGGCTGCTGCCACATAGGTCTACTCACATCTCTATTCTGCTACTCTACTACAAAAATCAGAAATATCCATTGGCTCCCTGGTGCCTCCATGACAGGCCACACTCTTTGGTAGCTTCTTAAGAGCAACTGCAATCTTGTCCAACCACCTTAGTCAGTAATAGCTCCTTCTTTCATACCTACCCTCAGCATAGCCTCAATTTTAGTCTCCATGAACTACATATTCTCAGAAAACAATATGGTATTTTATCCTTCCCATTTTGTACTGTTCCCTTACCTAGAATGCACCCTTTCCTCCTACCTGTCTAGAGAAGTCTTAATCATCTTTCAGGTTATAATTCAAATGTCACCTCCTCAGCCACTTGTTCCTAGAGTCCCCACGGGGGGGGAGGGTTGGTCACACCCTTCTCTGAGGCCTCTAGAACTTTATTCAGACCTAAATAAGAGCTTCTATGATGTTTGCAGTCTATGATGTTTGCCTATATGTCCACCTTTCTCACTAGACAGTGAGCTCCAGCAGAACAGAGGCCATTTCATAACAGCCTCAGCATTCTCTCCGTTCCATCCCTATGTGCCAAGCACAACCCCTAATATATAGCAGGCTCTTAAAAAGCGTTGAGTGTTGAATGAATGAACAAATAAAAGCCAAGAAAAGATGACCTTGAGGACTTGGTTTCCTGGGAGGAGACTTGGCCCTCAATACCCACAGCCCCCTTTGAGCAATGTCCCCTGCGTGGCATTGAGCCACTATCGAGGGCCATTGCACCAGCAGAAGCTTAGGGTGGGGCTGATGTGAAAACAAACAAGGAAGACAAAAACAAAGGGTGTGTTGAAACCTTAAAAATGTTCTATTCCTTGGTGTTCAGCCTTGCCACGCCTTCTAAAGCAGGTGGATTCTTAGTCTGGTATTCTGAGAGGATCCATTGTAGGCTTTGGGATCAGGACCGAGAAGCAGGAGAGACAGGGGGATGTCACTTGGCCTCCATGTTTAGCTTTTCTCTTTGTGTGTGTGTGTCTTTCCAGACAGAAGAAACCTTGACATTCCCCTGTTTTAATTACCTAATTATTTTGACACCTTGGGCTGTTGCATACTGCAACACATTGTTTTGTCAAGAATACTGCATTGGGGTGTACCTAGGCTTAGTCAGATGCAACTGACAGGAAGCAAGTTCTGACAGCCAAGGAAATGTTGGGCAGAGGGAGAATTATAGGGAGGGCAGGGAAGGTGGCGAAGGGAAGAAAGAGGAAATGTTCTCTACACTGAGAAGAGGATATCTTGAGAAAGGTGGCAGCAAGGTTAGTAAAACTGGATACCTCTGTCTGGAAGATTTCCCAGATAGGCCTTCAGGGAGCCGGTGCCTGAGTAGGCAAACCGGTATGCTATAGGTCCCCAAAAGGAACAAAATTAGAGAGCGCAGGTTATCATGCTAGGGATTACAGCTGCCTGAGACGGACGCTTTCTTTACTCACAAACTGCATTTCTTCTCCTTTAACAAGAGGCCAGATTTAAATTTTTTCTGGCAAGCCCCCAAGTGCTCCTTACTTATGTACTCCAGAGACAAAATGAGAGAATGACTCAAAACAGTCATCAAAGCTCTCACAAATAGGACTATTCAAGCAGGAGACTGTGAACAACCATGGTCAGAGTATTTGTCAGAATGGTGGAACACAGCCCCAGCAAGGTCCTGTCCCAGAAAAGTTTAATTCTAACCTCTGGTATTGCAGGTGGAGGAACCAATGGAGCAGATGTTGTAGAGAGGCTAAGACCTTGGCCATCCTGAAACTTGAAGGCCAAGAAGTGTGTCTCAGTGATATGAGCCCAGGGTGGGTGGGCCTCAGGAGACCAGGGTGCAGACAAACTCAGCATCTATTACTTTACATTATTAGATTTATTACTATTATAGTTATTACTTTACTAGATTTATCAACTGTAAAATAAAAAGATGAATCTCTGTGGGTGTTGGTTCTGAAATATACAGCAAGATCTTGGAGGCCACAATTAAATAGGATACATCTTCCCAGAACATCAATTTTACCTGATGGCAAGCACTTTAGAACAGTTTTTGTATTTTTTTTCCAAAGTTAGAAACAGGGAGGTAGTCAGACAGACTCCCGCATGTGCCTGACTGGGATCCACCCAGCTTGCCCACTAGGGAGCAATGCTCTGCCCATCTGGGGCGTAGCACCGTTGTGGCCAGAGCCATTCTAGCACCAGAGGTGGAGGCCATAGAACCATCCTCAGTGCCCGGGCCAACTTTGCTCCAGTAGAGCCTTGGCTGCGGGAGGGGAAGAGAGAGACAGAGAGGAAGGAGAGGGGGGGGGGTGGAGAAGCAGACGAGCGCTTCTCCTGTGTGCTTTGACCAGGAATCAAACCTGGGACTTCACCATGCTGGGCCAACACTCTACCGCTGAGCCAACCGGCCAGGGCCTAGAACATTTTTTTTCCCAAAAATTAATTTACTTGTCCACCAAATACTTATTATGCATTTGCTACATGCCAGGTACTAATTTAAGCAGTTTTAATATCAAAGTAAACATGCCTTTATTATGAAACAATTGTGTATAATTTACATGATGGAAAGTAAACAAGGGTCTTTCAAAATATTTTTCATATGCAAGGCACTGTGTCCTTTCACTGTCACCTCCAATCAAATAATGTATATTTGTTCTCTTTTGCTCCAGACACATTCCAAAGGCCAGTGTGCCAGTGGTCCCAAGCACCTTCCTAGCTGATACAGCCTATATTGTCACAACCACCTGAAATTAAGCAAATCTTCGTTGTTGACAACAAGTTCCATTCATATCCACCAGCCAAAAGTAAGGAAAGAAAACTTAACTTTTCATAAGTACTACTACCTACCTAGAGGTAATAAGTGTATTAGCTTTCATAAAGCAATTTCATGTGTTCTTTATAGCCATCCACCTGCAAAGCCAGTATCACTGCCCTCATTTGAAAACTGAGGAGAGAAAGCAGAGGGTCAGAGAAGTTTTATGGTATATTCAAAGTCTCAGTGCTAATAAACGGAGGAGACAAGATTTCATCCTGCCTTGGCCTGGCTCTGAACCAATTTTTTTTTTCACTCTACGACCGCACCCTTCAAAGAGGGTGGTGATCATGTCACTTTTCCCCTTGATATCTCTCTCTGTCTCACAGCATGGCAATATTATCTTAAACTCAGGTAATAAGGACATAGTATTAGAGAGAAAATGCACGTGACCCAATCCACAGAGTCACAGGATGTTGGAATTGGATAAGATTGTAGAAGTTTTTCAAGACCCTTGTTTACAGAGAGGAAACATGAAGCCTAGGCTATAAAGTAAACACTGTGGAAAGAAGCTCTCGTGTTAGCAAGACCTACATCAAGGGACCCTGGAGTCTCTTAAACTTCCCCAGACTCACTTTCCTTCCCTATAAAATGGCATTGAATGGTGAAATAATGCCACATGCTGAAGGCTATGGTCAAACCTATATAAAATCATGTATGTGCATGATTTTCACATCCTGAAGTGCTATGTACAGATGAGTTTGACTCACCTCCCAGCACAGACCCAGGACTCGAGGTTGGTAACTCGACTGCTGGTTAAGCAGTTTCCCAGCTGCCCCCGTGCTGAGGAGCCTCCGTGGGGCTGTGGGGATGTTACCGCTGCCCACCAGCTTCTAAAGCAGACTCTAGTCCTTTGCAAAGGAGTGGATGGGTGCATACTTTTGTCACCTGAGAAAATGGAACCAGCCACCCATGGTCCATCCATAAAACACCCCTGTGGGCGGGAACAAACAACACAAACATCATGGTTAAGTGCCTGGGGTAAACTGGGCATTATACCCACAACAGCCTAGTCCAGGTCCCTGCCCTCCAGATGAAGGGAGTTTCCCCAAAGTAGGTGACTCACTTAGGGAGTGTCATTAGATATGGCATGTGCCAGACCAAATCTGTTTTGATTAGTGCAACATCAAGCCTG
Source organism: Saccopteryx bilineata (assembly GCF_036850765.1). NCBI lineage: Eukaryota > Metazoa > Chordata > Mammalia > Chiroptera > Emballonuridae > Saccopteryx > Saccopteryx bilineata. The sequence continues at coordinate 65,930,673 of NC_089497.1, read as the reverse complement.
TAAACAGTGGGAGCATGGAGTTTCCCCCACCCTCACCTCTACTTCTCTGAGCTCATAGGCAGAGCGTTCTGTAGGGCTGTGCCAAACATAGCTCTGTGCCCTCAGCCCCTCTGGTGTGTACTCTTCTTAGTTCCCCAGGTGTGACCCTGCTATCACCACCCCAGCCCCAAGAGAAGAAATGTGCAAAACATTCACCCGCTCATGATATCACTGGAGAAACTGAAGCCCAGAAATGATTCAACGTCTGCATGTGAATCAGTATTACAGAACCCCAGACCCCAGGAATCGACTCGTAGCTCCTGCTTCCCATGCTTGGCCACCAGGCCCTTCTGACTCCATGCTTTGTGGCCTCCTGGGGAGCAGAAGCCATGTTTTCTCAGGCTGCGGTGGCCCGGGCACCCTCTAGTACCAGGCAAGACACATTAATAGGCATTTCACACAATGTTGGTCAGTGTCTAAGACACCAACTCACTTCTCTTTGAGCTTCCTGTTTTCTAATCTGTGAAATGCCAGAGTTAAATTAGATGACTCTGAAATACTTTCCATTTTTGTACTTGTATTTTTAGGCAGGCCAAGGGCCTTAACTTGGTAAATGGGAATAATGGAAATCGAATTAGGAAAGCAGTTGGGGTCCCAGATGTTGTAGAGGAACCTCCCAATGAGAGTACAAGGGGGAGCAGGTAAAAATGAGAGAAAGTTGTGAGGGGTAAATCCTTCCCTCACAGAGCCCACAGCCTGGGGCAAAAGAATGTCCTTACCACGAGTAGAGATGATATTCGCAAGCAAAATAAGTCAATGGAAAAAGTGGTACATATATGCTATGGAGTACTACTCAGCCATAAGAAATGATGACATCGGATTATTTATAACATGGATGGACCTTGATAACATTATACTGAGCGAAATAAGTAAATCAGAAAAAACTAAGAACTATATGATTCCATACATAAAAATGAGACTCAGAGACATGGACAAGAGTGTGGGGGTTACTGGGGGGGGGAGGAGAGGGAGGGGGATGGGAAAGGGGAAGGGCACAAAGAAAACCAGTTAGAAGGTGATGAAAGATAACTGGACTTTGGGTGATGGGAATGCAGCATAAGCAAATGGCAAAATAACCTAGAGCTGTTTTCTCTGAATATATATATGTACCCTGATTTATCAATGTCACCCCATTAAAATTAATAAAAAATAATGTTAAAAAAAAGAACCATATAATTTCACTCACACGTGAGATGTAAAACATAAAGCAATAAACAAACAAGTCAAACCAGCAAACAAAAAACTCACAGATATAAACAACAGTAAAATGGTTGCCAGACGTGAGGGGGTTTGGGGGGAGGTAAAAAAGAGGAAAGGGAGCCAGATACATATATGGTGAAGGAAGGAGACGACGAGAAATGGTGAGCATACAATATACAGATGATATATTATAGAATTGTATGCCTGAAGCCTGTATAATCTTATTAATCAATGTCATCCCAATACATTTAATATAATTAAAAAAATAAAGATGATAAGGCAGTGCTGCTCAGTGGAAAGAACCTCCATAAGCTTGGGAGTTGGGAGGCCTGTGGTCCCATCCGGACCTTTGGCTTTGCTTTGCTAGAGGACTGACCCTGGGAAAATTACTTCTTTTTAGTGGACCTTAGTGGTTATAAGTCATAAATGTTTACGCTTCTACAATGTCACAAAAAGATCTTTACTCCCTTGATAGAGGTTGAGCAGGAGGATTCCTTCTCTATTGCCTGGTATTTGTTCTTCAAAATATGGGTTCCATGCTTAACATTGCTCATTTTTATCTGGAGACTCTTGGAACAGGCCATGGCCTTAGTCCCGACTCTGCATGCACAGAAATTCGTAGAAAGCTGAGTATGTTGTAGACCTTGATCTCTCCTAATTTTTTCCAGCACATTCCCTTTCCCTTCCTTTACTTAATATTTTAGGTAAGACACCCTCGAAGAGATTGGAAGAGACCTCAGGTCTTTACATCTTGATATTCTTCCATCTTAACACATACACATCCAGACTATGTCTGAACATCCCCAAGGGCAAGGTCTCACCATCTCCCAAAGCAGCCAGTTCTATCTGGGACAGTTCTGTTTATTAGTAAGATTTTCAAAGGAAAGATGACAACATTCTGATTGAAAGCCAGCTTCAACGCTGGTGGTCAGCTCACTGTCTATTATTTCCTTGGGATCTGTCTCCAGTGAAATGGCTGGGTTTTCCCCAGGAAGACGAGCCTCCTCACAGGTCACAGGTGTGGGTCATTGCCTCGGCGAGTGTTCCCACCTCCATTCTTAACTCTGCGCCTTTACACTTTAGGCTTAGGTTGACCATTCAAAGATCACACAGTAATTTGTTCCTTGTTTAACAATGTTTGATTTTGAGAATTTTTTCCCCTGCTCTATTTTCATTAAAAGAGTGTAACTCAGTGGTGAATCTCATGTACCAATTTCATATAGTTAATCAGGTGTAAGTATCAACACAGCCCAGGTATAGTTCAGGTATACTCAGTAGTGGTGTTATTCACTCTCTCTGAATTTGTTTTCTAGTCTGTAAAAATTAACAATATTTACCTCATGGGTTGTTGAAAGAATTAAATTAGCTCAGATGAGGTGGTTGTCCTAGGAAGAGGTAGTGTTAAGGAGACCAACTTTTCCTTCCAGTTCCATTTTATGCAGAGTCCAAATCTACCTCTCTGTAGCAGCTACCATCTCCTTGACCCCCTAGTTCCAACTTCTGGGACCATGCAAAATAAGCCTAAACCCTCCTTCCACATGGCAATCCTTCAAATATTTCTATTTGACCACAACTCCTTCATATGGCCGAAGGCCTCACCAGAGTCACTGAGGTGGGATAAAGTATATCCAAGGCCTCACCACAATGTGGAAGGAGAATCAAGAAATGCTGACTTCTCCAGCCTGGAGTGACCACTCCCACATCTGCTTCCAAGAGGAGTGGGCTGAGCCAGGGCTCCAGGAAAACCCGCTTCTGGCAACACATGACACTGAAGTGTTGAAACATGCTGCTTTGATGTTGCATTAGCTCATGATACTGCTTCCTAAATTTTCTTAATTTAGAAGAAAAGCACAGCTGCTAGAATTTTTAATATAATAATAATAAGTATGATGGTGCAATAAAGGTTTTCAGGAATTTTTCCACAAGGGCTCTGCACCCAATTGTGTAACTTTTTTTATATCCATGCAAATCAATTTTTTTTCTATTATGCAAAAGCTTCTTTTAAATTGTTTTCTAAACTTTCAACCTTTAAACTATTGAATCCTTGTGTGACTAATACGCTGTCGAGTTGAAACAATTTCTAGAACAAGATAGGATTTAAATAAATGAACAAATACTTAGACTGAATTGCTCTGTTTGCTGAATGGAAAGCCTAAGACATCTGTTTGCTACCTTTTTACCTGCTTGGGATGAGATCACTAGATAAATGCAAAATATTATTCTCATCAGCCAGTCTCATTATATATATCATGGTACCTTTCCTGACTCTGGGTGCTTTCAGGATTGGACTGCTATCACCAGAATTCCAGGGTTCTATTATGTTATTTTTTTATTTTTAAACTTTTTTATTTTTCTGAAGTTGGAAATGGGGAGGTAGTCAGACAGACACCCGCATGCGCCTGACCAGGATCCACCCAGCATGCCCATAAGGGAGCGATGCTCTGCCCATCTGGGGCGTTGCTCTGTTGTGACCAGAGCCATTCTAGCACCTGAGGCAGAGGCCACAGAGCCATTCCCAGCTCCCGGGCCATCTTTGCTCCAATGGAGCCTTGGCTGCGGGAGGGGAAGAGAGAGACAGAGAGGAAGGAGGGGGGAGGGGTGGAGAAGCAGATGGGCACTTCTCCTGTGTGCCCTGGCCGGGAATCAAATTAGGGACTCCTGCATGCCAGGCCGACGCTCTACCACTGAGCCAACCTGCCAGGGCCTATTATGTTATTTTCTATGTAATTCTGGAAATTTCTCTATCCCATGGTAGAAAACCTGGTCGAGGTAGGACTAATCAAAAACCATAGTAATTTTTCTTTTTTCTTTACCAATCTCAATGTCCAATTCATTGATTACTTATCATGCAGAATAAATCTAGTAACTACTTATTAATCATCTTTTTTTTTTTCCTTTTTCTTCAGAACTTTCTACATGCTGTTTGCCGAATGGGCTCTAAGAATGCCCAGAAATTGAACCTTTCACCTTCTGGACCTGCGGCAGTCAGAGTTCTGGTCAGTTGCTGTCAGTAACAAGCAGCTCTGTCTGTTCACCCCAGCACAGTAATGTGCTGCATAACGATGTTTTGTCTACAAAGAACCACATATGCAATGGTGGTCTCATAAGGTTACAATGAAGCTGAAAAATTCCTATCACCTACTGATGTCGTAGCTGTCCTAACATCATAGTACAATGTATTACTCATGTGTTTGTGGTGTTGCTGGTGGAAACAAACCTACTGTGTGACCAGCCATATAAAATTATAACACATACAATTATGTACAATGCGTAAAGTTGATAATGATTATAAACATGTTACTAGTCTAGGTATTTAGTATACTATAATTTTATCATATTTTATAGTATACTTATTCTACTGATCTATATATATATATATATATATATATATATATTTTTCCTTCTGTATAACAGTATGCCTGTTATATTAGCCAGGAGCCTCATACATCTTGTGTTTACTGCGACTCTTGATTGCATCATTTTCTCTTCTGCTTGATTTAATCTCATGTTGTTTTGTTCACCATGGCCCCCAAGTATTCACACAATGTCAAAATTGCCCAACAGTGCATTTCTCAGAACATATCCTTGTCATTAAGGGATGCGTGGCAGTATAACAAAGCAACATTATTAGTTTCTTTGTGTGCTATGTCATGGAAAAGTTTTGGAAGCAAACTTGAGTTTCACTGTAAATTTTAGGCCTTTCAGGACGCATAGCATAATTTTAATATTGTAGAGATAATTGAGACTGGCCACTTTTGGATTTCTTTATATATACTTATTTATTTTTATTTTTTTCATTAATTTGAGGGGGGGAATGGGGAGAGAGAGAGTGAGAGAAGCATCCACTCATTTCATTTAATTGTTCCATTTAGTTGTATTCATTGGTTGCTTCTCATAAGTGCCTTGATTAGGGGTTGAATCCAGGAACTCTGGTGCGCAGGTACAACGTTTTATCCACTGAGCCACCTAGCCAGGACCCATATGTATATATAGTAATTACACTTATGTGGAAATCTTTCCTTTCCATGTGTCTTAGTGACCATGAGTGGATCATCCCTGTTTGACTCTACCTGCCCTGTACAGAAGAACAGTTATAATTTAGAAGACTTAGTTACAATCTCAGGACCTCTGTCATGTAAAATGAGCAAAATCATGTTCCTCACTGCCCTGAAATAGACCTGACCTCAGATCTTAGTCTTTCAGCTCAGATGGAGTTTCCTCAGATGTCTTCTCCAACTCCTCACATTCCTTCACTTGAGTTAGAAATGATCTCTCTATGCCCAGAATCCCTGTAGCTCTTGTTCTGTTCTTTCCTTACAACATTTAGCATTTTTTGAATCATGGTTAGTAATATGATCATAGCTCTCCTTGAATATAAACTTTGGGGGATAATGCCCATGTCTTATATTTAATATCCCTTAAAACATTTCTGACAGGACTTGAATTAAACAAGAAAGGCACTCAATCAGTAACCCAAAGACAAATTCACTTGACACTTCTCTTTGCTTGGGCCACAAAAACCTTATACCTGATTAATTTGGAAATTTATATTTCTTAGGAAATATTTAGGGAGATATGTTGGGAAGGTTTTCAAAAATTTCTGAACATTTATGGCAGCTTATTTTTAATTATAATACCATGATGTAGACATAAACAAAAACACATGGAAAGCATTTAAGTTGCTATTAAGCAAAGAAGTACAAATGAAAACAAATTTGAAAAACTGTTTCTATAAAATTAGACAAGAAGGTTTAGCAAATAGTCAATGCCTGAGCATTGTGGTTAAATTGGCTAGTGGCATTTTAAATTAGCACTTAAAAAAAAACCAGTCTATAAGAGTCATAAAGATGCCCAGGGATATTTCTCTAGTCATCTCATTCATAGGAATTTTAGAATTTATGCAAAGGTAACAATTCAACAACAACAAGACCAAAAGGAAAATATGCAAAATGCACAAAGATGTCCATGAGAGCACTCTCTATAGTAATATATAAGCAATCAAACAAATAAGTCAAAGCCAATCCAAATGTCTCAAAGTAGAGGAATGGTTTTATTAATTATAAAAACTTGTCAAAAACTATATTATTTATTTATTAAAATACAAATTTTATAAGGAAAATGTTTATTATGTAATGTTAACTAAAAAAAATATTGTATATCAGGCCGCAAAATGAAATGTGCATTATGCATGCATGATGAAGACGGCAATAAATAGACAAGAATGTAAAAAAAAATACAAAGACTTGAATATAGTGTAGGAGTCTGGCTGGTTTTCTGTTTTAAAATCATTACATCATCTTTTCAATGACAGACTACATTTTAAGTAATTGAAAACAAAGTCTCATTAGCCTTGTCCTTGTATAAATTCCCAGAGAGAACACATTATTCTTATTTATGTCTACCTCTGCTGCTTGTCTTTGATTTGGACCTGCTTCATCCTCTTCTCCCACTTCTCACTCACCTCACTAGACTAGAAAAAGACCCTCACCACACAAGGAAGCTAAAGGCATCCAAGTTTAGCTGGAGTCACTTACCCAAATTGTCAGAGATCAGAGGACAAGATCTGATACTTTGCCCCCACCATTCCAAAGGCAGACCCAGATTCTTCAATGACCACAAGTGGCCTTGGTTTAAAAACTCTTGCCAGCAAGGCACAATGTTCCCATCCTCAGAAATAGTCCCCGGCAGAGCTTCAAGGGGCCCATAAAAGTCTTCACTCTCAAAAGAATGTGACAACTTTGGCATCCAACACAGATTCGTCATTTTCTATAATAAGAGAATGTTCGGTTGCATCAGGCTTTTTAAGCAGGGCCAACACTTAGTAAAATTTGAGGTTGGCAAAGTGAATTTTTGCCCAACCCCAGACTCCTTTCCCTGTCTCCCAATGATTGATACAATCACCTCATGTTACAATGTACAAAGCCCTTTCACATCCAATTTCTCACTTGAGTCTTGTGTCAGTCCAGTGATGTCAGTGTTATTATTAACTTCCCTTTTCAGAAGAGGACACTGAGGCCAGGGAAGTGAGATGTCTTGTGGAGAAAACACAGCAATCAATGACAGTACAGCCAGATTTCTCCTCAGTGTTTCCTCTCCTTATGTGCTGTCCCCTCCTCTAGTCTACCCACTCAACCAGTACTGTGTGTTGCTCCCCGCCCAGAGATACCTGTGTGTTAAAGGAAGACAAAAGGACAGTGTGTGACCTGTAAGAAGAAAAGTCAAGTGGGGTTCCTAAGAAGATGCTGAACTAGCCTGACTCACTGCTTCTTTCCCTTTAAATCAGCTCTAAGAAACTACAGAGGAATAACATGAAGTTACAGAGAGAGCTACAAGAACTCCCTGGAGAGGCACAAGCTGTTTTTATCTGGCATATATGTGTATCTAGAATGATACACATAGAAGCTGTTGCTTCTTAGGGTCTTCTTCTCACTTCCATTCCCACCCCCACTGACTTGGAACAAAGTACACTTCAGGTGGAAAAGCAGGGCCAGGCAGAGACCCTGCACCTGAGTGGTGCAGAGAAAAACACACGAAGATTGACTGGGCTCAGGTGGTCACTGCCCCACCCTCTGCTAAACCACCAGGGCAGGTGGATTAAAATCTCCTTTTCCAGATACTAATTCATCTTAAATAAAGTACACATCTGAGGAGGTGTCAGGTGGGGTGAGAAGTGATTAACTCTGGTTTTCTTATGCCTGGGATCCTCCACTCAAGTTTCATCCTCCATCTTCAACCTTCACTTTGATTCAAAGTCTTTGAACATGCTGGTGTCAATCTGGCCTTTTGCCCTTCCACCATCAGCACCACTGTACAGACTTACCCATAACCTCAGAAAAATGGAAGCACAAATATTTCCAAAGGAAAATAACAAACTGAGTTACCATTCCATGGAACCAGAGGTATTAGAATGGACAGATCAAGGAGTTACATATATTTTAAAGAATTTCTTTTTTTATGTTTTAAAAATAAGAGATAATATTAGCAATATAAAATAAAAACAAGAAACCATAAAGAATAAAAATATTTCATCATAAAAATATTGTTTAAAAAAATTCCTTTCATAAAGAATCAAGTAGAAACGTTAAGTATGAAAACATAATAGTTGAGATAATAAACACAATAGGTGACAATTGGTAGAATGGGTTTGACTGAGGAATGTATTAGTGAACAGGGGGATCACACTGAGGAATTCTTCTTAGCAGAAAATTAGTTTAGAAATAGAAAATATGAAAGTTAAGGTATAAAAGACTACAGTAGTTCCAGAAAGAAAAATAATAAGGATAGATATTAATGGAGAAGAAGAAATCTTTTTTAGAAATACTGGAAGCAATTCCCCCAGGATTAATGAAAGATAGAAAACTTCAGATTTAAAGGAACCATAGAGAGCAAGAGAAAATCATACTCCTACTCTTAAAATATGTTGAAATTTAAGAATATCAAAGATAAGACAAATTTTTTAAATTTGCACAGAGAATAAAAGATCACTTACAAGGGAATAAGAGTAATACTGATATCCATTTTCAGCAGGGTACAAGGATGCAAGACAACAAGAGAAGTATTTTCAAAATTTTGAAAGCACAGAATTTCATGTCCAGCTAAACAATCATTGAAATGTAAAGCTATAATTAAAATACTTCTACGATAACTGGAGTTTCAAAATGTTTGCCATCTAAAGATGCATATATAAGAAATATATGTATCATTTGTTTATTTATATGCATATATATATATAAACAAACAAAGCAGAAGAATCATAGGAGAAACATGTGAAGTAAAGGTGATAAAGTTGTGGTTGTCTTAAAAAAAAATTAAGACTGGCCCTGTCTGGTTGGCTCAGCAGTAGAGCGTCGGCCTGGCGTGCAGGAGTCCCAGGTTCGATTCCCGGCCAGGGCACACAGGAGAGTCGCCCATTTGCTTCTTCACCCCTCCCCCTCTCCTTCCTCTCTGTCTCTCTCTTCCCCTCCGCAGTGAGGCTCCATTGGAGCAAAGATGGCCCAGGCGCTGGGGATGGCTCTGTGGCCTCTGCCTCAGGCACTAGAATGGCTCTGGGCGCAACAGAGCGACGCCCCAGAGGGGCAAAGCATCGCCCCCTGGTGGGCATGCAGGTTGGATCCCTGTCGGGCGCATGCGGGAGTCTGTCTGACTGCCTCCCTGTTTCCAGCTTCGGAAAAATGAAAAAAAAAAATTAAGACCAAAAGAAAGAGAAAGGAAAAGCATATACATAAAAAACCAAAAATTAGAAGTCTAGACAAACTCAATGGGATGAAGTAAAGGAATGCCAAGGGACATCAAAGACTATTAACATCTTTGTCTTATATAAAAGAAAATATAGACAAGTTTAAAATAATAAAAGAATTTTAAAAATGGGGGAAAAGTGTGGCAAATTGAAATAATAAACGAGTAGAGTTGAAGAAAGGCCTAATATATGATTAACTGCTATAGATGAAATTGAACTAACTTGCAAAATAAGAAACAAAATCCAGATATTTGCTATTCACTAGCAAATATTCACATTTCAAAAGCAACATACATGTATAAGATGAAAATAAAAATATAAAAATGATTAATCAGGCAAGTGGAACAAAATAAAACTGGTGTCAATATAATATTATCAGATAATATAAAGGTCATAACCTTTATAACAAATGTAATAAAGAGCTATGAGAAAAAAAGTTACGCCTGACATGTGCTCACTCAGTGGATAGAGCATTGACCTGGGACGCTGAGGTCCCAAGTTTGAAACCCTGGGGTCTCTGGCTTGAGCCCAAGGTCAATGGCTTGAGCAAAGGGTAATTAGCTCTGCTGGAGCCTCTGGGTCAAGGAACATATGAGAAGCAATCAATAAACAACTAAGGTGCCACAACTATGAGCTGATTCTTTTCGTCTCTCTCCCTTCCTGTCCGTCTATTTGTCCATTAAAAAAAAAGTTACATACTGTACCACTAATTGCTATCCATGTGAAAATCTTAAAAATAGTTTTAATAAACCAAATCTGGTAGTGCATCAAAATGGTTCTATACCACACTGGGCTTTCCCCAGGTAACTGAGGACAGTTTTAGTATTAAAAAAATTATAAACATAATTCACCATATCAGCTAAATATTGATTATACAATTAGAAAAGAAAAAGTAATTAGAGGTTTCAGAATCAAAAAGAAAGAAATAAAATTACCATTGTTTCAAATGATGCTATTTTTCTGACTGACTTTCATAGTTGTTTTGGTAAATTTAGTTTTGGCTGGAACAGGAGTTTGTAAAACCACTTTGAAAAACAGCTTGATATTATCTTGTAAAATTTAACTTTATGGACCCTATAAACCAGCAATTCTATTCCTTTGATTATGCTTTAAAAAAAAACTTTGCATATGTATACCAGAAAATGCAGACAAGAATATTTATAGCCCTATTATACATACTAACAAAAAAATTTCCACCAATAGGGCAGTTGATGAATTAACTATGGCGTATTTAAATTAAATAAACTACAACTATAATAAACCTATGGACAAGTCTTAACAATGTAATATTAATTTAAAATTATAAATATCAAAGCCTTTTGTGCATGTGTCCTTTCTATAATATTAAGAACAGCATTACTAAAATATACTTTTAAGGAATACATGTAGATGAGCCAAAACTATTTTAAAAAGAGTGCAAAGGAATACTGAATACAAGGTTCATAATATTGGTTCCTTTGGGTTGCGGTGCCAGGGTAGAGTAAGGAAAGACCACAGGAGTCGATATGGTCAAGTTACTGTCAAAGTCCTTGTTTTCACATTGAAAGGTTACTCACTAATGCTTATTACTACAGTATATAAATACAATAGTGCCATACATGAGACAAAGATTATGATTCATCCAGTTCTAAGTTTCTGAGATCTAAAAGAAATATTTTGAATGGGAGACTTCAGGCATTGAGGCCCCGAAGGTGCAGAATTCTCTTAGCACTAGAATTTGAGTCATGCATTTTAGTGGTCATTTGCTCCATTTGCCCTGGGGGTCTGCCTAATTCCTTAAATATTGGTACCAAACTAGATCATAGGCAAAGACCCTAAATTTCCATGCTTGAACACAATGACATTAGCTAGAGGCAGGCATTTGCTTTTTGTTTGTTTGTTTGTTTGCTCAATATATATATATATATATTATTGAATTTGTTGGAGTGACATTGGTTAATGAAATTATATAAGTTTCAGGTGTATAATTCTATGATACATCATCGTATATTGTATTGTGTGTTTACCACCCTAACTCAAGCCTCCTTTCATCACCATTTATCACCCCTTTACATTTTTCTACCTCCCCCCATACCCCTTTCCCTCTTGTGATCACCATGCTGTTGTCTGTGTCTATGAGTTTACTTGCAGCAGTAGTATCTTCACAAGTATCCTTACCTAAGCTCCACCCTTCCCTACATCCTCCATACTGCATCCAGAATGTTACTACTGAATAGCAAAGCTGACCAGATTACTCTTCCTGTATCACTACTTGTAGAATTAAGTCCGTGCCCGAATATTATCAGACCTTGGTGATATTTCCCTGACAAAACAGCTCTGCATTACTCTCTAACCCCTGAATACTTCTGCAGCTTCACACCACCCTCCCTGCTCATGCTATTCATTCAGTCTGTCTACACTGCCTTTATCCTTATCTGTTGACATTTCACTCATTACCAAATCTCAGGTCCCCTTTCTATTCTCTAAAGACCTGGAGGGAGAGAGCATGGGCAAAAAGATTATCCAGGCGCTAAGGAATAACTGCAACCTTAACATGGTCATAGTTCAGACAGGTTAGAGTTAAGTCAATGACAGCCTGCAAATCACATCCAGATTGCAACTGAGGCCTGATTGGGATGTGATAGAACCAACCTAGGTGGGCCTGAAACTCTTATCTCTTTCCCAGTTTCCCAGAGATGGTTTCTAGACAGTACTTGGGAAAGAGCGTGGGCTTTAAAGTCAGATTGACTTCTGGGTGTACCCTTGAAATTGTATCAAAACTTTGGAAATTTAGGCCTTGGCCAGTAACTCAGTTGGTTAGAACATCATCTTGATACACCAAGGTTGTCAGTTCAATCCCTAGTCAGGACGCATATAAGAATCAATTAATGAATACATAAATAAATGGAAAAACAAATCAATGTTTCTCTCCCTTTTTCACCCTCTAAAATCAATAAGTGTAAAAAAATAATTTAAAAAAACCCATGGGAATTTAAATATTAACACTCTAAAAATGACAAAACAATTCAAATGGTGTCTATGAGTCTGCCCATAATTTCATTAAGTTAGTGAATGTGTCCCAGTGAGCTTGAGATAACACACTAGAATCTGTTGCTTGCACCAAAACACACATACAGCACTTTACTAACAAATTAAAGGATTTGCAAGGTAATTTTGACTATGATCAATGTTTATCTTAGACACTGATTTTTAAATCTTAACCCCTGAGTGAGATGCTACTGTGTGAGCTTTGGGATTTGGACAAGGCTCTCAGTCTCCTTGAGTTTTGATTTCCTTAGTCTTAAATACTTCCAGAAGGGTGGCAGGTTGTATTTTCCAAAGAAGATCAGAGCCATATCTGCCATCCCACTTGAGCTCCCTTCCCTCAAAAAGTGGATCCATGCCCTTTCCATGGAGTATGGGTGGGCTAGTGATGTGCTAAAAGAAATAGGGTAAAGCTAGAAAAAAAAATGACTTCAGAGTTAGGTTACAAAGGTAACTCAACTCCTACCCTTATTCTTCTGGAAAAACTGCTTTTGGAGCATGCTTTTCCATGGAAGAAAGTCAGTTACCTCTGAGGCCACCACGAGCAGCCCAGGCCACAGACAGAGGCCACAAACAGGTTTCCATTCCAGTGGATAGGTAATAGCAACTGTGTGGCATGTGACTGGTGATGCTTCCAGATGTTCCGATCCACAGCTGCTGAGCCCTCCACCTTTGCACCTTCCAGCCAAGGTCCCATGCAGCAGAAACAAGCTGTTTCTTTTGTGACATTTCTGAATCTCTTACCCATAAAATCCATGCTTATACGAAAATTGTTCTCTGCCACTTAGTTTTGGGGTAGTTTTTAAAGCAGCAATAAGAACTAAATTAATTATTTTCTGAATGAAATAATTCACATAAAGTGCCTGGTACAAAGCATGTGGTGCTAGTGTGATGTCCTATGCCTGGCCTAGCAGCATTAGACCTCCTTATTTGTGACTAAGGCTTCCCTTTAAAAATATCTGCCTGAGTGACTCAAAGTTTATTGTGTGGATCAAACAGGAGGCTGTAATGCTTTGTACAAATCAAAAGAATTCTTATATTACTTATATCTGTCCACTAAGGACTCAGGATAAAAGGGTACTCTAATAATCCTTTAGTAGCAGTCAGTGTCTGAAATCCTGAGATCAAAGCTCCTTGTCCTGAGGCCCCAAATTTCCTCCCTGTTAGAGATCATTAATTTCAACCACTCATCTAATAAGCTTTTTATTAAGTGTCTACTGCCAGCAGAAAACTGTTAAATGTTGAGAGTTTTCTAAAGAAATTAGGATAGTCAATCCACTCCTCTAAGAAAATTCAGAAAAGTTAGAATGACAAGAAATAAATGTAATGTCAGCAAAACTGAGTCTTTCTGCAAGAGTGTGTTTCAGGGGTTGCCTACAAGTGAGGAGGAGGAATGAGGTTTGAGACCCCGCAATGAGCCAGGTACTGTGCCACGTTCTCGACATATATTGTCTTTCTCTCAATTCTCACCATGAGTTTTATGAGATGGGTTATTTATTAGTTGCCTTTACAAATGAGGAAACGGGTGCTGGGAAAGATGAAGTGTCTGGCCCAAGGTCACAGTAGTATAGTACGTCAGCATTGAAATCTGGGTCTGGAGACATTCCATCATGCTGTTGCTCTTGAATATATTTTTCAGCCTCTATTTCTCCCCAGAGTCTACAAAAAATATCCTCATCTCAGATTCAGATATTGCCTATTAAATTATAACATTCCTATTCAATGAATTTTCTTCTGAAATTTCATGGTAAAATAATTAATAAAAATAATATCTTATTAGCACAGAACTTTAGCATTTACAAAGCATGTTCACATCTTTCTCTTTCTTGGTTCGCCAACAGACCTTTTGGAAGAAGACATAAGGTTATACCTAAGGTCTCACAAGTAAGTGAGTGAAGGATTGCACTTTAGTTTGCTCTTACATTGTAAGAGGAATGATAATTATTTCCTTAATGGTATGTGTTTTGTCTCATATTATGGTGACATGATTTAAACATCACTGAAAATTTTATAAAGGTTTGCCATCAAGTTATTGAGGCTCATGAACATAGATAAAAGTGAAGTGGTTACCAGAGGAAGGAAGTTGGGGGTGGAGGGAGAAGAGAAAGGGAGTAAAGAAGGACAAACATGGTGATGGAAAACGATTCAACTTTGGGTGATGGGCAGACAATACAATCAATAGTTCAAATGTTATACAGATGTTTACCTGTAACTTATGTACTCTTACTGATCAACGTCACCCCATTAAACTTAATTTTCTAAATAAAATTTTAAAAAAGATATCTTCCAAATCATGATGGTTCATTCCATCACTGACATAATATCCCTCTCATGAAACAATGTACACATGGTGGACAGGAAATAAAAAGATACTTAAAAATTATCTCTTTGATAATTTCAATTATTTTTTGTTTACTTCCTATCAGCTCAGGTGAGTTGATTACTTACTGCAGTTTCCTTGAAATGTCATTTGGAGAGTTTTTATATTTATCAGGAGTAGAAGTGTGGGTTCTTTCATTTCCTTGTTTGGTTGTTCTTGCAACTAAGGTTCACTGCTTGTCAAAATCTTTTAAGGTAGAAATTATTTTAACTCGTTTATTTTCAAAAGGTTAATAATAATATAATTCATAGATGCACTTGATAGGGCTCAAGTAAATTTAAGAATGTCACAATACACTGACAGCCTAAGAGAGAATGAATGTGATTGCCACACCATTCAACTCCCCTTTCTCCCTTCAGGACATTTCAGGTGTGTTACAAGGATGCAATTGCCTCATGTATATATGGATACCAATCAGGGTAGCAGAGCCTATTTGTTTATTAAACACTGGTAACTCTTTTTTTTTTTTTAGATTTAAATTATAAAAAATAGAAGGTCTTGGTGGTTACACAAGTCCACACATGAAAAAAAATTGCATAGAACTACACACATACACAAACAAGTGTAAGTAAAGGCTGGGGAAATCTGTGGACTGTACCAGCGCTGATTTTCTTCTTTTGATATTGGAGTATAGTTATACAAGATCTTAACACTAAGTGAAGGGCACAATAAGGTCTCCTTTTATTTTGTTTCTGTAGCTTCCTGTGAATCTATTAATGATGTTAAATATTACAAGGATAGAAGTTATAAGAAACTTTTGTATATTAGATTCAGTGGATTGTTTGGTGCACTTCCAAACATGTTCTTTTTGAAGATCATGGCTGTGGATTACTATGAGTCTTGGAGAAATGTTTTCCTCTCCTTAAACCTCAGTTTCCTCATCTATAAAATGTGTAGGTTGGCTCAAAGTTTCACTCAGCTCTAAAATTCTAGGATTTTATATGTACACTTTTGGGTAGGTGTAACTCCCTCTCATGTTATAGGATCATAGAACATCTCTAGCTGATAGAGGAAAATGTGGTCAACTATTTCATATTAAGTTCTCTTTTCTAGAAAATGGGCATGGAGCCATTCACCCCTCCCCCACAAGCTCCTTCTTAAGGTCTTCTGACCAAGCAAAACTTAGAAAGTTTTAAAATACTTTTGATCAAAAACCTTGAATAAAACTACACAGAAACTGGATAAAATGAAAATGGAACATTACCTGCTGAACATTACCAGACCTTCAGAGTTCATTCAGAGCATACGGCTGCTGTACCCTGCTTTTATGACCTATTCAGGCTGTCCAGAGTGCTGGCTGCAAAGGAAAACACCCTTTCAGCAGTCAGGTTGGAAGAGACTTGTTAGTAGACTCAGATCTGCAGGAATTGGTAAATGTCATCCTGACATTGAATGGGGAAAGTTGGTTGTTCTCCAGTGAATAGAAATTAAAAAGCTCATCGTTGGAGAAAACCAAGTGGTAGGACTATATATTTTTCATATCTATAGCCAATCTCAGAATCCTGGTAATTGCTCAGTTGGGAATATATATTCACTTTACATATAGGAACCAAGAAGAACAGTATTTGTGATGGTTGTCATGGTAACCCATAATCTTAGAGTGTTTCCAGCTGTGTGTCTTCCTTAGACCTAGTTATCTTTTTCTTTTTTTTTCTTAATAGCCTTGATTTGTTTAGAGCACGTTTAGGTTTACAGTAAATTATGGGAAAGAATGACAAATGACAACTATTTATCATTTTATTGTCTTCATAATTTTGCCTTTTCCAGAATGATATATGGTTAGAATCATAAAGTATGTAGTCTTTTCAGATTTGCTTCTTTCACCTCATGATATGCACTTAAGTTTCCCCCTTCTTTTCGTGGCTTGGTAGCGCTTTTTTTTTTTTTTTTTTTTTTTTTAGTGCTGAAAATATTCCATTGTCTGGATGTACCACAGTTTATTTATCCATTTACATACTGAAAGATGTCTTTGTTGTTTCCAGGTTTTAGCAATTAGGGATAAAACTACTTTAACATCCATGTGCAGGTTTTCATGTGAACATAGTTTTTAACTTACTTGCGTAAAAACCAAGGAAACGATTATTAAATCCTACAGTAAGAGTATGCTTAGTTTTGTAAAAAAAATGCCAAATTATCTCCCAAAGTGGCTGTACCATTTTTCATTTCCACCGATAAAGCATGAGAGTTCCTGTTGCTCTATATTCCTATCAGCATTTGGTGATGTCAGTGTTCTGAATTTTAGCCATTGTAGTAGGTATGTAGTGATAGCTCACTGTTGTTTTAACTTTCAATTCTCTAATGATATGTAATGTGAAGCATCTTTTCATATACCTGCTGTGTATATATCTTTTTTGGAAAGTGGTTTGTTCAAGTCTTTTGCCCATTTTTTTTTTAATAAATTTTTATTAATGGTAATGGGATGACATTAATAAATCAGGGTACATATATTCAAAGAAAACATGTCTAGGTTATTTTGTCATCGAATTATTTTGCAAACCCCTCGCCCAAAGTCAGATTGTCCTCCGTCACCCTCTATCTAGTTCTCTGTGCCCCTCCCCCTCCCCCTAACTCTCTCCCTCCCTCCCTCCCATGTCCTCCCTCCCCCCCACACCCTTGGTAACCACCACACTCTTGTCCATGTCTCTTAGTCTCATTTTTATGTTCCACCAATGTATGGAATCATGTAGTTCTTGTTTTTTTCTGATTTACTTATTTCACTCCTTATAATGTTATCAAGATCCCACCATTTTGCTGTAAATGATCTGATGTCATCATTTCTTATGGCTGAGTAGTATTCCATAGTGTATATGTGCCACATCTTCTTTATCCAGTCTTCTATTGAAGGGCTTTTTGGTTAGAGAAACTGATATCAAAATAAACAGACAGCCAACTATATGGGAACTGATATTTTCAAACGACAGCTCAGATAAGGGCCTAATATCCAAAATTTACAAAGAACTCATAAAACTCAACAACAAACAAACAAACAATCCCATAAAAAAATGGGAAGAGGACATGAACAGACACTTCTCCCAGGAAGAGATACAAATGGCCAACAGATATATGAAAAGATGCTCAGCTTCATTAGTTATTAGAGAAATGCAAATCAAAACTACAATGAGATGCCACCTCACTCCTGTTAGATTAGCTATTATCAACAAGACGGGTAATAGCAAATGTTGGAGAGGCTGTGGAGAAAAAGGAACCCTCATTCACTGTTGGTGGGACTGTAAAGTAGTACAACCATTATGGAGGAAAGTATGGTGGTTCCTCAAAAAACTGCAAATAGAACTACCTTATGACCCAGCAATCCCTCTACTGGGTATATACCCCAAAACCTCAGAAACATTGATACGTGAAGACACATGTAGCCCCATGTTCATTGCAGCACTGTTCACAGTGGCCAAGACATGGAAACAACCAAAAAGCCCATTTTTTAATTTATTAGTTCACTTTCTTATTTTTCAGTTTTAAAAGTTTTTTGGGGTATATTTTGTATAGCGATGTTTTATCAAGATGTGTCTTTGCAAATATTTTTATTAGATCTGTTACTTGTTTTCTCATTGTCTTAAAATTGTTTTCTACCAAACAAATGTTTTTAATTTAAGTAAAGTTCAGCTAAATTATTTTGTTCATTGATCATGTCTTTGGTTGATCATGTTTTTGTTGGATCTAAAAAGTCATTGCAATACCCAAGGTCATTTAAATTTTCTCCTGTAATATCTTCTTGGGGTTTTATAGTTTTGTACTTTACATTTAGGTCTACAGACCACTTTGAGTTAATTTTTTGTGAGAGATATAAAGTCTGCATCTAGACTTATTTTTTGTATGTGGATATTCATTTGTCCCTGCAACATTTGTTAAAAATAAATATTTACTCCATTATGTTGCCTTTGCTCCTTTGTCAAAGATCAATTGAATATATTTATGAGAATTTATTTCTGGGCTCTCTATTCTGTTCCATTGATCTATTTGTCTATTCATTTACTAATACCACATTGTCTTGATTACTGTAGTTTATCCAACATAATCAATAGTTGAAATGCTATAGAAATGTTTACCTGAAACCTATGTACTCTTATTGAGCAATGTCACTGTGTTAAAGTTAATTTTCTAAATAAAATTTTAAAATTAAAAAGAAAAAAAGGTAAGTCTTGAAGTTGAGTAAGATTAGTCCTTTGTAGGTAGAGTGCAGAATGCATTCCTAGCAGCTGTGGCTGATACAATGCTGTGAGAATACTCCAGCACAAAAAACGCTCCTAGGCGCACCCAGGAGGGAGCTCGCCCACTGTGGGGAGGTAACTCAGTGCCAACCAGGCAGCTCCCTGACCTTTTCAGCCATTGGCTGTGAAGGACACGCTGTAACACCCTATAGGTTAAACATGTCTATATAAGCTAGCTTACTTTCTGAATAAAGCAGATCTGCGTCACTGAACCTGGTCTCTGGAGTCAGGTCTCTGCATCTCCATCATCCTCACCCCCAGGGGGTCTGGTCCACAGTCCTCCAAGTTTGGTCTTCTTCAACATGAGTTGAATATTCTGAATCTTTGGCCCCTCCATATAAATGTCCAAATTAGCTTGTCAAATTCATAAGATAACTTGCTGGAAATTTTATTGGGGTTGCATTGAATCTCTAAATCAAACTGGGATGATCAAACATCTTGACAATATTGTGTCTTTTTGCCCATAAACATGGAATATTTATTTATTTAGTTCTTTTGAAATATCTTTCATCAGAGTTTTGTGGTTTTGTTCGTATAGATCTTGTACATAGTTTGTTAGGTTTATATCTAAGTATTTCATATTTTTGGAGTGCTAATGTAAATGATAGTGTTTTTCATTTCAAATTTTACTTGTTCATTGCTGGCATATAGAGAAGTGATTAACTTGTCTATTAATCTTGTATCTTACAACTTTCCTATAGTCACTTATTATTTCTGAGAGCTTTTTATTTTTGATGATTTTTTTTCTGATTTTCTACATAGACAATCACGTCAACTGAGAATAAAAACAGTTTTATGTTTTTCTTCCCAATTTGTACACTTTTCATTTAGGTCTTATGTCTTATTGCATTATCAAGAACTGTCAGTATGATATTGAAATGCAGTGGTGAGACAATACATCCTGGTCTTCTTATTTCTAATCTTTGTGGTGAACTTTGCATTTTCCTCATTAAATATGATGTTAGCTGTAAATTTTTTTGTAGTTTTGCTTTTTTTTGTTTTTAAGACTTTATTTATTCATTTTAGAAAGGAGAGAGAGAGAGAGAGAGAGCGCTCAACTCCCATATGTGCCTTGACCAGGCAAGCCCCAGGTTTCAAACTGGCGACCTCAGCATTCCAGGTCAATGCTGTATCCACAGTGTCACCACAGGCCAGGCCTTGTAGATATTCTTTATTAAGTTAAGGAAGTTTCTCTTCATTCCTAGATTGCTAAAAGTTTGGTCATGAATGGGTGTTGGAGTTAGCCTGTTAATGTGATGGATTGCATGCATTGATTTTCAAATGTTGAACAAATCTTGCACACTTTGAATAAATACCACTTGGTTATGGTATATAATTCTTTATATACACTGTTAAATTCAATTTACAAATATTTTGTTGAGGATCTTTACATCTATGTTCATGAGAGGTACTGGTCTATAGTTTGTCTTTCTCTTTGGTTTTGGTATTGGGGTAGTGCTGGCCTCTAGAGTGAGTTAGGAAGTATTCCCTTTGCTTCAATCTTCTGGAAAAGATTGTAGAGAATTGATACAACTTCTTCTTGAAATGTTTTGTAGAATTCACTTATCTGAGCTCCATTTTTATAAATTAAAAACTTACTGAGATATTTACAGAGTCACATGCAGGCATGAGAAATAATACAGAGAGACCCTGTGTACCCTTCACTGAGTTTCACCCAATAATAATATTTTTAAATATTGTACTATAGTACAATGGCACAACGAAGATATTGGCATTGATATAATTCATCTATCTTATTTACATTTTCAATTTATGTGTGTATTTCATTCATAAATTTTTATCACATGTGTAAGCTTATTATCAACTAGCATAAACAAGATACAGAAAAGTCCAGATTTTGGTTATCTTTTTTTCTAGCAGTCTAGATACTACATTACTAAGTGACAGAAACTCAGTGAATATTTATTAACACATTTTCTTACAAGATTTCATCTGTTACAACTCATGAGTGTTTACTAGAATCTCATTTGTTCTGTTGTCCCTAGAACTAGCCCCATAGACCATTACAGAGTACTATGGTTGATGGGCTATTTCTGCATCTGCATTGCTGGATTCAGCATTTTGTACCTGTCCTATAAACATCACATTTTAACTGTTTGGAGCTGATAAATGTGACATAACCTCCTTCACCAGGTGAAATCACCTGTTTACATTTACAGGACTAAAGGATGACGCTTCACATTCATGACAGTCAACAGAATAAGTATCATGTTCAAATTGATTTCTGAGATTCTAAAACATAGTATGTCTGTACAGTCCACTAATGGTTTGGAGGGAAAAGTACCACATAATATAATAATTTTTTTCTTAGTAAAAAAGTTTTGACAGGTAATTATCATCACTTTTGATAGGAATGAAAAGATGAATTGAACAAAGAATTTTTGTCCTTAAAGAATTGATGTACTAGCTAGAGGAATATGACATATAAATATAATTAGTCTTCTTTCCCACTACTTCACTTCACAGCCTGTGCTATTGCCAAACAAATCTATTCACTAGCCACCAAACTTCATGGTTATCCTGCCTCTACCACTGTTCATAGTACCTCCTCTGATTAGCCTCCTTTTGCCTCTTATAACTATTTCTTTCCCCAAACCAAGCTCAAATGCAAACGTATCCATGAAGACTTTCCTTATACCCTAAAATAGTGAGTGATCTCTCGCCTCCCTAAGGTCTTTTCTATTGGCTTTAAAATGTCATAATTTGTATTTGAGGTAGTTATATTCATATCTGATCTCCTTGGTAAACATGTGCTCTAAAGGCAGAATCTATGTTTATGAAGCTGAAGATTCAATCACCAAATAAACTGCTCACAAAAATTAGGGGATCAGAGAACATGCAGATACTCCGTACTTTCAGCCTTTTGTATAATGCATTTTCACCAATAAAATAAAAGTTGGTTTTGCATCTCTTTTGCATAATTGACCAACTTCCTTTGACTTGTTTGCTTTTCTGATGTTCTTGTTTAATAAAAAAAAAAAACCCAAATACTTCTTTTTTTAATTACTTCATATTCATTTTGAAATATTCCCTAATTTTTGTGAGTAGTATATATTCAAGTGCAGTAATAGTTGATAGGGCACGGTTAATTTTTATAGTGGTGATATTTTTATCTCCCCTTTTGCCTCTCTGCACATGAAAATTAAAATGTGGTTAAGCTATGAACATTTGATATGAAACTTTGAAAATATGTGTAAAAAAGCACAGGACAACATAATATTCTTGTGTTTATTTTCTGATATCTATTTTCAAGTCTAAGGCCTGCAAGCAGTCCCAGACTTCCTGTGGCAAATATTATCTTCCTAGTTCCTAAGCAAAATTCCCTAAGGAATAGAAAGATTGGGCAATTTTCTGTGGAATGTTAGAGCTGAAAGCTACCTTAGGGATTATCAAGTTCAATCAACTTGTTTTAACTATAGAGAAACTGAGGTTTAAGAAGGAGCTGAGGCTTGTCCAAGGTAGCAAAGTGATTAAGGGACCAAACTGACCTAGAATACGGTTCTCTCGGTGATTACTGCAATGTCTCTGTCATATAAAAGGCCAAGTCACCAAGCTGATTCAACCCTTGCCCTATACCCTGTCTGAAGTTTGCCTGAAATGAGCCCAGACTGATTTGAGCATTACCACAGGCCTGCCAGAAGTTTGCTGAGCATAATTTGCTCAATTTTACATGGAACTGAAGACCTCTACAGTGAATAAAGTAGCTGGACACAGTGTGTCAATAAGAATCCTAACGAAAGCACATGGTGACCAATACAAGACTAAAGCCCAAAGACAGCAGCCAGCTCTGGTAGCAGACTATTTTTAGAGTGACAGACTCCTGAAGCAGGGAGAACCTTGGTAATCACCTAGCAAAGGAGGCAGGGGTCATATCTTCTAGAAATGACCCTGTTATTTACCTGCCATGTAACAATAGACAAATTACTCTCTATCTAATCCTCAGTTTCCAAGAAAATAAAATGGGTTGGATGATAGTAAAGGTACATATCAACTTTGATACTTTCTTATTCTACAAAGCATCCCATTTCCCATTTTGACAAATGAGAAAAAGGAGGCACACAGAGAGATTCAATAACTTGCCTAAGGTTACACATTGTGCTGGTGCACAGTGGTGACTGGCGCCCAGGCCGGCAACTGCGGCTCCACGTGGCTATAACCACCCCTTCCAAGCTGCTCTGTGACCTTGTGGGGAATTCTGCAATTGCTGTCCCCATGTTGTTGCAACTGCCTCTTTCTTTATCCCATTGAAATAGCGGCAGTATGCAGAAGGCTGCAGGACTGGGGTCTGAGCAGTCTCTGCCCTGGGAGTGGAGCAAGGATCAAATCAGCCTTTTCTGTCCTCTCTTTGGCAAAATGAAACCAAAACCAAATTCCTTAACTTTGGAGGCAGAGAAACTAGAAGAGAGATAGCCCCTTAGCCTGTCTTCTGTAGCCCCCCTGAGTGTGAAGAGCACAGCTCGCCCTGAGTGTGAAGGTCTTTCTCCTGGGGCAGGTGGGTCTTCTGCTCCAGATTCTGCAAAATGAGGACAGATGATGGGTGAGAAACTGAGCAAGGCACTTAACCGAGGAGAAGCAACACTAGGTCAAAGTGTGGACAAGTCCATCCAGCGCAGTTACAAGACTTACTTTCTGAGTGATTTTGAGCCACTCTAGATTCCTTCTAGAAATGGGGAAGGAGGTATGCAGAACACAAAAGAATTACACTTTCAACCTATTATTACCTTTCAGACTTACAACTTCTTTTGGGGTCAGATACAGAAAACATTTTCCTTACTCATTTTCTTCGCGATATAATGAAAAGCTGTTTTTAAAAGGGTAATTGATGTGGACCAGCCCTGAATATCAGACATTGTTATTAGAAAATCTAATGGGTTTTTTTTTTTTTATCTTAGAAACACATATAATCTAGATCTTCCATTTCTTTCCCAAGAGGAAGATCCACGTGACTTCACAGACTCTCAGTGTGACTCTCAGGAGTCACCTGGATCTTTACCCTCATTGAGGATTCTGCCTTTGCTGTGACTTGCCCAGGATCACTAGTAAGGCGGCAGCAGAGGCAAAACCTTCATAAGGATGGCCTGTCTCCCCGTTCCTACTCCCCCTTGTTGGAGGAACATAATGAAAGTCAGAAAAGAAGTGGGTCTCCAGGGAGACATAGTGGCTATTTCTAAGCCTTTAAAAAAATAAGCTTCAGATAATCAGAAGTTCGAGGTCAGAGGATAACTTAAGGCCATCAGAAGTTGGCCGGATTGGACTCAGGTCCTCCAACGAATTCTGTCCTTTTGGCAGTTCAGCTGCGGGGATGAACGCCAAGCCAGGCCTGTGATGAGGGCGCAGCTCCAGGCTCTGGCCCCCTCTGAGCCTGGGCTCCAATATGTACAAGAAACTCAGCAGCAAGCAGGGACCATTCCTGAACATATGCTTTTAATCAGAGACACTGGGACCTGGATGGGATCTCAGGCATGATTTAATTCCTCTCACTTTGCAGATGTAGAAATTGGAGGCCAGATTGGCGATGGAACGTGGAATGCTTGCACAAGGTCACTTGGCAATTTAATAAAGAAACAACATGGTAGGATGGAAAAGGGTAGCTTTGGGGTAGTAATCTAGTTTTAAGCCTCAGACCTGCCACTTATTATCTAAGAGACCCCAGGTAAGTCACTTGACCTCCTAATCTAAAAATTGGGGGAGGGGAGACCATAATTACATTGTCTAAATTATAGGATTATTCTGATATAAAAATATCCAAGTGATTTGTAAACAGGAAGTCATTATTTAGACTTTAATATTAATATAAACTATAACAAAGCACTATCTAATAGCAGCAACAGTCCATTTTTCTGAAAGCCCACCGCAGGCCAAGGACTTGACATACATCATTTAATTCCTGCAAACACCCAAGGCGGCCAGCCTCTTAACAAAAACCATATACTTGGAGCAAGGTTTAAACCAGGTCATATACACAGCAGTATTTAAACACAGTCTCTCACACAGTACTTTCAACCCTACGATCCAGAAACCTGGGCCTGAGTTTCTATCCCCAGGCCCCACTGGTGACCATTTCCCACCCCACTCAACCCTTTCCACTGAATGAGTGGCTCTTGGTGGTTGTGGACAAGGCACTCTACTCGTGTCTGTTTGCCCCAGTATATATTACAGTATTTTGCACAAGGAACATATCAGTTAAAAATAAATAAATTTCAAAAACTAAGGTGCAGCCTGATAAATTAATATTTTTTAAAAATAGCTTTATTGAGGGGTAATTGAGTAGGGATGGATCTTTCATTTCAATCCAGAATCAACCAACATGCAGCTAAGCCAGGTAGGTGAAAGATAGGGACTTTCTAGGATAACTAAGCCGTACAGAAAACTTGGACTTGTAAAGGTTTTCAAACAAGAAGATAACTCTCTTTCTGCTTGCTTCTATAAACATTTCCTTGTTCAGCTGTTTACCAAACTAATTGATCTTCCAGATGATAATTTCAAGACTTTCCCTAATGTGCCCCATCCCATTGCCAGTTTAACCCACCCTTGTTAAATGATAGGAGGGTGCTAGTGTTTGTTCAGGCTTTCTTGTCCAGGGGACTTATCTGTCAATAAAAGACCGTTCTTTGTGACTAACATCCTTGATGCAGAAATACTTGTTCCCTCTTCCCATTGCTTAGAGACCCCTAATCTTCCTCAGGGCAGTGTGGCGGCCTCTCCTGCCAGGGAAGACTGCGTATTTTGAAAATGACTGCAATAACCTTTCCACTCCACACATTTTTCTAGAAACTTGCCACTCCTCTCATCAAAAGATGGGGTCTAGGTTTCCCTTTGAATCTGGGTGGGGTTGTGGCTCCTTTGTAATCATCTCAATGCAGTGCTGGTGATGCTGTGTGATTTCTGAAGCTACATTATAAAGGGTTACGATACGGCCTTCTCCTTGTTCATGTGGAGCCTTGATGTGCCGAGTAAGCAGCCCACCTGCCCTGAGGCTGACCAGCTGTGGCCACACAGAGGGGCCCCATGGGGACTCCTAGCCCGCTCCCAGCTGCTCCAGTACTCCCTCCCCAACTTTTCCAGGTCCACCCATTGTTTGCAACCACACAAAAGGCACCGTAGTAAAAAATGGCCAGTCTAGCCATGCCCAAACTCCTAACCCACAGTTAAACCCATCAAGTATACGGGTGCTTTGTTTCTAGCCATAGCAACGACACCATGCCCCTCTCTCCACCGTGCTGTCAGTCTGGTTACAGCAGCAGAGAGACACACACCAGGGCATCTCCAGTGTCAGGGAAACCGCTCAAGCATGCTCTTTTCTTCCATTGCTTGTTCATAGTAATGCACCCTGGCTCTGTCACCTACAACATGGATGCTCTTGGGGAGATCATGACATCTTGGTCCTGGAGAAGGGGAATTAGAATTGTAGTCCAATAGGACAATCTGGAAGAGTTCTTCAAGTAGTGATTTTATTACATTATACAACACTCCACATTTTCCTGAGGATTTTCATGTATACTTTCTCATTTTAATCTTCATGACAATTTGGTGAGGCAGGTGGGAAAATGCCATTATTCCTTTTGTCCAGTTGAGGAAACTGAATCCCAGAGAGGTACAATGACGTAGTTAGGTTCAAGGAGCACCTTGTCCAGTTAGAGACGGAGTCCAGATCTTCTGCTTTTTAGAACTTGGCCCAGTTCTACACAATCCTATGAAATGTCTGGGTTAATCTGCTTTATTTTTCTCTCCACTGTACCCTATCTTTACTGTAAGAGTCTGCTCCATTGTTCCTGCTGCCCTTCAATCAGCACTTTTTTCCTTCTTTAGCTCTCCCAATTTGTTAGACACTCAGTTTATTACAGACCTGTAGTGTCATCACTCTCAAAGGAACATGAGGTCACTCTCTCAGGAAGAGGTGCTGGATTGTTTTTAATTCTTCTTGAATAAGAGATAAGATTCCAGAGAGGCAAACCCAGAATCTACTTAGACTTAAAGCTTCCCTTAATTAACCTCCTATATTTGGGATGTTAACCAACCCATCAAACTGATCTCTTGGAAGTGAGAAATTCAGACCTGGGCGGCTATCTAGTCTTACTCCTGGTTGGCTCACAAGTGCAAAATGAGATAATAGCCACGTTGGTTCTTGACCTCCAGTATTGTGGCTTCAAAGCCAATACTTGTTTTACTCCTTACACTGGGCTTAGGGAAGATTTTTTGCAAAAGCTATCCTTACTGCTGCCAGTCAGTGCTGGTCATTATGAAGCAGAACCTGGCAAAGAGCTCAGAAAGGGGCTTCAGCCTCCCATGGGAAAGCCATGGGCATCAACACACTCAGAATCCCAGATAATATCTGAAGGCCAGTGAAGAATACTCTGGAGTGTTTCAGTTCTTCTGAGTTTGCAAGGATTTAGAGAGCTTTGGGGTTGTTTCAAAGGTGAGAATCAAGATCAATTATTTAGTGAATTTTAGAAGTCATAGGGACATGAAGAAAATATGTGACTTTGAGGCAATTGATTGCTCTCACTTTTCTTCTTTCACAAAAGGATGAATTAGGTAGAAGTGGTCTGGAGAGCTAGCTCTACCACATTCTACTGTAATGTTCTGGAAAGTTACTTTATCTTCCTAAACTCCAGCTTCCACATCTGTAAAATGGGAATAATAGCTACATAATGGGGTTCTGGTGAGAATTAAATTAGATAGTATATATGGAAAAGTATAGTCTTGCATGTTAAGCTAAATGGTTGATAAATGTCATTTACCATCCGCCAACTCCTTTCCCTTGCATTCTAATAGTCTCTACCCTTCTGATCAAATCTGCCAAACAGTTGCTTGATGTTTTCTGATCCTAATGAAATTAGAGAAGGTTAGTAAGGTTATGTTGCATAAACCATTCTAAGAGTCAAGAGTGAGTTTTAGGTAAATTGTGGCTTCAATGTTTGAGAAAGAGCCCGTACTGGTGGGGATTTCCGTTTTTCAGTGGCAAGACACAGCGAGCATGGGTTTGCAGTAATGCAGAGCTCCTCCGCTTTTGACAGACTTGTGGCCAGAAGATGCCTGCAAAGCTCCTGCTTTCAGATGACCCCGTTACTGATTAGCAAAGTGTCATTTCTATTTTTAGAAATGACAAAGAGAAAGGCAAATGAAATTTACTCAACCTCACCATCTCCAAATGGGCAACATCACTGAATGATTACTTAGTGTCCTCACCGCATCTAGGTCTTTAAGAAATATTTCTATGTCTCTCTTGACAGTTCATGTTCATGGATAATCCAGACATCCAAAATCTAATGCTCAACTGGATCTATTCTCCTCTCAAACACTTTATTCCCTTGTCTGGAATCAGAGTGTTTGTCACTTGCCATAATACATATGTTGAGTGGAGAAGAGACTGAGCTGAAAAGTTCTATATTTCTAAAATAATGATTACGATGATGGTAACAGGAGTTCACACGAAGAAGCATTTTATAGGTGACAAAGAGCTTTCATTATCATTCTTCTTAAGGCCCCTGGGAGGCAGACAAGGAAAGAAATTTTATCCCCAGGTGACAGATGAGAAAATGGGGACTCTTAGGGTTTTCAGTTACTTGCCCAAATTTAAGCTGAATTTCCTGAGCCAGGCTGCTCCAGGAAGACCCCCAGTGACTTCGGAGACATGAAGTCGATGAGTTCATCTGTTATATATCCCAGTAAAGCACGACCTACACCCTGGCTCACTTAAGAAAGGGAGAGGTGGACGGAGACGTGGGCACAGCCTGCGATCACACTCAGAATTTGGGTCTAGTTTGGAAGGGAAAATCAGGAAACCGAGTGCTTCCAGATTAGGGAGCTCAAGGTAGAGGTGGGGTATAAGCTTCCTACTGCTGCTGGAACAAGATGACCACAAACTGCTTTAACAAGACAAAGCTCTGCTCTGACAGTTCTAGAAGGCAGAAGTCCAAAATTAGTTTTTTGGGGCTTGAGAGTCAAGGTGTCAGCAAAGAAGTTTCCTTCTGGAGACTTTAAAGAAGAATTTGTTTCCTTGTCCTTTTCAGATTCTTCGGGCTACTTGTATTCTTTGAATTGTGATCACTTCATCTACCTTCAAAAGCATCGCTCCAATCTCTACTTCCATCATCACATAGCCATCTCCCTGACTCTTAATTCTCCCACATCTCTATTATAAAGACTTTAGGGATAACGCTGGACCCCTCCAGATAATCCAGGGTAACCTTTGCATCTCAAGAACCTTAACTTAATCACATCTACACAGTCCCTTTACTATGTAAGGTAACATATTTGCAGGTTCCAAAATTTAGATATGGACACCTTGTTTTGGGCCATCATTCAGCCTAATACAGGTGACAAGATGACAGGTGGATTGTGTCAGCCATTTTTTACTGGTAAATGCATCACTTGCATAGCCATGCTTGCCTATCTGAAAGCCACACTCACTATCACCTGACCTGTAGGAGCCAAAATAGAATTTATATTGTCTAATTCCAAGCAAAGTGCTCTTTCAAGCACATCATACGTGCCATCTCAAAACTATATTTACATTTATTTTTGCAAATAGCTTACCCTTGTATAGGTGGTATTCAATATTTGCATAATGCTTTAGAGTTTATAATGTTCTTTTTTATTTACATGAAGCCATTTAAATCCCTACAATAACCCTCTGAGACAGTTATTATTAACACATTTTACATATGAAAAAGCTAAGGCTAGGAGGTGTGAAATGATTTATTCAAGGTCACCCAGCTGGTAAGGGCCAGACCACATGCAAATCCTGAAAGTTCCAACATGTGCAGCTCTAAATAATGAGTCTACACTTGAGTCCATTTTACTAGGGGTAGTAGTTTATCTTTTGGGGATACTCTGAAGGTGACTTGGATCTCCAGTGTCTTTTTGAGAGAAAATGAGTCAATAAAGGTGAAAGGCTTTGTAGCAGTATGACTCACTACTACAGAAAATTATGGATGGCATTATTATCACCATTATCATCATCATCAAAAGAATTCAATAAAGCCTACACCTCTAATTGTTGTGTTTAAAACACTGACCCTAACTGTCTGTCTCGCAGTCCCAGGGGACATGTCATTATAACACACCTCAGGCTTTTGTGGTTTCTTGACCACCATGCAGGTGTGGTTGGTGGGAACAGAGCCCTGAGTGGATAGGCCAAGCTCCTGTGTCCTTGTTAATCAGAAAAGTAGTCCTTCACGTTATGAAGCAGGAGTTCCCAGAAGAATTCACTTTGTGTGAAAGGACACCCACCCATCCAGGTGTATGCTGATATTTTATAGCTTTTACTGTTGTTTTTGTTTTTCCTGTCTTCTTTCTATGATGAGGCCATTTACACTGCATTTCAAATGTGTCACATGGGAGGGGGGGATAGAGATAACTGGAGAGTGAGAGCTGGGGCCCTCTGGTAGGTGTCATTCCACTTCATCTCCCATTCTCTCCCCTCACCTTTTTAAAAGAGCAGCACCTACCTTCTAAAATCTACAATTTCTAAAGCAGACCAGATGACTATTGAGAATGAATAACCAAGGCATCTTCCAAGTGTGGCTGAGCAGTCAGCCGGCCCCCCACCTCATTTGAGTGAGACCGCCAAGAGTCTGCACGTGGGGCTTGGGCCACAAGACCGCAATTAGGAAGCACTTCCTGCACCTCACAACGGCCACCTTCACCAGGGCGGGGGGTGGTGGTGGAAGATAGACAGGTGCATTCAAATTGTCCTGGTTTGGCCAAGTGAAATGAAGCACTGAAACAGTTTGGTCCCATAATGAGTCAGGATGGCGGTGGTGCCTAAAGCCCTTTGACCCTTCTTGTGACCTAGCCCTGCTTATGGTCGCTCAGTGCTAAGAGTCCTGTTTGACAGGAATCGTGGTTCTTGCTCTAGGACAACAGACACTGAACTGCTGGGGGTCTCTCTTAACAGTTGGTACAGCCTGTAAACACAGTTGCTTTTCAGATCAATTCTTTCCATCTGAAATGTGACTCCCTCCCCAGTGGCGGCCATCCATGCCTGCTCATATCCTACCCATATTTTACGCCTAGATTCCCCCTCTTCCAAGAAGCCTTCCCTTGTGCCTCTAGCTCAATCTGGAAATCTTCTTTCTCTTCCTCAGAACTACCTTTATATAAATCTTTTTTTTTTTAATGAAAATACCTTCTTACCTATTAAGTCAGATTTCCTGCTAAGTACTTTCATACTCGCTGCATAATTTGCTGTTAAGCTCTCTGGATATTAGACAGAAACTCCTTGAAGATAGAGAGACCATGTCTGACTTATTGCTGCATTCCCCTGTGAGGCACTATGCTTTCAAGAAATAGTTATAGGGTTAATAACTTCAGAAAATTACTTGAAAAATTGTGAATTGGTAGAGACTTTGAAGTAAGCATACAATATCCTGTTTGTCCATGTCCCACTCAACGAGACCTCAGTGAGAACCTGCTCTGCCAGAGTCCTTGACCACATAAAGAACCTTGTGTCTGTGACCTGTCCATAGAGTGTCTGTGACGGGACCATAGAGTGTCTGCTCAGCTCTCACTTTGGGTCTTCATCTATTCCCACCTCGCACATCTCCTTGGCAACACTTACTTGGTTCTAGACTTCTAAGTATCATCAATATCCTGGGGTTTCCTTACTCTCCATCTTCAGTCCCTACTTCTCTCCCAAACACCACATTTGTCTTCGCACCTCACATCTCCAGTGGTTTGTTTTTGCAGAAAGAACTTATATCGTCTAAGACATGCTCAAAAGAGAATTCATTTTCCTCTACTGAACAGTCCTAATCTCACTAAACCTGCCCCATGTCCTTTGTGTTCAGCCCCGGTTAATAGTATTCACATTCATACCTCAAAAGTTAGAAATCGCCGGGTCATTCTCAGATACTTCTTTACCTCCCCCTCCACATTCCAGTCATCAAAGCCTAGGAGCTTTACTTCCAGAATAAATACCTCTCATCCGTCCTAACTCACCATCCACAATGCCTTGGCTCAAGTTCTCACTCATTTTCAGCAGAACCAGTGATACATCTGCTCTCTGTCCTCCATGTCTCCTTGGGATACCTGCTTAAAAAGCAATCTAACCAAGATGTACACTTGCTTAGGACTCCCTGTTGATCATAGAAGTAAGACAAAATTCCTTGAAGAGGCCACAGGACACCCCACAATCTGATCCCATGCTTTATCTTCAGCCTCTTCACCCCACGTAGTCGTCCTGAACTTCTTACCCCAATATACCAATGTCTTTCCCAATTGTGGGCTTTTGCACATGCTGTTCCCCTTTCCTGGAATGTGCCTTTTCCCTTCTCTGATTGGAAAACTCAGTTGTATTTCATGACCCAACTCATATTTCACCATCTCTGTGAGGTCACCCTTTCTTCCTTCTAGGCAGAACTATTTGCTCAGCCTGATCTCCCACTGCACTTGTTTGTATCTCCAGGATAACACTCACCACACTGTACTGTTACTTTCCTCTTCAAGTGTCAGTCGCTCCATTATACTTTAAGATCCAGAAGGTTAAGAACCTGTACTTACTAATTTTTTATATCCCCAGAGTCTAGCCCAAGATATGCTCATAGTGGGCCCTCAGAAAAACACATATCAAATAAATCATTGAATATACTCAAAGGTTCTCTGTGCTAGAGGAAGTGCCACACCAAAATAAACTTGGCTGTGAATGCTAGTCCCAGCTCTGTGCTCAATGGTAAAAAAGGAGGACGGACTTTGAAGTGAGATGCACTGGCATTCAAACCCCACCTCTCCAACTTACTCACCGTGTGGTCTCAGGAAAGCAGTGTCTAACTCAATACCTAATTTTCTCACCTTCAAATGGGAATAGTAACCAATTCACAGTATTGTCATAGATTACTTAAGAAATTGAATACGTAAAGTGGGTAGCACAGGGTCTGGAACCTAACAAATAGTCAAGATTATTACTATGAATTAAGCATTGCCCTGGGCCAGCCCCTCCTATCCCTAAGCCTCCCTGGAAACTCCCTGTATGAAATGAAGGTTTAGATTAGTGTGTCTGAGGTTTCCTCAAGCTCCATCACTGTGAAAATTTATTGTAGTCCAAATTCACAATGTCACTTTATTCATCCCAGAAACTTAGTGTGCCTAGTAGAAAATACTCTAATAGTCTCTTGGGCATAAGTTTTGCTCACTAAGACCAAAGTCAAATTCATCAACCATATCAGAGTTCCTTAAGGGCACAAACTAGTGCCCTTGCTCTCTGTAATATCCGGCACAGTGTTGGATGCAGAGAAGGTACTCCAGTCTGCTCAGTAGACGTAGTGGCAAGAGGGAAGCCTGTCTCTGTGGGGTCAGCAGTGATGATGAGAGAAACTGCAGATACCCAATTACAGAGAGTTCTCTTCACTTAAATGACCTTGTGAACTTATTTCACAATCCCATGTTTATTCCCAGCTCATTCTTATTAATGTCCTGTTAACATCTTAATTTGAATTGTGGCCACTGCCTTTCACACAAAGAATATACATGAGTTTATTTACATGCCCTTGGATTCTCCCAGACAGGAGGTATCTTTCTCCCACATTTGCACATATAAAATTTATTTTTGACATCTTAATATAATTATTTTTGTTCTTGTAAAGCAATGAAGTAAAATAAAATAATAGCTGGTTAGGTTATTTCCTATCCCCCCCCTCCCCCGACATTAAAAACAGGGGAAATGGCCAATTCTTTAGAAGTTGGTTGTTTGGAGTTATACTTGAAGTCTTGCTGAGTGAAATAATTAGGCACTTCTAAAGAATAGAGCAGCAAAGCATTGTGGGAAAACAGCACATCGAGGCCATTTAGTGGACCTTGGGCAGGTTTCTGGCTCCAGGGCAATAAATATCTTCAGAGACTCACCCACGAAGTGAGTCTATGGCAAAGGAACATAAGCATTGGGGTCAGTCGGACCTGGATTTAACATCATCTTTCTCATTTGCTAGTTGTGAGGTTCAAAAAATTTCTTCAGTTTTATGAGACTCAGCTTACCTGTGTAAAATGAAGATAATATCTCAGGGGATTCTGAGAGGATTTAAAAAAAAAAAACCCAAAAACTACATATATAAACACATAGTAGATATCAATAAATATAAGTTCTCTTTGGTGAAAACATGATACAGGAGGGATGTGGGTACCTATCTTTTCATTCTATTTTGTTTCAGAAAGGAATTAAGACAATTTCTACTAATGCTTCTAATATATCAAAATAAAACTGATGCAAGCCCTGGCCGGTTGACTCAGTGGTAGAGTGTCAGCCTGGCGTGCAGAAGTCCCTGGTTTGATTCCTGGCCAGGGCACACAGGAGAAGCGCCCATCTGCTTCTCCACCCCTCCCCCTCTCCTTCCTCTCTGTCTCTCTCTTCCCCTCCCGCAGCCAAGGCTCCATTGGAGCAAAGATGGCCCGGGCGCTGGGGATGGCTCCTTGGCCTCTGCCCCAGGCGCTAAAGTGGCTCTGGTCGCAGCAGAGCGAAGCCCCGGAGGGGCAGAGCATCGCCCCCTGGTGGGCAGAGCGTCGATCCTGGTCGGGCGCATGCAGGAGTCTGTCGGACTGTCTCTCCCCGTTTCTAGCTTCAGAAAAATACAAAAAAACAAAACAAAACAAAAACACAACTGATGCAATAAAAGGAAAAAGAAAACCAGGCAAAGAAAAATTGTGTCAATAGAGTAGGTTGGACTCAAGTATCAGGTTGATTTGCAAATGTACATAGGACCCCATGGTCATGATATAGATGTGTGTCAAGGTTCAGCAGTTAGAAGTTAACCTGTCACTCAAGAAAAGCCCAGCTCTTCCTAATTGAAAAGCCAAAAAAGATTTTTTTTTCTTTTGGCAAATGAGCTCTAGAAGACAAGATGCATAATTTCCCTTCCCTCTTTATCAGTTACTTCATTGTGTGAACCTATACGAATCATGGTACCACTCTGGGCCTCCATTTTGTCTGTATGCATAGAAAGTTGGATGGGATGAAATCCAAAGCTCTTTCTAGCTCTATATTTAAAGACTTGATTCTATCCTGCAAAATGTCTACAGTGTCCTCCTCCAGGCATTTGCAGTGCATATACCACTCTCATTGAAATTCATCAGTGTACTCAAACAAAGCTAATTCTTCATTTGAAAATGTAGGTTTATTTCCTTTCAGTCCTGTCTTGGGCCTCATGACAGAATTTAGGGAAACAACATTTTCAGAGTAATAACCACTTGTTATTTAAACTAACCTTTCCATGGAATCATTAAAAGCATTTAATGCTAACTTGTACAGATCTGGGTTTACTGAGAGTAAAGGCATTTTATTTTCAGCCTTCTTTTCTTTATTCTTAATTTCTAATTTAGTTGACTTTTCATTATGTATTTGATATGAAGCTTTTTAAAAAAAAATAAATCATTTTCTTTGTTCTCATTGGGACTATCAAAAGGTAATAGAGACCAGAGGAAGCAACTGATGAAGTGGCTACCATATATACTCTACTCATGAAAATCAGTTGCTCAGAACATGACTCTTGTCTGGCCCTTAAGCCATAGATTTTTGATTTGTATTCTAGGTCATAACAGAAATTCAATTGAACTGGCTTTGATTTGGGCAGCCGGGTTGGATGAAGAAGAGAGAGATTTTGAACATTAGGAAAAATCTATTTTCCATAACATCTATGTCATCCATCTCTTCCTACTGTCTCCTCTGAGCCTGCCCTCTTGCAAATCTCCACCTTCTTGCAGCAGGAAAAACTATGACCCCTACCCCTCACCTCACTTCCCACTACTTCTTTCATGTGCCCTGCATTCCTCTATGTTGTGTGCTCTTGCTCATGACAGTCCCTCAGAAAGTGTAAGTAACTCACCCGAGAGCACACAGCCGCTAAGAGACAGACCTGCGGTTCAAATTCCAATCTGTATTACTTAAAACCACTGTAATTCTTACCTTTCAACCAAATCTGAAATAGAATTCTGTCCTAAATTCTTCTATGAAAACTTTCTCAATTTCTCTAATAAAATGTCTGTCTTTATTATATCTCCCAGTTCTTTGATTATACCAGTGATTCCCAAAGTGGTTTATACATTAGAATTACCTGGAGAAGGAACCTTTTAAACTTCTAAAGCCAAGAACACACATTGAATGAATTAAATGAGAATCTCTGGAGAATGGGATGCAGCCATCAATAGTTTCTTAAGCTTCACAGAATATTTGGTGAGCAGGCCAGTTTATATTACTGTTACAACTCAACCAAACTCGGCCTTGTAGATAATTACTATGATAATAATCTGGAAGCTACTTGAGAGCAGAAATCTTACTTTATTCAAATTTGCATTCCCCATAGCACCAAGAAAAAAGTAGTAGCTTGGTGAATAATATTACATAATCACCACATTGCCCAGTTTAGGTTCTATCAATTTAAGTAAATATGGACAAATTAGGAAGAGTTCAAACAATAGGATAGGGAACTCCTGATGTTTTGGGGTGTTTCTTGAAGTGGAAAAGGCCAAGGGATTATGATTGCTTAGGGTAAAAACAGAGGACATTTGTAAGATCTTTAACAATTTTCTCCAATTACAAGAAAATTTAAAAAAGAATGGTGAGTTTTTGTTTTTAATGTCTGCTAAGGAAGTGGGTCTAGGCTGTCACAGAAGTTGAATCATTTAGTTAGACCTTACGAACCCATTTCTGATGTTCCAACGTAGGAAATTCTGGAATGGTAACCAAAGAAGTCTATAGAATTGTCTTCTCAAGAAAGGTTTAAGAAAGAATGGGACCACATGTTGCTTTCAGTTCTTAACTGAAGAGGTTGCATAAAACTTCTACGATGAACTACAAAAAGAATTTTTTTTTCCAAGTTGGCAATGTGGTGAGTTCTTGATTCTTTCTGGGGATTACAAAACAATCCATTGTATGGGGTCCAGGCTATAAATTCAGATTTGCAGATTGTTCAGAAGACAGTTCAAGAAAGCAAAATGCAGATTGTCCAATCTGGCTGCATTGTGTGCCAGGAGTTATTAATTATGTCTGTTCTAATAACAAGAGCTGGGAAGCAGAAAACTCAAAACATGCGGAGAAAACAAAACAAAGTAAGATGGTGGTTTGCCTTAAAGAGGGGAAGTAAGAGGCAGAAGCTATAGCACCAGGCATGCTAAGCTAGATTCAAATCCTCCCAGCAATAGATCTTAGCTGCAGCTGGGCATGATCACCAGAGTAGCTAGAGAGGTCAAAGAATCCCAAAAGACTCTACAACATCTGCCTAGTGACCAATGAGGTCACCTTCTTTCCTGAGCCTTTCTGAAACTGGTGAAAGAGGATGAAAGAAGTCATTTAAGAAGGACAAATCAGACTCTGCTGTGCTATGGATCACAGATTATCAGGGTTGGAAGGCATGTTATAGATCAAACAGTCCAACCCTACCCATTCTACAGATGAAGAAACTGAGTTTTAGAGAAGTTAAGTAATATAACCCAGGTCACCCAACAATGGCAGAAAAGCACACCAGAGTCTTCTCTATTCATTTAATTGCTGGATAAGAGTAGGTTCCCTATTTTCCTACCTAAGAAACTGGCTTTCCTTGGATTCCCACCAGTTTCCTGAGTAGTCAGCAGCCTCACTTAAGCAGCTGTCTAGGTGTTTTAGGCTTTATCACAGGCATGGCCTGGGTCAGCTCTGTTTGGTGGGTGGTCATCCACTACAGTGGTCCCCAACCCCCCTGGTCGTGGA
This sequence comes from Saccopteryx bilineata, assembly GCF_036850765.1. NCBI lineage: Eukaryota > Metazoa > Chordata > Mammalia > Chiroptera > Emballonuridae > Saccopteryx > Saccopteryx bilineata. The sequence continues at coordinate 65,892,877 of NC_089497.1, read as the reverse complement.
CCAGTACCGGTCTGTGGGCCATTTGGTAGCGGTCTGCAGAGAAAGAATAAATAACTTACATTATTTCCATTGTATTTATATTTAAGTCTGAACAATGTTTTATTTTTAAAAAATGACCAGGTTCCCTCTGTTACATCCGTCTAAGACTCACTCTTGATGCTTGTCTTGGTCACGTGATACATTTATCCATCGGACCCTAAAGGCTGGTCTGTGAAAATATTTTCTGACATTAAACCGGTCCATGGCCCAAAAAATGTTGGGGACCACTGATCTACTACATTGCTTAGAACTCTTCTTATGGTCTAAGCCTCAGAAATTTAGGCTCTGAGAAGCTATGACATTTCTGCCAAAATTTACTTGGTAACTTCTTCTTGGTAGACCAGTCATCATTTTACCAATGAAGCATTTGTAAGGTTTATTATACAAAGAACCAACAGATTTTCCTGAGGCAACCCAGCTGGCTATTGCCTAAGAGTTCTTTAAGGTCAAAATCTGGGAGAGTTGTACTTCTCTTTGACCCACTGGATTCTGAGCATATGGAGGGCAAGAATTGGGTCTTATCCATTTTTGTATCCTGCTTATCACTTGGAAGATGTTCAGTAAATTTTAATAAGTAAATGGGCCCAGCACTGACTGGTAGATCGTTACAGACTGCAACTCACTCAGAGCAGAGCATCCAGGACTATGAGAAAATGAAAACTTGAATAGGATGAGCCAGGGATAGCTTAAAAATGAGATCTCTAACTTGAAGAAGAAAATACCCACCAGGGAAATAATCACCTTTTTAAAGAGCCAAAAGACTACCCCAGGGAAGATGAGGAATAGGCGTATGTGGAGAAAGACTTCAGATGAACAGAAGCAGCAGCTTTGGGAAAGGAGGTCAGCATGGAAATCTAGGAAGGACCCTCTCTTCAAAGAGAAACTGAAGGGAGAAGAGAACCGGTGAGGGATGGAGCATGGCTCATGACTTCTAAGCCTAAGGAACATTGGTCACTTGGGGCTAGCGGACACTTGATGGCACTTTGATTGGAGGAAACATTGAAGGGAAAGGTAAGTGTCTGTATAGTAAGCTGAATGGGAGACAGTAGCAGAAAAAATTGAGTGAGAGGGTAGGATAAGCACGCTTGGCCCTCCTAAGACCCCTCTTTCTGTACTGATAACGATGCTGGTTATTGAGTGCTTCTATTTGCCAAGAGCTGTATTAAAACTTTAGCCTGGTAATCATTTCAACACAGCAACGATCAGGAAGTCCCATTTCATGCAAGTTTAACTTGAAAAAATAAAGAAAATTGATTTTTAAAAACAGGCTGGCAAGGTTTCCATGAAACTGGCACACTAGTGCAAGGAACCCAAACTGAATGCAAATTGAAACAATCCTTTTGGAGTGACATTTGGCAATACTTGTCGAGAGCCATAAAACTCATCTAATAATCCCTCTCCTAGGGATTTACCCTAAGGAAAATAGCTCTAAAAAATAAAACCTATATGTTCAAAGCTCTTTAAAATATCAAAACCTGGAAAGAGTCCAACTTCCCAACAATTTGGGAACGATTAAATAATTTATGATATATTAACTCCATGGAAAATTATGTAGCCATTAAAATGATAAATGGAAACACTTTGTGACAACAAGAAAGGCATAAAACAAATGATGTTTCAGGGTAAGAGTGGAACGCAAAATTGTACGTGTGTTCTGATTATGGCTCTAAAAATACTTAGGGCTAGAAATTGAAAGAGACAACCGAGAAATAAAAAATATATATATTATAAGATTTTTGTGTAAAATCATTGTTTGTATGCTTTTTAAAAAATGAAAACAGAGACCTCTTGCCCTAGCTAGGGAAATTTGAGACTCATAGCATTTAAATGAGAAAACATCTTAGAGGGCCTTGGCTAACATGCTCATTTTACAATTAAGGGAACAGAGGCTCTGAAGAAAGTGTCCTGTCTGCTCCATAACTAGTTAGTGGCAGACTGGGGCTGGAACACAGAAGTACAAAGGAGAGGACCTGGGAAGGTTAGCTGCATTCTGGAGATGGGTAATTTGTGAAAACCCAAAGACTAAAGAGGGCAAGAGGAAAAACAGCATTGATGGTCAGAAAAAAGTCTCATAGGTGGATAGTAAATTGAGTCAATTAAGAATATAACCTCATCCTCTAAAGACTAGTTACAGTCTACTCATTAAGTATATAATAAACCTGGAAAGGGGGGATCTATTTTTCTGCCTTTAAAGGTCATCTTCTCTTTGTTCTCATTATCACTTCCTGAGGCCAAGGTCTCATCAATCACTCTGGAAACTGTGGGCACCTGTTATAGCCCACGCACTGCACTAAGCCTGGAGATGCAATGGTGTGAGAAACACACGTAGCTCTGGCTCTAAAGCTGCTCTCATTTTAGGATTGGAGACAGACGACCAAAGGCAAACAAAGAAATACAGTAGTGAGTATTATTATAGAAACAACAACAGGAATTTGTGATGAAGAGCAAACAGGTGAGGGATGAGTATGGGGTACAGAGGGTCATCAGCAAAGATGTGACATGACCTGGTTTACACCTTTGACAGTTCACTGGATGCCTTTATTACTATAGGACAGTGACATCAGCCCCTCACCCACAGTCTCTGTCTCTCTTACTGTGGCTAAAGAAGTCTTTTAAAAATGTAAATTTGATGTGACACTGCTTTATCTGAAAACTTTAAAGAATTTCTTTTTGACCCCAGGATTAAGTTCAAGCACTTGACACAGCCATTGAGAGATCTACAGCCACCCAGCCACAGGGCATGTCCCAGCCCTGGACCCGCCTCCTCAGGAGTCTGCAGGAGGCTCACCGGTAGGTCTAATGGCCTGCTGCACTCTCTCCCATCTTCCCTCTTTGTTTATAGCACTCTTTCCCTTCCTTTAAAGTTTTGTGTGAATGTCACCTCTTCTTAAAGTCTTCCCTCACTTTTCAAAGTGGAGCAGATTAGTCACTGCCTTCTAGGTACTTATAACACGCTTTGTTCACACTTGCATTATAACATGTCATACTGAATCATAGGTAGGTGTGTGTGTGTGGCAAGCAAGGACCATGTCTTAGTCATGTTATTATATCCAGAACCAAGCACAGGCTGGGCACTTTGTGCTAGTAGATATTTAGTTAATAAATTAGTTACCTGATAGATCATTGGATGAAAAGATGGGTGGGTAGGTGAATGCATTACTAAATGAATGAATACAGTTTATCTTCCTCATTTTTAAAGCAAGGCAACCCTGACCTGGTTTGTCATCTGAGAACTGAAGAATGAGACAAGGTGCTTTTTAAGGTTTCCTCCAGCTCTGACGGTACAGTTACTGAGAGTCCATAAATCATGACTGGTTATTGCTGTTGGAGTCAGAACGCCTTCCTGATTTGACTGCCCGACAGAACTCAAGGGCTCCCAGGTTCATGATTAACTATTAAAAAGCCCGTGGAGCCCCGCTGCACTGGGATAAATAAAACCTGTGCATGGGCTGCTGTCCTCCTGTCCCAGTTGGCAACACTCACAATACCCCAATAGACCTGCTGAGGGAAGAGGCCTCAAGCAAAACAGGTTTCCAGCTGGCTCAGAGACAACACAGCTATACATTCCTGTAAATTTCCAGGGCCGTGTGGGGACCTGGACAGGTGTGTGTATGCCACTATATTACACTGCTCCAGTGGCCACTTTGCTTAGCACATAATCTGCAGATGTGGTTTTCAGGATAGACTTGTGTAGATTTAGATCAGAGGTGAGAATAGACACAATTCCTAACTCAGTTTTTGATGGAGGAGAAAAGAATGAGGCCATACCATTCCCTCTTGATTACTAGGCTAGAGGAGAAGATGACCTGAAAGTCAGTTCAAGCCCGAGGTCCTGTTCTTATGCCAACCACATGCCCTGCTCGGTGTTAGGTGCTATTCAGAATCCAGAGAGTGATGAAATGCACGTTGGCCTCAAGGATTTCAGACTCTAGTGAGAGATATCAGTAATAGACTCAGATGATATAACTGAGTTCTTTAGGGAACAGAGAGAAAACTCCAGGAGGATGGAGGTTGGTAGATTAGAGGAGGAAGGAGAAAGTGTATGCAATAGACAGAAATGGCATGAACCATGTCAGTCAGGAAAAGTGCTTGAACGAGGGCACAGAGGGGTGGAAGTACAGGGCAGTGGGGGAAGGCAGGCAGTATGTTTGGCTACAGCAAAATATGTAAAGAGAAGGAAAGGGGATTTGTTACCATGCCCAGGTTTTAGAGACCTGACTAATTATTTATTCAAAAGACATTTATTTTTTCCAAGACTGCTTTTACCTTTGCTTTTTGTATTGCTTGTGTGTGTTTAGCGAGAGAGAGACAGAGACAGACCGGAAGAGAGAGAGATGAGAAACATCAACTCCTAGTTACAGCGCTGTAGTTGTTCATTGATTACATCTCGTACATGCATTGACCAGGGGGCTCCAGCCAAGCCAGTGACCCCTTGCTCAAGCCAGTGATCTTGGGCTCCAGCCAAGCCAGTGACCCCTTGTTCAAGCCAGTGATCTTGGGCTCAAGTCAGCAACCTTGATTCTACACTCAAGCTGGTGAGGCTGTGTTCAAGCTGGTGACCTAGGGGTTTTCAACCCGAGTCCTCAGTGTCTCAGGTCGACACTCTATCTACTGCACCACTTCCTGGTCAGGCTATTTTTTGCCAAGCCTATTTCTACCTTTCAGTGCCAATCACCAAGGTTTAGAATGTATCCTGTAGGCCAGTGGTCCCCAACCCCCGGGCCGCGGACTGGTACCAGTCCATGGGCCATTTGGTACCGATCCACAGAGAAAGAATAAATAACTTACATTATTTCTGTTTTATTTTTTTAAAATGACCAGATTCTCTCTGTTACATCCGTCTAAGACTTACTCTTGACACTTATTTCAGTCACGTGATACATTTATCCGTCCCACCCTAAAGGCCGGTCCGTGAAAATATTTTCTAACATTAAACCAGTCCATGGCCCAAAAAAAGTTGGGGACCACTGCTGTAGGCAGTGGAGGTCACTGGAGAAGCCTGAGAGGGAAGTGAGGGAGACAGGGTGGAGAGCCTTGCTCTGACTGCTTCCCTTTCTTACCTACAGGACGACTGGAAGATGGGGCTTGGTAGTGACGTCTCAGCCTTGTGGAGAGTTGGACACATGACCTCTATAATCATTTTCTAGGAGATTCTGTGATCAGTTCTCTATCTGTAATCAACACAGGCTTTTACATAAAATATCAGGATAACACATGTGGAGAGAGAGAGAGAGAGAGAGAGAGAGAGAGAGAGAGAGAGGAGTCTCTGAGAAGAAGTTTCCTGGAGCTAAAAAATATACACATAGGTCAGATATCAGAAGTACTGCTCTGGCAGCAGTAACGCAGGAGCTGAAGCCCTTGGACCCTTGGCTCTGTCCCAGACGAGACTCCCTCCTTGGTTCTAGGAGGCAGGGGAGAGCTCGGCCCTCTGTGATGTCTCCTGTGCCCACAGCAGGTTTCCAGTCCCATGATCAAGGCAGGAGTGAGAGCACAGAGCATGGTAAGAGAGAAAAGTCAAAATGTGAAACTAAGGAAAAGAAAACACTTCTAAACCAACAGAGCAACTCTTTGAAGGGATTGAGGTCTGCCTTGCAAAAATGCAATTAGCATTAAAACCATTCATTTCCTTCTTCCCCTTCCTACACAGGGAGGAGCTTACCATAAATTAATTTGGAAGTGGAGTACAGACTCACCTTTGAAAGTACCCAAGAGGCAGAGATAGGAATGAATCAAGCTTCAAAACATAGGTAAGCACAAAGAAAGATGCTAGGAATTTTAACCTGTCTGGTGGCTTTTTATAAAGTTACTCTTGCAGGAGTGGGGAGTTGTGTGGCTGTTCGCTATTTTTGAAAAGTTTTCATTTTGTCTGTATCCTGGGGACTTCATTAGTCCTTTATACCGTGAACTGCTTCAGAGGCAGACCAGGGCTTTTCTACAGAAGGGAACTTTGATGACCTTCAAACAGTATTGATAATGGTGAGTTCCTGGAGTCCATGCGCAAAGGGAACATTCATCCTCCATCCTTCCTTTAGTTACCACTGTGCAGAAAGTGCATGTTGTAGGAGTCGAACTACTGAAAGAGCCTTGACCTTTGCCCCAGGAGACATAGGTGCCACCGTCTGCTCTAATCCATCACAGCCACAAGCCCATAGCAGGGTTGTATTCCCTCTCTGGACTTGGTTTTTCTTATAAAAATGGAATTAGGCATGTTATTTCTGTGGTTCCTGATAGCACTAATGAATGGAACTATGCATTGAATTTGTTCAGACACTGCACTGGCCAATTAAACAAATGAAGTTCTTCTTTTCTTTTTATCATGATGTTCTTGAGAATAGAAAAAAAATAGTAAAACAATAACTTATCAGATACCAGATACTAGGCTAATATTTTTATACTTATTATTTCACTTGTCAACAAACTGATATCCAGGATAAAATGATTTAGTTAAGCTACAACAGCAATTCCAATAGCCTGGTTGGGCATTATTACATGTGCTGCTCAATTTCCCACAGCTCCTGCATTTCCACCCAGGATCCCAGACAATGAGGTTACTATCTTAACGATGGCATTGAATTTTAATAGATCCTGAAGTATCTTATGAATGATCAAAGAAAGCTTCAATCATACTAGTGTATGATTTTAGTGTTTAGCAAAGTGTATTATAATTTACCTATTTGGAATTCAAGAATCACCATATGATATAGATAATAAACAGACAAACCAGGTATTTCCATTGTCCAGAATATCCCATTCCCTAGCCATTTTAGGTAAGCAGGAATTTACTGTGACATTAAAATAATAACATCTTACAAGGACTAGATCCTGGTAGTCTCCAGCTTGCCAACTGTCCAGCAATGTGTCAACTGCAGAGATCACTGTCCACTCCAGCTGGGCATTATCAGGACCCAATCAAACTCCATTTCTAAAGTCATGGGCGGTGTTTCCATGGAGCTCTGCCCGAAAAAATGTGATCTAAATCTTGCATGAGAGATGTACATCAACAGGGAGTTTTGCCTAGAACACTGTGACCTAAAAAATCATATTAAGGAACTCAGAATGCAAACTCAGTTTCAGAGACTCCAGGTGACCTTGTGCAAGGCACCTTGCAGATTGCCTTGCCTGCTTGACTCCCCTAATGAATGGTGACTGCCTACGTGAGTACCGAGTACCGCTGGCCAGTGGCACGCCCCAGCCAGGGGCAAACATTCAGATTTCACTGCCCTATTTTTTTTTTAAGGCACCCTGCTCCTTCTATTAATCATCTTGCTGTTTGTTCTGGGAAGACAAACACTGATTCACAGAGAGAAATATCGCCTAGTGGTTAGACTGGAACAGTATCTTTGCTGCATCTCTTCTTGAAGATCCTGCCCATTTTATTTTTTGATAGCCCATAAATAAAGATGACTATTATACATTTCTTGTGGCATTTAGAGCCAGGAAGCATTTGAAAGTCCCTTCCCGATCCATGCTTAGCTTTCTTCCTTTACTAAATGAAGGGACTGCGTAATATAAGACATTACCCTTTTTTGTCTAAGCTGCTGGGAAGCTCAGATCACACAATATGCTTCATTAAAAGTATTGTCATTCTGAGTTTTCTTCCTCCTCACTGTCCTTTTCATTCATGACTAGATCTTAATCTTTTATTTGTGTTTTTATTATGCTGTTATCTCTATATCTTAAAAGTTACTTTGATTATTTTTTGCAAGTGGTGAGCAAATAAATCAATAAGGTGGCCTAATGCATTTTATTAATGCTGTCCAGATGAAAGAATTTGGAAGATTAATACTTATTCTATGATGAAGTCTGAAATTTCACTTGTAACACAAATTAATCATTAATATTTAAAAGCTTACATAGAATAATAACTCTGAACCTTTGCATAGTCCTTACCATTTATAAGAAAAATGCTTTTAAATATGTGCTGTCGTTTTGAAATCAGTTTATACTTTACAGATGAGAAAAGGGAAGTGTAGAGAGATTAAGTGACTTGCCAGAGGTCATAGAGTTAGTGAACTCAGATCTGACCCAAAGCCAAGTTTTTTATCAGTCCACATTCCCCCCAACACTATCTTGTCTCTCACTGAAGCCTCATTTAAACCAGCATTCTTCTTCTCATTATTCTTAAAACAAGCTGTTTGATTTTTAATGTGTTGACCAAATTGAAGCAAAGGCTGCCTTAGTCATTGCTGAGATGGTCTGCAGAAAACAGGCAAACCACTGATTTCGAGTCTAAGGGTCACACTTAGAAATGGTCACTTCTAGAAGGGCTGAGCTCCCTTCTGCCAGGGTGGGGTTCCATGCCTCTGTCTCACTGACACATCGGGTAGCTCTGCTTGAGCTATAAAGGGAAAATGTGCTCACTCATGTATTTTCTCTTCTAAGTAAATCGTTTAAAATGTGACTCCTAGGGCTCCTTAGTGACATGAGGAATACCGAATCCATAGACTGCTGGGTGGTGCAGAATGGTTCACCACTTCTGTGGCTGGTTGGTGTGAAAACACACGATACCTTTTAACACTCAGAGCCTCTGGGTCATGTCATTCCCCCAACTGGGTCAGTCATCCAACCTGCTTTTAATGCGACTCTGAAAATAAGGTTAAGTACTACATTTGTATTTTTGTTTTCTCCCATTTCTAGCCACCTACCTTCCACCAACTACAAGTTGAAAAGTTTCAGGGATAGTTTGACCAGAAGGTCCATTGCTAGTGGTATTTTCTAGGAGGCCAAGCTCCTTAAAAGAGACATGCATCTGCCAACCTTCCCTGTGTTCTCCTTCTCCAGGTTCAGCCAAACCCAATAATAGTTTCCCATGAGGGCCCAGAGCCAGCCACAGTCTGGGGTCTAGACAGGCCAGCCCCACGGGGCTAAGAAAGAGTGTTTCCACACTCAGCTTCAGGTGTGCGGCTTCCTGAAGCACAGTATAGGAAGCTCTGAATTTCAAAGAGTGATTGTTCTTCTTTGCATATCCGGAACTGAAACCCCGATCATTTCACTTAAGCTTTTACACTACACTCAGAGCATCCTGAACACTCCACGGATAAAGCTTCATCCACCGACTTGTCTGTTTCTTTTGTTCTCTTTTCCTCTGGTGGTGATGTTAGATTCTTCTTTTTCTTCTTTCTGTTTTCTTTATTTTTAGTCCTGACAGCACAAAATTTGGAGTCCTTTCTTTTTTTCATGGGTGTTTCTGAGAATTAGGAGGCAGGTGTCCGAAAACTCTGCTGAGGGTTTGGCCTTACCTATAGCTTCTGCACACCTCAATCCCCTAAACCCCCCACCCATTGTGAGTCAGCTTGGCCATGTGTGAGTGTAAAGGTCATCGATTCAATGTCCCCTTTCAGGGGACAATATTAACTTTGCTGAGAGCTTCCACAATGAGGCAACAGGTCACCTCACTAACCAGCGAAAGTGGTTAAAAGATGGAGTCTGCGGAGAGATTCATGCAAACCACCCTCACAAAACTGGGGGGCAGTGGAAAACAGACACATTCTCGTGCCAGCCACAGCATCAACATATTAGGAGAAAGAAAAGTCTCCATCATTTACACCAGGGGTCCCCAAACTTTTTACACAGGGGGCCAGTTCACTGTCCCTCAGACCGTTGGAGGGCCAGACTATAAAAAAAACTATGAACAAATCTCTATACACACTGCACATATCTTATTTTAAAGTAAAAAAAGCAAAACGGGAACAAATACAATATTTAAAATAAAGAACAAGCAAATTTAAATCAACAAACTGACCAGTATTTCAATGGGAACTATGGGCCTGCTTTTGGCTAATGAGATGGTCAATGTGCTCCTCTCACTGACCAGCAATGAAAGAGGTGCCCCTTCCGGAAATGCGGCAGGGGCCAGATAAATGGCCTCAGGGGGCCACATGCGACCCACGGGCTGTAGTTTGGGGACCCCTGATTTACACAGTACCTTACAATTGACAAACCACTGTCACAGCCTTTCTCTCTCTTGACTCTCCCCAGAACTTGGGAAATCAGCCAGCCAGACAGCACTATTCTCCCAGGGGACAGAGGAGGGCACCAGCGCTAATCAAGGTGGAATGGCGGGCCTCGGCAGTGGTGGTACAATAGCCAGACACCTCAGTTTAGAAGCCAGTTCTATTAATTCCAAGTCCAGGATTTTTGTAACTCCCATAGAACCTTATAGATAATATAATATTACATCATAATCCATGACTTAATGTTATACATTAATGTGCTGATATTTAAAATTTTCACGTCTTGTAGGTCAGGTTAAAGGCCGTTGGTCAATACTGTTAGATAAGGCTTCCTGCTTTCTTTGTTTAAAAAAAAACAGAGACACAGCATTAAAGTTGGTGTTGCTTTCAGTTCTGAGATTCTGCTGGTCTCTGTATAAGTGACTATCAGTCATCCATGGGAATACCCAAAACTGTTATCTAAAGTGTTCACGATGGAGCATCAACCCCCAGAATGGCAGTAGTATCTATCATCAAGTAGAAATGGTTAGGATGGGTCCAAAGTGACAGCAGAGCAGAATTATTCAAAATGAAACACGTTGCTTTGCTCAAGCTCTTATAGCTTTGCATACAGATCAACAAGGGAGAGAGGGCTGTGATGTGCCACTTCCTCTACGTGGGCCCTAGAACAGGGACCTCGTGCAATCAGTATTCCATGAGACCCATTTTCATTGGCAGCGGGCATTCTATGAGGATCCCCTTAATGTCTCAGTGCAGCGGCACAGGTGCCAGCACCACCCTCCACTGCACCCCACGCCAGTGCCGCGCTTGCTGGGCCACAAGTTCTCCCAGCCCAGTACCACCTGGCACTGCACTGCCAAGCCGCACAGTCTGGATCACACCACTTCATCCATGGAAGCTTTCGTGCTGGAAAAAGAAAAAGAAAAAACAAACCAACACAAAAACCCTCCATGAGTCTGAAAGCAATGACTTCTGCATGCTGCCTGACTATAGGACTAGAGGCAGCTCCTTTCATTGCCTGGGAAACCTACGACCCTTTCATTTTCCTGAGCACAGGATTCCATCCTTCTCCTCTTCTGGGGAGAGAATGGTGAGGCCACTGAGGATTTTCCACTCTGTGGTCATTTTGATTCCCATGGCTCCACCAGCATTCTTCCTCTTTGAATAAAGGAATTCTAGGCTCTAAGAGAGACTCTTAGGGATGTGGCAGAAACAAGGTCCTTTATTCAGTCTTAGCTCTTCTGAGCTTGTTCTCCCCCCATCAGCATCCCTTCCGAGGCCTCTAACAATTGCTGGGGGGGCAGTGCTTGCTTTCTTAGGGGCAACTTTGATCTCTTTTTACTGTTCCACTTATTTATGCATTCACTGGTTGATTCTTGTATGTGCCCTGAGTGGAGATCAAACCTGCAACTTCGGTATATCGGGACAGGGCCCAACCAACTGAATACTGAGCCAGGGCCCCCAACAGTTTAGATTGTTAGAAAGTTTTGAGCTACAGTTCAGCTCGTGAGAACTTTCTCCTGGGGTTGGCTCCAAACAAGTCTAATCCACTTCCAAAGCATGAAATGTGTCTGCCAATCTGAATGGTGACTCTACTTGTCTTAAACCCACACCTTACAAGTCCTATGAGCAACATGTACTACTATTCCTGAGCCCAACATATCTTGTGAATTAACCTCCAATTATCTCCTCCAGTCTTCCTTGCTCTAGAGGGAAAGGCTTTGTGGTGCCAAAGATATTACTTCCCTATTTGATTGGGGCCCCTCCACTCAGAGTTTACACTTCTTGCCCTAGGTGTAGGTCAGCAAATGCCATCTTCAAGTTTAGGGAAGTGTTTCTGCTTTTGACCTTAGTCACACTTGTGTTTGGTTGGGAAGATGGTTAGCTATTTGGTAGACTGAGACAAATTCTTTCTTATTCTGAAATGATAAAACTTTCTAGTACTGAACTATGCAAAAGAAACTTCAGACTGAAAGAAAACATGTAGACAAACATCATTTAAAGTGGCCTTGGAAATTTTATTTTATTAGCAAAAACAAAATTAAAAAATAGTTCTCATTTTATCCTTGAATTGAGTAAATGTTTTGCAGTCTTCGTTAACCATCTAGTTCATGTTTTAAGATTTTTACATAAATATTTCAAGTTGATTATTTCATTTATCCATTTCAGGTCAGATATTGTATCAGGTCATTAAAATTTTTGAGAGTGCTGGTGTGTTTTGAGGCTGTGGTTATGGGCTAGCGTCTTAATCTTTCGTTCTATTGTTAGAATTCTGAACTGTGGTTCAAAAGTGCTGGGTTCTAGCCCCTGAATGATCTCAGACAAGTCAGTTTGTCTCTTTGGCCCTCACTTTCTCCATCTGTAAAGTGGAAGAACTGTGGGGTAAACAAGGTGAGCTCCAAGAACTCTAATCTTGCTCAGCATCTTGCAAATGCTTATCCTTATTCGCAATGTGAAAAGAGAGAGGCAAAAATCACAGTAGGATCCAAGAGCGCAAACCTTTCTCCACTATTTGCCACACTCATAGTAAGCGAGAAATGTTGTCTTTACATTTAAAAGGACAACAAACCCATAATCATTAATTTTAGATTACACAGTGACGATTACTTTTTAATGTATAAATCCTGCTTGGTTCAAGTACAGACATATTTGAAAGAAAGTTTAAGTTTTGAAACTGCTGATGCCTTCTTATAACAGTATGTGGGATGGAGTGGGGGTGGAGAACAATAAGCCAGACAGTTCATCTTAGGGGTAACCTCTTTGGTTTATGTAAAATACATGACTCAAAGCAAATTTATTCTCGTAGGCTGCCATGCCTGAAAGAGGATGGAGCCTCGCACAAAAGAGACTGAGCCCTTCATACAAGTAATCAGCTACACCTCTGTGTTGTGATGCCTAATTTCCAGAGGAAAGATCATTTTCAAACTACATAATGATGATGCTTTTGGAAAAAACAAAACAAAGAAAACAACAACAAAAATGAAAATCCACCTCTTCTAAATGTAAAGATTTCGATATGAGCTCACTTATTGTTTATATTTCACACCCACAGACTTGATGCTTATTATCTCTGAAATTATTTCAGTTTCCAAAAATTATTTGAAATACTCCTACACCTTGGGTTTTTGATAAACTATAGAGAGAAACAGTTGTGTGTGTGTGTGTGTGTGTGTGTGTGTGTTTGAGATTGAGAGATATGGAAAGACCAGTGGCGGGGGGGGGGGGGGGGGAAGAGAAAGTGAGAGCACGCTTGTGAACTACTCAGCACAGGCACCTGCAAAGCCCTGAGGAGGCTTTCCTGTAACACATGAAGACTGTGAGCGTGGGTCTTCTTCCTTCCATGGATCTCTCTTCAGAGACTGCAGGAAACTTTGTGTTAATTTCACTCTGATGCTAAGAATAAAAATAGTGATTCATATTTTTGAGTACTCACAATATTCTGGGACTTTTCTAAGAGCTTAAACACATATCAATTCACATATTATTCACAAGTCTATGAGGTTGACACTATGATTACCCCATTCTACAGATTAAAAAAACAAACAAAACAGAAAGAATCACAGAGCAGTAAACTCCCCAATCTCTGGCTCATTAACACTGAATTGAAATCCTGTCTGACCTCCATCAAGACTAACGATGCCATCAAGACTGAAGGATTTCCTCTGGGAAACACTTTCACTGAGATAGATTCTCCCTGTCCTCTGAACAACCTAGAACTTTCTCATGGCATTGAAGCCACTGTTTCAAACTACAGTAATCTGTGCACATGCCAAATCATCTCTGTAAGACTCTAAGTTGTCTTATGATCTGGGTGGCATTCAAATTATTCTTGTTTCCCATAGCAAAGTGCCAGGACTACATAGACATTTAGGAAACATCAGTTGAGTAAATGAAATGAAAGACTTAAGATACAGACTTGAGTTTTCACAGTCATTTAGAAAAATCAACACAGCCAGATCTCCAGGGTCAAAGTCAGCTGAATCTTGAGATATCTGTGACTTTTATTTTATTTTTATTATTTACTTTTAAATTTTTGTTATTAAGTGAGAAGCAGGGAGGCAGAGACAGACTCCTGCATATGCCCCGACTAGAATCCACCCTGCTAGCCCTCTATGGGGCAATGCTCTGTTCATCTGGGGCCGCTGCTCTGTTGCTCGGCAACTGAGCCACTCTAGCGCGTGAGGTGAGGCCATGGAGCCATCATCTGTGCTGGGGGCCAATTTTGCTCGAACCGTTTGAGTCATGGCTGCAGGAGGGAAAGAGAGAGAGAAAGATAAAGAGGGGGGAGAGGGGTGCAGAAGCAGATGGTTGCCTCTCCTGTGTGCCCTGACTGGTAATCGAACCTGGGACTTCTACACGCCAGGCCAAAGTTCTACTGCTGAGCCAACCAGCCAGGGCCATCTGTGACTTTTAAAAATAAAACATCCCATTTGTTTTTGGCATTGTGGGGCTTTTTTCTAAATTTATCTTCACCTTTTGAGTGGCTTTGATGGGTGGCCTGTCCATCTGGTCTGGATAGTTTCAAAAGAAATATTGTCATGAGAGAGAGAAAGCTTAAGTCCTATCATATTCTGAAGTTTGTTGTACTTTCCATTGCTCATCCTGAAATTGACTTCATGTAAGTTAGGTTGATATAGTTCATCTTAACTTTCAAGGAATTCTTCATCTTTTAGAAATAGAGTAGAACCTTAGGAGAATATGAGCCAAACCTCACTCCCAAAGCATAGCAAGACTACATAGAAGAACTGGGAGGTAGCAAGATGCCTCTGATAAAGGCATGATCTTATAAGGAGCACATTAAAACAGACAATCCTCCAAAAGTTATCTATTTCGACCCTCTCATTTGGCAGATGGGTACAATGTAGTTCAGAAAGAGAAGATGATCTGACAGATCAATTTAATAAAACAAGTGAGAACAGACTCAGGACAAGTAACTCCTAAATGAGATGCTTGTCCCTGTTATATTTTGCTAGCCTTCATGACAGGGTTATAAGTCAGCAATTCCTAAAATAAAGCCTATCTGGTTACATTTTGGGTAAAGGTCTAGTTCAGGTTTGAGAAAGTCCTTTGGCTTCAGCAAAACTGATTCTAAAGAAGTAGATGACAGGATGGGGGTCTCTATTTTTGATCACATACTAATTATTTCTACCTACCAAGCCATGGCAGGATAAATTCGTTAGTTGGCATCATAAGAGCATGAGTCACTGTTCTCACCAGCAATAAATCCAATTGCTGGCACAGAATGGATCAAGTGCAAAATGACAGCTGAGATTGGAGAATGTTGGCCTCCCTCCATTCTTAAATCCATGTCCATGCTGGTAGAAAATGTTACATTGTCCTCACAGTGATAGTCAAGGGTTTAAAAGTAGTTATGATTTCTTCCTGTTGCTGGTGGCTAAAAAGCCAGCAAAAGTGAATGATGCCTGAGCAGATGGCAATTGCAAAGAGGTGAAGTTCTGGCTTTGGTCCTGATTCTGTACATAATTTTGGACATTTCCCCCATCTAAAAATTAAAGGAGTGGCCCCGGGATGTCCCAAATGCTTCCAATGTCCCCTCCACTTCTAAAATTTATTGAGCCTATCAATGTACTGATTCTTTCCTTTTCTAGTTGGTTCTGTGAGTCCTCAAATAAGCAGCAACTAAGAAACTTGTCATTTCAGCTAGTAGTCTTGACATCATCAAGTAAACGTCATTCGGGGGCTGGAAAAGTGCACCAGTCTTAGCTTCAGAAGACCAAGCTCAGCTCCAGTCTCACTCAGCTCTACACCAAGGTGGTCTTGAACAACTTCAGTTCTCTTTCTGAACCTCCAATTCTTCCACTGAAAAATCCAAACAGTTATTTCTATTTCACAGAATTGTCTTGTGGGTCAAATGCAATTACAGATGCCAAAGTGCTTGTAACTGGTAAAGCATACAGGGTCATGTGGCTGAGGATGAGGATGAAGATAAAGAAGCAGATGAGTAGTTAACACTTTCTGATTTTCCATAAAGATACCAATGAGCTACAGGTTCTGGATCAACAGATAAAGGGAGGGAGGGAGAGCACCTGTGCTCTGCCCACCCTGAGAACTACACCAGAAGCTCCTACAAAATCCTTTCCTTACTTACCAACATCACTCCTCTGTCTCCCCAGTCCTATAAAAAAATAGCAACTCTCTTAGGTCTTGTGCCTTCCTTCCCCCACCCTCCTCACTGCAGACCCAGCTGGTGTCAAATCAAAACTTCTGTACCAATATTTCACCCTCACTTCTTCAGTCTTAGCCCATCTAAGAGAAAACAGCGGAGGCACTTCTTCCACCCACACACTTCCCTTTGTTTTGAGGGCTGTGGCAGCCCAGCCCTGTGGCAGTTAGAGCTCCAGGACTGAAAAGCTGCTCCATCTCCAAATCCTCTCCTGGCACCAGAGTTCCAGGCTTTCAGCAGGTTACCTGGCATTCATTTTCCCGGCGGTAAAGCATGATAGTATCCAATAGGAATGACACATGAGGTAGAAAATGAGGCTTTGCACATGGATCCACAGCTTCTGGAGCTGCCAAGGACATAAGGAAGGACTTGGTTCCAACCCTCCCCCCGCGCCCTTGTTTATAGAAGTGCAAACTGAGGCTTAAGAGAAGAGAAGCACCATGTAGAGTTATCCAGCGGTAGAACCAGAAGTATCTTTACAGGACATCTAGGCCAAACTCCTTATTGGAGAGGTGAGGAAACTGGGGCCCAGCAATGTTAACTGATCTGCTCTTGAGTTAAAGAACTAGCACCAAAATCCATACTCTCTGATCCAACGTTCAGATCTTATTTCATGAGACCACATATAGGATACATAGTCTGGAAACTATGAACATAAAATTCAGGTTCTGAGGGTATGCAGCTATAACAGTAAGTTCTTATATTGGGGAAATAAATTTATATCCATGTTTTGAAATTCATCATATATGCCTATGTATGGAATGTGATGAAAAGCATAATTAAAATGGAAGTTTAGGATATAAGGGTATAAGTATAAAATACCTACTAAGCATTACTTTCACTCCAACCCTGATACCCAAAGGAGCCCTGTAAGAGTCTATTTTCTGTCATCAGAAAGCAGCATATCTGTGATCATCCAAAACTAGACTATATTTGGTAACAGTTAAGCTTAGAAACAAAGGATTCTGTGTATGTCTTGGACCCAAAGCCTTAACTTACTAAAGTACTGCCCGGCTTTGGAACCAGATTAGTGGTGTGCTGGGAACTGTTTAACAACTGGCTCTAAAGGGGAAGGGTGTAATGCGAGAGAGACCTCACTTGTGTTTTCTAATGTCCTTGGTGTGAACATTCTCACCACGGCCACTTTCAAGCTACCAGCGCAATACTGCTGAATGTGGAGCTCGAAAGAGATGCACACCAGCCCACCGCTATATAATATTTCTAACACAGATACGAGAAATATTAATAACCTCAAGCACAGACATAACAACAAAATGTCATAAAATAAAAATAAGAAGTGGTAAGTTTTAAATATTTATTACCATTGTTTTTAATATAATTTATTTGTATTTTACATGATTTAGTTTTAATAATGGCTATGATTTTCAACCAGTTTGCAAAATTCCTGATAATTTAACAACCAGTTATGGTAAGCTGGTACAAGTTGGCTCCCAGAAAACCCTGGGGCCAAACAGATCTGAGTTTGAATCCTTGCCTATCATTCTGCCTCCTGTGTGACACGGATGAGCTTTTGAACTGCTTCGAGCTTTAGTTATTTTCAGCTGTTGAAAGTGATGCATAACAACTTCATAGTTTATTGGTGATACTTAAATGAGCTAATGCTTAGCACAGTAGCTATATATAACAAATGCTCAGCAATTCACTATTAGTACATCCCAAAGCCAAATTCATTCATCCAAACATTTTGCAGGAATGTATTTGGTGGTTGTTTTCTATTGTACATTGTCTCCAGTATTAGGTACTATGAGAGCACAGATTGCCTCAAACATTACTCTTGCCCTGTTCTCAAAGTGTTCATGGTCTGGCAGAATGGATATAAGACCAGTAAGTATAACCCAGAACAAGTATGATCAGCTCATAAAAAAACACAGGGGAAAGGCAGACCAGGGAAGCATTTGTGGAGCTGATTTGCATCGAGCCATATTTTTTTAGAATAGACTTGGACAAGCAGAGATGACCAGGAGAGTTTTTCCCAAAATGAGAGAGTGAAGGGAGCAAAGGCCAAGATAAACATCGAGGTAGGGGCGTGTAAGATTTGCTGGCACAAAAGGTATAAAAATGGTTGCTGAGGAATTGTGGGGAAAGCAGGCAATGTTCAGGTCGTGTTAACCGTGAATGCTATGCTGAGAATTCTGCTTCACGTTCACTTAGCCTGGGAAATGTTTCCTCTGATAAGCGACATAAACCAGATTTTTTTTATTACCTATCATTATTTTAAATATTTGTTCATTGAATAAAATTTTATGGCAATTGTTCTGCCTTTAACAAGAATAATTAAGAGTTAACTAGATAGAGCAAAATACATTTTTAAACTAAGTAAATTTCCCCTGTGGGGGAAAAAAATCCTGCATTCAGAGATAGAAGGTGGCATTATAATTCCCAGTGGGAAAAAAGTCATTATTTAAAGCCTTTGATAAATACTAAGGAGTCTCCCACCAGTAACAACATTTCGTGAGTTTTCAATTGTCTACTGCATCCCACTTGCATTATATTTTGCACACAAAAAAGTCATATGACCTACATCTTTATCTGCTCCAGTCTTCTAAGCTTCTATATATAGGCTTTGGTTATGAATGTTTTTTTCCTATGAAAAGGTCAGACCTTGCACATGTACCATCAATGCAAAACCCGGCTTATTAAAAAGCAGGCAGGCAAGTTTGTAAAAGTCATTGAAATATTATTGATGTGGGGGGAAAATTGTCAGTTTGCTGAAAAAGAAATGGCCTCCAAACTTTCTCAGAGAAAAGGCTGGAGAGCCTCTATCTTGTGATGACAGCAGCATTTTGCTTCTGGCTGAAGCAACCTCTTTAGCGGTCTGCACCACCTCGTTACAGAAGCAGACTGGGACACTCCCACCCCCAGCTCTCTCGTGCGTGCCTGCGTGCTGCGGGTGCACCTACTCGCCTCTGTCAGACACCAAGCTCCGTTAACTCCTCCTCCACACCTCAGACCTCCACGGAACATCTGGAGGTGGGGCTGGGGAAGGTATCTCGACCAGATAGACTAAACCCAACTTGGGGTTTCCGGTCATACATAGAACGCAGCAGCCACCCTTGGCCAACATTGCAACACCAGAGAGAACGTGGGGAGAGTTAAACTCTTACTTTTAAGCCAAAAGTTCACAGGTTCAAATGCTCGCCTAATGTTAGCTGCTCCCTAGGGCTAACTTTCAAGTCTAAATGCTCTGAAAAGATCAAGCTGCTCTAGGAGAGATGTCTGCCAATTCAAGTCAGGTCCTTTGTCAATAAAACCTAATTCTTCTCCAGAATAAAATGATTTGAGAACTACAAGAACCCCCCCCCCCTTTTTTTTCTTAACAGATAAGAAACTAAAGTTCAAAGAAGTTAAATGACTGGCTCCACCAGTCAGGCTCCTGTTGACTCGACACGTGGCCAGGGAGCAGGTAGTAGGATCAGCAGGGTTGTCATAGAGAGCAGTAGATGCCATTGTGTCAACTCTCCGCTGATATCCCCCTGCCAAGGCCACCCCACAGGGGGACTTATAAAACAGCAGTCATC
This sequence comes from Saccopteryx bilineata, assembly GCF_036850765.1. Taxonomy (NCBI): domain Eukaryota; kingdom Metazoa; phylum Chordata; class Mammalia; order Chiroptera; family Emballonuridae; genus Saccopteryx; species Saccopteryx bilineata. Next base: position 65,873,162 of record NC_089497.1, on the reverse strand, counting down.
AGGTTTTAGAGGGTAAAGTATTAAGGTAAAGGGCAGAAGAACCTCACTATGGTTTTAGATCAAATGCTATAAAACTCTCACTCATCCAATCATTCATTTATTCATTCCATCAGTATTTATTGACTATGCCACACTCATTCTAGGCACTGGGAATGCTGTATTGTTAACAAAAACAGATGCAATCCTGACCTCCAGGAACTTAGACTGGTGGCCTCTTATGTATATATACATTTCAGATTCTAAAGAACCTGCCCCCTAGAATGTGAGCCCCTCAGGGACACATTTTGCCTAACCTGCTTTTGAATCTCACTGCTTGGCACCCAATAGGTGTAGGAACGATCTGTGAGGATTCCCCAGTTATTCATTTAAAAGAAAATAGAGGCTTCTTAAAAGAGTTGAGGTGCATTTTGAGTGCTTCTCCTGTTTCTTGTGTAACAAAGTGATTCCTGAAGCCCTACTCTTGGACTTTGGCTGAAGAGGCCACAGAGACGGTAGCTCCTTCTCATCTCCCGTCTCTAAACCCCCTGTCTCTCTCACCTGGCTAAACTGCCTTTCCTAACCTGGCTAAGTCTGTCTCTCCTGAGGGTCCCAAGCCGCTTGGATTCAGCCTATTTTGGACCCCTACAAAGTTCCCTTGCTGATGACCAGAACAGGTTTGAGGCCTGTGAGATTAACAACAGGGCAACACTGAGATACAGATATTCTTTGATTGGAATAAAACAATACCGAACACTTCTAGTTAACTAAGAAAAAAAAGGACAGAACAAACACTCATTCTACCAGTAAGAGCTGTCCAAGCAGGGGGCTTCATGGGTTAGGACTCCCTGTCACTGGAGGTATCCACTCCAACAGGGAGGTGGGGAGAGACAAGACAGGCTGGGGCACATCACCCCTCATCTCCCTTCAACCCAACCTGCTGGGACTACCTTTCCATTCTTTACTATTTTGAGAATCAATGATGTATTAAATCCCAGAAATTCCATCCTTTTTCCCCTGAATGAGGGATCAAACTTGAAAAACTAACTTTCAATTGAACTTTATCTTTACCAGACCACAGATTATGGTAAGAGTGCTGGTCCAAGGTGAATGGATTTCTTCTGTTTTACTAGTTTAACTTTCTTAAAATTCCGCTTTTGGTGCACTACTTACCTGCTCTAAACCCTTTGTAGTTCTCTGTCAACTTCAGGCTAAACCTCCATCACTTCTGCCTGGAGCTGAAGATTCTTCATTGTCAGGCTCTGACTCCTCCCCTTTCAGTCTCACCTTGAACCACTATATTCAGCACCTAGTTGCCGAGTCTGGTCAAAGCAGGGCCGCGGGAACACTCTTTACCTTTTCCATCTCCACATTTGTCTTACTTCAATGCTAGCCTTATCTGGGGTGTCTATGTTTTTATTCCTTGGAGTATTTCCTTACTTGTTTGAGCCGTGTGTCTTCCTATGTGCGTCCAGGATCCGGTCTGGCTTTCAGGCCACGTTTATTGGCTGGAGTTAACTTGGATTAGGAAACATTTTTTTCATACAGAAAGGCAGAAAGTTACACTGGTTAAGAGCACAGATTCTGTAACCCACCTCCCTTGGTGTGTGAGTCCTAGCTTTGTCACTTACTGGTGAGATGACTCTGATCAAGTTTCTTAAACTCCTGGGGACTCAGTTTCTTCATATGTAGGGTGGAAAAATAATAGCTCCTTTGTAATGTCATGAGGTTTAAATGAGTTAATTTCTATAAAGTGCTTATTTTAGCACCTGGCACACAGCTATCCACTTCGGTGGTGCCTATTCATTCTTTATGGTACCCTTTTATTTCTCCTTCCCCCACAAATATTAACTTTATTTTCCATGTCTAAAGCACTTCAGAGTTTCTGAAGACCTTTCATATGTATTTTCACATTTAATCACCACAGTAAGATGCGAGGTGGGTGTTGCCATCCCCGAGACATTTGATGGCACAGGTAAAGCAGGGGGAGGGGGACTGCGACCGAAACTCAGCGATTCTAGTTCCCTGTCTGGACTGTGTTCAGCTACAGTGTGTGGCTCTCAGTCCAGACTCATGGGCTGGCTGTGGCACTGTCTAGCACGCAGCCAGAGAAGTGTCATCCCTGCTTTAAGGGGAGGACCCACAGAAACCCAGAGCCTGCTGCTGTTCCTGCAGTGTCCGAGCACATCTGTTAGCGTTTCTGGACCAGGCTCTGCCTCGCAGCCATTTTGGGTGAAAGGGATTTACTGGCTTCACACACTCCCCAGAGGCTTTGCGGTTTCATTTCACCTCCACTGCAGATTGTTCAGTAAGCTTTGCTCCATCGTTGCATGCAAAGCATTCACTCCTCAGGATACCTGGTCATGTTACAGCAGAACAGAATACCAACTTAGAAAGGCTCTTGAAGATCAGTAAGTCCAGTCCTCCAAAACCATTTTACAAATGAGAACCACTGAGTTCAGGAAAGGAAATTGCTTGTCCAAAGACCCTAGTAGTTTATGAACTCCTCATGGCAGGGTCATGGTCAAACGCTGGAGAAATAAGGACAAGTCGCTTGCTTCTGGGGAACACATAGTCTGGTAAACTATGTCCTACTCATCTTACTTTCTCAACTATCTAGCCCCAGTGCCTAATATACATAGTAGGCACTCTCTAAGTGCTTCCTGAATGAATTAATAAATGAATAGGAATGATATTGGTCAGTCACTAGCTGAGCTGGCCCTAGACCCTGAGTTCCAGAGTGAGAAACTGGGACTCCTCACTGCTCATACTTTCTCCCTCTCCCATTCAGATTCATTTCATAGGAAAGTTTGAGAAAGAGCTCATATACTTGACCAAAATGTACTATAGATGGTCAGTGCCCATCATAATTGGATTCCCAGTCATCTCACAGTAGAGTCTGCTCTTTGTCCCTCTCCTGAAGTGATGGAAGCAGAGATCCAGCAAAAGACAGGCACAGACAGACGCAAGACCTGCCCAGCGGGATGCCCATGCTGCCTTGAATGTTCTCTGTCCTTGCTGTCCAAAAGAATCCAGCACATGATGCATACTAGTCATGATGGATATCTTAACATGTTTCAAAATTTTCCTGATTTCATTCATTTTAAAGAGTGCCCAATCTAGAGGATTCCTGGGAGAAAATCAAGTTTAATAACCCTTTTATGGGATAGAGAGAAGATCAAGAGTCAGAGGGTGAAAAATGAGTTGATTCCAGTCAAGAGATTATTTCCATGCTAGACTTGACATTAAGCCAGCAGACTACCCAGTGTAAGTTTCTCAAGAAGACAGGTTGTAGATGACTTACTTTTCTTTCTGGCACTGCTGACATAGTGTTTTGACTTCACAGAAACTCCTTCCCTACTCAGCACTGTTGAGTTCTCAAAGAGCTTTCATGTTTACCTTGAGTCCCACTGTATAGTTCAGGGAGATTCAGATGGCCAGAAGAGGCTGAGGTCTCATGGCCTCAGAAAGATGGTAGCAGATCTTGAACCTCAGTATTCTGACAACTAGTTTATGTCTTTCTTCTAGACTGCCTAACTGATCCAATAACTGTCTGATAGCCAAGCAAATGAATGATGATGGGATGAATGAATGAATGACAAACAGGAATCGATCAAACACTCTTGGGAAATACATTTTAAAAACATAAGTAACTCCAGACCTCTACTCTGCTTGGACCCATGGAGACCTGGTTCAGCTTTGGTTGCCCTTCACTTGATACCTCACAGGTGTGTTGAAGGAAAGAGGAAATCTAACAACATCAAACCTCTGTGTTTTTTAAAGGGAAAGATCTCTAATGCTCATTATGTCCAACATGGATGAGTAAAAAAAAAAAAAGCAAAATACCAGAAATTTAAACCACTCAAAAATCATCATCCAAAGATTATCAGTAGTTAATATTTTAATGAACCTTCATCATTTTTTAGTCTTTTTTTTTGTTAATAGATTTATATTGAACAAATTACTTAGTAACCTGTTTTTGTCATTAAATAGTAAAACACAAATATCTAGTACGGTCATAAGTGGACCAAGTGGGAGAATGAGCATATTTTGATGACATTTGATGTTTAGATTCCCAAGCACTGTTCTCCGTTGACTGTTTTGAGAGCCCAATGAAGCCATGTTATCAAGCTTTGCCTGATCTGAGCTTTTCTGTCTTTAAGATGGCCATGGCTATGACATTGTTAAGACATGAGTAATTAAAATAGTTCAGAATAGCAGCTTTTAATTTGCTAACCTCTGTTATATACACAGACAGAAACAAACACATGCACGTAGGCACATACGATTACATGTATCGATCACACATTTTGCATGTTCCTTCTGACAATCCTGGAAGAGAAGCAGGGTGAAGGTTATTATTTTAAAAATTGAAGACCTTTGTTTTGATTTATTTTTAAATATTATCTTCAGAAATAAAATCATTAAACAAAAATGAGCCAATGTTCAACAGGGAGTTTCTGAAGTTTGAAGATAAACAGATTTTATTCTTTCATAGTGGAGTGGAGACCTGAACCCGTTTTTGATCTTTCATTCCAGACTATTCTTTACACCACGCTACACTTCTTTTCTGACTTAAAACACTTTTGAAAGTTTGGGTGATTTTAGTTCATTTCACAGAAGAGAATATCCATGTATTAACGTGCCCCACCTCCCTCAGCACAAGGGCTGATGGTGCATTCTGTGGCCTCTGCTGATGGACTGGCTGCCTGACACATCTCTAAATGAGGTTTAATTTGATTAACGTGGGCCACTGGTCAGGACAGCCTCCTGTGCTCAGTTAGGCGAGGGCCACTGGGCATGGCTGGCTGGAGGGCCAGAGAGAGGTTGTGATTCATTTCTGCCCCAGGCACCCACCTGGCCGGCCTGGTGCTAGGGGAAAGTGAGAGGCTGCAAGCTGGGACTCAGGAGTAATAGTGAGAAGAGGGGTGAAAAAAGCAGCTGCTGAGGTTGATATTTATATAAGGACTCTGTTCGAGGCAGGAAGTGAAACAGATTATGCTGAGGCACTTTCCTTCCCCCCACTCTGCTGCCCACTGGTGTCTCTGAAGAGCCTACATGGGGGGGGTAGGGAGGGAGAAGAGCTTCAGCAGATCATACCCAAGCCTATGCAGAGATGCACCAGTTTTTAGGCTCTTCACTGGGCGCTGGAGACAAGGCTCTGCCTTGCTGGGTCGGGTCCCGGAGACCACCTTCTTTCAGTGTTCTCGGTCTCAGCCCCTTCTTTCTCTTCACCTCATTTCTTTGTCTGATGGGAAGAGCTCTACTGTCCCTCTGCCACTCTACGGGAATGCTGGGAGGGTACAAGAGATTATACCTATAAAACACAGAACCCACCATGCATCATTGCGGAATTAGCGTTAATCTCTTTATTACATTTCTATGACCATTCCTAATACCATCACCAGTAGTTTCCGTGGATAATTGTTCCCTGACTTTTCTACCTGCCACAAGCAAACTTTCTGCTTTGCTCTGCTCCCTTCTTTTCAAGCATCAATACCTTTTCAGACTGCTCCAGTTTCAGAACAACTATCCCCAACCAGTGCCCACCTTCCATCTTGCTTAAGCCCAAACTTAGGAATTCTATTCTTAAACCTTTCTGAAACAAAGGTGTATGTTAATATAGGTGGTGTTCCATCTAGATAGGCCTTCCTATTCTGCTTCCCACCTTAGTATTGGAGACTATTTGGCTGTGAATGAAGTGTTCACAGCCAAAATAACCTTAAACATGATCTAGTCCCCTGCTTCTCAATGAGTGAAGGACCAGTAGCAGCAGCAGCAGCAGCAGCAATAGCAACAGCGAAGACCTTGTCAGAACAGCAGAATCTGAGGCCCCACTCCAGACGTACAAAATCAGAATCTGCATTATAGCAAAATCGCTAGATGATTCACACACAGATCACATTTTAAGAAGCACCTTAGCCCAGACATTCATTTACAGGTAGAGGAAATAACGGTTCAAAGAGAAAGCTATACCTGCCCCAGGTCACAATGGAAGACAATGCCATCAGGATGGAACTTGGTAGATTGTCTAATTCAAGTCCCTTTCTTGTGCACAAAGTCCTAACAGAGATTGAGTTGCAATGCCAGAACTAGGAAACAAGCAGGACAATCCCTCTCCTCCTTGTATTCCTTCTCTAAACTTCATTTATGGATAGTTTTGCAATTTATTTGACTAATAGAAAATGAATACAAAATATTTTTCCATCATCTCCTTTGAGCTCTTGTTTGATCTAAGTTGCCAATCTAGTTTCTGAGTTGTACAGAGTCCAGTGTGCTTAAATAGGGATGTTTGAGTCACCTAGAATTTATTTGGAGGGGAGCTTCTCAGCTCTGGCAAGATAAGGGAAATGTGTTATCAGATGTTTCAGCTACCTTAGCCCTGCCCCTCAAGAGCTTTGCCAGAAAGAACTATGAATGGCAGCATATTTTAGAATCATCTCATCCTACCCTTGTCAGTCTCAGGGGGGATGCTGAGCCATAGAGAGAAATGACTTGCTCAGGTTTATCCAGCAAATCAGTAGCATATTTAGGGCAAAACATCATATCTCTTGCTGCTCAAGTCAGGGCTCCATGAAATGTACTCTTGATTCCTTCCTCAACTAACTGGAATGGACAAAGTAAATAAATCAATCATCTGAGCCAGATGGCATTGATCCCAGCATACCAGAGTAGTCATGTATAGAATTATGGTACCCTTGTCCAGAAGGTACATCCTGTCATCATAAACAACCACTGCACCCAAGCGAATGTCACACTATCAATGGGTTTTCCGCCCATATGAAGTATAAGTTACTAAATCTCACTGCCATGTTTGGAAGTCATAATGAGTGGGATCATGAAATGTAACAAATATAACCCATTATGGGGGGAAAAACTCAGAAGGACTGTAACAAGCCAAAGTTTTATAAGAGGCTAAGGCTAGGGTCTAAATAGGGGACAACTGAAATGCTTTTAATTTTTCATAGATGCAAGATATCTATGAGTAGAGCTTTACATCAAGAGCAGTTTGAATCTAGAATTGCTTGGCATGGCACTATGTCATCTTTCTTAAAGATCATGGAAATAATATGGTAATATCCTGCAACACCTGCCCCCAAAAGAATATTAGCAAAGAGATCTCCAAAAATCAGAAAGTACTCAGAACTTTAATAAAAGACATAGAAGACATACAAAGTAGTGAAACCTTCAATTTGCAAATGTCACTGAACATTTCTACTCATTGTAGTGCCTTATTTTAAAACTACCTTAACCATTAATATTTCATCAGATGCTCAAGGTGCCCCTGTGATGTAAGCAGAGACAGGTCTATCATTCCTGTTGAAATAAGGTACCTACACTTTCAGGTGAAATCTGTTTTTTTTTTATTTATATCACTTGAATTCCAGTTGGACTCCAAATTCAGTACTCTTCCTGTAATACAACATTGCTTCTGGGTAAAAAAATATCACAACAAACAACAACTTCTATCTTCACAGCTCTATAGAAGTTACAATGAACCTGGACAACTCCTTGACATTGGGAGGAATGCAACTAATTGTTGAGAGCCTGTTGTGTGTGACCAGGAGTTGTATTAGGTGCTATAAATAGTACCTCACTGACTTAGAGCAATTACTGTCTAAGGTGGGTGTTATCTTTTCTGTCTGCCTATTGAGTATCTGAGCAAGGTTAAGCAGCTTGCTCATTGTCACAAGGTTACAAATTGATGGAGCTAGGATCTGAATACTTAGTCTACTTGGGTTCAAAGCCCGTGGTTCTAGGTCAAGTATTTCTATTATATCAATGTTCAAGCTGAGGAAATGGAATTAGATATGTTAATGAACCAAAATTGTAGAGCCAATTAATCATGGAGAAAGGGTTCAAACTGGAGTATCTTGACTTTAAATCTGGGAGAATGAGGAGGGAAACAGAACAACTGAGCTTCAGACAAATACAAAGCAGTACTCTTGGATAAAATACACCCCCTCTCTATTTATAAAATAATGGAACCCAATGCATCACAATTTAGGAAATACATTTAAGTTTATTTCATTTCACTTTCATAAACAAGTATTGGGCACAGAATTCATATCAGGTACCATGCAGGCCACTTGCATGGATCTCATTTGTGTGGAGTCTTTTTTGGAGGGACTGTTGTGTGTTGGGTCTCTTAATAATGTTTGGAGTACCGTTTTCCCCATTTTACAAAGGAAATGAATGTCTTGTCTAGTGGCAGGGCAGAAAGTGAACTCAGCTCTGACAAATCTGAACTCCAGTAACTGCTTAAGGTAAGACACTGATGGGGACATTGGGTTTCATCAGAAGGATACGGACACTAAATAGAAAAACATTATCCCATATTCAAATGAAAGCAGTGTGAGCATGTTTAAGATCTATGCTCTTAGCAACTTTCAAGTATATAATACAGTATTATTAACTATAATCAGTACACTGTACATTAGATCCTCAGAACTTACTCATTTTATATCTAGAAGTTTGTGCTCTTTGACCAACATCTCCCTCTTCCCCACCCCCACCCATCCCAGTCCCTGGTAACCACATTCTAGTCACTGCTTTTTTAGTCCAGCTGTTAAAAGTTCCACATATAAGTAATATTGTACAGTATTTGTCTTTTTTTGTTTGACTTACCTCACTTAGCATAACTCCCTCAAGGTCCATCCTTGTTGTCATAAATGGCATAATTTCTTTCTTTGTTATGACTTTGTGTGTGTGTGTCTATGTGTGTGTGTCTATGTGTGTGTGTGTGTATGTGTGTGTGTGTGTGTGTGTGTGTGTGTCTCCCTCTACCTCTTCTTTATCTATGCATCCATTGATGGACATTAGGATGCTTCAATGTTTTGGTTATTATGAATTATAAACTACATTTCTTTTAACTGCAAGATAAAGAAGTTGAACAAAATAGTATCTGTCCTCCCTTCTTTCTTTGATTTTCTGGCTTTGGCTTATTTAACCAGTGGCGATCTGTGACCCAAATCCACTTCTGAAGCTCCCTTTGAAACACCAACACTGGAAACAAGCTTTCTGAGTCCTTTAAGATGGACTAAAACAATTCAATGGATGGAAATTTCACTGACCAGGATTATTGATCACTAAATCCTCTACCCTTACGTCCCATGAAAGCAGGTTCATCTAAGGCTAGAGAAGATTTCATCAGATTCTTGGTCATTTTCAGCTAAATTGCTTACTAATAGCCGGAGTAAAGTTAATAAGTAGAAAGCAATCAACTAACAAAAAGAACAGTTAGAAATTTAGTTTCAGATCTTGGAAGTGATAGAAGAACCATTCCATAGACAAGTTTAGGGCCAATGACCTGGCCTTGTCCCTACATGAACGGGAATGACATGAGCACAGGAGTTTTCTGTCTGTGAAATCTCTATGAAAAAGGTAAAACACAGAAGGGTCCGCAAGCATTTGTGTTGAAGAAGGTCACACTAGCCAAAGAGCAGTGCACTTAGATATCCAGAGAATCCCAATGTCCCCCAGCTGCTTAATGGCACAACAGAAACTAGAACAGCTTCCCCAGCACACAGGGCTGTGAGAGTTCTAATCTCACCATTTATCTATTTATTCTAATTAATTAATTTACTTATTTATTTATTGTGAAACAGAAAGGGAGAGAGATGAGAAGCATCAACTTGTACTTGTGGCACCTTAGTTGTTCATTGATTGTTTTCTCATATGTGCCTTGACTGGAGGGCTTCAGCTGAGCCAGTGACCCCTTGCTCAAGCCAGCGACCTTTGGGCTCACGTCAGTGACCATGGGGTCATGTCAGTAATCCTGCACTCAAGCCGGCGACCCTGCTCTCAAGCCTGATGAGCCCATGCTCAAGCTGGCGACCTTGGGGTTTCCTACCTGGGTCCTCAGCATTCTAGGCTGACACTCTATCTACTGTGCTACCACCTGGTCAGGCATCTTTATCATTTATTAAGCAGCTACTACATACACGCACTGTGCTAAGTTCATTTAATGTACGTTACCTTCGATTTATACAAACTTTGAGGGAGCCCGGATTTCAACAGTCTTCTTTATGATTTCATCTTGGTACATCACCTGGCACATAAGAGGGGCTCAATAAATAAATGTTAAATGAATGTAAGTAAGCAAATTAATAAATTATAAATATGAAGGTTATTAATATGTCCATTTTAAAGATGAGGAATTTGAGGTTCATAGAGATAAATTGACTTGAGAAAATTCTTTAGAGAGGTCGGGAGCCAGCAGAGCTGGGGCTTGAGGCCGGGTTGTCCACCGTCCCCGTCGGCGCTCGCTCTCCTCGGTGGAGCAGAGCCACCTCTCAGCTTCATTACCTGAAAACTCTGAAGTAAAATTGGGTTTAATATGTTCAAAATAATGAAGTACAATTTGTCACATAAGTATAAATTTCTTATTGCTCATCTTTTTGCTATTCAAAACCTTCAGATACAATTAGTGACTGTAAACTTTCTGCCCACGAACACACCACTGACATTTAAAAGGATTCCACTAAACTTAAAACAAACAAGCAAAAAACAGCTTGCAAATTTCATGGAAACTGTGAATGTCTTTCTTTGGAGGACATATTCTTCCCCCAGACTTCTGTGGCCCTGAGAGAATGTGGCTTGGAGCACCAGTGGGATACGGGCAGAAACCGACCTGTACAGAACAGCAGGTTGGAAGCAAGAACCAGTGTGTGTGTGTGTGGGGGGGAACCAGGGTCCCTTCACCATTGGTCATTGCTTGTCTCTTCCTCTTCTCCACCCCCATTTTGCAATGGGACAGGACGCAACAAGCACTAGCCCTCAAGTCAGGAGATGTGGGCTCTAGCCACGTCGCTGCACTCACTGACTAGGGGACCGTGAACAAGCACATTGCCCCTCTTGTCTTCAGTTGCCCACGTGTGAAGTAGAGCAGTTGGACAAAATAGCACCAGGGGCCCTTTCTTCTCTGACAGTCTTGTGTTATATTATTTCTTCTTTTCTCCCAGCCCACCCCAGACAGTGCAGCCAGGCAGCCCAGAGTGGCTTAGGGGACTCCCCAGCACGGCGGCTTCCGGAGCCTCTCCACGCAGCTGCACCGCCACAGCTGCCTCGTCCTGCACTGCTGGCCACTCCTGTTTACCTATGCAGATGAGAGTAAACAAGGTCTGCAAAAAGTGAAAAGGCCCTCCTTCTTCACATTCTTTTCTGCCTTTCACTTTTCCTAAGCCGACAGCAGCCAAGGTGCAGCTTTCTTTTAAACCTCTCTCCCTCAGGAACTCAACCTTGTATTTCTTATACACAAGCAGAATGAGATTCGGATAAGGAGGAATTGGTTTTCATTTATCACTGGGAGTTTCTATTTTATAGTTTTCTTTAGCCTTTTTATTCACCACATAGATACATGTTCACACAGAGACACACACAAAATACCTGTACAGTATGGGCTCTTTTGGTCATTCTAAGATGTAAGCACTGGTCAGTCAAGGCCTACTGGTGTTGGGGAAAAAGAAAAGGCCAACATTGCTGCCCAGCTGGTCATACAGTCCCCCGAGCCCTCCCTCACTCAGGGTTGCCTCCCTTGGACAACCTCCTGGCTTTAACTCATGCCATGATGTCTCCTCAGACAACTTCTAGAGACCAGTGGGAACTGGAAATATAGCCATTTAAAAAAAAAACCCACAATTTTTTCATTGATTTGAGAGTGAAAAAGAGGAAGGGAAAAAGAGAGAGAGAGTAAAGTATCAGCTCATCATTTCACTTAGTTGTTCCATTTAGTTCTGTACTCATTGATTGCGTCTCATATGTGCCCTGACTGGGGCATCAAACCTGCATCCTTTGGTACACAGGGTCAACACTTTGTACACTGAGCCACACGGCCAGGACTACAATCCATTCTTGAAGTATCTGTTTCTCAGACATGTTCTCCATGTCTTCCCCCATCTTTGTCCCTGCCTACGCCTTCCCTTACTTAGAATCACTTGTTGCCACTTCCATTGTTCCGTGGCACATTTCATACATTCACACGTGCATACACACACACACGCACACACACACACACACACACACACACATTTGATGAAATGCTTTGTCTTAATGATTTGTAACCGTGTCATTTTTTTCCAAATAGATCAAACTCTTTGGAAGCAATGACTGTGTCATGCCATTGTTGCTATTCTTCACTGGCCTGACTCAAAGTAAATACCAAATGTGGATGAATTCAATAATTCTTGATGCCCACTACAATGCCAGGCATTCTTTTTTTATGGTTTCTACCAAGGGGAAGACATATGGGGCCATTTAAGAGTTAAGTGGAAGCCTTATGAATCATTGGGTCCCACCCAAAGATGCTTCTTGCAGTTTCTGTTGACTGTTCCTGTTACCAGGCACAACACAAACACTGCCTTCTCCCTCATCCCTATCTTCTCCGGTCCCTTGGGTTTCACTCCCATGCCAGCCTGGTTTCTTTTTCATCCACCTTCCTTTGAGTGTATTCATTTGCATTTCTGTCCAAACGTGCCTCAAAATGACATTGTCCATTTAATTTTGGTTTACTTTATTTGGTTAACTTTATTTGAAGCTCACATGCAAGAGCTCTTCTGTATCCTGTCCCAACAAGTACTCAATTCACTTATGTTTTTACTAATTCATCAAATAACTAAATAGCAACCGAGAAACTAAGAGACAAAGACTTGAAAGCGATCTCCTTCCTCACTGCAAAGTCATCCCACTCTAGCAAAGGGGATCAGACCCTCACAGAAACCAGTACAGTACCAGGGAGATAGCAAGGAAAGCCCTAAAGAGGACACAGAGCCATCAGGTAGTCCACATTCTCAGAGGTGTGAGGGCTCAGTCCCCCGGGAGAGAGGAGAGGCAGGACCAGGAAAGACGTCAGAGGGGAGGTGGCATTGAAGTGGGCCTGAAAGATTGCAGCAGGATTTGCTCACAGGGAGACCTGAGCAGAAGGAAAAAAACCCGGCAAAGCCCAGAGATGGAAAAGTACAGGAGCAGGAAGAGTGAACAGTTCACCCAGGCTGTAGGGCAACATGCTCAGACAAAGCACTGAGGAATATGCTCACCAAGTAGGCTGGGATCTGTGTGGGGGTGGACCGGAGCAGGAGGGGACTGGATGGGGCAGGGAGGCCAGCTGAGAGGCAGTGGCAGCTTTCTGGGTGAGCAGCGAGAGGGCAGTGATAGTGAAAATGCAGGGAAGTAATGGGCATGAGAAATGTTTCAACATCGGTGCCTAAGTTCCTTTCAAATCTCCTTGACTAATTCTCCTCAATAACTCCTAGACCCATTTTCACTGCAGGCATCATACTACCTTCCCCGCCCCCTCTTTGGAAGCTTATCTTTTTATCTTCCAGGTGCATGACTTTCTGCCCAATTACTTGTGTTCAACCCATCAGAGCAGCTCAACCATGCAGCTTGAAAGTCTCACTGTCACACTTGGCCTATGTTGATCCCTTGCGCTGTCTCTGTCCTCGGCAGTCTTTGTCTGCATACTCAGAAGACAGCAGCTCTAAATCTCCTGTGCCTTCACCACTAAGGTTTAGCCGGGAGGTTAACCCTGGATAAGGACGTTAGCACAGGACGAGGGAAGAAATGGCAGAAGTGCAGAATGAAGCCCTTGTCAGACTTCGTCTTGTGTACTCACCCTGGATTCAGCTCCACCATGTCCCTCTCTTACTGGAAAGTCAAGCAAAGACTAAGATGACATAGGCTGGGTAGACAGGAGAAGTCAGGAGACACCAGGAGGGGCTTACTTTGGCCCAGGGAACCAACCAGAAGTATAACCGACATCAGCCCTGGGAGTCCCTGGCAGAGAAAATCAGAAATGGGGTTGAAAAGGCACAGCTCTGCCTCTATTGGGCAAAGTGGCCTTGGGCATCCTCCTGTCTCTGAGCCTTGGTTTTGGGGTCTATAAAATAAGGATTATGACAACCACCTTATCTGCCTCCATTGAGCTGGCTGTAAAGCCAGAATAAGATAAGTGAGTATGTACTTACTTTGAATATGTAAAACATTATTTCATAGACTTACTCTCATTTAACTCAGACCTCACTCATTAGAATCAGTAGGTATGCAGAGAAGAAAAAGGCAGATCCCTAGAGAACAGCAGCTTGAGGTCCTCGTCTTCCACAATAGATCTAAGGTGGTGGTTGGTGGTATAAAGCTTCCAGTCCAGTTTCCCTCGTTTGACAGATGAGGAAACTGAGGCATAAAAAGAGGAAACGAATAGTCTGTGGTAACAAGGTGAGTCCAGAGGATGAACCCAGGTCCTGAGGATCCCATATTCTTAGCTCTCCAAATTGAGGCCAGAATGGAGACCACTGGTGCACAGGCTGGGCTTGCTTACCTCCTGAATTATTGGTCAATAGTTAAGTTAAACTTAATGTGGGCTGATTCAGACCTTATTTCTTTTAAACATTGTGTTTAGAATCCTAGATAAGCATTTTTTTTTTAATCCAGAGCATTCATGTCCTAAAAAGAAAGACTCAGTTTCAAATTTTGGATTGCCTATCTAATTTCTATCTTCTTTCTCAGGCATTAGTAGGCTCCAGGATAGGCAAAGAAGGGAAGATTCTTCCTACTACCTAGTAGCTGACAAGTATTAAGGACTTTGAGTTGCCACTACTCCATTAAATATCTTACATGTACCTCACCTTATTTCATCTTCATAACAACCTTAGTGGTAAATAATGTAATACCTTCATTTTCAGGTAAAACAACAACAAAAAACCCCTGAGACTCAGATAACTCAAGTATCTTGAGTCACTAGCTGTCAGGTTTGTGCCTAAGATCTCTCTAAACCTCAGGGACATCGGGAGATTTCTCATTAGGAAGCTGCAGCTTCTGCTCCAAACCTTTTTGCATGGGACCCTACAAAGGACCAGAACTGTCCAATCGTGTGTTTCTTTCACCCAGGAGAGTCTATGAAATACAGACTCCTTTTCTGCTTCATCCACTAGTTCATATGTTTCTGTCTTTTGCTTCATTCAGTACTACCCAAGCATTTTCTGAGGATCGCACTGTGCTGGGACCAATGGCTGAAACACACCCATCAAGATTTTGAAGGTTGGTGAAGGTGTGGGGTGGTCAGAGACACATTGTTAGCTCTCATCAGAGGACAGTAGTCGTGTCACCAGAGAGAGCCACAGATTGTATCTGGCGTTGTAGAGATGGGAGTATGGAGAAGAAAACATGTCCAGACAACTAAAGGGCCAGTGTGCTCAGGGGAGGCAAACAAGGGTGGATGGTCTGAGCTTAGGATAGGATACAGGATGAGAGGAAGCTGGAATTCAGGCTGATGTTCAAAGGACTCTGCGACTGTGCTAAGGCACTTGTGTTTTCCCAGAGTGCCTGTGCCAGGTCAGCCCAGATGGAGGTGGTGCTCCTGTGTGGCTTCTTAGAGCCTCAGTTTCCCCTTCGGTAAACCGGAAGCTGTGAACGCTGCCTATGAGAATCCTGTGTGGGGGCGGGCCAGGGGAAACAATAGCAGAATGTGTTGAGCTCCTTCAAGGTAGAATCTGAAGGGAATGCAAATCACAGATATTTATAGTTGCAACAAACTGAGACTAAAAAGGACATTGCTGCAGGCCGCCAAGCACTCCCTCTGGAAATCCTGAAAACCTGCTGCCGTGGGGCTGTGCCCAGTTCCCAGCTGGAAGCAGACTTATCTCTTCTCAGCTCCTGCCAAGCTGTTCTTCATACAACAAACACTAAGCTCCCTGCATAATTCCACCTACAGAGAGGGAGCCTCCGCACCCTTCTGCCCTCCCTTTTCAAAGAACCAAGCTGAGGCTCTGGCAGGTTGGCTCAGTGGTGGGGCGTCAGCCAGCGTGCAGGAGTCCTGGGTTCGATTCCCAGCCAGGGCACATAGGAGAAGCGCCCATTTGCTTCTCCACCACCCCCCCTCCTTCCTCTCTGTCTCTCTCTTCCCCTCCCACAGCCAAGACTCCATTGGAGCAAAGTTGGCCCAGGCGCTGAGGATGCCCCCATGGCCTCTGCCTCAGGCACTAGAATGGCTCTGGTTGCAACAGAGCAACGCCCCCTGGTGGGCATGCCGGGTGGATCCCGGTCGGGCGCATGCGGGAGTCTGTCTGACTGCCTCCCCATTTCTAACTTCAGAAAAAAAAAAGAACCAAGCTGAGTCCTATCTCAGGTCATGACAAGCTTCTGTCATCAGTGCCTCACCAGACTGCCTTGTCAAGTCCAGACCCTCTGAGAGGGCTTGGAAATCACCCTGCCAGCCCACTAGTCTCCTAACACAGCTCTTCATTGATGGAGCCTCCCCCATTCCAGACTTGTGCTGGGCATGAAGAGAAAAGTGGAGGGCCCGGCCCCCAAAGGAGGAACAGTAAGCATGGTCCTAACATCAGAGAATCATTTATTTATTTATTTATTTATTTATTATTTATTTATTTATTTATTTATTATTTATTTTACCAAAGGAACAAAAAGACCACTTTGATTTCAACTTAAAAAAAAATTGCCCTGGCCACTTAACTCAGTGGATAGAGCGTCAGCATGACATATGGACATCCCGGGTTCTATCCCTGGTCAGGGCACACAGAAGTTGCAATCTGCTTCTCTTCCCCTCCCTCTTCTCCTCTTTTCCTCCCACAGCCAGTGGCTCAATTGATTTGAATGTCAGCCTGGGCACTGAGGATAGCTCAGCCTGGGCACTGAGGATTAGCATCAGCCTCAGGCACTAAAAATAGCTGGGTTTGATGCAAGCATCAGCCCCAGACAGGAGTTTCCAGCTGGATCCTGGTCAGGGTGCATGCAGGAGTCTGTCCTACTATCTCCCCACCTCTCACTTAAAGAAAAAATGCAATGCAAATGAAACCCTTGTTTTCAAGTGTTACATCTCATGGGACCCTGTATGAGGAGCACTATCAGTGACCCCCCGGGTACATGGGAGAGATTCTAGAACAGCAATAACGAAACTTTAATGTGCATAGTGGATCTGATTAAAATGCAGATTCTGATTTCTTAGAGTTTGAGGGTAGTACTTAAAATCTACACTTTTAACAATCTTCAGGTTGATATCAATGCTGGTAATCCATGGACAATGTTAAGTAGCAAGTAGAGCTCTAAGGACCATGGTTTGAAAATCATTGATCCGTAGGATAGAGAAACTATGAGCTTCACCAACCCCCATCCCTGAAGATATTAAACTAAGGTACCTGGATTAGATTCTCTTCTTCAGAATGGAAGTCAGCTTCTGCAATCTACTGGCCACCAAGATCCTAGGATTAGCTCCCTCTCACCTCCCCCTGGCTGTAGCTGTCTATTCCCTCCACAAGGCACTGTGGGAAAATTCCTAAGAGGCTTGGCCATTAAGAAGAGTTTTAAGACATAGCCTTCACTCTAACAGAAAAGTACAAGGGGTTCAGGAAAATCCTCTCCACCCCCATCTGCCACCCCAACACACAGAAGGGAGAGAGAGAGATAGACAGACAGAGATGGAGAGAGAGAAATAAAGCCTCATTCCCACTGGCTCTTGAAAAGGACAGCCTTGTGACACCCATCTTCTTCCTGCCCTCTCCTACCCGCCCCCCCCCCATGATGAAGGATGTAAGTAATTTTCCTCACACACACTCCCTGTCCCTCAGATCCTCCTTCAGGACTGAGATGCTCCCATTGAGGTCAAAAGTATTTTTAGCTGTGCTCATGTGGCCCATGCTTGGCCAAGCTGCCCTGGACGTTAATCTTGGATTCCACAAATGCCAGGTCTTCTAATCCAGGAGGCACAGAAGCGACGGGAAATCTGAGTGCATTGGAAAATGCAGCACATGGCCTTTTGAGGATTTTGTCCAATTGCCCTGTATGATAAAAACAACAACAGTTAACATCTAATGCTCAGAAAATGCTTCATCATTTACAGAGCACTTGCATTGACATTGCCTCATTTGATCTTCCCAAGAGGTTCATGGAAAAGGTAAGGCAAAAAATATTTTTATTTAATGGAAAGGCCAGGCAGCTTGGTAAGATGCCAGGTCTAGTACGTGTCAAACTTGAATCTTCGGTCTCTGGGTTCAAACTTCATGTCCTTTACCATACTGGCATGCAACCCTAACCTTTTGCTTATTGCTCAAACTTGGCTTTATTTATTTATTTATCTATCTATCTATCTATTTATTTATTTTGGTTAAAACTTGCAAGAAGCAATATCTACAAATCTTCATGTTAAAAAGGCTGAGATTATAGATGATTTTTAAAAAGTGGAAGACGGGAGATAAGGAAGAACAGGGCAGCACAGATCAGTCATGGTCACGGGAGAAAGAAGAAGACACGCAAAAGACAGTGACCAAAGAGAGATTAATTAAAGCATACTTTACAAAGGCATGAGCACAGTTAAGGAAAACCAAGAGATGGTTATACACCCTCAGGCTAACAACTGGAAACTGTTAGCCGTCCTCAGCCAGAAAGGGCAGAAGGAGAGGCAGACACCAGAACCTAGTAACTGTAAGCTAGGAGAGGGCTGATTGAATATGTGGCCTTTGACAGGGGCACATAGCCATTGCCAACTTACGCCAGCAGAGAGGGGACTAGGGGAGGAAATAGCCTCCCTTCTCTCTTCTCTCACCCTTGATCACTTTTCAGTGCTGGGCTGAATCCAACCAGGAGCCAGAGGGCACAGAACCTCCTGGGGTTCACTAAGGTCAGTCTCCTGGAGAGATGAGAAGAGAACGAGGGAGAGAAGATCTGAGGGGTCAAACAGAGAACACCCATTACATAGCTGCTGATAGCTATGATAGCCAAGAAATTGGTGGAGAGGGGCATGGCTTGGAGTCTGAAATGCTGGAATCTGATGATGAAATGGTAGCCCTTGTCCTCCCAAGTGGGGTCACCTCAGAGTCCAGCTGCAGCTCTCTGGGAGCCAACTTGGCACTAGGTCTCAGGAGAGCACAGGAAAAATCAGACCAAAGGTGATCCTGCTAACCCCACAGGCAAGGCTGGCCTTCCCAGGGTCAGGTTGAAATTCTAGTTCCTCCATCTTGTTTTGTGTGACTATAGACAATTTATTTAATCTCTCTGAGTCTCTGTGTCCTTGTCTGTGAAATGAGTATAATAGTCCCAGGACAGGCAGCACTTACACGGGGGGAGCCATGTAAGGAAGCCATGTAAGAATGCCGTGGGTTCCAGACAGGCTGGACTATCTAAATCTCATTTGCTCTCTGTAAAGCATAGCTCCTAATACCTAGATGAGGAAGGTTAAAGCCCTAGAATCTCATCAAACTTCTCTCATATTAAAATAAGAACCCAAGAAGAAGGTCCCACACTTGGTGACAGAGCTGGGGCCACACAGGTCTCTCTCACAGACCCCTCACAGGCCCATGGTGCCCCTCTTACCTGCCTTTGCACATGACAGTCAAATGAGATAGAAGGCAAGGAAGTGTTTTGTCCATTGTATTGGTGTTTGGTGTGATTATAATTAATAAGATCTTCTCCCACAAACCTATCACACGACTGAAAAGTCCTATGGTGAACTATGCCTTCAGGGGCATGGTAAAGTGAGAATATTTTACCAGGGCAAAGCACATAAACACCCAAGATGTGTTCATCAGAAAGGTGGGGGTTTAGTCCCAACCCCACTTGGATAGAGAAGTATAAACAATAATGCAGATGGAACCACTTAAAGGTAGAGATGGAGCTGCCGGGCCAGAGGAGGTACCTTGCATGTCTTAGACTTCCAATCTTTGGAATATTAAAACAGGGTCTAAGCAAATGCATGCCTTACAAAAGAATTGTTTGGAAAGATAACAAGAAAGCAGGCATTATGACTGCTGGACTGATGGCTATGTTATCTGTACCTATAGTAATATAAGGCTCTTATAAAAATGCCTTCTTTCTAGAGATGTGATTGTTCCCCAGCCCCTTCTCATAAATACTGATTGTCTTTTTTCTTATTTTTTATTTATATTTATATTTTCATTTATTTATTTATTTATTTTTACAGAGACAGAGAGAGAGAGTCAGAGAGAGGGATAGACAGGGCCAGACAGACAGGAACAGAGAGATGAGAAGCATCAATCATTAGTTTTTTGTTGCGCATTGCGACACCTTAGTTGTTCATTGATTGCTTTTTCATATGTGCCTTGACCATGGGCCTTCAGCAGACCGAGTAACCCCTTGCTTGAGGCAGCAACCTTGGGTCCAAGCTGGTGGGCTTCACTCAAACCAGATGAGCCCGTGCTCAAGCTGGCGACCTCAGGTTCTCAAACCTGGGTCCTCCGCATGCCAGTTCAACACTATCCACTGCGCCACCACCTGGTCAGGCTGTCTTTTTTCTTAATTGAAACATTATTTGAGCTTCTGCCTGAGTTAGTGATTCCCGAGTAGCTATTCTTATTGATCTCAAATAAATGCTTATTTACCTCTTTGAAAGGTCTTTTTGTTCTTATGTTAACAGAACAGACAAATGTCACTTAGCAGAGGACAGGATCCTGAAGGCACAGGACATAGGACAAGTAAATTGTGATCGACAACGTGGTGGGTGGCAGGAGAGACCAGAGCTGATCTGCTCCCCATGAAGGAGAGAAGTTTGGGTGAGGACATGAAAGGTGGGGGTTTAGTCCCAACCCCACTTGGATAGAGGATAAATTGGACACAGGGGGAAATCCCAGCCAAAGGAGGTAGATGGGCTTGCCAAGGCCTCCCTGGGAACTGGCGGAATTGGGCTCTCTGCTTTCAAGGTCCTTCGTTAGCCGCAGAACTGGTGGGGCAGACTTCAGAAGGCATTTCCATATGTGGACTCGTCAATGGAGAGTTTGTTTGTTACAAGGGGGATCGTATGCCACATGGCAGTTTTGAATCTGAAAGCAAAAACCTTAACTCCTAAAAGCTGAAGATCTCTAGCTCTCAGCCTGTCTGGACCAGCTCACACTCCACTGAGCTAATTCTGTTTTGCTTCTCTTCTATTTCCCGTCACTTCAGCTGCTCCTCTGCTCTGCCAGTTTCAATCATTTCTCCATACATTCGTTCAACACATGTTCAAGCACCAACTACATGTTGGAGGCACAGTGCTTATCACTAGGAATATAGAGCTGAGGTTCACGGAAGGTCGATTGAAGCTACTTTAATGAAAATAAATGTGTTAGCAAAGACTGGCTCAATCCAGAGCCCAGTGCTGAGCACAGCCATTTACTGCTCCTGGAAGAACCATCTTCACTATAAACACCCTAACTAAGTAGGATTATACGTAGTGCATTCAGAGAGCCTAGCCCTCTCTCTATAAAGACACAGACAGTACAGTGTTGTGTCTCAGAGCATCGGAGGTAGTTAGGTCACGTGGGAATAATCCCAGCTCCACTGCTTAGTGTATGACCTTGGGAAAGTTTCTTTCACTTCTGTGAGCCTCCTTTTCCTTCTCTGGGTCACAGTGGTAATTATAGTACCTCCCTCATGGAACCTCTATAAGAATAAGATAGGCTGACCAGGTGGTGGCGCAGTGGATAGAGCATCAAACTGGGATGTGGAGGACCCAGGTTCGAGACCCCAAGGTTGCCAGCTTGAGTGCAGGCTCATCTGGTTTGAGCAAAAGCTCACCAGCTTGGACCCAAGGTCGCTGGCTTGAGCAAGGGGTTACTCAGTCTGCTGTAGCCCCACAGTCAAGGCACATATGAGAAAGCAATCAATGAACAACTAAGGTGTCGCAACAAAAAACTAATGATTGATGCTTCTCATCTCTCTCCATTCCTGTCTGTCTGTCCCTATCTATCCCTCTCTCTGACTCTTTTTTCTCTGAAAAAAAAAAAAAAAGAATAAGACAGGGTCAGACATGTATGATAGGGTCATACCTGTCAGTTTCTAAGAACAGTTCCCAGCATGTCAAGTACTCCACAAATAGTCACTGTTATTACAGGTAGACTGAGGCCAGAGGGGGATGTGATTCCCAAATGCCCCTCACATAGTTAGGAGCAGACAGACCCAGGGTGGGAACTCAGATGCCCCAATAACTGGCCAATGTTCTTTCCACACCACCTACTACCTTCCTGCTGGGGAATCCACTATGTGAATTTAGCTATATCCCATTTGAATGTTTAAAGAAACTAGGAAATTTGAGATTGTATCACTATCCAGAGCCTTTCTCATTTGGGCCACTAGAAAGGTTATATTTCTTCCACTCAAGTAACCCCATTGCCAACAACCAGTCATCTGCCTCACCTTCCTTGCTAAGGACACTGAAGCCTCTGGCCTCCCTCCCTGGCCAGTGCTTACGGCCAAGTATTTCCTCCCGTGCTTATCTCGCTGAATCACTGTACCCCTGCAGCCCCAATCTTTACAGTTACTTCCTCATCACACTTCTGTGCTTAGATTGGGCACTGTTTTCACAATCCCATTGGCTAGAGATTTGCAAACAGGTGCAGAATCTGTGGGTCCCTGATGTGACAGTCTGGGGCTCCACAGTGGGTCAGCACACCCACCCAGTTCACAGCTGGGGTGGTTGCACGCCAGTGCCAGAGTTCAGTGAAGTTAACAGACACCGGGTATTTGTGTCACACTAGAGCATATTTAACAGCCCACTGATTGCTCACAGTCTAAGCCCTGCCCACTTACTGATTCCACTGAATCACAAAATGTTAGAGCTTGGTGCAACTTTAGAAATGATTTGCTCACACTCCTCCTCCCCTCTTTTTTTTTTTTTTTTTTTTTTTTTTTTTGAGGTAGACTCTATTCTAGAGTCTTAGAATAAAGAGTAACAGAGTGTATGTAGGGCTTCAAAGTTTGGACCCTGTATCTGAAATGCCTGGACTCAATCCTGGTTCTACCAATCACTGTGAGCCTTGGCCAGCTTACTTCATGTTACTGTGCCTCAGTTTTCTCATAAGCAGAATGGGGTAAATGTACCTTCTAAGGTTTTGTTTTGTTTTTGTTTTTTTTTTCCTGAGAATTGAATAAGATAATAACTTACAAAGTGCTAAGAACAGTGCCTGGCACTTAACAAGCACCATGTGTTTAAAATAAGCAAACAAAGAAGACAGGAGACTTATATGAGTCTTAGTTAGTTCCATACCTATTCTGGGCATCCACAGATTGGATTAAATGGTCTCTAGAGGCCCTTTTCTTTACCACTAGCCTGGTGATGGCATTCTCTGCTGGGAAAGTTAGGTCTGGAAATGCCACCCTGTGCTGCTCTCTGAGACATCAGAGCAGGCCTTTGGAAGCATCAAGAAGAGCTTGAACACAGGAGTTAAACTTACCTGAGGCAGACACCTCTTCAGCTCCCACTTGTGCCTTGGTATCAGTCAAAGCTAGTGCAGGGAGCCCCTCGGGAGCTTGGAAACGGAGAGGGAGCCCACCGGCAGTGTCCTCAGAGCTCCCATCCGACATGGCTGCACGGAGCAGTCGCTGGGCAGTCCACCTCTCGACTTCCCTCTCTGTCTCTCTCTGATCCGCCCCCCGTTTGATTTCTTGAAGGTGGCTGACAACTCAGAATCCTCCCAGGCATTTTCCTTTAGACCCTCATTCCATTACAAGAACTCTGATTCATTTGGTTCTGCTGCTTTGAGAAGACAGTGGTGGAGAAAGGATACGAACTGGATGTGTGCCAACAGTTCTAATTGAAAGAACACACTGCTTGCCGAAGCTGAGGAAAGTGCCTGCCCTGCACTGTGCCAGGCGGAAGACTTGAGTGACAGGGAAGCTTCCTCGACACCCATGGAGTCAGAGTGCAGGCTGTCTTTCTGCACCTCATTCTGTCTGCTGTGCCTTTGATGCTGAGAGCGGGGACGGACAGGTGTTCAGACTCAGTCTGCTCCTCTCCTTCCGCCTGACAGCGTAACTCCAGCCCTCATCACTCTCATCTTCTACCCTGGTCTCTCAGCACCCCCACCTTGCTTGCAGTCCTCCATACAGTCTACACTCACTCGCTGCTAAATTATCACTCCAAGAGCCAGCTTCTCATCATGTCGTTGTCCAGCTCCAACACTCCGAGGTTCTCTGCGGCCTCCAGGACACAGTCAAACTCCTCACTGGTCCTCAAGTCACACTGGTCTTATTGCCCCAGCTCCCCTATTCAATCAAAATCATGCTCTGCTTCTCCACTCCAAGTGGTCATTCTTTATCCTCCACAAGACTATCTCACCTACATACCTCCATGGAAACTCTAGGCTCTGATTGTTCACTAGCTGGGAGGCCTTAGGAAAGTTACTTAACCTCTCTGAGTCTGTGTCCTTTATCTACTAAATAATGCTATCTAAGAGGAGGGACTTTCCAGAAGAGAAACCAAGAGGATACAGAAGGGCTCACTAAAGTACCGTGAACATCAATCACAGTACCAAAGGCTCAGTCAAAGTTAGCTGTGATAATAGCCATAATAATGATGATAATGTTGATGATTGTGCTATCTCAAGTCATCTGTTACACCCAGCTCTATTTCTCCCACTTCTGAAGGCGCCCTGTGCTTGTGGCCACTCCCACATCCTACATGTCATTGTAGTAGTTTACCCACATATCCTGTCTTCCTCGTTGGAAGCAGAGACTGTGACTGACCCACCTCTGGATCCTTTGTCTCATCTAAAAATGGATGTTGGCATTCAGTAGGTACTCAGTAAAGGTTTCTTTCATTTGGGTGCTCCATGGACCCCACAGGAAAGGCCAAAGAAAGTAGATGGTGATCATGAGCTACTCAGGGGTCATGGGTCTTTCTTCAGAAAGGAAACAGGGGCCCTGGCTGGTGGCTCAATGGTAGCTCATCAGCCTATAGTCATCCTGGGTTTGATTCCCAGGCAGGGAGAAGCAATTATCTGCTTCTTTCCTCCTCTCTTTCCTCCTTCTCTCCCCTTTTTCCTCCCACAGCCAGTGGCTCGATTGATTCAAGCATCAGCCCTGGGCACTGAGGATAGCTCAGTTGGTCCAATTGTGTCAGCCTCAGGTGCTAAAAATAGCTCAGTACTCAAGTGCAGGGTGGATCCCATTTGGGGCGCATGTGGGAGTCTGCCTCACTATCTCCCCTCCTCTCACCTAAGAAAAAACAAAAACAAACAAACTAAAAAGAAATGAGACAGAGCTGCTCACTGTGGACTCTGCTTGCATGGACACACAACCAAGCTTGGACAGCCAGAGGGACCAATCAGTCAGCTTTATGAACTTTACCTTCATACCTTAACAGCCTACTTCCCAAGGCCTGGACCAGGGCTATTCTTAGTCACGGGAAAGAACAGGGGGAAGTGAGTGCATGAGAGAAAGTGCTGCATTTATTATCTTTCACTGAGGATGTGCTTGGGAAATGGGGGAAGAGAAGGAAAGAACCCCTATTTTCTAAAACTTAAGAAAGAAAATGGGAATGAGATCTATGCCTTATGCTCTCCCAGGCTCAAGGAAAGATGCTGCCCCCATATATGAAAATGATTAGGGACATTCACCCCCAGTTACATGGAACTCCACAGCTTGATAAAGGGGGAACTCAGAGGGCTACCAACTTTCTGATTTATTGTAACCACAAGCCAGGGTGAGCAGGCTCACAACTGTCTCTGCCCCAAGCTGACCTCATTTGAAATTCCCAATGTTGCTGTTCTGGCCAGAACTAAAGCTTGGTCACAGGACTCAGATGCTCTAGGCTGTAGGTTAGTTCACTAGTGGTAGCTGTCCTCTCTGAATTCCAACCTGAAAAGACAAGCTGGCCCGTCCAATACTCTCATGAGTCTGGATCTGAAGGAAGCTCCAGGGATCATACAGTTTAGTTTAGTTCAGTCTCAGAGGAAAGGTCACACAACTGAGCTGCGATAAAGCCAGGCCTGGCTCTCAGTCCAGCACACTGTCCAATGCCCTAAAATGCCCCCACTGGCTATTTAATCCAAGGACATAACCCATGAAGAAAGGAGGAGGTTGTGAAATGCTTCTACTAGAAGTCCAGGGTTGGCTGCAAGCCCAGATGGTTCTCTCCCAACCCTCCTAACCTAGTACCAGTTCAGCAATTTTCACCCCACTTGTTTGTATTAACCCTTCTTTTTCAGGATGCCACGGCCAGCCCTCCAATGGTCAGCCTCTGAGAACAGTGGAGCTGACTTCTGCTTGCACCTTCCCTGACACCTTTACTGGCAAGACCTTCCCATTGAGCAATCACCTTGTGAAAACTGACTCTTCCTTGCCCTTTACAGTTACTCAGCAACTCTGCAAAAACAGTGTCTCAAGTGTTTATTTTTATTTCAAGCTCGAGACTGAAAAGCTAGCTTTGTGTTTTTCATTCTTTCCCTTGAGGAACTTACCAGGGACCTGAGGGATTTCTTCGACTCCTGAGGACCAGCTTGACATGCCTCCATCTTGTGCCAGCCTCCAGTCTGTGCCAGCTGACCACGCAGGTGCCAGAGAGGAAAGAAGATATCTTCCCAAAGGGGAGATGCCCCCAAACAGAGATGTAGCACTCACTCAGCCTCCCCTCCAGGCACCCACCCCCAGGGCCACCAAGCAGCTCCTGTTTCTGTGGCAGCCCGCCAGCCAGGTCATTATCTCCCGCGTTTGCTCTGCAGTTTTATAGTTTACAAAGCATTTTAACCTCACTGCATGTGTTGTCCAAGACCTCCCTGAAGGATAAACAGAGCAGGTGTTCACATTAAAGAGGAGATAATTATATGTATTTATGCATATATCTGGGACTGATCTGACTAAGTTTGTATGGTTAGAAAGAAAAAGAGTCAGCCTTCTGACTCCACGTCCAGGGTTTCCTGTGATTTCCTTTCTCCCAGCTCTTTTCCCCATTATCCATCTTGCATACCCAGCTGCATGGAGCTTTCTAGAACACCCTTCTCTTTAGACTATTTTCATTCACAAAGCTTCAGGGACTCCTAAATGCCCACAGAATTAAATTCCAATGACGCAGCTATTCTTTTAAGGACTTCCCCAGTGTGACTACAAAGTGTCTCCCCAAAATTATTTTCATGGTTTCTGCTTGGCAGGTCCATGTGAATTTCCTACAATTTCCAATGCACTTGTTAAACATTTGGAACTTTATCCTGTTGCTTCCCTAAACATCCCCATGCTTCAACCCTGATTTACCCTTCAAGATACTGCTTCATTATAGGCTACCTTCTGCTAGAAATGTCCCCTCGACACCCTCAGTCCACAGTGGACTCTGCCCTGTGAAATACCACAGCCTGTATCAACCGCAGTGTTCCTAGTCTAGAGAGCAGATCTACATCAGTAGGAAATGAAGGTAACCTCTACCTGCCGTCTCCCACCCCAGTCCAGGGCTGGGTTTTGCACGTCAGGAAAGGGTTGTCACATGCATCTATTGGTGTTCCTCTACTAGATCAAGTTAAAGAAGCATGTGGGTTAGATTTGTCTTCTCATGACTAACCAGGAAACAGTGGGAAAATGTTGGATCAAAAGTGGAAAACATCTGTTCTACCCCTAAACTATTAAATGTGCCCTCGTTTGTCAAAGGAGAAGGAGAGTGGGGATGGAGAAGGAGGAAAGGGTGGAGAGGGTTTGCTTGAGTTCAAAGCAAGGGGGACTGTTCTCACCTCTGGTTCCTCAGGCCCTACAATGAACGCGGGGCCCTGGGAGTTGAGTGGGTCATTAGTGGTGGTGTCCTAGTACCATTTTACATCAGAACCTCAGTTTTATCAACTGCCAAATGTGAGCAATTGCCCCTGCCCAGTCTATATTACTGGATAATAGATGTAAATGTGCCTTGTAAGTATAAATGCTGGACCTATAGGAGGGATGATTAATCTCCAAAACCAAGGCCATTTCTTCCTTTCTTTGCCTGCCCAGAGTCTTTTCTTTGCTAAAATTCACGAGGCTCTTTGGATACATAAAGGATGCTCCCTTTTGTACCTGTGCTGGGGACTGATGACCTGTGGATGCTGGAAATGTCCCATGGTCTCTGAGCTATTATTAGAGATGGTTGCATTGGCAGCGGGAGGTTATAAACAGTCAGCATGGACCATCACTCGCCTTTTGGTTTCCCATTTCAGGAACCAGTTTCAAAACAAAACTTTTCTTTTAGAGAGAGTGCATTTCGGAAGTTCTTCACAACATACTAAATGGGAAGGAAATAGCACTTTGCAAGGCTGAGGAATTGGTCTTCCATAAGTCCCTAAGCCCAAACCTTAACCCTGGAACATTGGCTCCAACGGCTCCTTGCAGCTTGAAGTGTAGCCAGGCTGGGTGGACTTCCGAGTGCCTCCACTGCCAGCATGTCTGATCCTTAGTGCCCTGCCCAGGGACAAATGTCCATGACTCCAATGGGGCAGAATCTCAGAGGTTGGCAAGAGAGTTAGAGAGAGAGGACTCTGGGGCCAAGGAACTCTGGGGTTCTTTCTTGCTCCTGAATCCGTGAGTTAGAGCCCGACTCTAATCTGTCTTTAAACTACCCGTGAAATTTTCTACTTTTCACAGTTTCATCTGAAATACCCTTGGGCCCCAAGCTCCCATGGCCTGGCAGGCTGCAGAGAACCACCCCTAGCCCACGTTCCCCCAACGCAGATTTGCAACCTCGCTTCACTTACCACCCCCACCTCCTCTAAAGCAGACAAGATATTTTAAAACCCTTGTTTTGATCTTCTTTGCATATCAGTTACACTATTTCAGAGAGCGTTTATTTTTATTTTTTTTTTCCGGTGGTGAGCCCGTTGCTCTGAGCCTTCTGCTCGCACGTTCCACTTCCTCTCACTTTCCTGAGCACTGCTGTGGCCTCCGGGCACGGGTCTCGGGCCAGGCTGGATGGTTCTCACGGGTCAGTGGCCTTTGATGGAGCTAGGGGCGGCAGAGTTCTCCTACCGCAGGGCTCCATTTCTTCAGACAACTGCAGAAGCGAGATAAAATTTCAATTTTGTTTTCTCTGTCTCATCTCTCAAAGAAGTAGTCCTGACTGCCAGTTGTGGGGGTGGGGGTGGGGAGAGAAAGGTACCCTGGATTGGGCATGAGGGAGACCAGAGTTTTACTTCCAACTTTGACACTGACCTTGAGAAAATCCTTGGGTTGGACCTAAAACTTCTAAAGCTCTTTCTGACTCTAACTTTCTAGGATTCTAACCAACATAGGAACAGTGCTCTATAACAAAGTAACTGCTTTGTTGTGAATCATCTTAGGGCTAGTTACCGAGATGGATATGTTGCAGATCTAGGGGTGACTGAGGTACCCCACTCTCACTCTCAGGGGGTGATGATTGAGACTTGTGGGACAAAGCATTCCTTACGAAATGTCTGTGGTATGACTCATGAAAAGTCCAAGCTGAACCTTGCTAATGAGTCATGACACAGGTCTAAGCCCACATGCTTCCCAACACTTTTCATATCATGACATACTTAGAAGGTGATATTATTTGTATGGTGTAGTGGGCAAATGAGCAAAGCTGCTCTTGCCTGGTAGCAGCTGACCTATTAATTCTGGCTGTACTAAGCTTTTCCTGGCCCTCCATGGCCGGGGAGACAACATTGAGTCTACTAGGGTCTAGGTTTGGGAAGTGTGGGTTGAAACCATAAAGACATCTTCTTGGTTAAGCAGAAAAACAGTGTTCGGCCTATGAAAAAAGACAGCATGCTAGAAAGGACAGAACAAGTGAAAAGGATGAGTCCTGAAACCAGAACAAAAAGATTCTTCAATCCATCATTTGCCAACTCTGTGTTCTCAGGAAAGAGTCAAGTGCAGTTTCTTCTGTCTTGAAAATGAAAATAATACTCTCAACTTCCATAGAACTAAATAAGATAATTTACCTCAACACATTCTAAAAACTCAGTAAATATTGCTATTATTACTATGGCTAGTGTGAGACAGGAAATTAAAGGTCATCTGGTCCAATCCTCTCGTTTGAAAAAAGAGGAAACTTTGACTTGATCTAAGTCACACAGCTAATTAGTAACTGAGCTGGGACTAGAACTCAAGTTTTCTTATTTCAGTCTTGTGCTTTTCTATAATAAAGAAAATAATGCATGATTCTGTATTTAAAAAACAAAAATTCAAATCCTCGGTATTTAGGTTAGGTTATCTTTCCCTGGCGATGTTTAGAAGATAGAACTATTCCTACTTGTTTTAAATTGGTTTACCAGTGACCCTGTCTCGGGTATGGGCATGAATGAGATGTCCTCCTAATGATTTGCCTCATATTCCAAGTAGGTAACCAAGGGCCAAGTTCCTTGGTTTCAGAAGGTGAAGGAATAGGCACAGTGGGTACATACACGGCATCCCAGATGCCAAAGGCACCATATCATCAATCCAGAAGTCCCGTTTTACATGAGAACATACTGACTTTCTGGTTTTCTCAGAGCCACACATCATGCTCAGCAGCAGAATGAGAACTAGAACTTGGATCTCAGACTTGCTGATGGTGTTCTTTCCAAAGCTCACAAAGAGAAATAGGATTTAAGATTTATTGTCTTCAGACATCGATCATGTCACACAAGCCTTTAAACATGCTGACTTGTCATGCAAAGTCAATTATTCATTTGAATGTATTTTCTCCCTTTCTTTCTTTACCATCCATAAAGGATAAGGCAACTTATTGAAAATATAGTAATGAATAATAAAGTATGCATAAAAATAAATTCTAATATAGACCATAGGATATTTAGGTTCATGCTGTCCAATATGGTAGACACTGGACTTAAATTTAAATTAATTATAATTAAATATAATAAAAAATTTAGTTCCTCAGGCTCACTAGGCACATTTCTTTCTTTTCTTTATTTTATTATTTTATTTTTTTGTATTTTTCTGAAGCTGGAAATGGGGAGGCAGTCAGACAGACTCCCGCATGTGCCCAACCGGGATCCACCCGGCACGCCCACCAGGGGGCGATGCTCTGCCCATCCGGGGCGTTGCTCTGTTGTGACCAGAGCCACTCTAGCGCCTGGGGCAGAGACCAAGGAGCCATCCCCAGTGCCCGGGCCATCTTTTTGCTCCAGTGGAGCCTTGGCTGTGGGAGGGGAAGAGAGAGACAGAGAGGAAGGAGAGGGGGAGGGGTGGAGAAGTAGATGGGTGCCTCTCCTGTGTGCCCTGGCCGGGAATCGAACCCAGGACTTCCACACGCCAGGCTGACGTTCTACCACTGAGCCAACCTGCCAGGGCCACTAGGCACATTTCAAATGCTCAGTAGCCACATGTGATATTGCAGATACAGAATATTTCCACAATTGTAGAAAGCTCTATTAGACAAGCTGTCTGGACAGGTAACTATAGTCTTACACATTTACAATAATTCAGCCAAAATTTTAGCTCTGAGTTTTGTGTTAGTAAAGCCAAAAAGAAAAAAAAAAAAAGGAAATAAAAAAAGAAGAAGGAAAACACAGACACAGCAGTCAGTTGTATCATTACCAGTTCCTCAAGGGAAACAAAGCCTTTCTAGCACTTAAGACCTAAAAAAGTTTCTCATTTGAAGCTTTAAAGAGAACATTATTGAGTGACATGGCAAACAGTGTTCTCAGAAACCACAAGAGACAGTGTAGTCACAAATTTCAATGTCCATTTTTATGTTGACTCACTGTAAAAGTTGAGGGTATAATTCACCAAAATTAAACTAAGGAAACACTTGCCTGTGGGGACTAGGGTGGCAGTGTGATCGCTATTGACTTGATCCTAGGGAAGAATACCTTAGCAACACTGGCCAGGTGAATTTGTTCTAAGGGAATGACATTTGTTCTGAAGCCTGAATAACAAGATGAAGAAGCCATTGGAGATCTGGAAGAACATCCAAACAGAAGGAAAAACATCTACAAAGGTCCTCAGATTGGAAAGTATTGGCAAGTTTGAGAGAAAAAATAACCAATCAACTTTATGGATGAGGCTGAGAATGGAGGGAGATGATGCTGGTCTGGGAGTCAGGAGCCAGGCTCTGTAGAGTTGTATAGTTCATGGAAAGAGGGTTTAGCAGAGAGGTGACATTATGATTTATGAAACGTCATTCTGGCTACAGCATGGGAAGCTGACTATGGGGGCAAAAGTCTGGACAGGAAGAACATCCTGATAGTTGGAATAAGATGCTCAGCAGTGGAGATGATGAGAAATCATCTGAATCGACATACGTTCAAACAAGTGGTCTGAGAGAAATAAACAATAACAGAGTGACTCAGTTATTTGTTCTGAGCAAATAGCTAGAAGGCTCAGTACCAATTATTATGACAGGAAAGACTTGGGGAGGTGAAATTGGGGATGGGAGAGGGGTAAACTATTGTTTGGTTTGGGTCATGGTTTGTGTGAATTGCCTATTAGATATTTTACACATACTTAGAGTTATATCAACTCTGGAGCTCAAGGAAGCAGTCAGATGGAGGGACAGATTTGAAGTAATCTGCATGTAGATTGTATATTAAAGCTCTGGGACTCCATGAGTTCATCCACGAAGAGTGTTAAAAAAATAAAGAAAAGAACCTCCAAAATCTGATATAAGGGAGAATCAGAAAAGGAGACCAGAAGACAAGAGCCAACCAGGTACATGTGGAATCTCAGAAGACTAGAGAAGAAAACATTTTTTTAAAAAATAAGAAGGATCAACCATGTTGAATTCTACCGAACAGTCCATTAAGTTGATTACATTTTGGCTTTGGAAGCGTGTAGGCCAGGTGTGGCCAACAGTTTTTGACTCCAGGACCAGATTAGAAAGAAAACTTTTTTCACAGGCCGGATGAAATATTAAAATTAAAAAATGTTACATACAAAAATGATTCACTTAAGTAAATAAAATTTTATTATTAATTTGTTTGTGTATAAATGTAAGTGAGTGAAAAAAATTTAAGATACAATATATTTTAATAAAAATATATTTTAATAAAAATATAATTACATACCGTATAAATATCTAAACTGTATCACAATCAATCAAAACAATATTTAATTAATAGAATGAGCTTGAAGGGGTTATATCGCAAATAAAACAATTATTTCATTTTACAAACAGCCTGGACACGTCTTCAGTTATCAACTGCAGCAATTGTCTATGCTACAATGCCACTTGATTCAGCACACTTGACCACAAAAATAATGAATTGTTTGACCTTGGGTGCGCACTAGCAAACTCCACCTAAAAGAATGTGGGTTTCACATTGCTGCTAAATGTCAAACAGTTCGTATGGAGTACAGACAAGTACAAAAGTTGTAAATCTTTATAATGGAATTCTTTTAAAAAATAAAGAAGTATTGAGAATCCATTCGATCAATTATTTGAAGTTAACCCTAGATTAGTCACACGCAGAATTCTTTTCCACGTATCACTATCTTTTTAAATATCTCGATTTCCAATAATCAAAGACGCTTCCACTTCCTGAGTAGCTGAGATTTTAAAGTAGCAGAGATATTAAAAATTTAATTGCGGGCCACATAAACTCATATGTGGGCCGTATGTTGGCCATGCCTGATGTAGACCATTAGTAATCTTGTAAAGGGCTTTTGAAGTGGAGTGATAGGATCTGAAGAAAAATGGAGCAGAGCTGAGAAAGCAGGGTTGGCAGGAGCTTAGGAAGTAGAGGACAGAAGCCCTGGCTGGCTGGCTGGCTCAGTGGTAGAGTGTCAGCCCGGCACGTAGAAGTCCCAGGTTCGATTCCTGGTCAGGGCACAAGGAGAAGCGCCCATCTGCTTCTCTACCCTTCCCCCTCTCCCTTCTCTCTGTCTCTCTCATCCCCTCCTGTAGCCAGGGCTCCATTGGAGCAAAGTTGGCCCAGGCGCTGAGGATGGCTCCATGGCCTCTGCCTCAGGTGCTAAAATGACTCCAGTTGCAACGGAGCAACACCGCAGATGGGCGGAGCATCGCCCCCTGATAGGCTTGCCGGGTGCATCTCAGTTGGGCGCATGTGGAAGTCTGTCTCTCTGCCTCCTCGCTTCTCACTTCAGAAAAATACACAAAAAAAAATGGAGGACAGAAATGTAGATCTCACTTTTGCAGGTTTTTATGAAGGCATCAGAGAAAGGGTGGTTGCTGGAGGGACATGTAGGATCAAGGGGGAGTTGTTTTGTTTTTGCTGGTTGTTATAAAGGCATATTTGGATGCTGGTAGGATGGATATATCTGAACAAGAGAAAATTATGCTTCAGGAGAGACCTAAGTAGAAGAAAAGACTCCAGAGGACAAATAGAAAGGTCATCCTTAGAGACTGTTGCATCACCTCCACTGCAATAGGAGGGAGGCAGAGGGTGTGGGCACAGATGCAGGGCAGTAAAGAAGCCAGAGTAGGAAGGATGGCAATGAGTCCTCTGATGATAAGGAAGGAAGGTCATTGTCCTGGGGGAAATAAGAAGATAAATCATAGCAGAGGTTTAAGGAGGGAGGAGAAGGCATGAAAGATCCAGAGACTAGAAAATCAAATTTTCTAGAAGTGTTCTAGGGCCTTCTGGCAGGGTCCATTTGAGGGCTGTGGTCATCAGTTTAATGTGAGGTGCTCAGCATGGTCTTCAATGCTCTTAACAGCTTTCTGCTGCTCAGGTGCAAACAATTGAGCAAGAGAGGATCGGGGTTTTGCCCAATGAATGGGAAAGCAAGGGGATTGAGGGTCTTGGAGAAAGAGCGGTTATGGTACAGATCAGAGGAAGTTAGGGTCAGACAGGGATTCAGGCTGGCCAGCAACACCTCAGAGGACTTCACACATCTCAAACTGTCCGCTTGGACCACCAGTAAGCCAAAAGCCTTTCCTTTCCTTGAAAAAGGAACTTATTACTGTTCTGGGTTTTACCTCATATAGAATTCACCCTTCAGGTTATGCAACCAATTAGAAACTGTTGGGCACCAAACTGGGTTGAAGAGTCCCTCCTGAGGACAGAGGGAGACATTTTTTTTTTCTAGTAACACACACTCTGTAACCAAGTCTCACCAGGAGACTTAGACCTAGGAGACTGTGGCTGGCAGAAAAACACCCCAGACCTGCAGAGGAGAGGGGGGTTTTGGTCCATGTCTGTTGCACTTACCAGGTGAGAAAGTTCCTTCACACTCTGAGCTTCTGTTCCTTCTCATCCTAACTCTGGCCCCACCTAAGTGACAGCTTGTTATATAGATCTGATAAAACGGTGAGTGTAAAACCATCCCAAGTATAAGGAATTACAGAGATGTGAAACATTACCCTGTTACTCTGACTCTGTAGGTTGGTCTGCATATATAGGTCACCATGGCTTCTAAAAAATATTTGCCTTAAATTGGAAACTAATGAAATGCTTAAAATGAAAGGCAAGTGCATTTCGAAACAAAGTGATGGGAAACAACTTTCTCTTTTTTGTGCAACATCCTATGAA
Source organism: Saccopteryx bilineata (assembly GCF_036850765.1). Lineage (NCBI taxonomy): Eukaryota > Metazoa > Chordata > Mammalia > Chiroptera > Emballonuridae > Saccopteryx > Saccopteryx bilineata. The sequence continues at coordinate 65,838,069 of NC_089497.1, read as the reverse complement.
CTGGTGGCTCTCAGAGCCCAGGATATTGCTGCACTTGGCAGCCTGCTGTGTTTTGAACAACATAGTAACTTTACCTTTTGATACCTCAGCCATCTTCTCTGTAAAGTGGGAAGAATTTTACTACTTCCTACTCAACTAACAGGGATATCAGGAAGATTAGATTGGAAAAAAAAAACCCAAAAGAACATAACTGGGAATACTCTTGGTTACTTTGAGAAGAGGTGAGTATAAATGTGAAGTGTCACTATTAGTAAGTGTGAGGCAATTCCTCCCACCCCAACCATGTCCCAGGGCTACAACGTGAGCTGTGTGACAGGCTTTTTAAATTCTCTTCTCTGGTAGTACATGGTCCTGCACAGTGCCAAAAAGAAGAAACTGACCTGCTTCCATTTGTTTGCTTGTTTGTTTTGATCTGGTGGAGCATTTTTTTTATGTTTTCTTAAAGACTGTCTTTCTACCCCAAACCTTTAAAGTGAGTGCTAAAGTTTTGCTGCAAACACAGCTCAAAACAGACCATGGCAATGTAACTTGCTTCGGCAATGATAAAAGACTATCCTAGGACAATGTTTTGTTCAGAAACCCCATCTCCTGGTTTCTGAATCAATTAAGAAGTTTTAGGATTTGCCTGGTTGTCCATTATTATTATTATTATTACTATTAATAATAATTTCTTTTGTTTTAATTTGTATTAATATCAACTACTACTGACTGATGAAATAAAATGCTTAGAATGCAGACGGAAGCCCTTTCCTGTTCCAAATATACAGTACATCCATTATAATCCGTATTTTTGCTGCCCCTCTAGTTGACCTGACCTCACCTCCTCAGCCTGGCTTTTTGACAAAACTCTTCCAAATCTAGTCAAACTTCCCACTCACTGGATTTGATTTCTGACACCAAATTCTTGGAAAGATACCCAGCTAATCAGTTTTAAAATGAAAACAACTATTTCACAGGTTAATGGGACCTGACTTTTTTGTCCAAGGGCAAATAAAAGAATCCCTGATTGAAGTAAAGAAAAAGTATAAGGAGCCCATAGGTCCTTTTTCTTTCCTTTCCTTGCCTTGCCTTTTTTATCTTCTCTTCTCTTCTCTTTTTTTTTCTTTCATGTTATTTTTCCCATAGGTCTAGAACTGAACTCTCTTTTCTTTGGGTCAAGTGATAAAAAAAATAAAAGTGATAAGACTTTTATTGCACTTTACTTAGTCAATGTAAAAGGGAATTTATAAGTGAAGGTGTTAAGGAAAACTCAGGAAGACGGGACCTGCATCTTCATTTAAATGGCTGGATAAAGAAAATGTGAGAGGAGTTTCACACATTCTCTGTGACTGGGAGACAATCAGAAAACTTACAAAAACTCAAACGATTGTGATGCTCCCGACACACGTAACCAAGGGAAAATCCTCCTTGGGTGATAGTGAACTTCCATCACTTGAGAGGTTCAGGAAGAGGTAGATGAGCATTGCTGGACATATTTGAGCAGAAATTCTGACCAGGTAACCTTTATGGTTTTGTCCAACTCTGAAAATCCCTCATTTTATGGGTCAGCCAGCAACTTCAATATTATTTTGATTGAAAAATAGACACTTTGAGATCAATTTGGGTTTTCAAGAATCCTTCAATGTACATAGAAAGAGGATACCTGGGTTTTGTTTGCTTGGAGATTTTTTGTTTGCTTGTTTGTTTGTTTTTTGTCTCTCCTTGCCCAATTTAGCTTAAATTTCAAAGTGTAGACACCAAGAGTGGAGGAAAGGTTAATAAGACTTGTTCACCCCTACAAACAGAACCATCTTTCACTTGCAAGCATTTCTTTACCATTTCCATTGGGCTGGTCCAGGACCACGTCAACCCCAGGCTAGACTTCTGCAGTATCTCTCCTCCCTCCTGTATCTCCCCACAAGTCCATCATGTACATGAGTCCTCCAAAATCATTTCATCATAACCAATCATTGGTCTAAAAATTGCTCTGACCTTTCCTTTCCTATACATTTCCTCAGATTCTTACATCCATAACTCCAGCTTGACTGGGAGTTCTAACTGCAAGTAGATTGATCTACCAAGAAAACTGTCCGCAAGTTGACTCAGTTGTGCCACACCCATAAAGACCTTCTCTGTCTACTCTACCTACTTCATCATCAGCTAAACCCTTACCTCCTCCGTAAGGCATTACTATCTTTCCCAGCCTGTTAATGATCTCCCCTTTCTCTGCACTACTGGAGGTCTCAAACACAGCCTTGAGGTATTATTACATAACTGTTTCAGTTGAGTGTATCTTGGTTTCCCAACACAGGGCTGTAAGTTCCTGAAGAGTAGGGATCAACTCTCACATTTCTTTTGTAATGCACTGGTACCTAGCACACTGTTGGACACAGAGTATTAGCAACAATCCTTCACATACATGGCAGGCTTTAGAGTTTAAACAGCACTTCATGTTTTATTCTTTTGATGCTCACAATAACCAGGTGGGCAGACAATGAATATTGTCTTATAAGTGAGGAAACTGAGGTTCACAACGCTTGTTACGGTTTTCTAGTCCAATGCTTTCCCAATATTAACTATTAAATGAGTAAATAAATGAACAGATCTCATAGGTTAAATTTTATAGGTAGCCAAAGGGAAGCAACCATGTATTTGGTAACTACTATTCTGTTGATGTAGGTTGACCTCCAAAATAGGCCAAAGAATCTACTTTGTGTGGATAGACTCAGATTGAGAAATAAATGGTCCATGTCTCTTTGACTTTGGTCATGTTCTGCTAACGGAAAGAGATTCCAGTGAGAACCACAAGTGCTTTGGTATGTGTTTGTGTGGGAACCTAGGTGGAAACCAGCAACCCCAGGCATGGCTCTGGGCAACCTCTTGGCCTGCACACCTTGAGGCTTTCAGGACTCAGTGACCAAGGCAGAGAGAAGAGACCTGCCTGGAACAGGACTTAGGTACCAGACAGTGCTCAGTTCCCTTCAGTTCTTTCAATACTAGCCTGACCCAGCCACATTTAAATAAGTTTTAGAAGTCTTTAGAAATGCATTCCTGTTTCTCAAAAAATCACCTCTGTAGGTTCTAGTAAAAAGTCTGCCAGCTTTGTTCAGCCAAATTCTCCTCCCACCCTTTTCTTTGACAATGAATACAACTTTGGTGCCAATGCTCAGATCCTGCAGGTGTTCGATGACACATGGTCTGTGATAATGTTTATTATATAAGTTCAGTCAAGCTAGCTGCTGTAGCCTTTGAAGCATCATTGCTGCTAATCATTAAACTGTCCTTGAAAACCAGAAGCCCAAGATATTCAACAAGCATCTATTTTTCTTTCCTTTTTAGGTTCTCTGTGTTCTCTCCACACCTAGAGTAAAGGAGTGAGGAGACAGGAGATGCCAGGATGCTTAAGTCCTGGTTCTGCCCCAGGCTGCCTGCAGGACGCTGGATAAGGCGCTTGCAGATGTCAGTTGCTCTTTTGTACAGTGGATAGGTGAGAGCAGGGGCTACCCACATCTTTACATTCTGACATGAACTGATGAGAAGACAAAGTGGTGGCGGAAAAAGAAATTTTGGTCAAGTTGAAACACGTGCTTGCCTTTTCTCACCCAGAATGTGCTTCACAAAACTGAATCTGCTTTCATTTTATTGGCTCCTTCTCCAGTCAGGAGCAAGGAGAGCAATGCCGCCTATATCAGCCGGGGGGGGGGGGGGGTGTCTAGGCTGGCCTGTACGTGGCGGGGGAGGGCTACGCTGGTGAGTGAAAGAGGTATAGACACCACTAATTACTTTGACTTCATCACTCTTCTTATTTCTGTGATTATATTCTGTTATAATTAAGTGACGTTCAGGATAGTTAACGTACAAAAACCTACAAAAGAACTATTAAGAAATTTCCAGTTCCATGATTATTTTCTGAAAAGGTATTCAGAAACTTTAATTATGTAATTGAGATGATTTGGGAAGGTGATGAGGAAAAAATTTATATCGAAAAAACCTACATATCACTTTAATATTCTTTTCCCAAAAACCTTTCAACTAGCCCTTATAAAAGCATACCATTGGGTCCTCCCAGGCATTAACATTTGTACCCTCCCTCCCAAAAGAGTTTGCTGACATTGAGTTCACTTTGTCTTTGAAACATCCTTTTCAAATAATTTGTCACTGTCTACTTTTGGCAGGGGAGGAAACTGAGGCTCTGACAGGTCTATGAACTTGTTAGTATATTCAAATCATAGGTAGCAAAGTTGTGAGTTAACCCAGATCCTTTGCCCCCTGGTCTAGAACTCTCTCTGCTACTGTGCTTTGAGGCTTCTCTCACAGGGACACTCCAGGCACTCTCCTGGCCTCAGGCAGAGAGGTGAATAATTACCTACAAGACTGGAGGGGGCAATGTCTTTGTTCTCTGAAGGACTGATATAGAGTCACAAACTATTAGAGAAGCAATGCCCCCCCCCCCCAGATATCACCTAAGCCTTTATCTTCAACTGAGCACTTTTTTGGGACTCTGGGACAAGTTGGTGGCAAAAGCAGCACTGAAATTCTTTAATTTTCATCTTATATTTTTCAAGAAATTCGGTATTAAAAACCAAAGTGATTCAGCAGATCAATCATTAAATAGAAGATCAAGAGTTACACTTTTAAACCACTGGAACACCCTGCTGGCCAGGGTCGAACAGAGGTAACATTTACCTCTTTCTTCAGTGACTTCCATTAACCACCCTCACCAGTGTAATATCAAAGGGCCAAGGCAGAAAGAAATGTGACTGCCATGAGTCATTCAATCTTGACCTTTGGCATGTTTTGAAAATGTGTTGTGAAATGCTTACAATCAATAATTCCATCACCGACCCGTAGAAAAGCTGGGAGTTGTGCAAGAGGGAAGCAGGGCATTGATGTGGGTCACTTGGGAGACTCCAAATTCCTGCTGAGTGCAGGACTCACAGCAGGCCCCATGGACACAACATCCCCATAAAAGTTTTCAAAAGAATCAAAGAGCAGACCAAAGACAGAAGGGGAGTGAAAGTAGACTCCTTGTTATGCAAGAGATCCATAAAATGGGACGAATAATTATTTGTAGATACTCCCAAGTTAACATGTCTGACACTTTCTGTCAAGGACTAAGACAAATGTTACACCCAGACTGCGGCTAGACATCCCTTCTCTCAGCCCCAGACAGAAGCCCGTGTTACAGGTATTGCAACTGTCCTAGCTAAAGGAGGGGCCTGGTACAAGGAGAAGGAACACAGAATGAGTAGGTGGGAGACCCAGTCCAAGCCCCTGTCTGCCCCTTGATAGGCCTATGACCCTGGGAGTGGTCATATCACATCTCAGTTCTTCTACCATGAGGAGAAGGGATCTGCCCCACAGACCACACATAGCTCAAAGTGATGAGGAATGTGAAAACACTTTGCAGGCTACACAAATATGAGAGAGTTAGTAGAAATGCATCCATCTGATTTTGCAAGCTCAGATGGAGAGAGTCTCCTATTTAAGGAACGACATGGCCCCATGAATGGGGTAGGACTTGTGATTAGAGGCAAAATTAACACTAAAGGTGGCTCTGTGCAGATGACAGAGAACTTCTGACCTCTTAGTTTGTACCAGTCACTGTTAGCTGGTTCTCTGGTACAAAAAATAATAATAATAAAATACATAATCCCTAAGTTGTAGCATTTCCTGATTTCCATGGTATTTCTTGTACCACGGCCAATTTCAAGCTACCGATCTGACATCATTAGCTCAGAAATTGAGGAAAACATGCCCACAACTGGCTCTCACCAGTGGATGTGAGCCAGTTTCAGCATTCCACTGAAATGCTGCTGAAGGCTGAGGTTGGTGTAATGAACTTCAAGACCTTTTTTAATAATGGATCTGGAGCTTTAGCATACTGCCATGGTGTCTGTTCTTTCAATAATTTAGAAAAGGAAACTTATTTTTAGTTTAAATTTTACTTAGCATTTTTATAGCAAATCATAATTGCAAATGTCTTCATGGGTATGGGTGAGCCCTAAAATACAGTTCTATCATCCTTAATAATGTTTCTCATCCACAGTCTTCGCATCTGGTGACACAAGAGATGAGCAACAGGGTGGGACGGAACACAGCATGAAGATGGAGTCAGACACCTGGATCAAGTGTCAGCAATCATACCTTTGCGAACCTGTAGAAGTCACTGGCCTTCTCTGAGTCTCAGTTTCTACATCCACTAAATGGGAAAAGCAAGAGTTTGTGTGCCTCACAGAGCTATTGTGAGACCAAAGGAAATAATGCAAGTGCTAGAGTTTTGAGAACAGCAAAATCTCACTTGGCTTTGACTGGTTATTATTTACTTCCAAAATTGATTACTGGATATTATCATTCATCATACTCATCAGTCCATGCAGTCCTGGCCAAGCCCTGTACAAGGGCTCCGGGCCTTTCTGTGGAATGCAAGTAGGGCTGCACGCAGGCGACATAAGAGAATGGCCTCCAGGGCCTGCGGGGCAGCTTGGCTCCACTGTCCTGGGCCTGGGGGCATTGGAGATGGCTTGTGCCCACAAACCTTCACTGCAAATGGCCCATGGAGGTTAAAAACAAGATAGTTAAAAACAAGATAGAGCCCAAGGGGAATGAGGGGATGGGGTCAGAGAAAGTGAAGGGATTAGTGACATTATATATACAGAACACAGAGATACAGATCACAGGACAGCAAATCCCAGAGGGAAGGGGGGAGAGTCAGTGGGAGGGGCATGCTGTTGAAGTGAGGGCGTTATATAGAGTGGGACACTGGAATCTATGTTAACACAATAAATTTAAAAATTTAATAAAAATTAAAAAAAAACAAGATTAAGCCCAAGCTCTATCAATCTAGAACTACCACAATACCATCGAGGAGCTAGGCACAGGGACCTGCTTGAAATATGTCCCCAGCAAATTTTGAGGCCATCTTGGAGGCCAGGGTCTGTCTGGGGTGAGCTGGAATCTGCATGTTAAACAAGTGCTCCAGTTCATTCAGATGCTCTTGACAAAAACTTGGCCTGATGGGAAACTTGATGGAGTAGAACAAGGAAGGGATTCTTCGTTGATGCTGTGCCAGGTCCTCGATAAAGTCGATACCTATTGAGGGAAAGCCTGGGTGTGCAGGGAAGCACCCTTACAATATGCTTCCCGGGCCAGGCTTCTTCCTCCCTTTAATGTAATACTAGTGCCCCTACTCACCTACACCCACAGAAGATGGTCAAGGTGTATAGATTTGTCTGGTCAAGCAAACAGAAAGTCAGCAACTGAGGCCTTTGTAAACAGCAAAACCATTCACTGTCTGCCACCAGCACTTCCCAAAAGCTAAGAGGACAGAATGATGATTTCAGAAAGGTTTACCAAAGCACTCTCTATCCACCCACCGCTCCAGACTTCTAAAGGGAAAGCTCTGTCCATCCCTATCCCACTAGTCAGCACATCCCACATTTGACATCACCGGGCCATCTACTCACTTGGTCAACAATTCCTTATCAGATTCCAGCTATGTCAGGCACATGTGAAGAGCAGATAGCTAGAATGAGTAAGATTCCATTGTTGTCTCTGAAGAGTTAATATTCTTGGAGGATTCAGAAACTAAGCACCTGTAAGAAGTACCATATTTCCCCAGGTATAAGATGCTCCCATATATAAGATGCACCTTAATTTTGGGTCCCAAAATTTGAAAAAAAAAAGTATTACATAAAGCTATTGAACTCAAGTTTTATTCATCATAAAATTCATACAACTCCTCATCCATGCGGAAAAGCAGGAAATGCAAGTAAAAAAATTTACAACCACTGTATAAAACACACAAAGTTTTAGACCCCAAATTTTTCAAAAAAGGATGCATCTTATACATGAGGAAATACAGTATAACTGAAACATGCCCAGGTAGATACCAGGGTTAACCTAACTGTGGTGGGTATTAAAAGATGACCAAAGCTTTCCAGAATGAGGAACACCAGGTTTTCAAGGGAGAGGGGATTTGTAAGCAGAAGGAATGGCCTGTGCAAAGGATACGTGCATGAGCCATGATGTGTGCTTGTGTGAGAAAATCTGCAAGAGGTGTGGCCGCAGATGAGGCTGGAAATTAAGCAGGTGAAACACATCACTGGTCAAGTCAGCTTAGATTTCACCCTGACGGTGATGGGTAGCCTTTGGAAGGTTTTCAAAGTGATTAGGCTGGTATTTTTCTTTTATAATCAATCAGAGAGGCAGTGTGAAGAACAGGTTGAAATAATATGAAGGCCAGTTAAGAAGCCATTGCAGTAGCACGGGTGAGGGGTGGTGAGGCTTTGACCGAAGGTAGTGGTGATGGATGTAGAGAGGAGAAAAGGGATCTGAACAAAATCAAGGAGACAGAGTCTTCAGAATTGATTGAGTGTGGCTTGTAAGTTAGAGGGGGAGTCATCTAAACCAGCAGTCCCCAACCTTTTTTGGGTCACGGACCGGTTTAATGTCAGAAAATATTTTCACAACCGGCCTTTAGGGTGGGACGGATAAATGTATCACGTGACCGAGACGAGCGTCAAGAATGAGTCTTGGATGTAACAGAGGGAATCTGGTCATTTTTAAAAACTAAAACATCATTCAGACTTAAATATAAATAAAACGGAAATAATGTAAGTTATTTATTCTTTCTCTGAGGACCGGTACCAAATGGCCCATGGACCGGTACCGGACCACGGCCCAGGGGTTGGGGACCACTGCTCTAAACAACCTGAGGTTTTTCTGGCAGCTTGTGTATGGGATGCGTCAACTGAGATAATGAACACAGGAGTATAAAGTCATTTCTGCAGCAAGTTAACAAGTTCAGTTTGGAATAATACTTCAACTTAAAGTGAGTCTAAAATAGGTAGGCGAAGAAATTTAGTCAATAGTTAATATGGGTCTGGAGTTCAAAAAGGGGAATGAGATGGAAATATAAGAAGTTTCCTACAGTAACTATAAAACTCTTGCTAAAGACATATACATTACCTTTGAGGTCACTCAGTATTAAATTCCTTTTTAGAATTAGTGCTAGAAAAAAATCCAAGCAATCAGGATGTTCCCTTCAATCATTTGTAAGTCATCATAGTGACATTTTTGCCCTGCTTGCCAGGAAGTTCAGTTACATTTAACACTCAATTACAATAACTACACTATGCCTTTTAACTAACATTGCTTTCTTGCCATTTTATGCTTTAATTGTTCATTTACAATTTCATACCCGCAGTGTATTTCACATATTGTAAGCTGCTGCTGCTTCTCTTTGGAAATAATAGGTCTATGTTTTCACTTGACATTATTAACTTAAGGTCAGGCCCTATCCATTTAATCATTTTTAGGCTCCTGAATAAGAGTTTTTTCTTTACAATCTATGAGAGTAACTATTGTTCTTCAGGTACAAAAGAGAAAACAAAACAAAAAATCCCTCTTTGGAAAGGGAATTGATCCTCAGGAACCAGTAAAAGCCAAGGGGCCCCGAAGTTTACATATTGTTATAGAAAACTAGAGCCATTGACTCAAAAAGAGCATCCAAGAGTTACAGAGAACACCACCTGAGTGGACTCGCTCCAGCCCAGCCCCTTCGTACTTCGCAACCTAGGGGAACTCCTCACTCCCAAGATGAAGGGCCCCAACATAAATAGCATCAGAGAGAATTTCATTCAGGTTATTAAGAAATGCCGTTAACCTCTGATGGAAGAGAATATGTCAGAATAAAAGCATAATTTTGGAAGCCCTTCCATCACTGTCTAACTCGATGCTGCCGGAGCTCCAACACACAGGTCGGGCAGAAACCCCGGTTACCCACACAGGGCACCTCTGTGCTCTCGCATCATGTTTCTGGGAGACACTTTTAGAAAAGAACACGGGGCTGGGCTTCCTTCCCTCCACTTACACCATTCATAGCTGAGAAAATGTAATAAACAGAGTAAGAATGATGCTGTCTGATTTTCACCAGCACTTTCCATTTCCAGAGCGCTCTTACTTGGAGGGTCCATTCTAATGCGTGGCCCTCACAAGCAACCTCTGAGGAAAGCTGGGGGCAATTTATCATCTCCATGTCATAGGTTCAGAAACTGAGTCTCAGGGAGACGTGCTAATAAGTTGTGCTCTGTCTGAGCAGGATTGGTAGGATTAAAGGGAGGGCACTAAGACCCTGTGCTCTGGGATGCCCTTGCCCCCCCCCACACACACACACATACACACACACACACACACACATACACACACACACATACACACACACACATACACACACACACACATACACACACACACACATACACACACACACATACACACACACACATACACACACACACATACACACACACACATACACACACTGTGCCCTGAAGCTTGGACTCCTCTAAGCTTTCAGAGGGAGGCCATGCTTCAGGCTTCAACAACTCACTTACTGGCATAGTGAGGTGCTAATGATAGAAACCACCATATGGACAGTTCTAACTAATCTGACTTCCCTCTTTACTAATGAATGTGACCACTTGGTCCCACAAAATGAGTAGTGAGTTAGTACCTCATCTTTCCTTAGAGAAGTCACCTGTCTCTGGTTTCACCAGATAATAAGCCTCAGAGCAGCCAGTCTGTAAAGCAAAATCTAAACCATTTTAAAAGGCATCAATGACATTTAGAATAGTGAAGAATAAATAGGTCTCACTCGGCTCAGAAAGAGCTTAGCCATGTGGCCTTATGCAAGTCATTCACCTCTCCGAGTCTTAGTTCAATCTGCAAAACGGGTCATCAGCGATAACCTCTGCTGTGCTTCACCTCACAGGCTGGTTAAGAAGATCACGGTTGTGCATTGCTAGTATCTTGTACGTGTGGTCTCAGAATATGAGGGATGCCTAATTCTATCCAGGTGGGGAATCCCGAACTTGTAACTCAAGGGGCAGAGATGTAGCAGAGGAAAAGCATGGGTCTAGCAGGGCAGGTCCCCACATCAGTGAGGCGAGAGACGCTGGGCGATGCACACAGTTACACCAGGACCCCTCCTATACACATCCAGGCTGGCGAAAGGCATCAAAAAATAGGAATTACTTTCAAAGAATCAATTAGTTCACCAGTTCTATTCTCCAGGGAAAATAAAATTTATACAGTTCTTATAATCAATGAATTCTATAAGCCTCTTGAAAGTTTAGTCAGAGAATTTGCAAACTGCTAAATAATACATATTTCTTAAACGGTGACAGACTAGAGGTGGGAAGGAAACACTGGGTCCTTTAGTACATGTAAATGAAAACATCGCCCTAGTCTTTAAGAAGTTATGAGGAACTTGCAGCTTTTTACTAGGAGACCATAATTTAAAAATCATAGACAATAGGGTAAGCCAGGAAAACTCTTAAAGGACATTTTTTCTCATGCAGCCTTCCACAACCCACTTTATAGAGAAGGAAACTGAAAATTTAGAGACATGACTTGCTTTTAGTCATTCCACGAGGTAGAAGTAGATAAAAGCGTGAGCTGTAGTCATCGTGCATTTAATTCAGCACAAATTTGCTGAGCACCTACTAAACTCTTGCTGGGGAAACAAAAGTGAATCAATCAGGGACTCCATCTTCAAGAAATGCAGAGTCCCTTAGTGAAGATAAACATGTAAGCAGATGGTTCTAGTATAATGCGGTATGTTAACAATGATACAAAGTGCTATAGAGACTCACAGAATTCAGAGCAGTTAGTTCTGTCTGGGCTGGACTCTTAGTGTATTGAGCCAGACAGAGTGGAAAAGCATTCCAGACAAAGGGAACAGAGTGAGCTAAAGTAAGGGAACGTGCGCTGGAGCCACACACACACACAGTTTGAAATGGCTGAAGGGGTAGAGAAAGTGCTTGAGAACTCAGCTGCCATTCCCAACCTCATTTGGCATGCTTCCTGGGGCTGTGGCCTGTGTCCACTTAATGGGCCAGTACAACACCTGTTCAAGGGCTGATGCACTGTGGGGTTTAATGAATTCCCTTTGAAGAGGAGAAGATCGTGAGGGAGAAAAGACTTTACCTTTCAAGTGAGTCAACTGAAACGGAAGGTGTGACCTGGCTCCTCAGGCCCAGTTTTGGGTGGTCAACCAGACACCCAAGGTCACCTCCCCTGGAGCCACTGGGTTCCACTTGGGAACATCAAGGTTTGTTTTGGGGTTTTTTTCAGCACGAAGTTTCTAAGCCATGACACTTCTGATTCACCCTTTTCCTTTGTAGTTTTACCAGCATAATTGATCCCAGAGCTCGGTTTCTGCCGTACCTGTTGGTTTCCTAGGGCGTAACGGTAGGCTCAGGCTCCTGAGAGCATCGGTGCGGCCACCCTCTGGGGGACAACGTGCAAGGAAATGGAAGAGGTAGACATAAATAGTCCTGAGTTGTGCATCATCCTTCTGGGTGCTTCCTGTCCTGAGCTGAGCTTTTCTCTTGGGGTTAGCTGAGGACTGAGAGATAAACAAAGCTTTAAAGTGACTTCTCCCATTGGGAACCTAAAAGCATTTCCAAGGCATCGTTTTTTCCTACCTTCTGATGAATGGTCCCCACCTTCCCATCATCGCACCCTGTGAAGACTCTCTAAGGCATGTGTAAGGAGAGGCGGGACCCCTTGAGTATGAACTTGCTCCCAGGAGTCCTCCCGCCTATGTTATATCTACACAATGTCAAAACAGCTGAGCAAGTAATGCCAGGATCATCGTGGGGGGGGGGACCAGTCACCCCGATGTTCAGTGCTGAGCAGCCCAAACAACCCTTAGCAACTGAGGTTTTTTTCCCACTTACACCTGGCATTTTTGCTTTCGCCACACAATTGTATTAGCAAATGAGATCCTTGAGTAAGCAAAATAAGTCTTTCTCAGATTCTCTTGTAAAAACACATTCCTTAACCTACTACAGATGGAGTCAAGGGACATTTATTCACATCTGCTTTTCAAAATCCACCTCCAAGCCCTTTTCATCATGTAGTTTCTGTAATCTGAAAATCAAGTGTGTGCAAAAGCAGGCAGTCAGTGGCTTGCAAGTGAACAAGAACAAGGCAATGGATCAAGTTAAAAGCAAGTCACAGAGGCATTTACAGGTTATGCAACTAACAAAGGATTAATGTCCAGATTATGGGAGTGGAGGTGGGGTGCAGTGGGGAATCCTACCCCTCCAGAAGAAAAAACAAGCAATAGAAATAAATTGGCAAACTATTCAATATATGAGTATGTCAATCGCAGAAAAAGAAATGACCCTTAGCATATGGAAAGATGCTCAACTTCACTGATAATCAAAGAGATGCAAATTTTAAAATTAAGAGATGCCACTTCACACCTATTAGATTGGCCAAAAATTTTAAAGTCTGATAATATGAAGTATCTATGTGAAGATTTATGAGAGCAACAGCAAAACAGAAACACACTGAGGATAGTACTGCAAATGGGTTCAACCTCTTTGGAGAGAGATTTGGCAATATCTACTAAACTTTAGGCTACACATACCTTATATTGTGGCAATTCCCCTCACAGGTAGACAGTTGAGAGAAATCTTTACATATGTACATGAAGAGTTTTATCCAAGGATATTCAAAGCATCATTGTCTATAAGAGGGAAAGAAATATAAAAGACCTGTAGTGGAGAAATGCAACCCCTTCATTAAAAAGGATATGACACAGAAGTTAAAGTGAATAAACTAAAACTAATCTACTAATATCATTACATATAAAATAATAATATTGATAAAAAAAACAATTGCAGAATAAATTGGTTTGTATCTTTCATACAAATCAAATTTTAGAAACATGAAACAACAGCATATATTGTATAGGTTTGGACACATGTTTATATACAAAATATGGACAGGATAGAGGCATACCATCTTTGGGGTGGCAGTTGTTCTGGGGAAAAAAGAAAAGGGTTAGGTAGAGGGAAGCCACATTTTGGTAATGTTTCTTTCTTTAAAAAGCTGAAGCAAGTATAAGGAAATGTTAACATTCTTAAAATTCAGGGTGGTAGGAATATGAATCTAAAGGTCAGGATAAGTTAGGTTTTGCTACAGTAACAAACACCTTGAATCTCAGTGACTTCCAATAACAAAGGTTTATCATACATGATGAGTCAGCAGAGGAACTCTGCTTCTTGTTGTCACTCAGAGACCACGGCTGAGGGAGCAGCCACCACCTCCATGCTGTTGGCAGTATCAGAGGGAAAGAAAGAAGAATTACATGTTCCAGCCTAGAAATGACATAAGTCACCTCCTCTCACAGCTAATTGGCCAGACTAGTTATGTGGCCCTACCCTGCTCAAGGGCCTACAAGTACAATATTACAAGTCCAGAAATGAAAAGAATTGGAAATATTTAGCTACAGCACTAATAGCAAGAAGTTGAACACAACAGGTGTTTGTCATAGTCCTCACCATCTTTTTTGCATGTTTGAATTATGTTTCATTATTTATTAGATAGAAAAGAAAATGAACCTCACTTACTAATACAAGTGTGTGGTTTGGGAATCAGGTGGCTTGGACTTCTGTCTGAGGAACAGAAGGTGAAAAGACAAGATGGATACACTGAAGTGGTTAGCCCTCAAGTCTGTTCCAGTACCCATCACCATGGTTGTCATGCCCCCATTGATGCTGAAATGATCCCTTCTTTAGAACCAGACCTCCATGTAATTGACTCCGAGCTGGTTGAACTTTCTGGCTTTTGTTTCTTTCCAGACGCTGAGTAGGCAATAGGAAGCTTGGTTCAAATAGAAGTGGTGTATAGAGCATGGATGAGACTGAACCAAGTCCCAGGTCTGCCATCACACTTCCTGTCACTGTGGGCAGGTTAGCGTACTTCAAGGTTCTATTTTCCTCACCTGTAAAATGGGCATAATAACATGTGTACTCTGAATAGTTGTGATAAACAAATGAAGTATGTAAAGTACTTTGTAACTGTAACATGCTGTACAGACGTCCATTATTCTTAATGACCTAAATTTTGCCACAAGGGAAGCCCCAGACCAAATTTACATTTCTAGCCAACAGTGACTCGTACTACTTCCCTCACCAGAGCCACCTGGTTGACAAAGTAGGCCCAGGCATCATCCTGTGGTCCAGAAGAATGTATTGATTTCCTCTTGTGAAAGTGAGTCTGGAAGCTGAGGTTGAGTATCATAGCAGATTCTCAGGAGTATGGCCAAAATGGATGGGACACTGTGGGCCCCAACTGAAATCTAGGTTCCTGGGACTTATATTTGAGCCAGATGAGTATAGAAGAGAGAGAACAGCTTTTTTCAGTCCTCTTATCTTCCAAATGAAGAAACGGAGGCCAGGAAAGGCAAAAAGGATGGGTCTTCTCCAACAGCCAGAGAGGGAATGAGGAGACCTAGCATTTACCCTGGGGTCCTCTATTCATTCAGCGTAACCAGGACAAGTCCTTTACCACCAAATACCTGTTTCCTCCTGTGCAAAATGAGGGACTTGTACCTGGTTATTTCTAGTGCTTGATATTTTAAGAACACCCCATGCTATCAAGTATAAAATGCAGTAGGACCCTGCTAAAGGTGGATTTTCTGGTCCAGCTCATTGACTTTGCAGATTTGACTCTCACGGGCATCTTCTTGTCTCCCACACATCCTGACTGCCACCTGTTTGCCTTCCTCTCTATCTTGCCAAAAGACCATTTTAAGGTCCTGTCTGTTTCTTGTAAGTCCTTGGTGCTCTAATGCTCTTGGCTCTTTACTGACCTAACAACTATCCATACTTGCCATTATTACCCACTCTCAGGATAGGGTGGAAGAGAACACAGGGCATAACTCAGGGGACAGCTCACGGGCTGCTGCGTGTGGCCTCACAAGTCACTAACAGAGGGTGCTTTTCATGGCAATGTTGCTGCTCAAATACTTCCCCCGAGATCACAGGAAGTTGCACAGCCAGATGTGAGGGTAAGCCTGACCCACCGGCCCCAGGTGCATCCTGCTGGGGGGGAACTAGAATCCACAGGAGTGTCTCTCACACCACACTACCTGGGGCCCTTGCCCCTGAGGCTGTCACAGACACCACCCTTTAGTTACTAAACCATTCTGCCAACAATCGCCAGGAGCAGAGGAAAGCCTGATATCGGTAGTAATAACAGGTGGCCGTTTCACATGCAAGGCACTTCACCTGCCTGGCCAGTCTCAGTCTGCAGAGCACTTTCATAACCATTAGCTCATTTGATTTTTATGAAGAACTAAGAGTTAGCCAGTGAAAGGATTATTCTCTCATGTTCTAGATGAGGAAATTCAATGTGAGACGCAGAAAGGTTGAAGGACTTACAGTCAGATCTTCTGATTCTAATTCTGGTTCTTTCTCCACAGTACAATTAAAGTATTATAATCTTATAATAAAATTATATTAATGATCAAGCCAGAGGGACAGTATTGAAATCATTTCCAAATATAAAAACCCTCATCAGCTCACTTCTGCCATTCAATAAACAGTTTAGGAGGAGAAACAATTTCTGAAACCAAAACAATATTTACATTGTGGTTTGTGTTGTATCTGGTTTCTAGAATCCGGGTCTTTAACATCTTCCTGTCCCTTGTCCACTTTCACCCTCTAACTTGAATTTTTTTTTTTATTTGAGTCAGGAAAGGAAGACATAAGGCGAACACTCACACAGACTCCACTTTCTGTACTAGTCATGCCAAATTCCTCAAAGTTTGGCTCAAAAGTTACCTCTCCCAATAAGCCCAGCCAGATCTTCCCACCAAAGAGTGATCTTTCCTTCTTCTAAACTCCAGTGCCCTAGGCTCTGCACTTTCTCTCTTGGATTATAATATTTATGAGCATGACTTACTTTCTTCTCTAAATTAGAAGCCCATCAAGCTCAAGGTCTAAGTCTGATTCATTTCTATATTTCCCAAAGCCACGCAATACTTTGCAAAGTTCTACCACAAACTGGTTTCTCAATACATTTGTCTTTAATGTTTCTTTCTGTCTCTAATTGAGTTATCCAGAGAGTAAGAAATTCAGATTATTGTTTTTGTTATTTTAGACAACCATTGCCAGTTAGGATTATGATCTTGACTTGGAAATGTTTAGCAAAAATACTCAGCAACCGTTATCAAGCATATTCACAGACTCCCTCCACACACACATACGTGAACACATACTTTGTTCTTTTCATTTGCTATTCACTGGTAGAAGAGCAATTGGCCAGAATTTATTAAGAAAAGAGGGGAAAAGACTGCTATACATATGATGTGCCAATTCCAGACTAATTTAGAATTTTACCAAAGAGAGAGAACTTGGTCCTATTACAAAATGAATCATAGAACCCAGATCCCAAAGTCTTTTATCAGGACCTGCATTTGGGACAAGCAAAGGTCCCCTGGCTTTTGTTCAGTTGCTTAATGGAGAAGACTCCAAAGACAGAACACCACTGGTGTTCTTCCAATTTTAGAGTCATCTGATTAGAATTACAGTAAATGCATAGCTCAGTTTGCATTGTCCTGAGGTGAACCACAGAAAAAGCTGCTCTAGTTGGAGCATCTGAGGGTACTGAACTCTGAAAGTTCCGCTGCTTCATCACAGTGGGGCACATGTGCAAGGGTTAACCTGGAAAAGGAACAGGTACAGGGTAGGACACTTCATTTCAGAGGACACTAGAGCTCTGGAGGTTAGAGTTAGATGTATAACTAGATTAATGTCTAGAAGAAAACCTCAAAGAGCACACACCCTGGACATTAAGCCAACCTAGACCATTGGGGGGAAAATAACACTTATCTTTGAGGATAATTTTGGAATTAATTATTCTAGTTTATTTCCAGCATGTCAGCCTTGAGTTTTAGAGGTGGTCTACAAAGTACAGGTTTTTAATAATGGGGTAGTGTTTTGGTCCATGAATCTATGGTTTTCTGGCTCTATCTGGCTATAGAAGAACTAGGCAGGAACTCCACAGAACAATCACCAACCCATCTCCCCCTTCTACCTGTTCCACTCACAAGCAAGGTTGGGGAATAGTTTGTGTATTGAACCGAACCTGACTGTTGTGCTATTGTTGTTTCTAACTTAGCTACGAGACTGTTAAGCGTTACTGCCCCAATTCAGCCTGGGAGGGAGGGCAGGGGTGAGCACCACACTTTGAGGCCACCAAGTCACAGTGCTATGGGATGAAACTCTGCTCTACTGGACCACGAAATGGGGTTTCAAAGGGACAGGGAATGGCAGACCCGCAAGCTGTGACTAAAACTATCTCACCAGAGTGGCAGCCCTCATCATGAAGCAAGAAGAGGCACCCCCACGTGACAGGCATCTGTCCAAGTCCTCCTCAGAGCCAGGCCAAGTCACAGGCAGGAGGACATTTTGGAGATTAGCCATGGAACCTCTTTTTCCTAAACTACAAAATTGGATTAATATGTGCCAAATGAGAGACCTACCTAATGACACATTACCTTTTTGAAGGTGAGGCTGGGTTCTAGTGTGGAAACTTACTAACTGGGTGAACCTCTGAGCCTCTCACTTCTCTCATCCATGCTTACACACTGCACAAGGTGATCATGAGTATCCAAAGATATGAGTAGGGAATTGCCCTGATCCAGTTGGAAGATGAAGAGTACTTTCTTATTTTCTAAAAGTCCTTAGTATAGGGGACATGAAAAAGCTCCACAACATACAGATGGCCAATAGACAGATGAAAAAATGTTCAACATCAAAAAAAAAAAAAAAAAAATGTTCAACATCACTAATCATTAGAGAAATGCAAATTAAAACCACAATGAGATACCACCTCACACCAGTCAGAATGGTGCTCATCAACAGAACAACACAGGATAAGTGCTGGTGAGGACGTGGAGAAAAGGGAACCCTCCTGCACTGCTGGTGGGAATGCAGACAGGTGCAGCCACTGTGGAAAACAGTATGGAGATTCCTCAAAAAACTAAAAGTGAAACTGCCTTTTGACCCAGCCATCCCACTTTTAGGAATATATCCCAAGAATACCATATCACTGATTCAAAAGAAGAAATGCACCCCCATGTTTATGGCAGCATTGTTCACAATAGCAAAGATCTGGAAACAGCCCAAGTGTCCGTCAGTGGATGAGTGCATTAAAAAGCAGTGGTAGAGCCTGACCTGTGGTGGCACAGTGGGATAAAGCGTCGACCTGGAACACTGAGGTCGCCGGTTAGAAACCTTGGGCTTGCCTGGTCAAGGCACATATGGGAGTTGATGCTTCCTGCTCCTTCCCCTTCTCTCTCTCTGTCTCTCTCTCTCTCACTCCTTTCTCTCTAAAAAAAAATCAATAAATAATAAAAAATTTAAAAAAGCAGTGGTACAGATATACAATGGAATACTATGGGACCATGAAAAAGAAAATTTTACCTTTTGCGACAGCATGGATGGATCTGAAAACTATTATGTTAAGTGAAATAAGCAAGGCAGAGAAAAAAAATATATGACCTCACTCATTTGAGGAATCCAGTAAACAATGTGAACTGAGAATGGAATTGAGACAGAGGAGAGATCAAAGGGACCAGAGGAAAAGAGGACAGAGGGAAAGGGATGATAGTATGGGATAAACCTGAAGAGAAGGGGGAGGGCGCTGTGGGGGGGGCAAGGGAGAGGCGAGGGGGGTTTGGGGGAGGGGGGATGCATTCAGGGTGACACTAGAATCTATGTAAACACAATGAATTTAAATCAATAAAAAAATAAAAATAAATAAAAAATAAAAGGGAAACATCAAGAATTACCAACCATTTTATAAAGTTACCAAAATTCAAAACTTCAAAAAAAATTTTTTAAATAAAAAATAAAAAAGAAAGAAAAAGAAAAAGCTCCACAATTATAGACTCTCTTATAATATTAAGGCTTTTGCCACTTTCTTTTCCTGGTCTGCACCTTCCCCACAAATCAAAGGTGTACCCAAATTAGGAGACACATAGAAAGCAAATAATAAAACATTAATTTAGGTATGGATGTATATATGTGTAAACATACATAGTTCTATGTGAGTTTTTGTAAGTTACCAAGTTTAACAATCAAACTGTTAACTTTCAGAGAAGTTCATTTTTAGGAGCCAGGAAGAAGAGCACTGGACAGTGGGGTGAAGGGAAAAGCTGTCATTCTTGGTTGTCTGGAGCAAACCAATGTGCCTATATCCTAGCCATCCCTGATCATGACATATGTTACCTTCCCTTGGTTGGCCCTGTCTGGTCACTGCACTGACTGTATTATAATTCAAACTTCATTTGGCATCATTTTAGACTCACTGGGCCCTCCCTCATCATTAGAATATCTTGAAATTACGTAGAAGCCACCCATGCAATGCAAGTATGAAGGTGTTGTGGAGAAAACCTATTCAGAGCTTGGGATTAGGTGATCAGACAAGCATCAAGAAAGAGAGAGGGCCCATCCAGACAGCAGGCACAGGGAAACGGTGATCCAAAACCAGGTGAGACACCACCCAGCACCTTCCTTTTAGAAATACAGCATGTCAGGGGCTGTAAAGACTCTGAAATCTTGTACCAACCACCTGTTTTGAAGACGGGGCAATAAGGCCTCAGCTTGGGAAAGTGACTGTTTCCAGAGTCACACAGCCAATATGCGGCAGAACTAAGGCTAAAGGCCAAATGCCCACTGGCATTCTGAGGACAGTCGCTGTCCTTCAAGCCCTCAGGAAGAGGGCCCTATTGAATAACACGCACACATTGTCTAATCGGTCTCTGACGGCTGCAGAGTCTAAGCATTCTTTGGCTCTTGTACAACAAACCAGAAAACTCAGCCAGGGCTTCAGCTCTTAGAGAGTGGCAGTTCAGTGCTGTTAAAATCTGGATTCTACTCCCAGCTCAGACACAAATTCCAAGTCTCATGTGTTCTGGCTTCAGACTGGGGCCCCTTTGCAGTCCCGGAGGAAAAGGGGTGCTAGTAAAGAAAGGAAGTAAAAGCACTTTCTCTTTCCAGGGGCATCCTGAGAAGCACAGGGCTGGTCTCAGCACCTTCTCCAAGCCCTCTTCTTCATTCACAGACCAATGGATACGGATGTGAAAACCACACCTGTCTACTAGAGCCCCACCAGGGTAACTCCTGGGCTGTGTGTGCATGTGTGTTTAATTAACACTCTGAAGGTCTTTTTGGACTTTTTGTACATCAACTCCAAACTGTTCGTCCTTGAGTGAATGTCCATAAACAACATGTATTTTGTCACTTCTTATTAGTGTATCAGTATTCTGAAAAGTACATATGCGTATTCTATTTCACTCTACAAGATGAAGACACAGAGCCACAAAGGTCTTGATACCACAGAGCAAATCACAGGAGTGGAAGTCACTGAAAGAGCCAAGACCAGGACTCAGCTGCTATTGCCCAGGATGGCACAAGGACATGGTGTCAGGAATCCCATCAAGGTGCCACCAGCTTCCTGACTGTCCTGCATTATTTTGCTAGAATGCTTGTTATATCATCTGTCTCCTCTTTCTTAATGCCATCCTTCTGGGATAATATTTCTTGCCCCATCTCTACCACTCCCTCAAGACAAACACACACACACACACACACACACACACACGCACGTGTGCTCATAATCTAATTACTCCTATTCATTTTTTCAGATTCAGCTTAAGTGTTATTTCTTCAAAGAACACCACCACTCCCAAAACATACCCCCCTATTTCATGGTCACTCACAAAATCTCCCTCCCCCTATTTTCAACACTTTCCAAATTTGTAAACAACTATTGAATTGTTACAATTTGACATGCATCTTTAACCTTCTTGATGGCAGGGACTGTGCCTGCTTTTTACTTTCCATTGTACCCCAAACCCCTGACTTAGCATCTGGTACCAGGGAAGCAGTAAAGGGAGTAACTGCAATAAAGAGCTGATAGGTCAACAGAAGAATACACAGAGCCTCAAATCTTTCATTAGCCAGTCTTTAAAAGCTTGTCTCTGCAACCCAACAATTACCCACCATCTGCCAACCTGTGCTGCTCTCCCTTACCCCTGACATTCCGCATTTCCTCAGTGCCCGGTGCTTACAGTTCCCATAGCCCTGGCTTCCCTTCCCCAGATTCTTTGTCTATGAAAGCCTCAACCCTCAATGTCAGTCTGAAAGTAACTGAAAAATCTTCCTTGAACTCTTTATATAGAGTATGAAATAGTCCCTGCCTCTGTGTTTCCCCCATGACGTGTGGTCAGTATTATCACATGCCAGGACTGAGACCTTGGGTCATCCCTCTCCATAGCCTGTGGGCAGACTCAGCTCACAAGTGGTGCTCAGGTAATACAGAGTGGATAAATCAAAGGACCAATGGCTTCCAACATAAGATGCTGAGCATTTTCAGAGCAGGACCCCTCTATAACTACTTCTGGTGTGGTGTTCCGCATATAGCAGGTACTCAATCATGAGTTGATGGAATGCCATATTCCCCTAGGCATGAGGTAGGGAGGCAGAGCAGGGTAGTGGAAATAGGGTGAGCTTTGAAATCATTCAGACATATCTACTATGCGACCTTGGGTAAACTGGCTTAACCTCACAAGCCTCGGGTTCCCTGCCTGACAGTAGTGCCACTGCCCTCAGGCAATTGCGATGAGGAGTGAATGTCACACACCTGACATTTGCCTGGCGCTCAAGAGCTGCTCTATCCATGTCAGTTCCTTCTCTCCCCCTCTTTTCCAGGAGTCACAGGGGCTGGCTCACCTACCTCCTCTACCTCCTGGGACGCAAACAATGGTCAGGGAATTGGAACCCAGAGTCTGGGACCCTTCCCCTTATTTCCATCTGATTAGCAAATGGCAATACCTATGCCCCGTGGCTCCTGCCCAAAACCTTTCCATTCTGGTGAAAAGGAGGTGACAAGAATAGGCTCAAAAGATGACTCAGCTCCAGTGACTAAGGTGAGGAGGTGGTGGTGGGAGGGGCACGGGGGCTGGAGAGGAAATGAGTGAACACTACAGCTGATAGATATAGCATGGCTCCAAGATAAAGGGATTTGGTTCCTGGCCCTGACACCTTGCAGACCAGCAGGGGAGGGGCCTGAGTGCTCTCCCATGATCCTCTCCACCTTGTTTCACAAGGAACTCCCTGACAGCTCAGGGGCCCCTCTAAGAGTTATTGTTCTGCAGGCTTTCAGCCCAAGTACTGAAATACATGTACATAATACTTTGGATGAACTTGTTTCAAAAAATGCCTATATCACAGAAATCAGTGTGCATGAGTTCCACTCCTGACAGCCACCTGATTTCCAACCATAGCCTCTCTCCTGAACCCCAGATTGTCTCCTCTACCCACACGACCACTGTAGTATCCCCCAAAATTGCACGTGCAACAAGTTTAACACTGAACACAATGCCCACCCCACCTGCTTCCTCCAACTCCTGCTTTGGTTACATGTACTACCATCTACCTAATCACTCAGCCTAGGCCCTGAGACATCTGGGTCCCTGCTTCGCCTGTAGTCCCCATCACTGCAATAGCCACGGCAATTCCAGTTCCTGAACTTCTCACATCTGTTTTCTGCCCTCCTTCCGCGCTGCAACTGACTTGGCCCAGGCCTCATCATCATTCACTATGACTTTCAAGCATCATCTAACAGGTCTCCCTGCCTTCAATCTCTCCAGTCCATTTTCCAGACTGTTGGCAGAATGATGTTCCGACCTCATTTCTAGTCTTGTTACCACCTTGCTTAATATCCTTCAGTGCTTTCCCAGGTCCTTCAGGAACTAGTCAGACCCCTTCATCATCCAGCACCTCCTGACCTTCCGTTTTCATCTGCTAACCCTACCCACAAACAAACACCTACAGAGACACACCTTAGATTCCAGCCAGCCTCCCTTTCCCACTCTGAGTCTGCGGACATCCTGCTCCTTCGCACAGGTAAGCACTTCTCAGACTTTGGCAAATTGTTTATCTTCCCAGATTCAATTCAGAGATCATCTCTGATCTGTGCCCCTCTCAGCTGCCTAGAAATGAGTTGGTAGCTCCTTCTCTGAGTTCTCTCAAAACACAGTCACTTTTATTAAGTACCTGTTGGCATTGTGTCTTCTTGTTTATAGATGTCTCTCTTCACTAAACTGAGAAACCTTAAAGGCAAGTTTTTCCACAAAAAACAAATGTGTTTTAAATACATAAACTGTAAAAGATAGGTATGAAGTAATAAATAACCACTTTTCCCCTCTGATCCTCAGTGGTTTCATCCATAAATAGGTGTTTGATCCAGGTATATTACAACTCTACCAGCCTCAGACTTCATACTCATACTCAGATTCACAGCTCATACTCTTGGCCCACTCATTAGTAGGAGATATTGCTGAGTTATTTTTCTCAAGGAAGGAGTTATATAGTGGGCTCAACCACACTGCAAAATGGCTGGTCTCAACAGCTTTGATTAAAGTCATTGAACTACTCAAAGACAGTGTTCTACATAGGGATCCAGAAACCCAGGACCCACACCATGGCAGGCCAGACTTTGGCCATGTCCCCAGCACAGTCATAAATATTGTCCTCCCACGTGGGTACTTATTTGTAAGCACTCATACAAGACATTGTCATAGTCCTCAGTCAGGCACAGAGGGTGACACATCTGTGCAAAGGAAGCCACCCACAGAGTCTCACCTCCCCCATGTCACTGTCTCCATGAGCTCTGAACCTCCCAGTACCACCCACATACTCACACACCCACAGAGCGTTGGGCTGTCTGTCTGAAAACCTGCAGTTTCATGCTGCAGACCATAGCACCTTTGGGCAGGGGAGACAGGTGCACCTGTATTCTGACGGCTGTCCTCCTCTGACCTCCTTCACCATCCTGCCCCTCACTGTACAAGCAGACCTGAATTCACCTTCCATCTCTCTTGGGGAAAATCATTTGATCTCCCTAGACTCAGTTTTTTCATCTACTAAATGGGACTAGTGGTCCTGCTTACCTTCCACACGTAGGTATAACCAAGACGCAGTGTACTAATAGTGCACACGACTGTGCCTCGCAAACACAAGTACAATGCACGTGTGTAGGGCTCATAGAAGTGATAACATTGGTAGACACTAGATTCTGCTTCTAAGGAAAAGAGATAGAATATCTTTTTAAATACATGTTTAAATATGGAGGGACAATTTAAATTCTTATATTTATTGAGTAAATACTATGGGCCAGACACAGTGCAAGAGATTGTCACCAACATTAACCACAACTATACCATAGCTAAATGCAATAATGCTGTAGGTTAACATACATATATCTGAAATTATGTTTCATTTTTTGAGGGTTTAATATATATGCATATTCATGCATTTTACTTAGTATATGAAAATAGAAACAATATCTGCATATGTGCAGGCATGTGCAGGTGTGTGTGTATGTTTCTGAGAAAGAATACTTGTCTAGGAATCAGGAATAAAGTGTAAAGAAAAAAAGCATGAGTCTTGTAATAAGATACACATATGTAGGTTCGAATCCTGACTATGACTTACTAGCTTTTTGACTTGGGACAAGTTTTAAATTCACCGAAGCTTTAATTTCCCCTCAATAAAAATGGAAATAATAAAAACTCCTTTCTAGGTCTGTTATGAAAGTTAAGTAAAATTACACACACAAACTATTGAAGTCTCTGGCACAGAGAGGGCTCAGTCGACGTCACAGCCTCCGTTCTGTTCTCTAACTGATCCACCAATGCGCTGTGGAACCAAGGGCAAGTCACCGAGCCCCCTGCACACATTTCTCATCTAGAGAATGAAAGGGAAGAACCTGATCATCCTGCGGATTCCTTCCAGCCTCAAAATGCTGGAGACACATATCGAATATCTATTTTATGTATGTACGTGCATTTAAATAGTAAGCATGGCCGCAGGGAAGCCCCTTTAGCCTGGTGTTTGTTCCATTTCCAAAGCGTTTCCTTTTCCTGAATGTGCCATTTGCTGACTCTCATATTTTCAATACAGGACCCATTGATGGCTATGAAAAGGATTGTCCAGTGCAGCTGCGGGTCCACTTGAGCCCTCCAAGCGAGCGCTCTCAAACCCACTCTGTCTCTGAGCTCTGTGTTCAGAGCCTGTTGTGGCAGCGATGTCTGGAATCCTTAACACCTGCACGTCAGCTTCCTGGGCATTCCCACTCCCCTCCCCCAGCCCTCACCCACGTCTCCCATTTGTATCCACCATGCAGCTGCTGGAGCCCTACAGGGGGGAGCTCCACGGACAGGACATCTCCTTGTTCAGCCGCCCGCCCCTGAGTCCGACCCAATGTGAAGCGCCTCTGTGCTGGCTCTTTTGTTCTCATCATTATGTTTAAATGAGACTCATCTGCAGGGGAATTTTTTAAATAAAATAAAACAAAACCATCACAAAAGACCAAAGCAGATGACATCTGTTCTTTTGATGAAAGCTTTTTTTTCTTTTTTTGTCCTGAATTAGACTAAAAAAAAGAAGAAGAAAGAAAAATGAAAGAGTTGGGCTCGACCTCATTTGTACCATTCCTCCTCCCAAAACCAAATAAAGTTAGAGTATGCCAGCAGCCGCGTGGGGAATGGACTACAAGAAGAGAGGGCAAGGAGGGAAAAAAGAAAAGAACCCTCCCCACTTCTCCAGCAGTTTTGGCATCACCTCAACACCAGGAGTACACAGACAGCGTTACTTCAGGTGCCACTTATTTTAAAAGAATATTTAAATTTATATTCTCTGTGCTCATTTCATGAGCAAAATACAGGGATGGTAACAAGTAGGTTTACAGTTGTTATATGAAAAATAATAAATAATTAATAAATAATAATAATACAAGAATAAACTCTGTTTCATATATTCACACTGTAAACTCAGTTTTGCCCACCCCTGTATTCAATTCCTTAGTCACTCTCCCAACCTTCTCTGGGAACCTCTGAGTATCTGATACCACAGGTGCGTCTGATGCAGGTGGCACCTGGAATAGAATTTGAGAAACAATGATCGACATGTAGATAACCCCTAAATCTTGCTCTCCATCTTAGCTCTTCTCTACAAGCTGAATCCCCCAATGTGGCTCACACATAGAACTCACCCTTTCTCCACCAACACCTGCTACTTGCTCTGAGTTACCTCCTCACAGAACCTCACTCAGAGCCGATTTCCTGGATATCATCCTTGACATCTCCTTTCCCCTCGAGCTCCCCACATCCAGCCCATTGCCAAGTTCTGTGAATGTTCCCACTGAACATCTCTTGACCCTTCCTCTTCTCTTCTTCTCCATCATCAGTACCTGAGTCCAGGCCACCATCAGCTCTCACCAAACATACGTCTAGACATTCCCCACCCAGTAGCCACATTGCTGGTTATGGTCACTTTTTGAGCAAAACACTTTGTGATTTTAGAATGAAGTCTAAATCCTTTAGCTTGCCTTCCCAGAATGTTCATGAACTCGACCCCGGCTAGTTCTCTCACGACTCCCCAACTACTGCCCTCTACTCCAGCCCAGCCAAACTCCTCTCAGTCCTTGACCTTGCTTAATGCTCCTTCCCCAGGGGCCTTTGCATATGCTGGTTTCTCTACCCTGAACTCTTCTGACTCTCTGCATGTGGATTTCCTCTACTCACACTTCAGGTATCAATTTAAATGCCACTCCTCCAGGAAGCCTACCCTGACTACATCTGCCCCCACCTCCACCATCCTCATGCCCCCCTCCAGCAAACCATAGGCTACCCCTCTGAGAGCACTTATTCAGTTTATTGATTCAACTTATCTAATTTTCTGTCAGCTCTGCTGAAAGTCAGCAGCAATAGAGTGGGAATCTCTCTTATTTGCTCTAATATTAACAGAACATGAGTCCTTTAACTGATAAATCTCAATGCTCCCATACCTTTGCTGAAAAGACTACTTTTAGCAAAAGGCCAAAAAAATTATATATTTCTGAAATGAAATTTTTCCTCTGACATTGCAGGTGTATTTTGAAATAACACCATAAATTCAGACTAGGAAAGTTGTCTATAGTTTCCGTTTTATTTCCAGTTCCAGGCCTTTATCCTGCACAACCAAACTTTGGTGCAAGTTCTAAAGATAAAATTCCTACATGTACAAAATTAACCTGATAAAGAGAGCTGCTTATTACTCTTGTGAAGTCCCTGAGATCATTTGCACCTGAAATGTTTTTCTGTCATCTTCTTCATAGACTCTGCTGTTGGCCTGGCTCCCTGGATAGCACGGTAGTTGGGGGTATAGAGAGCCAGGGCAGAAAGGGAAGGGGGCCAGCTAGCCTTGGTTGTTGACCAAGCACCGGGCACTCTTCAATGTCTTACATTCTCTTTGCTAACAGCTCTGTGAGGAAGACACCATCTTCCTTCATTTACCAGTATGAAATGGTGGCACAAACAATCAAATCGACTGGCGGTGGTCACACTGTTGTGAATGGAACTGACACATTAGCTCAGATCTATCAACTCAAATTGGCTAACTCTTTGATTCTAGGTTGGCGCCTTTTAAGGAGTAGAAATCTCAGAAGAGGAGTCTGGCAGAGGTCTGGAAGGTTCCTCACAGCCAGGGAACCTGAGCAGAACCATGCAGAGCAGGCATTAAAATAAATAAATGAATAAAAAGACAGCAGAGCCAAAAGCTGTGTGTTAGAAGGCACAAAGTGTGGAGAGAAACAACTGGAAACCCTCCCGAATGTGCAAGCCTAGCTGTGTCTTCCAGATAGGTATCGTATAGGCCAAGGTGGACCTTTGATCTTCTATAAGCATCTTTCCAAATCACCCATTTATTTGGCTTTTGGGGGGCCAAGGGCCCTACTTGTTTTATGGAAACTGATTTAAAAACAAACAAGCAAAGAAATCAAAGAAAACCTCCTTGATTGAGAACTCAACCATTTTTCTCTAGGCCGACGTAATAAGCTTAAGGTTTTATTTAGAAGGTGGGGTTTGCCAGGAGTTCGGTTGTATCTTCTTTGTTCTTCTTCTGGTCCTCTCTCATTCTTTCTAGGGTTCTCTGCTCTGCCCCGCCCTTTACCCCCGCCCCCAGGAAATGGAAATGGAGCATGTTTGCAAAATCTGACCGTGAGGTAGTTCTACCAAAGAGGGCTCTGTTCACCTGATTGGCAGTTATGAATGAGTAGGGGACATTGTATTTGCTTCCCATTAAAACCTTTTTGCATACTGGAATTCTCGAGGCACAAATACAGAGATGAGATGAAAAATCCAACGTGAGGTCAATGTCCTAACTGACTGATCTTCTAAACTCAAGCCACTTTCTCACTCTCTTGACAAGGTATACGTGAACATACTGTAATGATACTGTCCTTTCATCCTGAGCTGAAGGAATCATATCATTTCTGGAGTGGCTAGAAAAGAGCGGAAGAAATGAGAGTGATAGATTAATAATTAGTAGTCATTTATTGAGCATAGAGTATCAGTCATTGTAAAAATGCTATTACGTATGTGATTTAACCAAGTTTTATTTATTTATTTATTTATTTATTTTTGTATTTTTCTGAAGCTGGAAATGGGGAGAGATAGTCAGACAGACTCCCGCATGCGCCCTACCGGGATCCACCCAGCACGCCCACCAGGGGGGGATGCTCTGCCCCTCCGGGGGCGTCACTCTGTTGCGACCAGAGCCACTCTAGTGCCTGGGGCATAGGCCAAGGAGCCATCCCCAGCGCCCGGGCCATCTTTGCTCCAATGGAGCCTCGGCTGCGGGAGAGGAAGAGAGAGACAGAGAGGAAGGAGAGGGGAAGGGTTGGAGAAGCAGATGGGCGCTTCTCCTGTGTGCCCTGGCCGGGAATCGAACCCGGGACTTCTGCACGCCAGGCCGACGCTCTACCACTGAGCCAACCGGCCAGGGCCTTAACCAAGTTTTAAATGCCCTGGTGGGTTGGTATTTTTAAATCTCATTTTATAGCTAACTTGACGTTTCAAACTATTCACTGGATTTCCTGAAGATACTTAACTCCTTTTGATTCCTTTTATTCTCACCTCCTCTCAAGTTCCTGTATCCACCCTGGAGGAAATTTGGGGGCTAGAGAGAAATCAGAGTCATGGGTTCTGCAGAAACACACTAGGGTTTGGCATCTCAGGACTGGGAGGGATGAAGAGAGGAGGAGGACAAGCAGGAAGTAAGGGGGCTGGATCCGGAGCTCTCTAAGAAAGGCTTGGGAGAACAGGGGAGTTTGCACTAGTCTCGTCTCCAGTAGTTTTTGAACATCTCTTTTAAAGTCTCTGAGGTTACTGAGACAACGAGAAACTCCTAAAGAAAGGGCAAGTGGTGAGAAGTGAGGCTTGAGCTGTTGACTTACTTGTTCACTCTGATTTACCTGGCTTGTTAAAGGCAGAGACAATGATAGGAGGGCCCAATGAAAAGAAGATGAGGCAATGGTGTGGCTACTCTCATCTGGCATGGGTTGAAGAATCAGGGCTGTGTCTAATCCCTATTGCATGAGCTGGAGAACTTTGAACAGAGGGAGAAAAAAATAAATAAAACTCTCGATCTCACATTCCTTCCATTTCCAACCAATATCCTCACATCTGAAAGTTCAGTGTAAAACAATTATGAAAAATAATGTCATAGCTAGCTAGCTGTAAAATACAGATGATTATTGCCATTTTGTGGCTAAGGAATTTAAGTATCATGAAAGTGAATAGACTGCCCATTCTTTCTTTCAATAATAATTGATTAATCTCCATTATATGTCCAGACTAGATATAGTGGCAAACAAAGCAGATGTAAAGCTGACAGGCTAATGAGTAAACAAACATTAAATGAAAATTAGGTAGAAAAATAAATATAAAATTACAACTTATGATACAACAATGAGAGGAAAATTATAGGGAAATAAGAGAAAACATAACAGAAGAAATGGCCTAATTTATATTGGTGGGTCAAGGAAGTCCTGTCTGAAAGAGGTGACATTATGCTGTGAGCCGGGAAAGCAGCAAAGGGGCAAGTAGGCAGCAGGAGCAGCCTGTGCAAAGGCCCTGAGGTTGAAAAGCAAGTGGCCAATGTAGCAAGGAGGGCAGGGTAAAAGAGAAGGTCAGAGGGCAAGGCAGCAGGAACAGTATGTATGGCCTTCTAAACCATGGCAAGAATTCTGAACTTTACTCTAAGTGCTAAGTGCAATGGGAAACCATTGAAAGGCAAGAAGACATGTGACCTGATCAATATTTTTAAATAAATTACCCCACTCATTGTGGAAAACAGATTGGATAAGGTTGGGAAACTATTACTGAAGTCCTTATAAAAGTTGATAAATAGAATGCAGAAAAACCTAAGTCCTAATCTTTGACTCAAACCACAATCTTTTTATAATTTATAATCTAAAAATGTATGTCCTTTGTTAAACAGAGTTCTACTTTCTCAAATTCCTTATCCACTAAGATGTTGCTTCTAGGAAATACAATGTCTCACTGGCTTCCTTCATTACCTTTTTTTACTTTCCAGGTTCCAAGAACAGTAATTGATTAAGAGTAGTCATAATTGAGGAATAAATATATAGGTCATTTGCATCCGATTTTCCTATACAGCCTCAACCTCATTACACAGCAGCAGCAACAAATGTCAGTGGCAGGAAGTACACAACAAGAAGAATTAACCACATTTTTTTTTTCATCCAAACTTACACACACATTGTCACACACACATACAGTTGGTTTGAAGTGGGTTGAGGGGAGGTAGCCAGCCTTCTCACATTTCAAACCAATAGAAGAATCTCATGGCAGTCATCAAAACAACAGGCTTTCAGTCAGTTGACCTTTCGTGCTGGAGGGTTTTGTGGGGAGAGAAAAGAAAAAGGAGACTTGAAAACTTTGGCTTTGCATCATTTGTCATTCTAATAGTCGTGCGCTGTATCGGTCTCATGTTATGATACAACACTCTAATTTGATTAAGATACTATGCATGAGTCAATCAGGCATGTAAAGTACTCTTGCTTAATTGCAAAATTAACAATGAAATAAGATAAATCATTACCCAACTGGTAGTTATTCTGAAACTCATGATTTTCAACCCCCCCCAACCCCCACTCAATTCATTTTTTTCCACCTAAAGTTATTTATGACACTCAGAAGGAAAACTCTGGGCTGAGGCAACATTACCTGGGACACCAACAGTCAGCTTTCAAGGCATTAGTTTTAAAAGAGGTTACACTGACCAGGCAGTGGCACAGTGGATAGAGCATCGGACTGGGATGCAGAGAACCCAGGTTCGAAACAACAAGGTCGACAGCTTGAGCGCAGGCTCATCTGGTTTGAGCAAGGCTCACTAGCTTGAGCCCAAGGTCGCTGGCTCGAGCAAGGGGTCACTCAGTTTGCTGTAGAACCTGGGTCAAGGCACATATGAGAAAGCCATCAATGAACAACTAAGGTGCTGCAACAAAGATTTGATGCTTCTCATCTCTCTCCCTTCCTGTCTGTCTGTCCCTATCTGTCTCTCTCTGGCTCTGTCACAAAAATAAAAATAATAAAAAATAAAATAAAATAAATAAAGAGACCATAAAAGAGTTCACACTCACTCAGAACAGGAACTGTTGGTAGACGCATCTCAAAAGGGGTTCGGAGAATTCTCCAGCCTCGGAAGCAATCATAACCAAATACACAGTGCTGCAGGAAGTTATCCCCTACCTAGAAAATCTACCTGGAAATCTAAAGGCTGGGATCCTGGTTTCCATTTTTACTACATTTCTCTTTGCCTGTTTCTTTTGTTTCTTTTAAAGATCAGCTTAATTTTCGGCCTCTATGCAACTTTGAGTCAGAAATCTACTATATTTCAGATACTGTGTTAAGTCATGAAAATACAAAAACAAAGATCTTATACTGGATCTCAACAAGCTTCCCTTCTGGTTGGTCACTGCATTCTCTCCCCTCTGTGACTTCATGAGAAATACCCGGCTATAGCATGGTGCCCACCGACATGCTGTAGCAAAGGTCTGCAAGGCACCATTGAGACATAGAAATAGAAATTAATTAGGGAACATGTGTAAAGTAGGTGTGATTTGAGTTCACCTTAAACTGAATTAGGGGGAGTTGGTCATTGGGAGAAGGTAAGGGAAGGGCATTCCCAACAAAGGGAACAGAACGAATCAAGGAAGGGAAGCTGGGGCACACATGTGGTATGTGGTCCTTACTGTGGTGTAGCAAGCAATAGCCAGGTGCTATTCCATCCTGAGAGACAGCATTAGTGGTCAAACATATGCTCCAAGTCTGGAAGGGTTAAGTACTTATCTCATATTGTATAGAGGAAGGAATTCCGGATTGGAATTCAGGAGATCCAGTATGTCAACTTGGGCTGGTTATTTCATCTGCATTTGCCTCAGTTTTCTCATCTGCAAAATGGGAATAAAGATCCCTTTCCCGTTTACTTCACAGTGTGTTTTTGAATGTTCAGGGAAAATATATGTGAAAATTTAACTTCAAAGTTTTCAATCTTTTAAAATTATTATTTAGATAAGAGTGTAAAGCATTGATAGCAAATTGAAAGAGTTGGTATTACTTTAAGTGGGCAAGATCATGACATATTCAGGGCCCAGCAGGCCGTCTAGTGACTGACATATAGGGAGAGTGATTAAGACCAGTTTGGAGAGAACTTTGAATGTGTGTAAATTTTGTGTTTCATTCAATTTTCCTTTTTTCTTAATTTTTAATTTTTAAAATTTTATTTAGAAAATTAAATTTAATGGGGTGACGTTGGTCCATAAGAGTGTATAGGCTTTCAGGTAAATATTCCTATCGCATTTGTACTGTGGATTGTGTTGTGGGCTCATCACCCAAAGTGAAATATCATTCAAGTTAAAAACATGGGTGCTGCAAATGGCTTTTTCCAGTCTACCTGAATCATTACCAGCTAGAAGCAGCAGTCATTGGGACTTGGACATGAGCTGCAAAGTATAGGATGGTGACAACAATTCCAGTGCCATGTGGACTTTTCCTGTGGGGAACTTTCCTGGACTCCTGCTCCCTTTGACAGCCCCTAACAGACTGAACTGTGGTTGGGTTGCATTTTTCAGGGATTTGGCATGGTGATGGGGCCAACTTGGACTTGGTGAACATGTTAAGGATACTACTCTTTTATGGATTCTTGCTGTATTGGCCAAGAGTTTGCTTAAAGGCTTTTAATCACTGTAAAATAAAATAGAGGACTGGATGAAGAAGATGGGGCACATATACACCATGGTATACTATTCAGCTAGGAGAAATGATGACATCAGATCACTTACAGCGGAATGGTGGAGTCTTGGTAGCATTGTGCAGGGTGAAATAAGCGAATCAGAAAAAAACAGGAACTGTAGGATTTCATACATTGGTGGGACATAAAAGCGAGACTAAGAGGCATGGACAGGAGTGTGGTGGTTACGGGGGGTGGGGGGAGGGAAGGAGGGGGGAGGGGGAGGGGTACAGAGAGAACTGGATGGAGGGTGGCGGAGGACAACCTCTCTTCGGGTGATGGGTATGCAACAGAACTAAATGACAAGATAACCTGGAAATGTTTTCTTTGAATGTATGTACCCTGATTTATTGATGTCACCCCATTAAAATAAAAATTTATTTATAAAAAAATGATAATAACTGACCCAAAACAATAAAACTGTTATTTAAGATATTTCCAAAAACAACAACAACAACAACAACAACAAAAAATGGGTTTATCTATTATTTTATTCACTTAACAGATAAATAAAACTGGCTTATAAAGAACATTCAAAGTAAAAAGTAGGACCAAGCATCTAAACTACTTATTCAGTGCCCTTGTAAATGACCCCCACATTCTACCAGCAGGTTTACTGTCTGAGAATTTCTGAAGGTCAATGGTCAAATGACAAACAGGTATGACTTGATTCAGAAAATGGGAGTTTGAAACAGCCTCTAAGATCTCTTTCAGCCCTACCATTTCTTAACTATCCTGTCCATGGCATTGTGACCCCACTCTAGCTCTTAGAACCATTTCTGAGCTCAGAGATACTAGAGTCTGAGAAATCTTGTGTATGGCTCAAAGAAAGTGGTGTTTATGTTACAACAGTGAGACTACACACTCCCTAGAGACTTTGTGAGAGAAGGCAATTGCATTTCTAGAAGAATTTTCCACTGTAACTTAAAGCAATTTGGTCAAAAGCAAGGAATGAGAGGAGCAAACACATCACTATGTTGAAGGAAAGATTTAACAGTGTGTGCTACCTAGGATCACAAGATGATGAAACTAAGAAAACACCAGAGCAGTTTAGTCTCCCTTTGCACCTTTCCTCTGAGGGGCTTACACCATTTTAGAAATCGACATCTATTCTCATCATTGGCAAGTTACTTTATCTTCCAGGACTGCAAGACTTCTCTTTCCCTAATCTTTAAAGAGACATGGAGGAGATCAAGCGAGAAGCCCTTTGAAAAGTGTCATGTCTACAATGATCAGTGCTTAGGGACAGAGCTGAACTAGGCCTCAAAATTTGTCCCATTCATCCCAGAGGGAAGTTATATCTCCGTGTCCCTCTGCTTTATGTGGAGAAGAAAAGATGGGTCCACACAGCAAGCCCAGAGACCCAGCGGAGGTGTGCCTACTCTGCTTGTGTCCTTGAGGAAATGAATCTACGTTTCTAGCTTTGGATTTTTCTTCTCATCATCATCCTCAGAATGTAGACACTACCTCTAACATTTCTTCCAGTTCTGATACTTTGCAAAACTAAGATTCCTTTGATTGTGCTCAATTAAACTAAGCCAGAACCAAGGACCATGAAGAGGAGGATGACAGCTGGAACCTCTCCTTCTTCACCTCTAGAACAAGGATGATAACCAACTTTGAAGGATGGCTGGGGAGATTAGATATAATATATGAAAAACTGCTAGCACAGTGCCTGGCATACAGGATGCGCCCCTTAAATGGAGGTTTTTAAATTAAAACCTAAAAACTTCCAATCTAAGCCCCCACCAGCCCACTCTTTGGTCTTTGCAGCCTCAGGCATCTTTGTGGCTTGAGCACACGGCCTCTGACTTACTGCTGGCCACTAGGAGCTCTAAGTTTGAACACCAGAACAATGTTTTAGACCTTTCAATTTCATCCAGAGGCCGCAGGGAGAGTCGGTGAAGTTTTCTATTTCTTTTGGCTGGAACTTTGTGCCCAGTTAACTCCAGGTGTCTGTGAAGGAGCCCAAGGGAGGACTTCAGAAAGGCCAACCATTTGCCCAGTCTGTCTCCACTCCCTGCGATGGCAGGAGGAGGCTGTGCAGAGGACCAAGAGCCTGAAGCAGGGACAGGATGTCCTTCTGTGTCTACTTCACCAACTTACGATCCTCCCGGGGTGATGAGCGCTAGAGAAGTATATGTCTTCAGCACCACAGCGATGTTGTTTACAGCATTGTGAGACTGGAAGTCATAGATATATGTCTCTCTCTTTGAGTCCCCACCCCATGCAGAACCTAAAAAAAAAAAATCAAAAAGTTCCACTTGCTTTTTCATATATAATGAGGTCGAATTCTTAAGGAATGAAAAGCACAGCTCCAGCCTAGTTTTTAATTAGCTTCAGGAACCCTTGTTTCAAACTAGCCTCGTTCCAAAAGCTATTCTCTCTCTGCTCTGAATGAGATGAAAATTCAATTGCATTTGCCTTGTCAAGTCATAATAAGATGCTCCCCCCCCAAAAGTCACATGGGGGAAAACACTCAGGAGGCAGGCAGACACTGCAATTTTTGACCCCAGAAGGACACCAGTACCTAAAAAGGGCAACTGAAAGAGCGCTAGTTTGACCAAAGTCAGTGCTGTTTTTCAGTAGTCCACCATGTGAATTTGAGCCTGTTTCCTCATGTGTACAGTGGAAAAAAATAAGGACTTTAGAGCCAAACAGACCTGGGGTGAAATCCTGCCTTCCCAGCCCGGGTGCTTTGCAAGTTCACTGAGAGCACTCACATCTTCTGTGTTCTCATTTACGATACAGATATTGATGTCCTCCTGGAGAATGTCAAGAGGGACCAAATGAGCAATTGTGAGTATAGCATACCACCCTGGACATCACCAGCATCCAGTAAACATTGTGCTTCTTTTTCCTTCATCTGAACAGCAGAGTTAATTACCCCCATATTGCCTCTTTCACTGGGTTGAAGTCATGACCCAAAGGGATTATCTATATTTAGAGGCTAGAAGTCTAGGTTTTGTAGTCGGAGGTCAGGGTTCACATCCCAGTCCTGCTTCCTCCTGCCTATGTCACCTGGGGCAAACTCCAGAGCCTCACACCTTCCTCGTTATAGGATTGCTGCAAGGACTAAGTGAGATAGTCAAAAAGCCTTTTTGCCTAGAGCCTGGCACATGGTATGTACACAATAAATATCACCTAATAATAGCAGCAGCAGCATCTGAGAGTGCACTGTAAAAATTTAAGATCCTTTAAGATGTCCACCTCAAATCTTTTTTGAAATAAATATGTCAATGTTACTAGTGCTTATGTAAAGATAAGTGGTTATTATTTATGTAGGAGAGCATTACTGGGTATTATGCAGGAAGTGGGAGAGAACAGTGTAGAAAAAGAAAAAAAAATTAATGGTGGGCTTCAAAGGAGAAAGAAGAGAACATAATGTCTCAGCCGGCACCATAGAAGCAGCCCCATACATTAGTACAGAGCTGCCTGAGTGTGGAAGCTCAGTGGGGTCTTATCTAAAGAACACATAAAAGGAAAGGGAAAGAATGGGAAAGGAAGGGGAAGAAAACCTCATTCCGTTGCCTCTAAAAATTAATCCTAAGGCTGTATTTATCCGAAAGAATCTTACTAAACACATATGCCAGGAAGGCACTGGGACACAGGAGGCTCGTACCTGCCCTCGGGGAAGCTGCAGGCTAATGAGGACCTTACACCAAGTACATAAATAACTAATTAAAGGTAGAAAGTGAAGTGTCATGAATCATCATCATCATCATTATTAGAAGCCATTTTTCTGTACTTATTTAATACGCCATCCTTTTTTCCAAAAAGAATTTTGGACAACTTATGACATAAAAGTAAACATGGAGGTATAAAAAGATTGCACCAGAAATTTACACTTAAGCAAAAGCTAATATAATTGTTGGGTTAAGCATCATATTCATCTTGGAGTGTCCTGGAAGTCCTGGCAAAATGGAAAACATTATTATAATTTAATATTTCTTAAATGCCAACACTCTCTTAAGCCATATACAGGAAACTAGGCAAAGCCTAAGTCAGGAATCTTGCATTTTCTATTCAACTGACAGATGGGAAAAGCATGCATGTCTGTGGGATTTGGAGACATTCAGGTAGGTACTAACCATTATCAACGTTTAAGACCGTTATTTTGGAAAAAATAATCTATATAGATCACTGAACTTTTTTATGGCTGTTTTTTACTTCTATTGGGGCTGTTTCTCGGCTACAAGCTATGCAGGATGCAAGCTGCTTCCTTTCTTATACTTATAAGAAAAAATATATATACCTTAAAACACTGAGCAGTCTTGGTATCGTGATATCAGACCTGCTCGTTTTCTTTTCAAAGTGATTTCAGTGCTCCACCGCTTAACTGCTGTTGTTCTCAAGTCTTTCCCCCTCAGACAGGTAGGTGGGAGGGAGTCGAATTAGCCAACTGTACAGAAAAATCAAAGACGCTTGCTTGCAAGGGCACCTACTTCTGAGAATTACCATGAATTTTGCATGCCACTGACTAAGAAAGGAAGGAAGGAAGTGACATCTTTAAGATCCTGGGCTTGGGCTGCGGTGAAGGGGACCAGCTGTTATTCTTTTTCTCACTGATTTCAGGCCCATTGTGATGTCTTTTATGAATCTGGGAAAACTCGAACTTGGAAACCTGTTTTAAAAGACCATGTTCTTCATTCTTTTTCAATGTACCCTTAAAGGGTGCATGAGCTTTATTCAGGAGGAACAATTAAAACAAAACAATATAAAAGCAACAAAGATAAGAAAGAGTTGCCCAACAGAGAGAAGAGGTGGAGGAAACACAGAGTCAGAGGCACTAGCATCTGACCACTTCTCTGCAGAAACCCTGCCCAGCCTTCTGCAAGTTGAGGGAGAGCCCTGGTCAGGGTCAGGGTTGGACAGAGAGCCTGCTAACACTTGCCGGCCAATACCACCCACATCTGTTTGACTTGGCACTGTGCACTGACCAGCTGCTGGCACAGAATCAGAAGGGGCAGGTGGGCGTGTTGGGGATGGGGGAAGTAAGGGGAGAGGGGATTATACACAGCTGTTCCAGTGAGGGGAAAGGGGAGGAGGCCAGGAGGAATGAGGCAGAGAGGCCCGGGGGCAGGCAGGGGCAAGAAGCCCACAGCTGTGGTGGTGGCCATTGGTCCTAATCACCCTTTGCAGCAGGTGAAGGCACTGAGTCAAAGAGCAGAGGCTCCAGGGATGTTGCTTTAGCAGATATTCAGGCACTGGGCCAGGACTGAGCAAAGTGTCAGGAGTGCTTTATCACTCTCCGCTTTGACCCAGCCACTCTCTCACTAATAGTGAACCTTTCTAAACCTCCAAACTAGTCACCATGTGGCCTCCTTGTTCCTACAAGATTAAACCTTTCAGTTCCTACCTCAAACAATGTTTTGTTTTTCTTTCTAAGCTCAGCTCACAAAGACCTACTTTCTCTAAGCTGTTAAGATCCTTCCAACCATCTAGAGAGAAAGCTGGAAAGAATAAGCCCTCCACTTACCAGAGTCCCCAGGAAGTGTCAGCGATGTTCCTGAAGTCACCTGGCTCAGCCCATGGAGGAGCAATTTAGGTAAATGCTGACTCTTCCACCTCAGCACCATTTACTCTGCCAAAATTTCCTCTAATCCAAAATTTTAACCCTGCGCCAAGAGGTTAAATTGGTAAGTGGTATACTCAACAGGGGAGAGATGGATTATTATGTAATCTCAGTGCAAAATCTTACACAAGCATCAGTTATTTCTTCGCTATCTATTTATTCAACACCATGTGCCAGGACCCATGCTGGGTCTCTGCAAGGAGCTCTCCAGTGTGGTGAGACCATTCTAGGTCTCACTGTGGTGTTCATCAAAGGGAAACCAAGTCACCTCTGCAGGTTTAAAAATCTCATCGCCTTTTTTTTCTTTTTTTGCTTCTGAAGAAGTCACTGACGATATCACATACGACAAAATAGACAGAACACCACAGTTTTATTGAGATTGATTACTGGGTCTGCTCACTGGAAAAGGAGCTCTTTCTAGGATATTCTTGGTACCCAGAGGGTCAAAATAACATGATATGGAATTGCCAATATCTAGTCTAAAAGAGCTAAAAGAAAGCTCATTTTATATGGTTTTTTCTAATAACATAAGTCTCAGCTTTGAAAGGTGTCTGAGATTTAGTCTTTCTTCTGACACTTATTAGCAAGGTGACTTTTCCTGTCTATGACTTAAAATGAGAATAATAATAGAATATACCTCATAAGATGGTTGTGGCAAATCAGCTCCCATAGACTGTATTACAGTTTTGCAGTACTGTAGATGCCATATTACTATAAAACAAATACCCATAGCCCCCCTCCCCAGGGTCCTACTTCAGAGGTCCAGACAAGGATTTGGTGATTGATACCTTCATTGGCTGGCATGCAGAGAGTTCCCCATTTAATGCTCAGCTCCACCCCAGGGCTGAGGACCATTTTTCAGGCCCACCATCAAATCCATCCCTTTCTGACCTTGCACACTAAGTCCAGTGACTCATCTTGTCCATGAGATTGAATTCCTGGTTTCATAATCTACTGTTGCCCTCATTCCTCCAAAGCTGTCAACCCTCCCAGGAATTAGAGCTGGCCACCAGCAGCCACATGGCCTGTCTGGCAAGTCCAGGAACAGGACTTGCTCAGAGCCTCCCTCTTGCTTAGTGGTGCAGTGGAAACAGGCTCCAGATTTGAATTCTCCATAAACCACTACTTATGTGGCCAGCCATTTTATCCCCCTGGGCCCCAATTTCCTCATCATCTGTAAAATAAGAATAAAAATACCCTGGCAGAGATACTGTGAGAATGAGTTATAATGCGAAGTTTGACACAGTAGTATTGCTCAGGGAACAGTAGCTCTTTTTCTTTGGATAGTCATTTATTACAGCTGGCTTGATGCTGGCTGCCACCTAGCCTGACCCCTCGGCCTGTCCTCGTGTACTGCTGTCACTGCCCACACCAATGCCTACCTAATAGCTTCAGCCGGTCTCTGAGTTCCAGTTCCTTCCGCTGCCGTGGGGAAGCTCTGCCACGTATTTTCTGCCTGAGGGCGGGAGGTGTGCTGGAGCAGCTCCTACCAGCTCATACAAGCCGGTCCTGGGCAGCTGTTTCCACCTCCGTACTCAGGGACCACCACGTCGGTACCTTGAGGTTGGCTAGAGTGGGACAAGTTACGCAAGGGAGATCAGCAAACCCAATAATCGGGCTCTTTCCCCTGGAAAGACGCTTGTGAAACATTTACAGGCACACTAGGGTAGACCTTCCATGCTTTCTGTACCTTCTCTGGGCCTGCTCATCGGGACCGAACCCTCCAGGGTGGCCCTTCATAGGGAAGAGCTCAGACGTTTTCTTATGCACACACACTTGCTTTTCATTTCACTGAGAATGCAGCAAAATCCCTGCCTAAGTCTACAGAACAACTCTCAGTTCAGGAATGGAAACAGGACACCAGGAAACAAAAAAGCCTAATGAATATACATTAACCTCAGGATTAACCCCGCCACTAATGAAATCGGCTCAGCCCAGCCAAAGGCTTTTCTTCCTGCGGGCGCCCTCCCGGCGAAGCAGGCTCCCGGGCTCCAGGCTGCACCTGAGAGCTCGGGTGGAAACCTTCCAGGCCCTGGGTGACGGTGCCCTTCACACCACCCGTGCTTCTGGCTTGGAAATAGTATGGGCCAGGACCAAAGAGAGTGTGGAAGAAGATGACTCTTTCATGGGCAGAAAGGAAGTCCTGCCTTTCCTTACTTTTGGTGAAAGCTCCAGTCTAAACCACTCAAGTTTGCGGAGGTGTAAGCATTTTGAGGGCTGAAGTTACGTTCCAATTTGTGTGCA
Organism: Saccopteryx bilineata; assembly: GCF_036850765.1. Classification (NCBI taxonomy): domain Eukaryota; kingdom Metazoa; phylum Chordata; class Mammalia; order Chiroptera; family Emballonuridae; genus Saccopteryx; species Saccopteryx bilineata. Next base: position 65,796,261 of record NC_089497.1, on the reverse strand, counting down.
AGTGGCCTGCCCCTTGATGGCATTAAACTCTGATTTGTTCCACCTAGAACCACATTTGGAGTTTGTCATGTTGACTTAGTGTTGGGCCACACTTAGCTTTATATCCCCTTGAAGAAAGACTCATCAAGTAAATAAACAGATCGGTGAGCCTGCGTGTGGTGGGGTAGAGGGAGCAAAGAAATGTGTTCTCGTGGATTTTAGAGGGCAAACCACCATCTGCTAGTGGAATCCTCTCTCCCAGTGCTGCCTATATGGGTCCCTTTATCAGTATTTTGTTCCTGCCTGTATTTGAAAGGACTGCTCAATCCAAATGGGAATACACCCCATCCTTCTGCCTACTAAACCTTAAATCCTCTTTTTCTCCCCACAGGATCCATAAATTTCATGCATTTTCCTCTCTTCACAATTCCAGACTACCTACAGAACATACAACAATTTCCACTACCCCACCTCCTCCCATATGCCCACCCCTTGGCTTGCTGCCCCTAAAACAGTCTGACAGGCCATGTGTTTTCATTTTGACACCTTTAATGACAGTCTTCACAGGAACATCAACAGAGTGACAAATGCAGGGGAGGAGCTAAAGTTCCAGAACTCTGCCCTCCATTGTCCTTACCCAGGTCTCTAGCCCACACTAAAATGTGGGAGGTGAGCCCATCATTCCAATAATCCTGAGGGGAGAACTCCAATATTCTCCCCTCGTGCCTTCAGAGCAACATCTCCTGTCGGCAGACTATTGCTACTGTGCTTCTAGTAATGGTAGATATCAGGACTCTGATGAGAAACTTCTGCTTACGAGTAACGTTCTGCCCCTTACCTGGGTGAACCACAGAACCTCCTTGTGACCTAGGCACTGGTGTGACTGCCCATATGTTGTTGGGCCAATGAGACAGTGCCAACAAAGTGCCTGGCAGACACTTGATGGGACCCCTCGCCTCTCTTCCCACCACCCGTGTTGCCTTACTGAGGAAATACAGTGATCAGGCACTGGTTATATGACCCTTTAAAAAAAATCTGATTCGGAAGATTATTTTTCAAGAAAAGGATCTCAAATTGTATTTTAACTCCCTTTTATGAGGAAAATCCACACAACCTTTCTACTTCCCACCTCACTGGCAACAAATCCGTGGCTGATAATGAACTCCCTCCCTTTATTTTGACATAGGAAATTCAGGGCATCTCAGATGGGACAGCCAGGTGACCTCTTCCTATAGTTCCACAATCCAAGTTTGAGTCAGATCTCAACCTGAAAAATTGTCATTATTCCCCTACAAACTTTGATTTCTTGCTTTAGCTTTCCACGCTTTCTCTTCATGCCTTCCTCCCAAATTACCTAATGAATGCCCTTCATTTCTCTTCTTGCTGTCTAGTTCAAGTTCAGCTAGGAGCCTTTAGGCCAGGGGTCAGGAACCTTTTTGGCTGAGAGAGCCATGAACGCCACAGATTTTAAAATGTAATTCCGTGAGAGCCATACAATGACCCATGTACGTTACGCATTATCCAATAAAAATTTGGTGTTGTCCCGGAGGACAGCTGTGATTGGCTCCAACCACCCGGAACCATGAACATGAGCAGTAGGAAATGAATGGATTGTAATACTTGAGAACGTTTTATATTTTTAACATTATTTTTTTTATTAAAGATTTGTCTGAGAGCCAGATGCAGCCATCAAAAGAGCCACATCTGGCTCACAAGCCATAGGTTTCCGACTCCTGCTTTAGGTTGTTCAGGTACAGAAAACCTACTCTCTGTTCCGTGTAGTAATAACACAAAATTCATTTTAAAATATTTATCAGTTTAAACTTTTCACTAAGTAATTCTTACTGGCCTTTATAATTAGATGACTTTTCTCTCTATATATGTCAGAAATCTCTAATATCTTTAGCACGTTGATATCAGATTATAAAATGGAGAGGACCAGGAGGCTGTTTAGTGCCAAGTTTAAGAGGTCATCTTATTAATCAATTGGAGAGAAGATTAATTTATTCATTCAACACACATTTACTAATCACTTAACCTAACTCTTATAATACTCAAGACCCAGTAGTATGTACTTGTTATGCGCATATTATCCATGCCTTCCAATTAGACTTTGAGGCTCTTCAGAAGTATCTGGTCTCAGCTTGTCCTACCTGGTCTTTTGACATACAGCGATTCACTTCACTTCTCTGGGCCTCAGTTTCCCCGTTGTGGGAGGTGAGTAAACAGAGCATTATAAATCCACTGATTCACCTTCTTCTGTTTAACTCAGTAGATATAGGTTAAGCAAAAACATTAAGAGCTACTACAGAAGCTCAAAGAAGGAGGCATTAAGTGCTATTTAAGAGAACTCAGGTAATTATTGAAGCTGGGAGATGAGTACATAGACGTTTATCACACAGCTCTTGTCTACTTTTGCGCATATTTGAAAATGTCCCTGTTAAAAGAATAAAAAGAGTAAAAAGAAATGGAAGGAATTCAGGCTCCTCAGAGCAGGCAGCAGCCGGGCAGAAGTGAAGCATGGGTAGGATTTCAATGAGCCAGCACTGGGTCAGAGGCCAGTCCAGACGGGGCATGTCATGAGCCAAGGCGTAGAGACTGGAAAATACAAGGTGTGCACAAAGAACTGGGAGTAGTCATGTGTGGCCGCAGCACAGGGTGCAAGAAGGGAGCGTTGGGAAATGAGCTGGAACGGTATCGTGGGGTCACAGCCGAAGGGCCTAGAGAGGCACAGTGAGGAGCCTGAGCTTACTTCAGTTCCAAGGGAGAGCGACCTCATTGGTTAAACTCACGTTGGCCCCACCCCTTCTCAGTCAGCCTGTGTGCAGGCCCTGGAGAAGGGCATGTGGCAGAAACTGGCAGAAAAGCATGCTGGCAGCATAGCCCGGCTTGTTTCTTCACCAGGAAACAAGGTTTCCTGTAACTCAGACTCATGAATCAGCATTTCCTCTGTCAATAATACACAGCAAGAAATGCAACAGCACGGGGCTTGGGGGAATGGAAGAAAGGGAGGAATATTCCATGACACAGCAGGGCTGTACTCTCTCCTTTCCCTCATGAAACACTACCGATAAGCTCCCAAATAACACTCAGGTTTCAAAAGATAACTTTCCCAGAGAACCTCACAGTATCTCGTGAAGATTAAGTCCTGCAGAATACTCTGGTCATATTATGTGCTTCTAGCACCATTCGGATAAGTAAGATCACTTTCTGAATTCTTTCATTACATGATAACAAAATATTAATATAACTGTTTTAACCTTGCAGAGGTTTGAGTGTATGTGTGACTTGTTTTTAGTTTTTACACATCCCTGTCCAATATTTTATTAGATCCTCATGATAATCTTGTGAGGTACCCAGGAAATATTATGCCTATTTCACAAGTACTGATTCTGAGGCAGAGAGATAAAATGCTTCTCCCTGCTAGATCTGTTTTGAAGAACCCAGAAGTAATCCCAACTCTTCCAACTCCAGTAAAATTCTTTTCAATGTCACAGCTTTTAAACAAATAAACAAACACTGCTATATTTATTTTAGTGTATTTATTTACTATTAAATGAATACTATAGTTAATTTAAAATACTAAAATTATATATTACATATACATATGTGTTATCTAGCACAAGAAAGAATTTCATCCACTTTCCTCATTTCATTCATTCATTAAATATTTATTGACTGCTTACTCTATACTGGGCTCTGTTCTAAATGCATTTAATAGTGAACAAAACAAAGAACTCTGCCTTCAGAAAGCCTACATTCTCACTGAGGAACTCAGACCATAACTGAGACAAAACTAAAACACAGAGTATGTTACAGAGTTACATGGTTATATGTGCTTTGAAGAATAAAAAAAACCAGAGAAGAGTATAAGTGTTAGAGGGGGATAGGGTGTTACAATTTTGCAAAGGATGTTCAGTGACAACCTCCCTGAATATGTGACATTTAAGTCAAGACCTGAAGAGGTGAGTGAGCAAGTCATGCAGATATATGGGGTGAGGGGCGGAAACAAAAGAAACAGCAAATTCCAAAGCTATGATTTAGTACATTTTTGTTATATGCAAGGAACAGTCAAAAGTCAGATATGGCTGGATTGGAGGGAGAAAGGGGGAAAAGAAGGAAAGATGTAGGGTGTAGAGGTTGGGGATAGATCATGCAGACTATTATAAAGACTTAGAATTGACTTAGAAAGTCTGCTTTCATTTACTCAAAAACAAAACAAAACCAACCAACCAGCCAACCAACCAAAGACAAAACTAAAATAAAACAAGATAAAGGGGTAAAATTCAAAATAAAATAAAACAACAGCAAAAGCATGTAAACGGGGTTAGGGTTGGTAACCCACCCCTTCTCTCTCTCATCTGGAATCTGGATCCAAGATCCAAACTCCCAAGCTAACCACCATGGCTGCTTCCTGAGGGATCCATGCGGTGGCCAAGTCAGGCAGACGAGCCACTTCCTACACAAGCTTGGGCTTAGGCCCCAGACCTCAGTCCTGTGAGCTAGACCGCTAGGATTTATCAGGTCTCCTCTTGTCTAGGTTACAGGCTGAAAGCAGAACAAAACCCTGCAGAGCCTTCTTCCCCCAAGCCTTCCCAGGGGCAGACATCTCAGCTATCAGCTCTGCCTTACAACAGCCGTCCTCCCCCCCCCCCCCATTTAGGCGTCTGTCATCCCCTTGTGTTGACCCTGACTCATCCCGGAGGGTGGTGTGTGAGTGTGGACATAGACATGATGTGAAGGAGAGTGGAGAGAATAACCTCACATTCATTCTAGAAGTCAGCGTTCCTTCACATTTATTCTTTCTCTTCATTATCCTCTGTGTCTAACAGGCAAGCTCGCATTCAATTCATGCTCCTACTGCTGCCACTACCACTTCCCTACTGTCTTGGAGAGTGTAAAAAATTTCTTTGTGTGATTTCTCCAAATGCTCACACTAGGAGCAGTGAGGTAGTTCATCCCTTTAAAGCCTTTTATGACTGTCTCTTTGATTTGCCTCCAGAAGTTACTGAAATAGATCAGGACAGGACATACTCCAAGTCAACAATGGACACTAGGTGGAGAAGTCCCTCACCATACTTTTTATCAAGTGAGTGGACAAACAAGAGAGATGCTCTGTTACCCAGAGACATGTGGACAACCCCAGTCAAACCAGACATGAGTGAGGGTTGTGGAAGAGGAATGGCTAAAACAGATCTTCATATTGTTTCTCTCCTTCATGCCTTTTTCTACTACCTCCCCCAAAACCACCTCTACCACCACGATCACCATCCTAATCTGAGTCTCCTCTGACTTATTTCTTTAATTTAGCTTTTCTTTTTGAGATACTCATAGATTCATAAGTAGTTGTAAGAAATAATACAGAGAGCCTGTGTACCCTTTATCCAATGTTAACATCTTATAAAATGATAACAGATAATGCAATATATAACCAATATATTGATGTTACTACAGTCAAAAAAAATGGTTTTGCCATCTCCCCAGGGGTTACTCATGTTGCCTTTTTATAGCCAAACCAACTTTCTTCCCTCTCCCACCCCTTCCTTAATCCCTGAAACCACAATTCTACTTTCCATTTCTAAAATCTTGTCAATTCAAGAACGTACTATACTTTACATTATAAGTAATATTGCATTATCAATAATATTGTAATAACTATCTGTCACCAGAATTATTGGGGAGATCATTTTAACCACTATGCTGTACATCTGAAACTAACATAAACAATATTGGATGTTACCTGCAATTAAACATTTTTTTAAATTATACCATATGCAACCTTTGGTAAATTGGCTTTTCCTATCAGGGTAATTTCTGTTAGGAGATTCATCCAGGTCATGTGTTTCTCAAGTAATTTTTTATTATTATTAAGTAGTATTTCATGTAAAATGTACTACAGTTTAGTCACCCATTAAAAGACTTTTTAATTGTTTCCATTTTGAGGCTATTATTAAATAAGTATATTATAAACACTGTATACAGAATTTTGTGTGAGCATAAATATTCATTTCTTTGGGATGAAAACTTCAAATGCAATTGCTGGGATGCATGGCATTGTATGTTTACTTTTTTTTTTTATTTAAGACACTGACCATCTATTTTCCAAAGAGATTATACATATTATTTTACACCATCAATTATTTATATATGAGCGAATGAGTTTGCATAACCACTAGCACCTGGTGTTGTCATTATTTTTTATTATTTTGGCCTCTCTGATAGGTGTATAGTGATAACTCACGTGTTTTTAATTTACATTTTCCTGATCACTAATGATGTTAACTAGTTGGCTATCTTTCTATATGTTTACTTGCCACCTGTACAGATTCTTTGGTTGGATATCTCTTCACATCTTTAGTTGATTTCAAATTGAATTCTTTAACTCTTGAGTTTTGAGAGTCTTATATATCAATATAGTCCATATATTAGTTATCAGATATGTGATTTGCTAAGATTTTCTTCCATAGTTGATAGCTGGTCTTTTCATCCTGTTAGCTGGGCCTTTATGGAGCAAGTTTATTAAATTGTGGTCTTATTTATTATCTTTTTTCTTTTATGGATTGTGCTTTTGGTGTCAAGTCTAAAATCTCTTACCCTATTTCTAGAACCTGGAGATTTTTTTCTTTTTAATTGTATAGTTTTCACATATTAATTCTAAATCCATTACCTATTTTGAGTTAATTTTTATATAAAGTGTGAAAGAGACTTGGGCTGAGGTTTGTTCTTCTATTTGTTTCTTTGTTTTTGTCTATGTATGTCCAATTACTCCAGCACCATTTGTTGAAAAGGCTATGTTTCTTTCATTGAGTTGCTTTTGCACCCTTTGTTGAAAACAGATGGGCATATTTGTGTGAGTTCATTTCTAGGTTCCCTATTCTGTTCTATTGATCTGTGTATATCTCTCTGCAAATACCACAGTCTTGCTTATTGTAGCTATATAATATGTCTTAAAATCAGGTGTACAGATTCTTCCTTTATTATTTTTTTCCAAAACTGTTTTAACTATCCAAGTTCCTTTGCCCTTCCATATAAATTTTAGAATAATTTTGTTGATGCCTACCAAAAATCTTTCTGTGATTTTGAGAGGAATTATGATAAATCTGTTTATCAATTTGGGGAAAATTGATAGCTTTACTAATGTGGTAGACAGACTAATGGGCCCTCAAAGATTTCTACATCCTAGTCCCTGGAAACTGTGAAAATGTTACTTTACACTAGGTCTTTATACGAAGGAAGCAGGAGGGTCAGAGTCAGAGGAAGGGATATGTGACAATGCAGCTTGCAGAGGTCAGAAAGAGATTAAAAGGTACTGCATTGCTGGCTTTGAAATAGCCATGAATCAAAATAGCTCATACTTGAAATAGTCCATAAATCAAAGAACTCAGGCAGCTCTAGAAGCTAAAAAGGTTGAGAAGTAGATCCTCCCCCTCAGAGCCTCCAGAAAGAACCAGCCCTGACAACACTTGAATTTTAGCCTCTTAAAATTCCATTAATTAGACATTAGACATACAGAACTGTAAAAAAAAAAAAATCAATTTACATTGGTTTAAGCAATTAAGTTAGTGGTAATTTTTTATAGCAGAAATGGGAAACTAATACAACTATGTTGAGGGCTTCAATCAATGAAGAGAAATGCTATGTTTCTCCATTTATGTAAATCTCCTTTGATTTCCTTCTTTAGCATTTTATACTTAAAATTTCCCCTATTGATTGGGAAAGAGAGAGAGAGAGAGAGAAATGAAGAAAGAGAGAGGGGAAAGGAGAGAAGAAAAAAGAAAGAGAGAGCATCGACTTGTTCCACTTAGTTGTTCCATTTAGTTGTATACTCATTGATTGCTTCTCCTGTGTGCCCTGACCGGGGATTGCCCCCACAACCTCTGTGTACTGGGACAATGCTTTATTCCCTGATCCACCTGGCCAGGGCCACATTTTATACTTTTTAGTGTACAAGTCCTGAACATGTTTTTGTTACACTTACATTTAAATATTTGTATTTCTTGAGCAATAAGTAGTATTGCTTTTTTTAAATTTTTATGTCAATGTGTTAATTGATAGTATATAAAAATATAATAGATTTTGTGTGTTTACTTTGTATCTTGCAACTTTGTTGAACTCATTTATCAGTTCTAAAATCTTTTTTCCATGTAGTTTTTTTGTAATTTTCTATTTGAATAATGATATCATTTATAAATAGAAACAATTTTATTTTTTTTTAAGAATTTTTATTAGACTTCATTTGAGCCAAACTAATGACATATGATGGGGAGCAAGATCTGAAATAATCCTCAAAATTCTGTTTTTTAATTTTTTATCTTTACTCTGTTATTTCCTTTTCTTGGCTTATTGTATTGGCTAGAAGTCCCCATGTTAAGAATAAAAGAGTTGAGAGTGGATATCCTTGCTTCATTCTTGATCTAAGGAAGAAATAATTTATTAGTCTTTTACCATTAAATATAATTATAGCTATAAGGTTGTATAGATATTCTTAATCAAGTTGAGAACTTTTCCTGTAATCCTAGATTTCTGAGAGTTTTTATCATGAATGAGTGTTGAATTTTGTCAAGTGTTTTTTCTACATTGACAGAAATGATTATGTGGTTTTTCTTCTTTAGATATTGAATATGATGGATTAATATTAATTGACTTTTTAATATTGAACCAACATTGCATCTCAGAAATAAATGCTACTTGGTGATGGTATATAATTCTTTTCCTAATTGCTGAATTCTATTTTATATTTTGTTTTATTTTGTTTCATTATATTTTTTAAAAGATTTTTTTGTATTCATGAGGAATGTTAGTCTAGTTTATAGTGTTCCCTATTATACTTTGCTTGTCTAGTTTTATCACCATGATTTATTTATTACTATCTTCATGAAGTGAATCGGAGATTGTTCCCTCTTCTATCTTCCAGGAGATGTATAAAATCAGTGTTAATTTTTTCTTAAATATTTGAAAGATTTCTTTAGTGAAACTATCTGGGACTGGAGATTTCCTTTCTAAAATTTTTTAAAACTATGAATGCAACTTTTTTAGTAATTATAGAGCCATTTAAATTATTTATATCATATTGGGTAAGTTGTGGTAGTTTTTCAGGAATTGGTCCACTTCATTCAGAGTGTCAAATTTTTGTATGTAGAGTTGTTGCATTGGCCTGGTGTTTATTAAGATCTTTTCTATCCAACTCTAACTCACCTCTTCAATCTATCTCTCTTCCTTTCAACAGGCTCAGGAGATCTCAGTGAACTGAATTCCTCTCTTGGATTCCTTACACACTCTGTGCTTTCTCACTGCCTCATCTTGCTAGTTCTATTCTATACACCTGAATATCCCAAAGTGTCAAAATGTTTTATTTATCATTCAAGGGCCACTCAAAAACTGCCACCTATCCTTCCCATTTCCCTTTAAACTTACTGGCCTACATTATCTATGGTAGTTCTATGGTGTGAGCTGGATACTGTCTCGTATAGAAGTTATTTGTGAACATGAACTTATAGTCCAACTGCACTGTAAGCTTTTTGAGAGATTAAACCCTCTATGATTTTTCTTAGCTTTCTTCCTAAGTCCTGGCACATGGTATGGCACAAACATGTACACAAAGGACATCTGGCGAATTAACTCATATGGGTCTTCACATAATAATCCATCTAAGAAGTCCCTTGACCTATCTTCAGGTATTTAGGAAGCTATTTTCCAAGACCTACTCATGACAGGGGTAAACTTAGCCTCCGAAGACAGTTGGTTCCTTGAGTAGTTGGAGGGAAAGATTCACTCTCAGCACCAAGCCAGATCTCAAGGGAAAAACCTTCTGTGGCTTTCAGAGCCATAAAGACTGTCTTACAAAACCACAGGTTCATTATGAAGAGAAGGGACACAGCCAGGGTTCCCAACATTTACCAATTTACAGAAAGAACACCTTCTTCCACCATCTAAATTAATAGTTCAAATTCTCCTTAGCAGCACCATACTAAGTGGAGATGTATTAAGGAAGTAAGATGGAAAAGAGATCTCCATCTATTCCCAGCTCAGCAGACATCTATATCCAACAATATAATTGAGGTTGACTTTGTGCCCAAGCTGGGAGTAAATACCCTCTAGAGCAGCGGTTCTCAACCTGTGGGTCGTGGAAAATACATATTTATTGTACAATACATTTTTAAATAAAATAAGTATTTTCCGATGGCTTTAGGCGACCCCTGTGTTTTGGTAGTTCGATCCCTGCCGGGGTCGCGACCCACAGGTTGAGAATCGCTGCTCTAGGGAATCTTCCCACTCTCTCAAAATAGGAGAAGGTGAAATGGCTAGCAAGGGAGGCAGTATGGAGATGAAACAGAGTGGGAGGAGGAGAAACGTCTTTCCAGTCTTGTGACTGTCAGGAACTACTTCTTGGTGACTACAGTTGTTCCTCTCCTAATCTGAGCCTCTTTGCCTCCCACGATATGTGCTGCTGTACCCTTTGCTATGGCCCCTCAGTCTGTGTGTTTCCCTGCGTCAATCCATCCTAAACCTAAGCACCAAAATGACCTCCCTAAAAGATAATTCTGATCGTACCAACTATATTTTCAAAGAAATCTTCATATGTTTGTTCCCCATTGCATAGTAATTATGTTGACAGGCCTTCAGCAGGCACATAGTCCTTCTGCATATAATATCTTCACCTCCTACCATCCTAGTGACACTCCAAGTTGACAAAAACAGTATAAATAGAAAGAATATAGACTCTAGAATTAAATCTAAGTTCAAACCTAACTTAGTCTCACAATAGCTTCACAATCTTGGGTAACTTATTTAACCTTGAGGAGCCTCAGAGTTGAAAGAAAGAAAGGAAGAAAGAAAGAAAGAAAGAAAGAAAGAAAGAAAGAAAGAAAGAAAGAAAGAAAGAAAGACTGTTGTTTAAAGAATGTTAATAACTCAAAAGGTTTTGTAAAAAGTAAATGAGGCCAGCACATAATAGGTACTCAATAAACAGTGGCTTAAGGCTCCATTGGAGCAAAGATGGCCCAGGCGCTGGGGATGGCTCCTTGGCCGCTGCCCCAGGCGCTAGAGTGGCTCTGGTCGCGGCAGAGCGACCCCCTGGAGGGGCAGAGCATCGCCCCCTGGTGGGCAGAGCATCGCCCCTGGTGGGCGTGCCGGGTGGATCCTGGTCGGGCGCATGTGGGAGTCTGTCTGACTGTCTCTCCCTGTTTCCAGCTTCAGAAAAATACAAAAAAAAAATAATAATAAATTAATTAATTAACAAACAGTGGCTTTTTTTTTTTTTTTTTCTGAAGCTGGAAACGGGGAAGCAGTCAGACAGACTCCCGCATGCGCCCGACCGGGATCCACCCCGAATGTCCACCAGGGGGCGATGCTCTGCCCATTCGGGGCGTCACTCTGTCGCGACCAGAGCCACTCTAGCGCCTGGGGCAGAGGCCAAGGAGCCATCCCCAGCGCCCGGGGCCATCTTTGCTCCAATGGAGCCTTGGCTGCAGGAGGGGAAGAGAGAGACAGAGAGGAAGGGGGGGAGAGGAGTGGAGAAGCAGATGGACGCTTCTCCTGTGTGCCCTTGCTGGGAATCAAACCCGGTTCCCCTGCACGCCAGGCTAACGCTCTACCGCTGAGCCAACCGGCCAGGACCTCCTTACTCTTTTCTCTGGCCAAAGTAATTAAATTTCCTTGCACAAGGGTTAGGGAGAAGGGACTAACAGAGGATGAAGGGTGGGGTGAGGGAGCATCCAAGTAAGTCAAGCTGCTCATTGTTAGAAAGAAACAATGGCCTGACCAGGTGGTGGCACAGTGGATAGAGCATCAGACTGGGATGCGGAGGACCCAGGTTCGAGACCCCAAGGTTGCCAGTTTGAGCGCAGGCTCATCTGGTTTGAGCAAAGCTCACCAGCTTGGACCCAAGGTCGCTGGCTTGAGCAAGGGGTTACTCAGTCTGCTGAAGGCCCGCAGTCAAGGCATATATGAGAAAGCAATCAATGAACAGTTAAGGTGTCGCAAGGAAAAACTGGTGATTGATGCTTCTCATCTCTCTCCGTTCCTGTCTGTCTGTCCCTATCTATCCCTCTCTCTGTCTCTGTAAAAAAGAAAGAAAAGAAAAGAAACAATGAACGGAGCTTTGAGAGAGGCTGTCTGAATCACTGGTGAGAAAGCAGGTCCAGAAACTCAGAATGGCCAGGCAGGGTCTAGCAGTTTTGGTATCTGATTTTTTCCCTGAACTTCAGGACAAACCCAGGCCTGCCTTTGCACAGTTGCTGATGAGGATACCTCTTCCATTTCTTCATGTAGATGGATCATCTCTGTTTCTCTAATGGAGACTTACTTGAACGCTATGTCCAACACAGGGGAGAGTTTGGTGGTGGGCAACTCAAGCCTGAGGTTTCATCTGAGGTCTAGTCCCTGTGGCTTGTACAGCTGTTATACCCAATATGGATGTGTGTTATTATAAAGGGCTCAAGGAAATAGTGTCAAGAGACCCACTTCATAAGTACACTTATTATTATCTCCGCTGCTCAAGCCACAGAAAATAAATGTCTGGCATTTCCAGAAATTGCTATCGATTCCGCAGCAGATTTTACAAGGCCAATCAATAGCAGTTTCCTCCATACCCACCGCCCCCGGTGGATATTTATTTGTGATCAAGCTCTCTGTTCCTCCTGTGCTTTCTAGTGCTTGTAATCGGTCCAGAATAAATGGATGATTTCATCTTTTCCAGGAAAACAAAAAGAGGAGATTAAAAAAAAAACCTCTGCTATTAAAAGTATCTCTCTCTTCTATCCAAAAGCCAGGCTGTATGCATATATGTGTATGTATGTAAGAGAGAGGGAGAGAAAGCCTGCATTCCAGCTATACTACCAGGGTGAGACCCTTTGCACGTGAACCACAATCTGTGGCCCCTTTTCCCTGCACCTAAGTCGTGCTGCAGTAGGAGAATAGGGACCCAGAAAGGCACATAGACCCTTTTAGTCTTGAGTTCTTCTATCATAATACCTTTATATCATATAGCATTGCCAAATGTATAACAGAGGCTCAGAGCAGGCTAGAACTTCACAGTTCACCAGCCCAGCTCCCTTTCCTCATAGATTAAAGCACAAAGGTTCAAAAAAGAAAAGTGGGTCTAGGCCCTGGCCAGTTGCCTCAGTGGTAGAGGGTTGGCCCACCAGATGGATGTCCTAGGTTTTTTATTCTTGGTCAGGGCACACAGGAGAAGCAACCATCTGCTTCTCCATCCCTCTTCCTTCTCTCTTTCTCTTTTCCTTCTGCAGCCGTGTCTCAACTGGTTAGAGCAAGTTGGCACCAGGCACTGAGGGTGGCTTCATGGCCTAGCCTCAGGCACTGGAGTGGCTCATTTGCCGACCAACGGAGCAGCGGTCCCACATGGGGCAGAGCATCACCCATTAGGAGGCTAGCTGGGTGAATCCCGGGTGGGGGCACATGAGGGAGTCTGTATCTCTGCCTCCCTGCCTCTCATTTAACTAAAAATAAAATAAAAAATAAAATAAATAAAATAAAGTGGGTCCGAACTCAGGTCTCTCATCTCAAAATGTGACCTTATTTGGAGAGACAGTCTTTTCATAAGTCATCAAGTTAAAATGAGATTATTAGAGTGGTCCTTAATCCAATCTGACTGGTATCCTTATAGGAAAGGGGAAGTCTGAACACTGAGAAAGGCACACCAACCAGCAGAACTCCATTCAAAGATGAAGGTAGAGATCAAGGAGATGTTTCTTCAAGCTAAGGAACACCAAACAGTACCAACAAATCCACCAGAGGCTAAGAGAGAGGCATGCAACCGATTCTTCCTCATAGCCCTCAAAAGGCACGCTTTAATATTGGATTTCTAGCCTCCAAAACTGTGAAACAATAAATTTCTGGCATTGAAGCTACCTAGTTTGTGGAACTTTGTTACAATACCCCCGGCAAACAAATATGTTTCTTTTTCTCAATAGCAAGTGTTTAGGAGGCCCAGCACTAAGGTATCCAGAGCTGGAAGTCAGAAAAATGTGAACTATACTAGAGGATCAGAAACCATCTTGATGATCTTACTTCAAACAGAAACAGCATCAAGAGAGAAGGTATGCATGAGCATGGAGAATACATGCCCCCAATTTCTCAGACAAGACAAACTCTTTTTGTAACTGTGAAGAAAATAAAATAACTGCTAAAACTACATGAAACCAGCTGTTTATGTGGTAAGGCATAAGTTATGTACAGTTTGTTCGATGAGAGAACAAAGTTCATATATTTTTTTCAAGGTACAATATGAAAGTAAAGAAAACCCATGAACACCTTTGCAAGAGATAATGCTATAGGTTCCCACGACATATTTCACTTATTTATTTGTAAGGACACAGGAATACTGTATTTTCCACTCTCCTTTGCCACTAAAATGGACCGTGTGACTAGTTTTGACCAATGGATAACATATAGAAGTAAGATAAGTAGAAGCAGAGAAGAGTGTATGCAAGTCTTTCATGTTTCCTTTTTCTTTGCCATAGAGGCCCTAGAAATCATATATTGAGATGGAGCGTGTGTAATATTAAAGTGGGTGGATCCTTAAGTCATTGAGTGAAAGGAAGCTGCCTTGGCGAACTATCTGGCCCTCAATGAAGCTTCTGTGAGACAGAAATAGATGCTTTTGAGATTTGGGGAAAGTCATTCAACCCAACACTTTGGCCTAACTCAACTAATGATAGCCCTCACCCTTGTAATTTGTATTTGACTAATATATTTTCAAATAATCAGCCACTTGGAAAATATTAATATTTCTAGTACTGTATTTATTAGAAATACAATAAATTATTTCTAATAAAATATTTCAAATGTTTCTTGTTGCCTAGTAACAACCATTGGTAGAGCAACCCGCCCCAACTATGTCCAGGTGATCCCTCCAACAACCTAATAAAGGAAACACCTCTTCAACATTCTTGACTACTCCAAGAATGGTGGAGTAGGACCCATAAAGGAAAAAAAAAAAGGCGTTTTCAACCTCAAAAAACCATTCTTGGCAAAACTCTGTTCAAAATGGATTGCTTATTATATTTATAATCAGATTCTCTGTTACTTCACCTACTGACCTTACTTCTATTCTGTACAGTTCTAGAATAACAAAGGGTAAGGCCATACTCCTCCTAAACAGCTCTACCCCAAGCTGCTGTTTTAATCAAAGGCGATTTCTTTCTAGAAACCTGTTAATCAAGCTGTCACTAATAAGTCAAATCCCAGCAGAATGTAGGCCAATGCATTGTCCCAATTATTTTATTGTGTTTGGATTTTATCACATCAAAAAATATTTCAAATAAATGGAATTCCACCTAGGGCTCAACATTCTTTCAGTTATAGAAAGATTTGCATCACAGCAATCTTTGTTTTATTGGGATTTAACCTGTCCATTGTTCTGCTTAGTGCCTGCGTAGGAATGTGGGAAATAGCTTTCTATCACCATAAACTCAGAAAAAAAAAAATGTCAGTGAAATGCAGGCAAATAGATTGTGATTGCATCGACAACTCTTTTCATAAGCTAATGGGCTGTCTAACCTATTCATGATTGTTGTCCCCCACAGGGTCTTGTCAGCACATTGCCAAGGAGTTTGTTGAATTTGGCAAATTGATACACTGGGCTTGTTTGACTTCCCATTTCTGTGAATAATCGTTAGGTATTTAACAATATGTGAATGTGCTTAGAACGCCTAATGGGGCATTAGTTAGGTAAATAACAATTCAGTTCCCCTTTTTCTTAACAATTGATTTCTTTTACACTTACGTGGACATTTTTAAATATGTACATGCATGTGAAGTATCTCAGTATCCTTTGTGGGACTCTCAGACTGGGACTATCTATAAAACTATTTTTTAAATAAAGGATATGAAAGATCAGTTTATTTAAAATACCACCAAGGCAGTCACACATTATTTATTGCATACTTTAGCAATCTCTTGCCTACAATCTTCTTAACTAACAACTAATTATGGTTGAAATGACACAAAGAAGGAACTAATTTTCTTTCCCTTTTTGTTTTTGTTTGATGTATATAAAATAAAACATACAGTCATGCACAAAGTGCATAACTCATAAGTAAACTTAATTTATTGCTCAAATTATTGCAAAGTGAATCTTTGTCAGCTCCTCCTGAATGAAGAAATAGAAAATGGCCAGCACCCCAGAAGATCTGCACATGCTCCTTCCCAATCACAACGGCTTCCCCCCTTAGAGTCACTGCTTCCCTGACGTTATTGTTACCATTTCCTTCACTTGCTATGTAGTTTTACCACGTATGTATGCATCTCTGAAACACGTAGTTTAGTTTATATTTGAACTTCATATACATAAATAAAATCATACAGAAAGAAACTGCCATGATAATGGATGTAAAATATTGTAAAGTATAATATACACACAGTGAATGGCAATATTATCAGTAATGCTATTATATGGGGACAAAAGTGCTGAATTTAAACCCTCTAAAGCAGGTGGCTGACCTCACAGTTTTGGCATTGAGTCATCTCCCATCAAGTCTAGACTTCCTCACCCTCAGAGATGGTCAGTACAAGCTCACGTTCAGGGGCCCACCAGAGCTCTGTGTTTGTGACTTCTCGTGCCACCTGGATGGAAAAGTACTCACCTAACACTGAAAGGGTCTGTAAATAATGGCTTTGTTCATAAATTAGCAGGCTTCCCTCTGTTGAATGAGTTCCCCAGCTATTATCAAAGCTCTAAGGTCACATCTGGTTAATCGTTGGCTAGAAATCAATACACAGAGAGCGATGGTTTATGATAAAGGCTTATAAAAAGCAAGTTCAAGTTCAAGAAACTGGCTTTTTGCTCTTAGATGCTGCCAAGAAGGTGCTCATCCTCAGTCCTGTTGTAAAAAACATAACTCCATTCATACTGCTATCTAAATCAAGAACTATTTAATATATATTTTATATGTCCCCTTTCCCTCTTTGGCCAACTCATTGTGTCCCTAGGCTCAGCTGTTCAAATAACATCTAGACTTTTTTTCAATCCCAAGGAAATGCATCAATTTATTCTCTGGTATCACAAAACCTCAGGGTTACAGCTACCCTTTGTCCCAGTTCTGGAACAATCCCGACACTCTTTGATGTTAGCGGCTCCCTTGTGAACTGATCCATGGGACTCCCAGTGCCTGAGGCTCAGAACTGCTGTGGGTTTCCCAGCTGGCATTTGACCAATGAGCACCATTCCTCCTGTGCAACCACCCATGCATGTGTACATGAGCACATGCATGTGTGAATGGGAGGGTATGTTCAAGCGTGTGTAGGCATACTCTCTGCTCATTCCACAAGTAGATGATATTACCGTGGACTGTAGCAATAACAGTAAGAATGCCTTTCATGTAGTGAATGTCGGGAGATTTTGTGATCAAATGAACAGTGCTCCACCTGGTTCCCTACGCCAACATTCCTCCTTTTCTCACAACTGGAGCCACTTGAATTTTACCTTCAGGCTCAACATTGTATCTCTTCTAACACCAATGCTGGACTCAGTCACTTAGAATTTTAGGTACCTTTGTCCAGATTCTCAAAAAACTCAGAATTAATGTACATGGCCAATCCTCTAACAATGATGTTGAGTCCATATTTGGTTCACATCTTGTTTTTCTCCCACAGGCCCTTGTGTGCACTTCAATTATAGTATGTAGAGCACTTGTTACCCATCTCAAGGCCCTTACTAACTACCTTCACTCCGAATAGAGACTAGATGTCCCTCCTTGTGAATCCCAGTCACTAGAACAATGCTTCCTGACGTCTGATGATGCTCAGACCCTGTGGCATGTGGCATTGCTCATCACTGGCTGGTCTTCTGCTGGCACCTTCCCCTCTCCCTGGTAACTCCCTGATCCTGATCAATAGCCACGTCTCACCAAACTCTCCAGATGTCACATCTCTCTACTGAAATTCCTCACCCCACTAGCAGTGGGTCTGACCCCAGCTCACCAGGATGGGCATCTCTAATCTTCAGTTTCACTCTTCTCCTGATCTGCTCTAATTTGCTTACTGAAAAGCCTTTCTATTTTTAAATTAAAGATAACAATACACTTCAAAAGTATGACCCTTTCAAAGTCAGCAAAGAAGCTAAAAAAAAAGCCCACCCATAATTCAACAATAAAAGTTTAGCAAAATCTTAGTGCAAATAAAGATATATACCATGGTCATGTATTGGAAGATTCAATATAGTTAAGATGTCAATTCTTTATGAACTTACATATAGAAATAATAAAATTCCAACCAAAATTCCATCAAGTTTTGTTTTATAATATAAAAAAAACTTATTCTAATATTTACATGGAAAAGCAAAGAAATTAGAATAAGCAAATAAAGTTGAAAAAGAAGAATAAAGTTGAAGGATTTACCCTTTTTGATTTCCACTATAAAGTATTCAATGTGGTATTGGCAAAAGGGTAGATGCATAGATCATTGGAACAGAATAGAGTTCATAAATTGACTAGCACAGGTATGACCAACTGATTTTTTATAGAAACTCAAATTTAATTTAATTATTTTCAAAAAATTATGTTGAAACAATTGAACATCTTTATGTAAAATAGACAGCTTCAACCTAAACCACACATCTTATAGAAAACAATTTACTTAAAATGAACCATAGATATAAATATAAAATGCAAAGCTATAAAACTGTTAGAAGTAAAATAAAGATATATTTTCATAACATAGGTTTCAGTGAAGATTTTTTAGTCACAACACTAAAAACACCTTATATAAAAGAAAAAAATTGTTAAACTGATTAAACTTTATACAGACTAAAAACTTTTCTCTGTGCAAGATACTATTAAGCGAATGAAAAGATAAGGTAAAGACTAGGAAAATATGGCTGTAAATCATATATCTGACAAATGGCTTGTATCTAGAATACATAGGAATTTTCAAGACTCAACCGTAAGAAAATGCACAATCCAATTTTTCAAAAGGGACAGGAGACTTGAATAGACACTTCATCACAGGGGGTATATGAACAGCAAATAGGCACATAAAGATATGTTCAACATCATTAGCCATTAGGAAATAGAAAAAGAAACCAGAATGAGCTATCAGTACAAACCTATTAGAATAGCTAAGATAGAAAAAGAAATACAACCTGACAATACCAAGTAGTAGCAAGAATGCAGAGCAACTGGTTGTCTACATTGCAATCAGAATCTACAAAGATAAAACACTCCTTAAATGGTTGGTAAGGTCCTATAGAGTAAAACATACGCTTAGCACATGAGCCAGCAAAATACCGGATTACAGGAAAACCTCTGCACAAATGTTTATAGAAACTCTGTTCATGAGACTCCCCCCAAAACAGAAACAGCCCAACAGTCTTCAACAGGTAAATAAATAAACAAGTGGGGTACAGTCATACAATGGAATACTATTCAGCAATAAAAAGAAAGGGACTATTTGTGTCATATCGTAAAGGCATCATACTGAGTCAAAAAAAAGTGTTTTTTAATTACATACTATAACACAGACAACAGTATGATGACCTTCTGGAAAAGGCCAAATTACAGCAGCAGTGCCAGGAATTTGGATTTAACACCAAAGGGCAGCATGAGGATTATTGTGTTTGAAGTGATGGAACAGTTTGTCCTGATTGTTGTAGTGGTTACACAAGTTTACACATAGTTAAAACTTATAGAACTGTAGTTTACACTGTGTCTATTTATAAACTAAAGCAAACAAAAAAATCCGAGCACACTCCACCCGAACCTTCTTTTATATGCATGTTCTAGTGTTATATAACCAAATTTAATTTTAAAATGCCGTAAAAGCTTTCAATGTAGTTAAATATATCTCTACATATCAGTGTCTAATGCAGGGGTCCCCAAACTTTTTACACAGGGGGCCAGTTCACTGTCCCTCAGACCATTGGAGGACCGGACTATAAAAAAAACTAAGAACAAATCTCTATGCACATTGCACATATCTTATTTTAAAGTAAAAAAACAAAACGGGAACAAATACAATATTTAAAATAAAGAACAAGTAAATTTAAATCAACAAACTGACCAGTATTTCAATGGAAACTATGGGTTTGCTTTTGGCTAATGAGATGGTCAATGTGCTCCTCTCAATGACCACCAATGAAAGAGGTGCTTCTTCCAGAAGTGCGGCGGGGGCCGGATAAATGGCCTCAGGGGGCCACATGCAGCCCGCGGGCCGTAGTTTGGGGACCCCTGGTCTAATGGTTGGGTATGTTCCACTGGATGAATGTAACACATATTATGCAAGCAATCTCATGTTGTTTGAAATTTGTGTTGTTTCTGACTTTTCAACAGCAGAAATGATGCTGTGATGTAATTCTTGGAGCTAAATAGTTGTACAAATCCTTAATTATACTTGATCAATTTTTAGAAGAGGACTTGCTGGGTCAAGATATGAACTGTCTAAAGGTTCTTGACATGTTGATCAAAATGCCCTCTGGAAAAGTGCCTGTTTCCCAAATATGTACATACTCCTATCAATCTATACCTTAAAGAATAATAACATTTAATTTCCCTCTTGTTTGGGGTTAGATATAAATAAAATTCTAATATATTTTTCCTCACTCCCCAGAAGATTGTTCTTTCCACATCGCAGGCTGCACACTCTTTGCAGATGGCTCCCACAAGGGACCTGGGAACCCAGGATTCTGCGCTGGACTCCATGAGAGCTTCACAGATAGCAGAATGTCATTTGAAAGCAGAGCAGGGAAGAGATTTCTTCCTTCCAGGGAAGAGAAGAGAGCCTTCAGGGAAGAGGGAGCCACAAAGTATAAGAAATGTTTTGTGCTCTATACCCTGAGGAGGGCCCCGCTTGCCCGTGTTCTGCTTCAACCTCAGCATCCTTACAGAATGGCGGGGTGGGGGAGGGTTGTTGAGTAGAGAAGAAGCTGTACACCTGTCATGGATGGCTGTTGGTGGGTTTTTCTTTGTGCCGCTTTTTTCCTGTTTGTTTAATGTATATTTTTTCCTCCTGCCTTCAGGACACGGTGACACACATTTCAGTTTGGTCAAGGGACAGTGCTAGGAGTGGGGGGGTGGGGAAGAGCCCCTGGGCAGAGATGGCTAAACTTCGGTAGGCCAATGTTTGATGCTGCTTCATTGCTTTCTTACCTTTAAATATATGAACCCCACCTACCAGAACAGGAACAAGGACAGGTGATCTCTCGGGACTTTTCCTGTTTCACTAACTCTGAAGTGCCCAGGAATAATTTTTTTTTAATGCATATGAACACAAGATGTGAAGGATTCCTTGAGTGTTCCTAAAATATGGCACAAACCCTGTCACTACTCTGTTTAACAACTTCTTTGAGTTTCCTCTGTACATAATAAAATCTCAGATTCTCCATCAAACCATTCAAGACACTTAAAATTCTGGCTTCCACTTGGACAGCGGCTGTTTTCCTCCTGTCTCCCAGCAGACGTGCCGTGCCACATCCTCCTCCCTGCAAGGCCTGGCTTCATCCCCACGACCGCTCAGCCGGTTCTCTATCACCTTGCTTCGTCCAAGGCCCACTCCCCTGCCTGTCCCAATTCAGAGGTCACTTTTTCTAGGAAGTGACCCCACTCTCATCTGTCACCTTCTCAGGCAGAATCAAGGTCAAGAGCATCCTCCTTTGAATTTCTATTAACGTTCATCTTTTTGTTAACACGCATTTTAAAAGCAGCCTTGAATACAACTAGCCATGTCTTTTCCTGTTCCCATCTCTTACTTAAGACCAAAAGCTCTCTGAGGGGAGGGTAAAACATTGAATTCTCTCTTTCTGCTACACAGAATTTCACACCAATAGAAAGGCAGGATTGCCAACTTCCCTTGGGTAACTGAGGTAATTTTCACCTCACCAAGGAAGTTGTTTAATGTTTCCTCTACTCCAGAGGTTTCCTTAAGCTGGAAGAACAGGTTAGGTGGAGATAAGAAGGGCTTCAATGTTTGTTTTGATTTCTTGTTGTTGACAAGCCTGTAAGGACTTCCAAGTGATGATGTCCGGGAGGTGTTTGGATGAGTGGATGGAGAAAAGGTAACAATTAAGTACTCATTAGCATACAGACGGTAGTGAAAATGATGAGTCTATGAGATTTCCCAGACAAGGTGTAAGGTGGGAAAAGAGGTACACTGAAGACAGAAACTTCAAGATTACCTGTATTTTATAGGCAGGGAAAAGTGCCCACAAAGGAGAGCAAGAAGCTATAACCCAAAAGAAAAACTAATTTGGAAGTTTCAAAGAGAAAGGAGGCAGGAAACTGTGGAATATTATATAAGTCCCACAAAGTAAGGACTCAAAAGTGTTTATGGACTTGGTAGTTGGAAAGTCCTTCATGATCTCAGTGAAAGCAGTTTCCATCTTGGTTAAGGTATAAATTGGCATTAAACTAAAAACAACAACTGTTTTCAAAGCTTGAATGTTAGAAGAAGAGAGATAGGATAGTAACTTGGGGGCATAGAGCCCATGAGGCAAGTTTGTTTGGTTCTCTGTTATTATGAAAGAGATTTGAGCATGCTTAGAAGGTAAAGAAAAGAAATCAATATAGAGAAATCTAAAAGATATGATAGAAAGAGGACTCTAGCAACATACAATAGTAATTATACTCCATGACCAAATGGGATTTATCCCAGGTATGGAAGTTTGGTTGAATGTACGAAAATCAATTTTAGTCTATTAATAGACTAAAGAAAAAAATGGCCACCTCAATATACACAGAAAAAGCATTTGGCAAAATCCAACACCATTTCATGATTTAAAACAAACAAACAAACAAACAACACTCAACAAGCTAGGAATAAAAGGGAACTTCCTCAATCTGATAAAGGACATCTATGAAAACCCACAGTTAGCATTCTACTTAATGGTTAAAGACAGAAAGCTTCTCCCCTTAGATGAAGAATAAGAGAAGAATGTCTAGTAACCACTTGTATTCAGTGTTATACTAGAGGTATTAGCCAGGGCAATCACACAAGAAAAAGAAATAAAACACAGTAATACTGAAAAGGAAGATATAATACTACCTCTAGTCACAAATGACATTATCTTGTACATGAAAAATCCTAAATAATTCACAAAAATACTATTAGAACTATAACAAGTTTGGCAAAGTTGCAAGATTCAAAATCAATATACAAAAATCAATTATATATTTTATACACTAGTAATAAATAATCTAAAAATAAAATTAAGAAAAAAGCCCATCTACAATAATATCTAAAAGGATGAAATAGGCATAAATTTAACAAAAGCAGTACAAGACTTGTTTTCTTTATTAAAAACTACAAAACATTGTTAAAAGAAATTAAAGAAGATCTAAATAAATTAAAAGATAGTCCATGTTCATGGATCAAAAGACTGAATAATAAGAGGGTAATATTCTCCTAATTGACTTACAGATTCAATGCAACCTCTATCAAAATTTCAGCTATTTTATTTTTATAGAAATTAACAGTTGATTCAAATGTTCATATGGAAGTGCAAAAGTCCCAGAATAACCAAAAATAGTCTTGAAAAAGAACAAAGCTGGAGAATACACATGTCCCGATTTCAAAACTTACAATAAAGCTACAGTGATTAAAATAGTGTGCACTGCCATAAACTAGACACATAAAGCAATGAAATAAAGTTGAGATTCCAAGGCCCTGGCTGGTTTGCTCAGTAGTAGAGTGTTGGCCTGGCATATGGATGTCCCAGGTTTGATTTTCGGACAGGGCACACAGGAGAAGGGCCCATCTGCTTCTCCACCCCTCCCCCTCTCATTTCTCTCTGTCTCTCTCTTCCCCTCCTGCAGCCAAAGCTCCATTGGAGCAAAGTTGGCCCGGGCACTGAGGATGGCTGCATAGCCTCTGCCTAGAGGCACTAGAATGGCTCCAGTTGCAATGGAGTGATGCCCCAGATGAGCAGAGCATCACCCCTTAGTGGGCATTCCAGGTGGATCCCCGTCGGGCACATGCAGGGGTCTGTCTCTCTGCCTTCCCACTTCTCACTTCAGAAAAAAACAAACAAACAAAAAAAAAGGTTGAGAATCCAGAAAGAATGAGAATAGATCACTAATGAGTACAAGGTTTCTTTTGTGATGATTAAATATTCTAAGATTAGATCATGGTGATTAATGCAAAAGTTTATAAAACAAATTTTATACTTTAAAGGGGGAAGCTTTGCAGTACGTAATTTATATCTTAGTAAAACTGTTATAAAGGGACAGGGAACTAATTGAGGAAGAGAAGGCCTGGAGGACTTAAGAAAGGCTAACCTTATGCCACTGGAAGGTCTACCTTTGAATGGTTCTAACTGGGAGAAGGCAGAAAGAACGGGTGTGAAGGTAGGTTTGCAGATGTTGGGTGGGGGAGTCACACAGAGGGGTAATCGAGGTGACTAAATTTTGTAGAAACTGGAAGTGATATTGACTGCTGGAATCAAGACCTTAGGAACTGGGTAGGAAATGTGAAGAAAAAGATAATTAATAAAATTAGATGAAGCTCCAAGGAAAATGGAGAGAGGAGGCTGCCTGAGAATGGAGAAGAAAGCTGGTACTTGCTGAGACTTTCTCTGTAGGGCGTCCGACCCTCACGCAGTCACTGCTTGTTCTGTTTCCCTGTCTACACTTCTCTAACCCCCCCAGAGGCCTGAGTGACAGCCGGTCTCACACAGGCGTGTCTGCAGGGTACCACAGGGCGGCATCTGACCCGTTTTCCAACATCCCTAGCCAAAGTGTAACAAGGTCACGTACTGCAAATATTTGTGATTAGGAGAATTCTTTCCTCTAAAATTTGCCATGAGATAGTTCTTAAAAATTTAAATATTGGATCAGGGTGATTGATGGCAATGGAAAATTCAAACACAGGCAATGCTGCCCAGGGTCCCCTGTGGTCCCATCGGTGGGAAAATCAGGTCACCATCCCGACAACATCTAAGAGACCTTCCCCCGCACCTGGAGGTGGGTGGGTGCGGCAGGCTGCATTTTACCTGGTACCCCTTCTAGATAACTTCTGGATAAGCAGAAAGCCTGGCTTCAGCCACCTCTACAACCCAGACTGCTTCTCCTCAGCACCAGCTGGTAAGACAGTTAGTGTAACATAAAGGAACACCCAGACTGTTTTTAAGCATATTTAAGGACACTGCAATGTCTCCAGGCAAGGTAGCTTATATATTGTAGTAGCTTAAATAAATGGCAACCCAAATATATCAAGTCACAATGCCTGCAATTTATAAATGTTTCCTTTTTGGAGGAAAAAAAAAGTCTTTGCAGATGCATTAAATTAAGCATATTAAGAGGAGGAGATTACCCTGGATTTTCCAAGAGGGCCTTAAATGTCATCACAAGTGTCTTTATAAGACAAATGCAAAAAAAAGATGATGCAGACACACAGGAGAAAGGCCGTGTGAAGCCTGGGCGGAGAGAGATATGACCGAGAAACAGAAGACTGCGGACAGCCAGCAGAAGCTGGGGCTCCATTAGAGCCTCCAGAAGGAGCATGGCCCGGCCAGCACCTTGATTAGAGAAGTCTGCCTCTAGAACAGTGAAAGAATACATTTCTGTTGTTTTAAATCACCCAGTTTGTGGAGATTTATTAAGGCAGCCCTAGGAAACTAATATACCTGGCAATGATGTTCTCTTGGCTCGCTTCAGTCCTAACAGTACACGTTTGATTATGAAACTGTGGAAAGTGAAAGTTTGCAGGAGTCAGTGGGTCCATCATCTCAGTCCATCTGCCTCCTTGCAGGAAGACATTCAATCTCCCTTCTAGCAATTGCTACCTTCCCCCTTAGGTACCAGGAAAAGAAAGAGTTAATTGGCTCTTGTTATAACTGTTGATGAAAATTTATATTCAAATGTAAAAAAAAAAACACTTCCGAAGTTGGAGCCAGAACAGGTAAACTAAGTCATACTTTAGAACCTTCAGGATAGCTTTTGTTCTGGGTAGTTCATTTTAGCTCTAGTTTACTAAACTGAAAAATGGCAGTAATGATGTCCACCCCATAATATGACTTCTCACAAAAATCTATCGAATATGCCTGTGTTTCATCTGGGTTGTCTAGGAAAAAACATGTGAAGAAAATCTTACATAAACCTTACTCAAATGCTGATGCTTTCTTGGGTGATTTAATCCTGGGGTTGCAATATGAGGAGGGGGGAGGAAGGGAAGGCAGAAGGGGAAAAGGTCCAAAATGTGAGTGCCATATTAGCCATGACAATTTCAGAAAATGCACCCACTGCTCTGCTTAGCGAGATGTTTTTAAATAGACCTGATAGAACCTCCACTCTGTGTTCCCTGTTGGGGGCAGGAAAGGGATAGAGGAAGAGAAGTATAACAGTCACTTCACTTCCCCTCTACTTCTTGTCTCTCAATGGTCCAAATTTACCCCATAAAGAATGAACTTCCCTGGATGTTTAGGTAATATCACCCTCCTCCTCTGGGAAGCCTTTGGGGTTCCAAGATTCAATTCATCATCTGACTCTAGAAACAGTGAGAGGAAATTAGCTTGCCTGGTTTTGTCTGGTTGGCCCTGGATGCTGGAGCTGCTACAGTGAGGCTCCCCTGCACTGAGTGTGGTGGAGGCCGGGCCAGAGCCCAGCCCTGAAGTGAGGAGGTATCTGAGAGAGTCGGCAGTGGTAGGTGAGTCAGGGCTCTCCCTTGAGCATTGTGAGGACCCAGAGGGACAGGTGGAGACAGGTAAACGGAACAGCACATAAACAGGGTCCAATGCTTCATGTGAAACAGATTTGGAAAATGTCAACTGCTATACAAATACTACTCTATCTTTATTGCCTTCCTTTAATTTTTTAATCATTATTTTTCTGAGTTTTAAAAGGATGACCCACAATTCTTTCAAGTACACCATGTCATTTATTTGAATATGACTAGTCTCTACTTCAAGTACAGGAAGCAGAGCTAATAAAAGATTATGATGAGAAATTAGTTCTCACCTAGGCAATATGAAAACTGATTGTGGAGGATATAGCCAATTAGGATTTTATGCATGTTGTCGTAGGGTTCCCTGGGAAACAGACAACGAGATACAACTTTAGGAGCAGGAAGTTTATTGGGAATGTGAAGGAAGCAGGATTGTATAGTGGGCAAGGTCAGTCGTGAGCGGATGTGGCCCTTTAGCATTATCCGCAATCAAAGCAAGGGGTCAATCCTTTGTATGCCACACAGTCTAGACATTGAAGGTGAACTCTTCCTAAGGTGGAGGTGTTACCTTGAGTAAGGTAGATACCTTTAGCCCAGGACAATTCCTGTGATCCCAGCAGTACTAAGTGGCCGGAATGCACACCTCGCTCTAAAGGGGCTCAGGGAGGCGCGTCACAGCATCCATGACAAATTTATTTTTTGAGAGAAGGGGTGACAGAGAACATCAGCCTTTTCTCTCATCTTGGATTTCTTTTCTGGAGAGATTCCTATTGCGAGGAAAACCATGCCCACCTTCTTCATAAGTAAGAAGACCTTACCCCACTTCCCAGCTTCCATTTCCCATTTCAAGGTATGAATTGGACACTTTCAGGGTTTTCAATATCCCGTACTTTTATCCCATCCACGTCTCCAGCCCCCAGGACCCCAGCGAGAAAGGGCAGGAGCCCATCTGGCAGAGGCTGACAGACTCAGGACCAAGTGCTCCTGTGGGTGGGCTCTCAGCCACCACGGCTTCTGTGGGCCCAAGCACAAGTGACTGGTTTTTGGCCTGTTCTCACCTCACCTCTTGCTTCCTAGTGTAAGTGCCTCCTAGAAATGGGCCTTGCCCTCCAGCTCGCCCTTGTCCAGTTTCTCTATCTGGCTGGGTGGGTAGGCCAGGTGGCCTGTGTACCTGTGATTACACAAATAGAGTTGGAGGCCCCACAGCCTCACCTCCAAGCTGCCTTCTCCAGCAGTTGACCAGATGCACATGAGAGGTTACCAAGCAATAGAAAAACTTTATTTCAATCTTCCTTTGACCATTGAGCTATGTGTCTATTTTCTACAGGTTTTATTTATTTAATAAATATTTTGGAATATGTATCATGTGCCAGACCCTGTGCAAAGTGCTGGGGAAGTGCAGTAAACAGAATAGATATAATTTTTTCTTCTACAGAGTTTGCATTTTACTGGGCACAGAGAAACAATAAATAAATCAGCAAACAAATAGAGCATGGCAGATCTTGAAAAGCACTTTGAAGGGGCTGAAATGAGGAGTGACTTGCAGGGTGCGCTGGAGTGTGGTGTCTAGGAGACAGCCAGACTAGGTGGTTCCCTGTGGAGGAGCCATCTGAGCTAAGATGTTAATGTCTATAAAGAGCCAGACATGTCAAGATGTGGGGGAAATGTTCCTGGCAGCCAGTGCAAATGCCCTGAGGTGGGAATGAGCTTGGCAGGTTTGAGAAACAAAAGGTCCATGAAAATGAGCAAGAGGGAAAGGGCAGAACATGAGCCCAGAAAGAAAGGCAGGGACCAGATCACAGAGTGCTTGATACAGACTGTCACCATATTGCCCAAAATGTGCAATGCATACCACCCGTGTGTGTGCAAATATTTGGGGTGCTACACATGCCAATATTTTTATTGGAATAATTATCAATTTATTTTGGAGTATATTAGGAAAAATATAATTAGCACATGAAAACCATGATTTCCTAGATATTATTTATTCAGGTGAAACTAAATTAAAAAGTGTTTGAATCGATTTAAAGAGAATATGAAGTCAATTATAGTACAGGTGTTCTGCAGGTAGAGCCAAAATCTGAAAGGTAGTGTTCACAGAACTGAAGTTTAGGAAAACACTGCTTACCAGCTGGAAACAGCAGGGAGCCCAGCCTCAGCCTCTGCCATGGCCTTCATGCTGGCAGCTCAGAAGTGAGAGCAGAAGAGATGGCCTGTGGCCCTCCAGATGTCCCCTACCCACCCTCCAACCCCAATGCATAACACCTCCCAGGGTCAACAGCCGAGCTGGGGACGGTAGTTAGTTCCCAGTTCATGTCAGAGTGAGATGAGAACATGTCATTGGTTCTCACAGTGGGATGAGAGTGGAGGGGAATGTCTCTTCCAAGAACAGGCTCTCTGTGTCTTCTCTTTCCTTTCTCCATGGCCAGTAGGATGGAGAAGGCTCCATTGCCCAGGGGATGATGAAGATCCAAGTTAGGAGAAACCTGGGGCCAGTTATCTAAGTAAGAAATTAATCTCCTTTGTATTTTGGCTTGTTTTTTTGCAAAAGTTAGTCAACCCATATCTAATATCTTTGTATTTTGAAGGTACCACACCCTAAGACTACAGCACCTATGTGACACAGAGATGTGAAAGCCACAGAAGTGAAAGAAGTAGAATGAGTGTAAATATACGACCTTTTTTTCACACGCTCAAGAATACTGTCTTTCCAGACAGGGATTTGGTAAGTTCTGAGGGGACCAGTCATTGGGAGTTACAAGAGGGCAGTTTTGTTTTTGTTTCCAACTACAGTTTACAGTCAATATAATTTTGCCTTTGTTTTAGCATATTGTTTAGACAGCCTGTATACTTTACAAAGTGTTTCCCCTGATATTTCCATTACCCACCTGGCACCATACCTAGTTATTACAATAGTATTGACTATATTCCCTATGCTGTGCTTTACATCCCTGTGACTATTTTATAAGTGCCAATTTGTACTTCTTAATCCTTTTTCAACCAGTCCATCAACCCCCTCCCCTCGGGCATCCATCAATCTGTTCTCTGTATCTATGAGTCTACTTTATTTTGTTTGTTGATTTATAGTATTCATTAGATTCCACATATAAGTGAAATTATATGGTATTTGTCTTTCTCTGACTGGCTTATTTCACTTAGCACAATATCCTCTAGGTTGATTCATGCTGCTGCAAAGAAGACAGTTCTTATTATTCTCTGGAAGACCATTTTAAAGTAGGACAGGGCAAGCTGCCCTGCACAGTGGAACAGGAAGTGTATGAAGTGTTCAAATGGAGGGTAGGAAAAGGGGAATTTTGCACTGGCTGGAAGGGAGCTCTTATCTCCTGCCACTTTGGAAGGGATGACTGGAGGGGGAATGGGAGGGAGTTTGATGGGAAGCCTACCTGAACCACTTTTTCTTCTTGAGAGCTTCCCCTAAGGCACCAGACCCAAGAGACTGTCATGCCCCAGAGGGCAGGCAAGGTGGGCTCTTCCACACAAAGGACCCTGTGTGCACAGATCTCAGGCTCCAAAGCTGTTTCCTCCTGAACAATCATGGCCAGAGCCACGCCTGGGCCCAGCAAGCACACTGGTGGATCCACAACAACCTCCCATGTTTGGTGACTTTGTTCTAGGTGCAGAGAATCCAGGGGGAGCTAAGGAAGAGAAAGGGGCAGTCTTTTTGAGCCGGACAGGGGACAGCAGGCTAGCCCCAAGAGTGTCCCTCTGAAATAAGGTCCGCTCCACACAGACATGCCCCGATTGCTGGAGAAAGACCTAGTTTCGCCGGAGCCAGGCCAGGTGCACAGAGACGCACACAGCCTCAAGTACAGGAAGGTGTGTATAAATGAGTGAAGCGTGTCTAGTGTAAGGCGAGAGGAAACGGCAAGGCACTGTCGCAAAATAAAATATTCAAAAACTAGAAAGCAAGAGGAAAAAATGGCAAAGGCCCACATTCGCAGCCCTTTGATTTGGGGATGAGAAGATAGAGACTCAAAGAAGGGGGTTGTTCATCTAAAGTCACTCTGTTTTCACGGCAGCATAAGGCAGGAATGCAGGCTCCTCTGCCCAGCGCAATGCTCAGCGAGCGGAGGAGACCTGCAGGGCAGAGTTGAGGCAGAACAAGGATGACCCCAGGAGAGGAGAAAGCCCTAAGAGGAGACCTGCAGGGCAGAGTTGAGGCAGAACAAGGATGACCCCAGGAGAGGAGAAAGCCCTAAGAGGAGACCTGCAGGGCAGAGTTGAGGCAGAACAAGGATGACCCCAGGAGAGGAGAAAGCCCTAAGAGGAGGCCTGCAGGGCAGAGTTGAGGCAGAACAAGGATGACCCCAGGAGAGGAGAAAGCCCTAGCGGGCTGGGACTTCAGAAACTGGGACTCTGCGGATTCTGCCACCGAATCGCAAGCCTGTGAGCACCTTGCACTTCTCTGGGCCACAAAGATAGCTGAGCAGGTGGTCCTAAACATCCCTCCAGTGCTGACATTTACAGGAGACAGGAAGCAGGAGGCATCAGCTTCCTTCTCCCATCCCTTCCTCTCATCAGACGTTAAGCCTGTGAAGTTTAACTTCTATGCACCCTTGGGCCCCATCCTCCGCTCTCTACCCTGACGACCCAGCTTTGGTATAATCCCCATCCTCTCTCTCTCAGATGGCAGGGCCTCCTGACCAGTCTCCTTCCTCCACGGTCCTCTTATCCCACCCTTCTTCAGCTGTCCCAGTGCTCCATTAACAACAGAGTTCATTACACCATGCTCCTGCTGACCCCCTCTACGGCTCCCACTGCTTTCTAGAATAGACCCAGATTTCACCGTCAAGAAATGGACCCTCAAGAAATGAGACTCCATTTTTGGTGCCTCCCTAGCTGTCCTACCCCAAACATCTCATGCCCCATGATACCAAATTGCTTGCCATTCCGTTGATACATCCTGAAGTTTCGTACTTCCGTGCTGTGTACACACGCTGCTCTAGCTATTTCCAACACCCTTTACATGCTGCTCCAGCTACTTCCAACGCCCTTTACATGCAGCTCCAGATACTTCCGATGCCCTTTCCCACCTCGCATGATCGGCAGTAGCAGGAAGGGGCCAATCCAGCCTGGTCTAGGCAATAAGGGGATGCATTGATTGTAGGAATTTTAAATCAATAAAAAAACTAAAATGTCACTTTCTTTTTATTGTCATCTTGCTCTGGCAACTCTAAACATGACAGTGATAAATACTTCTCCCCATTCAGGCATACCTCTGAACAACACGCTTGGAGCACCACTGGAACACGGAGCCCCCACTACCCTCCAAAACCTGGCCCGCTGCCACTTCCTCGATGAAGACCTTCCCTGACCCTCCACCCCAGCCCTTCACTCTTCGTCGCAGCAGTAATGCTGCTCCCCTCTGGAGGGCATATGGTCCTGTCTGAAGCTGGAAACAGGGAGAGACAGTCAGACAGACTCCCTCATGCGCCCGACCAGGATCCACCCAGCACACCCACCAGGGGTGACGCTCTGCCCACCAGGGGGCGATGCTCTGCCCCTCTGGGGCGTCGCTCTGCCGTGACCAGAGCCACTCTAACGCCTGGGGCAGAGGCCAAGGAGCCATCCCCAGCGCCTGGGCCATCTTTGCTCCAATGGAGCCTCACTGCGGGAGGGGAAGAGAGAGACAGAGAGGAAGGAGAGGGGGAGGGGTGGAGAAGCAGATGGGTGCTTCTCCTATGTGCCCTGGCCAGGTATCGAACCCGGTTCCCCCGCACGCCAGGCCGACGCTCTACCGCTGAGCCAACCGGCCAGGGCCCTGTTTGACACCTTTATTTCACTGTGTTCCCCTCCTGTTTACAAGTCTGTCTCTCCCAGGGGATATTGAGTTCCTTGAAGTCAGAGGCTATAGAATAGCTACATCTTCCTGAGATTCAGCGCAGTCCCTGGGATGTCACAGGGGTCCAGAAAAAAAGGGGTAACTAGTGAATGAATGAGCACACGTTGAGGTCTACTGAACACTGATTTAGGCACGTTGGGTCTGCAAGTCACAAAGCAGTTAAAAGCTTCCATTTATGTTTAGAATGTTGCTGCAGGTCAAGTCTCAGTGTTCAGGTGCAACTCATTGCCAGGACACAACAGGGAGGTGTTTGGGTCACACTGAATGACTCACAGCCCCAGTTGCTTAACAGAATTACCAAGGGGCTCACACTGCTCAGTGAAGCGTGCTGGGAGCCAGGCAGCGCCAGCTAGGTCAGGAGCCAAAGCTGCTTTCTGGGTGACTGTTTCCCTCATGCCTGGGGACAAAGGAAATTAAAAGTCACTGCTGTCCACCAGCCCAGAAGAGGAAGGTTCAAAGGAAACAAAGGCGCTTCCCTCCTCTCACTGAATCTCATCCCCTTTCTGTCCCCAGGACCCCAGCATGCCTACCAGGGAGGGACTTTGGATAAAATCTGGGACAGTTGCTTTATCTTGAAGATTGGGAAGCTGAGGTCCAGAGAGAGAGGCATGAACTAACCAAGACCACGCAGCTTGTAAGTGACAGAATAAAGAACTGAGTGCACATTTCATTCCCTGTGCAGGGAGGGATCATAATGTTTGGCAGCCAGGCAAGGATGGGTAGAAGGGAGGCAGGAAGTTCACACCTGGTTTGTGTTTGTTGGTTTGTTTGTTTGTCTGTCTGTCAAAGTTAAAGTCACAGAACATAAAATGAGCCATTTTCAAGTGACAGCAGACCAAAGGCTTCCCAGTCTCTGATAAGAGTCCTCCTGGAGACCTCCATCTTCAGTAATGTTGCCAAACTCGCAACAGCCAGGATGCAAGTGACATTCTGTGGAGACCAGAGAAGGAATTGAGCTTTGCTCCTTGAATCGATGTGAGGCAGAAACGGGCTGCACACTCAGGCAAAAAGGCACAAAGCTGAGCGAGGTGTGATGGTGCACACATTCATGAAAATGCAGTGTCCTTGCATAGTGACTTGAACCCCTGCACCCCAGGCAGCCCTCACGCCTGCAGCCACAGTAGAAGAACTGGGATCTCAGCACTGGTTCACTGTTGCTCCCTTCAGTTGTTGGTTCAGAGGCCTTTATGCAGCAGCCACAAGTGAACAACCTCCACACATAAGGAGGACACCTAGAATGGCACCTGTGTATATTCTGCTGTCAAAAATAGAGAACTTCTACAGTACCGGGTCTCCCTCAGGGCCTAGTAAACCTCCGCCCTTCTGCTCAGTTGCCAGGCGACACGCTATTTACTGACTGGGAGCCAGTAAGAGCAGTATAAGGCTTAGAGCTCTGCCCAGCACATTTAGCTTTGTACCAGAGGGAATGCTGCTCTTCATAAGGTGTTTGTACCCTTTGGCCAAGTCATCTCCCTTCTTGAATGTGATCCTAAGGAAATCAACAAAATCACAAAGCTAAATATCCAAAGATGTTCTTTACAAAATTATTGGTAACACTAAGCAGCTGGAGACATAAAATTGCAACAATAGGTTGCAATTGTCTTGTGAATCACCACAATGGCATTTCTGCAGCCATAAAACAGAGATTGAAGCAATATGGCAAGTGCTTACAATATTAAGTGAGAAGTGTGAATTTTGTTTGCAACCAGATTGCTGTCAAATAAAAAATATGCATTGTATATGAACAAGATCGAAAGGATTACAAAAAATAAAAATCTTTGCAAAAGATAAAAGAACCATAAGTAACTTTTTTTTAATATTATCTTGTATATCATCTTCTGAGTATTTCAATAGGTTCAAACCTATAGTCTTATCCAGCTGTTTATCTACATCTGTTTTCACCACCCAGTAAATTTCACACATCTGTTGCTATCAAGATATTTATACCTCTGTGCTGACTTGTTCCTACCTCACTCATGTAGATCTTTCTGTAAGTAAAACTCACATGCTATTGGACAAGATGTGGCTAGAAGTTCCA
Source organism: Saccopteryx bilineata (assembly GCF_036850765.1). Lineage (NCBI taxonomy): Eukaryota > Metazoa > Chordata > Mammalia > Chiroptera > Emballonuridae > Saccopteryx > Saccopteryx bilineata. Next base: position 65,761,774 of record NC_089497.1, on the reverse strand, counting down.
GACCACTGTTGTTTAGGAGATGTTTAATGACACAACACTAGAGGTATCACTGTCTTGCAAATGGAAGATCCATATTCAGTTTGGACTCTGATCAGGAAAAGACTCTACCTACCCAAAGGCTTTAAAACCCTTCCCAGCAGGCAGCATACAGAGACCAGAGCTGCCAGGACTGATAAATCCTGATCCTCACTGAGAAAATGCAGCTACAGCACCCTCGGTGAACAAGATTGGCACAATCAGTAAGCAGCAGGGTTGGTGGAGCCGCCAGTCCCAGGGTGAGCAAGCACAGATTAAGATCTCTCTGTGACTGAGAGGTAGAGGTCTACAACAATTGGTGGGCACTGCAATGCAGATAAGGCCATGAGGAACCAGAAAAACATGGCCCAGAGAAAAGGATGCTAGCCCCATAAGGACTCCTCCCCTAGCTCCACCCACCTGGACGCCACATCCCCCAGATCCTTCCTGACTTGACTGTAGAAGTCACAGTACAGTCTCTGTGCAATTTGTTTTCTATAAGACCATGCAGAGGATGGTATTTAAATCTCATTCTGGAGAGTGTGCTCAGGCATCCTCAGTCCGTCGTCATAAAGGGCCAGGCTAAAGGACATAAACACTCACTCCATAGATACCTGGATCAGGTGAGAGCAACCTGACATCTAGAATTAGGCTTCATCATCCTAAGCAGGCTAACCTGGGAGAACAACTGACCCAGAGAATTTTGTTTGGACACTTTTGCATTTTTCTGAATGAGCTATGTCTGCTAGATGAAGAAAGCCCTTAATAATTATTTCCAATAAAACATCACAGAGGAGAAGGATCTGCAAGAAAGTAGCAGCACAGGCTGCTTTGGGGAGGACAACAAGATAAATGGGGAAAGAGGGAGAGGAAGACTCTTACTGCATTCCCTTTCTACTTTTCTGTTTCTTCTTGAACTACTCATTACTAAACAAAATAAATCGGTGAATAATGACTGAACAGTCATGCAAAATTAAATAAAATGAAACGCTACAGAAATTTGCTAATGATATTTCCCTGAATTGTAAATGAAGGCTAGTAGACAATTTAGGTGGTGGCAAAAATTAAGAGTCACCAAGAAGGATCCTGCTTCACATACTAGGACCCCCCAGCCATCATCTGACTTTGCTATTTGAAATTCATTATTTACAGTGAAGATATATCTCACCATAAAAATGCTAGTATGTGCTTTAAAAAAAAAGGAAAAAAATCATTTTTATCTAACACAAATTCAAAATAAATCCTACTTAATGGAAGGGCAAGGGAGCAGCCAGTTCCTCCATGACTGGGATTGCATCTTTGTAGCTTGAAGGGTCAGGGTCTGCTTTGTGGAGGAAAAGATAAAGTTGGTAGGAGGCAAGAATTACTACTGAGATTCACAGCCTCAGCTCCTCAGGTTCATCCCTCATGGCCACAAGGCAGAAATCAGGTGTAAGGATCAAGCTCATGTCCTTCAGGATCTTGCTGCTGAGATAGCCATACTGGACCAAGTATAGCCTACTCACCGGAAACAGGCCCGGAACACCTTTTCGCTATGCCAGAGCGCACCTTGGTATTCCTGCTCTCCTCCCAAGGGGCTCTGTGAAGGCGTGGCGGCACCATGATGGGGGCAGGCTTCAGACAAAACGGGAAGAGAGTAATAGAGGAAAGAGCAGGGAGGAGGCCATGGGTCTGTTATCAGCGGGAGACAAGCAGGTGTGTGAACAGTGGGTGTCTAACAAAGGGCCTGCTCCCTGAGATAAGATGGCATCACTGTGTCTTTGCCTTTCAGCCCCAGGTGCTGTTTGATAAACTGTGCTACAAAGGACTGAAGATTGGGTTTCTTGACCCATCTGAGCAGAATGAATTGTGTATAAAAAAAAAACCCTCAAGTTAGAAAGACAGGTGACGGGCTGTTCAAAAAGCATCTCCAAGACCCAGTGGCCCTGGAAATCCTGAAGCCAAGGCGGCTGTGGGGAGAGCTCAGCCTGCAGACACTAGGAAGGGCATGGGACCTAAGAGTGTTGTCGAGAAGGAGCACTTTTCTGATGTTGCTGAAGTAGAAAGAAAAGAATGTTCCTCCCTTTAATTCTTCCTGAACCTGCTACCTGACCACACTGCCTCCATCACAGCACTGGTCACCTCTCTCGGACCCTCAAACACTCTTAGTGGCTCTGGCTGTCTTTCACTCAGGTCTCCTCTTCCCTCTGGCAGTCAGGGCCACCAGCATCTGTTACCAACCCATTTCCAATTCCGGGCTGTGCACACCAGCCAGGCCCAGGGACCAAGCCCCAAGCTTCCACCCTATCCATGCCAGCCCCTCCCCTGGACACCGTTCCCCACTTTCCAAGCTCTCAAAGTGTCTTTCGAACTCCTGGCTTTTCTTCACCCAATGCCATCTGTTTTGTTTGCTTGTTTGTTTGTTTTAATTTCTCCATTGAGAAAGAGAGAAGCATCAACTCATTGTTTCACCTAACTGTTCCATTAATTGTATATGCATTAATTGCCTCTCCTCTGTGCCCTGAGCAAGGACTGAACCAGCGATCGCTGTGCATCAGGACGATGCTTTATCCATTGAACCACCTGACCAGGACCCAATGTTGTCTTGTTAACACTTTTACTTGTCCATTGCTCTGCTCACCTACTCAGGAGGAATTTCTCTCTCATTGCATCTCTAACAGCATCTCCTCTGTGTTTTTCTTGGGGCTCATAACACTCTCCTTCACATTTTGTTCTTTGTGTGTTTCTCATAGCTCTGCTCTGGATAGTAGTCTCAGGGCAGTCCATAATGGCTAATGTGCAGGGGGTCACCTGTGGACACTGGAGGGACTGACTGACTTGAGGGACGGAGTTCCTGGTCACTGGGAGAGCACAGGCTGGCTGATGTCTGCCAAGTTTGTATTAGTTGGAGAGCGGGGCTGGCTGACCTGTTTTCTTGTAGCTCCAGGGTTTTATGGGCCTATGAGTCTATGAATAGACAAAGCAAAAGGCCACACTAAGCATCTTTTCTGCTCCTATCCCCAATCTCAGGTTCAGGGAGATCCCGTGGGGATCAGAGCTTTAAATCACCTTCATGGCACACTGTGGAGAGGCACTCCTTCCAGGAGCTGACTAATGCTGTCCGGCCTTCCCAAGCAGCGCTATCTGGGCAGCTGTGTTTTTCCTTTGCACCCTCCCAAGCCTCTCAGTTCCTCTGGCCTGCCCAGCACAGGTGAGGAGTCTGAGGAGCTTCGTTCTTCTGCTGGGAGTGCTCCGTGGCTCCCGCCCTACCTGAGACACCAGCTCTACGTTTCCTCCACCCCCATCTCAGGTCCTGCCTGTCTGCCACAGACGGTGCCCAAGCTGGAAGTTCCATGGTCACAACAAGGAGATGACAGGGGTGCGGGGTAAGAAAGGAGGGCAAACAATGATCTTTCATTCATGCACCCTTCAGGAAAAAGAGAAAATTTGACCTGAGCCTGTTTTCTAGGCAATTCGGCCTCAGACAGCAATGAGGCCTGGATGCTGCCAAATCTTTGTTTTGTTTTTTCCCTTTCCTCCAATCATCCCAAGCCACTGAGGAGTGGGAGGGCATGAAGGGGGTGGGGGCTACACGCACACTGGGCCAGAGGGAATGCTGAGGCTGCAGAAGCAGCCCATTGAGAGCCCTGCTCACAGCAGAGGGGCGGAGGGGCGGGTGGCACCCCAGCTTCCACCACAAGGGCAGCTCTGTCCTGTGGGCACAGGGCTCTGTCCCAGCGCCACTGGCTGCGAGAGAACAACATTTCCTTATAAGGCCCCGGCCGCCCTGCCAAGGCTGGCCGCTCTGACAGACTGTAGCTTTCCATTCTCCTCGCACAGCTCCAGTGCAGGCCTTGAATGTAGCCCTTGTTGTCAGGCCCCTCCTCTCTTCCATGGCCCCCACCCCACCCACTTCCATTCCCTGCCAGCGCCAGCCCCACGGAGCAGGATAAACAGCCCCAAGGCCTCTCCCATGCAGGGCCTGCCTGGCTCAGGCCTGCTGGAGGCAGCACAGGGTAGCAGAAAGGGCCACAGGATGCAAGGTTCAGTTGCCTTACCTGTGCATGAGGCTTCAGAGAAATTCAGCTTCTGTGAGCCTGTTTCCTTACCTGGAAAACAGAGATTTAATGGCCACAGGGTCTAAATTCTTTGCACTGCATTCAAAACTCTTCTGGGTCAGGCTCCCTTCACAGCTGCACCCCTATTTGCTACCGCATAGTGGGGTTCCCTAAACACATCCCCTCGCCCCTGCGGGGCACCATGCATACTTTCTTAAGCTGCGGGGGCTTTGTGCATACGGGATGAGCCTAACAAACCCTTAGGGAACTCAGCCTTCAGGGCCCACTCTAAATACACCTTCCTCCCTTCCCCAGGACGATTAAATCCCCTTCCTCTTCTCTCCTCCTCATTTGTATGCACCTCTCATAGAGCCTTTCTATTTGGCCATGGCAATGATGTGTTTACAAGCCTTATCCTCTATCAGATGATGAGTGATCTCCTTGAGGATCAAATGGCCTCTCTTCCTTTTTATATTCTTGAGCTCTACCACAGAACCAGCATGTAATCAGTACTTCCTGAAAGATTGTTGTGTAAACACCTGAATGTACAGTGTTGGGCAAGCTCAAAAGAGACAACTGATGTGTAAACACTTTATATACTATAAAAATGCTGTGCACCTGTGAAGGGCAACAAGTATATCATGCTGCCCTCCACTCCCAATTCTACTCTTTGTTACACCGTCATAACCCCTTTTCCTGCCTGCCAAACTCAGTATCCTGGATTTGGGGCACACCAAAACCCCTCCAGGACTTAAAATCTATCACTAAGGTATTACTGATCCTTTTTTTTTTTGCTTAATTCCTTCACCTTTTTCACTCAATCTCCCAAGTCCTTTCTTCTCTGACAGCTGTCAATTTGTTCTCTGTATCTATGAGTCTGTTTCTATTTTGTTTAATTTATTTTGCTCGTTAGATTCCACATATAAGTGAGATCAGATGCTGCTTGTATTTCTATGACTGGCTTACTTCATTTAGCATAATACTCTCCAGGTCCATCCATGCTTTTGCAAAAGATAAGATTTTCTTCTTTTTTTATAGCCAAGTAATATTCTATTGTATGAACGTCTCACAGTTTTTTATCCACTCGTCTACTGACGGGCCCTTGGGCTGCTTCCAGATCTTGGCTATTGTAAATCGCACTGCAATGAATATAAGGGTGCATATATTATTTTAAGTTAGTGTTTTAGGTTTCTTCAGATATATTGCCAGACGTGGATTAGCTGGGTCATTAGGCAATTACATTTTTAATTTTTTGAGGTAACTCTATACCGAGTTCCAGTTACTGTACCAATGATTGCTACCAACAGTGCATGAGGGTTCCTTTTTCTCCACATCTTTATCAATACTTGTTGTTTGCTGATTTATTGATGATAGCCATTCTGACAAGTGTGAAGTGATATCTCATTATGGTTTTAATTTGCATTTCTCTGATGATTAGTGATGTTCAGTATCTTTTATTTTTTTTGTTGTTGTTTGTTTTGTTTTGTTTGTATTTTTCTGAAGTTGGAAACGGGGAGGCAGTCAGACAGACTCCCACATGTACCCGACCGGGATCCACCTGGCACACCCACCAGGGGGCGATGCTCTGCCCATCTGGGGCATTGCTCTGTTGCCACCAGAGCCACTCTAGCACCTGAGGCAGAGGCCATGGAGCCATCCTCAGCGCCCGGGCCAACTTTGCTCCAATGGAGCCTTGGCTGTGGGAAGGGAAGAGAGAGACAGAGAGGAAGGAGAGGGGGAGGGTGGAGAAGCAGATGGGCGCTTCTCTTGTGTGCCCTGGCCAGAAATCGAACCTGGGACTCCTGCACGCCAGGCCGACGCTCTACCACTGAGCCAACCAGCCAGGGCAAGTATCTCTTAATATGCCTATTGGCTATCTATGTGTATGTTGTCTTTGAAGAAGTGTCTATTCAGGTCCTTTACCCATTTTTAATTGCATTATTTGGGTTTTTTTATCTTAGGTTTTATAAATTCTTTATGAATTTTGGATATTAACCCCTTATTAGATGTATCATTGGTGCATATGTTCTCTCATTCAGTGGGTTGTCTTTTCATTTTGTTAATGGTTTTTTGTTTTTATTTTTGTCTTTTTTTTTGCTACGCAAAACCTTTTTAGTTTGATGTAGTCCCATTTGTTTGTTTTCCTTCATTCCCCTTGCCCAAAAATAAATCAGAATAAATGTTGCTATGAGAAATTTCCAAGATTTTACTGCCTATGTTTTCTTCTAGGGTTTTTATGGTTTTGAGTCTAATATTTAAGTCCTTTTAACCCCATTGTGAGTTTGTTCTTATGTATGGTGTAAGAAGGTGGTCTAGTTTCTTTTTCTTTTCTTTCTTTTTTTGCAAGTATCTGTCCAATTTTTCCAACATCGTTTGTTAAATAGACTATCTTTACCCTATCGTATGTTCTTGTCTCCTTTGTAAAATATATATTAATTGACCATAAAGGTATGGGTTTATTTCTAGGCTATTTTATTCCACTGATCTATACAGATGTTTTTTTGCCAGTACTATGCTGTTTTGATTGCTATGGCCTTGTGAAATAGTTTGATATGTATAGATTGATTTCTCCAACTTTGTACTTCTTTCTCAAGGTTATTGTGGCTATTTGGGTTCTTTTGTGTTTTCATATAAATTTTTGTAATGCTTGTTCTAGTTCTATGAAATATACCACTGGTATCTTGATAGGAACTACATTGAATCTATAGATTTCTTTTAGTAGTATGGACATTTTAATGATGCTAATTCTTCCTATCTGTGGACACGATATATGCTTTCACTTATTTGTATCTTCTTCAATTTTTTTCAGTGTCTTATAATATTCCAAGTAAAAGTCTTTTATATTCTTAGTTAAATTTATTTCTATGTATTTTATCTTTATTGATGCAATTGTAAATGGGATTGTTTTCTTAGTTTCCTTTTATGATAGTTCATTACTGATGTATAAAAATGCAACTGATTCTGGATATTTATTTTGCATCCTGCTACTTTACTGAATTCATTTTCAGTTCTAGCAGTTTTTTGGTGGAATCTTTAAGGTGCTCTATGTAGAGAATTATGTCATCAGCAAATAATGACAATTTTACTTCTTTCTTTCCAATTTAGAAGACTTTTATTTCTTCTTCATGTCTGATTGTTGTGACTAGAACTTCCAATACTAAGTTGAATGAGAGTGGTGAAAGCAGACATCCCTGTCTTGTTCCCATTCTTAAAGGAAATGCTTTTAATTTTTGCTCATTGAATATGATGTTGGCTGTGGTTTTGTCATATGTGCCCTTTATTATGTTGAGTTATATTCCCTCTATTCCCACTTCACTGAGAGTTTTTAACATAAGTGGGTGCTAGATTTTATCAAAGGCTTTTTCTTCATCTATTGATCTGATCATGTGATATTACTTATCCTTCATTTTATGTGATATATTACATTGATTGATTTGCAGATATTGTACTAACCTTGCATTTCTGAAATAACTTCCACTTGATTGTAGTGCATGATCTTTTTAATGTATTACTGAATCTGGTTTGCTAATATTTTGCTGAGGGTTTTAGCATTTATCTGCAACAGGGATTTTGGCCTATAATTTTCTTTCTTTAAAGTGTATTTATCTGGTTTTGGAATTAGGATAAAGCTGAACTTGCAAATAAGCTTGAAAGTCTTTCCTCTCTTGAATATTTTGGAATAGTTTGAGAAGGACATATGTTGGTTCTTCTTTGAATGTTTGATAAAATTCACCTGTGAAGGCATCCATTCCAAGACTTTTGTTTGTTCTGAGTTTTTTTTTATTACTGTTTCAATATCAATATTAGTTATAATCTGTCTATTCATGTGTTCTGATTCTTTCTAATTCAGTTTTGGAACATTATATGTTTTTAAGAACTTATCCATTTCATCCAGATTGTCCAATTTGTTGGCGTGTAGTTGTTTATAATATTTTCTTACAATCATTTATATTTCTTTGGTATCAATTGTCTCATTTCTAATATTATTGATTTATGTCCTTTTTCTTTTTTTCTTCATGAGTATGGTTAAAGGTTTATTGATCTTATTTACCTTTTCAAAGGACCAGTTCTTGGTTTCACTGATATTTTGCCTTTTTATAGTTTATTTTGCTTATTTCTGCCCTAACCTTTATTATTTCTTCTACTAATTTTGGGCTATGTTTGTTGTTCTTTTTTTAGTTGCTTTAAGTGTAAAGTTAGACACTCATAGACACTGATAGCAGTATGGTGATTGCCAGGGGGAAAGGATAGTGAAAGGAGATAGAAGTCAGTAAAGAGGGCATAAATGGTGATGGAGGAAGACTTGACTGGGGATGGTGAACACACAATACAATATCCAGATGATTTATTATAGAATTGTATACCTGAAACCTATATAATTTTATTAACTGACTTCATCCCAATAAGTTCAATAAAAATAAAAATAAATAGATGCAACTCTTCTGACATCAACAATGTCCAAGCCCCTCACATGTAAAAAAGAAAAAGAAGTATAGAGAAGTATGGCAATAATTTAATTAATACACATAAAATATTTTTAAATTTTTGTGCCATTTATAACTTGACCAGTTTTTTAAATTTTGTTATATTCTCTAAATAAATATCCATGTTTATAGTTTTTTTTAAAGGTATTTTTTAATGCTATTGGTGGGGGCTAAAAGGATCTTTGTAAATTACCTAATATTTCCACACTGATCTCTTCCATGGACACACGTCACATGGCCACACAATTGGATTAAATGAATGGGCTCCAAGTCTTTATCTCCACTTCTTTGATCATTTATACGTTCTAGGTTTCCACAACATCCTCAGAAAAAAAAAATCTAGTAGCTTTTGAAGTTGGAAGCACGCTGATGAATCCAATCTCAACATCTGACAATGGAATAAACTGGGCTCCCTAAAAGAAAAGCGAATCATTACACGAATCACACACAGTATCAGGACCATACCTGGGGGTCCTAAATCTTGGCCACCAAAACGCTTGCACTGGCAGAGTTGCCTACCTGGGGCAGAGTGATGATGGATGTAGCTGCATATCTTATCAAGCTGATTTCTTTTGGGTCTGGGATGTGTCAAGTTCTAAAAAAAGAATTTGTCTCCACTAGAACAAATCTTTCTGAAATAGGGACTCTGCAAATTATTGGGTCAGTGATTTGCAAGCACAGCACAGTTAGGTACTATTGTGAGACTCTATTCCCCATGATCCTAGCAACAATTTTTAAGAGAAAAATCTTATTTCAGGATGAAATGCCTTGTTCTCTATCCACATACTCATTTCCTCAGCAAAGACGATTATAGAACAAAGCTCGCAGTTGATCATGAACTGTGTTCAAACACTATTTTCCACAGAGCCAAATCCAGGATGTAAGGTGGGTCTGCCTTGGGCTCCATCCAAGAAGATTTAGTTACTTGAATACCAAAAAGGCCTTATTATAATGAGGTTTCTCCTAGAAGATGCCTAAAGGCAGACCCTGCAGGAAGCTAGGATGAGTGGAAAGAATACTTGGTCAGGGAATCTGAGATCACGCTCTGCTCCCAACTCTGACACTACTGTGAAGCCTAAAGCAAGTCAGCTGTCTTTGTAAGTCTTGGTTTTCTAAGCTACAAAATGAGAATAATGGTGCCTTCAAGGTCATTTCCAAAGGCAGTAAAAATTAGATCAATTAAGATTATGGATATGAAAGTGATTTATGAGTGATAAAAAAAACATGTCTAAATAAGGGCTAATTATTAATAGGCAAAGGTTCTTCCCTTGGGCTTGTTCTTCTGGGCACAGAAGTGAAGAAAGCTTTCTCTTCCAGGACCCTGTAAAGTTTGCTCCATCCCCAGCTACCTCACGCCACTGGCAGCCACACTATGACTGATCACTTTCCAGGAAACCAAGGGAAGGGTGGGGCTGCTTTTGCTAAGGAGTTGCTTTAAGAAGCTGGGCAACAGACAAAAGGAGCCATTCTCTCACCCTGTATTTCTCTCCCTCTTCTTCCCAGGTAGGAAGAAACAGTGTTTGCCAAGGTCCAGGCTTTGGGCAAATTCTGGGTGAATTGGAAAGTCATTTCACTTCTCTGAGCCTCTATTTCCTAATATGCAGAATGAAGAGGTTGAATGAGATCATATTTAAGGGTAAGGGTAACAATGTAATTTATTGCAAAAAAGAAACACTTTGGAACGTGAAAAAAATATATATTGTTAATAATTGCACTAGGGTGACCATGGCTATAGAACTGTCCCAGACAAACTGAAAATATGGACACTTTATTAAGCCCTGTTTCAACTTGACCTTAAGAAAAAGAAATTTTAGTTCCGTCAGTGTTATCTTGGCCACACTGAATTTTTGACTGGTTCTACAGGTTGTTTTTATATTATTCTCATTCACCAAGGGCAAACTCAGTCTTAACATATATATAGGGATGGGGAAAGTAGATTTACAGATCTTTGTATGGAAAAAAAAACCATATAGGTAATGATTACTACAAATAGCTTTATTAACTCAAAAATGTCACAATGCAACTGTAAACCTACCTTTGCCCACCCCTTGTATATAAAATAATCCACATATTATAAAGCACTTCTACATTCTTTATCATTATGAAACAACTTTGTGAGGCAAGCTTGCAGAGGTGTTAATCCCATTTTAGAGACTTTTTTAAAGGCCTAAGAAAAGTCAAGGACTTGTCCAAGGTCAGAGAGCAAATAGAAGTACAGCCATGTTGTAGATCATTGGGCCAGATTAGTAAGGAAGAGACACTTTGCAAACAATGGTTTTAGGCCAACCACCATCCATCCAGAAAGTTTTTTCTATCCATACCAATGATATTCAAAGTATTGAAATTTTTTAGACACCCCTCACCTCCGCAAAGCTTGAGGTTGACCAGCATCTTAAAAATCAGATGAGAAACCAAAACCCAGAAAGAATGAGTTCTCCAAAATTACCTGTTAAGACTCATATCCAAGTAGAATTTAGATCCCCAAACTTCTTCTTTACTACTCTTTCAATATTAACTAAACACAAATATATATTCATTCACTACCTTTCAAAAAGTCATGAATTAATTTTGATTTTCTAGTTTGAGAAGCCTCAAGCTATAACTTCCTTTCTTTAATTTAAGGAAGTGGGGATTGAGAATTTTAATTCAAAGGCATTGCAGTGGCCATTTCTTATTTCTTTCTTACATTTTCAGTGAAAATTAAATTAAATTCAGTTTCTTCATGAGCAAAGCTTCCATAATTCAAACTGTCTCTCCAAGACCTGAGGGCAGAACCAAAGGGAGCTTGCCACACAGGAATGAGCATTTAAAAAAATGAATAAGAGACTTGGGTTTAAGTTCAAGTTCAGCTACTGCTTTGCAGCACTAACTTGACCAAATTATTTCCTCAATCCGGGCCTCAGTTTCCTTATCTATAAAACAAAGAGTTGGATTAGGTCATGTCTAAACATACTTCCAGTTTAACAAGCCATGAGTATCCATACTGTAAGTGTAGATGTTTTAGAGTGGAGGGCTGCTCAAATTCTTTTCTGTTCATTAGTCTCACAGGCAACGGCCCAGGAAGGGTTTTGTCATTACATCTTGCTGGTAGATATTTCCTACCCCTTTGCCCTTTTCCCCTTTCCTATTGCTGATTAGCACAAGTAACTACTTGTGCCAGCCAAAAGAAGCAAAGGATTGTTTACCCTCTCTGGTACACAAAAGGGGTGTTGAGTTAAATTAGAGGCATTAGCCAAGTTGCCTAATTGGCTGATTCTTTATAACTTAATACAGTTCTGGCAAGTGTTGCCCAGAGCCTAATCATTTATTTCCTAATTTATTGCCTGTGCTGAAATCATCGTTGCATATATTTCTCTTATGAACTATAACTACAAGAAAAAATAATAACTCCATGATATTCTTTGATGTCACTGTTTGAGCAAATGGCCCTGAATATGGAGGAAACACATTTATAGCATGAGTTTTTCCTAATACTGAGCACCAACAACATGACTTGTGACTCTGAGCTGAAGGATAGGACTGAGGATACCCATTGTCTCAGTCATTCTTTTCAGTGGGAGGTGAAGCTAGTTGAGTGAACTTCTGTGTTTCTACTTGCCCACACCCTCTCTCTCTTTCTTCTCATACAGAAAGTTCTTATTCAGTGGAAAACCTATCCCATGTATTATGCATGAGACAGACTCTTTCCATATAGGCAAGGAGGCAACTTATGTCTTAGGCTTGGTCCCCATCTGAAGGTGAAGTCCACAGTGAAGGTAATATAAAACCAAAGCAAGTCAATCTAATTCCTTGCCATGACTTTTCTGCTTTCAGAGAAAATAATCATTTTTCCCCATTGGGTTTACTTAGTTGATAGAATGTGGATCTTTTAGGTGACTATCCTGCCCATGATATGCAGAAAACTGGAGAGAAAGAAACCAGTATATCTGATCCCTTAGACAAAGCCAAGCATAAAAGAAGGCAACAATTCAGCTTTTCTGTTACTGAGTTAATATATCCCCTCTTTGGTATAGGTTAGTTTGAATTAGGTCTTATAATTTGCAATCTAAATGAATCCTGACTTTTTTTAGCTTCTTATTAAATTCTCAATAGAGCCTTTGAATATCAGAGCTAAAAGAACTGTTAATGTGTTTAAGTCCATTGTATATATTGAGATACTGAGAGGATCTGTCAAGGTTATCCAAAGACGTTACAGGACTAGAAGCCAGATTTCTAAATTAGTCTAACAAGTCCTACAAAGGTCACTTAATCCAATCCTCAAGGTGATTCTAATATTAATTCTACATTGTAAAACATGGGGAAAATGTCTGAACTTGGAGCATCATTCTCCAAGAGCCTCAGCGGTGCTACAACCCTGAGCCTACCAAAAGTGTTGTGACCATACACTTGTGCCATCCTCTTATTTTTTGTAGCACTTTTATTGCTATTATAATTTTAGAATAAAATGCCTAGCTTCACATCCCATTCACATTTACTTATAAACTGCATGAAGGTGGGAAGGTTAGTTATAGTATTTTGCATCAACTTCTTGACCTATGAAATGAAGGTGATAAAAATAGTGTTGACCTTATAGAGCTATTATAAGTCTTGACCAAATTCATGTGTTTAGCCCAATGGTTGGCATATAGCAATCAGTAATTTTGACTATTACTATTAGTTTTTGATTTTTGAAACAATACTGATTGACTTGACAGCCTATAGATAAGGAAGTCAAGGACAAGAGAGGATAAAGAGCTCAACTAAGGTAACATGACAGTGAGAGAACTAAAACCAAGTTCCAACTCACATGATTCTTCCTTTAACTTGTGTGCATGAATCAGTTTAGCATTTGAGATTGTGTTTGCTCGTTTACACATTCATTGATTTTGTTATTATTTTATGTGCTTATTAATTCAGTGAATGTTTCCTAAGAACCTTAGGTCCTTTTAAGCCTAATGATTTATCATTTAAATATCTGGCTTCTAGTCCCAACTCTTCACCAATTCACTACTGAGGACAAGGTCAAGTGACTTCTCTTTGGGCACCAGTTTCTTCAACACACTGGGCAAAATGTCCGTAAGGCTCATTCCAGAGCGAGCTCCTATTTGCTGTCTCCAGCACTGCACTCTGGGAGGCAGAACAGCTGCAGTCTTGGTGCTTGCCTAGAGAAGCTCTGTTTTTCCAGAGCTGGAAAAACAGAGATACCTGAGGTAGATTTGCCCCACCGTGCTGGAGCACAACATATGTCACTTAAACAATGTTTCTTAACCAGATAAATGTGATGTGGCTCCCACATGTGAGGGTTGACAGGAAAGTTGAATTCTGGCATGTTCTGAAGGCCCTCTACCCACCCTCAAGTGAATGAGCATGTATAAGAACTTCGCATTGAGTTGCGCAATGGTAGCCCTTGAGCCCAATGAAACTTAATGAAAGTGTTTTTGCTTGGCCCACGGTGCTTTTTTAAAAATTTTAACTCAACTTTCAACAGCTGGGAAGTTTCTCATTAAAGCCCAGATTTCTGGCTTCTCTTGAAAAAGCATAAGATCTAGCAATACTGGGCTGGAATCTCTATAATGACAGCTGACATCTTAGAACTTGACTTTCTTAGAGGAAATACTTGTCTCCCTAATTAGAGGTGAACATTTGGTATTATATCTAGGCAGACTGCATGAATTCAAGGGGAATGTTTATCATGGCACTTTTGTCATGTGGATTTAAAAATGTTTATGGGGGGAGGGTGAGAGGGAAACTGAATGTTTTATAATAACCTGAATATATATATATATATATATTAGCATATACATGTATATATATGTGTGTGTGTATATATATGTGTGTATGTGTGTGTATATATATACACATACACGTATGAGAGTAAGTTTATTAAAGCTGGAGATAGTGAAACAAGGGATATTCAGATAGAAGAAACGACAGGAGAGCCTGGTCTGGGTGGAGCTGCTCTGTCTCTTTAGAAATGTTATGGGGGAAAAGTGAGTCATAATGGGGCTGCTGTCAGCTCACTGGATAGTTAGAGAAAGGGGGGCCTTGGAGACAGGTTCAGGGTGTTAGTCCAGATGAGCCGCCGCTGACCATTGCTCCCCTGGTTGAAAGTCTCCCGGAGACCCTTAGAGTTTTGGAGGTGTGCACACCTGTGGAGGAATAAGAGAGGAAAGGAAAAGGCGTGTGCATATTTCTGGGAAGGAGTATCTGAATATATCTATTTGAGATAGAGAAATTTAAGCTTCTGGATTTAGTTTTGTATTAATTTTAGCCTGGCCAGGGCCCAGCATGCTTTGATATTTCATTAAGAGAACTGTTTCTAGACCTAGCCAAATCACTTATAAATGTTACCTTCATTTCCCCAAAGAGCATTTGAGTTGGTGACTTGGGGTCTTACTGTGATGTGCTGGTAAGCGGACTCTGTGAAGAAAGAAGTCTCGATTTGTAGAGTTTGCCAAATTCCACGTGCTAGTACGCCCACCCTAGCTAAATGCAAGGATGGTTTAACAATTGATTCACAGCATTTCTGAAATTTTAGCAATTGGCTTTTGTGAGCCAGTACAGCAGACTCAACACACCAAGTCTATCTCATTCTAGAATCTGGGAATATAAAAATTTTGTTACTTTCCTCTCACTTTGAGCTGTATAGAGAAGACAAAATAAATATAAAATATAAGCTATGCCTGCTTTCGGGGGCATTTTGGTCTAGGTCAGGAGATAACACCTTTGAAATAAGTAGAGGACCTTTCAGGAAGAATCAGTACCTTATTCAAAATCTCTTATTGAACAAATGTCCAATAAGCCTATCAAATTCACTACATACATAGGTTTCTTGGATTTCTTCCCAAAACTGAATTATATTTTCCCAATATTCCCATATCAATAAATAACATTCCACCCGTTTCTCCAGCTAAAAGGTAAGAAGTCACCCATGTTTTCCTTTTACTTCTGAATCCCCTTATTTAATCCAGGAATAAATCTTATGTATCTACCTTCAAATTTTATCTTAAACTATCCTCATTTCAGCATCTTACTGCAATAACCAGCCCCTTTCTTTACCTTCTCCCCTTTCCAGCTCTCTAAATTTTCCCAGCTCTTCCTCACCACCAGTTTCTACCAGTTATTTCTTCTCTCTATCCCTAACACTGTCATGATTAGCTCCTTCTTCTTCTTCAGATACTCGTTTAAATGGCACTGCATTACAGAAATATTCTCTTCCTATCTTGTCTGAAGAGGCTCTCTTTACCTGACCTGTAATTCCGCATTCCATCAACCTGCCAAATTATCACATACCTTGTTTACTTGTTTATGGCTTTCCCTTCACCTCACACACAAAATACAAATTCCATAAGGGTAGGAACCCTCATGCCTTGATTTTGCTCTATGTCTTCAGCCATGCACAGTGCTTGACACATAGTCAACATGAAAAAATATATTTGTTAAGTGAATGAATGAATAAGCAAATTTTTCAGATTTAACATCTCAAAGTTTCCTTGTGGCTCTAACATTTTAGGAGCCTGTCACTTTAAGAGTATATTTTTATACCTTCTGATGTGGGTCCAGGTTTTAAGTAGAGTAGAATTCAATGGGAAGGCAGATAAATGGAGGCAACAACAGTCAGCAGTAGTCAGGGGCGACTCCCTGGAAGAAGCGGAAATATACTGGGCTTCTCCAGCCTTGATAATCACTTACACAAAGGACATCTGTTACCTTATAAAATGTTTCATCCTAAGCTTCTTTTCAATTACCAACTGCTCTACTTCATTTCAAATGTGATTGTGTTTGTGAAAACTTGAGCCTTTTAGGAACATCTAGCTTCTAAATTGCTATGTCTTTAACTGTGTGTGTGTGTGCGCGCGCACACACGTGCACGCACCTGCAGACATGTACACACAGGCACACACAAGCATGCATGCACACACACCAGGTTTAATCTGACACAGATAAAGAACATGCAGAATTTGGCCAGAGGCTTTTATAGACTTGACCCCCTCGGCTGGCTTGATATCTGAGGAAAGGATCTGTTCCACACTTCAGAGAAGACCCACTCAGGACAGGAAGTGAGTCATCTGTGTTCCACAGAGGACCTATCACAGGTTGGACTATAGTAAATATGAAACAGATTATACTGGAACAAAATCATGACATATTTGTTCCCTCCCACACTGTGGGACCTTTCATAACCCCTTGGCACTGTACCCTGAAACTTTCAGAGCGGCAGAGTCTTCAGATGTCACCTGTCTGTCCTTCTTGGTCTACAGATGGGGAAACTGAGCACCAGAAAACAAGCTCACACGGTATATTTAGAACATAACCAGCATCAGATACCTGTCTTGAAGCCCAGTCAAATGTTCTAGGCAGGGAAACATTTACTATGTACAAGCTGAGTTTTTAAGAGAGAACCCATTTTATTCTTTTGTTTAATCTTTATCAGTAACTTGATGACCTATTTGACTTTTTACTAATGAAAAATAAAATTTTAGTAACTAACCTCTAGTTATACTAGTGTCCTAAGACAGTGGTCCCCAACCCCTGGGCCGCGGACCGGTACCAGCCCGTGGGCCATTTGGTACCGGTCCGCAGAGAAAGAATAAATAACTTATATTATTTCTGTTTCATTTATATTTAAGTCTGAACGATGATTTATTTTTAAAAAATGACCAGATTCCCTCTGTTACATCCGTCTAAGACTCACTCTTGACGCTTGTTTTGGTCACGTGACACATTTATCCGTCCCACCCTAGAGGCCGGTCTGTGAAAATATTTTATGACATTAAACCAGTCTGTGGCCCAAAAAAGGTTGGGGACCACTGTCCTAAGACATCCCAAAGGAATCCGGCTTAAAATGTAGAAAGACGCCTGCACATAATGAAATATAAAATGAGACACACCAATATATAACAAGAGGTAAATGTCATTTTTCACGCTAAGTAAATAACTACGTCATTTTAAAAGCAGCAAAAAGAACTGGTTCTTCTCATTTTAATCTATAGTTAAGATTTAGAGATAATTTCTTGTGGGTTTCAGCAACTTAAGACTGGTTGAGATGTGAAAGCCATAAAGTGTCGCATGCCCAGCCTGCTCAGCTGTTACACGCAAACGACTAGGGACTGGAAAGAGGCTACCAACTTTAAAAAGGTGAGAGAAGAGGTTGTGTGAGGTTTCTCATCCATCAAGTGATCAATTGGAGGTTAGAGAGTAACTGTGTTTCAAGAAACACACATTTAAACATTATAATGCCTGACATGTGAACAGGAATCATTTCTTCAATTTCTTGACATCTAGTCTGAAAAGATGCCACCAGTGCTTCTCAAATTGCAGAAAGAATTAGAAATAAAGTTTGACTCTTCTTAGTTCTTCATTCGCCCTCCTGGATCTGACCTTCTCCGCAGTCTCCTTCCCCTACAGGCCTCTCTCTGGGTCAGAGAAAAAGCCCTAAGTCTGGCCTCAGGAGCCTTTCTGCACGGTCGATCACAAGCCAGCTTTGGAACCTCAGACCAGTGCTTCTCAAACTTGCTGCGTCTAGGAACCACCTTGGGCACCTTCTAAAATGCAGGTTCTTGGGGCTACTTCCACAGCATCTAATCTCATTGGTCTGGAATGGCTCTTAACATTCAGCATGTTAACTAGAACTCCAGGTTGGTCCTGATAGTGGAAAAAAACACCACATTCCTGACAGCTGTAAACAAATCTTTCTCTTGTCTCTGAGTCTCAATTTCCCAATGTATGGAACGAGGAT
This sequence comes from Saccopteryx bilineata, assembly GCF_036850765.1. Classification (NCBI taxonomy): domain Eukaryota; kingdom Metazoa; phylum Chordata; class Mammalia; order Chiroptera; family Emballonuridae; genus Saccopteryx; species Saccopteryx bilineata. The sequence goes on along the minus strand of NC_089497.1, from coordinate 65,743,520 downwards.
CCCAATGTATTTGACATGGATCATCTCTGAGGTTTCTTCCTGATTCAGGCCATGGAGCTCTTATCAGTTGGGTACGCCTGGGTTCCTTCCTTGCTCTGGGTTACCTCGGTAGCCCAAACAACCCATAGGCTTACGGAAGCATTTAACTGAAGTATAGGTACTCATTTACACAGAGCTCAGTGCAAACCATGGAGGAGCTCAGGGTTCCCAGCCAGTTCCTCCCCGAATCCACAGTGTGCTCTCTGTGACTTACTTTCCTCTTCACAACTGCAGATTCTTGGATGGTGCTGTCCCAACCCATTGTCTGTCCTTGAGCAGTAATGTCTAGGAAGTGCCTGGTTCACTAGACCGTATTCCTGCCTCAGATCTAGAGCCCATTACACTCACCGCCTCAAGCCCACTGTGCAGGAAGATGCTCCAGATTAACCGAACTAAACTTCACAGAGAAAAACAAAACCCAAAAAGAAAGTGAGTTCCTTAAAGATAAGGGATGCTAGGCAGCAGAGGTGTTCTTTCTTTTTTCTTAACATATTCTAATGATTACATAAAGCAATCACACAATTTTTCTTTAACATTTGTAAATCCTCAAAATTGGTGAGCCAGCTGCTGGAGGTTGGTCCAAGAAGGAAGTTGATCCCAGAAGCTGGTTCCTCTGGGCAGTGGATTTTCTGGTTTCTGTCAATGTCTTGAAGCTATGGCTTGGCCTGGCCCTGGCTTCTCTTACCTGTAATTATGAGTTCTTTCCTATTGGGTTCAGATGTGCTCACCAAACTCTCCTTAAAGTCAAAAGACTTCCGCAGTGACCCAACTGCTTCCACATCTTGATTCCGAACCCTTTCTCTGAAGGCCTCTTGAGTCCTGCATTTTAAGCTTTGGTGAAGTTACTCTTCCTCCATTAAATCATACTTTCTCACCCGTGTAGGTATAGATGGTAAAGCTGCTAACCAGATACAATATAAAAGCCAAGAAAGAGGGTTCCAGAGTGGTGGAAACACAGATTGCCAAAGAATCTCAATTTCCTTATTTCTTAAAGCACAGTCGGCATGCCCATTGGCTGAGAGCCACTTTATGGTATAGGACAATAATGATTATTGGCTGAAAAGCACATTCAAGTTTATTTAGTTCTTATTGGCTGACGGCATTCACTAGCCCTCCAATCCCAAGTAGAAATATTTATGATATGATGTGCGTGGAATAATATATTTAAAGGAAAACAATTTCATAGAAATTAAGATGAAAATGATTCAGCACTGTTAAATGGGTTATACCAAAGTTAGTTTCCCTTTCTACTCTTTATAAGGCAAAGACTAGTTGACAAGAGATATCCCTTGTTCCATACTGAACCGACATAACTTCAGAGAAAGGCAAAGAAAACTTGATATCTTCATTAGTTTCTATGGCTTTAACATTAGTAATTGGACTATTTTTGCTAAGCTTTTCAAAACACTGCAAAATTTTGAAGATGCATCTTGTCAGTTTTGCCATGTGTATCGTTTCCCCTTCTTCTGTCCACAGTGCTGCCCACTTATCCTTTAGGTAAACCCTCCCCCAGCTCCAGGACTGGGTCTGGATAAAAGTCATTTCCCCTTTGACTACAAGGATTGTTAACTAATAATCATCTTTGAAAGGTAACCCAGCACTCTTTTGAAAACATGGAATACACGGGCTTTCCTTTTCCCTGGGGTTGCTACCAGGCATCTTGCCATCACAAGGGCTGTGCCAGACAGAGCACAGAACCAATGCAGAAGGAAGCAAAGGTGACTTGTGGGGAGCAGAAGCTAACAACAGCTCGAGGGCCTTGGGTGTCAAACCAGAAGCCAGCTCTCCTCCCAGTAACACCTCTTTCTTGCTTTAGCTTTGACTTGGACTTTTGTCACTTGCTACCAAATAATTCTATCTACTCTGCCCTCACCCTCCAGGAATTCCTATTTGGGAATCATTAACCCAGAACCAAGGAGACTGTAGAAATATATGTGTTGCATCTGTACCACCCACATCCATATCTAACTCAAATCTCAGTTTCAGATTCCTCAGGTCACTGGTTCATGTTTAGTGAGTACCTATCCTGTACAAAACTCTCCCAGGATCTGTGGGAAGCCAAATGGCTCTTCTGGCATCCAACACTGTCACAGACTGGACCACACCACAGGAAAAAAAAAAATGGAAGTCATGGGAGGGACAGAATCTTCTGGAAAAACTTCATAAAGGAGAAAGCTTCATAAAAGAGATTTCCTGGAGACAGGCTTTGAAGGGATTAAGTGAGTCACAGTCGATCTAGACTACAACCCATGTTCTGCCTCCTGGTCTAATATTCAGCTTAAACCCAACAGGGGTCAGTGCTAATGTAAGGTCAGGCCCTGGAGGAGTAAGGCTGCTGCTGTTGGTCCCTCAGGCCCTGCTAATGGATATGTGGGGCCTCGTATGGAGACAGGGTTTGGGCCCTGGTACATGAAGGGAATCATAAGACAAGGGCCACATGCCTGTAAATTCATCTTAGACTGTCCAGAAATCCTAAAACGGTTAGAGATCATAGAATCACAAAATGTCAAAGTGAGTTGGGACCCTGGAATTTCATCACCCTGCTCATTTGAAAGGTAAGAGCCTGGAAAACTGAATACATCAAGGACTTGTCCAAGATTACTCCTGAAGAGTCACTCCCAGGACCCACGGTTCCAGGATGCTGACCAGCCAAAAGGAAATATTATCCATATTTCCGTTCTATCCCCACAGGAGTGAAAGGAGGAGTCTAGAATTGCATTTTGATAGATGCTATCTTTTATCTCTGATAGCTGCTTGTGCCTTGCCTTGCTTCTGCATATCCCTTGATTTTAACACAGAATGAGCCTCTCCTGGGGCTGAGTCACATAGGCCTGAAGGATGTGCATCGGCTTTTTAGCCAATGATGATTATTTCATTGGATTTTTAGGCAGTAACTGTAAAATCTTCAAAGAAAGCCCTTGCTGGGGATGCACACCTCCTTGCGCTCCATGGGGACTCCCAGTGGAATAAGGATGCCTTCGTATGATGGCAGTCTGGTGATGTGGTCATTGCTTGCCAAACCACTGCTTCAAAGTCTCTGTAACATCATAAATGGAAGAAATACTTATCCTACATGCAAAGGAAGGCAGGGTATATACCAGAGGACAAGCAAAAGTACAAAACACCCTAGGATAGGTGAAGAGGCAGCTGCTTTATTTTCCAGTAATTTTTGCTTTCCCTGGTGTAATTTTGCCATTCACACTCATTTTCATATGACTCTTGGCAAAAATCTTGTGAAGAAGTCTAGACCATGTTATATTATCCCCATTTCTCATATGAAGTAACTGAAACTCAGAGAGGGGAAGCGACCTGTCCCCAGTGACCGATCTAAGAGGCGGCAGAACTGGGGCAGTCAGAACCCAGCCTGTCCCACTGGTGGTCAGAACTAATTTTATCACGTCCAAGGGGTTTCTTTTGTCCTCAGCCATTTCTGAATCACTGCTGGGGCTCACAGAGAATGAGAAGCCAGGGGTCTCTGCAAGGATGACAAAGGGGCTGAGGCAGGAGATTTCTTTGTCCTGTTTTGTAAGCCGTAGTTGACACGCATAGTAAAGCCACTCCTTTTTTAAATCTCTGGTATCGGTGACAGGCCTGACTAGAGGTAGCGTTATAGAATAGGAATTAACAATAGTCATTGGAGAATGACTGAATGAAATAACAGAAAATTAATTTGCTCACACATTAGTTTAGTACATAAACATTGATTGTTTCATCTGGGCACTGAAGTGGACCTGAGACCATGTCTAAGATGTGATGTCTGTCCCAGAGACACACACATTCTAATAGAGGAAGAAACTGACACACAGACAAATAAATGACCACACACTGTGGCAGAAACCTGGATGTAGATAGGAAGATGGATTCTGGAAGCCCAGAGGAGGAGGATGTGACTAAGCATTCTGCCCGTGTGATCAAACTTGCAACCCTCTGTCAGCATGAGCTTCCCTAGGGCAGCAGGAACTGGCATGACTCATCTTTCCTTTCCTATCAGACGTTACACTGGGAGCATTAGAAATCACCAGTTAGTGCTTGCTGAATAAATTCTCCTGAAGGAGTCGTGAATGATTCTGCAGTGCCAGTTACCTGGGCCATGTGAGTAAGTCTGCAAAGCCCTCGAGCTACCTATGCTAGGACAAGGACCCCAGCCATTATAGCCTTCCCTAGGACCTGTGCTCAGTATCGGCTGGCCCCTCCCTCACCTGCCACAGTTATCTTAAAAGGTGGAGTAAGATCAGACACAGGAAACATCCCAGTCATGGTAGCCCTGCTCATCCATCAAGGCTAGGACACCTCACTTTGAACAAGGGAAATAAAAGACTAAAATAACGTCTGACACAACCTTATCACCTGATAATACAACCTCCGTTTTTCCATTAAAATCACTGAAAGCCATAGTCCTGTACTTTGGCTGATAAAGAGATCACAGGAAACAAAGCTATTAATTTTTATCTCTGCTGTGCAATAGCACATTTGAGTAAATACAATATGTCCAAGGGGGAAAAATACCTTTTCTGATCATGGAATTTGGCTATGAATGCTTTTCTCCTCCCACCTTTCATTTCTCATACCTTGTTTATCCACTAACCTCTAGGAATTTTCAATCACAGATAAGTTAAACCCAGTGGATCTGGCTAGGCCATCACCACTATATAATATTATAAATCTCTCTCTACCTCCTTACTCTACCCCCACCCGGGGAGGACTTGGTACAAATGTTTAGAATACAATTGAAAGAACTTGAGCCAGTCAATTACCCTTCTAATCTTCAATATTTCCATCTTTAAAATGAGGAATTGCACAGTTGGTTTCCATAGTCACTTCCAGCTTCAATACTCCAGTATCCTAGGACTGAAGGGGACACAGAGTTGGTCAGTTTTGATGACAAGGACAGTCTTTCTAAGCACAAGAGTTGCCAGATAAGAGTTGACTCAGGCAACCATGAACACTGCTGTGGGGCCTAGGCCTAGGGGGCCCAGCTCTGGCTGCTCCCACAGGGCAAGAAGTCCAGGGAGCCCATGAACAGAGTACCAGAGCAGCTCACAGCCCCAGGGTGCATGCCCCTAGGACTGGGGCATGGTCCAGGGGTGGGAGGTGTGATTGATGTTCTGCTTCCTCATCCCACTCTTCCCTGACCTCAGGAATACTTGGAAAGAAGAGTGGGCCACTTAGAGGCCATACTCTTCCTGAGAAGAACCTGTCTAATGGTCACTGCCAAAGCCTACAGGCAAACCCAGGCTCCTTCCCAGGCTTGCCTCAGGCCTCACCTCTGGAGAAATTTGATTTTATATTTTAAATGTGAATCTTAGTACCTCTTCAGCTTGCTTCAAATAAAGCTACCTCAGAATTGGTTTCTTTGTCATTGGTACCCTAGCTGTTTCTAAAAACACAAAAACAAAAAGCTGGAGAAGGCTTAGAGTAAAAACACCAGATGGCTAAATACACACAGACCTGCCACTGTATGAAAAAAAAGAGATAATCACGCCAGGAATCCAAGATATGATTTTTACTAAGTATAAGAATAAAACAGCACCAAGCCTCCTGACTGTCAAAGCTGAAATAGAAAAGTGATGATTTACCTGCCTTTTATTATGTGATCAAAAGTACAAATACCTATATTTCAGAGGAGATAACCTTCCACCTGGCAGAAAATTGGAGGAAGAGTTTTGTGACCCACATCCTGATATAGGAGACAATAAGTAGCACGACAGATCAGATCCTCAACAGTGGTTCTTCAGGCAAAACAGAATCATTCTTCATAAAACTGTTTATGACAGTGGTACTTGATACAACCTGAGGACATAATATTTTTAAAGTATCATGTGCCTAACCTGAGGTAATCCAGTGGATAAAATGATCTGAAAGTTGAGGACGCCAGTTCGAAACCTCAGCTTGCCTGGTCAAGGCACATAGGCAAAGTAACTCGAGTGGATGCTCCTGCTCCTCCCCCCTTTCTCTCTCTCTCTAAAAATCAATAAATAAAATCTTTTTTAAAAAGTTGTGAGGCTTTTTGCTACAAGAACCTAAACTAAAACCATCGAAGTGACCAAAATTGATATAAAACCATATGTATAATGTATATAATATATATATTATATATATAAGATATATATAAAACTCAAAAAAATCAAAGGGATGGACCTTTTAGACCAACACTCCTCACACCACTCCTTCTAGTATTCCTAGAGTGCCCAATGGCAGAGGAAAGTGAAATTCTACGCAGGGGATTTGGCAGTACAGGATCAATTATGCCACCTTCCACCTTTAGGGCAAGATGAAATTTATTTTTTTAATTTATTCTATTTTACCTTGCTATTTTATAATACACTTGTGCTTACTTTAATACAAAGGTAATATCCCCCCAAATCTTTGCTAAAGTTGATATTACTAATGGCTTTGAATATCACTGGCACTACCAAGTATCCCAAATGTTTGGAGACCATGCCTAGCTTATGCTGTCTCTTATTTGTTCTTTTTAACAAACTGATGAAGCAGTTGTTACCTGTTTTCCATGAATGGGAAAAGTGAAAAACAGAGAGATTCAGCCATATTTCCAGTAGCACATGGCACTGGAATGTATAATACTTAAAGGAAACCCTGATCTCCTGACTGTTTAGCCAGTTCTTGTTTTGCTGCTTTCCATGATGTTACTTTTACCAGTTAGGAAATAATCAAGGAGCGGATTGGAGGGTCCCGCGAAGGTTTCTGACGTTCCGTTCCGTTACTGACGCACACCACCACGGAGCCTGCGCGGCCCCAGCGCCAGGCTGCTGGTGTCCGCCCATGTTTCACTCTGGCGTTGATAAACCTCTCCCGATTGATTGCCTGATTCTTCCAGAGGATGAGTCACTCTCTGCTCAAATGTTTCTCTATAATTAGTTTATGTGTCAACTTTATGAGGCTGGAGCAGGAGAGAGGAGTCTTTTCTCCCAGGGCTCCCTGAAAGCTACATGATGCAATGAGGAGGCTGGAAGGCCAGAAGTCTGGAGACCTGAGTCCTGGTCCTGACTGTGCCACCAGATGGTTGTGGGAAAACCACTTAACCTGTTGGTGCCAGATGTGCCAGGGAATGCTAATTAGGAACAGTGAGATAATGTCTGGGAAGCTCTTTGAGCCCCTTAGAAGCAAGAGGCTACACAAACACAAGGTATTATTACTTTCAAACCTGTATGAGGCAAGGATATCCCAGTTAAATTTCCTGCAGAAACCTCCTCTCTCCCTGCACAGGGAAGGACTGGCTCATCCTTCCGTGTCTGATCCAGCTGAAATTCTCAAGCTTTGGAGAATGTCGGAGGAGATGACCATCTGGTTAAAGATGAGAAATGTTGTTGAAGTGAAGACTTAGATCTTAAAGTCACAGACCCCCGCAGCTGAAAGGATATTAGCCATTTAGCCCACACTTTTCGTTTAAAGAAAGAGAAGCTAAGTTCAAACACTATTGTACAAAACTCATCTTCCTACTAGAGCTAGACATTAGATAGATGCTGGGAAGGAAGATGACTAGGATCTGATCTTTGACTTCAGAGTACTGTACCTAATAGGGAAAACAGGCACATTCACCAATCGTGGACAAGGTGATATGAGCATTATTGCAAAGAGCCACCCACAAAGGCTGAGCTGAAGTTGTCCTGCAGCCACATGTCCTTAGGCAAATCGTTTTCACTTTGAGGCTCAGAAAAATGGACACAAGAATGACATCACTCTCTAACATTTTTATTATGTTTGAAAGCTCCCTAATAATTTCATAATCACTGGCTGACTTAATCCTTATAAGAAAGCAAAGAAGAAAACATTTGGTGATCTTTCCTTTCTACAGAAGGAAACCTGAGGCTTTGAGAGATGGAATTCCAGGCACATGGCACTGACCTGATTCCCTGATGGGTTATCTGGAAAAGAACTAGGAAAGTAACTGGACACAATTGCATACACACACATACACATGCACAATGCTGTGCATTACATTCTAAAAGGTAATATCCAAATTTGACCCCAAAGGTATTGTATTGATTTGCATACCAACCAATAGTTTAGGAAAGGACCTATTGTCTTACACCAATGCTAAAAACAAGATGTCATCTTAATCCTTTAATTTTTTTTCACCAATTTGATATTAAAAGTACTATGCATTGTTGATGTTAATTTGCATTTCAAAGATATCTCCCTTTAAAATGAGAAATGGTAACAACTGTTAACACTTAAAATGTGTTAACATTCTTCTAAGACAACATGACAAATTGAAAGATAAAGGTCTCTGTGGTCAAAGGACCTGGTTTGGTGTCTTAGACCTACCACTGACAAGCTGAGTGACCTCTGTCAAGTTTCTCAACCTCTCTGAGCCTCACATTTCTTTCTGTAAAACGGAGATAGGCAGTACTTTGCCCTTGTCCAGGTTACAGAATAGTTGTTAGAGAAGTGCTTTATAAACACTTAGTGCTGTGCAAGCATTAGATATTCCCTGACTTTTAAACAGTGACCAATCTGATATACAGTAAGGTGAGTTCCATATTCCCAACCATCAAGAAATCTCACATGGCTACAATAGCCCCTACCTTAAGTTGGAATATGTTAAGTCAGCCTTTCTTAGCCATCTAAAAGACTTTGGACTTTTGTTTATTTGTTGGTTAGTTCTGGTTTTGATTTGTTTGCTTGTCTCATTTTTTATTTAATAAAAGCACAAACAGAACAATACCTGGGTTAGTTGATCAACAGTAGGATGTTACGTTACCTAAACCTCAGACTTCAGCTTCACCCACGGAAATGCTGTAGTATCTTCTGAGTTCATTTCACTGTCCCAACTGTACTGTTTGGAAAGAGCAAAGCACTCCTTAATTTGAGGTGACGGAAGATTTGATAAACCCAAGAAACAATTAAATTTAATGTCAGCCATGTGAACATTGTTGAGGCACAGAGGACATTTTTTTGTTTCGGGGCCAATGAGCCTTATTTTCCTTTTTCAGTAGCACCTGACTCTCAACTCGCAGGGTCTAAGCGGGTCCCATTCCCTGCTCCAGGGTGGAGCACAGGCTCAGGCTGACATCAGTCAACACGTTGAGGACTCCAGCAGCCATGATTGGCTCAGAGCAGGGCAGATAATACAAGACACCCAATCAGAGTGAACCCTGAAATTTTTGCAGAGAAAGCTGGGACAAAGAACTTTCATATATTCCTATGACGCACAATCCTGAAAGGATTTAGCCCTGGAAACTTCTGGTATACTTCTTAAGGAAAAAATAGAGTCTTACAATGGAGGTAATATAAAAAAAGGGATAGGACCTACGAGATGGAGAGAGCAGAACCAGATCACAAGAACATTGCCAAACCAGACATCCTCTTGGAAGTCTGTTACACAAGCTAAAATTTTCCTTCTACACGCACATACTTTGGGGGTGGGGGGCTAAACTTGTCCTTCTAGCATTGCAATGACTGGCACCAGTGGAAACGTACTCTCACATTCACGCTCAGTGTTCCTTTCCATACACAGAAAGTAGCTGGTGACATGGCAGAAGCCCAGGTCTGGAAGGCAGGGGAGCTAGGTGTGTCACTGACTTTGTCATTTGGATCCTCGGTTTCCATAGCTGTAAAGTGAGACAGTTGAACAAGTAAGCCCAGGACACCTTCCTGCTCTGACATACTGAATCTGTAAACTTGAAACTCCTTGTGCTCCTGTGACCATTGGAAGCTGAGATTGCAGGATACTGACTCTTTGAAGCATTTCATTCATTGTGTTAAGGAAGGCTTAAGTGGCCACCAATGGAGGGGACCTGAAGAACATAAAACAATTAGGTTCTCTGTATCTCCACCAGAATTGGCTCCAGAAGAGGGTCAGGCTTTGCAAAAACACGGACCATTCTTCCCTCGGGGCTCCTTGGGAAAAGCTCTCAGCACCATGGAGGGTGCCTCTCTCACTATTCATGGCTTGCCAGTGGGAACAGCCAAGAGGGAGGAAAGGTCACCGGGCCAGGCCTGCTGCCGGCACAGGCACAGGATGTTCCATGCAGCGATGGCTGGGCAGGGAAGAGGAGTGCCCGATCCCTTACCAAGGCTTCCACTGAAAGGTGGAGCCAAGCATTGCCAAAACATATTCTGCAATGTCTGTGTGGAGGTTGCTAGAAAACAGGATTCCAATGGAACAATCATTGATTGTCTCCTCTACATGAAGCATTATGGTAAGAATTTTTATATGCATTCTTTTTTGAAGCCTCACAATAATCCTACTGCACTCCCATATCACCTTCACCTTATAGTTACAGACACTGAGGCTCAAACAAGTGAAGTTGAAGTAACTTACTCAGGGTCCCACAGCAACAGAAATTAATTTCACCGACTGAGGACAAAATAAGGGTGTTCGTAGCAGCTTTTTGCCTGACTTCTCCCAACCTCCGCCATGCTGTGCACAGGACCCCAGATGCGCAGGTCAGAGACATGTGTTCCAGTCACTGGTCTTCCCACAGCTGCTTTTATAAACACACTGGGATTTTATGTCACTTTCCTTGACTGGGGACTGTGAGTTCTTCATCAGGGCCTGGGTGATCCAGCTGTGTGGCTCCCATAGGTCCTTGTATGACATAGGAATGTGAAAAGCAGCTCTTTCCTCTGGCCAACCAATCACGCCAGAGGAGAAATAAACTCAACCAAGGGTCACAAACAAAATGCACTGTAGGACCAGTCAGGCAGGGGAAACACAAGAAATTCCAAACTAGGTGTGAGACGATAGGAAACAAACCGTGCAGAACATACTTAAGGCCTTCAGGTCAAAAACTTTCAGAAAGAATATATAGCTCAAAAAAACCATGCAAGCTGAGCCCTGGGCAACAGTTGACAGTGTGCATTGTGACTCCCCCCGCCACTCAGCTTGGCACAGAATTGACGAGCACCTTGACCACACTGTGGCATATGGTCTTCCAGTGACGAGGCCGTGGCTGAGCAGCTCCAGACCCAGTTCTCATTTAACATAGTGCATGGCAGACAGTGGATATTTAATAAATGTTCACTAGGTAAACATTTTTAAAAATCAAATTAATGTTCACACAAACCACTCTAAGTCTCACTAAGCCAACATGCTGTAAAGAAAGTTCTTGATTCAGTTTCCACTGCTCTAGGAATGAGAATATTGATTATAATGTTTTGGGTGGGAAACCACCCATACTAGATATCTATATGCACCATAATACCTAGAAAAGCCCTATAAGACAATAAAATAATTTACTGGGTGGTCCCCATCATCTCAAATGAGAAATATATGCTGTTCACGATTCTATAGCTATCCTATCAATCATCCATTCACTCTACAACACTGAAACCATATGGTGAGCACAACAGATATAGTGTCTTTCCTCATGGAAGTTCTCATCACATAGATAGATGTAAAATCACAGTGTGGCAAGGGCTCAGAAATAGGCAGTGTTCTCAGGGGCATAGGCTGGGCAGATCAAGGAAGTGATTGATACGTGACCTTGCTGTAGAGCAGGGGTCGGGAACTTTTTTGGCTGAGAGAGCCATGAATGCCACATATTTTAAAATGTAATTCCGTAAGAGACATACAATATGTTTAACACTAAGTACAAGTAAATGTGTGCATTTTATGTAAGACCAACACTTTTAAAGTACAATAAGTCTCTGAATTCTTTTTAATAAGGTTGTTATGCTGTTGCTAACCAATGATGAATAAAGTACTTCTTACCATTAATGTGATTTCTGGTGCTGCATGGTTTTGCTGATGGCTTTGTAGTCTGGTTGATACATGGTGAGGTTAAGCTTCATGCAGGTGTTGAGACTTCCATCCATTAAACATAATTGTAGGTTGGTCTTAACGTTCTTTAGATGTGAGAAAGACTGCTCACATGCATACGTAGAGCCAAACATTTGTCAGTACAGCAATACTCACATGCTGCAGTGTTTGGTATGTGACAGGAAACGCGTTCCAAGTTTTGACAACTAGCTGGTCCGCGGGTTGAAGTTTTTTCATTTCTCCCCATTTGTGTTTGCTCACCAGCTCTGCTTGCTGTCATGCACGTCTTTCCTAATCTTCATTCAATGACTTGAACTTATTCACTCATATGTCTGAGGACTTCAGGTCAACAGTTTCTAGCTCAAAATCTCTGATGGAGACACTGGGGATGTAACTCAGGTCAGCGCTGTCCACTGCACACTCGTGTGGATGGGTGATGAACTTAAAAAGACGAGTGCGCTGACAAAATTCTCCAAAGCGCACTTTGAATGACTGCAGGAGATTAGATGTGAAGCCCACTAGCTGCTGGAGATCAAGATGTTGAGAAGGGTTGCTTGCTGTGCATGCATCTTTAAACTCTCCCAGTTTTTCAAAGTGTAGTAAACAACCTGTTTCAATGTTGGTGATGAAGAGTTCCAGCTTGTTTTCAAATGAAAACTCGGCTTGTTGAAGGGATAAGACTGTATTTCCAATGCCTTGCATTTTCACATTGAGCTGGTTCCGATGTTCAGTCATGTCCATGAGATAGTAGAACTTCAGGAGCCACTCAGTGTTAGCCCAGATTTTGCTCAGACAAGCTGCGAAACGGCTGAGCACCTTCCCTCTTGACAACCAACGCACATTGCTGTGCAGAAGCAGACCAGGATAATTATTCCCAACTTCATCCAGCAGTGGTGTTGTTTTTTTTTAAGTTTTTTATTTATTTATTTGTTTTTATTTTTTTACAGAGACAGAGAGTAAGTCAGAGAGAGGGATAGAAAGGGACAGACAGGAACGAAGAGAGATGAGAAACATCAATCATTAGTTTTTCGTTGCACATTGCAACACCTTAGTTGTTCATTGATTACTTTCTCATATGTGCCTTGACCATGGGCCTTCAGCAAATTGAGTAACCCCTTGCTGGAGCCAGCGACCTTGGGTTCAAGCTGGTGGGCTTTTGCTCTAGCGAGATGAGCCCGCACTCAAGCTGGCAACCTCGGGGTCTCGAACCTGGGTCCTCTGCATCCCAGTCCGGTGCTCTATCCACTGCACCACCACCTGGTCAGGCCATCCAGCAGTGTTTTAAATTGGCAATCATTTAAAGCTCAGGCAACGATAAAATTGCCCACCTGAATGACCAGCGACATCACCTCACCAACCTGCTCACCTGATGTACATCTGAGTACAAAGCACCTCCTGATGTAGGATGCAGTGAAAACTTAGGATGGGTTTCTTTTCATGTTCATGAAGAAGTGCTACAAATCCTCTGTTTTTCCCCACCATGCACGGAGCATCATCAGTACACACCAAAAAAAGTTTATCCATTGGTAGATTTTTTTCTTTAGTGGACTCAGTGAAAGACTTAAATAAATCCACCCCTCTTGTTGTCTCTTTCATAGGCAAAACAGTAAGACTTTCCTCAAGTAGTGTGTCACCCATAGCATACCTTGCGATCACGCTGAACTGGGATAAATGGCTTAAGTCTGTTGACTCATCCAAAGCGAGAGAAAAGAATGGTGCTGCATTTATGTCCTTCACTTGTGTTGCCTCAATTTGATTTGCCATCATGATGGTACGATCATGAACAGTTCTTGCCAACAGAGGCATGTCTTTTATTCATTTGATTATCTCGTCTTTATTTGAAAAGTCATCAAAACGTTCATTGGCAACATCAAGCATGAATGTTTTGGCATACTCCCCATCTGTGAATGGCTTTCCATTTCTCACAGTTACTGAAGCACCAGCAAAGCTAGCCAAATTCCAGTCACCTTGTTGGGTCCAAACACGGAGTTGCTACTGACTAGCTTGCACTCTGCACAGTAGCTCTTGACATACTTTTTTCCCGCTGTCCCCCGCTGGGTATTTCGATGCAAATGTAGTATGGCATGTGTTGAAGTGCCACTCTATATTTGACCATTTCATCGATGCAATTTTATCATTGCATATTAGACACACTGCAGAACCTGCTCTCTCCACAAAGGTGAATTCCTCTGTCCATCCCTGCTGAAAAGTATGATACTCCTCATCTTTTTTTCTTTTAGCCATCTTCTTCATCAAAAGGGTTTCTGCAATTAGCTAGCTGACTACTTGATTAAAAGGAGGGAAGTTTACTTCCTGACCTCACAATGGCCCATGTACGTTACGCATTATCCAATAAAAATTTGTGTTGTCCCCGAAGACAGCTGTGATTGGCTCCAGCCACCCGCAATCATGAAGATGAGCAGTAGGAAATGAATGGATTGTAATACATGAAAATGTTTTATATTTTTAACATTATTATTTTTTTTTAAAGATTTGTCTGTGTGGCGGCTGGCCTGATATCCTGGTCGGCGCGCACGGAGAGAGGGCAAGAGATTCCTCCAAGCACCGCAGGAGTGGGATCCCGTGTTATCCCACAGAGGGGCAGAGTCAGGGGCCTTTGTGTGGGCCAAAAGCGAAATCTTGAGCCACCCCAGCGCCCTGAGGGAGCCGCACACGGGGAGGGAGCGAGAGCCAATTCCAACGCTGGAACTTTTCCATGCGGGCGGGGGTTTCACTCAGAGTGTGAGACTTCCAGCCTGATATCCTGGTCTGCGCACAGATAGTGACCAAGAGTTTCCTCCAAGCGCACCAGGAGTGGGCGCCCACCCGTGTTACCGGACAGAGTGGCAGAGCCAGAGGTCTTTGAGTGGGCGGAAGCCCCGCCTGATTATGCTAGCAGCTCTGACTGACTGAGTCTTGCCCAGAGCCCTGTGCTGAGTGGGAATGGAGTGGGGAGTGGCCAGCTCTTTGAGCCTCTAACTATCCAGGCAGAGGCAGCAGCAACCCCATAGCTAGATTATCAGGCTACTAATTGAGAAAGGAAAGACTAGGAGAGAGGTTCCAGGAACATGGACTCTCTCACTGTCAGAGCCTATAAATGCTAATGAGCCTCGACTGCCAACGAGACTGAAGCACAATACATGACATCGCCATAGAGACTTATCAACTGCAAACCTCTACCTGAGCGTGCCAAAGGGGCAGAACCCGGGGTACAGAGTCACCGATCAGAAAGAGGGAGAGAAAAGAAAAAGCAAGAAGATAACCTCTCAAAATCAAGAATAATCTGCAGACTTTATAACCTATCCCATTTTATTATATTTGTTCGTTTGTTTCTCTTATCTTCATTCTTGATTTTTTTTTTCCTCCTCCAATTTGGTCGTTTAACTCTCTGCTGGTCTTACTCTCTCCTCTCCTTGAACTACACTACCCATAAGTGTTACATCTCCCATTCTCTTTTCTTTCCTCTTCCTTTCTCTCTATGAGGGTTGCACTCCAAACCCTTAACTCTCTCTCTCTCTCTCCTCTTTTTTTTTTCTTCTTTTAGTGATTCCCTCTTTTTTCTCTCTCTCTCTCTCTTTCTTTTCTCCCTCTATATAGTTTCTTCCTTTCTCCTTTATGTCTCCTCTCATTCAAACCTCAATAATGAACAAATTATCTTATCTGGGACTCAAACTTATGTTTGTGGCATTTTGGGGGGTTTTTACTTCACCTTCTTAACTCACTAGCAGTGCTCACATCCCTGGCTCTCCATTTTATCTAGTTCATGTTCCACTAAATACAATAGTAATTTTTTAATTTGTCCCCCCATTTTCCTGTTTCCCTCTTATTCCTCTCATCATAACTCTTAGGCAACCAACACCTATAAGCAAATTATTTTATTCTTGACCCAAATTTTTTCCTTATTTGTTTTTTGTGGGTCCATACCCCCTTTTTTTTCTGGGGTTTTTTCCCCTTTATTACTTCTCCCCAATTCAGGCCCTCCAGTACAGGCATTGTTTGTTCTATTTAGTACAATATAATTCACAGTTCACCACAAGATTTTCTCAAGAAAGAGGGGAGAGGAGAGGAGAGGAAAAAAGGAAGGGGGAATAATTTTCTTTTTTTTATTTTTTATTTTATTTTATTTTTCTTTAATTAATTTTTTTAAAACTTCGATTTTTTGTTTTTATTTTTTTAACTTTTTATTCTTTATTAAATCTCATTAATACTATCAACAAAACCACCCTCAGATGCCATTAAAGAAGAGAAAATCAAATATCATGGATACAAAAGAAAGAGAGGTAACACAGATAGATGAGGAAAAATCTATGGAGAAAAAATTTAATATATTGGAAACCTTGGAGTTAAACGACAGAGAATTTAAAATAGAAATCCTAAAAATACTCAGAGATATACAAGAAAACACAGAAAGGCAATTTAGGGAGCTCAGAAAACAACTCAATGAACACAAAGAATATATTTCCAAGGAAACTGAAACTATAAAAACAAATCAAACAGAGATGAAAAACTCAATACACAAGCTGAAAAACGAGGTAACAAGCTTAGCTAATAGAACAGGCCAGATAGAAGGTAGGATTAGTGAAATAGAAGACAAGCAACTTGAGGCACAACAGAGAGAAGAAGAAAGAGACTCAAAAATTTAAAAAAACGAGATAGCCCTACAGGAATTATCTGACTCCATCAAAAAGAATAACATAAGAATAATAGGTATATAAGAGGGAGAAGAGAGAGAAAATGGAATGGGGAACATACTTAAACAAATAATAGATGAGAACTTCCCAAGCCTGTGGAAAGAACTAAAGACTCAAATTCAAGAAGGAAACAGAACTCCGAGTTTTCTTAACCCCAACAAACCTACTCCAAGGCACATTATAATGAAATTGGCACAAACCAACGGCAAAGAAAAAATTCTCAAGGCAGCCAGGGAAAAGAAGAATACAACATATAAAGGAAGGCCCATTAGATTATCATCCGATTTCTCAACAGAAACTCTACAAGCTAGAAGAGAATGGACCCCAATATTTAAAGTCCTGAAAGAGAGGAACTTTCAGCCATGAATACTATACCCATCAAAGCTATCCTTCAAATATGAAGGAGAAATAAAAACATTCACAGATACAGAAAAGATGAGGGAATTTATCATCAGAAAACCCCCACTCCAGGAATTACTAAAGGGGGTTCTCCAATCAGATACAAAGAACAACAACAAAAAAAAAAAACAAAGCCACAAGTAAAATCTCCAAGAAGAACACAATAAAACCAAATTTAAACTGTGACAACAACAAAAAGAAAGGGGGAGGAGAGGATGGAGATTAACAGTAGCAAAGGACAATGGAGTGCAAAAGTACTCACAAAATAGTGCACTACAATGAACAGGGTAGGAACCCTTTTCATTACTTAAAGGTAACCACCATTGAAAAAACCACCACAGAAGCACATGAGATAAAAAAGATAGCAACAGAGGAAAGATGTATGGAATACAACCAAATAAAAACAAAAAATAGAAAGATGAAAGAGAAGGATCAAACAAGACACAAAACTAACAGAAAGCAATCTATAAAATGGCAATAGGGAACTCACAAGTGTCAATAATTACACTAAATGTAAATGGATTAAACTCACCAATAAAAAGGCACAGAGTAGCAGAATGGATTGAAAAAGAAAATCCAACTGTATGCTGCCTACAGGAAACTCATCTAAGTAACAAAGATAAAAACAAATTCAAATAGAAAGGCTGGAAAACAATACTCCAAGCAAATAACATCCAAAAAAAAAAGCAGGCATAGCAATACTCATATCTGATAATGCTGACTACAAGACAGCAAAAGTACTCAGAGACAAAAATGGCCATTTCATAATGGCTAAGGGGACACTGAATCAAGAAGACATAACAATTCTTAATATATATGCACCAAACCAAGGAGCACCAAAATATATAAGACAGCTACTTATTGACCTTAAAACAAAAACTGACAAAAATACAATCATACTTGGAGACCTCAATACACCTCTGACAGCTCTAGATCAGTCATCCAAACAGAGAATCAACAAAAATATAGTGGCCTTAAACAAAACACTAGAGCACCTGGATATGATAGACATCTACAGGACATTTCATCCCAAAGTGACTGAGTATACATTTTTCTCCAGTGTACATGGATCATTCTCAAGAATTGACCATATGTTGGGCCACAAAAAAAAATCAGCAAATTCAGAAAAATCGAAGTTGTACCAAGCATATTTTCTGATCATAAAGCCTTGAAACTAGAATTCAACTGCAAAAAAGAGGGAAAAAATCCCACAAAAATGTGGAAACTAAACAACATACTTTTAAAAAATGAATGGGTCAAAGAAGAAATAAGTGCAGAGATCAAAAGATATATACAGACTAATGAAAATGACAATATGACATATCAGAATCTATGGGATGTAGCAAAAGCAGTGATAAGAGGGAAGTTCATATCACTTCAGGCATATATGAACAAACAAGAGAGAGCCCAAGTGAACTACTTAACTTCACACCTTAAGGAACTAGAAAAAGCAGAACAAGGACAACGCAAAACCAGCCGAAGAAAGAAGATAATAAAAATCAGAGCAGAAATAAATGAAATTAGAGAACAGAAAAACTATAAAAAAAATTAATAGAACAAGGAGCTGGTTCTTTGAAAAGATCAACAAAATTGACAAACCCTTGGCAAGACTTACCAAGGAAAAAAGAGAAAGAACTCATATATACAAAATCCAAAATGAAAGAGGAGAAATCACCACGGACACCGTAGATATACAAAGAATTATTGTAGAATACTATGAAAAACTTTATGCCACTAAATTCAACAACCTAGAAGAAATGGATAAATTCCTAGAAAAATACAACCTTCCTAGACTGAGTCAAGAAGAAGCAGAAAGCCTAAACAGACCTATCAGTAGAGAAGAAATAGAAAAAACCATTAAAAACCTCCCCAAAAATAAAAGTCCAGGCCCTGACGGCTATACCAGCGAATTTTATCAAACATTCAAAGAAGACTTGGTTCCTATTCTACTCAAAGTCTTCCAAAAAATTGAAGAAGAAGCAATACTACCAAACACATTTTATGAGGCCAACATAACCCTCATACCAAAACCAGGCAAGGATGGCACAAAAAAAGAAAAGTACAGACCAATATCTCTAATGAATACAGATGCTAAAATACTAAACAAAATACTAGCAAATCGAATACAACAACATATTAAAAAAATAATACATCATGATCAAGTGGGATTCATCCCAAGAATCTCAAGGATGGTTCAACATATGTAAAACGGTTAACGTAATACACCATATCAACAAAACAAAGAACAAAAACCACATGATCTTATCAATAGACGCAGAAAAGGCTTTTGATAAAATACAACACAATTTTATGTTTAAGACTCTCAACAAAATGGGTATAGAAGGAAAATATCTCAACATGATAAAGGCCATATACGATAAACCATCAGCTAACATCATATTAAATGCAACAAAACTGAAGGCTTTCCCCCTTAAATCAGGAACAAGACAGGGTTGTCCACTCTCTCCACTCTTATTTAATGTGGTACTAGAGGTTCTAGCCAGAGCAATCAGACAAGACAAAGAAATAAAAGGCATCCATATCGGAAAAGAAGAAGTAAAGGTATTACTTTTTGCAGATGATATGATCCTATACATCGAAAACCCCAAAGAATCCACAAAAAGACTACTAGAAACAATAAGCCAATACAGTAAGGTTGCAGGATACAAAATTAACATACAGAAGTCAATAGCCTTTCTATATGCCAACAATGAAACATTTGAGAACGAACTCAAAAGAATAATCCCCTTCACGATTGCAACAAAAAAAATAAAATACTTAGGAATAAACATAACAAAGAATGTAAAGGACTTATATAATGAAAACTATAAATCATTGTTAAGGGAAATCAAAAAAGATATAATGAGATGGAAGAATATTCCTTGTTCTTGGTTAGGAAGAATAAATATAATCAAGATGGCCATATTACCCAAAGCAATATACAAATTTAATGCAATTCCCATCAAAATTCCAATGACATTTTTTAAAGAAATGGAGCAAAAAATCATCAGATTTATATGAAACTATAAAAAACCCCGAATAGCCAAAGCAATCCTAAAGAAAAAGAATGAAGCTGGGGGCATAACAATACCTGACTTCAAACTATATTATAGGGCCACGACAATCAAAACAGCATGGTATTGGCAGAAAAATAGACACTCAGACCAATGGAACAGAATAGAAAGTCCAGAAATAAAACCACATGTATATAGTCAAATAATTTTTGATAAAGGGGCCAACAACACACAATGGAGAAAAGAAAGCCTCTTCAATAAATGGTGCTGGGAAAACTGGAAAGCCACATGCAAAAGAATGAAACTCTACTACAGCCTGTCCCCGTGTACTAAAATTAACTCAAAATGGATCAAAGATCTAAACATAAGACATGAAACAATTAAGTACATAGAAGAAGACATAGGTACTAACCTCATGGACCTGGGTTTTAAAGAGCATTTTATGAATTTGACTCCAATGGCAAGGGAAGTGAAGGCAAAAATTAATGAATAGGACTACATCAGACTAAGAAGTTTTTGCTCAGCAAGAGAAACTGATAACAAAATAAACAGACAGCCAACTAAGTGGAAAATGATATTTTCAAACAACAGCTCAGATAAGGGCCTAATATCCAAAATATACAAAGAACTCATAAAACTCAACAACAAACAAACAAACAATCCAATAAAAAATGGGAAGAGGACATGAACAGACACTTCTCCCAGGAAGAAATACAAATGGCTAATAGATATATGAAAAGATGCTCATCTTCTTTAGTGATTAGAGAAATGCAAATCAAAACTGTAATGAGATACCACCTCACACCTGTTAGATTAGCTATGATTAACAAGACAGGTAATAGCAAATGTTGGAGAGACTGTGGAGAAAAAGGAACCCTCATACACTGTTGGTGGGAATGTAAAGTAGTACAACCATTATGGAATAAAGTATGGTGGTTCCTCAAAAAACTGAAAATAGAACTACCTTATGACCCAGCAATCCCTCTACTGGGTATATATCCCAAAAACTCAGAAACATTGATACATAAAGACACATGCAGCCCCATGTTCATTGCAGCATTGTTCACAGTGGCTAGGACATGGAAACAACCAAAAAGCCCATCAATAGATGACTGGATAACGAAGATGTGGCACATATACACTATGGAATACTACTCAGCCATAAGAAATGATGACATCAGATCATTTACAGCAAAATGATGGGATCTTGATAACATTATACAAAGTGAAATAAGTAAATCAGAAAAAAACAGGAACTGCATTATTCCATACATAGGTGGGACATAAAAGTGAGACTAAGAGATATTGATAAGAGTGTGGTGGTGACGGGGGGAGGGGGGAGAGGGAAAGGGAAAGGGGGAGGGGGAGGGGCACAAAGAAAACTAGATAGAACGTGACAGAGGACAATCTGACTTTGGGTGATGGGTATGCAACATAATTGAACGACAAGATAACTTGGACATGTTATCTTTGAATATATGTATCCTGATTTATTGATGTCACCCCATTAAAAAAATAAAATTATAAAAAAAAAAAAGATTTTTCTGCGAGCCAATTGCAGTCATCAAAAGAGCCACATCTTGCTTGCGAGCCATAGGTTCCCAACCCCTGCTGTAGAGGGAAGAAACAGCATATACATAGGCCCCATGGTAGAAATGTAGCAAAGA
Organism: Saccopteryx bilineata; assembly: GCF_036850765.1. Classification (NCBI taxonomy): domain Eukaryota; kingdom Metazoa; phylum Chordata; class Mammalia; order Chiroptera; family Emballonuridae; genus Saccopteryx; species Saccopteryx bilineata. The sequence continues at coordinate 65,721,985 of NC_089497.1, read as the reverse complement.
AAAGGATGTGTAAGGCCAGACTGGCCATGTAGAGGAGAGATTATATGGTTTAGAGGTTAGAGGTCAGGCTATTACAGGCTTAAAGACTATGGTAAGAATTTTTATCTATTTCCTATGAGCCATGTGAGTTATTTATTCTGCTAGTTTAAAATATATATACAGTTGGGTATTCCCACAGATCTATTCATCTAACCTAAACCCTCTGTACAGGCTGTTTATAATCCATTTTTCTCTATGAGGTCTGTGGCAAGTGATAAGAGTTTTAAAATTTTTGGATAGAAAACGTTATTTCATTCTTAAAGTCTGAGTGGCAAATGAGATTTCTCTTTCCGGTGTACCGTGATATTGCCACAGTAACACCATTAGACACCCTTCTGACAGCGGGAGCTCAGAGCCCTACTGTCAGTTACTCCACGTCCAACATCACAAATGCCAGCAGTTTTTCATCTTTCGGGTTATGCAAACCACATTTTAACCTGAAAAATAGCACAGACCTCCTACTTAATAACTAAATGTTTAAAATGTAATGGCACCATTTATATTAGCACCCAAAAATCTGAAATATTTAGGTATAAATTTCACAAAGTATATATGAGCTCTGTATGAGAAAAACTACAGAACTCTGATGAAAGAAATGAAATAAGATCTAAATAAATGGAGAGATATTTCATGTACATGAATTAGAAAACTCAATATTGTCAAGGTATCAGTTCTTCCCAACTTGATCTACCAAGTCAATGCAATCTCAAGCAAGAGATTATTAATCTCAACAAGTTACTTTATGGATATTAACAAAGTGATTCTAAAGTTTACATGGGAAAACAAAAGACCCAGAATCTTTTGTTTGGAAGACCGACACTATCTAGTTCAGGGGTCAGGAACCTATGGCTCGTGAGCTAGATGTGGCTCTTTTAATGGCTGCATCTGGCTCGCAGACAAATCTTTCATAAAAAAATAATAGCATTAAAAATATAAAATATTCTCAAGTATTACAATTCATTCATTTCCTACCGCTCATGTTCATGATTGCGGGTGGCTGGAGCCAATCACAGCTGTACTCCAGGACAACACCAAATTTTTATTGAATAATGCAAACAAACAAGGGTCGTTGTATGGCTCTCATGGAATTACATTTTAAAATATGTGGCTTTCATGGCTCTCTCAGCCAAAAAGTTTCCCGACCCCTGATCTAGTTGCAAGATATACTATAAACTTACAGTAACCAAGACAGTGTGGTACTAGAGAAAGAATAAACAGACCAATGTAATAGAAGAGAGCCCAGAATTACACTCACACAAATAAAGTCAACTGATCTTTGACAAAGGAGCAAAGACAATTCAATGGACAAAAGATAATCTTCATCAAATGGTGCTGGGACAATTGGACATTCACAAGCAAAAAAGTGAATCTACATACAGACTTTATATCTTTCACAGAAATTTACTCAAAGTGGGTCATAGGCCTAAAGATAAACAAAAACTACTAGAAGAAAACATAGGAGAAAGTCTTAGTGACCTTGGCTTTGATGATGACTAACAGCAACAACAAAAAGCACAATCTATGATAGAAAAGAGTTAATAGTGAGACTTTATTAAAATTAAACATTTCTACTTTGTGAAGGACACTATCAAGGGAATGAAAGGATAAGCCACACACTGGGATAAAATATTTGCAAAACATATATCTGATAAAGGACTCTTATCAAAAATATACAAAGAACCCTTAAAACAGCACAATTAAGCCTTGGCTGGTTGACTCAGTGATAGAGCATTGACCTGGCATGTGGATGTCCTGGGTCCAATTCCCCATTAGGGCACACAGAAGAAGCATCCATTTGCTTCTCCACCCCTCCCATTCCCCCTTCTCTCTCTCTTTCTCTCTCTCTTTCTCTTCCTCTCCCACAGCCATGGCTCAAATGGTTCAAGCGAGTTGGCCTCAGGCACTAAGGATGGCTCTGCGGCCTCCAGCTCAAGTGCTAAAAAAGGGCTCAGTTGCTGAGCAATGGAGCAATGGCCCCAGATGGGCAGAGCATCGCCCCCTAGTGGGCTTGGCGGGTGGATCCTGGTCAGGGCACATGTGGGAGTCTCTCTCTGCCTCCCTTCCTCTCACTAAAATTTAAAAAAAATAAGAAAAAAAGAAAAACACCACAATTAAAACTAACAACAAAAACTTGATTTAAAAATGGGCGAAAGATCTGAACAGACACCTCACCAAAGGAGTTATATATGTAATATATATATAGCACAGAAGCACATGAAAAGTTGCTCAACAACATATGTGAATAGAGAATTTCAAATTAAAAAAGGATACAACTATTAGAATGGCCAAAATCCAGAACACCAAGAATACCAAATGCTAATGAGGATCACAAAATTTATTGTGGGAATGCAAAATGATACAGCCACTTTGAAAGTGAGTTTGACAATTTCTGATAAAAACATACTTTTACCACATGCAAGCAAGCGGTCTTATTTCTTGGTATTTTCTCAAATGAGTTGAAAACTTATGTCCACACAAACATCTGTATGTGGGTGTTGATAGCAACTCTTAATTACTAAAACTTGAAAGCAACCAAAATGTTCTTTAGTAGGAGAATTAATAAATAAACTATGGTACATCCATACATTGAAATAATTCTCAGAGATAAAAAGACATAAGCTATCAAGCAGTAGAAAAAATAAAAAAACAAAGGACATTTAAATGTATATTGCTAAATGAAAAAAGTCCATCTAAAAAAGCTACACATTGCATGATTCCAACTGTATGACAATCTGAAAAAGGTAAAACTATAGCTTTAATAACTAGTCAGCGGTGACCCTGGACAGTTGGCTCAGTAGATAGAGCATCGACCCAGCTTATAGATGTCCTGAGTTCAATTCCACATCAGAACACACAAGAGAAGTGATCATCTGCTTCTCTCGCCCCTCTCTCCCCCTTTTCTTCCTCTTTCCCCCTCACAGCTAGTGGTTCGATTAGTTCAAGCACTGGCCCAGGGCACTGAGGTTAGCTCAACTGGTCCAAGGGCATCAGCTTCAGGTGCTAAAAATAACTCGGTTGATTTGAGTATCGGCCCCAGACAGGGTTGGCAGGTGGATCCTTGCCGTGGTGCATGTGACAATCTGTCTCACTATCTCCCTTCCTCTCACTTAGAGAAAAAAAAAAGGGTCAGTGGTTCAGGAAGAGGAAAAGAGGAATGAGTTGGTGGCACACAGGGAATTTTTAGAGCAGTAAAACTATGCTATATGCTACTATAATGATGAATAAATGTCATTATACATTTGTCAAAATCCATAAAATGTACAACACAAACAGTAAACCCTAATGTAAACTATGGACTTTAGTTAATAATAATGTGTCAGTATTGGCTCATTAACTATAACAAATACACCACATCAATGCAAGAAGTTAATAATTGGGAAACTTAGGGGGAAAGGCAACGGGGTGAAAGGGAACTCGCTGTACTTTCCATTGAACTTTCCTGTAAATCTAAAACTGCCCCCAAAATAATGTATATGAATAAAAATTTTCTAATGACTGTTAAAATATATGACAAAGACACCATGGTTTTAACAGCATGGTTATTAAAATTGTATTTTTTTTTATCACAACAGCACCCACATATACTTGAGTAAATGTGAGTAAAATATGTCTGTACTTGCTATCTCTAGATTGACTTGAGCACACATATGGATTCAGAGATTCACTTGTAATGACTCTATAGGCTTAAAAGAATCTGGATGCGGGGAAATATTTCTGAGGGCTTTGTAGACATTCCTTGATGAATGAATGAAACATGCTCCCTTGGAAGACCAGGAGGAAAATCACTGCATGTCTGTGTTGTTGATGTCAAATCTCTCTCACCTCTGGGAGAATATAATACCTTTCTCATTGCACAGAAGGGAGGATTAAGTAAAAGGTTATGTGTCAAAGTACCTGGCACATAGTAGCTGCTCAGTAAATGGTAACTCATGTCAATAGAGACTTTCAGATTTTAAAAAAATGATACACATATTAGAATGGCCAAAGTCCAGAACACTGAGAATACCAAATGCCGATGAGGGTGTAAAGCAAGGTCAATCATCAGGTGCTGGATTGCACTGGCTGACATCCAGTGGCTTTTTTACTTGGATTTGTACGACTCAGGCCCCACCTCCTCCCAAGTTCTGGGACCTCATTTCTGTTCCAGCCCAAAAGTTTTGTCACTACAAGACTGGGTAGGAAAAAGAGCTATAACTAACAATAGGCTAGATCTTGGGATGATACCTTACTTGAACCACTCTACAATTCACCCTCAGACCTCATTTTGTCATGTGCACCTAAAGGATAAGACCCAAAGGCAGAACTTTGGAGAGATTTGGTGTAGTGCAGGGTTGAAAAAGAAACTAAAAGCTGTCCTGTCTCCCCATACTAAAAAATTATTAAAAGACTCACAATATTCTGGAGGAATGAATATGCATACTTATGATGAATAATATCAGCTCGAACTGTGTGCAAGATATGGAGAGTGTTGGGTGCTGAGCTACCCAGCTATAGTCTGTGATAAAAATGTCCTTTCCACGCTGTTCCTTGTAACACTGCGGACAAAAGGATCAAAATGTTCCCACCCTGCTCTACTGCTGTCCTGGAGCTCTGCTGCTCACATTTGTTGGGCAAATCACCAATCCCACCTCTGAAATTGTGAAAGGCCAGGAAACAGTGTCATGAGAAAAATTAAAGAGACTGAGGAGTTTTAATTGTTGATGAAAAAAACCCAAGAGTTGTGTGATCCTTGATTTCACAAACCTGAAGGACAATGAAAGGGAAACACGGTTGAATTTCTTTCTGTGTAAAGAAAACCAGTAACCAGAATTGCAAACCAGTTCTGAGAATGACAGATAGAATGATGTCATCTCAGCTAGAGAAAGGACTTTCTAACAGTGAGAAGCTTCCAAATATGAAATAGAACGCACCAATAGGTAGTGATCTCCCTACTAGTGAAGGTGTTCAGAGGCCAGATGATCAACAGACAGAGAGTTTGTAGAGGGGGTTCGTTCAGCAAACTTGGAGCAGTAGGGCTGATACAAAACCCACTTATGCCTCCTGTTCCATTATTGGAACGGTAGTGACGTGGGAGTTATTTCTATCACACTGCTCAAGGTCATCGCCGATGTCTGATTTTTCACACATGTCTGCCTCCTGGGGGTACATGTTATCACGTGGTGCCCAGAGTTAGTCACTGCTGCAAATACTGACATGCCGGGAGCTTGTCAAAAAGTAAAAGAATTTTTGGAAAATTTTTAAAGAACTGAATTTCAAAAATTTCAACCTCTAGCATAAATGGGTTAATGACTTTACTCCTCATTCCAAATTGGTCCCGGTGAGCACTGGCTGTATCCATTGGTTTCTTTATTAAGAGCGCATAATATTCTCTCTCACTTTTGTGTATCTACACATTCTTTAGAGTTTGCAAAGTGCTTTCAATCATGTGATTTTATTAACTCCTCAGGACAAGTTTTGAGAATATTAATAGAAAGATTATTATACTCCTTTTATAGTTGAGGAATCTAAAGAAAAAAAAAGGCTAAGAGAAACAGATCAATGATAAAAAAAAAAAAGAAAACCCTCAGACTTCAATGAAAAGGGGGTCCCACTCTTTCCACCATGAAATCACAGACCAGGAACATTCATCTCAATTTCCAGATAAAGAGATGAAAAAGATCAGGTTCCAGACAAGGGAAGTTTATTTTCCTGGGGGCTAAGAAGCTGTCACTGATATCCAAGACTGGGCATGACATTTCCTCTGTAACTCCAAAAGCAGAAAACACACTGAGTCTTTGAAGTTAACAGATTTACTACTAATAAGCCAGCTTTTTCTCACTCACAGCATGCTAACCACTGACCAGGGGAACAAGACCTTTGTCACAAAACTGGGGGAAAAAAAAAGAGAGAAAATGGTGATCTAGGGATGATGTTGAACTGAGAAAGCCCTAAAGGGTGACCAGGAACTCAAGAATCACTCGTTTCTTCCTACAAGGATGTTTTGTATCTGAAAACGCAGTCCAGTAAGCCCCCATCCCCCGCAAAGAGGGCACAGATTGAACAAAGAAAGAACTCCCAAAGGCTGATGAAGGGATTAATTTCTGTATAATAATCATGTTGTGTTCTTCCCCAAGGTCTTTCATCTGTAGATATCAGAAGTTTCTGCAAATAACAATTAAATATTACAACATTGCTTTGAAGTAAGTATGATTATGTCCATTTTCCAGATGAAAACACTTAGAGTCCAAGGGGCTTGCTTAGGGCTCATCAACCAAGATGCTAGAAGGCCAAGCATTTTAAACTTCAGCTGTGCCGAGCTTGGGCCTCACAGGGAGAGTACGACGGAAACAACCTGACAGTGTTCTTCCCAGGCTCTGAGAAAGAGAGGAGTCCTGAAGATGCATTCTCCATACTGGTCCACAAGCTCTGTAAGAATCTTGGGGAACTTTTCTCTTAATAAAGGGACTGCATCCAAGAACCACAAGACTTGAAGATAGACTCCATGAATCATTCCTCAGCCTTCCAACAGGATGTCATTCCTCCTCTTCAAAGCTGTCAAGGACTGTTGTTGTTATTTCTTTTGTGGTCTACCTTGGGTTATAATTATTTATGTTAGTGTCTGATTTTTTTTTCTTAAGACTTTTCACAGGATATCTTACATTAACTCTTATGCCTGGCACATAATACAAGGTCATAAGTAAATGTGTTTTAGTTTTATTTGAAATGGGATTGGTGAGGGAAAGTCAGACAACAGACAACTTCTATAATGTGCAAGAATCAAAGCTGATAACATTTGTCTCCCTAGAGACAACAAGGCCTGACTATAACCCATATTTTCATGTGAATAAAGGCACATCTGAGTTTTTGTGACTGCCAAAAATCTTTACTTATATCCTAGGAACCAATGTTCAGTTGAGATAGTCAAGCTGACTAAAATTCAGTGAAGAGCTTCACAGAAAGACACATGTATAATAAGTATATTTGGTAATAAAAGAGCATTAAGCTTTAGACATTTTACAAAGCATTTTTATAAGCACTTTCAAATGTGTGCTTATGAAGAGATTTTACTGGTGCATTTTATTATTTTATTGATCAACATTATCGTGGTTAAGTGACCTGCTCTAAGTCACACAATTATTAAATAACTGAACTGTGAAAGAAATCAAGAAACCTGGAGAAAGAGAAGAACAGCCACTCTCAATTTCATCACTTCCTTTCCCCTTCCAGCCAGAATGGAACTGTCTTTGCGCCTTCTCCGTTGCTTGTAACTTATGTCCCAGCGGGGTCCGCACTAAACCACTCTGAGTCCCTTTGAGCCCGCATTACTCTGTGGGGGGTGTCCATCAGGCTGGAAACTCAGAGCTCACCTGAGTGTGATTTGACTTTCAAGAAAGATTTGAGCAGCAGGTGCAATTTAGCTAGTTTAGAAACCCACTTATAAAATGAATTAAAAGAAGATAGTCTCTATAAGAGCTATCAACTAAGATTCCATTTGCATATTTTGGTGCAGTTGTTCAAGCCGAGGATGGAGAGATGGGAGACAGTGCTTCAGTAGCAGTGCCACCGACTGTGGGCTTTTGTTTTCATTCTACAGACATTTAATGAGCACCTACTACATACTGAATATTGTGCTAGATGTCAGGGACACAGAAATGAAAAAGATTTGTTTCTTGCTCCCTAGGAGCTAACAGTGGCTTAGACAAGATAGACAAACATGCAGATAACAAATTACAGTGTAATGTGTGTTTTTATGAAGGTGTGACACTGCTAGGGTCTTTACAGAGGAAAAAAACTAAACCAAGTGCTGGAGTCTTCCGAGCAGAGTGGGACTATGCAGTGTGCACGGCCATGGGGCCAGTCCTGCCAACGGAGATCTTCTGGGTTGCATAGACATACAAACACAAGTGGGAACAATAAATTGGGCAGAAACAGAGGCTCTTAGAGACCTAGAAGGGAGCAGAAGACTAGAGAGAAGAAGCCATGACATAGGAGAAAAGACGAGCGAGAAGGTCAGTGGCCACTGCAGGAGGAAGTCCGAGGAACAGGACGAGCTGAGCCTAGGACTCCGAGTGGTGTGAGGAGCGGCAATGGGCCTCCACAGATGAGGGCATGGTCAGAAGTCTCAATGGCACTTTCTAAAATGACAACAAACTTTTCCTACAAGCCTGAGGCTCAGCCTCACCACTTCAAAGAACCTTTACTTTCAATTTCTCCACTCCATTTAACTTCCATAACCTTAGCTAAACAACATTTCTCTGACTCTTGCAGACTGGACAAAACTAATTCAAATCTATAGAAGTGGTTTACATACTTATAAAACATCATGCTTTATGCAAGGGAGACTTGCAGCTGAAAGACTCCACTGGCAGCCAAAACAAAGATAAAATTAGTCCTGCAGGTGGGTGAGGATGTAGGCATAGGCTACTTTTCATAATGTTGTCTGCACCTTTCAGAGACTCCCCAAAACGGATCATCGTTGTGCCTACAAGCCCCTGCCTACTTCTCAGATGCTGTCTCAGCTAAGACAAGAAGCGTGGACTCCCTGATCATTGCACAGCAATAGCCCAAGGGTTGGCCAACCTACTTTTTGTTCTTTCACAATGAGCTTCCCATGCTAACCCTTTGGGCCAATCAACTCATTAGCATGCCATCGATAATTACAGATTAAACATCAGCAGTTTCTCCCCCTCTAATAACCCTAATATTCTTGCTATCTATGAAGATAATTAACCTTGTTAAAGAACAGTGCCCTAAGAAGCTTTCCTCAACACAATAGACAATTACCTTTATTAATCACCTTTTACTTTTAGTTTAACATTAGTTCTCAGGTTAGTCCTCCTGCCAGAACAGTGGTGGCTGCTCCCTAGGACTCTCTCCCCATTCTGACTCTCTTATGACTGTCATTATCCCCAGCGTGCTTCCAGCAACTTGCTTTATTTCTGGTTGCCTATTGGCAGTTCATTCCAGAGCCCTCCCAGGCAGCAAGCTACGCCCAAGCCTGTAAGGCAGATCAGGCCGGCCTTTCCAGTGTCCAGATGAGAACAGAAGGAAAGTGACCTGGCCAATGTTTTCGAGCAAGATGAACTCCTTCTCTTTAGTATCTGACCTACCCAACTACACTCCAAACACAGCATGGCTTTGCTCAGTAATCCCCTCCATGATATTTGCTCAAAGCCCATATATGCTGGTCCTCTTCTAGACCCTGACCATTCAGACATGAAGAAGAGGAAAGAAGACCACAGCAAGTTTGCCAGACGGGGCCAATCCAGCTAACCATGATGCTCAAAGTGATTCTTTTGGCCATTCACACTGGAAGTACCTGGCAGATACTTGTATCAGGCCCTTTAAGGACTACTTAAATCCCACCTTCTCCATGAGCAGCCCTCTAATCTACCCCCAGGGAAATTAAGCTCTCCTTCAACAAAGAGACTGTGCTGCTATAAAAGCCTATTGGCACTCTGCCTTTCATTATTTATTGATTGCTTTTAAAGAGACAGAGAGAGGAAGGGGGAAAGAGAGAGAGAGAGAGAAAGAGAGAGAGAGAGAGGCTTCATTTGTTGTTACACTTACCTGTGCATTCATTAACTTCTTCCCACATGTGCCCTGACCAGAGATTGAATCTGCAACTTTGTCATTTTGGGATGATGCTCTAACCAACTGAGCTAACCGGCCAGGACCCACTCAGCTTTTCATTAGAACTACTTGTGTGCTATAAGAACATTTCTTACCTGACTCTGTATACCTTGCAGCTGTATTTGGTGGTACTCAATGGTGGCACTGGTGGTAGGCACTTAATCAATTCTTATTGAATTAAATATATTCAAGATACATAATAGAGAGAGATGGGATTACTATTACATATGGACATTCTATGACCAAATGATGAGAATGAGATAACAGCCAAGGTAACTTTTCCTAAGAGTTCTCAGTGTCTGTGCATCTCCTAGGACAAGCCGGATGTGCCACTTTGTTCTCCCGGGTTCTTCTAAGCAGAGTCATGTTCCTCCGTTCCTGTTTGGATCATCTCACCAAGAACTATCACATCTGTCCTGTCTTCTAAAGCCCTAACAAGCCAGAAAGATAAGCACAGAAGAGATGCTTATCCCAACTTCCCCAAGGTCAGACAGCAGTGATGGCTTCAGATCCCAGAGCTAACGAGGGTTAGATAGAGCCTGGACACAAACTCGGCACTCTCCATTCGGAGCTCTTGCCTTTGAACTACTCACCGTTACAATCGTCATCATTGTTGAAAGCCAAAAATGAACAGAATTGTAATTAAAGATGGGCTTGTTTTTACCTTCAAATATTTTTTGGTTAACTGCCCTAGCTGCAGTTGATTTGTATAAATCTAAACTGGGCTGTACATTTGTTAAGAATCTGTAATAAACAGACACAGTTGCAGCACCACGCAAAGAACACAGGTGAGGAAGGGTTTACTGAGGCTCGTTTGCATTCTGTTATCAAAATAATATATGAAAAGTACTTCATAGGAGAAATTAGAACTTGTGAACAGATATTTCACAGGTCAGTGATTCTTTTTTTTTTTTTTTTTTTGTATTTTTCTGAAGCTGGAAACGGGGAGAGACAGTCAGACTCCCGCATGCGCCCAACCGGGATCCACCCGGCACGCCCACCAGGGACGACGCTCTGCCCACCAGGGGGCGATGCTCTGCCCCTCCGAGGCGTCACTCTGCCGCAACCAGAGCCACTCTAGCGCCTGGGGCAGAGGCCAAGGAGCCATCCCCAGCGCCCGGGCCATCTTTGCTCCAATGGAGCCTCGGCTGCGGGAGGGGAAGAGAGAGACAGAGAGGAAGGAGTGGGGGTGGAGAAGCAGATGGGCGCTTCTCCTATGTGCCCTGGCCGGGAATCGAACCCGGGTCCCCCGCACGCCAGGCCGACGCTCTACCGCTGAGCCAACCGGCCAGGGCCTCAGTGATTCTTAATAATTGTTGCAACCTCGATGTCTTTCTATACCTGCGACTGTTCTTCACACACACTTATATTTAGCAGGATAGGATGCTGACAGATAAATAAAAGCAAATTGCAACTGACATACAATATCAGTTGAGGTTTATGCTCCACCAGCTTGAGGACATTTTGTGGCCAAGTTTCTTTTATTGATCTTGTCAAGGCTCCAAGCTGTTTTAGTTTTAGAGGAACTTTATTGCTCAGTTTTATCACATGCAAAAATAATTAGAACTGGACACGCAAACAGATAAGCTTTCACATGTTAAGTGAAATTAGTAAATGTCTTTTATATCTGTTTATAATCATCTGAAACCGGGTATATGCTGGAGCAACCTTTTGGTCCGCATTCCATTATTTCTTTTCCAACAGAATGTGTTGAGATTGAGGTGAAGACATCATTATATGTGTGTTATGGGCTCATTTGCTCTAATTTCCTATCCAATTTAGAGGACTATTATCCCAGTGGGAAGGGACAGGCCAGTGGTGGCTAGAATAAGTGTCCCGACTCTAAGCCTGTTGGGAGGGGAAGGTCTTTCCCCTGCTTCCGTTCTGATGGCTCCATCAGTGCAGGGAGCGACAAAGTTGGGACAGCCCTGGCCCCTCTGCACCTCCCTGGAGAGAACCAGAGTGACTTATCTGATGGGCCATTTTGGAAGTGGGGTCACGGCTGGTTCACCTACCTGCTCACTTCCTCTTCTTTTCGGCCTGCCCTCAGAAAGCATATGTTCTAAACTGCCCTTGTCTTAGCATAAACATACCCATCGCAGCCTTGGACACGTGAGGTTTCTCATGGTCCGGCACTGCTGGCGTCCGGATGAGTGAGTCAACACAATCCTGGGTGCGGAACAGGGAGACCGCTTCCCCAGAGACACATGCCTCCCTCTCCAGAGAGGTTTATGTGAACAGCCCCAGGACCTACAGGGCAGGGCAGCTGGCTTCCTCACCAGATCAATCTCCTCGAGATGCTGGCCTCACTCTCTCTCGATCCTCGGCACCTGCCGCAGGGCCCGCCACATTATGTGCTTAGTGGATTAAAGTAAAAGCTAAGCAAAAAAACTTAGGTGTCTTGATTTTTAGCCTCTTACACCATGAAGCTATTGTGGTCATCAAGATAAGACTCCAGTCTGTCAAATGCCAAACATATGCCACCTGTGGCACATTCTCACACACAGGGCTCTGGTCACCTCAGATTCTAGTAGAATCCAAAATGGCTGCGTGGGGCTGTCTTTCCCACAAAACTTCTTAACTTCTTCACCCTCAGGGGATCTTGCATTTACTCAACCTTCGCCCTTCCCCTTCTGTCAGCTACCGCTGAGGTAACAACCCTCAAGCCATTTCTCTTTCGATTGTGCAAACACAGCCTATCTGGCCTTCCCTCCCTCTCTTCCCCAGCTCTCTCCTGCTGACCACAGAAAACTCCTCTCCTTCCTTCTTTCTCCTTCATCAACCCACACCTGAGCTCTAACCCCCTCTCGCAGACCCACAGCTTGAAGTGGAGTGCTAAATGGTACCCCAAGGCAAAAAGCAAAAGAGGACTTTCATTTTGTAGTAAAATTAGCATTAGAAAGGACCTGTTTGCCTGACCTGTGGTAGCCCAGTGGATAAAGCATCGACCTGGAAATGCTGAGGTCGCCAGTTCAAAACCCTGGGCTTGCCTGGTCAAGGCACATACGGGAGTTGATGCTTCCAGCTCCTCCCCCCCTTCTCTCTCTCTGTCTCTCCTCTCTCTCTCTCTCTCTCTCTCTCTCTCTCTCTCTGTCTCTCCCTCTCCTCTCTAAAATGAATAAATAAAAAATTTTAAAAAAAAGAAAGGACCTGTTTCATCAGCTCCTCAAGTCCTTGAAAATGCCCATAAGTTATTGTGAGAAATTCTGTAAAAGTTCCTATCAATACCTTCATCTTCTTTCTTCAAGTACCCATGTGCCACCTAAAAACTCACACAAAAACATCACCTTATATTTTAAATTACTCAAGTGTGTTTTACCATTTTTAACACAAACATGATGTGTCAATTATATTACCGAGCCCAGAAACTTTAGACACATGGGCTGGGGCTTTACTTACCATTTCAAGCATTATCCAGTAAGCCTGCCCTGAGCTCCAAAGACCAACTCACAGGTAAGTTGTACATGCTTTGTCATCCTTACAGCATTCTTCCAGGAATGCGGTAGTGGAGTTGAAAATGGAAATAAATATAAAAGTTAGTCACTTTGACGTCACGGAAATGGCGCCGTGAGAAGCGCGTCCGACAGCTCTCCCCTAAATCACAACAAATTTATCAACTAGAAACAGAAAAATTTATCCTCGGAGCATTCCGGAGTTCCACACAAACTGAAAGCAAAAGGACTGTTATCACTTGAATCTGAGAGACGAGGGTGTGGAGGAAGCTACCGCAGCAGCGACACTCATTCAAGCCGCGAGGGAGTGCGCCTGCGGTGAGTCAGCCCATATACTTGGGAACCGCGAGCCGCTATGAGCCCCTGCGAGCCGCCGCCACGAGCCGCCGCCGCGAGCTGCCGCGAGCAGCCGAGCGCGCGCCCGGTCCGGTTGAGTTCCCAGCAGCCCGCACACTGCGAGTGGGGGTCGCCGGCCACCGGTGCCCGGAGCGCCCCATTCGCGCGCGTGCCTTGGGCATTCCACGCGCCCAGGGCGCCCTGCTGGCCCGCACACCCAGGGGGCTCCATTATCCTGCGCCTGGTGCGGTCCAGCCGCCAGCGGCGGGGCGAGCGGGAGAGGCTTGGGAGATTCTCTCCGTGGGCGGGGCACCTCACCCAGCCATTCAAGCTAACAATCAAGCATTGGGGGAGGGGCGCGCACAGGCAGCCTAAAATACCTTCGGAAGCACAGCTGCGACCCAATCACTGAAATTAGCTTAACCCATAAAATCTGCGCACCCTCGGTTCTAATTGATAAGATCTCTCTCAGTTCAGCAATCCAAGACAAGAGGCGTGATATTTTTTAAGTGCCTCTCGCTAAAGGGGCGGGGGCAACTTCTGATTGATAGAGCCTCCATATTCAGGGATAAACGCTAACAAGAAGGACTTGGCAGATAATAAGGTCTATACTACACTAGTCGTAAGCAGAGACTAGTGCCTCTTCTTCCCTGCAAAAACAGGCTACAAAGTGTGGAAAGCCTGGGTTGAGAGGTCCAACTAAATGATAGGCGCTGAACAGTCACCTTGACAACACTTGACTCCCACCCCCGCCTGATTACACTGGAGGCCCTGACTCTCAGAGCCTTTCCCAAAGCCTTGCACTGAGTGGGGATAGAGTGGGGATTTCCCAGCTCTTTGAGCCTCTTACTCCCCAGGCAGAAGCAGTTGCAGCCTTATAGCTGGATCACCAGGCTGCTAATTCAGAAAGGGGGGACTAGGAGAGAGAATCCAGGAAAGCAAACTCTCTCATCGTTGGACCCTGCAAACGCCAACAAGCCTTTACTTCCAGCAAGACTAAAGCCAATTATATGACATTGCCATAGAATCCCATCAACTGCAAATCCCTACCTAAGAGTGACACAGGGGCAGAGCCTGGGGTACAGAGTCACCGACTAGGAAGAGGGAGAGAAAAGAAAAAGGAAGAAGTTAACCTCTCAAAATCAAGAAAAACCCACAGACTTTACAACTTGATCCACTAATTTTTTTTGTTTGTTGTTGTTGTTGTTGTTTGTTTCTTCTATCTTTTTGCCTTTATTTCCTCCACCTCGGTCCTTCTATTCTCTGCTCATCTTATGCTTCCCCTTTCTTGAACTACACTACCCATGAGTGTTGCATTTTATTTTTCTTCTTCATCCTCACCCTCCTTTAAGGTTATACTCCAAAACACTTAACTCTCACTCTCTCCTCTTTTGTTTTTTTTTTAGTTTTTTTTTTGTCTTGCTTTATTTTGTTTTTTTCTCCTCCTATTTTATTTCTTCCTTCGTTTTTCTCTTTTTCTTATTTTTTCCTTTCTATTCATTTTTTCTTTTCTCATTTTACTTTCCTCCCATATAATCCTCAATCACGAACAAATTAGTTAATTTGGGACTCAAGGCTTTTTTTTGGCTTTATTTCTCTTTTTTGCTTTTGTTTTTATTTTTTTTTCTCTTGTTTGTTTATTTTTGTGGCATTTTGGGTCCTCCCAACCCAAGGTCTCCATTGTATTTAGTCTTCGCTTCACTTAATACAACAGATTTTTACTTATTATTTTTATTTTTTCTTCTTTATTATTCTTTTTTGGTCCTTTTTTCTGATTCCCTCTTATCCCTCTCATTATATCTCTTAGTTGACCATCACTTACAAGCAAATCATCTTATGCTTGTCTAAGATTTTCTTCCTTTTTTTTTTTTTGCATTTAGTAGGTCCCTACTCCCTTTTTTTTGCCCCTTGAACTCTTCACCCCAAATCAGGCCCTCCATTATAGGCACGATATTTCCCTGAGGAGGGGAGAGGAGGGAAAGAGAAGAGATAAAAAAAGGGGGAAATAATAAATTATTACTGTTTTTTTTTGTGGGGTGTTTTACCCTTTTTTTTTTTTCTTTTTACTCTTTATTAATTCTAATTAGTGCTATCAATAAGACCACCCTCAGATGCCAATAAGAAAGAGGAAATCGAATATTATGGATACAAAAGAAAGAGAGGTAACACAAATAGATGTGGAAAAATCTATGGAGAAAAGACTTAACATATTGGAAGCCTTGGAGCTAAATGACAGAGAATTTAAAATAGAAATCTTAAAAATACTCAGAGATATACAAAAAAACACAGAAAGGCAATATAGGGAGATCAGAAAACAACTCAATGAACACAAAGAATATATTACCAAGGAAATTGAAACTATAAAAACAGATCAAACAGAAATGAAAAACTCAATTCACGAGCTGAAAAATGAGGTAACAAGCTTAGCTAACAGAACAGCCCAGATTGAAGATAGGATTAGTGAAATAGAAGACAAACAACTTGAGGCACAACAGAGAGAAGAAAGAGAATCAAAAATAATAAAAAATGAGAAAGCCCTACAGGAATTGTCTGACTCCATCAGAAAGAATAACATAAGAATAATAGGTATATCAGAGGGAGAAGAGAAAGAAAATGGAATGGAGAATATACTCAAACAAATAATAGACGAGAACTTCCCAAGCCTGTGGAAGGAACTAAAGCCTCAAATTCAAGAAGCAAACAGAACACCAAGTTTTCTTAACCCCAACAAACCCACTCCAAGGCACATCATAATAAAGATGACACAAACCAATAACAAAGAAAAAATTCTCAAGGCAGCCAGGGAAAAGAAGAGTACAACATATAAAGGAAGGCCTATTAGATTATCATCAGATTTCTCAGCAGAAACTCTACAAGCTAGAAGAGAGTGGACCCCAATATTTAAAGCCCTGAAAGAGAGGAACTTTCAGCCAAGAATACTATACCCATCAAAGCTATCCTTCAAGTACGAAGGAGATATAAAAACATTCACAAATACAGAAAAGATGAGAGAATTTATCAACAGAAAGCACCCACTCCAGGAAATACTAAGGGGGGTTTTCCAACCAGATTCAAAGAACAAAAGAAAACAACACCACAAGTAACAGCTCCACCAAGAACACAATAAAACCAAACTTAAACTGTGACAACAAAGGAAAAAAAAGGGGGGAGAGGATGGAGATTAACAGTAGCAAAGGATGATGAAGTGCAGAAATACTTATAAGATAGGGTACTACAATGAATATGGTAGGTACCCTTTTCATTACCTAATGGTAACCACCCTTAAAAAAACCACCACAAAAACACTTGACTTAAAAAGGTAGCAACAGAGGAAAGAAGTATGGAACACAAACAAACAAAAACAAATGATAGAAAAACAAAAGAGAAGAATCAAACTAGATACAAAACTAACAGAAAGCAATTTATAAAATGGCAGTAGGGAACCCACAAGTGTCAATAATTACACTAAATGTAAATGGATTAAACTACCAATAAAAAGACACAGAGTAGCAGAATGGATTAAAAAAGAAAATCCAACTATATGCTGCCTACAAGAAACACATCTAAGCAACAAGGATAAAAACAAATTCAAAGTGAAAGGCTGGAAAACAATACTCTAAGCAAACAACACCCAAAAAAAGCAGGTGTAGCAATACTCATATCTAATAATGCTGACTACAAGACAGAAAAAGTACTCAGAGACAAAAATGGTCATTTCATAATGATTAAGGGGAAGTTGAATCAAGAAGACATAACAATCCTTAATATATATGCACCAAACCAAGGAGCACCAAAATATATAAGACAGCTACTTATTGACCTTAAAACAAAAACTAACAAAAATACAATCATACTTGGAGACCTCAATACACCGCTGATGACTCTAGATCGGTCGTCCAAACAGAGAATCAATAAAGATATAGTGGCCTTAAACGAAATACTAGAACACCTGGATATGATAGACATCTACAGGACACTTCATCCCAAAGCGACAGAGTATACATTTTTCTCTAGTGTACATGGAACATTCTCAAGAATTGACCATATGTTGGGCCACAAAGACAATATCAGCAAATTTAGAAAAATTGAAATTGTACCAAGCATATTTTCTGATCATAAAGCCTTGAAACTAGAATTCAACTGCAAAAAAGAGGGGGAAAAACCCACAAAAATGTGGAAACTAAACAACATACTTCTAAAAAATGAATGGGTCAAAGAAGAAATAAGCGCAGAAATCAAAAGATATATACAGACAAATGAAAATGAAAATACGACATATCAGAATCTCTGGGATGCAGCAAAAGCAGTAATAAGAGGAAAGTTCATATCACTTCAGGCATATATGAACAAACAAGAGAGAGCCGAAGTAAACCACTTAACTTCACACCTTAAGGAACTAGAAAAAGAACAAAGACAACCCAAAACCAGCCGAAGAAAGGAGATAATAAAAATCAGAGCAGAAATAAATGAAATAGAGAACAGAAAAACTATAGAAAAAATCAATAAAACAAGGAGCTGGTTCTTTGAAAAGATCAACAAAATTGACAAACCCTTGGCAAGACTCACCAAGGAAAAAAGACACAGGACTCAAATAAATAAAATCCAAAATGAAAGAGGAGAGATCACCACAGACATCATAGAAATACAAAGAATTATTGTAGAATACTATGAAAAATTATATGCCACCAAATACAACAATCTAGAAGAAATGGATAAATTCCTAGAACAATACAACCTTCCTAGACTGAGTCATGAAGAAGCAGAAAGCCTAAACAGACCAATCAGCAGGGAGGAAATAGAAAAAACTATTAAAAATCTCCCCAAAAATAAAAGTCCAGGCCCCTGACGGTTATACTAGTGAATTCTATCAAACATTCAAAGAAGACTTGGTTCCTATTCTACTCAAAGTCTTCCAAAAATTGAAGAAGAAGCAATACTTCCAAACACATTTTATGAGGCCAACATAACCCCTCATACCAAAACCTGGCAAGGATGGCACAAAGAAAGAAAACTACAGACCAATATCTCTAATGAATACAGATGCTAAAATACTAAACAAAATACTGGCAAACCGAATACAACAACATATTAAAAAAATAATACATCATGATCAAGTGGGATTCATCCCAGAATCTCAAGGATGGTTCAACATATGTAAAACGGTTAACGTAATACACCATATCAACAAAACAAAGAACAAAAACCACATGATCTTATCAATAGATGCAGAAAAGGCTTTTGATAAAATACAACACAATTTTATGTTTAAGACTCTCAACAAAATGGGTATAGAAGGAAAATATCTCAACATGATAAAGGCCATATATGATAAACCATCAGCCAACATCCTATTAAACGGCATAAAACTGAGGACTTTCTACCTTAAATCAGAAACAAGACAGGGTTGTCCACTCTCTCCACTCTTATTCAACGTGGTGCTAGAAGTTCTGGCCAGAGCAATCAGACAAGACAAAGAAATAAAAGGCATCCATATCGGCAAAGAAGAAGTAAAGCTATCACTTTTTGCTGATGATATGATCCTATACATCGAAAACCCAAAGGACTCCACAAAAAGATTATTAGAAACAATAAACCAATACAGTAAGGTCGCAGGATACGAAATTAACATACAAAAGTCCATAGCCTTTCTATATGCCAACAATGAAATATTAGAAAACGAACTCAAAAAAATAATCCCCTTCACGATTGCAACAAAAAAAATAAATACCTAGGAATAAACATAACAAAGAACGTAAAGGACCTATATAATGAAAATTACAAAGCATTGTTAAGGGAAATCGAAAAAGATACAATGAGATGGAAAAATATTCCTTGTTCTTGGATAGGAAGAATAAATATAATCAAAATGGCCATATTACCCAAAGCAATATACAAATTTAATGCAATTCCCATCAAAATTCCAATGACATTTTTTAAAGAAATGGAGCAAAAAATCATCAGATTTATATGGAACTATAAAAAACCCCGAATAGCCAAACAATCCTAAGGAAAAAGAATGAAGCTGGGGGCATTACAATACCTGACTTTAAACTATATTATAGGGCCACGATAATCAAAACAGCATGGTATTGGCAGAAAAATAGACACTCAGACCAATGGAACAGAATAGAAAGCCCAGATATAAAACCACATATATATGGTCAAATAATCTTTGATAAAGGGGCCAACAACACACAATGGAGAAAAGAAAGCCTCTTCAACAAATGGTGTTGGGAAAACTGGAAAGCCACATGCAAAAGAATGAAACTCGACTACAGCCTGTCCCCGTGTACTAAAATTAATTCAAAATGGATCAAAGACCTAAATATGAGACCTGAAACAATAAAGTACATAGAAGAAGACATAGGTACTAAAATCATGGACCTGGGTTTTAAAGAACATTTTATGAACTTGACTCCAATGGCAAGAGAAGTGAAGGCAAAGATAAATGAATGGGACTACATCAGAATTAAAAGTTTTTGCTCAGCAAGAGAAACTGATATCAAAATAAACAGACAGCCAACTATATGGGAACTGATATTTTCAAACGACAGCTCAGATAAGGGCCTAATATCCAAAATTTACAAAGAACTCATAAACTCAACAACAAACAAACAAACAATCCCATAAAAAAATGGGAAGAGGACATGAACAGACACTTCTCCCAGGAAGAGATACAAATGGCCAACAGATATATGAAAAGATGCTCAGCTTCATTAGTTATTAGAGAAATGCAAATCAAAACTACAATGAGATACCACCTCACTCCTGTTAGATTAGCTATTATCAACAGACGGGTAATAGCAAATGTTGGAGAGGCTGTGGAGAAAAAGGAACCCTCATTCACTGTTGTGGGACTGTAAAGTAGTACAACCATTATGGAGGAAAGTATGGTGGTTCCTCAAAAAACTGCAAATAGAACTACCTTATGACCCAGCAATCCCTCTACTGGGTATATACCCCAAAACCTCAGAAACATTGATACGTGAAGACACATGTAGCCCCATGTTCATTGCAGCACTGTTCACAGTGGCCAAGACATGGAAACAACCAAAAAGCCCTTCAATAGAAGGGCTTTATAAAGAGGATGTGGCACATATACACTATGGAATACTACTCAGCCATAAGAAATGATGACATCAGATCATTTACAGCAAATGGTGGGATCTTGATAACATTATAAGGAGTGAAATAAGTAAATCAGAAAAAAACAAGAACTACATGATTCCATACATTGGTGGAACATAAAAATGAGACTAAGAGACATGGACAAGAGTGTGGTGGTTACCAAGGGTGGGGGGGGGGAGGGAGGACATGGGAGGGAGGGAGGGAGAGAGTTAGGGGGAGGGGGAGGGGCACAGAGAACTAGATAGAGGGTGACGGAGGACAATCTGACTTTGGGTGAGGGGTATGCAACATAATTTGATGACAAAATAACCTAGACATGTTTTCTTTGAATATATGTACCCTGATTTATTAATGTCATCCCATTACCATTAATAAAAATTTATTAAAAAAAAAATGTTAGTCACTTTGAACAATATGGTCCTACTTTTCAAAAAAATGTGATTTATTAAATGCAATCAAATGGTTTTTAACAAGGTAGAGTAGAGTATACATCTTGGAGACCTGTTATGTTTGCACATGGGGTACTGTGTTTCGACTGACCTGGGATTTCGCAGTCTTCCTGTCTGACTTGGGGCCCAGGGCACATCTGCCAGGCCCTCTGCATGTCTGGTCTCCCATTTTCCTAGCATGAGGAGCAGCACAGTAAACCCTCATGTGGCGGTTGTGCATATTAGGCCCCTTGTTGTCACACCTGTCATTCAACAAGCAACATGGCTTAGGGCATGTTCTGGGTTACAGAACAGGGTTTATATTAGGAATACTTACAAGGTAAAAGTCAGCAGTAGAAGGCATGTGGACCAATCTCTTACTTTCTCGTGCATGCTAGGGTGAGGACATCCTGCTAGATCTGACATAGCTGCTTGTTTCCCTTTAAAAGTCACACTTGAGAGTATACACGGAAGACAGGAGCTGGGGGTCTGGAGTGGGGGTTGTGAATTGCAGGAGTGCCAGGCTGCCTGGCTTTGATATGTCACTGAGTTCTGATGTTTATAGGAGTTACTTAAGAAAGCTAACTCTTTAGCATGCCTGCAAATCCTAGGGCTCATAGGAAGTTGGGTTCAGAAGCAGACCCTCTTACCTGAGAGAGGAAACCTCCTGCCAGGTCCCATAGGAAGCTGAATTTGGGTGCAGCTCCTCCTGCTGGGAGAAGTGGGAGCCTCCGGTCCCAAATAATTAATTGTCCAAGAAATCCAGGATAGATTCCCAGGAACACTTTAAGGCAATCCTGCTTGTTGCACCAGCATGAGACACTGAATGTAGTTCAAAATCTGTCTGCAGATGAATCTAATTGTTTGCCAGGTCCTGTGACTGCTCTCTTTTCAAAGTGCCTTTTGAAAGTCGTTACATCTATATGTTCCACTCCATCTTCCTGGCCATTCCCCACTGTCCTTCCTCACATGTTCATGATCTCTTGTTTGGCTTATTGCACTCTCTCCTAACTCTTCTTCCTGCTTCCACTCTCCCTGAGACAATCTCTCTTGCATATCACAGCAGGCTAGCACACCCCTAAACTACACCGCTGACCTTGTTACTTGTAGCAATCAGGATCGGTCAGGCTGCGGCAACAGACCAACCAACATTCCTGTGACTTAGACTAGAAGACCTTCCATCTTCTCCTCCAGTGACTAAACCAGCAATACCTTCCACTTTCTGTATCACATTTCAGAAAGAATAAACGAATCTCATTTAACTATACAAATAGTCCTAATGTATTACTGGCCCGCACATCATACCTTTCGTCTTGCTGTCTCTCTCATTTCCCCACCCCAAATTCCAGTAACATCCCTTCCACAAAGCCTTCTACAACCTCCCAAGCCAGAAACAACCTCTTCTCTACACTCTGGGCCTCTTTGTGATATTTCAGACAATTTCTCTTCTTTTATAATAAAGAATATTTACAATTTAGTCATATGACTAAAAGAAACTTAAGAGGTCGTTCGTTCTTACATCTTCCCCACACCATTGCCACGTTTTCCATCATCTGTTCCAAACCTGCAGTTTGGGGAAGTCACTGCCTCCCAGATAACCCATTCTACCCTCCCAATCTTGAATGGCTCCGATTTTTTTTTAAAAGTAACAAGAGAACACATCTTAAAACACTTCACTATATGAAGTCAGTACCTACATGCCTTGTTTCTGAGCCAAGAATCTAAGGTATCTTAAGACATTGGGAATCTTTTTTATAAGGAGAGGGGAAAGTTCTGTTCTGGCTTATCATCTCACTGTGCTGCTCGGAGGTTTCACAGCCTCTGGGCTGCGATATGGACAATCTCCTAAGAGACTCGAAGGGATGGGAAGACACCAAAGCACCACCCTGCGTTGTTTACCGGAGAACTCAAGGGTGACTTCTGCGCAGCTGCACCGAGTGGAAGTGTTTAGACAGAAGGCTGTGTGGTCCTGCACACATGTGGCTGCACTGCCGCTCACTGTCAGATTGTCAACACAGGCTGCTGGCAAGGCCACACAACATGATCTGGGTGGCCCGAGCAGAGCAGCAGAGGAGGCCTGTGAGAGACACTTTAAGTGAATACGAGGACAAAAGCCTACCTAGCATTTGGGATGGCCTGACTGACTTCTGACAGCAAAAACATTCTACCTTTGTCTAGAAAGCATTCTTAGAATTTTCTAGTGCATTCTCCAGGTGTCCAATGGAAAACACAGTTCTTGGAAAGAATGCAGATGTTAGAATCCCTGCCACTTACTGTGTGGCCCTAAATCACTCATTTTACTTTCATGGATCCCATCTGTAAGATAAGGCACATAATACTTGCTCACATTATAATAAGAATCAAATGACAAATAAAAGGTGCCTTCCATGGCGTGGCTCAGTAGATCATAGTTCTTTCTAGTCTTGTTTTAGACTAGAGCAGGGGTCTCAAACTCGCGGCCCGCCGAACAATTTTGTGCGGCCCGCAGACTAATCCACGAAGTTCAAAATATTTTGGATAAAATTAAGTAAGCCTAGGGGCCTACTTGTATTTTTCATTTCTCTAGCATCCTAGCTAGATATTAGCTTAGTTAACAGCAGCTGTGATGCGAACTACAGTTTCTGGTCGTTTTGTGACACTGAGTAAACTGCATGTACGATTGTGCTTGTTGTACTGATTTTTTTTTTGTTTTCAACTGCAGTGAGAAAAGTGTTGCGTAACAGTTGCCTTTTGTAGACCTAGTGCGGCCCGCCTAACGGCTGTGATCTTGCTCTGCGGCCCACATGCTGAGTTGAGTTTGAGACCCCTGGACTAGAGCAATAGGGCCCCTGAGCAGCGGGACCGCACACTTTTGAGGACCTAGGCTTACCTTTTCCAGGTGTTCTCGTCTCCACTGGCTGAGGAGACCACAGAGCCTATGGCAAGCCCACCCAGAGACATATTGAGCTTCTAGACCACCCTCCCTGAAGCCTAAACTCCAGAATTACACGCCAACATGGCCCGAAACCCACTGCTGGGACCTTGCTTTACCAGGTCTGTCCTGTGGGGGGCAAAACATGATGCTAGTCGGCCAAGGGGCAGCTGTGTGCAGGGGGCAAGGATGCACTGGGGTGGGGATTGGGCTGTGGATAGATCTTTGTCATGAAACTGGAGCCCGTGTGCATGTATATCAGGCACTTACAAGATATTAGCAAGCAGGGGTGGGAAAAGAAAAAGGCATGTTACAAGCCAGGGGCTTCATTTTATAAACTAACCTTGGACCTCACAAATGTTAGGGTAAAACATTGTTCCTTCTCTCTTTCTCATTTTTAATCCTAATTTAATCTAACCTTATCTAATGCACAGTTCTAAAGCTATTGTAGGTCTTTCTTTTTTATGGCTGAATAATATTCCAGTGTAGGTATATACTACAATTTGTTTATTCATTTATCTATTGATGGACATTTGCTTTTTCTACCTTTTGACTATTGTGAATAATGCAGCTATGAACATTGGTGTACAAGTGTCTGTTTTAGTCCCTGTATTCAACTCCTTTGAGTGTATAAAAAAGAGTGGAATTGCTGGGTCACATGAATTCTGTTTAACTTGTTAAGATCACCCAACTGTTTTCCACAGTGACTTCACCATTTACCATTTCTTCCAGCTATATATTGTATGAGGGTTCTATTTCTCCACATCTTTGTCAACACTTGTTTTTGTTTTTTAAGATTTTATTTATTCATTATAGAGAGGGGGGAGAGAGAGAGAGAGAAAAGGGGAGGAGCAGGAAGCATCAACTCCCATATGTGCCTTGACCAGGCAAGCCCAGGATTTTGAACTGGCAACCTCAGCGTTTCCAGGTTGATGCTTTATCCATTGCGCCACCACAGGTCAGGCTTGTTTTCATTTTTTAAATTATACCCATTCTGGTGGGTGGAAAGTAGTATTACTTTGTAGTTTTTATTTGCATTTCTCTATTGACTAATAATATTGAGCATCTTCTCTTGTGCTTTTTAGTTATTTGTGTATCTTCTTTGGAGTACAGTCAGGAATAACTTCTAATGAGGCATATAATATTCCAGGGATAATGAAAGAGAAGTAAACTAAAAATAGCTCAAAATTACTAACTCTCGGGTATTTCTGGGGTCCCACATCTTGCCCCTGGCAGGGTGGCAAGCTCCACACTAGCAAAATCACTCAGGCAACTTCATGCCTTAGTTTGAGGCCATGACATACCACCCACTGAACACTCCTCCCTGACCCAGCCCCTCTCCACAACACATATATACACACCCATTCTCGTTTTCAGCCCCAGGAGTACATATCAGCATCTGAGACTTGGGTTCCCTTTATGGAGCAGCCTCAGCCCTTGGTGTGTGGTCTGGATCAGGGCCCCCACAAAATTATGCCACAGAATGCACCTGCACACTCCGCCAAGGCTGAGTACCCAGGGTGAGGGGAGGGAAGGGCATCCACCTCCCATCCAGGTGAGACTCCAGGCTCGGCCCTGCTCCTTCTAACCTCTCCACATGTACCTTCTAGTACAAATAAAGGAGTCATAGAGAGAAAATAGCCAACACCCCCTCTTCTATCCATTTATCATATGGGGAAACTGAGGCTAAGGGGGTGAAGCACTTGCTGAAGTCACAGTCCAATACGGGTTTAATTAGAGCTTGTGTCCTCCACTTCCCAAACTTTGTTCCTTGAACACAGTATGTTAGAACAAATGTTTAGATGTTCTTATGCCAACACCTCTGATTCAGGCCATGATCTGAGTCAAGATCAGTTTATTCTGGGTCTTGATTTTCTTACTACAAAATGAGACTGGTGATAATTGTTCTTCCTTTCATACTAGGAGAACCAATATAGAATAAAGTGTGTGTGTGTGTGTGTGTGTGTGTGTGTGCGCGCGCGCGCGCGCCCTGCGATCACTGCAAAGCAGTAGCTATATAAATATATGTGTATGTTTGTACTTACACTTTTTTTCTTCATGACCTAGTTGAGGTGGAGAACAATTTTGGGACTAGGTAAAAATGGCACATACTAATTCTACCTGTTCCTTCCTCCTCAGTTTAATCTAGTGTTCTCAGGTAAAATGAGTCCCTTTGACTCTAAAAAAGGAATAGATTTTGTTTTGTCAGGAGCATTCAAATCACACTAGGTGTGAACCCACAGCTGCGGGTCTACTCTTGGGACTGGGGTTATGTCAGTGAAAGTGACAGGTGGGGGGAAAGCAACCCGGGGTGGCTTGTCAAATGTCCCAAACAGGCACCTAGAGACCAGGGAGCTCAAGAACGAATGGGCTACTGCACATCCAGAGTAGAACCTTGAACAAGTGACTCATCTGCTCCGGGCCACAGTTTTTCCATCAGCAAAATGAAAGAGGTACAGTGGACTACAGATGCAATTTATTTAAAAAAACAGGTGAAATCCACCTGACCTGTGGTGGCGCAGTGGATAAAGCGTCAACCTGGAACGTTGAGGTCGCCGGTTCAAAGCCCTGGGCTTGCCTGGTCAAGGTGCATATAGAGTTGATACTTTCTGTTTCTCCCCCCCTTATCTCTCTCTCTCTCACTCTCTTCCCTTCTCTAAAATGAATAAATAAAATCTAAAAAAAAAACAACAACAAAGAAAACAAACAAACAAAAAAAAGCAGATGAAATCCTTTCTAAAGATAACATCTCATGCAGATAGATCTCCAGTGTATAAGAACAGAGAAAAATGGAACCACTCTGACTGAAGGGACCCTCCCCCACCCCCATCTAGAAGTTATTTGCTCGTCTCCAGTTCACTGGGGTGAAACTCTTCTAATTAAAACATTGTATGCTTTCATGTCATGAGAGTAACCAGTTAGATCTAGAGAAAAATGTAAAAGATGAGCTAAAGAGGGTAGTAGAATGACAAGGATGGGCCCGGGGAGACGGAGAGAGTGGGTAGAGAGAGAGGGGAAGGTTTGGGCGCTGACTGGGTTTGCGTCAAATTCCCAGAGGAAATTGAGGCCAGACTGCTAAAACATAAACTTTGTAACTTTTTGACCCAGGAAGTTTGGAGAATCATAATAAGGAAATGATTATAGAGTGCTTCAAGCTCTTCAGAGACAAGCCGCATTTACATGCAAGGTATTATTACCTCTGTGGAACTCTTTTTGATTACCACTGTGCTTGAAAATGTGGGCAGACTACTTTTATTTTTCAAAACTCAAGTGTTTAAAAAAATATTCACATGTACAATATCTATCCCTTCCCCTTATAAGCTAATTCTCAGCTTCCTTGTCACTGAATAATTTAAATGTTCAAAGAGATATTTTTCTAACTCTATCAGCCAAATTAGCCGTCTCCCATGAAAGACATCTAGCCCTTCCAGCTCCCTCTCTTCCCACTCTTTGAAGGGCTGTTAAATTAACAGTGCAAACAATATTATATTTGGCATTTTAAATGTTGGTAACAAATATCATTGAACAGAGGAAGTTATCAATAAGAGACACTGGATAAATTATGTTAGTCCTAGGATACTCAGTTCCTTGATATAGGACCAGCTATTGAATCACAGAAGTCAACCCCCTCCCCCAAATTTCAGAACTGAGGGCCTTGAGCACTCAGCTTGTCTCGGAAGAGGAGAGGATTCAAAGTCAGAAGGTGTGGTTCAAGTCATCATCTTAATGTGCACGGACTGCTTGACCTTGGCAAATCATTTCGCTGCTCCTCCATGTTCTCCTCTGTAAACTGGGTGGTCTCCCTTCCCTGCCCACTGTTCACATACTTCTCGGAGGATCAGAACGAAGTGGTGCAGAAAGCCCTGCCCGCCCCGCGTGAGTGCAGGCTAAGGGCACGGGCTTTGAATGAAATCACACAGACCTTGGTTTAAGTCCTGGTCTTGCCCCTCCCTAGCTATGTGGCCTGAAATAAATTGTTTATCTCCTCTGAACCTCCTGTGCCTTATCAGAGAAAGGGGGTGATTGATAGTATTTTTCTTGTAGGCTTGATTTGAGGATTTAAAGCCTAAAGCCTGACCCATAATAGTAAAGGATCAGTCAGTGCTGGCACTTAAAGCTGTAACGCTCCACGTACCCAGGGGGTCCTGTTGTTTCTCCCTAGTTCTGCTTTCAGTGCACAGCAGACCTAAAGATAACCATACATGTATTGTCTCTGAACCACCTGGGTGCTTATGCTTGAACGAAAAGAAAAAGGAAATACATTGTGGCCCAGAATGGGGCTCCAGAGAAATCCAAAATGAGCTGTGGTCTAAAAGCAACTTCTCTCCCAGTCTATTTTTAACCAGCTGTGAACTTCTCCAATACGCAAAGAGTGATGCTGGGCTCCCTGAATAGCTCCTGTGACAAGCTGCTGCCCACTTCTGTTACTATGTGAATTTATGGAGTTCTGGTCTCACACTTCATTAAAGAAATATACGGTGGTGCTGAGATGGGGAAGGGAGCGGGGGTGACATCTATAACTCTTGTCCCAGCCTCCCAGTTATAAATCTGACTGCCTCATTCACCAAAGAGGAGCAACTAAAGAAATGTTATCACCTGTCCTTTTTGGGTGGGATCTCACTGTTAAACTGTCTGCAACAGACAACTTTATATAGGTCTCACCAAAGAAAAGGTGTTGCCCAAACTCACTCCCAACTTTAAGAATGCTTTCAATCTCAAGTAACAGAAAATTAGATACAATGACTTAAACCAAGGAAGTTTGTGTTTCTCTCATAAAATATAGAAATGTACATAGGTGCTGGTGCTTGTTTAGGGGCTTGATGAAGTAGCTACAATTCTACTGAGTTGAAATTATCAGGGCTTTTTCCTCATGGTTACATTCTGGCTGCTGGAACCTACAAATATCATACATGTGATCCAGTGAAAAGAATGAGGAAAGGAAAATATTGGCATCTATGTGAGAAATCAAAATATATATTTTGGGACCTCTGCCACAATTTTACCTTTTTACTCTATTGGCTAGAATTAGGTCAAATGGCCACAGGTCTGCAGTATAAAGAAATAAAGTGAGGCCCTGGCCGGTTTGGCTCAGCGGTTAGAGCGTCGGCCTGGCGTGCGGGGGACCCGGGTTCGATTCCTGGCCAGGACACATAGGAGAAGCGCCCCAATTGCTCTCTCCTCCCCCACCCCCTCCTTTCCTCTCTGTCTTCCTCTTCCCCTCCCACAGCCAAGGCTCCATGGAGCAAAGATGGCCCGAGGCGCTGGGGATGGCTCCTTGGCCTCTGCCCCAGGCGCTAGAGTGGCTCTGGTCGCGGCAGAGCGATGCCCAGGATGGGCAGAGCATCGCCCCCTGGTGGGCAGAGCGTCGCCCCCTGGTGGGCGTGCCGGGTGGATCCCGGTCGTGCGCATGCGGGAGTCTGTCTGACTGTCTCTCCCCGTTTCCAGCTTCAGAAAAATACAAAAAAATATATATATATATTAAAAAAAAAAAAAGAAATAAAGTGAATGTGTGAAGAATGACTAAAGAAAGAAAGGAATGAATGAATGACACAGAGACCTACTTTTAGACTGACACAGCTCACCTGTCAGTGTTTCTAACTCCCTATCCAGGTGTCACACATTCCCATCCCCTTGCTAGCCCTCCAAATCACCCCATGATACCACTTTTCCTCTTATATTTAGCTTGCTACTCAACTTGTCTAGTTTATTGACTATTGCTTAGCCCCGTTAGTGGCAAGGTGGGTGTGTTATTAACCGCAATTTCAGTGCCTGACATACGCTGGCTAATCTGTAAATAATTGGTGCTATTTTGTTGAATATACTCTCAAGAAAAATTGTAGCACACTCATATTTGCAAAACCTTTCAAATATTTCTACTGGGTTGGTCTATTAAAAAATAAGTCTTGGCTGGTTGGCTCTTTGGTAGACGGTTGGCCCAGAATGTGGAAGTCCCAGGTTTGATTCCTGGTCAGGGCACATAGGAGAAGCGCCCATCTGCTTTTCTACCCTTCCCCCTCTCACTTCTCTCTCTCTCTCTCTCTCTCTCTCTCTCTTTCTCTCTTATCCTCTCCTCCTGCAGCAATGGCTTGATTACAGTGAGTTGGCCCTGAGCACTGGGGATGGATCCATGGTCTCCACCTCAGGCACTAAAAAATGGCTCTGGTTGCAGCTGAACAAGGGCCTCAGATGGGAAGAACATCGCCCCCTAGTAGACTTGCTAGGTGGATCCTGGTTGGGGTGCATGCTGGAGTCTGTCTCTGACTCCCCTCCTCTCACTAAAAAATTAAAAATTAAAAAAAAAATAGAACCAAGTTGTTTAGGTGACAAGGTCAATTAAACATGAGAGTATAATTGTGTTATTTCCCTTATAAATCAAATAATTCATGGAAATTATTCTTATCCTATTAGTCTAAAATACTACATATTAAATCTCTTCTTCCTTTCGAAGACTTTGACCTAAACAAGGAATAATATATCAAAACCAGAGAAGTGTTAAAAACAAAACATTCATAAGAAGAACACTGTGGGCAGGATGTTAAAGATAGTAGGATAGCCAGTGCCTAAACTGGCTGTTGAGTGACCTCCCTGCTTTGAGACCGTCTCTGATGCCTTCTCCTCTATTTCACACTGACTCTACCCCTCATCCCCTACTTTAGTAGATATCTTCATTGTGTTGGATTTGGGGAGATAAGCAGGTTTTGGATATGCACACATGTGATAGGAACAGCATGGGAAAGCATAGGATCAGAGTGTTTATCTGGGATTAGAGTACATGGGATTCGATGGAGTGCTGAAGGAGGAGGTAATGATGGGGAACTGGGTAGGGGTCAGATCATAATTAACTAAGGCCTTAAATTTGCAGCTAGAGTTCAGATGTAATAAGAACCCGATTATATGTGTGTGCATGCGTGCGTGCGTGCGTGTGTGTGTGTGTAGAATCACATAAACCAGGCTTTAATTTTCTAAATTTTCATCTAGTAATAGTATGTGTCTAAAATGGAAAGCTGAAGAAATCAAAACTTGGGACATCAGTTAAAAGCTTATTGCAATAACTGAGGCCAAAGAGGAAGGAGATCTGACCTAAGGTAGTGGTAGCATGAGTGTGCCTGGAAGGTGTATCATGAGGTTAAACTGAAATATGTGCCTGGTCACTCCACCAGGCATGCAAATCAGACCAGACGAAGTGCTAGCCAAGGAGAGGACAATACGGAAAGAATGATTAAAGAGAGATATGACAAATCTCAACTTTGAAGATTTATGATCACTTACCATCTTGAAGAAGATCTGACTGATTGAACTTTTATCTCCCCTTATAAAAAAAATGTGAGGACATCATGTTCCTACAAAGATTATTCCTTGTTGCAACATGGGAAGCAGATATAATAAGGAGAATGAACAGTATGCAGAGGGTGCATACTACATGTCTAAACCAGTCTGCCCCTTGTACCAGGGCAGATCCTCTTGGACTCATATGTTTCTTGTTTCAGTTCTGTGTGGATTCTGGTGAACTGTGTAGGTACAAACTGACGGTCTTTTCACACTGAACACTGCCCATCTACCTCGGGCTTTCTTATTAGCATTGTTGCAGGACGAGGTCAGTATATTGAAATACGCATGCACAAACTAGAAGTGTAGGTGATTTAACACCCCATGGAATAAACTTTTAACCAAGGTAAAACATAAGCCAGGAGACAAACTCCTTCTTTTTGCTCCCCTGACGAATGGATTGTCTTTAGATGCAGTTTCTAAAGCTGCTTAGAAATATGGTCCCACTTATCAAGTAATCAGTATCACTTAGTAATGACCAACTCAATAACCATTTTTATATTGCCTGGAATGTTAACATGATGGTTGGAACTCTAGCCATTATCTTGGACTATGAGTATAAGATCCAAGCTCCAGGGACAGTAGAGAGCAAAGCCGAAGATGAAGGGCACCACAGCTTCAAAAGCAAGGCTCCTGTCCAGTGGAAGCAGCCTTCATTCCAACTGACATGCTTCTAGTTGCCTCACTGCAGGGGCTGGTTTTAAGTCTCACAGCTCTATGCAGAGGCTGTGTGTCAGGATAGACTGTCGACCTGCACCCAACTGTAAGTCTTTCTGAATGTGTCTTCCCTTAGCGCCATGAATGCAACATATTCCTTCTTTTACATAATATAATCTTTAAAGAGAGCCCATATCTCCTAATGAGAAAACAAGATAAAGGGTTCCTCGCGTGTTCTTCTGATAGGCTGTGTTTCTGTTAGAGCGCTTCTCTAACAACCTTGGTTGGAGGAGCAATGTGTGTGTGGGGGGGGGGGGCGTGTCAATCCCTGGCCCGATGCCACAGAAGAATCATTTCTCCAGGACGGACACTGGTGTGCTGAGGAGGAAACTCCTGCTTCTGCCTCCGCATCATATCCTCATGAAGAAGGGATGGTTTTGTTGCTAATTGGACATGACCTACACATTTTCACTGGCCAGAGTCTAAGCCACAGTTTTAAAAACTAGGTATTTCCTCTGCCTGTCAATGACTCGAAAGAGAAAGGTCCAGGATGCCCAATAATTCATGGAGTGGCCAGTGCACCCAGAGCAGATAATCACAACTTCTCTTGGCGTGCTCTGATCTGCCTTTTAATCCAGCGTCCTTGCCTGCTGTAGGAAGGGAGGTGAGTTTCAGATCAATGCACCAATAGCTAAACAACCACTAATTAAGTGTTCTTTCAGCAGTAAAAAGTACAAAGAAGAATACCACAGTTACACAATTATATTTTGTTCAATAAAGTGGGTCAATTCTCACTCACTTTCTTTGGGGAAAATCAGTAACAATGATTTTACCCAAGCCAGTTTCTTTCAGACTCCCAGCTGGGTTTTACGCTGGGTTTCTGCAGATGTTTATACATGTGGATTTGGGATTATCCACTATTGGTTGTTACTTATTATAGCATTGCCACCCTTCCTCTACCCTCTTGTCTGCGTACACAGAATGGTAAAGTCACTACAATGCTATTTGTACCTCTCTTTCCTGCTCGGCCCTAGTGTCTGCTTCAGGCTGCCACTATGAACCAGACTGATGCCAGAACCGGGGAGGAGAGCCTCAAGCTCTCTGTGATGCTAATAAGGACAAAGCACTTCCTACTCCCATTGTAAGGTAGGTCACCTGCCTGTCACCTTCTCTGCTTTCCCTCTGTCTCAGTGCAGCGGGAAAGAGGGAGGTTGTGGCCCTGCTCGGCTAGAGTTAGCTGAAGAGATCAGAACTGCCTTTGCGAGCTCAGGGGAGGTGAAAGAAAGGCCAGCGCCCTTCTTTGGAAAGATCCTAATAGGAAATGAGGTTTGACATGGGAGTGTGGAGTAGTAATAAGAAGAGATAAAAGGTCAGATGGATCTGTCAGCTCTTCATCTTTAGACCCCATTTCGCTCCAGTGGCAACTTAGCAGCTGTCTTTTTTTTTTTTCCTCCCCTTCATTTCTCTTTCTTCTTTTCTTGAAACGCTTCTTAGAAAGAGAAAGCCTTTCTAATGAGGCAAGACAAGCAAGACATTAGCCCCTAGCACCAATTCTAGCACAAGCAGTTGAAAGCATCCTGATTCGTCAGTGAACACTACCTGCGGGGCCCATCTGCTCGCTTTTTGAAATGTTTGGTCTTTACTTTGAAACTTTTTTTTTTTTATAACCAAGCGTTCTCTTTATCAAAAGCACACTCTCTGGCAGAGGCGAGAGGTGGGGCTTTTTAAATGTTCCTTGGCTCTGGGCAAAAAAAAAAAGCAAAGAATGTTTCCTAATTTATAGCAGGCAACCCTCTGCCGCATCTCATTGTCTGTCTTTCCCTTCCTGAGTGCCAGACACATCCAAGGTGCTTGGAGGGTAGTCGTGCAGGGAGGAGGTAGACACAGTGCAGGACTGTCAGGGTTTATTCTGGGAGAGGGTGGGACAGAGAAAGGCACACACTCAAATAGCCTGACACAAGACAGAAGGTAAATATTCTAGCCCTCCTTGGGGGTAGGGGCAAAAGACAGGGGATAAGAAGTCATTCCTTTTAGAATCATTTTAGGAGCTTTTTCCAAATATGTTGACCTCTTCCCCACTTGTACTTCCTATTCAAAATGATTTGGGTTAATCTCTTGCTGGGAATAATTATACCTCCTTTGTCTACATCCACAGAGTGCCTTATGCTTCAGAAGGAATCCAGACAAGAGGTGACGAGCCTCTGTCTGGACAAAGACAGGGGCAACCCAGGTAGATAGCGAGAAGCTGTAAAGGCAGCTGAGTGGGAAGGAATGCTGGGAGTTTGTGTGAGGCCAAGATGAGAGTGTTGGAAGACAAGCACGTGACTCACTGAGCTTCACGTGTGTTTTTACTGTGCACCAAAGGCAGATCCTTAAAAACCTGTTTTAGAGAAAGAAAAAGAGACTGCCACAATTGTGCCAGGGTCGGCTAGCGGCCTCCCAGCATCCAGTGTCTTTTAGTTAGTAACTGCCCTGGTTTCTGATTGGGCACAAAATCAGTGAACTGAATTTTCCAACCCTCCTGCAGCTTGTGGGGCCCCTAGGACTAAAGCCTAGTCCCTGAGCCGTGAGCAGATGTATGTGCAACTCTCAGAAACTCTCCTTCCAGGGAATACTTCTCCTCTTTCCAACCAGTCTCCTATTCAGCCTGCAGAGGTAGCCGTGGAAGCCCTGCAGCAGCCTCTCTGTCCTGCAGTGGAAGCTGCACAGGACAGCAACAAGGGAGAGGAGCCTGTTTGTGACGCCTGCACTCGAACTCCCAACCTTGGGCTGCCTATCTCAGATGCTTTTCTGTTGCCTGTATTAGTTTCTAACAGTGGCTTTAACAAATTACCATAAACTCAATGGTTTATAATACCACCTTTTTTTTTTTTTTTTTTTTTTAATCTTACAGTGCTACAGATAGAATTCTGACAGGAATCTTACTGGTCTAAGATCAAAGTGTCAGCAGGATAGATTCCTTTCTGGAAGCTTGCGGGGGAGGGGGAATAGGTTTCCTTGGCTTTTCTGGCTTCTGGAGCTGCCCACATGCCTTGGATCCTGGCCCTGCTCTATCATCACAGCCAGTGATCCTTCGCATGCTGCGGCACCCTGGTTCTCTCTTCCGATCCCCTGTTCCACTTTTAAGGATTCTTGAGATTACACTGGGCCCACCTAGATAACTCAGGATTATCTCAATATTTTAAGGTCAGTTTATTAGCAAGCTTTAATTCTTCCTGACTCTTTAATTCCCCTTTTCCATGCAACCTAAAATATTAACAGGTTCAGGACTGATTAGGACACACACATCTTTGTGAGGCCATTCTTCTGCTTCACCACAGTGGTAGAGAAATAAACCTCTCTCCTGCCTGAACCATTGTTGTTCAGGTCTCTGTTGCCCACAGTGGAGCCTAATGCATTCCTGTAACAGACACTTGCTGAATACCTATTCCATACGTGGGATTGCTATGCCTGGCAGTGCTGGAAGTGCTCTGACAATACTGAATGATGTTGAAACTCATGACCCTCCAGAGGCTGTGAGGTCCACCTTGCAACAGCACCTGGCCCCAGAAGCATCTATATGTCCACATATCCCTCACTGCCATGGAAGCGGAAAAGGGGTGTTCACCTATGAACTGGCCACAAGCCCTGCTGCCCACCACTGTATGTATGCAGCCTTGCCTCAATGCAGAGGAAGGAACTGAAGCCTGTAGCCAAGAAGGGACTTGCCCAAACTCCCATGGCAAGATTCACAGCATTGCCAAGACTAGAATCCAAGTCTCAGAATACTACTTCTGCATCACATCTTTTCCTTAAGATGCTCTGGGTTTTACAAGGAAGGGTGTGCGTTACATGGTCCCAGGCACCCAGCTCACAAACCTTGGCAAGGCCAAAGACCATGATTTTAATGATGCCAAATGTTTACAGCATTTGGCTGACCTGTCTGTATTTTCCTACTATCTCTGGGATATGCCCAGGGAAGTCCTCTGACATGCTGATTAGCCATTGCCTGCTGTTCATACCCTCATGCCCCATTTCTCATGTTTGTTAAAGGGAGAAGTATTAGGACCTACTGGGACTTAATAGGTAATATGGATATAAGACCATTCTTGGAGGATATATTTCAGTACCATCTCTGACTTTGTCTTCATCTCTCTGGGTATCAGCATTTCTATCTTAAAAAATGGGGAAACAGCAAATGTGTTTGACAATAATTGCAAGAAGCAGCTAATAAAACTCACTGTAAAGCACATTAGCACTGCACACAATGTCATCTAACTGCTAATAATAAGACATTGAGCAACTAGGAATCTAGTGCACCCCTTTGGCTATGAGTCACACTCTCTAGTAACATTGAGTGAAAATGAGGGAAACTGGAACCAGCCCAGGGAACAGAGCTGAGAGGGTTCTGACAACTCACCTTGCACATAAGTGTGCCTGAGAGCCAATGGGCAAGAAGGACCTTCATAAAACCATGTGCTGAAACCCTTTGCTCGGCTGTTTCTAAGGATCTGATTTCCCAAGCTCTCTTTGGTAACTGTTTCTGGGTTTCACACCCGAGGTAGTTGGAAAGACCTCCTTTGTGCAATTTAAGTGCATGTGCTTTGGGTCTGTCTTTAATGGAAATGGAAAACGGCTGTTCACACACATGCACCCACACCCCACCTTAGAGTAATATCCTTTCTGATGCCTGGTGACCCATATTGAGATAGTTCTTCTGTAGCATTTCCCAATGCTCATTGTACGTACATGCAGGGGGTTTTGGTTGTTGTTGTTGTTTTAATCCAAGAGTCTATATATAGAGTTAAAAGTGCTAGAGTTCAATGGGACTTTGGAGCTGGATGGGAACTTAAAGATAACTTCATCCACACATCTAGCTTTTGCATACTAGAAGATTTAGGATCTGATGTATATCGTCTTGCTTAAGGCCACAGTTATAGTGCTGAGACAAAGAATTGTAAATAAGGCCTAAGGAATTCTGATCATAATGTATTACTGAATAATATTAAACTTATGCTAATTTCTAATTTTTGTATTCTTCACATGCTACCTTTTGATATTTGTACATACTCTGATGTTTATTTTGAGCCTAAGCAGTCACCCCTCCATCTTGTATACAGTTTACTCTTCTTCCATCAGAGAATTCATTTACCCCAATTAATTATCATCCTTCACATTTATATCAACTTCTCTAAGAGGGTCATACTGACTTTCAATTCTACTTTACTTGACTTCATCTAACACTTATGGAATAGTTTCTGTAAGCTAGGAACTATCACATAATACCTTATCTGATCTTGAAAACAGGACTATCCGGAGGATAATACATATTATCCATATCTTAGAGTTGAAATAAAACAAAGCACAGGAAAGTTAAGCAGCAGACCCAAGATATCCATCTGCTGATAGCTACCATGGATGTGGGGGTATAAGAAAGTTTATCCATAAAGAATTTCATATATACCTCAAGTTGAAGGTGAACGATAAATTCAGCACTATATTTCTCTAAAATGTAGGTCAATGAGATCAGAGTATGGTATTTCCTTCCAATATAGAGTAAGAGAAATATAGCCAAGGCAGAAAGGAAAGATGGTAGCAGTAGAGCAAGACAGGAGCCTGAATGAAGGAATGACTGTTTCTAAGGTTACAGGGGAGGAGATTCAGGGAAAGCATCTCAGAGAAAGGGTCCAGGCTTCCATGAATGAGAAGACTAAAATAGAAAGATGTTAGAGGGGAGGCAGTTGAATCAGAAGGTAAGAGAAGGGTCCCAACACAAAGAAGGATTTGGGACACAAAGAAGGATAATTAGCTGCAAAAAAAAAGCAGATAGTTGTGGGGTTCTATGTGTCTGAAGGATAAACAAACCAAAGGAAAGTAAGACTTGTTTTGTAATGCTAAGATTCCAAAAACCAATTAATTGGGCTTCAGGCCACAGACTCAATAATGCTCTTACAGAACCAGGACCATCTCCAAGAAAGAGTCACATCTTCTTTAACAATTAGACCTGCTCACTGGTGGGACGGGTTCCTCTTAGAGTGCTGAGAAACTGATCAGGGAAAGCAATCTGGTAGAGGTCAGGGGACCCCTAGTCCAAGGAGCTGGGTCGTAGAAGGGGTTTCTGCATGTTATGGGGTGAACTTAGGTGAACTCCAAGGGTGCTTCCATTTCTGAATTTCTAAGATTTCACAAGAAAGAACCTTTTAAACCTCAGAGCTACCCATGGGAAAGTGGATTTCCTGGGAGGACTGCCTGCCCTGTACCAAAGATGCTCAGCCTTTGTGTGAGAAGGACCGTTTCCAAGGCATCATCCAACCCAGGTCTTAAACTCAATCTGAACAAGTGCTTTTGCATCTTAAATTCTTCAAGAAAAGTTTTGTATTCCAATCTCTTACCCTAAATTTTTCTGATTGTTGTACTCATAATTAAATTTTATACTAAAGATATGTGATTTGACTTGGATGTAATAAACTTGGATTTTGATTGAAGATATTTTATGTGTATACTTGTTAACTAATTTTAAAATATTACATATACTCACATTTTTTTGTCTTGCTATAGTTTTTGTTGTATATTTATGACCTCATTTAATGTCCATGCAAGGCTGTACCACAGACAGTTCTATTGTTGCTCTTAGAATGAGGAGAGCAGGTCTACATGCCGGTCTGCACCAGCCCGAGGTCTTCCTGACTTACCCAAAGCACCTCCCTGGAGCCCCATCTCCTGACTCCTGTTCCACTGCTCCTCCCACCCCACCCTGAGACTCCCACGGTGACTCAGGGCACTGTAACACTACCACACTTTTCTGAGGAAGAAACTGAGACAAGAAAGGTCAGTTGATAGAGCCTAAGGTCACAGAGTTTGTTTGTGACAGGGCCAGATCAGCTTTGAATATGTGGCCACAGAGTCTTTATTTAAAAAAATCACTCCAGGTTATTCATCTAGAGAGACCCAAGAATGTAATTTGACTTCTCCAAATGCCCAAACCGCAATCACTGAGTCCCTACTCCATCACTCTGAGCACAAGAGACTTCTTACTATTAATGGCAAGCTGGAGAATGAAAACTAAGATCCACTTCTTAAGAATATCAGTAATTCCCATGTGCCTCTGAACTCCAAACACGCAGATCACACATTGGCTAGATTATTAAATATTGACATTATCTTCCCAAACATCTATTAACAGTTCTTTGTCCCTCAAAGGAGTATTGAGTAAAATTCTCTAATAAGAACTAATAAGAAAGTCAGTTACAATGAAAACAATATAAAAAAGGAACAAATTCTTTCTTCCTGGTCCCTTCTCTCAGTTCTCCCAGGCTTCTCTGTTTCCACAATATGGCCTACCTCTGTGCCTTGAAGAAACCCAGACTTTCCCGTTTGTAATCCTTTATTAATGTCATTATCTCAGCCTGGAATACCCCCCTTGTCCTCATTCTCAACCTATCAAAACCTTATTCATCACTTTGCATGGAGTATAGGGAGACACAATGCAGTGTGTAAAAGGTATTATATTGAGCGGGACACTTGAAACCACGTCAATACAATAAATTAAAAACAAACAAAACTTATTCATTGTATATGGGCTAGTTTAACATCACCTGGTATGAAGTCTTTTCTAATACCCTCAGTTGGGATAAATTTTTTTCTTCAGCTTTTATTTCACTAAGTCTATAGAGTGGATTTTTTTTTAATTACATGTCTGTCTCCTTTTCTAAATTGTGACTTTTTCAGGGCCCAAGTGGGATTCACGTGGGCTGGGTGCACAGGCTCACAGTGTGCACTTGACATATGTTTACTGAGTGAATAAAATTAACATCAAATGCCATTTCCCCCTTTCCCTTTTCTTATCAGACATTCAAAGATATTCAACATCTTGAGTGTCTTCCTGCTTACAATCTGTACCTCCTTTTCTACAAATATTTCATAGGGGGTAAGCAAGCTGCTACTGTTATAAAACATTTGCCAGGAATTGCTAGAAATAATGCACAGTTCATTAGTTCTGTTAAATCTTAAAGCTTTCTTTCTTT
Source organism: Saccopteryx bilineata (assembly GCF_036850765.1). Lineage (NCBI taxonomy): Eukaryota > Metazoa > Chordata > Mammalia > Chiroptera > Emballonuridae > Saccopteryx > Saccopteryx bilineata. The sequence continues at coordinate 65,682,093 of NC_089497.1, read as the reverse complement.
CTTTCTTTCTTTCTTTCTTTCTTTCTTTCTTTCTTTCTTTATAATTTAGCATAATTCTTTTCTCTCCTTGTTAAGCATTAAAGAGAATGATCAAAATCAGAAATCACTGAATATCAGAGCCAGAGAAGTCCTAGCAATCCAGTCCCTCTACTTTTATTGAGCAACAGGGAAATTAAGCCTTATAAAATCTAAGTTACCTGCCCACGGTTTAATAAGCTCCTGGCATGCTGGGACAAGATAGAGATCGTCTATGTTCTAAGCCAATGCTCTTTCTAATTCTGGAAATTTGTTTTATAGTTGAATTTATAAAATTTTAATTGATCCCACTCCCTACTCTCAGTTGTAAATTCCATTTCTTCATTTAAGAGGACAGAGTCCAGAGTTCTGATGAAGCTTCAGTGAAGCTTGGTGTTCCCAAGTGGAGCGGGCCAGGCCTGACCTCCTGCTCCACAACTGCTCTCTGCTATAGCCTTGCCCGGACCAGGTGTCCTCTCTTCTCTCTGGCCTATCACCCGCACACACACATCACACTCCAGTCTCCAGGCATCTGATTTGTTCTTCTGTTACCAGCGAAACTCTCTTACCATGCTTTAGATCCAGCAACTCAACAGACTAAGCCACGTCTCTGTGAATTACAGAGAGGTTAAGTCATGTACTCAAGGCTACGCAGTTTGTCAGTGGGAGACCTGGCAATCTGGGTTATAAAGAGGGAAGACAGAAGATGAGCCCGGGTCTCCCATCCCAAGGAAGCCCCTGTTCTTTCATTCATTCCATTCTCTCAGGAGATGACATGACTGGCTTACAAACTCTTTTTTCTTGGGTACCATTGGGAAAACTGTTTTTACCCTAGAGAGTCACTTCCTAGGGCAATTAGATGTGGGAAAATTGGATCCTCTGGTTTGGGACTTTTTTTTCCTGCTAAAAATGGCGAACATAGTCATGATTAAGAAGGGAAAAATAAAACCTGTAAATGGAATATTCACATTTTCTCATATTCTAAAGGAAAATTCACCTTTAGATAGAGTTCTCAATGGAAAATTCCAGTGGAGAAAGGAAAATTTCTCAGAGAGCAGAGAACAATTGCGAAGAGGAATTTTGAAACAGACAGAGTGGGCATGTGGTAACCTCTGGTATTTGTTACTACAGATGCTAGGCCTTGCAGGAACAATAACTTCAGAACAGATGATTGTATTAGTCAGACTTTAGAGGGATTTTGCCCTGGCCTTGGGTATAGACTTTCATAAAGAAAGGTGTCTGAGTTGTATTCTCTAGAGCTGTGCTCTTGGGTGGGCAAAGAGACTGAAAGGCAGACCAGAGCATCCTTACACTGGAGAGATATACCCGAGCTCTTAGAATGAGGACACTCATTGTTCAGCTGATAAACAACTGCAACAGGAGTTGGAAAATAAAGGAGTAAAGAAAGGGGAAAAACAAAGAAATGGAGGGAAGAAGAAAAGGAAGGAGGTAGGAGGGAGAAAGGAGAAAATTGCCAAATTCTCTTTCTCTACTAGCTCCATTAAAAAATTCTCAACTATTATAAGAATAAATTCTATTCTGTTCTAAATTCCATTTCCCACTCATAATACTAACCCTGGTCTCTAACACTCCAATACACATAAAACTAAATAAAGAAAAAATTAATATGTAGAATTACTCAAAAATGTTTAGTCTGTTTATTTAAAACTTCAGTGATGTGGCAGCTTATAAAACACTTGTATTTTTCTGCATACTTAGAGAACTCTGCCTGGAACCATGGTAGTGTTGCACACCCCCAAGGCCCAACGTGGAGTGAAGGTGGCACTGTGCATGCCAGGGTTGGCCCCAGCCATTCTCCATCCCATGGCAGAAGGCACCAACTCTAGTGGGACAGATAGAAAGATCAGATCCTCCATGAAAAACAGGAGGTAAGATGAGTAACCAACAAGAACATCATGTTAAGAGATCAGAAACTGCCACAACTATGTCTTAACTCACTTTGTGATCATAGGCAGTCATTTCCCTTCTCAGATCTCGGGAAAATAAAAGAGTATGACCAGAGGGTTCTTAAGATTCTCTCCCAACCCTAATATTTAATGGTGTTTGTGATGCAAGTCAGATATTTTACTTCCTGTTTCTACACTTGTATATAAGGTGATCAGGTTGGACCACATGGCCTCTACGTGCCCTCTGGCTCTGAGAATTTGTGGTTCTATGACTAAGTCAGGGTCACTAAGCAGATTTAAAAAGAAAGAGATTGTGGTTGCTTAAAACATAAGGAAAATCAGGCTGCTCCCAGCTTAGCCTAAGGCATGAGGTTCTCCAATACAGATAAGAGGGCAAAGGGGAGGTTCTTGGCCAGTTGTGCAGAGTGGGAACTTCCACGTCTGGTGATTTTTCCTCATAATCCTTGCCTCCAGATCAGCTGTTCTTGTAACCCTGACCTTCAGCAGACTGGGTGGTCCTGGGTTTCACAACAACCTCCAGTCTTTTCTAGGAGCTTCGAAGTCATCAAGTCCAAACTTTTTGGTCCAAACTATGATAAATAGTTTTCTAGCCTCTGCTTGAAGACAGTCTGTTGCATCTTAGAAAGCTTTGACTATAAGAAATATCTTGGGTCAAGGTCTGTCTCCCTGTAATTTCTACCACTGGTGAGGTCTGTCCTCTGAGACCTCTCATGGTAAGTCTGTCCTCTCTTTCCCTATGGAAATCAACCTCACTTTGGAGACAACAGGACAGGCCTGAAGTTTTCCCAGGATAAGGGACTCTGTTTCTTCCAATGAGAATGGTTCTCAGCTATCTCACTCCCCTGATCTGTAGATTCTCAAACTGTCAAGTGTGACATGGGACTTGAGAGATGAGGACTTAGCTTTGAATTGTACATCCACCAATGGGCCATATTCCATCAGCACAGCTGCGCTGAAGTTTTTATTTAGAGTAAATAAAATGTCGAACATGGAAAGCTTGTAAATGATGAAGTGCTGCATAAAACAGTATTGCTGCTACTAGATATTACTACTAAAAATAACAAGTGCTACTAGTAAATCAAGAATATAATCCAGTTGTCTCCTGAGAGTCTAAACCATGGAAGGGAAAACTCCACCCCTGCTCTGGATCTTGCATTTGCATGCATTCAGCCTAACGCCACTGTAAGAACTTCAGTAGGCTGTGTCTCAGCGTTAGTTCATCCTGAGCTTACAGACACATAAATACTGCGGATTTATCATACATGCTGTTGTCAGCTTCGGTTTTTCCAGTTCTTGTTGTTGTAAAGTTGAGGAATTTACATTTGTGTCTGAAATCTTATCTTGTTTGCTCACCTTTTACAGAGAATTTTGGACTATGATTCAGCCACCAAAAATAGTGCTTTCCAATCCTGGCTTCATGTCAGAGTCATTGTGGAAATTTTGTAGCATAAAATCCCTTCTGAATCAAGATTTTGACTCTTTTGTTCTAGGGTAAGACCTGGGAAGCTATATCTAAAACAAGCATCTTAGAGGGTTGTCAGGATTCACCGGTCTGCGTTTGGAAGACCAGGCTATCAACAATCCCCTCGACCTAGTTCATTTGCATACTTGATACATATGATTTGCTGAGGTAACTGCTTGGAGAGTAAGAAGTTATCTACATAGAAGGGCAGGCAATGACTTTCCTATACCTTTTGCATTCTGTAAATGTTGTTCTTTTACAAATCACTTACCTCCTCATTCTGTAAAAAAACAACAACAATGCAGATATAGCAACCTAGAAGTGAGCAGAGCATATAAGTTATCAGATGCACAGAAGCTTCAAAACGTCCTGTTTCCTTTCCATCATGCAACAGCCTGTCCACCCATGAGAGTGATGTGCAATCGCTCTAAAGAGAGCATGCAATCTAAGAGCCCAGAGAAGTTGACCATCTCCTTGGTTCATCTCTCCTTGGGTATTTTCCCACCCAAACCCTCAGTTGGAATAACAGGTAAAAGGTCCTAGATGCATATATCTTGTTGCTGAGAGATAATACTTGCAACCACTTGTTACTCCAATGCCCATGACAGGCATGGCTAATCAATCACAGGCCTCTTCTTGGCAAAGCCCAGATATGGCCTCCCAGTTCTTCTCAAATTAGAGCTCAGTTCAGCCGCTACTAAGCTTAGTAGGCACATAAAGTGAAACCTATTTATCACCTTCAATCTAGCCAACACTTTTCCCCTTCATTTTATAGGAAAGCCCCCAAGAGATGAATTTACTTGCCAAGTTCATGAAGCTTGTCTAAAGTAATCTGGAAGAATTTTTCCTGAAGCCCTATGTCTTCTTTATTCTGTTTCATTATTCATTCATTCAGCACACACATACTGAGAATCCTCTGTGTGCTAGGCAAGCATTGTTGGGGAAGGAAAAAAAAATGAATGGATATAGTTCTTTTCTCATGCCTAAAGTCCTGTAAGATAAGACATACCCACAAATCATGACCCAAGGTGAGTGGGAATAAATGTCGAAGAAGTTCAAGAAAAAAGAATCATGTAATCATCATTCTAAGAAAAAGCGTTCTTCTCATTCTTTAGTTAAAATAAACACACTAGGCCCTGGCCGGTGGCGCCATAGATAGAGTGTCTTCTTGGAACACTGAGGTCACTGGTTCAAGCCCTGGTCAGGGCACAGATGAGAAGCAATAAATGGCTGCACAACTAAGTGGAATAATGAGTTGATGTTTCTCTCTCTCTCTCTCCCTTCTTTCTTCTCTCTCCTTTCTTCTCTTTCAAAATAAATGAATGAATACTAAAAGTAAAAATAAAATAAATACACTAATTTACCATAATAAGATAACATGCTACATAAAATTCATGCCTGTGTCTATGTCATCCCTTTAAATCTGCAAGGTAGGGACCCTATCATTTTTTTATCATCTCAATAACACTTAGCATAATACCATGTACACCCAGAATTTCACCTCTAGTCTCAGTCTAAATCTTATTATACTTAGGTTCTGGGCATATAAGAGCACAATTGTGTTTCTTAAGACCTTTTAAAATGTCTTAGCTTTAAGACTCCTGGATTTCTTCATACTTTTCTATGTTACAAGGCATTTCCCCACGTTACCAAGACTGTGATCTACTTCTTATGTGCCTCTTAGACAACAGCCACCTTGTTACATAAATCAAGGTATCGTTTCTTTAGTTTGTCCAGGCCCTCAGAGCCCTCTTCTCAGCCCCTGACTCATTGTTCTCAGAAACGGGCATTTCTGAAAACAAGGTGCCATTTTGTTTCTGAGGCCAGAGCTCAAATCTTTTTTATTGCTTCGGGTGAGATGATATTCTATTCTCTTTCCTCTGGTTAAGTATAAAACATGCCCTAAAGTATGTGCTAATTAATACATCTGTTTATCTTACAGAGCAATTGAAAAGCATCTATTTAAACTGTGATTTACATTTTCCCTTTTGGCCTATCTGCAGATTTTTGTACATGAATCAAATGAGGAGCCTGATTGCATTACTATTTTAAAGAGCCAATTTAAAAGTTCATTAAGTGAAACTGGTATGGTTTAGTGCAGGTAATAGAAAGGTGAAGTTATATGTGGCATTAATAAGCTGAAAGGTGCAACTGCATTTGATGGCAAAATGCATTTCTTCACCTTTCCAAAATGGTCTTCTGGAGAAGAATTATGTGTCTCCATGGAGACAGGTGGTGGACATGTCATCTGTGCAAAGCACAGTTAGGGTACAAAAAAGTAAGCCATATACATATATGTGCTCAGAGAGTTCAATGACAAAGGCTTTATAGTCACCCTTTAGAAGAAGGGCCAACTTGTAAATCCACTGAGACTGAACCACATGACTTGAAGTCAGCCAATCACCTACTTCCATGTAGAACTTTTGATCTTTAGTGAATGAGGAGCAGGTGGAAGAACCAGGCAGGTTAGGCAGATGAGAGCACATATGCATGGACCAGACTCTTCTGACGTATGTGTGACCTTGACTGTACTTCCTGCCTATTGCCCAAGCTCATTCTTGCCTCTCACTTATTTTGTGATTTCCCGAATATCACTTCAAAATAGTACTTTTTCACACAAGATAACCAGTCTGTTTCTGTTACTTGCGGCCAACAATCTTAATTAGTTCTCAAGTGCTTAATTAATTCCTTCCTTAGGAAGCTTGATATAGTGCATGATATAGAATGACACCCTTTACTCAGTTACTGAGAGACTGCTACCATGGCAAAACTTTAAATTGCTGTACAAGAATGGGACTGACTGTCACATTTAAAGCAGTGCATTTCAGTGGGGGCAGGATGAAGCGACTGAGCAAAAAAGGACAAGGGAAAAAAAAGAAAAACTCATGGACATAGATAAGTGTGGTGATTGATGGGGTTGGGGGAGGTAGAGGAGGGTGTGGGAGGGATAAACGGTGATGGACAAAGACTTGACTTGGGGTGGTGAGCACACAATACCGTGTACAGAGATGTGTTGTAGAATTGGACACCTGAAACCTGTATAATTATGATAAGCAGTGTCACCCCCATACGTTAAATTAAAAAATAAATTTAGGCAGTGCATATCCAGTTGCTGGAAAAGTTGAAGCAAAAAGGAAACAACCATTTGTTTTCCAAGTGCTAGAGACAGATACAGCTGTGCCTCTCAGCTGGCTGTGACCCAGCAAGGGCAGTCAGGTTCAGCTCTTGGGCTCGGCACTGGCGGGGAGGTTGAGGTAGCAGCTTTTTCTGGTCTCCTTAAGACTCAGTTAAATCTAGATCCATCTAGATTGTGAGTCCCATTCTCAGTGATGAGTGAGTAATTTCCCCAGAGCCATTTTTTGTCTAATCCTAGTTCCTTTCCAGTTGGTTCTTTGCACATTCTCAATCATGCTTTCTTGCTCTATAAAGAACAAAATCTGATTCTGTTCCTGGGGTTTAAATCTTGAATCAGATAATCCACAAGGTAGCTAACTTGTAGGTGGACTAGTCTAGCTCAAGCTGATCTATGAAACCGAAAGATGGACCAAAAGGCATCTTCCAAACCCAACTTTAAAAGACTGAAGTTTAGAGCCAGTGAATGAAGTTGTATGATCATGTACAGACCATCTTATTAGGTTTCTTAACCACCTGTTAGCCCGAGAACCTCCTTTCAGACCTCAGAAACTGGAGACCGGAAAGAACCGTGTCTTGCCCAACATCACACTTTGAGTTGAGTCCACGATAGAACAGCATCTTGTGACATCTAATATTGTGCTCTTCCCAGCTGTCTTCCACCACATTCCCTGCACCTCCAGTTATGCCTGGCAGGCTGCTCTCTTCTCAGCGAATGCTGAGTGGGGCTCTGCTCACGCCCCTCAGAGGTGTCTGTGAGGCTCCTGGGTGGAGGATGCTCTCACTGCAGGTCCTGCTTATGACAAAAACACCCAGGGAATAAATAAAGGTCCCGTTTTAACATCGTTCACTGATACCAAGTAGGCATGTGAAAAAGAATAGTTTAAAATTAAAACTGACAGAGATAGGGATTCTCTGTTGTCGAAAGAAATTCCTTAACACGTGTTACTCAGGTAATACATTCTTTGATTTAATGGAATTTTTTTTAGAGCTAGAAATAGGACCTAAGAAAGCAAACAGTCCAAATCCCCTTATGTAAACTCAAACTCAGGGTGGGCAAGCTCAGGGCGGAGAAGGGTGTTTCATCAGCCCAGTGGGCTTTCCGCTGAATTACAGGTGGTGAGGTTAGTGTGTATGATACAGATCAAGTGGCTGAAGATTACCAACGCATCATTCTTTTGAGCACCCATAAAGAACTTGACTTACTATCACCAAAGCCTTCCTGATGGTGCTGCTGGGGTATAAGGTGTGGGCTGTAGAGCCAGCTTATCCCTTTGAGCACCATGACCTTGGACAAGTTAACCTTTAGGGGCTTCAGTGTACCCGACTGCAAAACAGAATATAACTCGCTGCCTCTACGATTATCTGGAAGATTGAAGAAGATAATTTTTATAAAGCCCTTAGCCCAGTGCCCAGTATACCATCAAGGATCGGTACAAGTGTCCTTCCTTTTCTGCCCTGTCCTCTGCCAAACCCTCCCTATGCTGGCATGTGAGAGGAGTGAAACAGAGCCACGAGGAGAAGACTTTCCCCCACTACCATAGAAGTCTGTCTCTCCACTACCCAAGACATTTGGCCAGGGATATTCAAGACCCCTGCAGACCTGGCCGTAAATATTTTGGGGAAAGCAGTGTGCCCATCTGAAGGGCTAGTGAATTTCAGGTGCCAGGCAAACTGGTCAGAACAAGTGTTCTTTATGTTCTAAAAATTCCTGATGAAAAGATTCTTCAATATTTGGGGAAACAGATGCAACAGGCCTCTATTTGGGGATGAGATCTTTTTCAAGGAGTCAATAAAAGTGGTAATCCTCATTACTGAAAACCAAGAACTGGAGCTTTTATTCACTTCTTTATAGGAATCTTTGATGTCAAATTGTCCAGCCTCCTAACTAGCCCTGGAGGCCCATCTGCACCATTTTAGACACCTTGGGGACAGGAGCTACGAATTTTATCACAGGGATTAGGTTTTTTTGTTATTGTTTGTTTGTTTTCTTATGACAGAGACAGAAAGAGGGACAGATAGGGACAGACAGACAGAAAGGTAGAGAGATGAGAAGCATCAATTCTTCATTGTGGCTTCTTAGTCTCTTTAGTTGTCCACTGATTGCTTTCTCATATGTGCCTTGACCTGGGGGGCAGGCTGCAGCAGAGTGAGTGACCCCTTACTCAAGCCAGCGACCATGGGGTCATGTCTATGATCCCACGCTCAAGCCAGCAACCTCGTGCTCAAGCTGGTGAGCCCCTGCTCAAGCTGGATGAGCCTGCACTCAAGCTGGCAACTTCAGGGTTTCGAACCTGGGTCCTCCGCGTCCCAGTTTGATGCTCTATTTAGTGCACCACCGCCTGGTTAGGCTAGGTTGTTTGTTGTTGGTTTTTTTGTTGTTAAAAAGTCTTTTTGGAAAAAAGTAAACTACAATCTACCTCCTGATACTTCAAACTTTGGATTCTATTTCTATGCTTTGGGGTCACAAGGGCAAGTTTGTTCCTCTTCTGTGGGCGGCTGGAGGAAGAAAGCCATTTTTTCTCACATTAGGGCAAAGGGTTTCTACAAGAATGGTAAAACATAGGCTGTGTCACTCTCTAAAATTTAATCATGAATCTTGGTTTATGGTGAGCATGCCAAGGGGGCAATTATATACGCTATATAGTGTATCATTTTCCTGTGGCTGAGCTTTAGCTCAACAGAGTTATCAGTTCTCAAACACCATTGGCAAGGGCGAAAGGGCTGGGTTTAGAATCAGTCAGGTTGGATTAGAACCTTGCCTAATCTGAGTGATTTCAAGTAAGTCTCTGAGCCCAGGTCCCTCATCTGTGGAGAAAGGAGATTGCGGTACAGTCTGTTGTAAAGAAATCTGGAAATCTGAGTTCATGTGTATGTGAGGACGAGGGGATTGACTGTAGGTTCTTTCTGTGACTGAGCTGTTTGAGTATGTGAGTGTGATTTGTCTCATTGTAGCCACTGAACCCTCTCTTCAAATGAAATCTTAATTGGGTCATCAATATTTGAAAACTAATCAAAGGGAAGGTTGGGGTGACTGCCCCCCAGGTGACTTCTAACGCTGTGATGCCAAGTGTTAAAAGCCCTGAATTTATGGCCCTGGTCAGCTCTAACAATTTTTTTACTCCAAATCATAAGAAATATTATAGTTGCAAATATTCAGTAACTTACAAACTGGACTCAAATGTAAAGATTATTATAACTCATTTTGGAAAGCCAATTCTTTGTAAATCCTGAGTATGTACTTAACTCATCTCCACAATAAAACAGAACCTCTGCAGTGAAAATTCTGTCCCTTGGAACCACCCATTACATATTTTTTCTCTGTGGTGAGCTTGTGCCTACCCTCTTATAATGGCTACTTTCACTTCAGACCCCCTTTTAAAAGTCCCAGGAGGCTTGTCAAAAGTCCAAATACTGTATCTTCATTGAACTAAAGGGCAGATTTTTCTTTCAGTGACATGTGCTAAAATGTATCAATTAGTCCTTGGTGTGTAACTAACCAGTTCAAAATTTAGTTGCTTTAAAGAGTCACTTATTAGCTCACATTCTTGTGGTCAGTAATTTGGGCTGAGCTCAGCTGGGTGGTTATTATGATGAACTTGTCTGAGTACACTCATGCAGCTCCAGTCAATTGGCAGGTCTGCTGGGAGCTGATTGGTGCTGGCTTTCAGCTGGGCTGTATGTTTCCAGCATCTAGCATGCTAGGTCAGGATTTTTCATATGCAGTTGAGTCGTAAACTCAGAAAGAGAGGGTAAGAGCTGACACTGCACATTTTCTTTAAGCCTAGGCTCAGAAATTGCAAAACATTATTTCTGCTGTATTCTCCTATCAATCAAATTTACGAGGCTAGATTCAAAGGATGGATAAGCAGACTCCACTGCTCCATGGGAAAAATAGTCAAGTCACATTGCAAAGGCATGTGTGTATAGAGATAGGTGAGGTTACTGTGGCCACCCTTGCAAACATGCTACTGTGCTAAGCAATGCTAGTTTTTACTTAAAGCATTACATTTAGATTTCTTACTCCCTGATATTTAAACAAGGCATGGTGCATGAAAAATGCATTTTGGGAACCAAAGTATATGTAAGTTGTAGAGAAAGCGAAAATTAATCTGAGCCTTTCATTTGTCTGTACTACTGTAAAGGCTAACAACCTCCTGCCCATAGCTTCCTCATGTCTGGCCTGTGCACTCACTGGCCTCACTCACTGGAACATCATCGGTTTCCAGTTTGCCTCATGTCACTGGGAAATGACCTGTGAAAGTTCCCCTGCTGGGGGACACTCAACTCATGGCATGGCTGAGCCAGTGAAGCCTTCAGAAATGCCCTGTACTTGTTGTCTGCTGACAGCAATGACATGGTCTATGAATGACTTTGTCACAGAGAGGAGAAAGTAGCCAATTGCTATAAGAACATACAAATGAAATAATCCATGTACTAGTTAGTATATATGATTTTTAAAGATCACAGAGGGCTCTGATTTATTAGGTTCAATCACTAAATTCCCCTAAGTCCCCCAAAAATATATGATGAAATATGCGTGTGGTTGTGCTTCACATCGATAGAATTTTGTGTCCGTGGTGTTATGTATTCAGTCACAAAGCCACTCCTGGGCACAGGTTACTGCAGAAGAAAGTAACAGCTGACACTACAGCACATGCTATGTGCCAGGCACTCTTACACTTACACATGCTGACTCATTTCAGCTCACAGTGAGCCTAGGAGACAGGTACTAAGATAGCCCTATTTACACATTAGGTTCACACTGGTTAAGTGACTTGTTGAAGGCCTAACTTGTAGGTGGCAGAGCTGGAATGTGAGCCTGGGCAGTCTGACATGCCAGTGCCTGCACTATTACCCAGTATGTTCTACTGGGACTCAAGGGACATATAGGACTTATGCACATAGTTCCTGCCCTTAACACAGATGTCTGGCTCCACATATGAGCCATGAGGCTTTTTCTAATTACAGATTCAATGGGTCTAGGGTAGGTATTCTTACAGGAGTATAGAATATAAAATATAAATGGAAAGAAACAAATATAATAAACATTTAAAAATATATAATAAAAATAAAAATATAATAGATGATGTATAGGAAATGGGTATCCAGAAAGAGGAAGATATTTCTGGCTGGAGAGGCAGAGATCTAGAAAGTCTTTATAGAGAAAATCATTTGATTAGAACTTGGGTGATTGAGAAGCTGTGTGGATACACTGAGTGATCACCTGTGATTGAATAGCAAAACAGAGTGTCTCCACCTCTATCTACGCAGGATGCAGACTATCAGACTGCTCTGTGTTGGCCACAACAAAGCAGGCCTGTCTTGATACTTCTTAACTACAACACATTTGAAAGTCAATTAAGCAATCACTGTTATGAACTCTAAACTAGAGGATAATAATGCGTTATACATACATGTGGAAATCACACATAAACTTAAAATTGGAAATAAATGTCAGTTGTCTGGGTTTTGGTAAATTATTTGTTATGTATTATCCACAGTTTACAAGGTATTACAAAGTACACATAATAGATTATCAATAACATTTCCATTGAATGTATTAAAATTTGGTTATTTAATTGGAGCTGGAGATGAATATACACTGTGAAGGAAATGGTACTCTCCTAATTTAGAACTAGCGTGCAAGAACATTGAATTGTTGATTTTTATGATGACAGGCTCCTTCGGAGGCCGGGATTGCTGAGTCATGGGCCACAGGCACTGGCAGCTAGGAGAAAGGTTAATTGGGGACAGCTTGCAAAGGGCGTGCCTCTGCTTGAGAAAGCAAACCATCAGGGAGGAAGCCTTTGGCTTCAGGCTGTCCTAGAAAGAAAAAAACAATACTATAGCTGAGACTAGGTGACGTGAAAACCAAGAAAGCATCAGATTGAACGTTCAGTAAATACTAAGCATTAGTAATAATTATGGTACTTTGATATTATAATATTTTAGAGAACAGCAACTGAAGTCCCCAAAAACCAATCATTTTAGGATTATAGAAGGCCAGATTTGGAAGGGTCCTTAGAAAGCTCTTAATCCAAATCTGTTTCTTCTAATTTTAGAGCAAATAGTTCCTCTTGGAGCCCAGGAAGCAAATTGCCCAAGTAAGATAATAAGTTGTTCTAAATAAAGATGCATGTTCTTTTGGTGTTTTTCTAAAAGAAACATTTAAGTATTTTCTTGGGATTTCTATTTGTCAAGCCTACAAAGCTACTGATACTTAAACTGGGTTTCTCTATTAACCAAAGTCAGAGCAATGCTGCACAGCTGGTAACACTGCAGAGAAGAAACTGCATGTGTGTTTCTATAATCTTTCGCATCTGTTTCAACTCTTAGGACAAATTATTAATCATCACTTAAAAATTACCTATCCATGCTTACTCTAATCAAGATCTTCTTAAAATTCCAGAAGGCTAGGAAGAGTTCACAGTACAGCAAAGTTATTAGAGTATTACTGTTACTACTATTGCTACTACTAATGTAATAATCTGAGATATATAAAGTGTTAAAGACCTGAAGAGATAGCCTGGCAGTTGAAGGTTGTATCAGGGAAGTCTTCTTGGAGAAGGCATCTCCTGAATTGGTTTTGAAGGACTATTAAATTTATCCCTACAGATATTTTGGTAGTCTGGGAGAGTGGGTATCTTAGTAAAAGCAAGAACACTGAGGTAGAAAAGCAGGAGGCAGGCTTGTTAGAACATAGTATGGAGAAAGGGGAACTGTGAGACAGAATCCTTAAGGCAGGGGTCCCCAAACTACGGCCCGCGGGCCACATGTGGCCCCTGAGGCCATTTATCTGGCCCCCGCCACACTTCCGGAAAGGGCACCTCTTTCATTGGTGGTCAGTGAGAGGAGCATAGTTCCCATTGAAATACTGGTCAGTTTGTTGATTTAAATTTACTTGTTCTTTATTTTAAATATTGTATTTGTTCCCATTTTGTTTTTTTACTTTAAAATAAGATATGTGCAGTGTGCATAGTGAGTTGTTCATAGTTTTTTTTTTTAGTCCGGCCCTCCAATGGTCTGAGGGACAGTGAACTGGCCCCCTATGTAAAAAGTTTGGGGACCCCTGCCTTAAGGCTTAGGGAAAATATCATGTATCAATTATGATTTGCTTTCCTGTTTGGGTACCCTCATGATGATTGAAAACATTTTATTAAAGTTTATTTTTATAAGTCTATGCTTGCCAACTCATTCAAGAAAATAAACAATATAAAGATTGAAAAATAATATTTATGTAATAATATGTTCTTCCAATATTTTTTTAGCAGACATAGCTGTTTTGATTAAAAAATAAAAACCAACATTGTTCTAATCATTCTTAATTGGCTGTCTCAATAATGTTAAGCCTCATATGAGGAATCAGTCCTCAAGAGAAACTTCCAAGTAGAGTATTAGTCTTGTAAGAGAAAAAGCCACAATGAAAGGGATAAAAAGGGCTCTTTGATCCAATGCTGCTGTGAAGGCACCAACCTCCGTGTTCTTGCAGAGGCGTGTCACACCTGTTGGATCACGGTGATCTTAACCATGCTCCCTAGGGGCCTTCCAAGGAGGTGGGGGCTTTGTTGACAGTTCACGAAGCAGTTTGTCAATATTTTACACCAGCACTTCACTTTCCTTAGTGCTTACATTGGTTCTGTTTTTGGTCTGTACACTGTGTTCAATCAGTGTTTTTCAAATGGTAGCATGCATAGGAATTACCTGGGAATTTGGTGCAAGTACAGATTCTCATTAGTGGGTCTGGGTTGGGCTGGAGAGTCTGTATTTATAACAAACCCTTAGATGAAGCCCATGCTGCTGTTCCACAGAATGCACTTGAAGAAGCAAAGTCTTAATATTTTCTTTTTCATGCCTCAGATGTCTTCTTGTTGCTTTTACACAAGTAAAATAAATTTCTTTGGTCAAAGCCTTTCTCCCACATGTCTATGTAAATATTGTTTTATTTACTTTTGACATTTTATTGTGGCCAAAAAAGCTAAGGACAGTGCAATTTTTATTCCTTTCTAGGTAAACTTTTTTTTTTTCAATCTGGATGTGTCAAGTATTTGTTGCTACATTTCACTCCTGAGCTTAAAAAATTTCTCCCCAATTTGTCTAAGTGTGAATGTCTTGTCTCTGACTTTGTCTTAAATGCATTAGACGTTTTGGTTGGAATGCTCAGGTAAACTCTTTGTAGCTCGGAAAAGTTTTGTCTAATTATGCCTTCAATCATTGTCTCTGACCAATGATACTTTCTGCCCAAAGTCTTACTTTTTCACTAAGGACCTTCAATAATTCTCAGGTTGGATCTCTGACTCCTGTCTTACATAGATATATTTCTCTTTTATTTTAATCTCTTTAGATTTTCCTCTGTGGTCTAGAAGAGATTCAAGTTTATCCTCTGTGTCATAGACTAGATTTTTCCAGGTTATTTCTCAGCTCTTACTTCTTGCCCCCATTGTGGATATTAATTCTGCTACTGTACTTTTTTTTTTTTTAATTTATTTTTTTACAGAGGCAGAGATAGACAGGGACAGACAGACAGGAACGGAGAGAGATGAGAAGCATCAATCATCAGTTTCTCGTTGCACGTTGGGACTTCTTAGTTGTTCATTGATTGCTTTCTCACATGTGCCTTGACTGCGGGCCTTCAGCAGACCGAGTAACTCCCTGCTGGAGCCAGCGACCTTGGGTCTAAGCTGGTGAGCTCTTTGCTCAAGCCAGATGAGCCCGCGCTCAAGCTGGTGACCTCGGGGTCTCGAACCTGGGTCCTTCCGCATCCCAGTCCGACGCTCTTATCCACTGCGCCACCACCTGGTCAGGCTGCTACTGTACTTTTTAATTTGCCTAAAATATTTTTTCATTTTGCCCATTTTCCATGTTAGTTATTCTGTTGTCTTTGCATATTGGACTCTCTCTTTAATATTTTATGCGCTTGTTTCAAAAAAGCATTGCCTTTAAACCATTAGAGAATGCCAAAAGCTTCTTCATCATTTTCTTCTGGTTCCTCAGGTGCGTCATATCCAGAATTTTGTTCTTCCTTTGTAGTTCCAGGACAATGTTCTCATTTCCCTGGCTCTGTAATTCAATGAACTTTTGTCATTCTTTTTGCATCTCAGTATCTGAATCTCCTCCTTTCCTATGTTTGGAGAATCTCCCATTTTATAAGTGAAGCTTGTCTTCCATATAAAACTGACAATGATTGAAACTCAATTTCTCAGTCTCCCTTACCATTCAGATACACGGAGTAGACTCTGCCAGTTCGATGCATTTGTGCCAGGCATTGACTACACACGTGGTTCAAGGCAGCAGAACAGACTGACCCACTCCAGTGCCAGAGGCAGCATGGTGGAAGTGCCAAAGCCAGCACCTGGTGTTGGGGGTGCCAGTAGCAGACCAGTTGTGGCATTGGCAGTATCACTGTAGGACAGATAAAATAGATTCATTCCTGGTTGTATGATTTTTGAAACTGTTCTTTAGTCTCCAAGTAGACTTTAGAAGCTCCTCAACATTTTTTAAATAAATTTAATTTTTGGTTTGTGCTGTCAGAGTCTAATTCACTTCTTACAACTAAGAATGCTGTATGGTGCAACTGAGATCTTTTAAATAGCTCTCTGGTAGTTTTATTGTCTGCATACCATTGTTCAAATGAGTGGCCATCTGCTCTCCTTCTGTGGCAGACCCTCAGTTCTACTCTACCTGGGTCCTGGTCAAACCAAACCCATTCCTAGAGGAGAGCTGAATGTCATATTCCATTTCTGCCCTAATTCCTGGTGTCCTCACGCTTTTATTCTGTGCAGATATGTTGGTTGGGCTGGGATTTCTAGCTTGGAGAAAGTAGAAATAGAGGTCTGATGGGAAAAGGCATAGCTACGCCGAATGCTATAGGACAGTGGTCCCCAACCTCTTTTGGGCCACGGACTGGTTTAATGTCAGAAAATATTTTCACGGACCGGCCTTTAGGGTGGGACGGAAAAATGTATCATGTGACCGAGACAAGCATCAAAAGTGAGTCTTAGATGGATGTAACAGAGGGAATCTGATCATTTTTTAAAAATAAAATATTGTTCAGAATTAAATATAAATAAAATGGAAATAATGTAAGTTATTTATTCTTTCTCTGCGGACCAGTACCAAATGGCCCAGGGGCCAGTACTGGTCCATGACCCAGGGGTTGGGGACCACTGCTATAGGATACAGATTTTGCCCAGAGGCTCAGTTTTCTTACATATTAACTTGGAGGATGAGATTCAGTGATTTCTAAAGGCACATATTTGCATATGTGTGCAGGTTGATAGGAAGTGAACTCTCCACTCCCAGTTCCAATGCTTAGAGCAATTACCCATGAGCACAGCTCTGGGAAGCCTATCCTTCGCTCAAAATTTCTATGTGGACTATGGATAAAGTCTTTTATATCTAGGATTGATTGCCTGCTGCTCTGCTACTCTCTAATGTTTTCCCCTATTCCTTTTTCTGAACTATGTTTACTCTCTACCTTGGTCCAAATTTTGCTAGCGCCATTGCCTCCTCCCTCATAAGCTCATCTATTTTTATTCTCCCCACATTCTGTCCTCAAGCCAATTAATTTTCTGATCCTTCCATGATCTCACAATTCTCAATCTTTGCTTGTGCTGGATCGTTTCCCTGGAGCACTCCTCCTTGCCCTACATTTCTCCACCTAACTAAAGCCTGCTTTTTCCTTGGCTCTCATCTTCCCTATTGTTTCTTTCGGCATAGCTTCCTCTGCCCTTCTAACTCCCCAACACCTATGTGCCCCTCCTAAGAGCTCCCTTGGTTATAACCTCAACTAGCCTAGCAACCACCTTGACTATGTCTTATTTCCTGTTGTATCCCTAATATTTAGCCAAGTGCCTGCTTTGTAGTAGGCACTTGAAAATATTTATGAAAGAATACTAAAATAATTAGAAGTAATTTCTTCTTAATCCTGAGCATGCATAGCATCTTAAAATACAGGACCATTCAACTTTGTGTAAAGTATTTATATACAATTTTATTGGACTTTGTTTAGAATAGAATCCATGACTCGTTCAAGTAAATATCATGTCCAGGGGTTTCCACATTAATAAACACTTAAGAAATATTTACTTGAAGATATCCTGTGCTATACGGTACAAAAAATAGTCAGTTGTCCAAACTGGGTTACTTCTGAGAGTGCAAGGTAGTGCTATTAATAATTATCCTCAGACAGTAGGCATAATTTAGGGTTGTCCAGGGCAAGTGGGACATACAGACACCCTATTTACCTAGCAACACTCCTTTGCCAGATCATTACTAGCTTTTTTTGTAGATTTTGATTTAAGATAGTAGGTGGTGGGTCAGGGAGAGCTTCTGGTATTACACCAACTCCTAAAAGACAAACTGAATGTGAAAGATTATCATTTCACAGTCAAACAAAAGGCAGTACGTTAATACGTTAATGACAAGGACAGATAAACTGCCCAGGCATTTTGATCCTCCTTATTCTTTACCCCAATAAATGCTACTTGCCTTTGATTAAGTGAGGCACATGCAATGGGAGACATTGCAATTAAGATGATTTTTTTGTACTGTAATAATTAGTCATCATAAAAAAGAAGGAAACAAAATCAAATCCACTTCTTCTCCCTACCTCTGCCACAGTGATCAAGCATTTTCCTTTCATTGTAATCAGAGGTAGATAGGAATAAAATATCAAAATCATGTGCTTTAAAGAATTTAATTGGAGATTCAGCCATCATGTCAATGCAGCAACCACGTTGTTTTTCTTTAAAGAAAAGTACTTAAAACATTTAGACAATAGTTAAGTAATCTTCTATTTAAGAACTTGATCCTGAAAAGTCTCTCTATTTGGGGAAATCAAGGTTCAATATATATTACATTTGAGTCAGTTTGTGGTTGAGTAAGTATATCCGCTGTTATCAATATTGACAAATTAAGGGCCAAATAGACCGTGAGAGAACACTGGAGGCTAACTTTGAAAGTGGTATTGAAAACAGGAGATAAGAAAAGCAGTGTTAGAATTATGAACTCCAATAACAATAGTTCCATAGTGTTTATAGTTTGCAATGTGCTTTTACATTTATTATTTTATTGAATCCATACCATAAAGGTACAGAGGATTGTGGGTCAGTAAATCCCCATCAGAAGAAAGACTGAATGACTAAATGACTAAGGTCTTGACAGAGGAAATTACTAGCTCAAGGTCATACCTTTATTAGAAGAGTTGGTGCAAGAACATAAGTCTCTTGACTCCTAGCCTGACTGAGCATCCTCCCTAGTGCTTCATCTGTGATGGTATTAGGGACCTAAAGAAATGTGACCTGTTCTACCTGGAATTTGAAAATGCCACCAAAGCCCTTCACACTGCTTTCTTCTTGCTCAGGAGATCCTGACTGGTACTGGTTCTTTCCCTGCCTGTCTAGTATGTCATGTGTTGTAGGTGCAGAGAAAGCTTATAAGAAACTACCCTGCTAAAAGGAAACTAAATAATAAGCCACAGCCTTTTCTGTGCCCTGCAGGTGTCTGAGCCTCAAGTTACACAGCTGCAGCCACACGGGGATCTGGAACTAGAGGGGATCAGGATTTTAGAGGAGATATTAAAGTTGTATGCTACTCCATACGTAAACCTGACAGATGACCTAATACCATGTTCCTGACTGGAACTCTGTAAGGTTCAAATGGAAGGTGAAAACACCAATCTTTTTGGTTTAAAAATCATTTTAGAAATGCAATCATGGCCTGACCAGCGGTGGTGCAGTGAGTGCATAAACTATTGACTTGGACTGTTGAGGTTGCTGGTTCAGAACTCCAGGCTTGCCTGATCAAGGCACATATGACATATGAGAAGCAACGATGAAGTGATATTTCCTGCTCCTCCCCTGTAAAAATCAATAAATGAAATTAAAGAAGGGATGCAAGCACGCACTCCTGATGTACTGTTCTCTACGTGGATCTATCTAAGGTGGGTTTGTAGAATAGTGTTAATATTGTGTATTCAAAATGCATTTCAATTTCCCTGGTGACCAGGGGTGCCTCATCCAATGTTAGTGTTAGTGATTGAAATAAAAGCATCTAGTAGACATTTTTGCTTGACATTATCTTGGAAAAATACTTAGTATGGTGTCATGTTGGAGCCCAGCATAGCCCATTTTCTGCCAGATTGGGACTAATCGATGTTTATTACTTGAGCACCAGAAGAAGCAGCTGGTTGTCAACTGGGAACCATGTCAAATTAAAAAATGGGTATCTTGGCCTGACCTGTGGTGGTGCAGTGGATAAAGCGTCGACCTGGAAATGCTGAGGTCGCCAGTTCGAAACCCTGGGCTTGCCTGGTCAAGGCACATATGGGAGTTGATGCTTCCTGCTCCTCCCCCTTCTCTCTCTCTGTCTCCTCTCTCTCTCTCTCTCTCTCTCTCTCTCCTTTCTAAAATTAATAAATAAAATAAAATAAAAATTAATTAAAATTTTTTTTAAAAAAATGGGTATCTTTATATGGCCATATCAGTGAGGTGACAGAGCACAGTCACAGAGGATGAGAGACCCAGTGTGGGGTGGTGGGTTCACATCTGTCCTGCTCACAAAAGCCCTGGTGGAGAGGAACACTGGCGGCATTTACATTGTCACCTCTCTCTTCTCTCTGCACTCATGCTGAGTTTGTGTATGTTAAATGCATAAAATGATGGGACTGCACTTCATGAGATCCTAGCCTCAGAAAAGGGGACAATTGGAGAGAACTTTTTAGGGCAATATCGGCCAGACTGGACAACTGATTGAAAAGAGGAGTTGGGGAGAGAGAGAAGTCAAGAATGACTCTGGGTTGTGACCAGGAAGTTGGGAGAAACAGGAAAAGGGGAAGAAGAGAGGCCTGAGGCATTTTCACTTTAGAGTCATACTAAGTATAAGCGTGCTCAAATAAAGTCTGGGTAACCTAGAGAGGATACTAATTTTAGTCCGCAACTCAAAAGCAAGAAATAAAAATGTGAAAATTGTCTATAATTGGAAATAAATTTCCAATTAATATTAAATGTATTCTGAAAAATAGGAGAAATCTAATCTTATTGAACTTGACATCTATCCCATTCTTTCTCTGGAAATGAACTAACACAGAATGTCTTAAGCTAATAATATGAGTAAAGGGCACAGACAGGTCTGAAATATGGGTAAATATGTCATTACATATATCACAATATATCCTACCACAAACCACCTCGCTCTGGAGTAGAAACACCCTGAATAGTCAATAACTAATGAATGGATAAACAGAAAGCAGTATATCCATATAATGGAATATTATTTGGACATAAAAAAAACCCCAAAATATTAATACATACTACAGCATGGATGAACCTTTAACATATTATGTGAAGTGGAAGAAGCCAGACTCAAAAGTTTACACATGGTAGGATTCCATTTACACGAAATGCCCAGAATATGCCAATCTACAGAGAGAAAATAGATAGTGGTTGCCTGGGGCTGAAGATAGAGAAATGACTACAAGATTTCTTTTTGGGATGAAGGAACTTTTTTAATATTAGAATGCAGTGGTGGCTATACAATTCCATAAATTTATTAAAAACCACATAAATGGTTTCAATGAATAAATTTTATGGCACATAAATTATATTTCAATTAATATTCAAAATTTGTCAAAACATATATCATGGATCTCTTTTCATTCACCTAAAACTGTAGCTGGAAATGCAGAGTGGATTCAAAGTAGTTTTACGGTTATTTGTATGAAAAATAATGCAATAATTTATAAACAATAATACAAAAATAAACTAATTCTGTTTCTCTTACTCACCACTGTAAACCTACTTTTGCCCCACCCTATATAAATCTAATCAAATGCCTATTGTCAGGCAGAGATGCTCTCTCCTGCCCTGAAATCTGCTGTCATTCTCCAGGAGCAGGTGAGGCTATGCATTGCAACTGAAAAGGAGGCAAAGCTCATCCTAAAGCTTATCCCCAAATGCTTAGATCAATAAGAACTAGCAGACCTTCTGCAGCAGTCACACAACTCTATGCAGCTTCCTAAGGGAGCCAGTGAGGCCACTATGACTAAGGCAGACATCGATCCCCTGCACATCATCCTTTACTGCCAGCTGCTGTTGTGTGAGGATGAAAACTCAGGGTTCTGTGCTTGTGTTCCTCCGTCAGGCCCTGGGGTGTGTCTCCAGGCTCACAGTTGCCTGCTGCATCACTGTCAAAGGACACTGCAGCTGAAGTAGCTGGTCTAGTCCAGTGTTTTTCAACTATCAGTCTGCCAGAAATCTTGTGCCAGTCTGCAAAAGAGTTAACCACCCTTATGTGTGAAGATTATAGACCCAATCATTTTAGTCAAATTCATTTACGTTGTGGGTGATTGCCACTTATCAGCCTGTATCATGGATGAAAATACTACTGAGGTTGTATTGGATATTTTTGTTACTTGTAGGCTCATTCGAACCTTTTGCACCATGCAGAGCACTTACAAATCATGCACAACATACAAAAGGCATTTGGACAAACTTACATAGTATTCAATGCACCACACAGATTGACTTCAGAAATCAAGTACCAGCTTGTACTGTGTTGCACTGTTATGTGCAGTAAGATAAAACTTTATCCATTGCATGTTTTCGCTTTTGGCTGGCTAGGTCATCAATCCCCAAGTGTAAAAAGGTTGAAAACTACTGGTCTAGTTCATACAGTGGTCTCTCAGATGCCCCAAGCTATCTCACCAACACTTCGCCTTGAAAGAGCTTGACATTGTTAAAGAACAAAAATTTAAGCAAGTATTTTGAAAATATAACAGACTTTATTAAATGATTCATGAATCAGGCAGTATATCCCACCTAATGAACGAGTAGAAGAGAGTTCCAAGGTGTTATCCAAAATGGAAGGTTATTATAGGCAGAAGGAGGCTGGGCCAAGGAGATTAAAAGAGTGGATTACTTGAAACAAGGTCAATTTCCTTTAGAGCAGTGTTTTTTTACCCGTTGGTATGCGGACTGCTGTTGGTCCACCAGAAATTTCATGCCGGTCCTCAAAAGAGTTAACCACGCTGATGTTGTATGAAGATCATCAGGTTAACTCCTTTGCAGACCTGCATGAAATTTTTGGCAGACCTGCAGTTAGTTGAAATAACTGAATCAGAAAAAGCTAAGAACTATATGATTTCACACACAGGTAGAATATAAAACTGAGACTCATAAGTATTAATAAAAGTGAAGTAGTTACCAGGGGGAGGGGGCAGAAAGAGGGGAGTAAAAGGGGACAAATATTCAGCGGTGGCAAAATGATTTGACTTTGGGTGATGGGCACACAATGCAGTCAACAGTTCAAATGTAATAGAGATGTTTACCTGAAACCTATGTACTCTTATTAATGAATGTCTCCCCATTAAATTTAATTTCAAAACAAGCAAACAAAAACACTGCATTAGAGGACAGGAGGTCTTACCAGGCAGATTACCTCACCAATGTTGGGCAGGAAATTCCAGACTGACTGGTTTAAGATTCCACTACCGGGAAAGACAGAAACTGCAATTAAGTTAGGTATTAAGTCTTGGTGAGGCTTACCACAAGTGACTCCATTTTGTTTTTTTGTTTTTGTTTTTTTTTAACAATGTACAACTGACTCTTGAACAACATGAGTTTGAACTGTGTGGGTCCACTTATACATGGGTTGTTTTCAGTAAGTAGGTACAAGCCCTGGCTGGTTGGCTTAGTGGTAGAGCATTGGCTGTTACGGGTTAGATTTCTGGTCAGGGCACACAGGAGAAGCGTCCATCTGCTTCTCTACCCCGCCCCCTTTTGCTTCTTTCTCTCTCTCTCTTCCCCTCCTGCAGCCATGGCTCAATTGGAGCAAGTTGGTCCCAGGCACTGAGGATGGCTCCATGGCCTCTGCCTCAGGTGATAAGAATAGTTTGGCTGCTGAGAAATGGAGCAATGCCCCAGATGGGCAGAGCTTTGCCCCTAGTGGGCTTTCTGCGTGGATCCTAGAGCACATGTGGGAGTCTGTCTCTCCACCTCTCAGTGAATTACAAAAAAAGTAGGTACAGTACCATAAAAGAATTTTCTCTTCCTTATAATTTTCTTAATAACATTTTCCTTGTAGCTTACTTTTTGCAAGAATACAGTATACAATATATAACACATACAAAATACATTAATCAACTGCTTATTTTATCAGTAATGCTTCTGGTCAACAAAAGGCTATTAGTAGTTAAGTTTTGGGGGGAGTCAAAAGTCATACATGGGTTTTCTACCGTGCAAAGATCAGCAACCCTAATCCCTGTGTTTTTCAAGGGTCAAGTGTACTAAGTTTCTGTTAATGTATAGGATAGGCACTATGTCTACTTTTCTCAACACTGTATTTCTAGGCCTAATACAGTTAGTAGGTACCTCATAGATACTTGTTAGAATAAAAAGGTGATATAAACTGTCTCTCTTTGTGTTTGAGCAACTTTCAAACTTTTCATTGGTAGTGGACTGAATCGGGGTTAAAGCTCCATTCATCAACATTCTTTTTTTTTTTTTTTTTTTTGGATTTTTCTGAAGTTGGAAATGGGGAGGCAGTCAGACAGACTCCTGCATGCGCCCGACCGGGATCCACCCGGCACGCTCACCAGGGGGCGATGCTCTGCCCATCCGGGGCGTCGCTCTGTTGCAACCAGAGCCACTCTAGCACCTGAGGCAGAGGCCAAGGAGCCATCCCCAGCGCCCAGGCCATCTTTGCTCCAATGAAGCCTTGGCTGCGGGAGGGGAAGAGAGAGACAGAGAGGAAGGAGAGGGGGAAGAGTGGAGAAGCAAATGGGCGCCTCTCCTGTGTGCCCTGGCCAGGAATCGAACCCGGGACTTCCACACGCCAGGCCGACGCTCCACCACTGAGCCAACCGGCCAGGGCCCATCAACATTTTTGATACCAAAACTGGCCTCCATTTAGACTGGACTGCCTGACCTGTGAGGATTCACTGGCTTCCGGGCACAGTCATAGCTCTTCTATGTCCTGGGCTTCCCTGAAGGCAAAAGTCAGCAGACTTGTACAGGTGACTAAGTTGGGTTAGACCAAAATACATTCAGATCATCTGATTCTGTGATGTGGCAAAATGTAAACAGAGATTACTTTATAGCCACTGGCTAAAAACTGGGTAAACTGTATAGAAACTCAGAGGCAGATACAAGTTATCCTTTGTCCACATTGGTTTCATTACTCTAGTCTAAACCAATATAGAAAGAAGCTTGGGACATCATTTTCCCCTCAAGAAAAGACTCAGTGCACACAAAAGGGAAAAAAATGTTCATGTGGAACATGTGATGATGTATTCTTTTATTACACTGAGATCATTTTTTTTCCCATGGTGCAATGAGGTGCGCAAAGCGGACAGTAAACAAACCTTTTGTAAACTACTTCATTATCTTTAATGCTGCATTTACTAAAAGTCTACCACTGTTTGCCATATCAAATTTTCATCTCTTTACAAAAGGCTGACACTTATCTGGCCAGGCCAAAGGTCATGTTTGCAGCACACGCTAGTTCAACAGTCTTGGGAAGAGAAATAAGCTCAACTATAGAGCAGGGTATATCAAATATTAAAACTGTCACTTGCGCTTAGTTCTTCCTGGAAAAGATGACCCGAGGTAGTTTTTAAAATAATTTATTTAATATAAGGCTGCAAAATAACCATTTCTTTAATTCTGTGTCTACTTGTATAGCAGAATTATATACTTAGATAATTTATAAAATTTATGAATGTGAGAAGGCTTAGAACAGAGCATAATGTGGCATGTTATCTTTTGGGAAGACAAATTTGGTCAATAGGTTGGAAGTAGCATCAAATTGAAGAGCTGGGAGTGCTGAACATCAAACCTATGAACATAATTGTATGGATAAAAAAACTGAGGCCCTGGCTGGTTGGCTCAGTGGTAGAGTGTCGACCTGTCATGCAGGAGTCCTGGGTTCGATTCCCGGCCAGGGCACACAGGAGAGGCGCCCATCTGCTTCTCCACCACTCCCCCTCTCCTTCCTCTCTGTCTCTCTCTTCCCCTCCCGCAGCCAAGGCTCCATTGGAGCAAAGATGGCCCGGGCTCTGGGGATGGCTCTGTGGCCTCTGCCTCAGGCGCTAGAATGGCTCTGGATGCAACAGAGCCACGCCCCATTGGGGTGGAGCATCGCCCCCTTGGTGGGCATGCCAGGTGGATCCCAGTGGGGTGCATGCGGGAGTCTGTCTGACTGCCTCCCCGTTTCCAGCTTTGGAAAAAAGAAAAAAAAGAAAAAATAAAAAACAAACTGAGACCAGGCCCTGGCCAGTTGGCTCAGCGGTTGAGCGTTGGCCTGGCATGTAGATGTCTTGGGTTTGATTCCTGGTCAGGGCACACAGGAGAAGTGTCCATTTGCTTCTCCACCCTAACCCTTCTCACCTCTCTCTCTCTCTTCCCCTCCTGCAGCCATGGCTCAACTGGAGAGAGTTGGCCCTGGGCATTGAGGATGGTTTCATGGCTTCTGCCTCAGGTGCTAAGAAGAGCTTAGTCACTGAGCCATGGAGCAACGCCCCAGATAGGCAGAGCATCACCCCCTAGTGAGCTTGCCAGGTGGGTCCTGGTCAGGGCATATGCCAGAGTCTGTCTCTGCCTCCCCTCCCCTCAGTGAATAAAAAAAGGAAGGAAGGAAGGAAGGAAGGAAGGAAGGAAGGAAGGAAGGAAGGAACTGACACCAGATAGGAGGCAGTGATTAGCCATGAGGTTACACTGAGGCAAGGAAAGGACTACAAACTTTCTTCTTCTTCGCCTCCTCATGTCAATCCTGGTTCCAGTTCCAAATTGTTGGACTCCTCTGACTCTTCTTTTCACTTCCCACTGATCTTACATCCAGGCCTCATATACTGAGGAAATGATGTGACTTTATTTAAATTTTCAGGCCCTATTCCTTCTGCATCTTCCTCTGCCTTTGACAGGGAGGAGGAAGAGAAGGGAAAGGAGGAGGAGAAGTAGAATTGAAGAAGAGGGAGGGGGAAGAGGAATAGAGGAAGGAAGAGAAGAAAAAGAATGAGGAAGAGGATGAGGAAGAGAAGGAGGAGAAGGAGGGGAAAGGAGAAGAAGAATGAGAAAAGGAAGGAGGAGAAGGAGAAGAAGAATGAGGAAAGGAAGGAGGAGGAGAGGAAGGAGAAGGAGGAGGAGAGAAGAAAAAGGAGGAGAAACAGTTGAAAGGCTACAGTCATCAAGGCAAGCACTGTGTTAAGGACCAGAGATGATTTGACTCTCAAGTCTAATAGCAGAAAAAGACAAGGTAACCAAGGACACTATTCAGAGTCATATGGATTGAGATAAGTGGAGTAATGGGAGCACTCTGTAGGGGTAATGTATCCACTGCAGGTGGGGGAAGGGGCTAGAAGGCCTCCCAAAGGAGGCGTTATTTAAGGGAAATGTGAAGAGGTTAGGTAAGGGTTGCCAGGTGGAGGGAGAAAGAAGAACCTGTGTAAAGGCAGATAAGCACGAACAGGTAAATGTGTTTGGGAAACCACGAGAATGTCATTGGCCAGAGAGTGAGTGCATGTGAGGGACTGGTAGAAATGTCTGATGGGCTGTGCAAACCACATACAAGTTTTGCCTGATGGGCGTGAAGCTGTAGAGAAAAAACATCAAGTTGGCGATTGTCTTTTGTGCCCTTCTTTTCCTTATTATTTCTCTGGTAGCCTTCTCATATCTTTTTCTCTTGATCAGCTGTTGGGAGATTATGAGTTCTGCACACTGAAGTGTCCCAATTGAGACCAGATGATCATTCAGTAGTGAGTGAGCAAAGCACCCAGCTTCCTGGGCTCAGGGGGAATCAGCTTATCTATATACTATCTCTACCTTAAGAACAAGCTACTTAACCTCTCTGAGCTTTACCTTCCTCATGGACAAAACAGAGGAAATGACAATGCCAACTTCAGAAGGGCTTTGTGAGAGTTAAATGAAAAGTATATGAAGGATCCTTAGAATATTGCCTGGCATATTATAAGCACAAAGAGAAGACTGACTTGAGCTATAGAAAGGCCTTTGGGTAAGGGACTATAGTGGATGCTAGTGAACAGTGGGACCACAGCCAGGCCTTCCTTAAAGTTTTGTGTGCCATCACTGGACCAACCAGAATGCTTCTTTAGGCCTTCAGGCCAGCAGTGTGCAATCCTCGGATCACATGACCTCTGCCCCACCTGAAATTCTGTACTCTGTTAGTCTCTAAATTTGCAAATCTGTATTACTGTAGCATTGAGTCTGCAAATTTACACACCCTTCCCTTCTTCCCCAAGCCCCAGTACACAGCAGGGTTTCATAGGGATGTTGAGAAAAGCGAGACTACAGAATAAACCGGATTGGCAGATGACAATGAGGCTTTTGATTTCAGTTTGCGCTGATGACAACACTGTATGCGGTTTGCCAAGCATCCAATTTATGACTTTACCTCTCACACTCCTGGTGAGTGCCTCATGAGTTGAAATCATCTTTTGTGATTAACTTTATATAATGCTTATGCTAACACCATGCCCACCTGAGCAATTCAAAAATATTTCAGGAGGAGAAAACACAGTGATCTTCCCCAACACAGTTATTTAAGTTTCAACATAATTAGTAGTATTTCTGGATCCAACACAGCACTCTTATAATGTGTGATGGAGGAAATGAATGACTCTAATTACACCTTATTAAATCTTATTAATCCTCATTAGAACCCTATTATTCTTTATAAGTGGGATAATGGAGGAAAGAAAAAGAAGTGCTGGTCAAGTCCCGTTATATCAAATGAGGATTGGATGAATCCATTCTTATTTTGCATGATACCAGGCGCTTTTCATATTAAACAGTAGCCCTCAGAACATGGGTTTGCTGAAATGTTGAAGGTAGAGTAAATGAATTGTATTAGAATAGAATCTGATCTTTTTAAAGTCTTACAACAGTCTCATTTAAGTGTTCATTTTTCCTATTTCAAACCATGTTAGTTGCCAAGAGAAAGAAATTTCATTATTGAATGGAATGGCTACTCTTGATCTTATCTTTGCTACTGTCTTCATATTTTTGCCTGGGTAGATGAGAATTTGAGAGAAAGAGAAATGAGCAATTGAATCCAGGAATTCAAAGACCTTGCGAAAGGAAGGTGTTAAATGTTAAGTGCAATAATATGCTTCTACATTCATTTGTTAAAGAAAATCCCACTAAAGCCCAGAAGAATCAAGTGTTGGAAGCTTCATGAATAGCCAGCTCACCGTGTACTCTCAACATTTATGAATGGGAATTAAGACTTGCTGGAGGTAAGGGCCTCCTGGGGGGATGGCAACATCATGGGGGATTAGTCAGGTGACCTGGATGGGTGGAGGTGAGTTCAGGTGCTTTTGTGTTGGGTAAGTCACTTGACCTTTTTTCCTCAAATGTAAAAGGGGGACGACACTAACTAAATCTAACATGGAGATTTAATAAACTGCTGAGGAAGTGCTTTAATAATGTGCTGAAGTGAGAAGTTATTGTAGATATCAATGGGATAGAAATACAAGGAGACAAAGTCCCCAGCTCTGGCACACCTTCCCCGCAATGGCTGCTGCACAGTACAACCCCTCAGCAGAGTAAATGGTGGTTTCCATGATGGCTCACATTTACAAATGTCAGAGGGAAAAAACTCCAATTCTAACTTTCCAAGAACAGGCTTGTCTTTATTCAAACCAGTTCACCCAGTTCGCTGATTTCTTTTTGGAGCTAAGCACAGAATAAATTTCTTGGCTTCACGACTAGGCTATGAAATAAATGTAAACTCCAGGGGTTCATTTATTTGAGCATAGGTCAGAGGAAGTAGCCCTAAAGTAACTGACATCTTTGCTATTCAGTGTTGTCAATCAGACCTTCCAGGAACTGACTCCGGGCCAAAGGATATTCGAAATCTCTTCACTGGGTGGTCTGCGTGGCCTGCTGACATCTAACCTGGTTCATGGCTCGATGGAAAATTGAGAGTCAGGATCCGTCTGGCGGCGGGAAATCGGATCAGGAGTCTGAGCACCCAGATCCCACGCCTGGGTGGGTGGCATGTATGAGCCCATCCAAGTCATTTCTCTTCCGAGAGCTCCACTTTCCTCATGTGTGAAGTGGTCGGGTCGGACGTTGGTCTGTGCCAGTTCCGACATCCAGTACGTTTAGAGTCCGGCTGGGAATCCAGGTTGGGGCTCAGGAGCGAGATCTCCAAAGGGGTTTCCAGGGCAGGATCTCTGCTGCTCAGACTCAGCGCCGTAACTTGGCGCCTTTAAGATCAGATGCGGGTTCCCCCATTTCTTAATCTGCCCCTCGACTCGGCCGCTTCCTCCTTCTACGTCGCCTTCCTTTTCCTCTAGTGCTGGCAAAGCCTCCACACCTCCTTCTTTCTCTTCCTCCTTTGCAAGTTCCCTGCATCCCGGCGTCCCTTCCTCTTCTTCCCAGGAAATAAAATGTCCGCTGTGCGCCCACCTTTTGGCAAAGCCACTGCCCGGCGCGGGCGCCCCTCCCCCCCAAGGCGAGGCAGCGCGGCGGCTCGCTGGGCACCCGCCTTCCCATACCTTACATGGACAAATGCGTGCAGGCAAAGTCAGGAATTCAGGCCCCTGACGTCAGCCTCCAGCTCTCAGGGCACCGCACGGGAGACCAGGGGAGGGGGTGGGACGGTGGGGAGGAAGGAGGGGGAAAGGCACCAACCAGCAGCAGCTCCAGCCCTGCCGAAGTTTCACTTTTTGTCTGTGGGTTCGCTCCCAGGCCCCGCGCGAGCTTTCCAGGGATAAGTAGCTTTAGCGAGCAGGGGGACAGCCGGGCGCAGCAAGGTAAGGGCTGGTTGCACGGCCCGGGGCGCGGGGCACGGTGCGGGGCGCGGGGCCGGGCCTGTCCGGGGCTGGGGACAATGGGAGGGGGAGTGCCCGGGCACCTCCTCCTACGCCTTTGCCTCCGCCTCCAGCCGCCGCCGCCGCCGCTGCTGCCCCGGCTGCCTCCTCCCAGAGGTATTGTTGCAAATCCTCCTTCCTTCCCCCCACCTTCCGCCCGCGGGTGCCTCGGGAACCCCCAGCCTCCTCGGGCGCGAGCGCTTCTGGGGTGGCAGGAGCGCGGGCGCAGGGTGTGGAGCGCGCGCTCTGCCCGGGCCCAAGGGCCCGCGGTGCGGAAGTGCCGGCCGCGGCACCGTCACGGGGTGCACGCCGTGGAAGGGAGACCCCGACTTTTTCGGGAAGCTCAGGCCGCTGGCTGGGCGGGGTTGGAGCCCTTTCCTGAGTGCCCCCTGCATGGGCTTTTCTGGGCGCCCAGGGGGCGGGGCCACACCCTGATGCTTAGAGCTTTCGCGGAATCCCAGTTATCACTGTGGAAGGGGCCTACGACCCCAGTGATCCAAGCGCCCCACTTTACAGGTGGAGCAACTGAGGTCCAAAGAGAAAGAGGGCCTACCCCGAACTCAGTCACTAAAGTCTGGGCTGTAAATAAAGTAAATGGCTCCCGATTCCTGATTTCCTTTTTCCAAGCATTTCCCCAGCGTCCACTGTGTGCCAAACACTGTGCTGGCAGGTTGGGTCAGAGAGGCAGATAAAGCCAGTTCCTGCCCTCAGGGAGCGCTCGGACCACCGAGGAGCCAAACTTGACCCAAGATAGAAAGTGCTGAGTGCCGGGGAAAAGGCATGGATAACCTTTTAATGTGCTCAGGAAAAGAATTTTGATTTCCTGCCCCCTGGGGAGTGAACAGAGCTGGCCCTTTGGAGGGGGCCCCAGCTTGATCAGAGCTTTTTTGAAGGATGAGAGTTTTCTGAAGCCAGACAGCAACAAGGAGGGAAGCTATTTGCCCGGAGTTGGGATGAGGGCGGTTGGGGGTGGAGGTGGGGGCTGTAGACCAGAAAATACTAAATAAAATGTGGAGAGTGGAGGTGAATCTGTAAACGTTACTGTGTTGGGGACATGGGGTTGAAGAGAGGGGGTACATGAGATGAGATAATCAGTGGAATTGTGTCTAAGTGCTCTGACAGAACAGTGTCTTGGGACTTCAAGGTGCTAGGGGGACCAGAACTCTCTGGCTTCTGTTCCCTTCTCAAGGATCCATTGCTTTCCAGCCCTCAATACAAAATGCAAAATTTTAAGGTCATCTTTGAGCGCTACACTTGGGAGTACCAGACTCACTTAACTTTGTTTCCAATCTTCCTTCTCTTTCCACCTCCTCCCCCTTTTCTAGCTTGCCTCCCAATAAAACTCATTCTCACTAAGGTGTTAGTGACTTAATGGTTTACCTCTTCCAGAACTTCTGCTTTAAAGAAAGCTTTTAAATGAAGGGAAGGGAAGCAACTAACTCCCTGAATAATGGTGGATGGCAGGGGGACAGAATTTCTAATAGGGCTCACTCGACCCCATACCCGATGACCATCATTTCTTCCTCCAGGGCTTTTGCCAGCACTGGGGACTGTTCAAAGGAAGAATGTGTGTCTTGCATTTAATCTTTGCAAAACAGTCCTTCAATTCCATTGCCCAGGCCTTTACAGTCTGGAAGAGAGTTGAGTAGTTGAGGTTAGCTGTCTAAATGACGGGGTACAGGTCTGGGGCCTTTGGCTTAGGCAGTCTCCCACGGCCATGCACCTTGGCTGGCCTAGAGTTGGCGTTGGGGCTGGGTAGATGAGGAGAAGCTGAACTGCTGAACTGGTTACTATGGCTGGGACTGATTAAGGACTCTTGCTTGGGGTGACATATTCTGGAGAGGTCATTGCTCTGGGGGAGATGACAGTTCCAGCCAGTGGTTGGTGGAAAAGGTGGCTTCCTTATGAAAGGCCATACAAATGCCAGGCTCAGGAGTTTGGATATAACTTGAAGACATCATTTGAGGGTTTTGAGCAAGCTGAGACACGATTGAGAGGGGAGATACTCGGAGTGGGTGGCTTCCTGCTGTCCATTTCTAGAGAGAGAGAGGCAATAATTTGGCCTATGAATATTATGTTGATTCAGTGGTAGAGCGTTGGCCTGGTGTTTGGAAGTCGTGGGTTCAATTTCTGGTTAGGGAACACAGGAGAAGCGACCATCTGCTTCTCTACCCCTCCTCCCCGTCTGTCTCTCTTCCCCTTTCTTAGTGATGGCTCAAATAGTTCTAGCAAAGTTGGCTGGGGCACTGAGGATGGCTCCATGACCTCGCCTCAGGTGCTAAAATTGCTTGGTTGCCGAGCAACAGAGCAGTGTCCCTGATGGGTAGAGCATTGCCTGGTAGGACTCAGGTCGGGGAGCATGTGGGCGTCTGTCTTTGCCTCCCTGCCTTTCACTTAATAAAAAAATATATATATTATTATTGGGTGTTCACTCATTTACTTGACATATATTACTGGGCACCTATTATGAGCCAATGGCAAATATGAAGGTTTTATAGCATTCTCCTTTATTTTAGAGACAAATAAATAGTATTTCATCAGTGCTAAGACATACTTTTTCAAATTTTAATATCACTGAAATTGGGCTGTCTTATTATCACAGATGTGTCATAGTTGAGCAATTTTTTCATTTTAAGTTGATGGTACATCTTGCAGTCAGTGGTTTAGATTGGATAACATTTGTTAATCATACCCTGTATGAAAGTGCATTATACTTTATAAAACATTTTCCCATCAGATACTCCATATGACTTTCAAAAATCCCCTGAGAATTGGGCCTGGTGACACTGATCTCCATTGTAACTCTTGCCCAAAGTTACACAGCTAATTAGAAGTATGCTCAAAATTACAACTCAGAACTTTGACTCTTGATGTTAATATGTGACTTTACCCTGCTGTGGAACTGTCATGGGTTAGTGGGGAACCGGGTAAAAGTCAGATTGGATTTGATTTCAGAACTATGGTTTAAGACGATGAGCTTTCGGCCAAGGGCAGAGTGTAACTCACAGGGACTGGAAAGCCCCCTTAGACCAGAAATTTGCTGCATTTAGTGGAAAATTGGACAGAGCGGTAGAAGATGCCAGGTAACATGATAAAAGCACAGGGTGGAGCACACAGCTACCTTTGCACAGAAAGGAGAAGAACAGTGCAGGGAGCACACAAGTTCTGGAGCCTGCCTGCTGTGAACCCGGAACTGTTTGGCCCTGAGAGGATGATGAAGAGGAGAGGAGAGGGTCCCTTTCCTTGAGCGTGTGCACGCTGTTCTTGTGGTATGTTTTGGATGCTCTGCACTAAGGAGGGTTCATTTCAGGAAAATCAGCACAGAGGGACTGGTGTCTGAAGAGAATCTTTGGGGCTAAGCAGGAGTTGCCCAGGTGGAAAAAGGTTGAGTCGATCTGTGGGGCTAGTGGAGATATAGGGGACATTTATTCTTGAGGCTGTATTTTGAATGGTTAGCATGAAGGGGGCTGTGGGAATTGGAGAAGGAGAAGACTTATTTTTTGCTATGTACACTTGAATTTATCTGGTTGGTTATAGGGACCATTAAACAGTTCTCTAGAAATTCACATGAGAACAAGTCTGGGCAGGAACTCTGAAACCATCTCTGGGAATAGGTATTTGGATGGTAATGCAGGAAGCGTAGTAACACATTTCAGTAACTGGTTGAGTGAACCTGAGACTTTGACCTTATTCAGTAATTAGGAGTCATAACCCTATGTGTGCATTGGTGGGTAGGGACTTTTCTTGGAACTTGGCTTGGAAGGCTGTGTCTTGCTGGAAGAAACTCAGGTGAGGAAGGGGAGGTAGAGTGGTGCTGTATGCAGGAAGCCTCTGTCTGGGTGGAATCCAGGGCTTGACTGGGTGTATGAGACAGAGAATCTGGGGGTGAGAGGAAGAGAGGAAGGAGTTGGGAGTGTGTGGTCTCCAGGTCTCCTGGAGGCATGGAAGACATGGCCAGTGCCTTCCTAATACAGCTCACATAAATGAGGAAGGACGCTGCTGTATCCCTGAGGCCTTCATCTGTCTGACTTCCCACAGTAGGGTGAGTGGGTAGCCAAAGGGTTGATGGAATTCATGCTTGGAAGCAGCTAAAGCACAGAATTGAGGGTAGAAATTGTTAGTCTTTCTATTGTTACTCTCTAATCATAGTAGTAATAATAATATAACTTAGAAGAATTTTTGAGTGCTTGACGTGTGCTTATGTAATTCTACTGATTTATTAAAGTCAGTTTGATGATTATTGGTTTCATTTCGCAGATAAGATGATGAATTTGGTTAAATAAGGTTACACCACTATTAAGTGACATGCCCAGTTTCCAATCTTTCCTTGATCTATAGTTTTGTCACTGCTCTTTTATGTGTCCACAGGATGAAAATTTTAAATCAGCCCTGGCCAGTTGGCTCAGTAGATAGAGCAGCGGCCTGGTGTGTGGACCTCCTGGGTTTGCCCTGTCAGAGCACACATGAGATGTGACCATCTGCTTCTCTTCCCCTCCCTCGCCCTCTCCTCTCTATCTTCCTCTCTCACAACCAGTGTCTCAATTGGTTTGAGTGTTGGCCATAGGCGCTGATGATAGCTTGGTTTATTTGAGTATCGGCTTGCTGGGTAGATCCCGGTTGGGGCATGCTGGAGTCTATCTCTCTATCTCCCTCTCACTCACTCAAAAAAAAAAAAAAAAAAAAAAAAGTTCAGATCAATGTTGATTTTCAATGTTCTTCTTCCTTAGTTTTTAATTCAGTATACATTTATTGGGCTGTGGCAGGATCATAATCAAGGGTTTAAGAGGGGTGAGAACAATCCTCTCAATTCCACACTGGTGCTCCCCCATTTCCTCTCTTACCATCCCTCTACCCTTTGGGCGTTTTTTCTCACCAAACCTAACTGGGGAAGTTAGTCTTTCTAGCAAACCATCTGCACTGCCTCCTTCAATATTTCCCCTTCTTTAGTCCTCTGTAGTGATAAGGATTTTCCTCCAGTTTTATTGAGATACACTGCTCATAAAAATTAGGGGATATTTCAAAATGAATGTGAAGCTATAAATATCCCCTGATTTTTGTGAGCAGTATATAATTGACATGTATCACTGTATAAGTTTCGGGTGTACAGCATAATGGGCCCCAGGAATGGCATTCAGCACAGTAAATAGGACCTTGTTTTTTTCATCTTTAGATCCTGATCATCTCTGGGGCCCTGAAGATATTCAGTAACTTTTTGTAAACTGAATGAATTGAAACAATATAAGCATGAATCAGTACTTGACCTTATATCTTTGCTTGTCTTTGCTGGAAGAATCAGCCCTGAGTAGAACATGGTATGACTTTATTAGAGTGATGAACAGAGGGTTCCGCTCTACTTTAAAATAAACTTCATGAGTATTGCCAGGATGCCCGTGTTAATGGTCATGTTCCCAATGCCCAGAGGAGTGCCTGGCACATGGTAGGCCCTCTGCAAATATTTGTTTGATGAAGAAAGGGATTAATGAAGTTGGTGGCAACCACAGATGGCAATGTTGAAAGAAGAGACTGTTTTTAGTGACCAAGAAGCTTGGGCCTGTGGGCACAGGACTCCACTGAGAATCACCTATGCTGTACCTGCCACAGATGGCCCTGGGCAGTCCCACTGTCGGGGTCAAGATTAGAAGTACAGAGTAGAGTCTGTAAACTAGGTCTCCTAAGAGTAACTGCAGCTGTAACTATTCTTTCACTTTTCTCTCACACAGACAGGCGATTCTGTTGAATTTGAACATTTGCTGGTTTTTTCTCCATGCCTTTGCCCTTGTCCTTGCCTTTGCTTAGGCTGTTTACTCTACCTGAAGTTCTTGGCCTGTCCACTATCTCTGCCTGTTGTAAACCTATGGATCCTTTAAGTTCAAAGCCAAAACCCACTTTGTGCCAGGAAGCCATTCCACACTCCTTGACCCCTCTGTCCCACGTGTATATGTGATCACATCTGGCTCAACCTCTTGTATTCAGCTCACCACATATGGATTAAGTGATTACCACATGTTAGACAGAAATTCTTGATACTGGCTTACAGAGCCAAGGGCCTGTTTTCAAGGATTTTGATTCTAGCATAAGAGAGAGATTGTCAGAGAACACAGTATGACCTTATTAGAGTGATGAACAGAGGGCTACTGGAAGCTCTAAGAATGGACTGACCAAGCACCTGGAAGAACAGATGGATGCTCATGGGAAAGTTTGTCTTGGGTTTTGAAGTGAGGGTAGGAGTTCATATGCTGGGCAAGGTAGAAGAGCTTTCCAGGCATAAAGACCTCACTCTATAAGCATAAACCTGAGGCAAAAGGGTGTATGTACTTGGAGATCACTGCGAAAGATGGTCCAGGTTTAGATGGCAGAGGATGATAGGATAGCTAAGAATGATGGCAGCAGTTTGGGGAGGGCGGGAGGATTATTGTTAATTTTCCAGCATGGAGGGCCGTGTTGTATCTGTGCTTCGGAGAGCTGGGGGTGTTGGGGAGGGGCAGAATAACAGCAGGTCTAAAGCCCAGGCAGGTACCTACTTTAGGAGGCTGCTGAAATGTTCCAGGACAGCAGACACTGCTTGTACCAGGTCAGCGGAGCAGAGAGGCAGCAACGAATTTTGGAAGCTGTTTGCTATTAGAGTAGTATTAGGCAGCTTAGTTCTTACTCTTATCCTTCTAATTATTTGCTAGTTTATCAGCCTTGGCTGGAAAAACTGTTTATGTGACCAAAGCTTGTAGGCGGTAGGAGAACCAGCAAGCTGGCAGTTAATTCCTGCCTTACAAGTGTGGACTGGGGCCTTGGTAGCCAGATCGACCTGCTTCCTTATTGTATGGGAGAGGAAACTGAGGCCCTAGGGAGAGGGGCAGACTTGTTCTGTCACACCCTTGTCAGCTGAGCTGCAACTGGGCTGTGGCCAGCTCTCTTTCAAAGGTGTTTTTGATTCTGTTTGTGCTGAGCCTGGCCTGACACATTCCTTCTCCACCCTCCCCCTCCCCCAGGGGCTTTGCTTAGGAGAATTTGGGAGCCGATAAAACTTAGAGATCATTGTTACTAGGCTTGAACCTTGTGCTTTGCACTTTGAAAAGAAAGTGATTAAGGCGATTCAGTTTGAATTTGTGAATTTATTTCTTTTGCTGTTATTTATGCCTGTGTCTTGTTTGTAAGGAGCAAGCTTCTTCTTACCTGCTCTCTCCCAGGTTTCTTGCTTATGATAGCCTCTCCCCCACCCTTTTTAGTTCTTTTTGCTTGCCTAAAGGTTTTCAGGCTGCCAGTATTCGATCTGATCCTCCCGTTTTTTTCCCTTCCCTCTTAAATCTTCCCATTACAACCCATCTCACAGAACCCATTAGTATTTCATAGCCTTCGCAGCACTCTTTATGTGGCAAGTGCATTTTACAGTCGTTACTGTTCAGCTCCCAACTGCGATCCAGGAGACTGGTCAGCAGGGTCCATCTTGTCTCTCAGAGTGTGGGCAGGGATTCGGGGGTGAAGAAACCTTCCCATGGGGTCCTTGGTCTTAAGTGGCCGAGTGAGAGCCATGCTCCCTTCTCAAAAGCTCCTGTCCTGCTCCTTAACTTCTTCTGTAAGTGAGCATGAGGAATTGATGTGAAAGTCCTTAGCAGCAAGCCCTGCACATAGGCAAGAAACCATTATTATTGTTTCAGTGTGTGATAATTAGTAATATTAGCTGCCAGTGTTTTTGAGTTTGGAAGGCAACTGAGAATCAGTTGGGAGACTCCAGCGTCCTGAGGGTGTGGGCTTTACTGTGCTGTCCTCTCAGCTGTCCCATCACCAATGGCTATTAGGGACGAACCAAGGCTTGTGTCTGAGCCACTACTAGCCTTGTGATCTTAAGCCAATTCCAGAATATCCCTGAGCCTCAGTTACCTTCAGACAGATCACATGATACATCACTGCATTTGTGAAAACCAGAGAAATATGCACAACAGTCCATTATAAAAGGTAATGTGGTGTGTAGTGTGGCAGTTCCTGGTGCCCAGTGTGGTGCCTGTCACACAGGGATGGCGCCTTCCCCTCTGGTGGATGTCATGGGATTTCCACTGAGCCAGATCCAGGCTTCAATCCTAGCTGTGCCTCCTGGGGTAGTCACAGGTAGTCAGCACGATTTGGTTTACTGATTTACTAATTTTTAGGCTTCTTACGAATGAGGCACTGCCGTTGAGAAAGGCGCCCTCTGCCAAGGGAGGTGAGCGCCACAGATGTGCCCGGCGTTTCTCGGCTGTGCAGCGATGTCGTCGCCGCTGAGTGGCTGTGCAGGGCTCCTCCTCACTGTGACCGTCCCACTGTCTCGGGCTTCGTTTGTGCTGTGTTTCAGTCCTGCAGGGTTTGCTTCTAGCGTAGCGATTGCTGTGTGCTAGTCTCACGTCGAAGGCCCGTGTAGTTCAAGTGGAAAACTGGTGCTGAGGGGTGGTATCAGGCCTTCTCCGGGAACTTGTGCAGAACCTTTCATTGGGCACCTAAACAAAGGCTCAGGACAGGGCAGGGCTAGTTTACTGACCTTCAGAAAATGTACTTTGGCTTCCTTGCGCCTCCTCTATGGGCACCTTTTCTACTCGAGCCATTGTCATTATTCCTTAGTCACGCAGGCCACCAACCAGCAGCTGAGCCTCCACGTCGCAGTGGGCTTCAGGAGGTAGCGGACCTTCCCTGTTAGGAGAAGATAGCAGTGTCATGTGAGTTCCCTTGGCATTGTGAGGAGACCACATTTTAGATGTTAAGGGATTCCCGTCCTCAATCTTAGCCTCCGTCTCCTTGTCTGTAAAAATGGCTGTAGCAACAGTACTTGCCTCAGAGGTAGAAGGACTGTTCTTTCTGGTTTGCCCAGAACAGCCCTGGTTTATGCCTGTGACCTGGTGTGGTATTAATAGTGTCCCCTTGTGTTCTCAGAGGTGTTCTGATTTGCAGGATAAATGATACGATCACCCCACTGGTAGGTAAGTGTGGAGTGAGGCAGTGTAAGTAATATACATGAGAGAAGGCCTAAGGTAAGGACCAAACACACATATACTGTTTTTGTTAGAGGGGATGGTAGGTGCTTAAGAAATGTTTGTTCAGTGAACTACACTGAGAAAGATAAACTCTGAGAATGTTTGAAGGGGATGTCTAGATCGTAGGCATTTGGAGTTTATTAGATTTGATAAAAATATGATAATACCTGTTTAAAATATGAGGAAGGGTCTCAAGAGTGGTGTAAATGAAGGGTTTATGGAGTGGGCGGGTCCGCTGGACCGCGTGCAGAAGCTCGTCGGAAGTGGGCGGGTCCGCTGGACCGCGTGCAGAAGCTCGTCGGAAGTGGGCGGGTCCGCTGGACCGCGTGCAGAAGCTCGTCGGAAGTGGGCGGGTCCGCTGGACCGCGTGCAGAAGCTCGTCGGAAGTGGGCGGGTCCGCTGGACCGCGTGCAGAAGCTCGTCGGAAGTGGGCGGGTCCGCTGGGCCGCGTGCAGAAGCTCGTCGGAAGTGGGCGGGTCCGCTGGGCCGCGTGCAGAAGCTCGTCGGAAGTGGGCGGGTCCGCTGGACCGCGTGCCGAAGCTCGTCGGAAGTGGGCGGGTCCGCTGGACCGCGTGCAGAAGCTCGTCGGAAGTGGGCGGGTCCGCTGGACCGCGTGCAGAAGCTCGTCGGAAGTGGGCGGGTCCGCTGGACCGCGTGCAGAAGCTCGTCGGAAGTGGGCGGGTCCGCTGGACCGCGTGCAGAAGCTCGTCGGAAGTGGGCGGGTCCGCTGGACCGCGTGCAGAAGCTCGTCGGAAGTGGGCGGGTCCGCTGGACCGCGTGCAGAAGCTCGTCGGAAGTGGGCGGGTCCGCTGGACCGCGTGCAGAAGCTCGTCGGAAGTGGGCGGGTCCGCTGGACCGCGTGCAGAAGCTCGTCGGAAGTGGGCGGGTCCGCTGGACCGCGTGCAGAAGCTTGTCGGAAGTGGGCGGGTCCGCTGGACCGCGTGCAGAAGCTCGTCGGAAGTGGGCGGGTCCGCTGGACCGCGTGCAGAAGCTCCTCGGAAGTGGGCGGGTCCGCTGGACCTCGTGCAGAAGCTCGTCGAATTGGACTCGGAAGGACAGGAAGGCTTAGTGCACGATGGGATGGGGCAGCTGAAATTGCTGTGGCCACTAGGAGTTAAAGAGGAAGACCGAGGCTCTCTGCCTGTGTGTGTACTTCAGCTGGGCTTTTGAATCTATTTTTTTCCCATCCAGTGGCCTATCTTGCTGAAGAGCTCTAAGTATAACCGTGGAAGCACAATGTGGCACTGAATTCTGTGGCAACAGCTCACAGAATAGTCTGTACTGACTCTTCCTCATGAATTTCCACGGAATGTGGTTCTTGTTTAGTGCCAGGGAAGAAAAAAAACGTACACGCCACCTGGAGCTTCTGTCCTGTTTGGTATGAAAAGGAATCAGTTTGAGGAACCGCAGTAGGGAGTTGCCACCCCGAGGGTGGGGTGCCGCCTGACTCATGGGAAAGGCAAACTCTGCAGTGACCCAGAGGTTAAGCAGCACTGTTTCTTAGAACGAGGTGAAAGTTAGGTCAGCTTTCCAGTAGCCTGATCGTTTCCAACCCAGAAATCTCTCTTCTTGGCCTAGAAACTGTACTTGCAGAATAAGGTTCCAGTAATGGCAGCTGGACAGAACACTAAAGATATATTTGTCCATCTATTTGACACAATCCTGTGTTTATTCATGCAATACCACATGCTGTGAGTACTTGTGAATGACTGAGTGGAAATCTAGTCTTGGTTTGGGGGAATGTGATCCCTACATCCAGGCAGTCATTTAGATCAATACAGTATGTAAAAGTATGTGCAAAAAGTATCTGGTGGCCCTAATTGAATGGTGACTAACTCTAGGGACTTGGGAAACATCACAGAGGAAAACACTGTCATTTGATTGGGCCTTGAAGGATGAATAGGAATTTGTTTGGTGGGCCAGAGGAGGAAGGTAGTTAAGTAAGGGAAATACCATGGACAGAGACACAGAGGTGAGAAAGTACTTGTTGCTTTGGAGAGTGGGAGTCAATGGGGATGACTGCCTAGTAGAGAGGGCTTGGGAATGAGGCTGGGACTTAGGTTGATTAAGGTCTTGATTGATGCCTTGAGGAGTTGGGACTGAACTATGAAAGGTGCATCAAGTAGGGACATGGGGTGATTGGGTCTGTGCTTTAGGAAAATAATGGGTTATAGTGTGCTGGATGGATTAGAAGGGAGGGTACTGCATATGGTGAGATGTATTGTAGCTCAGGCAAGAGATAAAGGGAAACTGAAGAGGGTTAATCAGTGAATATAAGTGACTTTTCTGAGGTATACTAGAGACCACTCATCCTCATTTAAACAAGAGTAACACCAGACTCTGAGCAGGTGACACATGCAAAATCCATAGCCTTGATCCCAGCATGACCCTGAGGTGCTCCCATCCTCTGTCCAGTGTCTTTAGAAGAATGACCAAATGCATGGCTGTTTAGTTAGTTCTCTATCAAGGAGAAGCTTTCTATCCGGTTTTGTCTTTCAAGAATTTCGTGAAATCTCTTGATTCTTTTTTTGTTTTTGTTTTTTTGACAGAGATAGTGAGAGAGTCAGAGAAAAGGACAGATCGGGATCGACAGACAGGAAGGGAGAGAGAGGAGAAGCATCAATTCTTCATTGCGATACCTTAGTTGTTCATTGATTGCTTTCTCATGTGCCTTGACTGAGAGGCTACAGCAGAGTGAGTGACCCCTTGCTCAAGCCAGCGACCTTGGGCTCTAGTCAGTGACCTTGGGCTTCAAGCCAGTGGCCTTTGAGCTCAAGCCAGCAACCATGGGGTCATGTCTATGATCCCATGCTTCAGCCAGCCAACCTGCGCTTAAGTGGATGACCTTGGGTTTTCGAACCTGAGTCCTCCATGTTTCAATCCTATGCTCTATCCACTGCACCACTGCCTGGTCAGGCATCTCTTGATTCTTAATGGAGTTAGCTCTTTTAAGAGTTATTGAATCTTGCCTGACCAGTGGTGGCACAGTGGATAAAGCATTGACCTGGAACCTGAGGTCACTGGTTCAAAACCCTGGGCTTGCCTGGTCAAGGCACATATGAGAGTTGATGATTCCTGCTCCTCCCCCCTTCTCTCTCTCCCTTTCTCTGTGTCTCTCCTTTTTTAAATGAATTAAAAAAAATAGTTACTGAATCTCGAATCACTGGTGATCTCTAAGCAGTATCTAATTGAAATGTTACAGTGAAAACTCAAGCATTGGTTGAAGACTTGATCTAGAATGTCTTTGAGGTCTATCAATTCTGATTTCCCCACAGCCTCCATTTAAAGCCCCCTCCTTTCTTCCCTCCCCCCTCCCTCCTTCCTTCCCTGCCCCCTCCTTCCCTCCCTCCCTCCCTCCTCCCTTTCTCCCTCCTTCCCTTCCTCCCTTGTTTCCTCCCTTCCTTTCTATAAGAGACACTTATAACAATCTTACCTGGAGGTCCTCTACCCATTTGGGTCCTTAGGATTATTTTAGCAAAACTGGACAGAAAGCAGAGTGCTCAAAAAGGATGACTAGGCACTAGAATGATGGGCTGCAGTTCGTGTGGAATAGTGAAGAACCACCATTTTGTGCCAGGGATTTAACACGCACTTACCAGGGAGATCACGTGGCCTAGGCCAGCCTGCATGGACCTGCTCAAAGTCAAATCCACCAGTATAGGTATGACACTTTTTGCCAGTTGCTGTTTTTATAACGCTTTACCATTAATCATGTGTTTTCCTGCAAACTACAGGTAAATCCTCACAGTAGTCCTGTGAATATTTATCATTATTTTCCAAGTTTTACTGATTAGGAATGTGAGTCTGAGAAAGATTAAGTGACTTGCTCAGGGCTCAAGCTAATTAGATATCGACTCAGGATTTCCACTTGAGTTTTCTATTAGCACAATTTCAGATTCCTCCTGTCCCCAGCCTGCAAAGAGCCCCAAGACAGGTTCTGGTTTTTGTTCATATTCATACCTATAGCATTTGCAGTGTTCTTACAACATATCAGAATCCACTTTTAATAAATGTTAAGTTCATATGTTGAATTAAGACATGAATGAATACTGTAAGTGAAGTAATAAATGACAACTTGAGTTTTAAGAATAACTTTAGTAATGAAAACACCTAATTGAACTTCTCTAAACATTAGTCAGTCTGTTATCAAAAGACAATGGAAAAGAACTTATTTAGAATACATTTACTCAACTTCATTAAACAAACAAACAAATAAATAAAACCCATCAAAACTCTTTTAGCGCCTGACCAGGCGGTGGCGCAGTGGATAGAGCATTGGACTGGGATGCGGAGGACCCAGGTTCGAGACCCCAAGGTCACCAGCTTGAGCGCACGCTCATCTGGTTTGAGCAAGGCTCACCAGCTTGGACCCAAGGTCGCTGGCTCAAGTAAGGGGTTACTCAGTCTGCTATAGCCCCACGGTCAAGGCACATATGAGAAAGCAATCAATGAACAACTAAGGTGTCACAACGAAAAACTAATGATTTATGCTTCTCATCTCTCTCCGTTCCTGTCTGTCCCTATCTCTCTCTCTGTAAAAAACAAACAAACAAAACTCATGTAGCCAAATACTCTGCTGATCTCTTACCATGCCATAACCCTAATCTCAACCTCCCAGAAGTGCCTGTCCACTTTTCTGTATACATATGATGTTTCTTTCCACTTAATATTGTTACAAAAATCCACCGGGGGCCCTGGCAGGTTAGCTCAGTGGTAGAGCGTCGGCCTGGCGTGCAGAAGTCCCGGGTTTGATTCCCGGCCAGAGCACACAGGAGAAGCGCCCATCTGCTTCTCCACCCCTCCCCCTCTCCTTCCTCTCTATCTCTCTCTTCCCTTCCCATAGCCGAGGCTCCATTGGAGCAAAGATGATGGCCCGGGCACTGGGGATGGCTCCTCGGCCTCTGCCCCAG
This sequence comes from Saccopteryx bilineata, assembly GCF_036850765.1. Taxonomy (NCBI): domain Eukaryota; kingdom Metazoa; phylum Chordata; class Mammalia; order Chiroptera; family Emballonuridae; genus Saccopteryx; species Saccopteryx bilineata. The sequence continues at coordinate 65,637,823 of NC_089497.1, read as the reverse complement.
GCGCTAGAGTGGCTCTGGTCGTGGCAGAGCGACGCCCCCTGGTGGGCAGAGCGTCGCCCCCTGGTGGGCGTGCCGGGTGGATCCTGGTTGGGAGCATGCGGGAGTCTGTCTGTCTCTCCCCGTTTCTAGCTTTGGAAAAATACAAACAAACAAAAAAAAATCCACCAGGGCTTTATATATCCATTTTTTACATAACTAAATATTTTTTTAACTTTTTTTTTTTTTTTTTTTTTTTTTTACAGAGACAGAGTTAGAGAGAGGGATAGATAGGGACAGAGAGAGATGACAAGTATCAATCATTAGTTATTTGTTGTGACACCTTAGTTGTTCATTGATTGCTTTCTCATAGGTGCCTTGACCATTGGGCTATAGCAGACCGAGTAACCCCTTGCTCGAGCCAGCGACCTTGGGTCCAAGCTGGCGAGCTTTGCTCAAACCAGATGAGCCTGCGCTCAAGCTGGCGACCTCGAGGTCTCGAACCTGGGTCCTCTGCATCCCAGTCCGACACTCTATCCACTGCGCCACCACTTGGTCAGGCTAAATATATATATATATTTGAAATTGATAGACTCTGCTTTAAACTTTACCCATGCGGACACTAGGATAGTTAATATTTTGTAAAACAGTTAAAATCAATTCAACATGTTAAAAATGCAATGATGAAATGAGTGGACAAATAACATTTTCTTCTAAATTATTTCCTAAAGGCAATTATTTCTTTGCCAATTCCACTTTCCCTTACAGTGGTGATCATTTTATTCCTTGCATTTATTATGTGATTATCTGAATATATATCTCATTTCCTCAGAGATGTGGTAGAAAATGTATCATGGTTTGGAGGGATGAACAGGTTTGGGTTCAAGTCATGGCTCTGCCACTTGTTAGCCGTATAACCTTGTCTAGGTATATAGGTACTTAGCCTCTCTGAGCCTCCATTTCATCGTCTGTAAAAGGGGATAATAGTGTATTCCACAGAAGAGACTGTGAAGGGTATTTGTGGTCAGTGTAGCAGAGCACCAAAGCCTGCCATGTGTTGCTGCTAAAAAACATGTTATCTCTCTCCTCTTTCCTCTTTGTCCGTCCACCGGATGACACTTCACATCATTTCCCTTGTTTTTATTTTTCATAGACTATGACAAATGGTAGACCTTAAATAAATATATATTGGGTGACTAAATAAGCTTTTAAGTTCTTTCAAAGGAGAATTATAGGCAGAAAAATACCAAATATTTCTATTATTTTTCATACCAGTTGCCATACTTCCTCCAGAAAGCTGTGCTAATTAGCAGTGTGAATCTGCTTTTTCTCTCTATCTTCACCAGGACTTAATTATAGCTTGCAGTTGCCTTTGCTAAATTAATCTATAAGAAATGATATTTCAGTATTGTTTTAATTTGCATTCTTTTAATTACTGAAAAAAATTCTCAAGAGGTAGTTTAGGTTTGTTTCCTCTTGTGTGAATTGTCAGGAGGCAATCTTTATTTATTTATTTATTTGGGTATTTTTCTGAAGATGGAAACGGGAAGGCAGTCAGACTCCCGCATGCGCTCGACCGGGATCCACCTGGCACGCCCACCAGGGGGCGATGCTCTGCCCATCTGGGGCTTTGCTCTGTTGCAACCAGAGCCATTCTAGCGCCTGAGGCAGAAGCCATGGAGCCATCCTCAGCACCAGGCCATCTTTGCTCCAATGGAGCCTTGGCTGTGGGAGGGGAAGAGAGAGACAGAGAGGAAGGAGAGGGGGAGGGGTGGAGAAGCAGATGGGCACTTCTCCTGTGTGCCCTGGCCAGGAATCGAATCCGGGACGAATCCGGGACTCCTGCACGCCAGGCTGACGCTCTACCACTGAGCAAACCGGCCAGGGCCAGGAGGCAATATTTAAAAAAGGTCTGGGCTGGAGAAGCTTGCTATGAAAGGGCTAAAAATATGTAATGGTTTGAGTTGCCTAAACTTTACTTATATATTAATTCATTGGTTTAGTCAATGTTTACTGAGCACCTATTATGTGTGCCAGGCTTTATGATAGGGGCTATATGTACTACAAAGAAGAAGAAACAACACATGAATACAATCAATTATCTTCAGTTCAATCTCCTCATTTCACATGGGTGGTAGCTGAGACCTGTAAGAATAAAATACCTAATTACGTAAGGTATTACAGCTTGTTTTGTAGCAGAGCCAACTAATATTTATTTGAATAGTAATTGTGATTTAAATTCTTTAGTATCAGTAGCCTTTTACAGCATGGAAACATCCTGGAAAATTAAGAATAGTGATGTCTAAACATCTCCAAACCATATCTATATTGAGAAAGCAGCGTCCTGATGTTTGGTTTAGGAAATATGATTACCTGGTTCTTCAGTTTCATATAGAACTCCTTACTAGACTTCTCTGTCTCTTAAATTTATTAATTTTTAATGAATAAACTTATTTTTAAAACAGGACTAGAAAACAAAATAATTCTGGTCCAAGCAGTTTAGACCAACTGTGAACCTTCTTGGACACGTTTTTGGTAAATGAGAAGAGTATATGACACATTTCTCTATCAAATAAAATAGTAGATTTATATTTAATAAGGCATTTATGTTCAGGTCATAAAAATTTAACTAACTTGCCATAACTATCTTGTTTAATGTCAATTAGGAGCCTCATATTTCTCACTGGTTGGATAGAATTTAATAGAACTTCAGTCAAGCGTTTATTGCTTATTTAATTCAAAATTAAGTTAATCACCATTGTTGGTAGCAACCAATTACCTTTTCCTTATTGCTATTTATTTACTTACTTATTTACTATTGAGTATTAATATTCAGCAAACTATCTTATTAAGTCTAAATAAAATACAAACAGTCCTTGTTTGTTCTCATTAGTTTGGAAGCACCATTTTCTCATCTTCCACCCCAAAGGGCCTTTGGTTTTCCCTTGGCTTTCTTTTTGTGATTTGACATCTTTATTTTCTTCTGGTTGACACCCAGCTTGGTTGAAGGGGTTCAAGAGGCAGGAGTGCACAGAGTTATGGGACCTTCTGGCTTTGGGCATAGCCAAGAAACTTCTATTCCATTCCATTCCATTCTTCAAGAATTACTGAGCCCATTCTTTGTGTAAGATGTTCTTTTAAACAATTAGGAATATGTAGAGAAGGTCATGCTGACATATTTACCTTCATTTTCTCATCCTGGTATGAGAGGATTGGACTTTTTTGCTGGGTTTCAGGGATACCATCATGATTTGGACAAGGTCTTTGCTCTGTTGGAAGACACTCAGTTTAGTGTGAGAGATGCAGTAGTAGAAATACTGGCTAAGGTATTGCTGTAGGAGCACTGAAGTTTCTCTTTTTTTAAAAAATTTTTATTTATTTATTTATTCATTTTAGAGAGGAGAGAGAGAGGGAGATAGAGAGAGACAGAGAGGAGAGAGAGAGAAGGGGGGAGGAGCTGAAAGCATCAACTCCCATATGTGCCTTGACCAGGCAAGCCCAGGGTTTTGAACCGGCGACCTCAGCATTTCCAGGTCGACGCTTTATCCACTGCGCCACCACAGGTCAGGCCTGAAGTTTCTTAAATGCAGTGATTCTTAAGATACTGTTTCCCAAAGTATTAAGAGTGTTCTATGGCAAAAAGTTTCTATGGCCAAGTAACTTTGGAAAAGTCCAAGTTAAACAAAATTAAATGGGTCTTTTTACTATTGGACTTTTCTGAGCTTTTAGTAAACTAATGTACATTATCACCTTCTAAGAGGTTTATTTCCCAAAGTTATTTGATCATAGACTTCCTTTCTTCCCCCACGATATTTATTGGGCTTCGTGTTCCAGTGTACCTTGGGAAAGCTTCTGTGAGTCACAGTCTGTCTCCTGGCATCTTTGCCCAGGCGGGTACTCAGGCAGGCACCTTAGTGCCTGTTACAGAGTTGGAAGTTCTAATTTGTAGGAAAGGTGTGCAGATGAAGTGAGTAATTGCTGACATAGGGACTTCTGGCTGGGTTTGCGGATGTGAAATCAGTGCTTTTCTTACGAAGGAGAGCTGGACTCCTAAGAGAGTTTGTATAGGAAGAGAGGCCTGGGGGGTTGCCAAAGAGTCACTGGGAGCAGAACTACTGGGAAATTCTGACATGACTGATATGGTTGAGACACCCTAACACTGGATACAACTTAGACCAATTTTTTTTTTTTTACAGAGACAGAGTCAGAGAGAGGGAGAGATAGGGACAGAAAGACAGGAACGGAGAGAGATGAGGAGCATCAATCATCAGTTTTTCATTGTGACACTTTAGTTGTCCATTGATTGCTTTTTCATATGTGCCTTGACTGCGGGCCTTCAGCAGACCGAGTAACCCCTTGCTCAAGCCAGCGACCTTGGGTCCAAGCTGGTGAGCCTTGCTCAAACCAGATGAGCCCACACTCAAGCTGGAGACCTTGGGGTCTTGAACCTGGGTCCTCCGCATCCCAGTCCAATGCTCTATCCACTGCGCCACTGCCTGGTCAGGCTAGACCAATTTTTCTTATAGCTGAAATCTGGAGTGGTAAAGGGCAGCAGACTTCTTGGTGCAGAACCCTGCTTTAGGCCTTGCTCCAACTGAGTGACTGACCATCTGCAGAAGCGATCACTTCCGTAAGGCATTCCGATACTTTGTCTTGGGCAGAGCCTCTGCCTTGTGAATCACAATGTCTTTTAAGAGTGGGTCTTGGCTCCTTGGTTGAACAGCTTGATTTTAGCAAGTCTAGTTTCCATTTATTCCATAACATACTGTTTTCTCCACCTTTCCATCCTCCCTGGCTTCCCATCTTCTGATACATCATTCTCCTACATCTAAGCCAAGCTACCCTTTTCCATTCTTCTTGAAAAGTCACATACTTTATATAATACAGTGCTGGTAATTTTCTCCTTTTCAGCAGAATCAGCAGATGGAACATCCTGGGTGAAATAGAGGCTACACATCTGGTCCACTACACATAGGAGGTTTGACCTTGGGCTGTGTTCTCTCAATACCCACTTCGTCATCCATATCTGTGCAGGAAGAGCACAGGGCAGGAATGGGGAGATCTGGGTTCTTTTTCTGGATATGAGTGTTCCCCTGTCTGAGTCTCAGTCTATCTATGAAATGTTAGGTACAGGCTAGGTGTACACTCGTTTCAAAATGTTGAATGTTAACATTTGCTAAGCCAATGTAAGTTGGAGTCAGTCTGGGTTGTTTGATCAGTCACATATTTTTGAGCCTGGCAGTATAAGGAAGTATGCAATGAACAAAGCTCCGTGTCCATGCGTAGTGGGCACTCAATGAAAACTGGTTCTTCTACTTCCAGCCTATTTTGGACTTTATATTGTCTGTTATTTTTATTTTTTTTATTTTTTTATTTATTTATTTTTTTTAATTTTTTTTATTTATTCATTTTAGAGAGGAGAGAGAGAGGGAGAGAGAGACAGACGGGGGGAGGAGCTGGAAGCATCATCTACCATATGTGCCTTGACCCGGCAAGCCCAGGGTTTCGAACTGGCGACCTCAGCATTTCCAGGTCGACGCTTTATCCACTGCGCCACCACAGGTCAGGCCTGTCTGTTATTTTTAATCATATCTTCATCTCCTCTGCCACACAAGCTTATCTGTCTGCCTGCATTCTTCCTGCTGTAAATGTTCCTCTTCCATTCCTCAGCTGGATAGTTCCCTCTCTCCTTATCTCTTGAAGATTCCTTTTTCCCTTCTGGCTCTGCCTATGGAGGGTGTCTACTCCGGAACCTTCCCAAGACAAATGGTGGTAATAATGGGGCAGATCAGGGAGGGGCAGATCAGGGAGGGGCAGTCCTGGCGAGCTGCGAATCTTTCCAGAGACTGTCTGCTCTTGCGGTCAAGGACCCCACATCGGAGGTGGGAAGCTTTCTGACTTTTGCTTGACACTGATGGAAACCTCAGTCAGTGAGGAACGTTATACATCAGAGAGAAGGATTCTCTGCTCTCTAGAATTGAGCAATGTATGGCCAGCTTCTCTGCATGGATTCTTGGCCATCTAGGAAAACTAGTCACCTAAGCTTAAGCTTGTTTTGAAGACCTTGGAAAGGCAACCTTTCACCGTATACCTGGTCAGACAGTTCAGGGATGAATATGTCAGCTGGCAGCCTGGCAGGTCGTAGACCATGGGGCCTAACGTGGGCTGGGGGGACAGAGCTTCAGTGAGCACAGGACACTGCCCAACCCAGCTCAGAGATACTGTTCACATGCGGAGAGGCCATTGGTAATGGCAGGGAGGTTTGGTTCTTCCCCAGTAAAGATTTTTAAAAATGAGCAATTTACCTTGAAAGTCTTTTGCTTCTTCTCTTTTGTATTAAACATAATTCCCACCTTTCTGCCTTTGTGATTAATCCTTTGGATTTTCCCAGTCTCATAGGCTTACCTGAAAAATCCAGAAATATATTGAAAGCTTTAGTCTAAACGTATAGTTCTTAAGAACCTGGGCTTTGAAGCTATATTGCACCGTGGCTCTACCATTTAATGCCTCAACTTGTTCATCTTTTTAGGTCCCTGTTGTCTCATCCATAAAATACGAATAAAAAAATTACCTATCTTTTCGTTGTGAGGATCAAAGGAGTTAATACACCTCAAGCCCTTAGAACCAAGCCCGACACATGATAAGCCCCATTAAATATTAGGTACTATTATTATGTGCTGTCCTTGTCAAGTCAGAAAATTGTGATTTGGAAAAGATATTAGACGTGAGTATGTTCTTTCTGGTCATTTTTTTTGAAGAAACTTTTAATTTTGGAAAAATTTTAGGTTTACAGAAAAGTTGTATACTTGTACAGAGAATTTTCATACACCTCTCACCCAGTTACCCTTATTTTTGACATCTTCTATTACCGTGGTGCATTTGTGAGAACTAAGCGACTGGCATTGGTACGTTACTGTCAGCTAACTTCTCGACTCTGTTTGGGTTTCATCAGTTTTTCCACTGACATCCTGTTTCTTTTCCAGGATCCTGTCCAGGGTTCCACTCGGTCCCTCTGACTGATTGGTTTCTATTCAGCCTTAAAACTTGGCAGCCTGTTCCCCTCCACCCCGGATCCCTGCCCCAAAGCTAGCTTGTTTCTTCTCTGCTCTGTCTCTTCAGTACTCTCTATTTTCCTAGCTCTTCCAACATGGTGATTGGACAGTCTGTCTCCCTCGTAGGAATAGGAGCTCCATGAGTTCAGGGATCGTGCATGGCTTGTTCGCATTGTGTCCTCGTCCCCCAGCACAGCACTTGGTATGGGGTGGGTGCTCCAGAAATATTTATTGAATGAAAGTAAAATGTAGTTGTCATATCCCTGTGGGTTTAAACTTTTATTTTTATCTTTTAATAGCTGAGGAAGAATGTTGCACCTATAATGCTTTTTTAAAGATATTTTATTCATTTTAGAGTGGGGAGAGAGAGAAAGAGAGAGAGAGAGAGAGAGAGAGAGAGAGAGAGGAGAGAGAGAGAGAGAAAAGGGGGAGCAAAAAGCATCAACTCATAGTTGCTTCCTGTATGTGCCTTGACCAGGCAAGCCCAGGGCCTCCTCCCAGCGACCTGAGCGTTCCAGGTAGACGCTTTATCCATTGCGCCACCACAGGTCAGGCTACACCTATAATGTTGAATGAATAAACTGAAGTGGCTGCGGAGGAAGTGGGACAAGATAGGATCCATCTCTCTTGCTCTCTCTTGCTTTTTTTTTTTTTTCTCTTGGAAGGGGCTTAGGCAAAGCAGGGCTTAAAAATCACCACAATTCAGCCTCTTTGTTTTCTGGGAAGGAGACTGAGGCTCTCAAATAGAAAGTGACAATGCCAGGAAAAGCTGGAAGCCCAGAGAAGGAAAAAAAAAAAAAGGATGATCCCATCCTTGTTGTTGAATAAACACACGAGCAACAAGAGGAACTCAGAGAGAGCAGTCTCCTCTGCTATACTCCTGATCAGTTGTCCTTCTCTAGAAGGTGGGTCCAGTGGTCAGTGATACCTCGCAGTACCACATGCTTACACAGCACCACAGCTGGACTCTGTGAAAGTCGTGAAACACGGTGCTCAGTTTTAGCAGAGCAAAGGTTCTCAGTAAACGTTTGGAAAAAAAGAAAGCAGAAGCCTTGAATATGGGAAAGCTTTATCCTCAGAACTTATTTCAAGAAGACTGGGATAAATGGATGCAAACCCAAGAACAATCATTCTTAAGGAAATCTGTGACACCCAGGAAGGGAAACAGTGCTTGTGTTTTCGAATAAGCAGGATGCACTGTCTGTTCTTATTCTTGGAGGCTTTTATCATACAATACCACATTATGCTGCAGTCTGACGTTCACACAGATTGGATCCCAAAATTTCTTACAGGAATTAAAAATACAAACTTGTGGGCAGTATGTGTTTTATAAATTACCGAAAACAGTGGCATAAAGACGTAGCATAGGAAATACAGTGAAGCCTGTGGCGGGCACCGAGACCAGGAGGGAGACGTGGAGGAGGCAGCCGGGGAGGCACGGGAGCTGGGGAGCGGGCTGAGGCAAGCAGGTGCACAGCCTGGGGTCCGGTGCCAGTGGAGGTGGAGGGAGGCCATCTCCATAGCCATCTCCATAGCTGACTGAGGGCAGTGAAGGCAGGGGCAGAACCCCGGAGAAGTACACCCTCTGTGTAGCCTTTAAGAAAATGTTTTTAAGACTTTATTTCTTAAGGCCAGTTTTAGGTTCACGGCATAACTGAGAGGCAGGTACAGAGGTCTCTCCTGTCCCTTGTGCCCCACACATGCATAGTCTCCTCTGCTATGAACATATCCCAATAAAGGGGTACATTTCTCACAAGTGATTATTATCATCCAAAGTCCGTACTTTCGGTTGGGGTTCACTTTCAGTGTTGAACAGTCTGTGGGTTTGGATGAATGTATAATGACATGCATTTATCATTATATTATACAGAGTACTTCCACTGCCCTAAAAATCTTCTGCTATATTGTTCATCCCTCCCTCCTTTACCCCAGCCCTGGCAACCACTGATCTATTTACTGTCTCTGCATATATCCTTTTCATCCTGTCGTTCATGGGACCAACTGACTTTTGGAAGCTCATCGCCATTGTTTTCTCCATTTCTCGCCTTTGTCACATTTCCTCACTTGCTTGCTGTCTTCTGCCACCATCACCTGTTTGAATCTGAATTGTTCTTCAGGGTCCAACACCTCCTTCATGAAGCTGACCTTAATTTCCACACTTTGCCCCCAAACAGGAAATAATTTCTTCATCTTCTGATTGTCCATGGCCCTTGATCTGTAGTACTGGCTAAGACTCATTCCTGCCTGGAATCTGGCAGAGGCACAGCAAACTTTTGTTAACTGGATAGACAGTTGCATGGATGCATGGATGGGTGGACAGCTTTGACATTGCCCATTGCCCACCCTACACGCCAACTGAGTTCCTTTAGAATAGGATTTTAACTTGCTCTGCACTCCATAGCACCAGCCCTGAGAAGTTGCCTTCTCATTCATTCATTCACTCACTCATTTACTCATTCATTCATTCACATTCCGTGGTAGACATTCAGCTGCTCTTTCAAAGCTGCAGCAATGGACAGTCTATTTGTTGATAGTCTGCACAGAGAAAATAGTATTCTTTGCGATGTGTTTTTATACTTGTAATGTTTATCCAGAATTTTTTTTTTCTTGTGACATGTAAGGACTAAGGATGAAATGGCTTGTTTTAGCTGTATATGACGGGGTACAAAGCAAATGTTTTCTGGTTCCTTCAGCTGTTTGTACTAAGGACATCGATTGGCTTAGAAAAGCACCATCTCAGATTATACAACAGTTCCTTACTGACTTGCCTCCAGGATAAACCCCCTTTTTAATTTTTTTAAAAGACAGTGCCAGGATGCCACAGTGTTCATGATGTGGCTTCTTTGCTAATGTCTTAGCTTTTATTTTTTAGTAGAGTGACAGAATGGCTACCGCTGAGGTAGTACATGGGAAAAAGAAGTGCCGTGGAGTAAACTGTTCTGGGGAGGAAGTATCATACATGGCCAGATGAGAGCCGGCTGAGGATTTCACACTGGATCAAAATCAGAGGGGTCGAGTTTGGAGGAGTTTGATGATGCTCCGTTGAGAAAACCTAAGGTTCTCAGAGAGGTGGAGCTAGAAGGATCATAGAGATCATCTGGCCTAGTGGTTCTCAACTTGGAGGAGTATCAGAGTCATTCTGGAGCTTTTCTGGGCCCCATCCCAGAGCTTCTGATACCGCAGATCATGAACTTGACTTTCTGACAAGCCCATAGATGGTGCCAATGCTAATGAGAACAACTGACCTACTTCAACTGCTGGTTTGCTGGTTTGTTACAGACCGGGAAGTAAGATCAGACATAGGTGGGAAGGACTTGCCCAGAGTCAAACAGCTGTCAGGAGCTAAGCTAGAGTCAGATCAGGGCAAGTCATGTGAACTGTAATTTGAAGCAGGTCAACTTCGTCTAGTAATAGACCATTACGAATCAATGGAAGGATGGAAGTTGGGAAAAGGGGAAAACCTGTTTACCGGGTGCAAGTTTAGGGTTGATGGGGAATGGATCTGAGGAGGAGGCCAGTAGAAGGAGCTGGGTGGCCCATGCTTGGTGTTTGAAGGGGCAGCAGGCCTGGGGGCAGCCTAGCGACAGTTGACTGGTCGGCCAGCCCAGAGAGGGCTTTCTTGCAGTGCAGGAGAGATCTTTTCATTCCCATGGCAGGGTCCACACAAGTGGAGAGCTTCCAGGACTGGGAGGGAGGTCTGGTTGAAGTGAAGTGGGTGCTAGCATTGGAGCATGGCTGGGAAGTCAATAGCAGATGCCAGGGTGGTGGCATCTGCTTTGGACTGGGGGCTTGGGGCACATTTATGCTTCTGCACCCTGGACCAGCACAGGAGGGTGAAAGACAGTGATGTGATGAAAACCCAGATTGCCCTTGGCACAGCACCATGGTTCCTGGGTTTATTCAGCAGCAAAGAAATTAGATTAAGAAAGACAGGATATGATTGCTGTATCTTTCTTGATTGGTCTAGGAGCTAGAAGAGGCCTGACTAGACAGAAGTTGGAGTGGTTCTGGGGAAGATGGAGATAAGGTCTTCTAAAAGCTTCAGTTAATTCAGCTATAAAATGGGAATGCTGATGTTATCTATTAAGGCTTAAAGGACCAGTACACCTTGCTGGTTGCTGGGAAGGCACTTCATCTTACAGAATACTGGAGAAGTGCCTGGTGTTCATATTACAGGGAAGCATCAGAGAGCTGGAGAAGAACGAGGGACAGGTGGGGACCCACAGGAGTCAGGGAAGTCATCCCAGGGAGGACTGTGATGGCTGCTGCCTGAGAAGGGTCAGGGATGCTAGGAGGATGGGACTGTGTGACAAGCGCGTAGGGTGTAAGAGTCCATGAAAATGTTGCTCAGCTGTGGTCAATTCAGTGCGCACTCTTTTCCTTTCATGACCGTTTGGCACGGGTGGCCGGCCATGTGGGCTCTGACAGGGCAGACACTACAGCACCCTCAGTTCACAAGTGCGAGAAGGGTGAGGCTTTTGTGCACAGGGGTGTCAGGCTAGTGGGCGGAGCTCCCAGGGTGTCCAGGCTCTCTCCTCGCTTCCTAGCCAGTGTGTGCTTGCAGAGACTCAGGGGTTCAGCCCATTTCACAGATGGGGAGAAGGAGGCACATTAGCAAGTCTGTCCCCGCTGAGTGCACCACAGCCCCTCCCTTCAGCTCCTCCGGCCCTCTCTCCAGCCTCCTAGCTCCTCTGCCCACACGGTACCCCAGTCTGGATGATCACTCATGTGTTGCCTTTCCCACACACCTTGCTTGGTCTCTTTTCTCTGTTGCCCACGGTCTACTCTGAGCACGTTGCGGGTTGTTGGCTACTGCTTGCTTTTCTGAGGTCTCAGAATCTCCCTTTCTTCAGATGGTGGCTCAAGACAATACAGCATCATTCTTCCCATGTTTGTCTTCTGCCTCCTGCATCCAACTGCTCTTCTGTGGCTGGAATGAAATCTCTCGTCATCACTTACCTCTGGGGTTCCATTAACTGTGGGTCACACTGTTGGTCAGTTAGTGAGAGTTTATTAGCTGGTTTGCCTTTTGCAAAAAGAGAGTCGTATCTGACATATGCAGCACGAAGGGCATTTGTTGTCTCCATGTTTATTGCTTGTCATTCCAAGAACTAGGGACTAAGGTGAATAAGGTATCGCGCTGGTGTTAAGGAGATTGTGGTCTTCACAGGAAACAGCCATGCAAACCAAGTTGGGCCCACGGGTGAAGTATCATCGTAAGGGTGTGTGTGCAGGGCACTCAGAGGACATGTCCCACCTGCAGGGCTCGGTGGCTCTGTGGACGTACAGACATGTTTGGCCACCAGGAAAGAAAAAGAGAGGGACATTTTGAAAGCCTTGATGTGAGCCCTCTAGCTTCAGTTCTCCCCTCCCTGTCAGCCTTGGCAGCGGCTGATCCCCATGCCCCCGACTGCCACCCCTGCAGCTGGTGCTGGCTCTCCCTCGGCCGCCTCCTTTCAGATCGTCTGCCCTCAGAGCGGAAGGAACTTCCCTCTTGGGCTTGTGCATGTACCTCTGACAAGAGTTCTTCCACATAGCCCCGTGACCTCCTCCCGGGCTCCTGTCCTGCCTCAGCTCCCAGCTCACTCCCTGTTTTGGCCCCAGTATCCCTGGGGGCTTGGAGGACCATTCAGGCTGCTCTCTCTCCCTCGGGTTCTCCTGTGAGCCCAGAGCCCCTGCCCCTCTGTAGAGCCTGTATCTGGGACACACTTGTTTGCCCAGTGCATTGTTCGGCACTTACAGGTTCCTCCCTAGCTCTCCTAGTTCCAGTTAAAGCCCTCTCGAACAGGGCTGAGTGTCTCCTAACCATGGCATGCCTCCTGATTTACGGGAACCTCGTTTCTCATTATGCCGGGAACCCAGTCTGAAGGGGACGTCGGCCCAGCCTCTCTCTCTTCAGCCTCTCCTGTCCTCCAGGATCATGACCTCGGCCCTGCCTCACCTCACCCCGGGCCCCCTCACGTGAGGCTTTCTTCCTCCTTCCCTCATGCTCAGCCCCATCCTGTCTTGGGTCCGCTGCGCAGATGATGGCACGTTCAGGCCTGGCGCTCCTTTGCCTGGCACCTGTGCCTGAGGATCAGAAGGAACTTGTGAAGCCACGTAGAGCGGTGGTCCCCAACCCCCGGGCTGTGGACCGGTACCGGTCCGTGGGCCATTTGGTACCGTTCCGCAGAGAAAGAATAAATAACTTACATTATTTCCGTTTTATTTATATTTAAGACTGAACGATGTTTTATTTTAAAAAATGACCAGATTCCCTCTGTTACATCTGTCTAAGACTCACTCTTGACGCTTGTCTCGGTCACGTGATACATTTATCCGTCCCACCCTAAAGGCTGGTCTGTGAAAATATTTTCTGACATTAAACCGGTCCGTGGCCCAAAAAAGGTTGAGGCCACTGACTTAGAGGGTTGACTGGGTCTAGTTTTAGAAGGAGGTCAGAATGGCCCTCTAGCAATGCCTGGGACAAGAAGAACGTGTTGGTTTGATTTCTCAAATAATTTTATTTCTGGGCACAAATTATGTACAACCCTGTTAAGAAAAAATGAAAGAGAAGCGTTTTGTGCATGGAACTGAGTGGGAGACATTTACCTATCCGTTCTCCTGTTGGGCACGGGCTTCTGTGAGGATCCGACTCCTTCAGCTTCCCCGTGGGCCGCCTGCCTTCTCACTCCCCATCTCTATGGCCAGCGGGAAACCCTTTCCTGGGCACAGCTTTACCCGCCATCCCCTGACCTTGCCTCTGTGTCGGGATCGTCTCCCGCCATCCCCTGACCTTGCCTCGGTGTGGGGATCGTCTCCCGCCATCCCCTGACCTTGCCTCGGTGTCGGGATCGTCTCCCGCCATCCCCTGACCTTGCCTCGGTGTTGGGATCGTCTCCCGCCATCCCCTGACCTTGCCTCGGTGTGGGGATCCTCTCCCGCCATCCCCTGACCTTGCCTCGGTGTGGGGATCGTCTCCCGCCATCCCCTGACCTTGCCTCGGTGTGGGGATCATCTCCCGCCATCTCCTGACCTTGCCTCGGTGTGGGGATCGTCTCCTGCCATCCCCTGCCAGGCTCTCTATGCTTCAGGCACCCTGAGTGTGTTACCAGTCACACTGTCTTGCACGCCTGTGAGTCTTGGCATGTGCTGTCATACAGCGGAGACGACTTCTCCTCCTGAACATCCTCTCAATCCCTCAGGGAGAATGGGAAGTAAAAACAAACCCTGATTTTATTACTGTATGTATGGTATTGTTCTATGAGTGGTATGTGCTCACAACAAAATATTTCAAATATACATAACCAAATGAAGAAGGAAATGAGAATCGCTCATAGATCCACTATTTAGATACAAACATTGTTTATGGTTTTAATATTCTTGAGTAGTTCTTTTCTTTATGTTTTGGTGCCTTTGCATTTTGCTGACTTGATGTCTAACTGGATACACAGGTTTTTTTGTAATTTCACCACACAGTAGAGTGCAGGCACATGCTCGTGGCATCAGGACTTCTTCATACATGTAGTTTTTGATGAGTGTATATAATTTCATCTTAAGAATATATCATAATTGTTTAATCACCTATTTTTGGTAGCTGACATTTGAGTTTCTAGCTTTTCATCATTGTAAATCACACGGTGATGCACATCCTTTTTACCAAATTCTTTATCTGCATCTCTGATTGTTTCTCAAGATAGATTGTTTGGATATGAAATGCCTTGCTCAAAGGGCAATAACTTTTTTGCAACCTTAATTTGTAAATAACTCATAGTCACTGAAGAAAATTAGGAACTTGGAGAAACACACAGAGAAGAAAATGAAAACCACTTGTTGCCACTTGCAATAACCAATAGAAAATTTGGTGTATAGCTGTATCTGTGTATCTCTCCATCTTTCTAGCTCAGGGATCAGCAAACATGTTTTGTAAAGGGTCAGATAGTAAATATTTTGCGCTTTGCAGTCTCATAAAATTTCTATTGCATATTCTTTTTAAAAAAAATATAAAAACCATCCTGGCTAGTGGGTCATACAACAGTTTGCTGACCTGATTATAGGCTCCATGCTACACATACTATTCAGTATGTATCACTTGCTGTACATACTATTCTGTAATTTTTCTCTTCCACAAGGTAGATGCCTCCTCAGTGTTACTTGTGGTTTTCTGTTTCATGCTGTCCAAACATGATAAATGACTTTTTGTTGTAATGAGCATGGAACCTTGGCTATGCCTCTGATAATAGAATTTAAAGCATGTATTATCGTGATTATATGCCAATATGCCTCTTTTTCTTGTCTTATTCATCTCTGTCTTCCCAGCCCCAGCATAGTGCCTGAGTGGCATGCAGTAGATACCCAGCATTTCTGTACAAATTTACCCCTTCATAATGACTGTGCTTAGAACCTTCCTGTGTAGGGTTTGTTTCTAGGGCCAGTAGCATCAGTATCACATAGGAGAGTTTATTAAAAATGGCGACTGTGGCCCTGGCTGGTTGGCTCAGTGGATAGAGCATCAGCTCAGTGGATAGAGCATCAGCCCAGTGTAAGGACATCCCGGGTTTGATCCCGGGTCAGGGCACACATGAGAAGCGACCACCTGCTTCTCTTCCCATCCCTCTCCCCCTTTCTCTCTTCCCCTCTTGTAGCCAGTGGCTTGATTGGTTTGCATGTGGGCCTTGGTGCTGAGGATAGCTTTGTTGTTCCAAGCATCACCCTCAGGCACTGAGGATAGTTTGACTGATTTGAGCATCAGCCCCAGACAGGGGTTGATGGGTGGATTTTGGTTGGAGCACATGTGGGTGTCTGTCTCTCTTATCTCCCTCTCACTTAAAAAAAATGGAGACTCTTAGCTCCACCACAGAATCTATGTTAAACAAGCCACTCAGGTGATGTGCATGCATAGTACAGTTTGGGAAGCACTGTTCTAGAGCTCAGCTCTGTCCTTTTGGGCGAACATTTATTCACAGGCATCCCCTCCCCATTCTTTCCATTGGCAGGGCCCTCCTGGTAATGGACCACGGGTATTTTTAAATTCAGCAATGGGTTTGGTGGGCCAACACAGTACGTTTCCACTGTGGCACCAGCTGCCTTCTTGCCCAGTGGAGCCAAAATGGCTCTCATGGCATTTGGCAGGGGGTGAATGTGATGGTGGAAAGAGCAAACATTTATGTAGTACCTGTCGTGTGCCAGGCTCTAAGATGAGGCATGATGGTCTCAGCTGAAGGGGGTGTAGGGATCTTTAAGGCTGATGAATCAGCCTTCGGAAACAGCCAGAGAATTTGCAAAATATACACATGCCTCCCCTTCCGCCGTCTGACCCAGAATCTCTGCGAGATAGGCTTGGTCACGGGTACTTAGAAAAAAATTGCCTGTTTCTGTCAGGCATCCCTGGTTAAAGACCCAGAAGTCTAGGCTGGTATCCTGTTGCAGATGAAGAAAGTGAGGCTCAGAGAAGTCACTCAGTCCCCCAAGGTCACAGAGATTTCAGTGCACATCCAGGATTGAATTCCTTATCTTTTGCCTGAGGACATACTTCTCAGGACCCTGAGCTGCTTGCAACCTGCAGTGATGGGTAGGAAGTGGAACTGGGCGAAGAGGCCGCACCCTTGTTCTTGGTGCTCTAGGCAGCCCTGTCACAATGCAGTGAGTGACTTGGCAGTCTGACTGTAGGACTCGGAGTCACGGAGTCACGCTGTTTCCTCCCTCCCTCCCTCCCTCCCTCCCTCCCTCCCTCCCTCCTTCCTTCCTTCCTTCCTTCCTTCCTTCCTTCCTTCCTTCCTTCCTTTTCTTTTTCTTTCTTTCTTTCTCTACCTTTGCCCTCTTTCCTGTTGTCTGGTTTGGGGGCTATGATTGGAGAGGCTTGAGCAATATGACAGCTCCCAGTGATTGAGGCAGCTGCTTTGGCATCTGGTGTCTTCTGTCACCTTTGCACAATGGTGGACAGCACCCTTACAGGCAGTAGCCAAGGAATCTGCATTTCTCTGCTTTTCCACCCTCCCCTCAGTGCCAGGGTTCTGGATGGGAAGTCTGGTTTGCCCTTGCTCCCAGTCATGCCAATTAGTGGCCAACAGAATGGCATGTTGGCCGAGGCTTTGCTAAATCATCCTGTGGATGGGTGTGTAGGTATTATGGGTCACACAGTGTGATCAGCACTCTGAGTACATGGTAAGCCAGGATGAGAGACAGGAATAGAACCAGTTGCCATGATAGCTGCCGTTAATCGAGTGCTCCAAGCGCCGAACACTCTGCCTGAGTTGTTATTTCTGTTCCTCTAACAGCCCTCAACGCCCTGGGGGGAGGGTCCATGCCTTCCCCAAGTGGCAGGCAGGCAGGCAGGCAGGCATGTGAACCCGCTTCCGCTTGATTTCAGTGTCGAGATCTTAGCTGTCATGCTACACTGCTTCCCCAGCTGGCCCTGGGCTCGTCTTCTCACGCTGGCTGCTCCTCGGGATTTAACCGAAACTCCCATGGAAAGAGTGAACTCAGTATTTAAGGACATATGCTAAGAGATATCCAAAAATTGGGTAGACTGCATCATGGGGTGGACGATTTCTGGTTGTTGAAAGTGCTCCAAGAGGGATTGTGTGCCTTTTGATGGGAGACTGTCAGATAGGTATTCAGCTGGCTAAGAAGTGACTCTGACGGGGGGAACCAGTCACAAAACAATAAAAAGCACTTTAGGTAAAAATGTGTAGATTGGGTACCAGTGAGGTGTTGGTTTCTCATTTTGTATGGCCTGCTTCCAGCTGTGAGAACCGTGCTTCAGTGATTTCTGAGTGCCTCTGGGGTGCCATGACTGTTAGGCTCTGGGGGTGTCCTGGGTGTGAGGACACGCCCATAGGGAGCTCCCCGTCCAATAGGGGTGGGAGGACACACCCATAGGGAGCTCCCCGTCCAATAGGGGTGGGAGGACACGCCCATAGGGAGCTCCCCCGTCCAATAGGGGTGGGAGGACACGCCCATAGGGAGCTCCCCCTCCAATAGGGGTGGGAGGACATGCACCATGAGGACTAGACAGTGTGGGGACATTGAGAAGAGTGTGTCTTGGGAGGCTGGAAGAAGGGGTGGTTTCTGTTAGAAGGAATTGTGCTTTTATAATATTGTATTTAAACGGGGCTTTGAAGGATGCATGGTTTCCTTCAGGTTGAGCAGTGTGCTGGGACGTAGGTCGGGCACTGGTGTGCAGGACCTTGGACAATAAGGAGTTGAAGAGGGAGTCTCTTGGGCTTCTTCTCAAGTTAATAGAGAACAGTTAAGCCTTTTTTTTTTTTCAGGATGGTGGAGAAAGCAGGGTTGCTTTCTTTCTCTAATTCCATAAGCATTTGCTGTTGTTGGGCAAAAGAGTTTGTAAAATATGATTTTTTAAGTTTGCTCACTTTTATTGTTAAAAATGGCTGCCCAGATATGTGATCTGTGAAACTGCTGATTACCTTCCTGCTTGGGAAGGGGCTTTGTTATGCTAATGTGTGCTGGAGGAGGGGTTTTGCGCTTCAAAGTTTTAAGAAGAAGAAAGAAGGAGAAGAAGGGAGCCATGTTTTTGCAGAGTGAGGGCAGAGAGGAGGCAGAGTGCCAAAGGAGAATGAAGTCAAGGTGGCAGGGTGCTGAAAAAGAAGCCAAGATGGAAGGAAAGGAAAGAAAAGCCAGTTTTGCAGAGTAAGAAGCCATGTGGGCAGACGGAGAACCAGAGGTGACTCAGACTAGTGGGGGCCTTTGATTCTAGGGAAAACCGGGAAAGATTCTCCTGGTTGTGGCACCAGAGAATGTGTGAGTGGGTTTTGGTGCTCCGTGTGTGTTTCACTCACCGGCCGGTTGTGAGGCTAGAATAAAGGAATGGCCCACCAGTTTTTCGCTCCTTCTTTACCATCTGCCTGAATTCAGTGGGAACCTGCACCTGCCCGGCAGCGACGGCGGCAGTGGCTGTTGGCCATACAGCCATGTGGCTGCTGTGGCTAGTGATAGCAGAGCCACCCTGTAAGGATGAGCAGGAGTAAGCTGGAGACGGACAAGGGGTCTACCAGGAAGAGGAGGTGTCGGCAAGGCGTGGATGAGAGTTATCCCAGTGGGCTCGAGGTGTGGCAGGGTTGCCTGCCTCTTTGCTGTCCTGACCTTGACAAACCGGGTGGGCCAGGATTCCGTGCCTTTGTCTGCGGAGCTGTAAAGAGCTGGGAAATTCCCAGCACTTTGGACTCTGTTGCTGTCTAGTACCTTCTAGTAATTGGAAGCCCAGAAAGAGGAGTGACTTGAAGCTCTTGGAAAAAGTTTTTTTTGTTTTTATCTCTATTCCTCCCTCCTTTAGCATGGAATAGATTCCACTGTGTGTTACTAACCTGTCAGGTACTTCATCTTCCTCCCACTGCTTCCAGCTGGTTGCAGTGCTGAGATCATTGAAGAGTATGTTTTAGCATTTCGTCAGACAGTCCAGGAATCCTGGCTTATGGGAAATCCACATGGCTGCTGGTGAGGAGCCTGGGACTCAGGACTGGATGGCATGGTTTTAGCTGTACTAACACTTGTTTAATAAGTTGCTCGTCTATGCCCTCTTATTAGGCTGAATATTTTTTTAATTAATTTTTTTTTCAATTACAGTTTACAGCCAATATTATTTTGTATTAGTTTCAGATGTACAGCACAGTTAGACAATCCTATACTTTACAAAGTGTTCCCCCTGATATCTCCAGTAGCCAGCTGGGTATGTAGTTATTACAATATTACATAGTAATTACAATATTCTAGGTAGTTATTACAATATTATTGACTGTATTTCCTATGCTATACTTTGTGTTCCTGTGACTCTTTTGAAACTGCCAATCTGTGCTTCTCAATCCTTTCCCTTTTTTTTACCCAGTTCCTCAACCTCCTCCTGTCTGGCAATGATCTATCTGTTCTCTGTATCTATGAGTCTGTTTCTGTTTTGTTTGTTCATTTATATTGTTCTTTAGACTCCACATATAAATGAAATCATATGGTATTTGTATTTCTTTGAGTGATTTATTTCACTTAGCATAATACCCTCTAGGTCCATCCATGATTTTGCAATTGGTAAGATTTTACCTTATGACCCAAATCCAAAACACTAATTTGAAAGAATATATGCCCCCTTATGTTCATTGCAGCGTTGTTTACAATAGCCAAGCGATGCAAGCAACCCAAGTGCCCTTCAGTAGACAAGTGGATAAAAAAATTGTGCTACACATAATACGTACAGTGGAATATTACTTGGCTATAGGCTGAATATTTTGAGGGCAACCTTCAGGTGTTAGTTCTGTACCCAGGCACTTAACACAGTGTAGTGCCTATACCAACTAATTGCTCAACACAATTCTTGCCAGATGTCTGATTGAAGGACTTCTCTCATCTGCCTTCATATGCTCACCCCCAGAGTAAGTTACTTCTTACCTATTATGACAGTATAAGGCTGTTCAGGATGAGTGAATGAATGCCTGGAAAGTACCCTTAAATTTGTAAGCTGGAAAGTTTTGAAGAATTTATGGAAAATTCTCATGGGAGTATCTGGGTAGTTGGTAGCTTGGTAGCTAGATGAACACTAGGCTAATATGTTGCAAATGTGCAAACATGGGCCAGGGCATGCAGTGCACAGCTATACATAAGTAACAAATCCCAGTGCCATCATCCTTGGTTCAGATATCATGATGTCCACATAAGGGGTCAGGAGTGTTCATATGTCTTTAAGAAGGGTTGAGGTGAGAGAAAGTGATTGGTGGGTGTGATATAGGGAGATAAATTCTCTGGCTGTTTTCTTATTTAACTTTTCTTTTTAGTTTGTTTTTTAAAGATAGCAAAGCAAGGTCCCTAAATCATGGACTTGCCACTTGTAATGGGGAAATTGGTTCATCTTGTAGATGAGCTGGATCTCAAATCGTTTTTTCCCAATGAGGTCATGATCCATTCCTATGTGAAGTCTCTCCTTCCCTGGACCTCTTCTTCCCTGATAGAGAAAATTTGATGTCACTCCTGTCAAGTTTATGGGGGAGAGATTTTTGGCGGCTAAGTGGGGAAAAAGCTGACGGATACAGAATTCCAGAGGCAGACCTCCCATGCAGTGTTTTGAGAGAGGTGTCAGGCGGAGCTGCTGTCTGGGACCACTCACCTGTGAAGCTGGCTTTATTTTTTTTTGTGGGGGGGGAGGGGGTCTCAAGTACGTGGAAGCTGAGATGTGAGATGGGCATGAGGCTGGAGCGCCTGACTTCCTAGGCTCATGGCGATGGAGCTCAGAGTGCTGGCGTTTTTGTATCCGAGCTGCCGAAGCGAGCACGAGAGCGCTAGGGTTAGGTGGGTTGTGCTGTGTGCACTTCTCCTGCTGAACAAAGCACAGGCCCTGTGGAATATGAAATTCTGGGACATGAATGTCATATCAGTGCCAGGTTTTGACTCCAAAGACTGAGATGGTGACAGCTAAGTTGTGGGACACGATGAGAGGGAATCATTAAACACAAGCACAGGAGCACGATGACATTTTGGAAATCCCTAAAAGTGGGAGTCCATGAGAGTGCTGCTCTGAGCTGCGAGACCTGAGCATCCATGGTCACCAGTCTATTTCCTTAGCTCTGTTGGCAGAGACACCATCGTTTTCTACTCCTTTGATGGCACAGGGAGGACAGGCTTAGGTTTTAGAGCCCAAAAAGCCTGGCTTTGAGTTTGTACTGTTTCATTATGGCTCTGTGACCTTGGAATGTTGTCTCACTGTTCCCCACCCCCCGACCTCTGCCTCAGCCCCAGCCTGAGCTTCAGATGCTTCATCTGTAAAATAGGGGAACTGTTCTTACCCTGCCGATTAGTTGCAGGCATTGGGGAGACTCTCCCAGGCGTGTGCTGGCACGTGGGAGAGGTACCCCGTAAAAAGAGAGTCATGAGCATTACTCTTCCTGACCTGCTCTTGTTCCATCCACAGTGGATAACTCTCCGTATGCCCCATGGTTTGCTGCTGACTTTGTGCCTCTGCTCGTGTAGTCCCCACCTTCTAGAAGGCCACCTCACTGTCACATGTTCCCATTATTTCCACTTGTTCAGGTCAAGCCTCCGATGGTGTCGGGGAGGCCTCCCAGCCCGCCACTGCCTCCTGCTTCTCTTCCTTCCTGATGGGGTCATTTCTTACCTAGCGCTGGAGCTGGGAGTTCTGTGTGCGCCTGACTTGCGTCTCAGCGGCACGAGGGCAGGGTTGCAGTCCGTTCACCTCTGCCCTTATTGTGGCACTGAGCACAACGCCTAGCACACAGTGGGTGCCTAGTAAATGAGTCTTAGGTGACCAAAAACAAGAAGTGAGCGAGCTGGTAGCTGGCATTCCCCTAGCTTTAGAAACCAGAGGAGAATTAAACATGGTTTAGGAATAGAGTGTCAGGCCTGCGGGTTCCTATTTCCTCATTCTGGGTGCAGGCTGGGATTGCCCAGAGCCACAGTTCCTTGAGACTTACCACCTCAGGCTGAAAACTGCCTCCTTTAATTACCTCCTTTCCAGGGAACAGGAGTTCTTGTTGTCTGCCCCAGAAGCTGCTAATTATAGCTCCAGCCTCCTGTCTTGGTGTGCTTCTAGGCCACAGGACTGTGCAGCCTCAGCTGTCTGTTGATTTTAGGGTTTCCTCAGGGATTCTTTACATTTTCCAGTTTTCGTTGGGGATTGCTTTTTATTTGGAAGCTAGCAAAGAGAGTTGAGGGGTATAGAATGTTCAAGATTTTATAGGAAGATTAGGAGAAAGCTAAAGAGATTGGGGAGTGGAAGAGGGGAGTTTTTAAAAGGGGGCAAAGTGACATAAAAGGGGACCTTGTGCATTTAGTGATGTCTGTAAGAGTGACATTTTGTGATGGTTTTCCCAAGAAAGCCCCTTTACATTTGACTTTTGTGATGTTTTGGTCATACTTTTTGCAGCTATTTCATTTTCTTTTGGAATCTTATTTCCTTTCAAATTTTAAAGGAAATAAATTTGAAATGTTAAATGTTAAAATAAATGCTCATAATATAAATAAAATCATATCATACAAAGATGCATTTATTAGAAAACCCAAGAATTTCTTGTCTCATGTCTCCCCACCCTAGTCCCATCCCCCCTTGTAACTGTTTTCTGTTTTTGTCTAGTGGTAATTATCCTATCTCTACAATACTTTTATATCTTTAGTTCTTGAGTTATTAGTTCTTTGATATGCTTGTTGACTTTGGTAGTTTCCATCCCCCTTTCTGAATTTTGACAGTTACTTCATGGATTGACTCTCTCTGTTAGTTTCCTTTGTCAGTTAATATGATATGCACAAATCTCTATTTTTTTGTTACAGTAGACTCTTGATAGTACTGCTTCGCTCACCTTGGTGTGAGAGGAGGATGTTGGGGTTTCTCTCCACCTGTCCTCTCCTGTCTTTGCTCTTACAATTTGTCAATTATATTTTGTGTCACCTTTTGTATCTCCAGCAAATATAATGGATACTTGCAGTGATGGGAGTCAAATAATTTAACGACCAGTTCACTGCCCTAATAACTGTTTTAAGTATAAAAAAACATTACACTGAAAGGTAGCTTATTATTTTATGCCTTTAATACTTAAATAAGAGCAATAAAAGAGGTACACAAAACTAGGTTATAACAATGAGTTTTTAAAATATTAATAAAAATAGTAAATAATACCTGAAAAAAACCCAATAAAACTGTTATTTAAGATATTTCCATACTGGTTTTTGATCGAGGAACACCAGTGCACTCATCGTATCTCGGGGGAATTTTGGGTTTTACACAAATGACAGCTTGTCACCCCTGGTTGTTTGGCACCTTTTCTCTTTATGTTGTATATTTGTTTGCTGAAGTAACAAACGCGAGGGAATTAAAATGTAGTATTTTATCAGAGGTATAATGAGTTTTATGAAATGAATAAATAAATACTACAAGTATAGTTCCGTCAAATTTTTTTCACCTATGGACGGAATGAACATTATTACAGGTGCTTAGAATATGTTGTTGCACAGATGAACATTAAAAAAGAGCAAGGAATGTAAATTTGTGATTTCCACATTGGGCAGCTGTCCAGCCGCCCACCTTAGAAAGAACCTTGATTACAAGTGCCGCTTTAACAACCAGTTCGCTGAACTCAACAAAAAATTAGTTATTGGTTCTATGGAACCGGTGCGAACCAGCTGAATCTCACCACTGGATACATGTATACATGTAGTTATATAACGTTCTGTAACCATAACAGAATCTTCTGCTGTGTCTGTGGGTTGATTTCAAAAGCCGAAAAACAATCAACATTTACATTCTGATTTCTAGGTAAATATTGCTCAATACAGTGCTGTGGTTTCATTTCCTTTTCTAGGCCTCTGAGGTCACCACCTTTAAGCCACTTACAGGGGACTGAATTTTCCTTAAGCATCAAGATCTAACAGATCCTTCTAATTCTCCTCTAAGTGTTCAAAATTATCAAAGGTTTTATTTGTCTTGGTTCAATGACCATTTTGCTTCTCTCTCTATATCACCTATGTATTTAGTGCACAGCTATGTGTGTGTGTGTGTGTGTGTATGTGTATACATGTAGAGTTTGAGGATTTTGTTTTTTTGGTTGAGAGAAAAAAATTAAGTATTTTCTACTGTATGCATATCTTCAGTCTTTTTAATTGTTCTCTTGCCTGCTTGTAATCTATTCTGTTTCTTCTTGGAAGTTCAATCAATCTTTTCCTTTATTTTGAACTGGTTTTAAATTTGGTCTATGATTTCCCATGCAATCTCTGTCTTTTTTTTTTAAATTTTTTAAAAAAAATCTCTGATTGCCACTGCATCTTCGTCAGAGCTTCCCGTATTCCCCAGTCGCAGGAAGGAGCCCCGAGTCCTGCTGGTCTGTCGTTGTCATTATTCAAAAGGAGGCATATTATTAAGATGTCGTCCACCAATATTTTCTTACACATATTCTTCCTAGGCAGAGGTTTATTTGCTCTTTTTTCTCCACTGAATATTTATAAACATTTCCACATTATTTTATAATTCTCATGTTTTAATGGCCACTCTCATATTCTACTGTGTGGAGTACTGTTTTTAAAATTCAGCCATTTACATGTTTTTGAATATGAATTGTTACCAATGATCTGCTCTTATAAATAACACTTATGAACATTTTAACGCACCAAGGTCTTTTTCATTAATTTATTTTATAAGTGCTTAGTTGGGAAAGAAAACTGGGAAACCTGTGTTATCTTTTTTTTTTTTCTGTTTAATCTTCTTTGAGGATATATTCCAATGACTATGCTTGGATCACCAGGCATTTCTTATTAAATTTTTTTTTAAAGGAGCAGTAGGAAACAGGAGAGAAGTGCCACTTATGAATCAGCACCTTCAGTTTTCTTGGCAGCTTTAGCAAGTGCTAGTGTGACTTACTGCAAACCTGATACTGTCTAGAAATTTACTGAGTATCATTGTCTTCAACTGAGTCCTCTGGGGTCAGCAAGACTCTCTAGTTTATGCTCACCATGCTGTTTATCAACTAGGAAATTTAGGTAATAATCTTTTTTGGCCAATTATTTTTGGCATGATCACCTCCAACTGGATCACCTCTCTCATTCCCTGAAGTTGTCTTCTCAGGGACTGTTGGAAAAAATAAGCATTATTCTAAAATAATCAAAGAGGTCCTCCTACTAAGAATATTCTATAAGATCTATAGCTGATTCTACACACAGTTCTTAAAGCAAGGATTTGAAGGATGGCAGGATTATTAGAACAAAAAGACCACTGTGAAGAAATTCACAGTCACAAGAAACCTAAATTTTGATATAATGAAAAGACTGTCCCATTGTCACCTTGCAGCATTGCATTACTAGAAAACTTTACCAGTCTGGCCCATTTACTCAACAGTGTTTATAAAATCAGTGTGACACTGGGACCCTTGTCATTGAAAAGCTTTATTACAATTCATTGATGAATACTGATGATATGCTAAAAGATATGTACTCAATTGCACTATGGAAAAGTTCTGAGCTTAATGACTCACAGTCTGCCTGACCAGGTGGTGGCGCAGTGGATAGAGCGTCAGACTAGGATGCGGAAGGACCCAGGTTCGAGACCCTGAGGTCACCAGTTTGAGCGTGGGCTCGAGCAAGGGGTTACTTGGTCTGCTGAAGGCCTGCGGTCAAGACACATATGAGAAAGCAATCAATGAACAACTAAGGTGTCGCAACGAAAAACTGATGATTGATGCTTCTCATCTCTCTCTGTTCCTGTCTGTCTGTCCTTATCTATCCCTCTCTTTGACTCTCTCTCTGTCCCTGTAAAAAGAAAAAGATGACTCACAGTCTAATTATTTTGGATAGTGGGTGATAATGTATTGAAGGTGATGGTGAGACACATAAGCACAGTATATTGCAACTTGGAGTGGTTCTGGTCTAGCAGCTCCATTTTTTACTATGAGAAAAAGGGGATGTGGAAGGTAGAGGACTCAAAGTCATAGAAGTAGTTAGTGGCAGAACCTGGTCTAGACTCTATATTTCTTTGCTTCTAGCATGTTGTTCTTTTCTTTTTCCATCTCTTATCATTTAAAACTTTTGCAATATTTCTAGGTGTGTAAATTGTACTTCATTGAACTGGAGATTACAGAAATTCTCCATCACATAGACTGATGCAGAATATTTAATAATGGAGAGAATACATTTGCCTGGAATGGAACCAGAAAGAATGTAAGCTCTGAGACATAGCAGTCATTTCTGAGATGTGGGAAAGTAATAGGAAAGCCAGGGCCCTTAAAATATAATTAGAGCCATGCCATTGTTTCTGATCTTTGGGGAATCTGGGAGTTCATTTTTGGCTAAGAAACTGAGAATCTCTAGAATACAGATTCCATATTTATTAACTAAGAAAATTGGGCTTGATGGTCTTGGCTTTGTAGACCATTAAGCACTGAGTTCTGTGAGTTTATGGTTTTGGGTTATGTCCCATGGTTAAGATGACTTGGAAAAAAAAAAAGACAGAATCACAACCAGCATCACCTGCTTTTCTCTTGCTGGGAAGTAGGTCAAAGCTTGGCAGACATGAAAATGTGGTTGGCTTCAGCTGCGAGCTCTGCAAGGTCCCAGTTGTAGACATCTGTCTCAGAAGGTGTGTGTGAAGGGGTTGACAGTCAGAGGTGGAGAAAGGCATGTTTGTGGTCCTAAGTGCTGTAGGTGAGGAGGGGTGATCGACAGGAGAAGGAACCACTGGGTTGGAGGGCTGGTGAAGGAAGCACAGCTGGGGACTGGTGGAAAATGAGAGAAGCGGCATTTATTGACTATTTTGTATGCACTGGTGGCAAATGTTATTTTTTTTAACTCCTCCTAAGTACACTGAGAAGTAGGTGTCATTGTTTGGGTTTTAAGGATGAAGAGGTTGAGGTTTGGAGAGGTTTAGTTATTTGTCCATGGTTAGGCTGCTGGTAACTGAGGGCTGAGGAAGTCACTGCTGGTTGAGTCCAAATCCCCTTTTCTTTTCACAGTGCAGTGTGTGTGCTGTGTTCTGGGTGCCGGGGATGTAATAGTGAAGGTGACAGGTAACGTCATGGCTTCATATTGCTTGCAGTCTATGAAGCGAGAAGGAGAACAAAGTAAACAAATCCATACTTTCAGAAGGTGTAAAATACTGCTCAGGAGAAGATGGCAGCATTAGGAAATCGTGAGTGACAGAGTTACATGGTGTGCTTTCATATCCTAGTCCATAAACTGGTGCATAAATGACACGAGCTGACTTGAGGACACCAAATAGCTCTAGATTGTGGTTCTCTCTCTCTCTCTCTCTCTCTCTCTTAGAAAAATTGCACTCTTTATTATGCACAGCATTGGGAAGGGAGGCCACTTGGAACAAACTCTTGCTTAGACACTCTCATTCTGGGCTTTCTCCTTCCCAGGTTATTTGACTCCAGACTAGTGGGCTATGAATCCACAGGCAGAAAGGCAGAGATTGGTACCTGGAGACAGGGAAACTCAAGGAACAGAAAGCATTGCTCTTCTAAGTCTGGAAAGAGGTGTTTAGCCAGGGTAAGTGGTTGTTTTCTGGTTGGATTGTGATTCTTGAGGTTGGAATTTAGCCCTAGCTATGATGATGTGAACCAACTCTGTTACCTGGGGAAGTCACCTCTCCATTATTAATATCGAGGAAAGTAAACCCTGTTCTTCCTACTTCACTGGATGAGGGGGGAAGAGGGAGTGAATCATTTTGATGTGCGGCTGTTTTTAAAACCTCTGTAGGTTATAAAAATACAAGGAGTTCTTTTTTTAAACAGCTTTGGTTAACTTTTAAAGGGATAACTTTTTATATTTATTTACTGCCTTTTGTGTGCTTTGAGGAAACATTTCCATATTCCTAGGATGAGTTCAGAATGAGGACTTCCTTGCCCCCATGCCAGTCTCAGGAGAATTAGGATTGGACTTGCCAACACAGACCCCATTGGAAGTAGAAAGCAAAGGGTTGGCCTCTAGGTCCTGTCTTTGGAAGGAGGTGAGGATAGGCTGGAGGAGCAGCAGCTGAGGTCAGGGACACGAACTGAGTAGCTGGCGGAGGTGGGAGTCAAAATGGGTTTGACTTCAAATTTGTACCCCGTGGGGCAGTAGAGCAGTGAATACTTACTGAATGCCTACTATGTGCCAGGCTGTGGCTGAGATGGGGGAAGCATAAGAGACACTGTGAAACAATTGGCATTGGCTGTAAGCTCGCTCCGGGCAGAGGCACCTGCATTCTGTGGAGCTCAGGGAGCATCCTGCCCAGTAATGAATATCTATCCTGTCTAAAAGTAGGTATATCAGCATTCAGCTTAGCGGTTGAGTTATCCATGTAGATGGAAATAATACTTAATTGTTATAATACCCTGTACTGAAGGGGCACCAGCTTTGCCAGGGGAACGTTTTTATTGTTGGATTGTGGGGAGGATCCTAAGGGAGGGATTTGGGGAAATTGGGGTGGTGTCCTCACACTTGGGGCCTTGGAGGAGAAGCTGTTTACTGATGGACAAAGAAATAGTGAAATATTGAAATATTTTAGCAATCTGTGTTGCCATAGCTCTGTGTACTGGTGAGTGCTAGTCTCGTATGTAGTTGTTTACCTTTTGAAGCTGTTAGTGTATTAACTGATGTGCACATAAGGCTCAGAGGAGGAAAAGATTGCAAAGGCTTCGTGAGTTCTGTGATGCTTGGGCTGGGTTTTGTAAGGTGAGTAAGAGTTTGGTAAAGAACTTTGTAGGAAAAAGGGAGAACGTGGGTTAGAGCATGCCTGTGTAAAATAACATAGAATTTGTTTACATTTATTGTAAATAATAACTGCTGTGTTTCAGGGTTGGGCAGTTTGTTAGTATTGTTACTAGTCTCCCAGTAAGCCTATGAGGTAGGGGTTTTTATTCTGTCTTCATCTTTTTTTTTTTTCAGAGGCAGAGATAGACAGGGACAGACAGGAACGGAGAGAGATGAGAAGCATCAATCATCAGTTTCTCGTTGTGCGTTGCGACTTCTTAGTTGTTCATTGATTGCTTTCTCACATGTGCCTTGACCATGGGCCTTCAGCAGACCGAGTAACCCCCTGCTGGAGCCAGCGACCTTGGGTCCAAGCTGGTGAGCTGTTTGCTCACAAACCAGATGAGTCTGCGCTCAAGCTGGCGACCTCGGGGTCTC
The DNA here is from genome assembly GCF_036850765.1 of Saccopteryx bilineata. Classification (NCBI taxonomy): domain Eukaryota; kingdom Metazoa; phylum Chordata; class Mammalia; order Chiroptera; family Emballonuridae; genus Saccopteryx; species Saccopteryx bilineata. The sequence continues at coordinate 65,608,211 of NC_089497.1, read as the reverse complement.
GAACCTGGGTCCTTCTGCATCCCAGTCCGATGCTCTATCCACTGCGCCACCACCTGGTCAGGCTCTGTCTTCATCTTATAGATGAAGAAAGCAGAGCTCAAAATGTGACTTGCATAGTGTCACACAATGGCAGGAACAGTATGTGAACTTGGATTGGTCTGCCTGTGTGACTTGCGTAGTGTCACACAATGGGAGGAACAGTATGTGAACTTGGATTGGTCTGCCTGTGTGACTTGCGTAGTGTCACACAATGGCAGGAACAGTATGTAAACTTGGATTTGTCTGCCTGCAAAGCTTGAGTGTTCTACTCCTACACTGTCACCTCTGTGTCCCATGAATTTATAGTTCAACCATGAGGGATGGTGCATTTCTTGCATAGCAGTGTAGATTGTAACAAAAAAAAAAACGGGAGACATTAGTATCTTTTTCTACAAAATGGGGACGAGAGCCCTTGCTCCAGGTGTTGGCAGGACTCAGTGAAAGTTCAGGTGTCTTCCTTCACTTCAGCAAGGCCACACGTGGGTAGATGTCCACTTCAGCCCTTCTGTCCTGTTGAGCCTGAGCCTTTGACTTGACTTCACTCTCGTGAGACCGTCTCCTGATGTTGACAATGAGAATACGCGGATCACTTGGATGCTGTGTATTTCTGGTCCTGACAGGGCTTACTTGGAGTAAATCAACGACGTGGTTGCCAGTTACAATTTGGCTTCTCCTGTAACTTGACTTTAGGAAGAGACTGTGTCAGTCGTGTTGAAGATAGTGCGTTGGTCTCTGTGCCTTTCGTAGTTTTTGTGTTTTGGTACTCCTCCCCCAACAGCAAAGGCAGGGAAGACAAACAGAACCAGTGGAGAGGCAGTGTCGCGTGGTGGTCAAGGGCACAGACTTGAGACAGATTGCCTAGATTCGGTGCCCAGCTTTGCCCACTGTCTAGCTCTGTGTCTGTTTGTGCCTCCGTTTCCTTCTCTGTAAATGGGAATAATGATAACGGTACCTATTTCATAGGGGCTGTTGGGAAGGTTAAATTAATTAATATTTATAATGTGCTTAGAAAATTGCTGGGCATATAACACATGCCCTTATGAGTGTTTGTTAAACAATAGCATAACATTTTCTCTGCTGGTCCTGCCTTCCACTGCTGCTTAAGATAGTACATGCCGTGATACGATTTTTCTGCAAAGATCTGGCTGGTGAGAGTACAGGTCTGACCATCCCTCAGGCTTGCTCATGGCTTGCCCAAGCACTTTTTAGTTTGCACTTTGTAGGCTAGCTTTGTCCAATTCTGCAAACCTCGAGTATGTTGTCTCAGGGAAAACCTAGTTGTTTTCCTGGGGAAAATTGGAGCAACCACATTGTCTATGGTTTTTAAAGGGTGAAGGGAGAATAGTGATGTTGGTAATTAAAATACTAATGTTAATGTAGCCATGCAGAGTTTTATTTGTTTATGCATGTATGTATGCAGACATGATTAAAGTTTTATATTGTTATAAGTTTGTATGATATATACAATATTTATAACATTGGGAAACTTTTGGGTGATACCTTCCTTCTGTATACTACTTTGGTGTTTTCACTATTTGGAGTTTTACAATGAGTCTAGGAGCTATGTAGAGGCGGGGTTCCATTTCTATTGTGGGGAATACAAGAGTTCAGAGAAGTGAGGGGGCTGTTTGAGATCCAGGTAAGTGATAGGTCTTTTGACTAGTGTTTGATGGCTTGTTTTGTTCTAAGAAAATTAGAGAGATTGACAACATTATTTTGATTCTTGAAGAAATATGAAGTTTAGAATGAATGAAAATTATGCTATTTTTATTAAGCTATACCAGCGATTTTTAACATGTGTGCCATGTTACAATGCTGTGCTATAAGATGTTTTAAAACATGCAATACCTGACTATTTAGTCAGAGGCACTGATCTCTTTTCCCAACACAACAGCCATCTGGTGTGAACAGATCAAAATTATACCTGTTTTTTTTTTTTTTAATGTCAGATTGCCCACAGAATTTTAGTAATTAGTTTATGTGGGCCGTGAGATGAAAGAGGTTGAAAATCGCTGACTACACCAAGGCTCCAGTCACACTAAGACCCGAGACTGGAAATTTAAAGTATAGTTGATACAGGGAAAGAAGCCATGGAGAGTTCACTAATTTTCTCAGTGGAACGACAATCCATCTCTCCATCCTTCCATTCATTATCTGTCCATCCATTTCATTAGACTAAAACAAACAAACAAAAAAAAAACCCAGCTTCCCGCTGAGCCCTGATTCATCAGAGTGAAATCAGAATTTCATGTGGCTGTTGAGGATGTGAAATATAGCCGGTTCGAATTGCAATGTGCTGTGTAAGTGATTTCAAAGGCTCAGTATAAAACATAATGTAAACTATCTTATTAATAAGCTTTATGCTCATTACTTACGAAATGATACTATTTTGGATATATTGGGTTAAATAAAAGATATTATTAAAGTTAATTTCTCCTGTTTCTTGTTTTTTAACAATGTGGCTGCTGGGAAATGGCCCATGGGCTTGAATTAGAGACCCGCTGGGCGGCGCTGCTCCGGAGGTGTGCTGGCCGGAGGTGTGCTGGCCAGTAAGCAGGGAAGCGGTGCACCCACCGCCCCCTCTGACCCCGGCTGGCCCTCTTCTCTCCCTCTCTGCCTGGACACCTGTCTGCTTCCTAACCTCCTTCTGGCTTCTTCACCCATTTCAATCTGGTGGAAGCTGCTCTCACCCAGGTCTCGGGAGTGAAATTTATTTGTTTTGAGCACTGCCCCGACTTAACCTCTGTGATACTGTCCCTGTGGGGCCACTCTTGCTTCCCTGATTCTTCTCGTGTCTCTCTGGCTGGTCCTCAGGGCTCCTTGGTGGCTCTGATCCCTCCTCACTTCCCATAAATGCCAGTATCACAGAGGTTTGTCTTCAGCCCTCTTTGTTGTTTTTGGACTCCTGACTCCTGGGAGTGGGGGAGGGGTCTCCTGAGCTCCAGATCCATGTAGTAAGTGCCTTTTGGACACACCAGTTGGAATTCGTTGTGTACCTTGGACTCAGCCTGCCTTTCAGCATTGTCACTTAGGCGAATAATACCGCCATGTATGTTTTCATCTCTGTACCAAGCCTGGAAACTGGGGCTCATTCTGGATCGCTTCTCTACCCTCATCGTTCTATCTTATCATCCTCAGATCTCGTTGAGTCAACCGCGGTAACTACTCCTACGCACGCGGACTCTTCTACCTTCACTGTGCTGCCTCAGGCCAGACCCTCAGCATCTCCTTCCTAGAGTGTTTCAGGAATTCTTACCAGGCCTTTATTTTCTAGCCTCACCCTTCTTCATTCCATGCTCCCTTCTTCTTCGAGAGTGAATTTACAAAAATGCAAATCCGTTCTTCCCATATCCCTGTTCTTAAAATCCCTGAAGGATTTCCTCATCCAGGATAAAATCCATTCCTTGGCATAAACCAGAAGACTCTCGGTAATTTATTAATTTGGCCTTTGTCTCTTTCCATCCTCATCTCACTCATCTCTGAGACACGTCCTGTCCTCCAGGAACAAATTTGGGATTCTCTGTAGCTTCCGTGACTTAATACTTACTGTTTCCTTGTTGAAGCATTGCTCCTCCGCCCACCTTACCAGGGTACTCCCATGTGCCTTCCAAGACCCTTCTCTGACATCACCTCTGCTTAGGATCCACCCCTGACCCCAATATTTCCACCTCACCCCACCCCCCATTTTTACCTATTTCTTGAAGTTAGTTGGTTGCGTTTCCTTGAGGGCAATGGTCATTCCTTTTATTTCTATATTCTTAGGTCCGAAATAGATGTGCAAGAGATATCTGTTGGACAAATAAAAGTCAATAAGGGGTAGAGATGAGGCATTTTGGAATTTGTGATGGAAATCCTAGCTAGGTAGGAATGGCAGGAGGGAAAGCCCCAGAGGAAATGGCATTTGAGCTGTTCCTTCAGTGGCGCTGGGTGGGAGGGTGCGGAGGAGAGCCTGGTGGCCATTGTCAGTGTGCTGTGTTCCACGGGACACAGAACAGAATAGGTCCTTTCCCCGGTCGGTAGTACCGTCGTCCTCAGAGTCAAATAAAGAGGGAACTCTCAATAGTCCGTCTGGGCTACTGTCTGCCTTTGGTGCTGAGCTGGGTCATCTAACTCGGCAGAGCCTGCTTCCCCCGTACACAGCTGGCATAGCAGCAGGCACCGCATCCTCCCTCACTCACCAGCGGTCCTGGCGGAGGGGAGTGCAGGGAGGTTGCTTGCATTTTCATCTCAACTTCTCCTTTGGAGCTGCCTTTCTGGATAGCAGAGAGGTGACCTTAGCAGCCAGAGACAGGAAGCAGCAAAATGAGTCATCTCAGGCCCTAATGAGGTTCATGAGGGACCCTTCCCGGGACTGAGGGTCAAGTGAGGCTGTGCTGTGCCCAGAGTGAGTTTTGCCTCGGGGCTCCAGGCGGCACTGGAGCAGAGCTGAGCTAATTTTACCCACAGGAGCTGACTGTGCTGAAGGGCAGGGCTTATGACATTGTCCTTATCATCCTGTGATGCCCAGAGAGCTCCCAAGGTACAGCCCCGTTCTGTCTGGGCTGTTTTCCTCCTCCAGTTTAATACATTTTTCCATGAGGTGTGCGTATCAGCAAGCACGACGCTGAAGAGCAGAAAGCATCGGACTTTGTGGAAGGAGGGCCACGGAGCTGGGTTTGGATCCTGCCTCCACCCCTTGCTTCCTAGCCGTCTAACCTTGGGCAAGTTATATAACATCTCCAAGTCTCAGTTTCCTTATTTGTAAAATAGGACGTATACCTGGGTCCTAAGATTGCTGCCTGGTTTGCACATGAGGTGACACTTACCACGCCATCGCTCTGTGCCAGTCACTGCTGTCACTCACTGCTTTATTCACAGTGATTCACCTAATCATTTAAACAAACCTACGAAGAAGGTACTATTGCTAACCCTGTTTTACAAACAAGGAAACAAGGACGGGCGCAGACATTCCTGGAGATGGGCTCTGTGGGCTGCACGGAGCAGATGGGCTGGGTGTGCAGCCAGCATGCCTGTGAGGTACTGTGGATTCAGGGGCAAATCTGGACAAGAAAGAGGTCAAACCAAGAATTCTCAGGGAAGAGTTAGTAGTTGTGCTGTAACCATGCTTTCTGTTATATGAATTACAGTTTACGCTGACGATAAGCTGTTGTGTGTAGTTCTGATTAGCTTATAACACCTGTCACTTAGGTCCCTGAGATCTGTTTGGCTCATTATAGTAAAGTGAGTGAGATATTTCCTGTCACAGAGGCAAGGGAGGGTCCTAGGTATAGACAGACATAGGTCTTATTGAGCAGATCATGCAATAGGAAAATGGATGATTAGTTCATTGATCTATTGGTTTTTATTTCCCCTTTTGTATCTATCAGGTTTAAGTGCAGGAAAAACATTTCACACAATTTCAGTGAAAAGGGGTTAATTCAGGGGAAGAGATGCTAATAAATTGGTGCAAAGGATGGAGCAGTGGAAGCCAGGAGGCTACATCTGGAGCTATTGAGTTGAAGAATTGATTCTATGGCCATGATCCACAGGTAAAAAAGACGATGGCATTAGGAAGCCACTGCTGAGACCTCCGAAACTTTTCTCTACATCCTCAGAGTTGGTGGCGGGATATTGGATTTCCCAATGGAGCAGCATTTTGACTCAGGATTCCAAATTGTTGCTTGCCAATAGAAATAGCAATGGGATGATTTAGCTCCATGTTGACCTTCTAAATCTCACACAAGTACATCGTATTGCTTGAACCTAATTTACTAGCTTCAGGGGAGTATGGGAAATTTAGTTCTTAGCAGTCTGTTTCTGCAATGCAGGAAGGTGTGTTGGGGGGTAGGGAAGGAGCTTTGATTGAGTCAATCAAGAGAATATGTCTGCCACCAACATATTCATTTATAAATGTCCAGAGGTTATTATTTCAAAGTACTTAATATGTATAATTAATTATAACATTGTAATATAATTTGGTATAATATTCCTCTTAATATTTTTTTATTTACATAAAATGTATAACGTTAGTATACTCAATATTCTGAAAAAGCAGGCCATTTGTCCAAATTCAGTTTCTGAATTTCTTTTTGTTTTGTTTGTTTGTTTTGACAACAGTGGTTCAATTGTCATTTTTTTAGTTCAGTTTAATTTCCTCCGGGTAGTCATGCCCTTGACAGTTGACCTGTTTAAATAATTTGTTCACAAACATTTATTAAATACTATGAACCTGACAGTGGGCTGGATTTGACATTTTGGGCAAAGGTCAGTCATGGGTCCTTCCTCTGGGACCTCTCACTGGAGAGGGAATAAGTCAAGTTCATAGTGAGAATAGTACAGAGGTCATGAAACAAACTCGGAGAAACAAGGGGTCTTCCATGTTGAGTGACGGTGGTCAGTTGATTCTCTGTTGGAGGCAGTAATATCTCTTTAAGGAGTATTTGCAAATGTGATGGGATGTTTTTGTTGTTTCAGCGCTGGAGGCCAGGCCACCATTGCCACGTATGTTCAGGGCTGGAGATGCTAGATGTCCCATAATACATGAGACACTGCAGAAATAGCTGCCTTAAAGGATGTATAAGCTATCTATATTGAGTTGTGGGGTTTGGAGGGGAAATAAGTCAGGTAAGAGAATAATGGGGTTAAGAGTTTGTCTGAATAAGCAATGTATGCAGAGTGACAGTGGGAGGGAGTGTATAGTGGGAATAGAAGATTGAGTCTGTGTTATTCAAAAACTTGAGATGTGGGATAAAGTACTTGGACTCACTGTTGTCACTGGGAAGCCACTTAAGTTATTATTGGACGGTCCTTGACAGCAGAAACCTAGCCTATCTTCTCCTCATGCACCAGTGGACATCGGGATGCTTTCCGAATGAATGAATGCCCTAGACAAGTTGTTTACAGGAATTGAACTAGTGGGTACTTGAGTTTTGCCAGATCTGAGATCCTATGGTCCTGGATAACCTACCAGTCAACATTTAGACTTCAGGAGAATGCCAGGAGAGGGCATGGCAGCCTGCTGTGCAGGTGAGGTCTCCACACCCAAACAGGAGTGCTGTGGTCTGACAGCAGCTCTAGGTGTCTACGCTATAAAGAGAGAAGCGAAGAAGAGAGTTTCTTTTATTGCCCTCCCTTGTGGGACCCACAGGCCAGTAGGCATGTCCGGTGCATACTATGCCATCCGCATTATTGCCCTTGCATCTTGAGCTTATTAAAAATTGCTAATCAAACCAGCATTTTGCTGACAAGGTTCATGCGCTGTGACCATGTCTGCAGTTGTTTTAGGGAGCGGCTTGCTGGTCTGCATGGCAATGCTATCACACAGCAACCTCGGTGCCATCCTGGAGAGTTGTGGTGGCTTTTTGACATTTGAGTCAGTCCCTCTTCCTTCTTATGGAATGGGCTTTGAAGGTTGGGAAGGAAAGCTCAGAGTGGAGCTGGCCAAACACACATGTTAGATCCTCTCTAAGGTTTCATGTCTGAAGTCTTCCAGGAGGAAAGAGAAAGAAGTGTGTTGGTATGCAGGATGACCCAGAGCCCTCACTGCGTGTCTCAGAGGAGGACAGTGGTTTGCCCCGGGGCATGCAGTGAGCGGGCCCTCCTTGGGCTCTTTCTGTGGCAGGGTTGTCATGGCCCTCTGCTGCCCAGGGAGAGTGTAGTGAGCACAGGCTTTATAGCCAAAGGCCTGCACTTGGCTACTGGCTCAGCTTCTCACTATATCATGCACCCCCAGGCTCTTTATCTGTAGAATGGGAGTCATGGTCATATGTGATATTAAGCATTCAAAAAAGTAGGGCATTGAGCACTTCATATGAAGAACTATAGAAGTAATTCTTTTTATCCTGATGTTCATTTTATGGACCAGTAATTGTTGGGACCATCTTTAATAAAAGGATGGGCACTGAAGACACTGCTGCCCGCACACCAGTCACAGAGCCTTCCCAGGGGCCTGATTCCTGCTGCACAGGAAGGAGGTTTTGCGGTCAGATGGGGAGGCACTGGGTGGGGGGAGCATGGTCTAATCTTGGAGTTGTGAGGAATTGGGCTATACTCTTACCTGGAGCCAGGGACTCATGTAGCAATAGAGTGGGAAATGCGGCTGGAAAGGTGGGTTGGGGCCCCTCCTAGAGCCCCTGAGTGCTGGCCTGAGGGCAGTTGGATACTATTTTTTGTGCATTTCAGGGCATTGGTGAAGAGGCCATGGGTAAAACTGGGCAGAGATGGGGCTAGCCTGTCAGTGCCTGCAGGATGTGCAGGGAACCGGGGCAAAGGTCAGGTCAGAGCTGGGAATGTTGCAGCTGGAGCAGGGTGGTTCCAGGCATGATGGTGGTCCCCAAGTTCTGGACACTTTCAAAGTTATTTTTTTGCAATGGTTGACCAATTTTACTTGAGGTTAGAATAAAAATGATAATATTTTATATATGTATGTAGCTATGAAGTTTTCAAGAGTTTTCACACCCATCAGCTTCTTGGTCCTGCCCAGCGTCATGGGAAGGTGAACGATGGGGTTCTTCCCCTATTTCCTGGATAAGGAGATCGAGACTTGGAGAGCAGATGGGATTTCTCAGGCCACTCTGCTGGGCTTGTCGATGTGGAGGCTGGGAGGTGGGATGCCGCATCTCAGATTCCCTCCTGTGCCAATCATCTGGACCAGCTGTTTTCTCAATCTCACTCCACCCCTGACTGTGTTGGTTGACATCCTTGGAAGCCTAAGATGGCCATGAATTTCAGAGACAAGCTGTAAGATTTTTGAAAGATGAGCTATAGGGAATTTGTGATCCAAAAATGTGTTTCTGCCTGTGGCACTTTGTAGCTGCCAGGGTTTGTTCAGATTGAAAATGTCCATGAGAGCAGGCAGGAAGAAAAGGGGCCCCTGTCACCCGTTGAGCATCTTATTTGCTCTGAACACAGTGCTGCATACTATGCCATCTCTGGGCTTGGAGAGATTCATAGAAGAGGCGATTGTAACACTGTATTTACTGTAGCATTCTGCCAAGCAGCTTGTATGTGTACATATTAAATTTGTTAATTCCCATAAAAACCTAATTTGGGCCTGACCAGGCGGTGGCACAGTGGATAGAGTGTTGGACTGGGATGCAGAGTACCCAGGTTCGAGACCCCGAGGTCGCCAGCTTGAGTGAGGGCTCATCTGGTTTGAGCAAAGCTCACCAGCTAGGACCCAAGGTCGCTGGCTTAAGCAAGGGGTTACTCGCTCTGCTGTAGCCCCATGGTCAAGGCACATATGAGAAAGAAATCAATGAACAATTAAGTGCCACATGAAAAACTGATGATTGATGCTTCTCATCTCTCTGCATTCCTGTCTGTCCCCATCTATCCTTCTCTCTGACTCTTGCTTTGCTCTGTAAAAAAAACAAAAACAAAAACAAACAAACCCCCAAAAAACCCAAAACCTAATTTGGTTGATAACAATATTGTTTCCTATTTTATAGATGAGAGAAACTGAGGCTTAGCAAGATCTAAATAACTTGCTTATGAGAACGCAGGTCCTAAATAAAGAAAAACCCAAATATTTTAGTTTGAGAATTCTTCCTTCCCCATTACACTATATGTTTACCTGTCTCACTGGTAGAAATGCAGGCCTGCTTATTGAGGAGGTATGTTTCCAGCCTTGGAGGTTAGAGGAATCAGAGCTAGAAGGTCCTATGAAGGACTCAGAAGGCTGGTAGTTTTCAAGCTGTGCTCCCCTGAGCCCGGGCGACTCCAAGCTGGCCTTGGGGTTGGGGCGGCTGGTGGGTGTGGGAGGTGACAGTGGTGAGAATGGGAGGGAAGGGGAGTTCTGAAGCCCAGCCTGAGCATTTGCAGAGCATTTCATTGTGAGGAAGAGCTCTGTTAGGGAAAGAAAAGTTCAAAACCCACTGTGCTAGCCTCGTTCCTCTTTTCACTAAGTCTAAGAGAAAAAATGGCTCAGCAGAAGTCACAGTTGTGAAGGGTCTCAGAACTTTTTCCTCTTTTCTAGAAGATGTGCTTTCTGTGCACCTCACTCTGCAGCCTCTGGAGCACCTGCCTACAGGTTCAAAGGTCAGGCAGCCTCTGAGAAGCTTCCGTCAGCAGCTTCAGGCTGCCCCGTGGACACAATACTTGCCCAGTGTCTTTCAACTTCTTGTGTCCCTTTGGACCTTGGGAACCTCACTGAGATTAATTCCCTGGCCCAGCCTTCAAACACATTGTCTCACTGAATACCAGTGACTATCGAGTGTTAGCTGTGTACACAGGGCAGAAAGCACAGGCAAGGTTTCTGACGTCAAGGGACTGGTGAGGAGGCAGAACAAAGAAGGACGTTTTGTCAAGGATTTGTAGGGATTGTTATGTTTGTTATATATGATTACATTTGTGATAGTTACATGAGGATGGTTTCACACAAAGAGATGGAACAAGTAGAGGCTGGGCAGTGGGAAAGGCTAGAATTGGAAAGAATTGCAATGGGTGATTTGCTGTGAGAGTTAGTTAACCCTGACCTTTCCACTCCCTGTCTCTGGGTCTGGCACAGTTCACTTTTTCCTTGTGTCTTCCTTTCCTTATCTGTAATGTAGGAAGGAAACTGGCCAGCTCATTGGGTGGTTGATGGGATTAAATGGCGTAATGTATGTAGCCTGCTTAGTACAATGTCCAGCACAGAGTGAAATAAAACACTCATTATATTATAGTTATTATTATTATTTGGCAGTGAGGAGCCAAAGAAACTATTTTTCAAACTGACCAATGATGTGATTAGAGCTTCGCTTCTCAGTGAAACACTCTACTTCTAGAAATAGACTCAGATCATCTTGGCTCGCACCAGTTCCGTAATTCAGCCTCGGTTTACCTTCCCCACCCTGCTGTCTGCCTCTCTACTCGTGTTCACACATATGTGTCACAACTTAATTAAGTGATTTTCTCCACTGTAAGCACCAGGAAACAGATGATAAAATGCAAAACAGAAAACAATCTTCATTGAGCTGTGTGTTCGTCTGCCTTAGGAGTGGATTTCTGGGGGAAATCTGAGCCCTCCATAATGACACCGATGACTTGGATCTTTGCAGAGATTGAAGAGGATCCTGATGCCTCGCGTGCTGGTAGAGGGCTGAGGAAGCCAGGCCAGTCCCTGCCCTCTCAGAGCTTCTGGGGGCCCTCTGGCTCCCAGTGACCTGCAGCACGAGCTCTGGTATGTCAGTGGACCTGCTGTTGCCTTAAGATTTTGTCCCAGATCTTAAGCAGTGACTGGGAGGTTTTTAACGGGTTGGAATCTCTCTTTTTGGTACCCGCCACTTGGAATATACTGTGCCCTTGAGAGTGCATGCTTGGGAGCTTCCTTGGTGTTCTCTGGTAAATAGCTCCTTGCTGTATGCTTATTTCCCCGCGGGCACATTGCAGAGAGACTGGAGCCTGCGTTTCTAACAATGTCTCCAAGAATACCTTTCAGGTTATGTTTTGGGAAGTGAGAATCTTGGGGGTCTTCCAAATGTCCATCTCTGTTACCTCCTTTTGGCCTGGCATTTGCTTGTAGCTGAAAAGGGAGAGTTTGTCTTCAGCATTCCTATAGACATATGTGACTGGGCAGTTGAGAATCTGACAGTCACCGCTGACCTTCAGTTGCACGAGTGAGGAGTATATAGACATAACCCTGCAGATCAGATTACTACCCTTTAATTCCCAGAGCCTTCATGTGTCTTTGTCTTGCGAATGACCTCGCGGCTTCTTGAATTTGTAATGGAATGCACAGTCATTTACAGGTAATCACACAGTGATCCCTAACACATTTGTGGGGCCTTCCCCGTTTTCCTGAGGGCTTTCACTCGCATTGTCTTATTTGATCCTCCTAACTGCTCTGAGAGGTAGAGAGGTCTATTTTAATCTTTAATTTTCAAGTGTAGAAAGCTAGGTTTGGAAAAGTTAAACAGTTGTTTAGAGGTCACACAGCTAGCAGAAGTGCACCTGGAAGCTCGAGCTGTCTCACTCCTAACCCATTGTTCTTTTTACTACTGACTCTTGCTGTGACCTTGAGAGTATGCTGAACCTCTCTTGAGCCGCAGCCTTCCTGTGACTAAATTAGGTATAGACTCCCTCCAATGGTACTTGCCAGAGGGCTTCAGTGAGACTACTTGGGAAAGCATTTACTCACCGGTAAAGCATGCTTCTCATGCAGGGCATCACTGCTTCTTGTGTCCTAGGTGCACATAGTGCCACCAGAACTGTGGCCGAAGGGGTATGTTCTCCCCGCAGGTCGGTCCTGCTGTCCGGCCTGCAGGCCGCTGAGAGCCTTGTGCTGGCAGGCACTCTTTTCTACAGCGCTCTCTCTTCGTGTTCTCTGGAACAGCCTTGGATTTTGGAGACAGCTTGTGGCTGGCAGGGCCGGAGAGCCGCATGGGGAGCTGGGACTGGGATGTGCATCCCTGAGCTTTGGGCACGAAGGACGTGGGATCTGGTGTGGCGACCAGGTAGAGGTGGGTGAAGAACGGGTCTGGAGGCCTGACTGCTCCCGTTTCTCAGTGACTGGGACTTGAGAGGGTACACCCTGTGAATCCAGAAGGCCAGCAGTGTACACGGGGAACAGGTCGCATAGAAGTAGCACTTGTTGAAAAACCCAAAAAGGATGGATTTCAAGTTGGCAACAAATGCGTTCCAAGCTAGCAGTGTGATGTAGTCAGGAAAGAGCCCGAGTAACTGAGAGATGAGCTCTCGGATAGCTTTGTAGGGAGCCACATTTTGTTTCCATGTAAGGAAGAATTTTCTGTCGGGAAGAAGGAATTTGCAGCTTCAGGAGATGGTATTCACCCCACGGGGCCTCAGAGATACTGTAGAGGGATTTATTAATGGGGAGGGGACTTCAGCTCAGTGGCCTTTATGGTTGTCAGTGGTCAAGAGGAAGACAGGTACACATACATCGAGGAATGAGGAGCCCCTTTCTGGATGTGGAAACTGATCCCCAAATGCTTCTTGTTAAATGGAGGGTGGTTACAGACTCCACCAGTCTGGTTTTTATAGCTATCCCTGTAGCTCCCTCCTTCATCCTTAGTTTTCAGAATTCCCAGGCCATCCATGGGAAGCAGTTTACATGCAATAGCTCTTTCATCTGCTCAGATGTCTCTGTTGCTATATTGGAAGGGACTTTGTGCTCCTGACAGGATGACAGTCTTTCTACAGAACCACTAGGTCTGATGCCCGGTCTAGTCTTTTGAGTCACAAATGAAGGTGATCTCATTGCCTTCCCCGGCCTGCCTCTGGGACCTCCTGGGAGTGCTGCTGTGGTGAGAATGCTGTACGGGGTTCTGGTTCTGACTTGTGGTGGAAGGCTCTCTGATCCCATTTCCTTATCTCATTTAATAGTCACTTCTATCTGCGTTCATTTATTAAACATGCAATAGATAAAAAGTGTTTGCAGTTTTTCAAGTACTTGTGATATGCTTGCAAAACCAAGCAATCAAAGTAAATGGGTCATGCCTCTTTGTCTAGACCAAGTGGAGGCTGCTTTTAGAAAACATAGTTGGACAGTTTCGGGATAGCCACCCAATTTGTAGATGAGAAAAATGTAAGCTACAAGAGGAGAATGGATTTGTCCCAGGTTTTAATTAAGGAGTGATTGATCTGGGCTTAGGACTTAGGCCCCTTTGCTCCCTGACCAGTGTGTTTATTGCTAGAAGATTCTCTGGGGATGAGAACAAGCAGACTCAGGTGCAGGCCCAAAAGCCAGGGAGTGGGAGATAATTCTGACAAATGGCTCCTCTGACCAACAAAAGCCTTTACAGCCGATAGTAGACAAGATCACGCCAAGAAACAGAAACAGTGGGAAACCGGGATATGGATTCCCTTCCCTGAGCAGATGCCTCTATACTCATGCCACCATTGCCCTCAGCATCTCATCTCTCTCCTCCTCTAAATGAGTCTGGAGTTATTTTAGACCACATTCATTCTTGACTGACTTCACTGGGCCAATTTAGTCATTGAACACTACTTAGGAAGTTCAGATGGTAATTCATCTTATAAATTAAATTGGGCATTCCACCCTCTTATTCTGTCCCCTGCCCCCTTCCCAGGGGTCTCCTGAAAGTCTGATTTCATTCTGGGTCTTCCTGCCTGGGGTCTGTCCATGAAGAACTCATGCAGAACTAAGTTCCCAGGAGGACCCTCCACCCAAGGGAGTCAAGGATTGGGGTCCAAGAGTGGGCGTTATTTTAAGATTCACCTGTCATTAAAAGAACTGCAGACTGGATTCTTTGTGACCTCTTCAGGTGAACCCCCCCCAATATCTCCCCTTACCCTGGATTAATAGATTGACTTCATAAATGTAGTTGCAGTCTAGATGACCCCATTCCTAAGGTGAATTTAGAAACTTTCCAGCCAGACCCTTCCTTGTGTGGGTGGGGGAAAACTCCACTTCTTTTGGGGTTAATAATTGATTCCGAGTAAGGAATTCTTTCTTAAATGGGGCATGCTCTTCAAGTGCCAGAGGAGAGAAGGGTGATTTTTCTGACATCCTCCAGCCTGCTTCTCCATATTTGGAAATGTTTACCCACCACACTGATCTATTGGAAGAGAAGGAGGTGACTCAGGGTTTAGGAGAAGCAGAATTTGAATTCTTGTTTCCAGAAACAAAGTCGTGCCCCTCCCCCCTCCCCCCTCCACCCCCATCCCTCCCCTCCTTTCCTTTGCCCCTCGCTCTGGAAGCTGAGGAGAGAATGCCTCAGAGCTGTTCCCCTCTGGCCTCAGGATCACCTCTGTGCAGCGGGACTCGGGGTGTGGGAGAAGGAGTGAGAGCCAGCGGGGGCCAGCTGCCTGGGCCTGCCATCGTGTGAGTACATCATTATTGCCAGAGCGAATGGCATTGCAGCTCCCAGACCCTGGGCTTACGGCCCTGACAGCTGGCTCGCTTGCCTGCTGATGGGACTTGTTGCTGGGAACACTGGTGCTTTAATTTGGGGTGTAGATAGCTGCTTTCCCAGGGGAATACTCCTCACAGTGGGATTTAGAGACAGGCTCTGCCTGAGGAAAAAATTCTATTTGTGTATAGAAAAACGAGTGAGAGATTTTTTTCCCACCTGAGGCCTAGCTTGAATTGGGTAGAAAGAGAGTTCGGGAGTGTTGTCTGCTGATTGCTAGGGTTAAAGCAACAAGCCAGGAGGGGTGTTTGGGGATGCTTGGGCAGGGATAGTTTCAGCTTGAAAAACAGAGCTATGGTTGGATTTAAGAGTATGCATAATGTTGCTATATAGCAGCCAAGTCTGGAAGACAACCTGATATGCAGGACATTGGTGTCTTTGATGGACTATCAGAGGTGGATGGACAGTTAGAGATTATTTAGTTGATCTGTCTCATTTTATAGCAGGATAGTGGCCAGTGGAGGCCCCGAGCCAGCTAACTTGCCTTGCAGGTACATGGCTAATTAGGTGGGAATAGAACCCAGATTCACTCTGTTCATTCCTCTTTCCATTACACTGAAGCTGTTCCTTTAGGCAATAGCAGAGAGCATGCCCATTTTGTAGATAAGGAAATTGGAACTCTGAGATGCCAGGGTTGCCCACATTGACTGATCTAATTGGTGAGAAATTGAGAACTGGAACCATATTCTCCCAGTTCAGACCTCTTTCAATCATGTTACAAGAGTTTAGATGCCTGAATTTTTAAAAGTGTTTGCTTTTTCCTCCTTCTTGTTTCTACTTATCTTTTTCTGTATTTGGTCAAGTGAATGTTGTTTGTGAGTTGCTACCTACTGATCTGCTTTACTACTTATCTCTTTTTCTTCTCTGAAAGGGGATGATTAGCTTGTCCAAAAGGCAGACCCAAATTATGGAGCCCTTTATTTCAGTTTTATCCATGGCAGTGGAAATTGTGAACGGGCTTTGAAAGAATTTGAGCAGGGCTTTTCATCTAAGCTTTTACCACTATTCTTGAAGTTGCAAGAATTCTGAAGTATTATTTCCTCTCATTCAAAGGTGAGCTCTGATTCTGAATATATTTTACACACACACACACTTCTTTAGCCTTCTTTGATGCAGTGGCAGAATTTGAGAGAGACCAAGAGGTCACCACTCCCTTATAGTCCACCAAGTGCTTATAGCCCACCATAAGTTACTCTGTGGTCAGTTCAGTTTCTTATCAACTTGGGGGGTCTCTTGCTCCAACACAGGGAAGATATTTTTAAGGGAAGTGCTTTGATGCCAGTGGCATTGGTGGCACTTTAACAGAGCAGGGAAAGTGCTCTGAGACCTGTTTGCTCTGGTCAGTGCCAGAGAGAGGGGAAGCAGCCTTCTGAGCTGTTCTGAGGCCCTGGGATGCAGGACTTGACCAGTTTTCCCGGGTTTCTGTATGCCACGTGTCTTTCTCCTCTATGACTTGTGGCTGGGTGGGCATTGGAGGCCCCGCCCATATGTGGGAGGAGGCTGCGTTGAAGCTGAAGCCTTGGGATGTTTTCCTGCTGTGGTGCTGATGGACAGGGCCACTAAGAGGTTAGGTTTGGTAGTACTGTTGGGAACGCTATTCCGCGTTGATATGGAGACTGAGGTAAATTGACTGCTTCCCAGTGTCAGGCATGTTGCTAAGCACTTGACCTAAAGAGTCACTACTACAGCTACCTGTGAGTGTATATACTGTTTTGAAATATTTTATTTTTAATATTGGTGAAATACATATGATATTTACCATCTTAACCTTTTTAAGTGTACAGCTCAGTAGTATTACGGTAAGTGCTGTCACATATTGTGCAACCAGTCTTCTTTTACTCTTGCAAAACTGAAACTCTGGCCCTCACTGGGTAGGTTAGTTAGTTAGACTGTTGTCCTGGTACATCAAGGTTGAGAGTTTGATCCCCAATGAGGGCACATAAAGAATTAACCAATGAGTATATAAATAAGTAGAACAACAAATCAATGTTTCTCTTTTTCTCTTCCTTTCTCTATTTCTCTAAAATTAAAAAAAAAGTAAAAATAAAAAGTGAAACAGTAACTTTGTACCCATTTACGCATTAACTTATCATTCTCTATTCTCGCCAGCCCCTGACAACTACTGTTCTATTTCTCTCTGTGAATGTGACCATTCCAGGTATGTCACATAAGTGGACTCCTGCAGTGTTGGTCCTTCAGTGACTGGCTCGTTTCACTTAGAATACTGTCCCCGAGGTTCATTATCTTGTAGCATGTGTCAGAATTTCCTTCCTTTTTCAGTATGGATAATATTCTCTTGTATGTATGTACCCCATTTTTTTATCCTTTTAAGTACTATTTACTTATTTTTTAGGTAGAGAGACAGACAGACAGGCAGGGACAGACAGACAGAAAGGGAGAGAGATGAGAAGCATCAATTCTTCGTTGTGGCACCATAGTTGTTCAGTGATTGCTTTCTCATATGTGCCTTGACTGAGGGGGCTACAGCAGACCAAGTGACCCCTTGCTTAAGCCAGTGACCTTGGGGTTATGTCTGTGATCCCACACTCAAGCTGGTGACCCCATGCTCAAGCTGATGAGCCTGTGCTCAAGCTGGCAACCTCAGGGTTTTGAACCTGGGTCCTCAGTGTCCCAGGCCAACCATCTATTCTCTGTGCCACTGCCTGGTCAGGCTAAGTACTGGGTTTTTCTTCTTTTTTTTAACCTCCATTTTATAAAGGAAGAACTCGAGGTCTCAAGATGTGAAGTAAATTGACCAAAGTCATGCTGTCAGTAGTGGAGCTGGGATTTGAACCCAGTTTGACTTCAGATTGTATGAGATTGGGAGTAAGCAGATTTTAGCTGACAAGAGTATGAAAAACCAGGGCAAGTCTCAGCTGGCTAGTGCCACCTCTTCCTATGCTGCTGTGACATCTCAGTAACCAAGTTTTCCAAAGGAATGTCCATAGGTATTTTCCTCTGTTTTGTATTGGTTTCTGGGAGTCTCAGCTCCAAATTCGAAGTTCGCTGGTAACAAATAGTATGAGACTTGTGGCTTCAATTTTTTGTAACCCTTGTCCCTTTGCTTCACCTTATTTTTCCATCTTCCTCCCCAATTTTTTTTTTTTTTTACTTAAAAAACAAAGACATGAACCACATTCATCTCTTGTCAGGTACTTTATATCCTTTCTGGAACGAGGCAGAATGTATAAGCCTGCGGCAGGATAGCCGGTATTTTTGTAATTATGTCTGTGGAACAGCTGGTCTGTGGACAGAGTCTGAAGATGGGAGTTTCTGACCTGGCTCTGCTGCTCCCTCAGTGTCTGACTTCGGCAATGACGCGTGCTCCTTGCTGACTTCGGTTTTGTTGGTGATGACAGTGAACATTTCTTCTCTGCTGAGCCCGATGCTCGGCGTGCTACATGATGTATCACTTTCAGTTCTCCCAGCACTCCCACAAGGCAGGTACTGTTACCCCCATTTTACCTGAGAAAATTAAGGCCCAGAGAAGTGGGGAACACTTGCCCTAACTCTTGCAGCTCCTGAGCACAAGCATTAGCGATCTGTGTCTGACTCTGGAGCCCAGGCTGTTAGCCACAGGTCGGGGCTACTTGCCCTTTGGAAGTCTGTAGGGTTTCTTTCGTCCGTGGCTTGCATTTGTCTAATTTTATTAAATCTTTATTGGATTCCGACTTCTGTGCCTTGTGCTGTTTTGGGCGCTGATCCAGCACTGGGTTTAGAGTGGAGAAAAAGTAACAGGAAACAATGATCCCTTGGAGCTTGTGTTCTAGGAAGGGTGTGTGGATGAGGGAGATAATAAATAAACATGTAAACAGGAGAGAATGGTAACTAACACTTAGAAGGATGCACACAGGGCGCCCTGGCTAAGTGAATGGAGGTAGGGCTGAGGGAGGTGATTGTTTAAGCTGAGGTCCGAATGACAAGAAACCAGTCATGTAACACAGTGGTCCCCAACCCCCAGGTGCGGACCGGTACCTGTCTGTGGGACATTTGGTACCGGTCCACAGAGAAAGAATAAATAACTTACTTTATTTCCGTTTTATTTATAGTTAAGTCTGAACAATGTTTTATTTTTAAAAAATGACCAGATTCCTTCTGTTACATCCGTCTAAGACTCACTCTTGACGCTTGTCTCGGTCACGTGATACATTTATCCATCCCACCCTAAAGGCCGGTCTGTGAAAGTATTTTCTGACATTAAACTGATCTGTGGCCCAAAAAAGGTTGGGGACCACTGATGTAAGAGTCAGGGGATGAGCATGGCAGGCAGAGGGCAAGGGCCTCAATACAAGGGCCATGAAGTGAGGATGGGTTTGTGTTTGAGAAACAGAAGGATCCTAGTGTGCTGGGAGGAAGGGGACTAAAGAGGGAAGACTGAGACAGAAGCCGAGAGGGGCTGGTCCGTGTCAGTCAGCTAGAGTGCAGGTTTGAACCCGAGTCTAAGTTTGATGGGAAGTGTCTGAGTTATGTTTTACCAGAATCACTCTGGCTGCTTTGGGGGAAATGGATTGCAAGGAGGGGGCAAGAGGAGATACAAGGAGGTTAGGCAGAGATACTACAATAATCCAGGGGGGAGGTGGCAGTTGTTTGGATTAGGGTGGTAGAAGTGAGCCAGAGAGAAGTGGCTTCACGACATGTTTTGGAGGGATTGTCTATAGGACGTCCAGGGCAGTGTCCAGGCCGCACTCTGAGACCCTGACGGAGGTGAGAACATGTGCAGTAGGGAGTGCATGGACTTGCAGCTGATCCAGACTAGAGCCTGTGTGCTTCCTGCTTCAGTTTCTAACCTTGAGCTTCCAGCCAATGAATGGAGGGCAGCGGCTTCCGGCCTCTGGCTTCCTGGCTGAGAGCTGCTGGAATACCCCCAAATAAGCCCGTAGAACAGGCTGCTTCCTTTGCTCTCCCTGGGTGTTTGTGTAAAGCATTCTTTCCCACCAAGAATACGGAACATTCAGAGTGCTGTTGACTTTATGGGCCATATTTAACTTGGTGTTTTTCCTTGATGTGTCGTCTGTTCTTGTGGAGATTGCTGCCTCCAGTAAGCTCTCTAGTGAGGTGCCTTCAGCCAGCCACCCTGTACGATGGGTCCGGAAGGCTCCGTGGGAGTCCTGAAGAGCAGGGTCTTCAAAGCCCCACCTTGGCTTGAGGACCCTGGTCCAAGAGCGCCTCCCAGCCCTCTTCTTTTGTTTCCATGTGAACTTATGCTTGTGGGCCCTCGCCTGTTCCCTGTAATTCTTTTTAACGTGCTGGACTTTCTAGTAAATGCTCCACCTTTCAGGGGATAAGCTGGTCTCAGAGAAGTGTTGCAAAGTAGTCAACGTAAGGTAGTGAGAATCTAAGATTCCTGATAGAGATTGTGCTGTGGCCACCAGGCCAGAGCGACCTCACATGCGACCACATACCCCTGGGTGTGTCACGGGGAGCTCGTACTGCACTCGGCCTACACCCGGAGAGGCTCAGGAAGTATACATTAAATCTCCAGAATTTCCCTTCGGAGGCTTCTTCACAGCCTCCTCTTCAGATAGATAGTTTGCAGTCTATGGATACCAGGGTTTTTTTTTCTTTTTAAGATTTTTTTAATATCATCTGTTAAGAACAGTATTGTGTTTTGCTCATTCGAATTTCTTTAAAAATTTTCTTTCATTCATTTAGTCAACAAACAATTATTGAGTTCTTACTGTATGCCAGGCATTGTGCTAGGTGCTGGGGATTGATTCAAAGATAATTTGGGGGCGTTTGGAAGGGGAGTGGATAATTACAGCACAGTGAGATAAGTGCTATAATAGAGGGATACATAAAGAGCTAGAAATAGCACTATGAATAACATCTACGAACAAATTGCCTTCTTTTTTTCCTTTAGGATTATTCCCTGTTGTATATTGCTCAAAGTGGGATTACTGGGTCATTTAAAAGATGAAAACAATTTGGCACAAAAAGATGTAATGACTTGCCTGGGGAATACAGCTCAATTTCTAGCAGGAGGAAATTGTTGACAATTCCAGATTTCGATACTTCACCAGGAGGATCAGGCAGTGGTTCTACTGCCCTTGTCAACATGGCAGCCTGCAGAGGAGCCCCTCTTCGAACCAAGTCAGCCTGCATGTAGAAACACGTATACGCCTGACCTGTGGTGGCGCAGTGGATAAAGCATCGACCTGGAAATGCTGAGGTCTCTGGTTCGAAACCCTGGGCTTGCCTGGTCAAGGCACATATGGGAGTTGATGCTTCCGGCTCCTCCCCCCCTTCTCTCTCTCTGTCTTTCTCTCCTCTCTCTCGGTCTCTCTCTCTCCTCTCTAAAAATGAATAAAAAAAAAAAAGAAAAAAAATTAAAAAAAAAGAAAAAAAAGAAAGAAACACATATACTTATATTTGATCTCATAGGTATGTTGTTAATTTTCACAAGAACCTAGCTGTATGAGTGTGATTGTTTCCATTTTACAAATGAGAAAGCTGTGCCTTTGTTGAAAGGAAATGACTTGCTCAGGATTGAACAGTAAATTTGTTGAGAATCCTAGAATCGAGTATATAGGTCTTTTTAATTCTGTGACTCCCATCCTGTTCTCTGTACTCTGCTCACTATGTGGGGCTACTAATGTCCAGCAAGGACCTGGAGTTCATTAATGAGTTATAGGGGCTCTTCTCTAGAAGATTGGGATCTATGAAATATTTATGGAAGTCCTAACCCAAGGAATACTGTCCTTCTCTATTTTGACCTGGAAGGGCCTGAAGGCTTGATGTTCTTGATTTTGGGCCGGGCTCTGCAAGGTTAATACATGTCCTCAGCATTGGGACCCAGAGTCCCAAGGAAAGCTGAAACATTGCCACAGTTCTGCTTTGAAATATTTATTATTTTCCAAGTATATTCAACGGTATGCCCCAGACTATGAGTTTGTTTGTTTATTTATTTATAACATTGCCTAGTATTTCTGTCATTAAATAAAGACTCCTGCCCCGGAACCCAGGGCCCATCATAATTGGACGGCAGCGTGTGCCTCCTGTGAGCTTCCTTGGTGCTCCCACGCATGCATTCCTAAGTCGGCCACCTTCCCTGCCACTCTTCACAGTGCCCTGCATTCTCTCACCTTCATGCTTTAGCTAAGCCTGTTCCTTTAGCCTGAGAGGACGTCTCCCATTTCACCCGTAGACCTGCCGTAGCGCCTATAACCTTCTGCATAGATGACACTTTCTGAATAAAGTAGTCCCTGGTCATCTGCTTCCCACCATCCACAACCCCCCATACCCACAATCTCGCACACTAGAAATGATCTCTCTCTTCTCTCTGTGCTAACTCACTGCACAGTGGGCTGTGAGGCAATAGAGAAACTCTGGTGCCTACTGACATAAGATCTGGATTCCGATTTTGGCTGAGATAGTTCCTAGCAGTGTGATCTGTTAGAGTGGTTAATTTGATTGAGTCCAGGCCTCCTCATCAGTCCAATGGGTATCATCAACGATCACACCAAGTCATAGGGTTGTGATGAGGACTTGGTCTGTTATCTGTGCTTCTTTAAGGCACTTGCCATCTCCTACTCTGTTGATGTCTTATCTCCTTCCAGATAGGGAACTCCTTAAGGGCAGGAAAGGAATCACCTCTTCTTGCCTGTGTCTTTGATATATGGGACCTGCTACAAGGGCTCCCTCCTTTAAGGGAAGGGATTTCATACAACTTAACTGGTGACATCAGTACAGGCTCATTACTAGTCAAAGGTTCCAGTCACACAGTGCCAGGTGTGGCCAGGAGCGCCGAGTTATGGAGCTTTGGGCACACACAGAATGTGCTGGGTAGGACTCTGATTCCTGCTTCTTCAGTGACAGGAAAAAGGCTAGAGCATGTGTGCAGCCAGGTCTTCTGATTTACTGAATTGGGTGGTGCTAGCATTTCCCTGAAGGTCGAGTGGAAATCCTTTGTGGAACATGATTCCTGGGTCTTCCATGGGTGAGACTCCTAGACTAGAGGAAAGGGTCCATGGAGTTGTGGGTTGGGATAACTCCGAGAGGCACCGACTCTTCTGACTTCTCTGTGGATGGGCCCCGCCCAGGAGGCTCTCCTTTGGACACTCCCACCTTTGCTGTGCTTGAAAGCTGACCGTGGAAAGGCGATTCAGTTCTTAAAAGGACAGTGTGACCATTAAACTTTCTCTTGAGTCATTTCTCAAAACTCAGTACCCACGAGTCTCAAGACCCAAGTATCATAGCCTGGCACATAAGGTCCTATATGTTCTGGCCGCAACATTTCTTTCCAGCCTCGTGTCCCAACGCATCCTTCCACGTGCTTGGTCTCTGGCCTCACCAGGTTAGTCACTTTTCCCGAGAACACGCTGCACTCATCCTCCTCAAGGCTTTAGCACATCGTGTTCCCTGGGCTTCCCTCCTCCCCCCCCCCATACACGGAAATCCTCTTGGGCGTTCAGGCTTAGTTTAGAAGTCCTCTGCAGAGCTCTTCCAGACCCTCACAGTGACATTGCATGTACTTGTGCATTTCACACTTTTCATTTTGTTTTGTGTATTTGAGCACATCTCCAGTGAGGTTATGAGCTCTTTGAGAGATTAAGGCGTGTCTAACTAACCTACACATGCTAGGTACACATACTGTGCCTTATTGAGGACAGGAGGTGCTAGCAAGTGTCTGTTTTGTGCACTTCTGAATGCAGGGCACATGGCGTCCTGCTAGCTAACAGGTGCATCTGAGGGATGTTCAGAAGCTTATGCTAGGGTTATTGGTGATTTATTTGATCGTAAGCCCAGCCATTTGAATGCTTACTTTGATTTGGTCTGATATCAGTTCATTGCTATCCTTTCTAAGGTCTGCCACCCGTATACTCAGCAGATGTCTGCTTAGTGCCAGGGCTCTGAGCTTATTTCACTTAAGAACATAACACAAAGGTAGAATTTAGGCAGGATTTATCTGCTTCTAGTGTGGACATTTTTTTAGTTTGAGAATCCAGCCTTCATCTTTTATCTAAAAGTTCCTTGAAATGTGAAAATAACAGAAGAGTTTTTTAGTTATATTTCTTAGCAGAATAGCTGTCCATAGTATACTAGTAAGTAGAAAGTAATAAAACTTGTGTCATGAACCCTGGTTTAGAAGATCAGGGTTCAAAGTCCTGGCTTTACCATTTCCTAGCCTTCGAAGACTAGGGTTCAAGTCCTGGCCTTTCTGTTCCCTAACCCTGGAATCTTGCCTAACCTCCCTGACCCTCAGTTTCCTCAATGAATAATTGAGAAATCTTTCTTATAGGGTTGATGGAAAGGTTAAATGAAGTTTTGGACATTAAATTGGGATTTTTACAGTTGTGTGGTTCGTAAACTGGGTTTGAAGGTCATTTTTAAATAGCATTTCCAAAAAGTTTCCTATTGAGAGAAAATGCTTAGATGGTTAAGTTTTTATGCATGTTTCATTTTACTTTATTAAATGAAAAAATAAATGAATTTCTAGTAAGAGGACATATAGCATCTAACAGACTTAGGGAACATATATGGCTTGTAAGACTCAGTAATAATTGATACAGTTAGAAGCCCAGAACCACATAGAAACCATGGCAGTCAAGAGGGTGTGCCTTAATGAATGCAGACTCCGTGCTGGCTTTGTGCTGTGCATGCTGGATATGGAATCCTAGGACAGGATTACATGCTCCCTGATGGGTGGGTAGTACTAGCCTCGTTTTGCAGGCAGGGAAGCTTGAGCTCAGAGAGGGAAAATAACTTAACACAAGTCTAATACTGAGCCTTGAACTTCATCCTATACTCAAGATGACCTCTGGAAAATCCTTTCTATTTACAGATGTGACAGGACCTGCCTTTATTTCGTTGATCCTTTACCTTCTCACTCCCGGGGAAGGCCCTCATTCCAGGCTAGGTAAAGCCATGGAAATTGCCAGTCTTGATGTCTCATGACTTAATTAATGAAGCTAGATGTTGGTGTTGACTTTTCCTCCTAAAAATTCACTCATTTTGATCTTTTTTGACTGTACTCATTCATTTGCCTTTACTTACTTTTTCTCCCTTTTGGTGAGATATTTGCTCTTGCCCACATCTGTTGTTGAGATCAGAAGTGTATTTGAAGAAGACTTTGTATTTTTTTTTTTAAATGATGGGTAGAAAATCCATTGAGTCTTTCCCATCCTCTCCTCCAACCGCTGGTGGTGGGAAGAGGAGGCACAGGCTGGGAGCCAGGGGCCAGGTTCTCATCCTGAGTCCATCACTGACCAGAAGAGCACTTTGAGTCAACCCTTCCTTTCCCTGTTGGGAGCCAGGAGCCAGGTTCTCATCCTGAGTCCATCACTGACCAGAAGAGCACTTTGAGTCAACTCTTCCTTTCCCTGTTGGGAGCCAGGAGCCAGGTTCTCATCCTGAGTCCATCACTGACCAGAAGAGCACTTTGAGTCAACCCTTCCTGTCCCTGTTGGGATCTCCGTGTTTTCTTCTGTAAAAAATGATGGCATTACAAGATGACTCCCTAAGATTTCAAAAATTCTGTGTTTTACGGTGTCAAAACCATCCATTTTGCTGAGCTGCATAATCCCACAGCTGTTTCTCTGATACTTTTCAATCTTTAGATTTAATCTCCTCAACAATGTATAATTTTTTCAAGGGAAGCTTTTATAGACACTTCTGAAATATAAGGGTGGCAGTGGGGATAAATGGATGTTAAAAAATAGAAAACAACCAATTAAATAGTCTATAGCATGTAATTCTCCTTGGAAACTTACCAGGGAATTGAGGAGCACTTTAACAAGTGGTAATTTCAATTGCATTTGAACTCTGCTAATGGTTTGTTTGCATGGGAACTTCAATCATTTCACAGCCATTCTTTAGCAAAGCTGCTTGTTCTCTTTATGGAAAAGAAGAAAAAAATTGTGAAAAGTGAAGTTGACTATGGAAAAGGGAGGTCACTTTCATTTGTGCCTGGGGGGAAGCTGACAGGTGTGTGAAAGATGGCCCTCGGGCCGAGGTGAGGGCCTTGACTTTCAGCAAAGTTTAGAAACTGGGAAAGTCAGACATCCCTGGCAGCTGTTGTAGAAAGCGTTCTGATTTGTATTTGCCTCTGCAAGCTTAGGTTTTCTGGGCCTTGGGGGTGGGGGCTGTCTTTTGTTTTTTTGTGTGATTACACTGTGCACAGGTCCACTGCTGGTGTAAGTTTGAAATTAGGCCTTTCTCTCATTTCAGTGGAATGGCTTGGAGAAGTCTAACGTCTTGAAAGGCACGAGCTCTCAAGAAATGCTTTGCTGGGCTCATCTTGATTGTGCTCCATTTTTCTAACTTAATTTCTTTCTGCTGTAGGGATGCACTCTGAGCACTTTGAATCAGGTGTGCAGAGACTTCCGTGTAGAACTTGGGGTTTTGCATCAAAGCAGATTGTGGGACCAAGGACAAGTCTCTCTGTCCAGTGAGTCTCCTTGCCCTCTATCAAAATGGTGGTGACCGGGTCCAGGGAAACAAGCCCTGGACTGGAGCCCCGGACGGCCTGCTGCACATGGTGGGCTCCTGGAGGGGCTGCCTCCCTTCTCTGGCCCCAGAGGGTGGCAAAGTCCCTACTCTGGCCCCAGCTTCTCCTGTCATTTGGCAGAGTTAAAGTGGGTCTTTTTTTTTTTTTTTTTTTTTTGGTATTTTTCTGAAGTTGGAAACAGGGAGGCAGTCAGACAGACTCCCGCATGCGCCCGACCGGGATCCACCCGGCATGCCCACCAGGGGGCGATGCTCTGCCCATGTGGGGCATTGCTCTGTTGCAACCAGAACCATTCTAGCGCTGGAGGCAGAGGCCACAGAGCCATCCTCAGTGCCCGGGCCAACTTTGCTCCAATGGAGCTTTGGCTGCAGAAGGGGAAGAGAAAGACAGAGAGGAAGGAGACGGTGAGGGGTGGAGAAGCAGATGGGCACCCCTCCTGTGTGCCCTGGCCGGGAATTGAACCCGGGACTCCTACACGCCAGGCTGACGCTCTACCACTGAGCCAACCGGCCAGGGCGAAGTGGGTCTTTTTTTAAGGTACCTCCCAACTTTGATCTTACATGGATATTTGAAGATTGAATGAGAAAATATACGTGAAACAATTGTATGATTGATTTAATAATATTATTTAAAATAACAACAATGAAAATAGGAGTAGTTGTTTTTTTGGTACACGGATTTCTCCTGCATATAAAAGACACATTTAAAACAGCCAACTGCTTTGGCATCTGTGTATGTTGGAATATATATTGCATCATCCTTAGCAAAACAGTAATAGCTCTTAATGAAATGAAACCTGTAGTGAGGACTTACTGGGAACTGTCCGGATTGTCTAGCTCCCTGCTACTCACTAGCCTTTCAGGTAAGGGAATTAAAGTTCAGAGGGCTCGTTAGGTCCTAACTTAGAAATTTACCTCCAAACTCATATTCTTTGTTTCTTTTTATTTGTTGTAGTTCAGACTGTGCTGGTAATTGTTTTTGTCTATAGTGTATTTGACTTATTGGTCTCTTTCATTTCTGATAATACCATGAAGCTGATGTCCTGGGAGGGCTGAGGATGAGCACTGGGGGACTGTCGTTCTCCTTCCCCATCATTCTGAGACAAACTAGTGAAATAACAGTGCCAGGGGCTGACTGGGGGCTCAGGCGGAATAGAGGTGAGCCACTGGATTTGTGGGTTTCAAGCCTGGAATCATTCTTAGCGTGGCCTGGTGAGCGAGCACAAAGCTGGGAAGTTCTAAAGCTGGTAAGATTCTGCAGTTTCATCAGTGATCTCCTTCTCTCATTTCCACAGGTAGGCTCATCTGAGGCTGAGAAACAGAACTGAAGACGGGATCCAGTCACCTGATTCTCGCTTAGGTCTTGTTCGTTGTTCTACTGGGCACTCATTGGGAAAAAAGAGATTTTGTTCCTCAATCGGTGAGTCCCACACATGGCACTAATAACTAGTTTGGACTAAGAACTAGAGAAGAACCAAAATATTCTTTCTCTAAAGTTAATTTCATTGGCAATGGATAAAATATAATAATGCTAATAAAATGAGTGGCAAAGAAAAGGCAGGACTCAGCTCTTGGAAGTTGGCATGAAGAGAGATTGGAAGAAAATTTGGAGTAATGATGATTTCCGGTTGCCAATAATTGTACTGCTTCTTTCTTTCTTCTTTGGCACGGAGGGAAGTGTTCTTGAAATTAAAGACTAAAATGAAAATGTCAGTAAACAGTCTTATGAATATTTGTGAGGAAAGAAAGTAATGTCATTGGATAGCTCTTGTCTACCCCTGTGTAAGGTACTGCTTCTCTGATTTCATTTTATTTTCAAAACAATCCTTTGAGGTAGGGAAGGCTAAGTTTGCTTAGGCAAAGGGTTGAACCTGTGTCTTAAAGGATCTGCTAGAGGTTCATTGGGATCTGAGTTTGAATCCTGTTGCACATTCAGAAAAGGGAATGGGACCTATGAAGGTAAGCTTTCCCTTGTGTTCTGTAATTCCTCTGTGTTTAGAAGGTAGACTAGAACACCGTGTTCTAGCAAGGAGGGGTGGTAGAAAGAATCAATGGTGTAGGCTGTCCTGGGCTGTGGGAGCCTTGAGGAAAATAGCTGGGGGATTCTGGGAGAGGCTTCTATTTAGAATTCTAGGTCTGTGGTCTCCATCCCGAGGGCTAGTTTATATGTGCTCCAAGCACTGGCTTTAAACTGGATATATAATATGGCTTGCCATGGTTATGATGCAGGTTTCCAAAACAAGGAAAATGCTGTTGTGATCGATAAAACCTAACTTCATTTAAAAGTGTGGCTCAGTTTGCCCTTGCTGGTGGCACAGTGGATAGAGCATTGTCCCAGAGTGACAAGGTTGCCGGTTTGATCCCGGGGTCACTGGCTAGATTCTGGGATTTCTAGCTCAATCCCAAGGGCCCAGCTCGACTTTGTGGTTGCTGGTTCAAGCCCTAGACAGGGCATGTATGAGAACCAATCAGTGGGTACACAACTAAGTGGAACGAGTTGATCTTGTCTCTCTCTCTCTCTCTCTCTCTCTCTCTCTCTCTCTGTCTCCCTCTCAAATCAGTGGGGAAAAAAGTGAAAGTGGCTCAGTTTATAGTTACATTTTGTTGCCCTTTCTTTTCTTTGTCAATGTATCTAAAAAGAACAACAAACTTTCTCTGCCCCTATTGATCTGCATAAGATAAAAGGCTGGAAGCCACTGCTTTGACTCTTGAACAGTTTAGCTTGTTAAAATTTCAAACATGGTCTTGAACGCTTTGCCCCAAGCATACACTTTAAGCATCTAATGTGAATCTTTGTTATTTGTTCTACTTCCTGAATTTTTTTCAGTATTTGAAATTAAATTGTGATGAACATAAAGCCTTGCCCTGGGAGTAAAAAAATAAAATAAAATCTAGTGTATTATGACAGAATGAGGGAGAGTAAAGACCTAAACAAGAGTGAGCTGGAAGAGACGCAGGCGTTTTGTTGTCTGTAAGCTGATTGTGAGCCAACAGTGGCTTTGGTCTTCTGGAACGCGTGTGCAGCCTTAGCGGCATTAAACAGAGTAGGTTTTCTGCAACTGAGTGGGTGGGGGTCCTGCTGGAAACCTGCCAGTTCTGAGATGATGGGGCTGCGGGCCCAGTCTGAGTAGGCTTGCTGTATCTTTCTGTGCTCTTTACCCTGACCTTTTCTGTGTGTTGGCTTCATTGTCAGGATGATTAACCTCATGGTCATGAGAGGGCTGCTCACTGTTACCTGGGCAGCAGGCGCCTCCTGCCATTTGGGGAAAGACAGCCCTGTTTGCTATTCACTTGGCTATCTGTGGACTTCTGCACCACTGAGGCCACAAGGAAGACACTGTGCTAATTGGCACTTGTGAACTGGGGCTCTGCTCTGAATTTTGAAACAATCCCACCCTGATGTCATGGCAGCTACAGACGGGAGAAGTGTCGGTCTCTCAAAAAAATGTCTGGCTGCTCATAGGAAAAGGAGAGAGGACTAGAGCTATGTGGGTGACCATAAACCCATAAACCTTTTAGACCTCCTGTCAGAGCTCCCCTACAGTGTCAGATTTTAGACCTCATCTTCTCCTTAGAAAGGTACTTGAGACTGTCCTGTCCACATGAGGATGCCGAGAGGACCGGAAATGACGTGCCATCAGGAACGGTTGCAGGAGTGAGAGTACAGAGAAGACGGGGTGTGATAATACCTTTAAGAATATAAAACCAGGTCGGAAGAAAGAAAAAAAAAGAAAAATATCTCTTGTTCATGATTGCTTCCCTAGAGCCCGGTGGGCTCTCTGGCACATGACAGGTGCCCGGTGCATTTCCAGGGTGAGAAAGAATCAATTCAAAGGCAGTGAGCGTCCCTTTCCCTGAAGGTGTTCCACCAGACAATGGCCATTCCTCTGTTGGGGAATTGTAGGAATTCTAGTGCAGATGAGGCTGGACTGCGTGGTTTTATGAGAATGAAGACATGACTAGATAGAAAGAGGCTTTTGGGACCAGTATGGCTGGAGAAGTTTGTGAGTTCATGAAATGGCAGTGAGTACGGAGGGATGGGATGTCAGAAGGTCTTGTAATCATTAGATGTGCAGCCCTGAAAGAACAAGATCCCCTTGCCTTCATTTCCCTGATCTGAGGATTAAGAATAACAACTATTTCCCTGTCTACCTCTCATGTTTGTTTGGGACAAGCGGGTCTATAGATGCCAAGCTGATTTGCACACTGTAAAGTGTGGTCCACACATGACAGGTTATTACAGTTGTTTCCTTCTTTAGTTTAAAGATTTGTCTTGAATATCTAGGAAAACAAGATGACCTAATGTGCAGTCCCCAGCTTGCCTGCTGCCTAGGATATGCTCAGTATATGTCCTTTCTCCTAATCCTGCACCCCCTCTTTGCCAGAATTGGATGTGTACTGACTCATTCTCAGTCTTGAAAAGGAGCTAGATCTGGAATCTTGCTTAATGATGGTGGTTGAAGTTGACATGAAATAGTATATTATTTTCATATTTATTTTTGCTCTAGACAGTAAGAAGTGGAGGAGGTAGTTTGGAGAAGAAGTGTCAATGCCTGAGAAATCCCTTCAAAGCTACAGTCTAGCTGTTTGGCTCTGGCTTTGTTTGATTAGCTAATCATACCTTCTGCTCCAGGCGTGACTGGCCCAGTGGGAGTCAGGAAGGAAATTATTTCCCTCTGTTGATACTAGTATACAATTGTTGATGGTAGCCAAAGGCTTTCAGTTTTAATATTTCCTCTTTGGTTCTCAGAAGAATCAGGTATTAGTCGCTGCCAGAAGCAAAACATTGGTCACTTCCACTTGACTTTCAGAGGTGAATGTCCTGGCTCCTTACCATTACTTGGTCTAGTGGTTGTAGGGCATGTGTGACCATCTCTGTAGTCAGTTTTCATTGCTTCTATGTTATTGTTTCAAAAATGACAAAAAGACTTGCTGTTGCTTTTCTGTAACCCAGGGATATATTGTATGAGGTGTTTCTGTCCATGAAATTAAAACGAAGAGCTATTTCTCTCTTGCTCACTTTCTACTTCCTAATTCCATGTTCTTCCATTTCCTGACCTGAGCACAGCGGAGACACTTCTACTTTGGGGATGACCCTGGAAGTGTCGGAGGAATTCTCAGCTCCTTCCTCACTGGATTACTGTGCAGTTGCAGGGATCTGATGCCAAATGGATGGAGAGCCTCAGGACTCATTTGTAGATTGCTGCCGAGTGCTTACCCCTGGTTGACAGCAAGTGTGCTGTTCTCTGCCCTGATCTCCGTGTTTGTCTGGAAGTCTGTAACCTTTAGGATCTTTAGGACACCATGGTAAATTAAGCACTGCCTTTGACCTTGAGAAGCTTACAGTTATTAGAGAGAAAGACATATACATGAGAATGAAATATACCTTAGAAAGGTATTTTTTTACAATGTACATTCATTAATCACCACATGTGTCTCAGGCCTCACATTAGGTCCCCGAGAAATCAGATAAGTACTTTATAGCCTCAGATCTCATGGACTTAGATGAAAGATTGGGAGAATGGAAAGAATTGGGGACATTGGGAAAGGTTTCCAGGAGGAAGGGGGTCTGATCTTAGAACATTTTAGTGAACTATGAAGTCTTATGACATAAGCTCAGGAGGTTGGCAGGTGAGCCTGTGACCATAGTTTGGCTGGACTATTTCTGAAGGTGGGTTTAGTGATAGCAGAACACAGCTGGGCAGGTAAGGAGTCTCTCATCTTGTATGTGTGGTTCAGTCTCTGGTTCATTCCGATCAATGTACCGCAGCTGAAGTGGGATGTTGACTTTGAACTGCACCGACTTTGCCGTGGTCATCTCTGTGTGGCCAGAGTCTGCCTGGGTATATTTTACCAAACTAGAAAGAATCTCTGCATTTTGGGGCACAAAGTTTCCTTTTGAAATCTTGTGATAGCAAATTCTTTATAGTATACTCCCTAGGTCTCATGAAAAGTGTTGGAGTTGGCAGGGCCTATTAAAATAATCTCAAAGTTGGATGCTATCTTCATTATCTTTTGCTTCATAACAAATTACCCTAAATTTAGCACCTTAAAACAAAAAAAAACATTTGTTATCTCACAGTTTCTGTGAGTCAGGAACTGGGGAGCCGCCAGATGGTGTCTCAAGGGCTCCCCTGAGTTTGCAGCCTGGTGTCTGCTGGACCTCGAGTCTCCTTCAAAGGAAGTGTGTGGGGACATCATGCCAGACTCACTCCCAGGATTGTGGGCAAGATCCAGTTACTCACTGGCTGTTGGAGTTAGGGCCTCAGTTATGGACTGTTGGCTGGAGGCTGCCTTCAGTTTCTTGCCATGTGGGCCTCCCCATAGGGCAGCATGGCAGGTGGCTTCCCTCGGAGCAAGTGAGCAAGAGATGGAAGCCGAAGCTTTTTGCGACCTAAGCCTGGAAGTGACACATTGTTCCCTCTGCCTCATTCTATTTTCTAGAAGTAAGCCACTAAATCTAGCCTGCACTGAACGGGACAGACAGCACATGAGCGTGAACAGCAGGGTGGATGTGTACAGGGCCAGCTTAGGAGCTGCCTGTATTATGAACCATGCGCTAAGGTGGGTGTAGGAGTTCCATGGAGCCGCTGTATAAACCTCTGTGGATCCATTTCATTTGTAGACTTTTGAGGGTGAAACTATTGAAGATCTTAATCTAAACATTGCTATATAGTAGTATAGAGCACAAGATCGGCCTGGTTTGTAAAAGGAAAGACACAGGTATTGGTGAATGCTGTGCTCCCATCCCTCTACATTTCTACCTCCTTCGCAGTTAGAGCTGCTTTGGGGGAAATGTTTGAATGTTCTTGCTTGATTGAGCTCTTTACCAGGGAGATGCCAAGACCCAGAGGGGGACACTCTCCTGTGACCCTTGGAGCATTGATAGACATGGGAGCAACCATCTAAGGCTGCTGTGACTCTGCTCAGTGCTTCCCTTCTACCTCTCCAGACAGTCTGTGCTTCACAATCGGTCCCTACAATGTTTAGTCATGTCTTCTCTGCTTTTTACAGCCTCTATCCTGTCCCAGAAACTAATTGAGGGAAACAGGTCAAAATTTGGGGTCTTGAGCCTTCAGGTTGTCCCTTTTAGGTACACTTCAGGGTCTAGATCTCCTGTTGGGTCTTGCTGTGTCCTGAAAAGTTGCATAAATCAGTAGTACTTGGCTCAGACAGTGTGTTTCTGCAGTTATGAATAACATTTGTGTGAAGAATAGTGAGCCAATGCACAACATGACTGTGAGACTGAAAGGATCAAACATAAAATCTCAACCAATACTTCCTGTCTGGCAGAAAGTTCTTTTCCAGAATATCCGTCTCTTCACCTCACCAAAATAGTCTTTTTATAAAACCACGCTTGGCAGTATATTTTATAGAAGATGACAGGTTCCTTTAGAGTCTACCTTAACATTCCTAAAAGATCAATGTCAATGGGAGACTTAGAATTATGGTCAAGCTCACTCTGCCCAAATAAGAGCTGGCTTTGGCCATTGAGACTGTCACTGGCTGAATGTTAACACCATTTCCCATCCCATGGCCTTTTTCAGCTCTCAATAATTTTTATACTTTCAGTGCTTGTAAGTTGTTTCTTATCCATTATTTTATTTTTATTAAAAGTCCATAGTATGACATGGTTTTACTTGCATGCCAGCAACAAGGTAAAGCAAAATTTGGAGTAGGAAGTATCATGTAATAACTGCATAACCTGAAGTCACTTAATTATTTTTTAAACTGGTTTCCATTCCTGAAAAAAAAAAAAGGCAGATGTCACCTACCTCGCAGATTCTTTGGTGCTCACAAAGCAGCATGCTGTTTCTCAAGTGCCTGAGTGTGGTGCTTATGCAGTTGGTGCCCATTAAACGTAAAGTTTTTCATCTCCTTTATACTCTGTACCTGCTAAACATCCCTCTTCATTCTTTCTCTTTGTCAGGCCGTTATCTTAAAGCCCCCACTTTGTACTGTCCCCTGCAGCATTTGCTCATGTCATCCAGATTTCCTGTTTTCCTGAATAACTAAAAGACTTAACAGTTATAGTTCTGCTCCCAAGACGTGAATACAAACATCATAATATGCTCACATTTTCTGGTATTTGGAAATGCAATAATTCTGGGAACCAAATATTTATGTATGATGTTCCATAAGGAAGCCTCTCAGGCATCTCTACTAGAAAAGTAAGTGTTGGTTTTCATGACAAAACTGTCTAGTGCACAGGATGAGCCCCACCCAGTTGCTATCAGCCTCCTCTTCTTTTGCAAGTGGAAGCTTTTCTGGGACCTGCCCAGCGATGACCCTCTTTGGCTCCTCTTTGGACTTCTTTAGGATGACATCACCTCACCCTGCTTCAATGGCGACTGGCTTGAGTTATATCAGTTATTAAAATGATCTAATATTCTCCTCTTAAATCTGGGGCCCTGGCTCATTCTATGATTAAGCTAGTGATTTATTTATAATATGGTACAGGATGGCCGTAGCCACTCTATGATGTAATCTAAGAATGACATGAAAACAAAATAGGCTTTTACATAATGAAAGTATTCCTGTAATACAGTTAATAGTAAGGCTTTTTCCCCATCAAGAATAGAGATTTGTTCTTTACTTTTTCTTCATTTTTGTCTGATCTTTTCCCATTTATGAGTTGTAAGGCCTTTTAATCAATTTTAAAAATCAGCATCAAAAACACCACAAAGACTTTGGTTGACTCTTCTAATCTTGTCTTGTTGTCATCTCTGTTCCCCCTCCCCAACCTCCATCTGCTGCCTCTGTTATGGTTACTGCTCTGCTCAGCAGCCCACGGGGTCCTCTCAGCACACAGCAGTCCCCACCATTACTTAGCTAGTGCTATTCCTTCTACTGGAAATGCTTCCTTGATCCTGAACTTTCTCCTGCTAAAGATAGATACAGCACACTGGTTCCTACAGATGCCAAGCTTCAGGCCAACTCAAATGCCCCTCTTCCTCCAAGCCTTCTCTGAAGCTTCTGTCTCTACTTAGAAACCCTTTATCAGTATTTCTTACAACTTAATACAATAGCCAGCTCCCCTCCCCCACTCCAAGGAATAGTGGCAGAGCATCAACATTAGAAGAGGAGATGTGCCTTAGGAGAATGGGGGCAGGGGCCTTTGTAGCTCTGGTTCTACTCCTCATACCGAGACATGAGGAGCTCATGGTCCATCTTTCAGCTTCAAATTTCTTTCTCTGAAGAATGAGTGGTTTGGATTTCATTTCATGTGGCCATTACAGTGTGTTGGTAGTGGCTCCTTGAGATGCTGTGTTGAGAAGGCTTCTGAAGCTGTATCCAACTGAGTAGGAAAGAATCCACAACCATTTAGAAATATCTGTAATGGTTATAGGAGGAAAAGTGAGGATGGAAGCATATACGAGGAATCTTGGCTATTTTTGAATTAGATATTTAGAGACCTCTTTTTATTTTACTTTTTGGGAGGCTTTGCTTTGCTGATTTTAAATGTCTTGCCCAAAGTCACACAGCAAGTAGTGGCTAGAATCCAATTCTGAAGTATAGAGATGGTTAAAAACAACATATTCTAACCTCACTTTTATTTGTGGAGGTTGTCTGTGGGAGTTGGCTAGGAGAAAACTACTAGAAGGGTCACAGGTTATTGGATGCACAAGGCTCCCCAAGTTCTGTATGTTGTTGAGGTAGAGTGGGGTCATAAGAGTTATAATGTTTGCACTGTTGTCATTTAAGACAAAGATGGCATTTTAAAGTCAGGGTCACAAAATTAGTTGACTTTGCCAGGGTTTTTATTGGGTTAGGGCCCATGGAGTTAACCCATGAATCCTTTGGATCCTCTGTGCGCCTCCCCCAATCCCAGACAAAATCCTTAGATCCTAGCAGAATGCTAAATTGTTTGAGTACTAGGTCAGCTGTGGGAGAATAAAAAGTCCTGGAGCAATGGGGGGGACAGACACGTAGAGGAGAGAAAGGAAGAAGGCAGTTTAGGATGGTCCATAGCACTGGCACCCCGAGCCTTTGCGCATTGAGAAGAGAAACGGGAAGTGGTTAGAGTGAAGAAGAGTGAAAGGAGATTCAGGGGGCGGGAGCAGAGCAGGACTCTGCCGTGGCAGGGGACACAGACTCTGTCTTTGCAGGTATTTAGGAGGGGCTGAGACTGATGGGTCCTTTGTTGAAGGAATAAGAAGTCGGACTGCTTGTCCTTAAGGTCCACCCTGTGTGGACAGTATGGAATTTTCAGAAGGCACATTTTGCATACATTTAAATAATTCCCCTTTTCAAATAAGGGCTTTATGGATGAAAGCGACTCTTCCTTTCTCCATGGTCTTGGCACACGTAAATGCTGACTTATCTTGGGCGTTCTTTTGTCCCATTTAGCATTATTGATGAAGGAAAAGAGTCTAGCTGAGGATGTCTTAGTAATTTTTTTGTACTGATTGTATTTTTGAGGTTGATTTGTGTGCGTTTTAAAGCTATTTCCAGAGAATTCTGTTCTCCTGGCTTCTCTCTAGCCCTCCTCCACCATTCTTTTGTCAACAACTTATTTCTCAGAGTGTTCTGTGTATTCATTGTAGAACATTCCTGTCACTGTGCTGAGTTCATAAACAGATGCTTAGCCTTCCTCTTCCACGAGTTTGTAGAAGCTTCTTAAAAGCAGGAATCCTGTCTTATTTCATAAGAGGACCCTTGGTGCTTAGTGTAGTGGTTTGCAAATGATAATGATGACTCATTAACTTAACAACTGTTTCTTGAGCACCTGCTGTGTGCTAGACACTCTTCCAGGTTCTAGAAATAGTACCATGAGCCAAATTCAACAAACCTTCTATTTGATGGAGACAGATAATATACACAAACTAATGAGGAAATATATCATATTTAGGTTGTGAGATATATATATATATATATATATATATATATATATATATATATATATATATATAATCAAATGAGAGGTGGGGAGGCAGTGAGACAGACTCCCACAGGTGCCCTGACTGGGATCCGTCCAGCAAGCCCCCTACAGGGCGATGCTCTGTCCATCTGGGACTGCTGCTTCATTGCTTGGCAACTGAGCTATTTTAGCGCCTGAGTTTAGGCCATGGAGCCATCCTCAGTGCTTGGGCCCAACTCACTCGAACCATTTGAGCCATGGCTGTGGGAGGGGAAGAGAGAGAGAGAAGGGGGAAGGGGGAGGGGAGGAGTTGGAGAAGCAGATGGTTGCTTCTCCTGTGTGCCCTGGCTGGGAATCGAACCCGGGACTTCCACACATCAGCCTAAATGCTCTGCCACTGAGCCAACATGGCCAGGGCCTGTAATAATATTCAGAAGAGCAATAAACCAGGTTAAGGGCGCAGGGGCTAGGGAGGAGACATTTAAATTCATTGGTCTGAGATGGTCTTACTGATGAGTGCACTTGAGCAGGAATCTAAATGAAACGAGGCCATGAACCTAAACCTGTGGTAAGAGTGGGAGAATGTTTTAGGCTGAGAGAAAGCTATTGCAAAGGCCCTGAGGCAGAAACATGCTGGCTACATTCCAGAAAAGTGAGGAGGCTAGTGTGCTTGGGATGTGGTGACCAATGTGAAGAGTATAGGAGAGGGGAGGCATCATGCTCATAAAAATAGTTGCAGCAACAAATGTTCATTAAGCTCACCTTGAAGATAGGTGCTCAGAAAAAACAAATTGCCTTTGAGATTTAAAGAATCCCCGGAAACCTAACAAAAGGGTGACCAAGGTATTTCTGGGTTTCAGCTTGAAGATCCGGGGCTGTGGGTGGAGAGCTCGGACAGTGGTGGTGGGCCGCTCCAAACAGGTCTCGCTGTGGAGGGTACCGGTTTCCCTTCCAACGTGTCACCTTCCGTGACGGAGAACTCTCCGAGTCTCTGCTCCAGAGATCGCCACACCTGCAGGGAGGCCAGGCCCTGGGCGCAGATGGGCAATTACATGCCTAATCACCCGTTCAGGCACCCCCTTATTTGTTTTCTACATGCAAATATGGTTTTTTTGCAGATGGATTTCATATATTTGTTGCTTCCCCATTTTATTTAAAACAAAACAAATGATCAACCATGTCAGTTGAGGGTGGCAAATAGAAACGTGAATGTTCTCTATTCCCGCTGACGACACGGCTGAGAGGGATCCTAGGCAAATCAGTCTTTTCTGCGCTCTGGTTCATTTTCACTCTGTGTTAGCCCTTCCTAATATCTTAACGGTTTTAAGGAGACATGTGGTATGATTTTCCTAAGTCAATTTCTCAATATTTCAGCTTCCATCTTTTGATGGTGTGGTTTCTATTTTCACCTTTTCAGGTTCTGAACTTCTGGCTCATTGTAAAAAAAAAGGGGGGAGGTGCATCATGGAGTCCCCAAAGACCACTGGCAGTTGGTGTTTGCAGCTTTGTTATTTTAGCCTGGAAATAAATAAACAAACACAAATTAGCAGTATTTGCCCCTACAGTTGTGCTATTATTATTAATTGCACAGGACCATGCAAAAAGTCACTTCCGTTCACCTGGGACCCTGTAGGTAAACATCAATATGAGAAGAGGGCTTTGGTGGCTGTTGGCTTTGATTTGTAATGAAATTTCAGAGCTCTAGAGTAGGATGTCAGAGTTGATAGATGCTTTCACATTTGTTTTATCCCAAACACTTTATTTTATAACTAGGGAAACTGAGGCCGAGAGAGGTAAAATGACTTGTTCAAAGTCTCAGGGAGGAAAAAGTAGCACTGGGACTCGAGCAGCTGCGACCCTGGCCGAGGACTGCCTCGTGGCCTGGGGGCGTGAAGAGGCAGCTGGGAGGCCTGGAGGACCTCATCTCCAGGTGAGGTCTGTGTGTGCGTGGTGTCTGTGACTCTCATTTCTATCTCATAAACTAATGTAAAAATCTTCTTGGTGTCAAATCTCAAGCAGAGAAGCAGTGATGGGGAATGTGGGGAGGGATTACTTGCAGCTTGCCTTGCAAGGTGATGGACTGGAAAGGACAAGTGTGTGTGTGCGTGTGTGTGTGTGTGTGTGTGTGTAGGTGTGCCTGCGTGCATGAGAGAGGGTGGAGTGGAGATGAACCGACGAAGAGGGAGAGGAGCAGACCTTTTCACTAGGAACTTCATAATTAGACAGAGACTTTCTTTTTTTTTTTTTCCCGAGACAGAGAGAGGGATAGACAGGGACAGACGGACAGGAACGGTGAGAGATGAGAAACATCAATCATTAGTTTTTTGTTGCACGTTGCGACACCTTAGTTGTTCATTGATTGCTTTCTCATATGTGCCTTGACCGTGGGCCTTCAGCAGACCGAGTAGCCCCTTGCTCGGGCCAGCAACCTTGGGTCCAAGCTGATGAGCTTTGCTCAAACCAGATGAGCCCGCACTCAAGCTGGCGACCGCGGGTCTTGAACCTGAGTCCTCCGCATCCCAGTCCGACACTCCATCCACTGCGCCACCGCCTGGTCAGGCGACAGAGACTTTCTGAGCCAGTAGGAAATCTAAACCTTACTGAATTGACTGCTTTATTTTGTAGAAAAAAGAAACCGAGGTTCAGATTGTGTGCCTATCCCCAAACCATTCAACTTTGAGTACTTAAATTTTTAGGTCAGCAACATCCTTTGAAAGAAACTTTTACTGGGAGCAGTACCAGTCATCACTATCAAACTGTATGTGCTTGTTGGCCAGTAGGGCTGTTGCTCAGACCTAGTTTTGGCAGGAGGAGCATGGCAAGGGCTCCTCTGTCCTTGCAGACATCATAGACAAATGATCAGGCGCAAATGAACACTTAGTGAACCGACTGCCCCAATGGCTGGCTTACAAGCGATCCTCTGAAAAACTTGGGTTTGGAAATCAAGGCCAGTCAAGTAAATTCTGCGGATCTGTTAAATGCAGGACCCTTTCATTTTGAAGTATACAACGCTAAGATGCTGGATGATGACCCGGGTATGTAGGCAGGGTCCAAGGTGATATTTTTGGAGGTAGTCTGAGAACAGGAAGGTCTATATGTATGCAAAGGGAAAACTTTTGTCAGGAACATATGGGGAGAGGTTACCGTTTTGTGTAGTGGCCACAAGAATGATAAAAGGTTGCTGGGCAGCCTTGATTCTGTGGGCTTCTCGGAGCAAGGAGTGGGGAGTGGGAAAGGAGCAGGCACAGAGCAGGGATTCAACCTGCTGCATCTGTTCTCTGTGCAGGTGCCTCTCTGCAGAGTGTGCGTTGAAGTGCCTGCTGTCTGTTTCTCCTGCTGATGCTACGTGGCTTGGTATCAGCGCTTCCCACAGTGTGCTTGGCAGTCTAAGCCCCATGGCGGCCTCTGTGTCCCTGTCAGACACAGCGTGTTAGGGGGATAAGTTTCTCTGACCTTGAGCCCCATGTCTTACTCTTTCCCCTTTCCACCACCCTCCCCCACCTCCCCCTTTGAAAAAACAAAATCATCAGGGGGGTCAGAAGCTTAATTTATGTTAACTTTTTTTTTTTTAATTTTGGTAACTATTATAATTTGTTTCCTGTTCATACATGTAATTAATTTACTTTATGTGAGACCACATTATAATATACTTGAGTTCTCTTTGGCTCTATGATTTCTTTTCTTTTTTCTTTTACTTAAAAATGTTCTCTCTTTCTCTCTTTGGACTTCCAGCTTTCTTGTCTACACAGTCTGGTTTTAAAGACTCTTTAGGGAGTTAATGACTTTGTTAGAACCACTATCAGAGAAGCAATTCAGATGACAGAATCCCATGTTTAACTTGCTTTTCTAGCAACAATTTATTTTTCCTTTAGCTTCAAGGAGTAGCAGTGGAGAATAGAGTATTCTGTAGGGTATTCTGAAAACAAGGAAAACGTGCCAGATGAGTTGCTGATTTCCAGCGAGGCACATGGAAAAAAGGTTTTTATTTCAGTGACCTCTCTACTCATTGGAAAACTCTGTGCTGGTGGATTTCATGGTCCCGAGACTGAGTGCTCTCGAGTTACAGTGAGCGATGAGCGTAGGGCGCAGGCTAGAGGATGCTCTCTTATTGGGCGCAGGGGTGTTACGGACACATGCTGTCCTTTGGCATTAAGATAGGTACATCATTTCTTCCAGTCTTGTAATACTAAGAAATAGCTCTACCAAATCCCCAAATACGTGAAGCACATGAAAAATGCCCAGCTTTTAGAGTCAGCCTTAATTCAGGTTAAGTTTTAGCATGGCTAGTGGCCGAACTCAGGGATTCCCAGTGGATTTGTTCAACAGATTTCTTGCTTAGAGACACTCCCAACCCCATTTTTGGCATGTCTCTATTTTTCTTTCTTTTCTCTTCTTCTTTTTTTTTTAATTTTAATTTTTTTTTTTATTAAGTGAGAGGCAGGGAGGCAGAGAGGAGACACAGACGAACTCCTGCATGTACCCTGACCGGGATCCACCTGGCAAGCCCTGTATTTTTCTTGCATTCAGCATTATATGGTCTTATTAAAAATAGCACATGAAATAAGAGGGTAGGAGAGCTGAGCTCCGACCCCAGCTCTGCCACAACCACCTGTGGAACTATTCACAAACACTTTCGTTTATTCAACAAATACTTAAATGAGTTCTTTTTACGCATCAGTTCCCAGAGATACAAAAATGTGTAGGGCGCAGTTCGTAGCTTCACTTGTTCACAGTCAGGGGTAGAGAGCTGACTCACAGACCGAACACGAGTGACTTCGCCTTTCGGGGTCTCCTTTCTACTTAGAGCTACAAGACCCAGAACTGGGCTAGATGAGGCCAGGCCCCTTCCTCATTATGCACTGATATGTACACAATTTGTTCAGCATCCAGTAATCACTTATCTAACTGAAGATTGCCAGGGATTGCCCTTTTCTCTGAGTTTATAGGGGGTGATGTTGGAGATGAATGAGGCAATATCTACAGAATGCTTTAATAAGCAAGTTGGAGAAAGACATTATACAAGTTCGAAGCATTATTATTAACAGAAAAATGAAAACAAGGGCTGATGTTTTCAAAGAGAGAGAACAGATGGCTCTTTGTTTAGAATTTGAGTAGAAAGGAGAGAGAAAAAGAGATACTTGCTATATTGTTTAGGATCCCGAATGTGAGTGACTTTAAAATGCCAAAACAATCTGGTTAGGAAAAGTCCCCTGGATTCAAAACAGCTCTTACACTGATCAAATTATAATTAATATAACAACAAAAAAAAATGACAGTAAGAAAAATCTTACTAAGAAATGCTGTGGTGACAACTGACACAACCTAATGAAAACTCCCATTTTTTGCATCAACTCTAGAAACTTCATTTTTTCCTGACTTCATGGGTGATAACCACACACAGGAACAAATTAGTTGAAACTGATTTAAAACTGTGTTTCGTTTCTAAAGTCATCCCCGTCTCTCAAGTTATTTCAGTTTGCTGTGACTCATAAAGGAAATCTTAAGGATTCATAAGAGGTTGGCCATCCTCTCCCACCCTGGCGTTTGGATGCTGACAGAAAAAGGGGGCGAGTAGGAGCGGTTCAGTTAGGGAGCAAACATCCAGGGACCGAGCCTGCTGGTGCTGAAGGCAGGCCAGGTAAGGGCCTTTGAGAAGCTTTCGAGAAAAGAGTTGTGAAATAGTTTTTCCTCTCTTCCCTCATTTCTTAGTTTCTTATGACCTGCCTCTGCACTACACAGTTAAGAAATGGATTCGTTTGGCATGATTCTTCCCCTCCTGGTGCCTGTCACTCTTTTGTTGACCAAAAATGTGGGCTGAGAGAGTGAGTCATAGGCCACCATGCTGGGGGCATTTAGTAAAACATGCTTGACTCTCAGTCAGGTGCTATCTAACTTGTGGTGTGACTGGGCAGGGTGACCCCGGTGTCTCTGGGCATCAGTGCTTTCACTGTGGAAGAAGGAGGTTAACCAGAATGTTCATTCTGATGCTCATTTGAGTTCAGGTCCACATCTTTTTATACGTAGCTGTAGAAAGGTTGGTTTTGGCTTTTCGTTTCGGAGTGTTTATAAACACACATGCCTCCCCAAGACAACGATAACAAAAAGTCCACG
Organism: Saccopteryx bilineata; assembly: GCF_036850765.1. NCBI lineage: Eukaryota > Metazoa > Chordata > Mammalia > Chiroptera > Emballonuridae > Saccopteryx > Saccopteryx bilineata. The sequence continues at coordinate 65,564,903 of NC_089497.1, read as the reverse complement.
CTGCTGAGGTGAGAACCTCTTAACCATTCTCTCAGCCTCTTGATGAAATGGCTTCTCCCCCCGCTGGCAGCCCCAGATGGCAGCGTGGCCTCTGCGGGAGCGGCCAGCTCCCTCCCAGCCCCGCGGGAAGGCAGGGAGGGCTTGGAGAGAAGAGTCTCTCAGGTCTGGAGTTCTGGGTTCCACTCCTTTCTGCTCCTCACCAGGTGGGACTTCTCCAGATCCGATGCATGGGTTGGTCTGTGAGCCGTCAAAGCTGGGAGGAAACCTACTCTGCCCTCAAGGCCAAGTCTTTGCTCAGAAAACTCCGAGGGGCCCTTCACGGTGTGTTGCATGTGCATAGCCAGCCAAGGGGGTCCGTATGTGACAGACAGGGAGGCATTTAGTGAGACACCTAATTCCTTCTACCTTATAGTCAAGCTAGACGTGTAATTATTAGCTGCAGAGATGACCTTTGCCGTATCATTCCTGGTAACCTGGCCCCTTCTCTCAAAGCTTCAGGTGCACATACTACTCCTTTGGCCTAAACACACAGCACAGCACTTGCTGGGTGTTATGTTGCCTTCCTCCCTGGACTGTGGGCTCCTCTGTGTCCTGCTCATTCTGAAGCCTCAGCATGTGCATCCGTAACCTATAGATCAGCGGTTCTCAACCTGTGGGTCGCGACCCCGGCGGGGGTAGAACGACCAAAACACAGGGGTCGCCTAAAGCCATCGGAAATACATATTTATTAAATGACCAAAACACAGGGGTCGCCTAAAGCCATCGGAAATACATATTTATTAAATGACCAAAACACAGGGGTCGCCTAAAGCCATCGGAAATACATATTTTATTTAAAAATGTATTGTATAATAAATATGTATTTTCCGATGGCTTTAGGCGACCCCTGTGTTTTGGTCGTTCTACCCCCGCCGGGGTCGCGACCCACAGGTTGAGAACCGCTGCTATAGATAGTAAATGTTCAATAAATGTCAGCTGAATGAATGCATGGTGGACAAGTGATTCTCTATTTCCTCACCAGGTCATGAGTTCCTTGAGGGCATGGACTGTGTCTAATGAGTTTCTTTCTTTCACCAAGTGTCCAGCCAAGGCTTTGAATGCAGAGTGTAATGAACTGCTATTTGTTGGATTGCTTTGAAGAGAAGTGGAGAGGGATCTGGAGCAGGGAAGGCACATTTAGATCTACATCGGTCTTTAGCTTGGTCGCATTGGGTACCTTTGGAAAACCCAGCTGACAGAGGTCATTGCGCACTTGTGTGTCTCTGATGGAGTAATGGGGATGTCTGGATAATTGCCCCTCTGGAATGCCTCCCTGCCTGTCACATACGAACCCCCTTGGTTGGATGTGCCAGTGATTGTCTCTCATCCTTGATCTGTTGCTAGTGTCATTTTCCTCCTCTTCTTGATCTCATCATTCAAGGCTTGAATTAGGGTAAATTGCTTGCATAATTCTGTCTCATTTGATTTTAAACAGTTTGAAGCCAAGGCTGGTGTTTTCTCATAATTGTTCTTCTACATGGGTTCTGGCACAGAGCCATCTAACAGAGAAGATGCCCTGTGAATGTCTGCGGACTTGAATTTCATTCTACTGCCTGAGCCTCCTGCTGCCTTTCACCTCTCAGCCAGCCTGTGTAAGAATGCCACCCTTACCACGGAGGCTGCAAAGTAAACTGAACTAATCAAAGCACAAAGCACGTTTCCTTCTCCAACCTCCACATCTTTTGTGGATCAAAATAACTTTGTTTTGGAGTGTGACCACTTTTTAATAAATCAAATAATGGTAAATCTATTGTGCTGCCCTTAGTATATTTTGTTGTCCATGAAAACTTCTTAATATAGTTAGAAAAACAAAAAGATTACTGTTTCTTGATTATAACTGTTGAAATATATTTTTCAAGTGTTCCATTCTATTTTTTGGCTGATACCATGAAATGATACGACATGATGGGAGGGTTTCTCTTAGAATGTCCCTTGGGTCTACCTGCGCCTTAACCTTTTTGTCATCTTGAGCAAGTTTCTTTGTCCCTCTTTCTTTTATTATCTCCAAAATGATATTATAGAACAAGTGATCTCCACAACAATTTTTAAAAATAATTATTAACATTAAATCCCTGGTACCCGAGGGCTTTGGGAACCAACAGGTATGTCTAGGCAACTACTTCATTTTCCTGCCCTTTGAGTGGGAATGATGACCCATGAATCTCTGTAATCATAAGCCTCACTAACTTTCAGACCCCTCTAGGAAGCAGACACTCTGCAATTCATTGCACTAATTTGTTTAGGATTAACATCCTCTGCCCCTTCTCATTATCCAAGCTCGGGTTTTGCAATTTTATTAATAGGGAATTCTTTCCCTTTTGCACTAAATATCTTGCCCAGAGTTCTTAACCCATTAAATAACTTAGCAATGTATTGACACCTGAGGCTTTTCTGTCATTTCTCAGAGCCTCAGATGAGAGGTTATGGCATTCACCTCCTTTGCTGAGATCGCTGAAATAACTGCAGGAGAGGGGACTCAGGCTGTCTCTTGTCACCCACATGAACTAGAATGGGAACTATATTCAGCCGATATTTGAAGGCCCAACAGGATAGCCTCTCTAACTATCAGAAATCAGAGAGGCATGTCAATGTGGAGTGCCGAGACCTGAGTATGATTAAGCCGAGACCTGAGTGTGATTAAGCTCAAATTATTTGAGCAGAAAGAGTCTCACTTGACCCCTCTGTGAAATGGGGTAATGACCTCTTTTCAGCATGAGGGCTGTCCTGACAACCTCTGGAGAGTTCTTCTTACCCTGGGATCTTTGATTTTCTGAGCAGCTAAAACCCACACCCAAGATACTAGTTGTCAGTTACTTTGGGTGGGGGGAAAGGTTGAGGCTATTTTTAGAGCCTTAAGCTATTTATAGACTAGTTGGTAAGAGAGAAATATGTTTATGAAACTAAGGAATACTTTTATGTATTATATAAGGAAGGTGATAACTTATGTTCACATATGTAAAGTACTTTAAAATTAAAATTAATTATATTTTTTATAGACTAGTAACTGGTTTGCCATTTTGCTGTTGTTGGGAAAATTGAATCAGGGAGAGAAATAAAATGATGTTATCAGTGTCAGTCTAAGGACACTGTAAAACAGCAGATGTCCCAAGCTATTTCTAGAAATCGGGAGCTGCAAAGGAATTTAGAAACTTTTCTTTTAGTGGTTTGTCAACTTGGTCACCTGTTAACATCTCCAGAGGAACTTTAAAAATGTGCTCAGTCCCCAAGCTGCTCACCTGAATCACAATGTCTTGGGTGGGGCCATAGCTTCCATTTTATTGTAAGCTCCTGGGAGAACCACTCTGGTCTAGTCTGGATGTTCTCTCTGTGTCTTTAAGGGAACTGGGGTTTGCATCCTACCCCCGTGGGCTGCACTTCTGGGCGCTTATCTCTGTGATACCTGAGTGAAAGCTGCTGGACAGCCAAGAATTTCACGCAAATGACACGAATGCACTGGAAACTCTATAGAAAAGGCTCCTAGGTTTGGTGGGACCATATTGTTGTGTAAAGGAAGAGGAGTTAACATTTTTATGTTGGGATGTGCCTTCTTTTTATGCTTCTAGGAATGTTTAAAAATGAGAGCAAGGAATATATTTCATTGCTTTAATTGTTCAAGGCCTTTTAGAAGTATGTGCAATAAAATGCCATTTAAGCTAACTGACCTTTATATTTTAATGCTTTTTGGAAGGGAATAGTGCCTACTATTTAGCTGCAGTAGAATTTTAAATTATATATATAATTTTTCCAGTCAGCAGCAGATCCCGTTTTGGAATCAGAGGACTGAGAGTTTTGCTGCCTTCCCAGATATTTTACCTGTTTTAGTTTAAACATCCAGTTACATTGGGCTGATGGTTCTTGACCTCATAATGTCTAACCTTCGTAACTTTTTTTTTCCCCTCTACAAACTTATCCAGGAAGGAAACTTCAAGGCCTGATTCACTGGCTGACTAATTTTCCCTTCTTTTGGGGAGGTCAGGTGTATAGTGGAAGGCAACACATGTGACATAATCCATTTCTGACAAAAAGAGTGCTCCCATCCCCCACCCACATCCATTTGGTGATACTTAACCTCAAAGCCTACTGAAGATAGAATTTTAAAAATTGATGCTAGCTATAACCTTGTTAGATGTAGTTCATCTTCCAACTTTAAACTTGCTCTTTCTAGGGGGGAAATAGTACTTGGATTGCAAATGTGGCGAACTGGAATTTCAGAGGCTTGAATTGACCTACAAATCTTGTGATTGTAGCCCTGGTTACCGATCCACTGTGGCCTTGGGCATTTTAGGTATTGTTTGTAGAATATTTTTCCATATAAAGAAATTAAAATATACAAAATTCTTTGTGTAGCCGTGAAATATATGTTGACCTGATATCATATGGAATGAAGTAGCTTGGGCTTAATTTATTATTTTAAAATATTATTAGAAAATAGAACTAATTCTTAGTTAATATTTTTTTGTCTTTGTCAGTGGTTTTTTTCTTTTAATTTTTTATTATAAATGATTTTAAATATAAAATTGTTGCAAGGATAAGAATAGTCCAAATAATATTTATATACTTTTATCCAGATTCATTTGCTGTTAACATTTTACCTCCTTTGCATTCCCCCTTCTTTGTATGTTATACAGCTATATGTAATTTTTAATAAATATATAAAAATTACATAATTTAAAAAATTTTTGAGAGTAAGTTGCATTAAAAACTTTTTATATTTGTATTGACAAATTAAACAATCTTTTGTTTTATTGATTCTAGACTTTGGTTATAGTTAGCATTTCTCAGTACCATGTTCACTCCTGTTGTCTTCTGCCACCTGCATAGTTTCATTTTTCACATTTAAATCTCTGAATCGTTTGCAGTTTATTCTTGTGTTTGATGTGATGAATGGTTCTAATTTTATCTTTTTCCAATGATTAGTCAGTGTCCCAAAACACCATGTATGTAGTAAGAAATTTCTTTGTCTCAGTGGTTTGAGATTATCGGTTACATTTTTTTTTTTTTTTTTTTTTGGTGACAGAGACAGAGAGAGGGACACATAGCGACAGACAGACAGGAAGGGAGAGAGATGAGAAGCATCAATTCTTCGTTGCAGCACCTTAGTTGTTCATTGATTGCTTTCTCATATGTGTCTTGACGGGGCGGTGGGGGGGGGCAACCGCAGATTGAGCGACCCCTTGCTCAAGCTGGTGAGCCCGCGCTCAAGCTGGCGACCTCGAGGTTTCGAACCTGGGTCCTCTGCATCCCAGTCCAACACTCTGTCCACTGCGCCACCATCTGGTCAGGCTATTGGTTACTTTTAAACCTACACCATGACTCGGTATGAAGGAGAATAAATGGTGATGAACAGTGGAACAGGGTGACTAGAGGAAAATGAGGTTCTGACTAGATAACGACTTAGAACAAATTGGAACCCAAATCTCCTAACTTTCAACAAAGAACTGTTTTCCTTTTACAAGTCAACCTCTCTTACCCATTTCTGCTGTCAAAGTGATACATTTAACGGAAAAGGTGTTTTAAGATAAAAGAAGGGTTTAGGCATTTTCTGTGCTTTTCCTCTTTTTAGTAATACTTGTGACCACTCCTTCATCCTGAAATAGATTAGGAGGACTTGGCTGTTTACATTTTTGTGAGTGCCTATCACTAGTCTCTTGTCTCTAGCTCCCGGTCACATGCTGATTACTCACTGTGCCCAAATGTCCTTGTTGCAGAGGAGCCCGTACTTGTAGCCTGTACACTGGGTGGAAAGGGGATTACAGAGGTTTTCAGGTTTGAGCTGGCTTTACAGGTCCCTAATTCTTTGCCAGCTTGGGAAATATACCAAAGTCTCTTCTATATTTTGAGGAGTGATGAATTTCAAATAAACAAGTTTTCATACCTTTAAGAGTCATTACTTAAACATTTGTTAATTTTTATAGAAAGGATAATAAACTTTCCTCTCTTTTTAAAAAGAACTCAACTGATGATAATTTAGTCTTGATGGCACAGCCATTACTGCGCATTCTGCAAGCTGAGCTTTGCTAAATGTTGGTCTTCTCTGATCTGTTGATAGGTAGGTATTCCATGTAAAGGGGAAAGTTTGTGGTCAGACATGTTTGGGAAATGCCAGTTTCAGCAAATTTAGACTTGTTTCAGAGTTCTTAGTATGAGTTTGTCAAATGTATTTGATCAGGAATAAAAATCTATCCCCTGTACCCATTGATATCTTTGATACTCTAATCTGCAAAGTGAAGTTTATAGGGCTGCAGTATTATATTATGTTGTAGCAGGATTCCACATATACTTTTTGGTTTTATTGTTCCCTCCTGAATTCTTCTAAAGTTAAGCTCTGTGATGGCAAGAACTGTCTGTCTTATTCATTCCTGCAGCACAAACACCACAGTGCTTGGCATATAGTAGGTGCTCATTAAGTATTTCTCAGCTTGACATTGTCAGCTCTCCCTTAGCTTGTGTGTGTGTGTATGTGATACAAAATAGAGAGAGAGAGAGACAGAGAGAGGGACAGATAGGGACAGACAGACAGGAAGGGAGAGAGATGAGAAGCATCTTTGTTGGGCACCTTAGTTCTTCATTGATTGTTTTCTCATATGTGCCTTGACCGGGGGGCTACAGCAGAGCAAGTGACCCCTTGCTCAAGCCAGAAACCTTGAGCTGAAGCCAGTGACCCAGCGCTCAAGCTGGTGAGCCCACGTTCAAGCCAGATGAGTCTGTGCTTAAGCCAGTGACCTTGGGCTTTCCAACCTGGATCCTCCGTGTCCCAGTTCGATGCTCTATCCACTGCGCCACCACCCGGTCAGGCAACTCTCACTTTGCTTGTTGCAACATTTCTGGTACAGTTCCCCCTTATATATGTTTATGTTTTTAACAGCAATTTCTTACTTTTTAGTCTAAACAATTGAATAAACATATTTGCAAAGAATTATGTATATAACTTTCTGGCCTCTCTAGAGGTGTGAGGCTTAATTATGAATCATGATTGAATGCATGATTTAATCATTGCAGCTTGTCGACCAGGAACAAGTACATAGAATTGCCCTGGGAGAAGCAGCTAGTTCGCAAGTCCATTCTTGCAATTGGGAGCTCTGCCCATTTGCTTTTTCAGTTTAGGACTTGTACTGGGAACCACTGTTGGTTTTCTCTGTCCCATGAGTCTTCAGTGGTTGAGTAGTTGTTCTGATTAGCAGCCATTCTGATGGGACTCCAATTTGAGCTGCTCTGAAAGATGATTTCCTGTCTCTTGGAGCTTGACCTAAGCCTCACTGCACCCCATCTCATCCAAACCAGGATCCCACAGAGGATCCCATATTTTAAGTTACTTAGTTTTAACCAAACATGTGGGCTTAGGTATATGTATATTTGTGTGCATACACACACACACACACACACACTTCTGAATGAGGATGGGAAGTCAGATATATAGGCTTAATGTAGGAGTTCTTAGGGAGCTCAGAATTCTAAGACTATTAGTGTTCTTTGTTTACTTTCAGCACTTTATTAGTGCTCTTTTAAAAGGTGTAAGTAATTAATATCATTGTCGAAAATTTGGAAAACACAAAAAATTATCAGAAACAAAATCTAGATTGCTTATAATTCTACTACCCCAAAATACATAATAGTGAATAAAGCTCCATTGTGTGTGTGTGTGTGTGTGTGTGTGTACGTGCTGCAGACTGCTGCTCTGGGTCTCACTTTTTAAAGCAGTCCTTAATTGTTACATATATCCTGTACTTTTGGCATTAAAATTAATATTTATAGTATTTATGTATTGCAACACTCAATAGTTAACATTTACTTAGTGCCTATAAGCCAAATCATTGTGCTTTGCAGTCAGTGATTGGATCTTAATTCACCTTTGTTCTTGCTCAGGGCCCTCTGTACACAAGGTTTTTGCTCAATAAATGCCTGATGAATTTAAGTGACTAAATATTAAACTAGAATTGGATTTGCCCATCTGTTCTTAAGAAGTTAAACTGCAAGTGATGCATTTCCAGATCTAGAAAAGAAGTTGGGAGCCAACACAGTTGAAACTGCCCTTATAAGAGCAGGAAGAGTTTGATAAGATTTTATTAGTTCAGTAGGTGTTACCTCTGGTGATATGATAATGTCTGCCAGTTATGAGACAGGGCCTCAGTCTACTGTATGGTCAGCTCAGTTTGCATCTGGTCCTCATCATTTTGGGCCTGGAACTCCTCATCTGCTATTTAAAATAGAAAATCAGGGTTTCAGTGGTGGGATAGGGAGGAAATTGGCTTGCATTAGTGAGATGCATAAGGCAGTCCAGGATCAGCTCAGTTCCACTTTTGCACATGCCTGGGAGCAAGAGCTTTGCATTGATTGCCTTGCCAGGGTCTGCACTGTGCCTTGGATGCTGTGGAAACAGGACTGGTTGTTAGAGGCATTGCATGGTGAAGGAAGAATCAGAGCAAAGAGTTTGTAGGATCTAAAGTGGATTATTCTCTACTCCAAAGGCATCTTCCTCTTTGGAGTAATGGAAGAAGACTCATGCCCACCAGCCAGAGTGGGTGAAATTTCTCCAACACCTTGCCTCAGGTGACAGATGTGGCACGTGTAGCTGAATGATCAGAAATCGCCCAGGGCAACAGTTATCAGAGGATTGTGCCCTTCCTGCAGCGTCACCTCTCAACAGGACTTCTAACAGAAACTAATACCTAAATATTTGGACCCCTGGAGGCCTTGTCTTTCTCAGCCATACTCAACAGAGTCTGTCTACTCTGTGTCATGCTGGATAAACCCAAGTTAAACCTGCACAGCCTGACTCACTCTTACCTCAGAGTTATACAGTGTTTAAGTGGCTTACTTAAGTATTAATCCTGTCATAGCTTCTTGGGAAAGTACTCTCTGCCTTGATGGAGATGTGGACAGCTGGTTGGTTGCTTCAGCAAAGAGGTTATGAACCATTTCGTAGGGCAGGGTTTTTTTTCTAGTTGGCTAACTGCATCTACTGACTATGTGGATCCTTACCGGGAAGGGAGCAAAGAGGTTATGGAATGCCACACCCACAGCCAGGGACATGTTAGGTGTTTTCACTACATGCCTCATACAGTCTTTCCAACACCATATTTCAGTCTTTTCCAACTCAAAATATAGATGCCACCTCATTTTACAAATGAGGAAACAGGCTCAGAGCCTTGTTACTCTCCCAGGTCTCAGAAGTAGTAGTCACAGCACTGAAACTCCAAACCAGATCTGGAAAGCCATGAAATCTCTTTTCTTTCCTGTACACGGGTCTGCCTGACATATCATTCAGAGCATTGCTCTCTCTTATCTTGTTCATCAGTTCTGGGCACACAGCCACCATTTGGGACTTGAATGTCTTTTCTGTGAGCCTTTCCTGACACCCCACCCCCACCACATACACTCTGTGGACAGACCTCTGTGCCCACTGTAATGGTTAGCCGTGTACCTGTTTGTCTCCAGTGTTGGACTGTGAGTTCTTCTAGATGTCTTACTTAGTATAGTGTCTTAATTCATGGAGGGCCTTGATACCTATGTATTCTAGTTTCACTAATGCTGCGTTTCCATGCTGGGAACTAAAGATCTAGAAGTGCCATCTTAGAATTAGGTGACTCAGTTACCTTTAAGGATGCACTGACTTTGGCTTTTGCTTTAATATTTGTCCAAAAGCTGCTCTTTGGATTAGAACACTGCTCCGGTCTTTGGAAGGGTAAGAATGTGAGGTGTCTACTTCATTAACACTTGGGGTATTTCTGAGTTTGTGCAGGAAGTGATTGAGTACAGATCAATGATGCTAACATCACATAGGTTACTGTCATATCAGCATAAAACCATTATTAAAATATGAACAAGCATGTATTTGAGATTTATTGTATATATCCAGATACTATTTTCTAGTTCATATAGTGAACATTAAGTTAATTCCCAGACATTTACTTTAAAGCATACTAGAACCTTTTACATGTAACTTGTAGTAAAGAATCTTCTTAAAGTGCTTTATACCCTGAGATTCTATAAATTAACTGAAACATAAAGCTATACATTATAAGTATAAAATGCAACAATATTAAATGGTGATTGTGAAAGCCATTTATGTTATGGGAAAACAATTATTAAGAACTCTTGAATAGTTAAACAATTAGGGAAGTACATTGATAGTTAATACTAGTAATCGGTTAATTTTAGTAGTGCACATTAGCTAGGCAACTTTGATAAAAACATCATATTTTTTCTTAGCTAATGAGTGTTTATAAGGATAGAAATTATAATAGAGGCATCATTATGAGATTAGATTATATCATTTTTCTAATTATTATAGGATTGGTTGGTGAATATATATATAACATAAATAAGAATAATCATTAAGACTTTTTATGTTTCAGTTATTTTATGTAAGGCCACAAATCTTTCCTGAAAATGTATTTAAGAATTTTTCACATTTTTTGAAGATAAATTAAAAATAGAATGCCAGTTTGTCCCTTCAACATTTCATGATCAGGACAACCTCCAAAATCATGAATAGCAACATCAATGATAAATGATCTTCAACACAGAAAAAAATTATATTTATTCTGTGTCAAGGAAGTTCAGATGATGATGTTAATAGATTTCAGTTTCGGCTTAATATTGATTTTAACACTCAACTATTTGGCATTTGGCCAAAATGGGTAATAGGTACAAATCTTCTATCAGTGGATTTTATGCCTTTTTATTTTTTTAAACCAGGGGCCAACTTGTAGTTGTGTCAAACTGGAACAAATCCCTCACATTTATTGACTATTATTTTATTTACAAATGGTTTCCATGGTCACCATCCATTAATTCTCCTGTAGTCCTAAAGCTGTGAGCAAGTATCACATTATTAAAGAGAGGGACTCCGGGGCTTGGAGAAGTGAAGGGCATTAGTTATCCAGGGGTAACAGGGAACAGTGGAGCCTGAGAATCTGACCCCATCGCTGTCCCTGGCTTTTCGTCCTGGCTCCAGAGCTGTTCCTGGCACACACACAGAGTAAGGTATATAATTTCCATACTGCCTATAAACTCATTCGTTAGGGCTGTGTTTATTGTAGTTTTATTCTGACTGCTAATGACTTCTAAGTTTAGTTAAAATTGACCATCTTCTTGAGGGTGGCTCCTGATGCACCATGTAGCTCTGGCAATCCTGGTTTCCTCTCTTACCTGCGCAGTGAGCGTGATGGGCATCGTGTCACCCGCAGAGTCCTTTCAGCTTTGCCATCCTGTGCCTTGGGAAGGGCTGAGGAGGGAAAAGTGAGACCTAGCAACTGTTGACATCCCAGCCAGTATGTATTTGCTGAGAGGCACGACTGAGGAAAAGAAATTGACATCTTGGTTTGAGCAGGCTGTTTTTTAGTTGACATTGGAAGCGTAAATAATACTGCTTTCTGGTTTATGAGATATGAAATTAGTTGTCTTGCACATGCATTTCTCATTTTTTGTTTTTAGTTTTCAGTTTGGTCATGGAATGCCATTTTGGAGACAACTTCAGGTTGGTTTATTTTCTTAGCAATAATAATAATAATGTATTCACTGCCATTTATTGAGCACCTGGTATGTGCCACACTATGTACACACACCATTCCTAATATTAAAAAAAGAAGAACATGCAAGGTATGTATTCTAATTCCTACTTTGCAAACCAGGAAGTTTAGGTTCAGAGAGATTAAAGGACTTGCTTAAGTTCACTTAGAAACCAACAGAGCCAGCATTGCCTAATTGGAAAGCCTGTACCTCCACACAGCCATGGCATTGAAGGCTGGAGGCTGAGATCTACGTTCTCTTTTGCCACCCCCACCGCCGTCTCACTGCAGTCTGCAGTGCTGAGAACTGGGCCAGTGCAGGCTTCTACTGCTGAGGCGTCCTCAATGTGTTCTGGTGCGGGCCACACCTTCGCTTAGTAGTGATGCTGATGACCCTCCACAGTATGTGCTGACAGGCCCGGGAAGCTGACTTCCCAGAGAAACGGCTTACCCTGGACTCTTCTTCCTTCCTTCCTTCCTTCCTTCCTTCCTTCCTTCCTTCCTTCCTGCCTTCCTGCCTTCCTGCCTTCCTGCCTTCCTGCCTTCCTTCCTCTCTCTCTCTCTCTCTTTTAAGACTTTATTCATTTTAGAGAGAGAGACACAGAGAGAGAAAGGGGGGAGGAGCAGGAAGCATCAACTCCCATATGTGCCTTGACCAGGCAAGCCTGGGGTTTTGAATCAGCAACCTCAGCATTCCAGGTCGATGCTCTATTCACTGCGCCACCACAGGTGAGGCACCCTGGACTCTTCAGTCAGAAGGAAACAGGTCCTGTAAAGGAAGCTGTGTGTGACTCGGTACTCCTGTGATGTTTGAGTGTGTGACAGGAAGTCAGTTCTTCTCGTTCATTTGACATCTCGCTTTCCTTTGAGCATTTTATCAATATTGCAGCAGAGCCTCTCAACCCTGGGTGCATGTGAAAGTCACCTGGGAGCTTTTACATAATAACCATGCCTGGTTGCTCCCTCTAGACATTCCCATTTGAATGGGCAGGGGTAGGGCCCTAGGTATCAGCATTTGTTTGTTTGTTTGTTTTAAAATAAGTAGTCCAGGGGATTCTAATGTCCAGCCAGGGATGAAAACCAGTGCTTCAAGGGCAGAAAAACTCTCTCTTCACTCTTTGTTGATGTGGTATACTTTTCTTCTGACTCCATTGAGAGAACTGTCAGTCTTTTGATGTTGTCATTCCATTGGTAGGCAGGGTTTCCTCACGAGGGCATTCATGCTTTCTGAAGCAGCTCAGGCTGTGGAGAAGGTGCTGCCGGAGTGGACATGGGTGCCGACTTCAGTGGCCCCAGAGGCAGGGAATGAGCCACTTTGGATTGGATCACTGGGAACAACCAAAAGTCAGAGCCTTTACATTTGCCACCTCCCTTGTAATCCATTCTCCCCACCCTCACCCAGTTTTCAGCATCGAAGGGGTATGTTCTCTAGTTTTAGCAGGGAGGGGTATTCATAATCATTTCTAGTAGTTTTACTGTGGAACATATTGTAACTTATTTACATTAGGATATTTGATTTACTACTGCATGTAAAAGAATGGCTTTCGTTGAGATAATCACAGTGACAACCAGTCTGCACACAGATACACTACTTCGCCCCAGGGAAGTCCAGCCAGGCTCCCCAGCCTGGCACTCAGCGTTCTCTCCACCATCTGATGCCAGTCATTCTCTCCAGAATTAAGGTCACTCTTCACTGTCCCTCAGTGAGCGTCCGCCAGCTGAACGGTGTCCTGGACCAGGATCCACCCTACTCCTGCCTTTGTTCCTACTCTCATCCTGCTAATCTAATCCTGAAACATTACCTCTGTTCTGAAGCCACCCCTCATGCCAGCAGCTAGAAATAACCTTTCCTTTCCTAGAACCCTGCACTGCTTTGAGTGGGAACACTTTTAGAACTTATCACATTGTACCTCGAGCTGTTCTTACCTTTGGGTGTGTAAGTGCTTCCCTTCCGTCAGCTCCTGGAGGGCGGGGCAGCCTCTTAATTCCGTTGTCTCCTGCTGAGCCAGGAATATTGGAGGCATTCCCTAACTGTTTTTTGAATAAATGTGTTACCTTTAGTTCAACTCAACAGTTGTCCAACATTAACTTCATGAGATACTGGCAGCTTTGGTGAACGTTTGGAGAGGTCTACTGTGATGGAGAGAAATCGGTGACCTACTTACAGAAGATCCCCTGCTGGCTTACTGATGAGGAGGCTGCTGTTTAAACTGTGTGACAGGGGAGCCTGGCTGGTTTGTCCTGGTGCTGGTTTTCCATGTCCATATGAAAATGATCCCCCCCTTTTTTTTGAAATGTGAAAACAATGTGTTCTCATGTAGAAAATTCAGAACATTTCAGAGGGCTAAAGAATGAATAAAAAGCACCTCTAATACCTCTACCCAGTCTATCATTAGTAAAACCTGCCCTATTTTTTTTAAAGGTCTTGTTTTATTTAAAATTTTTATTTATTGATTTTAGAGGCGGGGGGGGAGAGAGAAACATCAATTTGTTGTTCTATTTGTTTATACATTTGTTAGTTGATTCTTGTATTTTTCCTGACTGGGGATTGAACCCATAATCTTGGCATATGGGGATAATGCTCTACCCAACTGAGCTACCTGGCCAGGACTAAGACCTGTTCTATTTTAATAGTATATGAGGGTGTCCTGTGCTTGGAGAAAGGAATTTGCTTCTTTGTATTTTTTAATAACTGGTGGCAAGGCCAGAATGTCCAGTGGGTGGGTTGTTTTGATTATTGTTATTATTATCATCAATATCGTTACCAAAGCTAAACCAAAATAGATATTGTCACCATCGCTTTGGCCTCAAGAAGGACTTTCCAGGCTGCACTATGATTAAGCACCTTGTATTTACAAAGTGCTTTCACTCTTTTTTTAGCAACTGCGTCTCAACAACAGCTGTGTGAGGGAAGAAGCCACTTTGCAGATGAAGTTGGTGGAGCCGGCATTGAAAAGCCAGTGTCTCTGGAGTGTATAGTGGTGGTGCTCCTGGGTGGGCCTGGGGGCGGCCAGGTGCAAGCCTGACCAAGGGCAATGAAAGGCTGCAAACACCTTCCGTGAGAGGTCCCCAGGGCTCTGGCTTCTGTAGGAAGGTGCCCTGAGCCAGTAGCAGTCCTTTACATCCTGGCTTCTGTTGCCCTCACAGTACTTTTCATCACATAGTAATGGATTTCAGCTGATTAAGAAAAAGAAAGCGGTGATTTTAAAGTTTGAGGGACTCCGCCTGACCAGGCAGTGGTACAGTGGATAAATATTGGCCTGGAATGCTGAGGAACCGGAGGTTGTTGGCTTGAATGTGGGCTCATCTGGCTTGAGCGTAGGGTTGCTGGCTTGAGCATGCGGTCATAGACATAACCCTACTGGCTCAGTTGAAGCCCCCCCAGTCAAGGCACATATGAGAAAGCAATCAATGAACAACTAAGGTGCCACAGTGAAGAATTGATGCTTTTCATCTCTCTTTATTCCTGTCTGTCTGTCCCTGTCTTTGTGTGTGCTCTCTCTCTCTCTCAATTAAAAATAATAAGTAAAAGGTTGAGAGACTTCCTCCCACTGTATATCATGTGTATGCTGGATCTAGGTGGGGTAGGCGGTAAGATTGTGCTTAGAAAATGTTTGGGCAAATGCATGGGGCTAGTGGGTGCATTTTTATTCTAGTTTTTTCTTCTTCTATTTAGGTTTTATTGTCTCTTTCGTTTTAAAATAGTATTATTATTTTTAAAGAAAGTTTCCATAGCACTGAAGATAATTTGAACACTTCAGAAAAGAACAAAAAAATTTCTCCAAATCCATTCAGTGATAATCATTGTTAAAATTTTTATTATTGTTTATTAGTATTTTAAAAAAACACTTTTTGAAGTCTCTCTCTCTGCATATCTATACTGTATATATGCAAAAATGTATGTATGTGTGTGTGTATAGATGCATGCACATGCCTAATATTTACATGGATGATTGCATTTACAAATATATGGATGATTGCAGCTGCTTTCTATAATGTGCCTTTTCACTCAACAACCTGGCTTTAAAATGTACTTTAATAAATAAAGATCTCTCAGATTTATAAAATATAATTTTCTTTAAGACTGGTGGTGTTACTTAAAATTTTTGTAGCTATATATGTATATGTACACTTAGTATGTGTGTGTGGCTTCATAATTGAAAACATCAGTTCTTTAGATATAATCGGATATTATCTATATTTACTAATATAGTAGTTCTTAGCACTGTTTTATGTAAAATTAGGAATGATTGCGTTTAGAATGGGGCAGACACTGTTCTCGGTGCTGATGCCAAGAGCCTGGGAGGCAGAGTCTGCCCTCTTGGACTCAGCCTGCCAGAAGTGCCAACGTCAGGACGCCGCGTGTGCCGCGGGGCGGGCTCGGAGCACAGAGGTGGTGACGACAGTCTCCGTTCTGTTCACTTACGACAGATAATGGGAAGGCTGCTTCTCACGTTGACTCTCTGATATTTCCCGCAGGCATGATTATGGGTGTTACTGAAATGAATTAATAATAAAATTAATATTAAAAGTAGCATTTTAAAAAGCAGTATGTGCACATGTTATATGATACATTTAGTATGTACAAGGAAGTATAAAAAAATGAAGATCATCTGCAATCCTGCCTTCTACAGGTAACTACTAATACATTTTATTTGTGGACATCTGGCTCTTCGACCCCAGGTTTTTTTCAAAACTCACTTTTCCCAACATAGTTCTCAGCTCCACTTGACGTAACATTTTTAAAGAATCAAGATCTTAAAACATCCTCTCAAGCAGAATGCACTTGTATCTCTTGCACACACATACACACAAAACACACACACAAAAAGGAACAATCACTCTAGTTGAGCACCAAGCTCTCATTTTACAGATAGAAAAATTGATGCCTGGGACTTATCCAGGATCATGTAAAAAAAAGTGGCAATTAATGCTCAAACTCAGGTCTCCTGAGTTCTGGTCCAGTGCTTCTTGTGACGCCTCCTTACTAGGTCAGAGAAGCAGTGGTAGAGAGAGAAAGGAAAAACACATCAGTTCTAAGGAGTGCACTGTTTCCCCTGTGTCCTTTAGCTGAGCTATTTTTGTGACTATTCAGTACAAGTGCAGTGCTGCCTCTTGGAGCATTCTGTCTGGATGAGAGGCCGTTCATGGCCGCTGGCAGGTGTGCTGCCCCTCCGTGGCTGGCTCCATGGAATCCTCGGCCTGGAAACCGGAAGGGAACAGACTATTCTAATATAAAAATCAAATTCAGGGTCTGAGTCTACACACAAAAATATTACTGTGCATCCTGCTGGACTATGCATATAGCAATGGACGAGTGATTTATGGATTGCGTGGCTGGTTGGGAGGGGCAGAAGGTGATGCTGAGGCTGAGTTGTCTGTTGGTCTCTGATCCGCTCATGAGCTCTAATATGTCCTTGTATACAAATGCAAACTATTCATTCTACTTAACTGTGACCCTGTTTATCCAGCTTTCATAACTTTCAGAGTTTCTTTTTGTTGTTGTTTTTTTTTTTTTGCATATAGAACAAGGCATGGACTCATCTGTCTGGTATTGAAGGCCCTCTGTGATCTGTCTGTAGATACTGATATAATAGAGAGATGTAATAAAGTAGTGGTTAAGAGCCAAACTTAGCAGCCAGGCTGCTCCACCACCAACTAGCACTGTTACTTGGGCAGGTTATTGGATCTTCTGTACTTCAGTTTTCCCAAGTGTGAAATAGAATAGGGTTGTTATGGGATTCAGTGAGTTAAGATTTGTAAAGGTTTACCAGTGACTAGGTCATAATTCGTTACATAGGAAGTCCAATATTAGATAACTTTATTAGTTAATTAAATGGATACCTTACCAGCTCCTCCACAGAGAGCATTTCTCTTTTGCACTGGACTTCTGGTCACTTCTGAGATGGTCCCCTAATTGTCCTGTCTCTGCAGCTGTGACCCTCACCTTTACTATGTTCACTCTCCCGTTTCTGCCTGTTCAAATCTTTCTCATTCTTTTAAAGCCGAGCCTAAATGCATCTTCATCCATTTCTTTCTTTCTTCATTCATGTATTCATTCATTCCTTTCACAGATTTTTGTGGAGGGTCTGCTGTGTGCTGGGTGCCTTACCTGGCAACTCTTCCGTGGCTCCCTGGGCTGGGGGAGGTCTACCATGTGTGCCTAGCTTGTGACAGATCATCAACCTCGCTGCATGGTTTCTGATGGGTTGATTTAATCCTCTCTCCTAGAATATTAGCTCTTTGAGAGTAGGGTGCTTATTAGCAGTTGCTTATTAAGTTTTATTTAAAGTGAATAAGTGGAGGAAGAGTTAGCCATTGTGGGTATCAATTATGGAGAGAGGAAATGGTTCTGAGGGCAGAGAACCCCCCTCTGAGTTGAAGAAAGCCAGGAAGACGGGGCAGAGAGGAGAGCTCAGGAGCAGAGGGACAGGCGATGAGAGAGCAGGTTTTTCTCTGAACCATAAAGCATTCACGCCAAGAAATGGTTTTCCTTCAGTGGTATGACATGAAATGCGAGGTTGGTTGGGTCTCACTTTACCTTTTCCTCTTTAGGAGTTTGGAGCCGATTTTTAAAATGAGGTGGGGGAGGGAGGCGGGGTTTGGAGAAGGAAAGTGAAAATTGTTTTCTAAAGCTCTCCTTGCCAAATAACTCTCTGGAGAGACATCGAGACAAAGGGCCTGCCAAAGCTTACCCGCCTCACACATTCTTTCTTGTGTCATTGTCCTGATCACTCTCCCATCACTGTTCTCTCTACCTTCAAACCCGTTTGTTTCTTGCTCTCTCTCACTCTTTCTCTCTTCCTCTCCCTCTGTTCTCTCTTTTTATTTCTTCATATAAGTATTACAAATAAGAAGCTTTTGTGTCATTTTTTTTAAAAAGAACACACACAAAATACAAAGTAAGCAGATGATTTCAATCTGCCATTATTTGCCAGGCTATAAAATGATATGTTTCAGATTATTTGTATGTAGTCACCTCCTCTGTTTTCCCCTGGAAGCTTCCCCTCCGGCCACCCCTCCTCATTCAGTCTCCCAGCCTTTCCCCACTTTGTGACTCAGAGCAGGAGAGGGGTCTTGGACAGTTGGCTTGAGAAGGGATAAGGGCAGTTTGTAAGTGCTGATTCCTTATGTTTAGCATAGCAAATTCCTGAGGATTTTTTTTTTAATTTATTAATTTTGAGAGAGAGAGGAGGGAGAGGGAAAGAAAGGGGGAGGGGGAGAAACAGGAAGCATCAACTAGTAGTAGTTGCTTCCTGAATGTGCCTTGACCAGGCAAGCCCAGGGATTTGAACTGGTGACCTTAGCATTCCATGTTGACACTTTATCCACTGCACCACCACAGGTCAGGCGGATTCCTGAGGCTTTTTCAGCTGATTGTTTATGTCTCTCAAGTTTGCTACTGTGACTGGCACAGATGTTTCATGATGGGTGTGCAATGATCGAGTGCTTCGTGTATGCACGCCTCACACTACTGTGGGGAATGCCCAGAGAGATAAAGGGAACCTCTGACTGCAGAGGGCTCAGTGTGTGTGTGTGTGTGTGTGTGTGTGTGT
Source organism: Saccopteryx bilineata (assembly GCF_036850765.1). NCBI lineage: Eukaryota > Metazoa > Chordata > Mammalia > Chiroptera > Emballonuridae > Saccopteryx > Saccopteryx bilineata. The sequence goes on along the minus strand of NC_089497.1, from coordinate 65,545,798 downwards.
GTGTGTGAGCATGCATGCACACGTGTGCGTGCATGTGTGCAAACCTGTGTATACACTGTAGGTGCGATGGGGAGTCTGGTCTCTACGGAGAGAAGGTAGGCCAGGGAATAGACAGATAGATATGCCTGGAGGCAGGCTATAAAGTAATCAGTGCTAGAGTTATGAACACACTAGAGGGCCAGGTGTTCTGTTTGCTGCCACTGAAGAGGGCTTCATGGCAGGGTGGAGGTCATGGGGGTCGTGGTAGTATTCTAGGCTTTGAAAAATAGCCAGGATTTTAATCAACAGGGGAGAGAAAGATGAGCCTTCTAGACAATGGCTACAGGCGGGGCATAAGACTGTGTGGAGAATGTGGAATGGCAGGCTGTGTGTGCAAGGTGCATAGAGGCGAGGCATCTGTACCACATCACACATGTGTTAAATGCCCCTGTCACCTTTGGGGCTTTGTGTCTGTAAGCAGTAGGGAGCTGTTACAGGTTTTAGAAAGAGCTGTGATAAGACGACTCTGGTGTGTGTGTGTGTGTGTTGCTTTGCTTTTACTTTTAATTATCCCAGTCTTTTTAGGAACTATTAGGCAACCTTAACTCTGGGAAATGCATCCAGCCTGCCTTTATATGTCCTGTCTTTTCTCTTCCGGCCTGGCTCTGCTCCCTCTCTGGCTTCTGATAATGAAGTGTGGCAGTGCCGGCTGCTTGGAGCTGCTGGGAGCTCTCTGAGCAGACTCTTGGCCTGTTCTTCGCTGCTTTCCATCCTTCCCCCCACTTCTTTTCTCTTTCTCCTCCTCCTTCTCTATCACCACTCCCACCACCAGCAGCAGCACTCCCCTCCCTAAAATAAATAAACCAGTTGCTCCAAAAGGTTCTAAGCACATTAGTCACATATCCCAGAAGTTTAATACAGAATTATTTTGACAGCGAGAACAAGAAGTGTTTTCTAGTTGAACGCACAGAACTCGCTTATTCCAACTGGGCTTTCTGCCGCACAGACAGATGATGTGTTTTTTAGATGGATTGGCCGCGCAAGAGACTGCATTGCTTCCCTTAGAAACATGATGAATTGCTCACAACCAAAAGTGGTTGGGCAAAAGATGTGAAATGAGAGGGGGAGAGAGAGAGGGAGAGAGAGAGGGAGAGAGAGAGAGAGAGGGAGAGAGAGAGAGAGAGAAGTGAAATTGCATTCTTATTGCGCACATAACTTTCTCACTTATAATTTCCATAAGCCACAGAGAGATTTCTTTGTGTTTACTTATTTATTTGGCTGCCTCTAGGGCTGTGAAGTCCTTTTTAAACCTGGGCTCATGTGTGTTCTCAAAGATGAGGACGGATCGAGTTATTGCAATGCGGGTGGCTCTCCAAGCATTCCAGTTGAATAGCTCTTCCAGAAATATTTCTTGACTCACTTATTTGGCACTTTCCGTTGCCGTTACTAAGCAGATTGAAGAGAGCCCTCCCTGCGCGTTCACCAGAATACTGAGGTTGCTGCGGATCTTCGTATCCCTATTTGGCATTGGAGAGATGGAGCGGTGAAGAGCTGGGATCTGTTGTTGCCCACGAGGGATTTTCACCTGAGGCTCCAGGGCACATCTCAAGAGTCAGAACAAGAATAAAAGCGTGTGCTCTCCTCTTTCCAGCTTTTTCCTTCAGGGCTCTACTGCCAAGTGGAGACCCTTCCTCGAGGGCGGTTCACCTGGATGTGAAGACCCAGAGGTGAACCCGGAGAGAAGGTAGAGGAGTTTCACACCTGGCCTACCTGCTCTTTCTGGCTCTCATGAGCCTTCACTTCTTGCTCTTCTCAAATCCTTTGAGAGATTCTCAGCTTTTTGAGGGGTTGCGCTGACCTCTCTGATTGCAGCACATGCTCTCGAGAGCTTCTTTAACTTTCACTGATTTTTTTCTTATTAGTCCCTCATTCCCAGGCTTTCCTCTGAGGAATGTCCATGTGCTCCAGGTGTGAGCTGGCTGTGTGGCCTTTGTCAGTAGACTCTTTGGGACTTGGTGTTTTCAGATCTTTTTCCTTTGTGGAATTCATTTTTATCCTCATAAAATGTGATGTGAAATCCCAATATATAAAATACTCAAGTGTAGATATATGGTGATGCTGTCATTAAATAGTGGAAGGTCCCGTGGGCTCCCATTCAGGAATAAATTTACTTTTCCAGGACTCTATGCCTCTGTGGAACCCTCTTTGAAAACCACTGTGCTGGAGGCCCCTCAAGACCCCTGGAAACCCTGAACAATGTTTCTTCCTTCTTTAAACCTTCTGCCTCTCCGTCCGTCTCTCAAGGTTGAGGAAGTGGCATCATACAGATGGGGAAGACGGGCCCAGGGAGGGACATGATCCTTGCTGATTTCCTCACAATGGCTCTGAAATTGCACTTGATGGAACCCTTTTAGCTTGAGTCTTCCAGGGGCTGTGTCAGCCCCAGGCTGTCCGAGGCCGGCTACCCCTTGACCAGCATTTCATTCTTACTCATTACACTGTTGTGAGTGGTAGTCTTATTAGTCAATTCTTGCCACCACTGTTGGGACTCTGGACTTACAGCCACTGTTTCAGGAACACTTATGAGAGGAGTAACATGTCATTGAAACTTAATTTTTTAAGGAAAACTTTTTTTTTAAAAAAATGCTGAGTTAGCTTTTTAGGTAAAGCAAGTAATAAAAGTAAAGCCTGGCTGTCTCTCATTCTTCCACTGATATTTATGGAACATCTACCTTCATATGACACTCTACTGTTCCCAAAGAAGGTTGTGACCTTTATAGTCATACTTCACATTTTCACATGGAAGACAGGTTCTAAGGAGCTGTTCCCAGCTGAGATCTGATTTGAGCCTCCCAACGATTCTGGGCAAAGGAGACTCAGTGAAATCATACACAGAAATCAGAGGCTGGCTCTCAGTTCACAGGGTGTGAAGAATTGTGGGCATTTCAACCTTAGACTCTCTAACTTATGCCATTGCACCAAATCATTCATTCTCCTTGTAGCAGGAATTCTGAATGAGTCTGCTATTAACATACATTATTTATTAAGTGCTTACTTAATGTCAAACACTGCTAGATAGACACTTTGGAACCCCCCCCCCATTTAATTTTTTCAGTTGCCCTATAAAGCAGACATATTATGTCCAGTTTGCAGATGAATCCTGAGAGATATTGAGAGGATAGATAGATAACTTGTTCAAGGTTCTACTTCACAGAATTGTTGGACCTTAAATTCTAACCAGGACTATCTGTGTAGAGGCTTTTTAAGTGCAAGATACTGTCTATCCTTCATCCTCCCTAAGGGTTAGGGAACAAAAGTTCATTCTTGAAAATAACAAAACTGGTTTATGGGTGACTACATGCTATAGTGAGTGAAGTCCAGTGCTCAGGGTCAGCAGGTTGCTATGTTCTTGCTTTGCTCTTGGAAGCCATAGCGTCTTTCTGAAGTCCCTTCTACCTTCTCGTAAGATTTTCTGGGCCCCTTATTGAAATGATAGGTTCTCCATTCTACTGAACTGTGGGCCATTGGGCAAGTCATTTCTATTCCCAGGGCCTTGGTTTTCCCCTCTGTCATTCTTCTAGCTTATCCTTCTAAGGTTTACATGTCTAGGGAATGTGCTTATTGAATTACTTTTCTATAATTCCTTTAGAAAATATTGTGTGGGGTTATAGATGCTTAATTCTTGTTATAAATTGGAATGACAATTACAGGTTACCCCTGTTTTCAAGGAGATTTTCTGCTTCTGAAATGCAGTTTTCAGAAGTTTGAAAGTCAGACACCGCATGAAGAGATAACTAAGTCATATCAAGAAAAATGAATGTCTAATACACATTCTGATCGGTTAGCTGGTTGTGTCTTGTTTTTTTGCTGTCAAGGTTGACTTTCTAACTCTTATGTTAACACAACTCTTCTTCCATTCACCTTTCAACAAATGTGTGAGTGTGTGTTTGCACGTACAAAATTCTTGAGAAAGAAATCCTCCTATAATTGTTAAACTCGTCACTTTCTCCACAGAGTCTGGGTAGCATACCTTTGGGTGAGTGAAAGAAAAATCTTTTTCTTTGTGCCAACTTCAGGGTGTGAATCAATTCTTTTGGCCTTTTGCATTTTAGTAAATGTTTCCTCGATGGGTTCATCGAATTTCCAGTAAAGACAAATAGCTCAGTAACCAGATTGCATTCATACCCCGGGCCTGAGTTTTGTGACCCAGGCATTGGAGCTTAGCTCCATATATGGCAAAAAGAGAGACAGGGAGAGGGAGTTGAGGGAGAATACCAGACATAGAATGCATTCCTAAGAAATGTGCATTCGTTACTGACAAAACAGGACTCTCCTTGGTTTTTCATCTTCTGCAAAACATGAACTGTGAAGTTTTGAGAAGGAAGCCAGTGTTCCCAGCATCTGCCAGAAGGAACAGTTTATTTTCCCTTTTCTTTTTCAGTTACATGTAGGTTTAATTTGCCGTCAGTGTTCAAGTCAATGCTTGCATGGAATGAGGCCTAAGAAATTATTCTTGGAGTCAGCATATGTGGGTTCTCAGCCCAGTTCAACCACCATCCAGCTGTGAAACTTCTGGACTGTGTATTTCATTGTCAAAGTGGCAGGGCTGAATTTGACAGTCTCCAAGATCTCTACTATTTCTGTTTTCTTTGGTTCTAATTTTTGCCCTAGATTTTTCCAGTTCCTGTGGAATTCCCTGCAGAAAGTAGTTTCTAATTCTTCCAAATACTTTCTGTGGTTTGAACTTAAAAAGACAAAATAAAACCTTGGTCTTGAATTTTTCTTTGTGATTTCCTTAAATATGTTTTGGGCACATTATTAGCCTTTACTTGGCAGATAACTTCTTGCTCAGGGTGGAGAGGAATGCTTTGAATGCATCTCCATGGTCTTCCCTCTCCACTTGTTTCTTTTGTTGTTGGAGAGGAAATAGGGCTGTGCCCAGCAGAATTGTAGGAACAGGCAGGCACTTTGCAAAGGCAGCCTTTTAATGGCCTTATTAATTGTCTGCTTCTTTTAAAAACTCTGCCTTCTCTGTGGGTGAAGTGGGACCAGAAGGAGGCAGATCCCGAAGGCTTCTTCACACCTTAGGAAATGAACTGGGGATGTGAAAGTGAAACTCGAGTGTTGGCTTTCCAGTTAGTAATTGGATGAATCACTTGCCTTTCACAGATGTTAAGAAGGTTAAAAAGAAATTGAAATGCAAAATTCTGGCCCTGGGGAGGACTGCAGTTATTTCTCCTTTCGGAGACCAGGCATGGTTTTTAATGTTCCTCTTTGTCTTCACAGGTTCTGTAGTGTGTTGTCAACAGACTGCGAGAGTGTTGTTGCAGAAGTTGGTTAATTGCCTCCTCCTTCCAAAAGTTGGCCACTCCCTTTTCCTCTCTAAAAGCATGACTTTCTTTAGTTTCTCAGCTGAGATAAAAGGAGGTTTCTTTGTTCCTTGACAAAATATTCCAGCCCTTGGGTTTTAATGTCTTGATTGCAGCCTGACTCACAGCACACTGAGCAGCTGTGGGAACAGCTTTGCAGAAGCCATTGTGGTTCAATAGGTGCCCAGAGGGGTCACCTTCTTCCCTGTAAAGCCAAAGAGCCAGACAGGACTCTGCCTTGCCTTCCTGCAATGCCTCGTGCTGGGAGCTGGCGACCACACAGGTTCCAAGTTGTGGGAGGGGAAGAAGGAAGCAGGCAAGAGGTAATAAAGCAGAGTGAGTGCTCCCGGGAGAGGATGGACTAAAAGGCATTTGTTCTGACGACAACCATACCAGGAGCTTGCCCTGTAACATGCTTCAAGTCTCTGAATTTTCATTTCTGCACCTGGGGAGTGAAGTGGTAGTGGGCCAGGAAGGGAGAGACATAAACATCAAGCTGTTCCTGTATGTGCCCTGACCAGGGAATTAAACTGGCAACCTCTGCACTCTGGGATGATGCTCCAACCAACTGAGCTATTTTGCCAGGGCTTAAGTTTTATTATTTTTTTAATTTTTTTAATTTTTAGCGAGAGAGGCAGAGACAGAAAGAGACAGGAGGACAGATAGGGACAGAGAGACAGGAAAGGAAAGAGAGGAGAAACATCAATTCTTCATCGCAGCACCTTAGTTGTTTATTGATTGCTTTCTCGTATGTGTGTTGATGGTGGGGAGGGGTGTGGGGGTGGTGCTCCAGCTGAACCAGTGACCCCCTTGTTCAAGCCAGCGACCTTGGGCTCAAGTCAGTGATCTTGGGCTTCAAGCCAATGACCATGAGGTCATGTCTATGATCTCATGCTTAAAGCAGCAATCCTGCGCTCAAGCTGGCAACCTCAGGGTTTTGAACCTGGGTCCTCTGTGTCCCAAGCCAATACTCTGTTCACTGAGCCACCTCCTGGTCAGGCAATTCTTATTGATTTTTAGAAAGACAGAGAGAGGAAAGAGGGAAGGGAAGCATTTATTGTTCCACTCAGTTGCGCATTTTTTGGTTTCCCGTGTGTGCCTTGACCAAGGATCGACCCAGTACATTGTTGTTTCAGGACAATGCTCTTAACCGACTGAGCTAACTGGCCAGGGCTCTTCTAGCTCTTAAAGAATGAATTTAATATATTTCCAGACTGTCTCTTTATGTCTCATATGTCTCATGCTTGATATCCCTGTAATACTGAACTTATTAACTTGCACAAAATTTTGCCCAAGCCATGTCCTCTCTAATGTCAAATAGAAACAAAACGAAATGCCCCCTCTATAAGCTCCTGCTCACCGTAATATTACAACCAAATTCTTTAACTAGCATTGAACTCCTCCACAGTCGACTTCTAGCTGGTGGTGCTAGTTTTGGAGCATAAGGGCTGCAGAAACCTTTATTATTTTTTTTTAATAAAACTATTCATTTTAGAGAGAGGAGAGAGAGCGAGAGAGAAGGAGTGAGGAACAGGAAGCATTAACTCCCATATGTGCCTCGATCTGGCAAGCCTAGGGTTTTGAACTGGCGACCTCAGCATTCCAGGTCAACACTTTATCCACTGCGCCACCACAGGTTGGGCAGCAGAAGCTTTTTGTTCCACATGTGGCACGAGAGCTCTTTGGTGCCATGGTGGTAGGTGTACATATGAAAAGGAAACTGCACGTGATGACATGGTAGTGTCACTGGGTTGGGAGTGCAAGTGGGAAGAAATGAATCCGGATTCTGGGGTTTGTGATAGACTCTACCAGTAGTTTGGGAGATTCAGGGAAAATGAACACAATATATCTTATGTTTTAGTAAAAAACATACTTTCTAAGGGTTATAAATGCTTCTGCCATTAAGAGGAAACCACAGGGAAGACCAATCATAGAGACAGTAATAATTTATTGATCATGACTGATCTTTTGGGGAGTATGATGTGTGACGTAGGTTTCTACAGGGTTTTACAGTGGACTGACCCCTGTCATACCTGTTAACTCCTCAGATCCTCACCACAGATCCATGAAGGTGGCAGCCTATGGAATGCCACCCACCTTTTACTAGAGAACAAAGTGATGCTCAGATGATGTGAAGAGGCTGTCCAGGGTCACGTGGTAAAGAGATGGCATAGTAAAACTTTTTTAGTTCTCTTATGGTGCAACCGTATTTCCTACCCTTTGAAGTTTCAGCCTAGCCAGTAAAGCAGGGATAGACCCACACCTGCACCCCTACCTCTCTCACCAGAAGATGTTATTTAGTTAGGAGTGAATCATGTTGGCCATCATATTTGGTGAATCAGTCCTGATGATTAGTGGGGTGATGTGTCAGCCAGTTTACTTTCAAAGCTGAATTATCAACGAGGGCACCAGGATGGAGAACAGAATTGAGGATTTCCAGTTCCTGACTCCAGTTCATTCTTGCATATGTGCTTTCACTTATTGAAGGCAACCAAGAACTAATCATTATTGAACATTTTATATGTGCCAGGAGTTGTGCTAAGTGCTGATCAATAGAAGTGAACCAGAAATCAAGGGTTGGAAAGGACTTCAAACTTTGTCTAGACTACCCACTCAAGACTACCCCATCTTCCCTCTCATCCTTCAGCTGTTTCTCTGATATTCTCACCAGGTGATAAGTCCAACTGTACCTTATTATTTTATGTGGTGTGTTATAGTAGAGGGCAGTTGCTCCAAAGGCTATATAACCTTTAATTTTTAGAAATATACATAAATAATTTGTGACTTTCATCCGTGGTTATTTAGGCATTCATTAAGTGTTTTTATGAAAACTAAAGCCTTGTGTTAAATTTATATTTTCTTCTTGGAGTAAGATTCTTGGGTTGGCTGTCTGCTGTCCAGAGAGAGTATTTTCACATTTGTCGTAAAATTTCTTTTTACTTGATGGGAGGCAGTCTGTCTTGATTTTGGAAATTGGAAATTGTGGAAATAAGCCTGTGCTGTATTTTTCCTCTTTGATTCAATTTTTTGGGACTAGAATTATATCTATATAATTGCTCGAATTTTGAGTCATGTAGTAACATGTTCCTGTACATGATATTTGAAACCTATTTATACTTTCATAGAACCACACAATCTTCCAGTTGGAAGGACTCATAATGGCCTCTCAAATAGCCCTAGAATAAAAGATTCCTTGAGGTCAAGAGCTGTGTCAGATTTATTTCTGTCCCTCCTCTTGCTGCAACTCCATACACCTTGCCCAGTGCCAGGTGGCCTCGATAAGTGAGTGTTGGATTGAATTGGATTTCTCATTTTTAGTGCTTTCTTTACCCCTTACTCAACTTGTTCAGTCACTGGGAGGAGATGTGTGGACCCGATGAGTGTGATGAGTACATATGTCATGGTGTTTGCTGCCCTCCATTAGGGCTTTAGCTGTGTTTAGCTTTAAGAATGCTGAGTAACTAATAAAAAGCAATTCCGAAGCACTTTGCTGATGGAAAGTGCTTCATGTGTCATAAATAATAATGGTCTCAAGATTCGGCACCCGGAAAAGGAAGTGCCCGCCTTGCAGGCTACAAAACTGCTGGTAGACTGTACAGCGGGAGAGGGAAATGGTGGACATGGACTCCTTTCACCTTTTTGTAATTATCACTTTCATCTTCAAGTCACCGTGCATTCCTCCTTATGGGCAAAGTTTGCTTTCTGAATTACCCAGGAATTAATCCTTCCAATTTTCACTAGGAGAGGGACTGAATGAACACCATGGAATTTGATAGGCAAGTCTTCTAGACAACACTTTAATTCAATCCTTTCCTTTGGTGCTTAACTCAAGTCCTTTCTAGATCCTCTTCCTCAACTGCTATTTCTTTTAAGGAGTCTGTAGTCATCTCTATTTTAGTTCCAGAGCACATGGTATTCTTAAGAGATAGAAACTGGAACCTTTCTCCAAAGGAGACAGTGGAACGGTCAGGGCCCTTCCTGGCTTTGACCCATTAGTTTCAGAGTGAAACATCACTTGGCTGCATATTCTGCATTTCCCCCAATACCTTCTGTTTTCCCAGAGAGGACCTGTGTTTCCTCTTGGGGATTTTATACAGGGAATGGCTTGTCTTTCCTTTGTCCTGGGTGTGGGTCAGACTGATTTAAATTTGGTGAGCATTTTCCTCCTACAAAATCTAGTTCCTTGTTTTGGGATGCAGATCTTGGAACCATATTTAGTACTTAATCCTCGATTTTAGTCGCTCAAATGCCAAGAGCTGACCTCTACAGTGACCAAGTGGTTGAATTTCTAAGGGCCACTTATTTTCACTTAAACCTGAAGTTTGCAGGTGTCTGACCATCCCTGGGCTATTGTCATCTACCCCTAAACTGGACATTTAGGAATGGGACCAGTAGTAACTCCTTAGTAGATATAAAGTAAAACTTGTGGGATAGGTCTTTTCTCTCCCTGTTAACTTGACCTCTAACTTCAGGCTTTACTGCTTAACCTTTTGTTTCTGTGCTTGGATTCTTGACCACAGCCTTTTTTTAGATCATGTATGGCTACCATGCTAACTTACATTTATTGCACACATACTAAATGTCAGGCACTGAGTAAATTACTTTTCATACCTCATTTCACCTAATCCTCAAAGCCAGTCTGTGCAGTACATCTGTGTAGTATCTGTATTCCTGTAGATGGGTAAGGAAACTGAAGCTTAGAGAGATTTAAGGAACTTGCCCAATGTCATACAACTTGGATGCCAGGGTCAGGGTTAGAAGCCAAATCTCTCTACAGCACTTTTGATTTCTGAATTACTCTCCTCACCGCTGGTTTCCTCTCCTGCCGTTCTCTGCTTACCTTGCTTGGTCTACATATGAGAACGAAGGACCATGCAGGTGGCTGGAAGGAGTGCTCTGTCCTTACCTCTTTCTCCCATTGGCACCTGCAGCCAGAGCCTAAATGTGTGCTATACTCCTCTGACCTCTCACCGGATTCTAAATTGGCTCTCAAGGTGCCGACAAGAACCTTCTAATGGGTCCATTGTATTTCATGGATTACTTGGTTAATCACCTTCTTTAGCTATTAGAGAAATGCAAATCAAAACAGCAATGAGATACCACCTCACACCTGTTCCATTAGCTATTATTAGCAAGACAGGTAATAGCAAATGTTGGAGAGGCTGTGGAGAAAAAGGAACCCTCATACACTGTTGGTGGGAATGTAAAGTAGTACAACCATTATGGAAGAAAGTATGGTGGTTCCTCAAAAAACTGAAAATAGAACTACCTTATGACCCAGCAATCCCTCTACTGGGTATATACCCCCAAAACTCAGAAACATTGATACGTAAAGACACATGCAGCCCCATGTTTATTGCAGCATTGTTCACAGTGGCCAGGACATGGAAACAACCAAAAAGCCCGTCAATAGATGACTGGATAAAGAAGATGTGGCACATATACACTATGGAATACTACTCAGCCATAAGAAATGATGACATCGGAACATTTACAGCAAAATGGTGGGATCTTGATAACATGATACGAAGCGAAATAAGTAAATCAGAAAAAAACAGGAACTGCATTATTCCATACGTAGGTGGGACATAAAAGTGAAACTAAGAGACATTGATAAGAGTGTGGTGGTTACGGGGGGGAGGGGGGAATGGGAGAGGGAAAGGGGGAGGGGGAGGGGCACAAAGAAAACAAGATAGAAGGTGACAGAGGACAATCTGACTTTGGGTGACGGGTATGCATCATAATTGAACGACAAGATACCCTGGACTTGTTATCTTTGAATATATGTATCCTGATTTATTGATGTCACCCCATTAAAAAAATAAAATTATTTAAAAAAACAAACAAACAAAAAAAAAACACATATGCTTCTTTTTCTGTTGGATCCAGATCCTTGCTGTGTTTCTCGCCACTTAGCCAAGACCCTATGACCATATGAATTGGCAGCACGTGTGTGCCTGCATGTTCATTATAATACAGCATGTTCTAATAAGATCCAGAGATGTGCTTGAATTTGGGAGCAGTTTAAGAGAGGAGAGTGAGGCTTGGAGAGAGGCATCACCTTCACCTCTACTGGTGGGTGATGGTGGGCACTACCCAGCCACTGAAATCACCCCACTCTCCAGGGGCCTGCCTTACCCCGGGCACTTATATTATCGGTGCTTAGCATTTTTGTTTTACTTTACATTTGCAGAGTGCTTTCCAGTGATTTATTAGCTGTTCTTGTTTTTAATAGCCCCTGGAGGTAAGTTGATATTCAGCCTTATGAGAACATAAATGCATAGAGGAGCCGCATCTCATCCGATATTATTGGATCTGGGATCAGGACTTTGAACTCCTGGGATAAGTCCATTTGGGGTCATTGCCTCATGAGGATTAATAGGAGATCAAGTGGACTTATCTTCAGCTCCCAGAGTCTATAAGGCAGAGGTGGAATGATGGCAGCTATTTAAGGAAATTGCATAGAGGCCATTATCGAAAGACCTGGATTCCAGTCCTGACTCTGCATTTGACCAGCTGTATTGACCTTGAGCAGTTGCTTTGCTTACCAATGTTTTGGATTTATCCTCTGGTAAAACAAGAGTTCTCTCGAATTCCCTTTAGATGCAACATTTTGCTACATATAATTCTATAACTTTGGACCCCTTCACTGGAAGGAGTAGCCAATGAATTATAGGACAGAGAAAATGGTCATAGATCTAAACCATTAGGAGATATGTATTAAAAAGTTGCTCACCTTCCTTTTTCGAGGATCAGAGGATTAACTGACGACGGTATGCCTTCAGGCTCATTTTAAAAGCACATAATCCTCCTTTCCTATAAAGCTGCGAAAGTGAATGGAGTCGAGAGGAAAGTCAGGCTGGAGCCAAGACCATCAGTCTTGTATCAACGGGTGTTGTAGAAAGTAATTAGCAGGCTTGATTATCTCACTGGTTCAACACACGTTTTAGAGATGTGATGTAATGCGAGGAAACATTTAGTTGTCAGATCTTAGGGCTGTATCAAATTTATTCTTGCAGGAAAAGTCTAGTTGTCCTGGCAACCTGAAATTGATTTTCTTTTTGCTCTTGTCAGCTGAAACTGGTCCCCTTTGAATCATTTCTCTAATTTAATATAAAGAACTATATGTCCCCACCTGGTGACCAAATCGTTCTTAATGACAGGTAACCCCAGCAAATGATTCCCCCTTTCTGCCTGAGCCAGAAGCTATCATTTATTACTTTTTTTGCCCTATGTTGTTCTCTTTGCAGTTATTTATTTGCCCATGAAGTCAGGTGTAGAAGTAAAGTGGCATTCAATTAATTAAGAATTTAATCAGGCCTATAAAGCAATGATGTAATTGGCAGCCAATCATGGCCTTTCACTTTTAGTTACCTCTTGGGCAGGGGTGGGATTGGAATGGGCTCCAGGACAGGGAGGTCCTTTGCAGGGATGTCTAGGATGAAACCCGGGGATGGTGATGTAATTTCTTAGATGCAGAGAGAAAAATGGAGCTGCATGTTTGTTTTCTGCCTCTATAAGTTCTCTTTATCATGAAAGGGGGAGGATAGACACTGGGAAGAACTGGATGCCCACGACCGATGAGGAGGGTATGAGAGAGTAGTTAGCTCTCCAGAATGGTTGCAGTTTGTGGGCCACACTTACCGCATCTCAGCATGCAGAGGAGTACTTCTGATGGGGACCATGGGACAGCTGCCAGTAATTCTGAGGAAACCTGGAAATCAGCATAAATGCCAGCAGTGAGAGATGAGGAAATAGATATCAGTTATCAAAAACCCAAGTGTCCGGAGTTTACAATCTGCTGACTTCGTTGTGATTCCTGGTATAGTTCTAGCCTGGCTTCTAGGTGGATTATGAGTCTTTGAAAGGAAGCTGTGTTCACCGGAGCCAGAAAAGGGTCACTTTGCTATTTCCCTTTTTGTTTGAGTTACCCAGCTGGTGGCTTCGAGTGACGTCAGTACACAGTGTAGCCAGTGCAGGCTTTGGAATGAAAAGGTCTGGGTTTAAATCCAGCATCCCTTGCTTAGTAGGCTTGTGCCCTTAGACAAGTTGCTTAATTTCTGTGACTCAGCTTCTTCTTCTGTAAAATGGGGTTAATTATAGGACCGGAAGAGGGTGCTATGAAGACTAAACGAAATAATACATAGGAAGTGCTTATAGCAATACTTTGCCAATATTAAACATTCAATAAATGTTGCTATCTTTATTTTTGGTAAGAAGCCATTTGGATTTAGGAAAGCATTAAAATTTTTTACATATTTAGGGATACGATGGAGACATGTAATCTGGATTATGGAAAAAACCAGCCGTGGATGAATTTATAGGCCCAAGAATGAAATACATACTTACTAGTAATGTGGGTGGGGAAAGAATCCTTCTTGGTGGGGAAAGCTTCCAAGTTACATCGCAAAGGTGAGGATTCTGGGAGGGGGTTAGCTTTTGACCATTTTTCCAACTTACCAAACCCCTTGCCACACGCCCATCCTTTTCCTTCCAGGAAGTGATAGTCATTATCACTTGGCTGTGTGTCTTGTTTTACCCCATGCCTTTATACTCAGGTAAACATGTATTTATTGTGTGGTTAATAAAAACTCAGAAGTTATTTGTACAAAGTTCACTTGCTTTGTTCAGAAAATACCAGGATTATCAAAATGGAAAGAGTCACGGGAACTGTAGTACCACATTTGAGTTAGATCTGATTGTCTTTATATTCATAGGAAGAGCAGCACCATTTCTGTTTTCCCGTCTCGCGGTGGCGTTTGGGAGACATTTCTTTCTGGTTTCTTTTCTACTTTCCTTTCTACTTTCTTTTTCTTTCTCCTCCCCTCATCTCTGCTCCCCTCCCCTTCCTTCCTCTCTACCTCCTCTTGCTTTCTGCCTCTCTCTATTTCTTCCTTCCTTTATTATTTTTTAAATTTCTTGTTGTGGGTATAAAAAGGGCCTTAGTGACTGGCATTTACAATGATGTCAGAGGCCCTTGGAGAAACAGGCTTCTGTCTCTGAGTTCCAGTTCTGAGTCATCAGATATTTACCAGTATACTTTCTTGGTCTTCTGTTTCCTTGCCTTTGACACAGGATGTTGTGATACCGTTGTCCAGCACAAGAGGCCATGTTGGGTGGAACCTGAGTGATATGTGTCTTCTGTAGTTCCCTGCCCCGTCTGCAGGTGATAGGTGGTGGGCTTGCATACACATGCACATTGCTTGGACTTATGGAGGGGTACTATTAATTTTTGTGGGGTGCTCTGAGAGCTGTGTGTGCCCAGAGCCACTGTCGTGAGACTTGCAGAGTGTTTTTTGGTCTCCCAGTATCACTGTCATAAGTGATGATCCTGTTCATGGCCCTGCATGCTCTGGTGTCAGGTTACCTTTCCGTCTGCTCCCTGTTTCCTCCAATCTACCTCATTCTCATGCTCTTCCTCCCACATGGATAGCTGTCCTGCATGGCCAGCTCTGTCAGGGCCTTCCATGTGCAGCTCAAATTCTACCTTCTCAGAAATATCAGCTTCCCCATTTGGAATCAGCCTCTCCCTGCCTCCAGTCTCTATCTCATGGTTGTATTTTTGGGAACTTCGCCATAGACCACCTTGCGTTTGAATGAGTGGTATCTGTTTCCCCAGGCTGCTCTCCAGGAGGCAGGCATCTCTGGGCCCCTGGGGCCCAGCTCAGTGGCTGGCATTTATAGGCACCCTGTGAATGTGTGTTAAATTGTTCAGGAGGCCTGAGGGGTTCGGAGATTAACTACAATTATTCAAAGGAACTAGAGGGGCCACTGGGAACTGGTTTAGTAGCATAGAGCTTTTATGAGCAGCTATCAGACCCCACCCCCGGGCCTGGGCTCCTTAATCCTGTGGAGGGAGGGAGGGAGAGAGAGAGAGACAGAGACAGAGAGACAGATGATGTCTGTTTTAAATGCAGGTGATATTCCTGGAGAGATTAGGTCAGCATGCACCATCTCTTCTCCCCTCTCCCAGCTCTCAAGTGCTCAGAGTATCAACCCTCTTTCTTCCTTCCTTTCTTCCTTCCTTCCTTCCTTCCTTCCTTCCTTCCTTCCTTCCTTCCTTCCTTCCTTCCTTTCTTTCTCTCTCTCTCTCTCTCTTCCTCCCTCCCTCCCTCTCTCCCTCCCTCCCTCCCTCCCTCCCTCCCTTCTTTTTTCCTTTCTTTTTTTTTATATATATTTTTCTGAAGTGAGAAATGGGGAGGCAGAGAGACAGACTCCAGCATGTGCCTGACTGGGATCCACCTGGCAAGCCCACTAGAGGGCGATGCTCTGCCCATCTGGGACGTAGCTCCATTGCAACTGGAGCCATTCTAGTGCCTGAGGTGGAGGCCATGGAGCCATCCTCAGCGCCTGGGCCAACTTTGCTCCAATGGAGCCTTGGCTGCGGGAGGGGAAGAGAAAGACAGAGAGAAAGGAGAAGAGGAAGGGTGGAGAAGCAGATGAGCGCTTCTCCTCTGTGCCCTGGCCAGAAATCAAACCCGGGACATCTAACACCAGGCTGATACTCTACCACTGAGCCAGCTGGCCAGGGTCTCAACCCTCATTCTGTCAGAAGAGCTTAACTTTTGAAGAGGAGGAAGTGGTAAACATAATGACCTCTGAATTTCTGACTCTGATTATTAACATTCTTGAAGAAGAATTCACAGTTGTCCCTGTTGCAAAGAAGGAGGACATGCCAAGGTGCTGCATTTGTGAAAATGAGTGAAATTCCAGCTCGTTCTGTGACTCTGGCCTCCGGGAATAGTCCAGGGTCAGGTTGTGCTCCATAAATCCACTTTCTACCTTCATTTTGGGGTCTTAACTGCTGCTTGTGAAACACCTTCTCCTGCCTTGCAGTTCAGATTCCACCTGTACAAACTGAATGTTGCTTCCATTGACACATGCACAGAGAAACCCTGTATGTTACCACACCACATAAGAGAACTTAGGTGCAAAGGGGATGCTTTATGCAGGGCAAAGAAAAAGAGCAAACCCAGGACACTCCGTTTCAGTCCTAAATCAGCCAGAGGCATAGTGGGTGATACAGAGCCTTAGTTTCCAAATCTGTAAACTGGGGACACTAATAATTATTAGAAAAGTTTGTATGTATGTTAGCAGATTGTGTAGATAAAGCGTGTGGCAGAACACCTGGCACTTTTCAACCCTGCTGTGTCCCCATGGTGCCACACAGACTTGGTTAGGAGCCCAATTCTCATAGCTGTTAGGGATAATTTACATAACTTCAGTGAGGCTGAGTTATTAAACCTGAATCGCAGTGTAAATGGATTTTATTTGGCATTAAATAGAGTTTGCATGCGAAGTCGTAAAGATTAGAGGATGTTAGTAATAGGCCTAACACGTTGGTGTGTCTCAGCATCTGGCTTGCCACCCAGCACTGCCCAGCTTCTCCGGGCTGCTGTGCCTCCGGGGTGCTGGCTGAAGCTCCCCTCCGTGGCCATATTTGCTCCCGTTATCCTGGAAGGAAGCAGAGCCATAGGACAGACCTGGTTAAGGAGATGCTGCTTTTAGGAGGGCGCGGACCGTACACAGCATGCACGGGCCGGTGCAGCCAGCCTGGTGAAGGGGGTTTGTCCAGTTTTTGTATGAAGAGCTGTTGCCGACTTGGCAGTGTTTCACCCAGAGGAAAATCTATTTGGGTGGGGTGGGGGGAGGTTGGGATTGGTGATGAAGAGGGAGTTAGTGCTTGTCTTGGGTGGAGGTGGACCCACCTAATCCAGGACAATGGCAGGTGAGGGTGGGGCTGCCAGGATGGCCCAAGCAGAGGGAGGGAGATGAGAACCAGGAGGCCTACGGCAGAGGCAGAGGGTTCTGGGTCAAAGTGCTGGGTGCCGAGGCTGGAGACACTACATGAGTAACTAGGGTGTAGCTGCAATTCTTTGCCAGATGGGAAAGACAGGGCTTTCTATTGTCACTATCCCACTTGAAAATGAAGGGATGATTCTAGGAGTATATATCCGTGTGTGTGCATCTATGCAAGTGCATGTGCATGTGCATGTGTGCATGAGTATATCTGAACAGGACCAAAGAAATTAGGGACTTACCCAAGGCCAAAGAGCTAGGAAACAGCTTTCATTTGCTTGAAGTACTGAGTTTAGTAATGACTGTGAGTGACAGAAATGGGCAGGGGGAGCGTGTAGGGAAAGGGCCTCGGCCCCGTTTCCTGCTCCCTCCCAGGCAGGTAGTGAGTAGGAGTTTTAAGTTTCACTGTTTGATAGCATCACCTCCTCTGCTTTCCCAGAAATTATTCCTCGAAGTATGACTCGAATCGTTACTCCGTTGGGAGATGTCTCAGTTCAGAGCTGACTTTCTGCTCTGGTTGTTTACTAAAGAGATGGTGGCACTGGCAATTCAGAGGTGGCCTAATTGAGTGGAAAGAACAGGGCATTCAGGGTTAGGGGCCCTGGGTCTGAGCACAGACCCTGCCTTTAGAGACCTATGAATTTTTTTTGTGTGATAGAGGGAGAGAGAGACAGAGAGAGGGATGGACAGGAAGAGAGAGAGATGAGAAGCATCAATTCTTCATTGTGGCACCTTAGTTGTTCATTGATTACTTTCTCATATGTGCCTTGACTGGGGGGCTCCAGTAGACCGAGTGACCCCTTGCTCAAGCCAGCGACCTTGGGCTCAGCTGGTGAGCTCTGCTCAAACCAGATGACCCCACACTTAAGCTGGTGACCTCGGGGTTTTGAACCTGGGTCCTTTGCGTCCCAATCCGATGCTCTATCCATTGTGCCACTGCCTGGTCAGGCTGAGACCGATGGAAATTGAGCAAGACAATCTAATCTACTTCTTAGTGCCTCCACTTCTCCTGCAAATTGGGTTATAACAATTCCTATTTGGCAAACTGGTGAGTGTTTTGCAAATTGCCATGTTGGTCATAGTACAATAATGATAAAGGAGTATCTGGACTCCGGCTTCCATGTGTGTGAAGCAGTAGAAGGAGATGGTGAATCAGTCAGCACCCGTGGGTGGTGCAGAGCTCTAAATCCATGGTAACGCCAGCACCTGCTTTTGGTGGGGAGGGGTCTTGAAACATTGTGGTTAATGACTATGACTCTACTGACTGCTTGGCTCTGTCCTGCCCTGTGCTGTGCTAACCACCAATAGGAGCATTCCCCATCACACCCCACACCTCAGCTATGGAGTGAGGATCCTGGAGCTCCTGTATTATTTTGGGAGAAACTGTGGACTTGCAGGCCTTCATGTCTTCTTCTGCAAAATAGGGATAAAAATCAGCTTAGCTTTGCCTACACTGTGAGGATTAGCTGGGAGAAAGGGATACAAATACTTTTTTTTTTTAAGTTCCTTTGACCTCTGTATTTTTGAAGCCCCTTTTCTCTCTCTTATGCCTTCTGCTAATGTCCAAGGGCCATCTTTGGTCTTGGAAGGATGAACTGGTCCAGAAGAAGAAATGGGGGCTTGTGGAGGAAAGTGATCTTTTCAGGCCCCAGAGTGAATTGGAGTTCTGGGACCCATGCTCAGTTTCGTCACAAGTGAAATTCCACCATTTAGTGCAAGCCTGATTTGTCTGTGCCCGAGACCTACCCAGGGGCAGATAGAAACTTCTGTAAGGGCGTCAGCTCTTTGAAGCCTTGAAGGGGGTGGAGGAAATTCTTTGGTGTGGCTGCTGTTGAGATTCCTGATCACTGTCCCTTGTGTCCATCAGTGACTAGTCCCTTGGCTATTTGGGTTTTGGTTGAGTCAACAGACCTGTGACCCAGGGCCCTGTGGTGTGCTTGGCAGGAGGCTGGGATTAGTCAGAGGGCCAAACTGCCTGTCTTGACCCCAGAACCCATGTATTCTGGATGGAAGAGAAAGTCCTTGCTGACCCTCGGTTGTACTGTCTATGGCAGCTAATGAAGAGTAAGATTACTTTCTCTTTCTGCTTCATAGTGTTCGTATGGAAATCGAAAGAGATTTTTTTAATATAAATAATATTGCAGTATTCAGATAGCATTAGCTTATGTGATAGAAAACAGGCAGCTGACTTACCTATTTTTCGCCCTCACAGATGAAAAGTATTGATGAAAAAGGAAAAAAAAAAACCCAAAACAGTTAAATCTGTGAGTCTAGTCTTTTCTTATTTTGCGTTTTGACTTGAAGCCTGAACCATTTCAAATATACAATGGGGTTATGTGGGAAGAAGGGATCATGTAAACAAGACACAAGTTCTAGAACCTTTTCAACTTGGCTTATGATATTCAAAGCTTCATAAACATGGCATCTTTGGCCCTGTTTGTGGTGCAACCCATGGATTCTTGCTTCCCCTG
This sequence comes from Saccopteryx bilineata, assembly GCF_036850765.1. Classification (NCBI taxonomy): domain Eukaryota; kingdom Metazoa; phylum Chordata; class Mammalia; order Chiroptera; family Emballonuridae; genus Saccopteryx; species Saccopteryx bilineata. Next base: position 65,526,180 of record NC_089497.1, on the reverse strand, counting down.
GAGACTTACTCATTGGGCTCTAACAGGTCCTGATCCAGGAGGCCGAGGCTGGTGAGGACACAGGGGGAAGAAATGGCAGAAATCAAGACGAGGAGCCATCTCTGGCCCCTCAGCTCCCTGTTCTTTCTGACACATCACTCTTCCCTCCTGTCAGGTGAAGGGAGAAGCCAGATGGTTTGACAAATGGTTCTTGTTGCTGTCAAATCTGCCTTCTCTTTCTGTTCAGACAGACAGTTCTTACCTCCCCTTCTTGGGGAGATTAGGTAGGGTGGGCAGAGGGGGAGGGAAGTGAATGGAGGAAGGGGAATGCTGTGTTGCTTGATCCTCTGTGTTGCTGAGATGACCAATAAGCTCTCACTGCTGTGTCAAGAAGCACAGCTAAGGCAATGTGCGGTCGTCACCTTGAATTTAAAGCACACAGAGGCCTAGAAATGGCAGGTTGTATTAGGAGACAACGTTGATTTCATATATATTCATCTTAAAAAAATCTCCATGTTTAAGATACCATATCCGTAAATACTGATAAGGCTGTCTGATTCCAATTTTCAGGTGAGATTAGCATTTTATTGAGTATTTTATCTGTCAGCTTCAATACTCGATGTACCATCCTCCTAGGCTTATTAGCATAATTGCTGTGCTTAAGCAACAATAAAAAATTCAGCAGTAAAATAGCAGTTAGTGCAGGCAATTTGTTATCAAAAGCTTTTACTTAGGGACAGCTCCATCCTGCATTTATTAGCAAGTTAGGGTTATAATTTATTTTTATTTGGAAAAACAAAAGGAGAGAGGAAAGATTTTGCTTTTTTGTTTTCGAAATAAAAGAGAAATTAAAAAGCACTGCCTCTCTGGAAAATTGTCCCCATCCCTTCTTTCTTTGCTGAAAGCAGCCCGCTATCTGAATAGATTCCACTTGTTAGGCACGTTGTGTTAGACAAAAGTTGCTCTCCGCTGCACTGAAATAAACGAGCAGGAATGCCCATGTATGTTTGCACAGGTGTTTCCAAAAACACTTTTGCGCCTCTTTGTTATTTAAGTCTCACACTGTTTGGTGAGAGCTCCATTCTCAGAACAGAAGACTCAGGTGAAATGACTTTCCAGATGAGGCAGCTGAACAGCAGAGCGGAGCCCTGAGATCTGAGCTTGCAGCCCCAGGCCGGTGGCAAGGTTGTGACCTTTCACACTGTCACCTCCAAATCCTGGTGTGAGTACTCTTTTTCTTGCCCTGTGGTGGGTGCTTTTCATCCTAGCTCTTTCCCATGTATGTGTGTGCTCATGCGCGCGCGCGCGCACACACATACACACACGTTCACACATTGATACACACAGACACATATTTCCCCCCTCACGTTTATTGATGTACTCTTGCAGCTGTGTTTTCTTTGATGTTCTAGTTGAAGTGATTCTGCCATATGAGTTTTCTCTTAATATCAAACGTCCTCCATTTCTTGTATGTACTATCTGTCTCTCTCTTCAGTGACTCAGGAAAGCACTGGTGATTACCATCTGTGAAGGACCTGGCGCAGAACACATGATCTCATGCGACAGTCTTTAGATAAGACAGAGATAAGATTTAAAAATGTGGAAGGAGATTGGGAAGTTACTCTCCTTTATTTCTTGAGACATGCATTAGAAATAAATAAGAACATTAAATTGAAGCTTTTAAATGTGCACTAAGCTTCAATTTGGGTAATAACTTCCAAATTAAAGACATAATATTGGGTGAAAATGGACAACTGAAGCTCCCAAACTTTCAGAAAAGTTAACTTAGCATCTTACTTTTTTTTAACTTTCTTGGTAAATTTAAGAAAAGAGATGTGATCATTGATTCTGAGCGTCTCCAATATGCAAGGGACTGTGTTGGTCACTGTGGGGTTTACAAATTAGATCAAACAGGGCTGTGAGACCCGAGGCATGTTTAGACTATTAGGGTATTAACAATTAATGAATATCAATTTTGGTTTTGAGGAGCTATTAGATGACAAGAGCACTAGTAGTAATTTTTCTTATATCGTGACATTTAGTCTTAAAGTTTCAATTACTCATAAAATTAATTTTTATTGAGCACTTCTTATGTACCAGTCGCTGTCAATATTTTACATGTATCATCTCACTTAGTTTTGCTAAGAATCTTATGAGACTGTGGCAAGTTCTGTGATCACTATTCTCATTTGTCAGCTGAGGAAACAAGCTTAGAGAGAAGGTAAGTAACTCGTCCAAGTCTCCCAGCTAGCAAGTGATGGGACCTCTCTGGTCTTTCTGTCTTCCCTTCTTTCCACTGCACCACCTGGCTTAAATGAACTAATAGATGGATAGGTAGATGAACAATGATAATCAGTGCAGAACTGTGTAATTTCTTGATGGCAGAGCTGGTGGATGGTTACAAAGAGCATTAAGTTTAAAAATTGACAGCAGTTCAAAACCTCGGTTAAATTATCTCATATAATCTCAGTGCCATCGTTTGAATTAGAGATAATAAAATCTCCTCTCTCTCTCTCATTCTCTCTGTCTCTGTCTCTCATGGTCATTGTGAGAAGAAATTAGAAAATGTATGTGAAACTCTTTAAAGGTGCCTGGTTCCTGGAGGGTGTTCAGCCAGTGTCGGAAGGAACCCACAATTAGGCAGTATTGTGTGCTGGTTGGGAACAGCCACCAAAGCTAGACAGCCAGTGTTTACATCTGCTTCACCTCATAATGTTGTATGACCTGGGACAAACTTCACTTTTCATGACTCTATTTCAAGATTATAAAGTGAATTTACCTCATAGGGTCATTGTAAATAAGTTAAATAAGTTTAAAAAATAAGTTAAAAGAGTCTGTAAAGTGTGTTTAGCTGGGCCTGAAGCAGCAGGCGCTGTATACACATTAGCTCTTCCTGTTCTGTCATACTGCGGTGGTGAAGAACAGGTAGAAAGTGAACAGTCTAGGACTCTTTTAGGACTCTGGCCCATTCATCCAAGGACTGTGAACCAGTTTTGCTTGGGACATAGGAATTGCATTTGCACATCCACTCATGAACTTGGAAAAGTTCTTGCCTTCTCCATCCTTGACCCTTGCTTACGTACTGATGATAGCCGAGAGAGTCAACTTCAGATGATGGGATGTGCTTGGGGAGTGGAGTGCATGCGTCCTTGAGCTCATTCGTAGATAGTTGCCTGGTGGCTACCGAGGGTGAGATTGTTGGTCCAAGATGGCTTGTCAGGTGTCATGTTTTCTGTGTCACCATGTTGTGTCTCCCTCAGTCCGCATGTGCCTGGGTCCTGTCCTCACAGCTGTCTCCCGTTTCCCTCTTGCTTGGAAGGCATTGACGCGCTGGGGCCATCTCTGCCCAGACTGTTCTGCTGCGCCAGAAGGCCGTGGGCGGGGATTTTGGCATCCTACGATCTGTAAGGTGATATACTCTAATATGTATTTTACATACTTTCAAAAAATAAGAATACACTCAAAGACATTTAATTTTAAAATTGTGCTGCTGAGGAGAAGCTCTAAGATGGAAGATTCTTCAGGATTATGGGCTTATTGTCCTAAAAACAACAATTATCTTTACAAAGCTTGCGTGCGTGTGTGTGTGTGTGTGTGTGTGTGTGTGTGTGTAGTTTCCTGGAATTGGTAGTGTTGATTTTGGGGGTGTTTTTTTTTGGCTTGTTCAAAATAGAAACAGAAAGGCAAAAATGTTTGAGCATGTCACTTAAACATGTCTTTATAGGAAAGGACATAACGATAATACCTTACATTGTGTACGGGGCTTTGTGGTTTTGAAAGCACTTAAATACACATTTTGTTTCTGTGTCCATCTTATGGTATCACTGTGAGGTTTGCAAAGCACAGACTATTATTATCCTTTTAAAACTGGTGTAATTGAGGTTCAGAGAGATAGAGTGGGTTCTCTTAAAGCAATGGTGGATGCAAACCCAGAACCTTTGGCTCTGGGTGCTTTCTGCTTGCCACCTGATTTGAATGTAATGAAGTCATTCTTACAAAGCACTACCAGGCCATATAGAGGTGTAATGAACCTAAAAAACACATGCCTTTATTTTCCATTGGTTAAAAAGTTAACTATGATTTGATAATAACTTATTTTCCCCCCAGTAAAAACAGCAGTGAATGCTAGGAGGACTTTCAGTTAAACCAGCATGTGTTTCTCAAAAAATCAAATGTCAAAGTGTTTCCTGAAACTTGCTTTAATGAACAAGAGAGGTGAACATAAAATCCTTTTTTTTTTTTTTTGCGTGAGGTCATTAGGAAACAGGATGTGCAAACTTGCTATAGAATTTTAAAGAGGAACACTTGTACTGATGTACAAACTGGGTGAGTATATTACAGAGAGTTTCATACTGGTAGAGATTTAAAGTGAAAGAAGTTCTCTTTAAGTGTGTCAATTGTTTTTGGTCTCTATAAAAAATTGATGTTCCATGAGTTGGCTCCAAAGGGGTTATTTATGCTTACACTCCAAACACCAGAGGCGTGAGTGGGATTTCTAATTTCGATTGCAAGGTGCCCTTATCTAGAATCTCAAGTGTGTCCTCAGAATACAGCACAAAAGAATGGATGATGCTTTTGAGATTATGACTGAGAGTCAATGCTATGCTTGCTAGAGGTGGGAAGGACTGAGTTCTCTTTGGCAAATGCCTTTGAATCCCTTAGACACATGGCACCACATAAGCCCAGTGTTGTATTATTAGCTACATGTACCGGAGTGTGGGTTAGGTTACATGTATTTTGGAAGCCTGTTTCTTTACTTCACACCATATGGTTTCTTAGGTGACTGCTTGTGAGTGAATTGCCACCTTTCTGACAGTGTCTTGAAGAGCCTACTTTAGAAGGAAGCAGAAAGAGTTTCAGTTTGGATAGATGACCCCCTTGAGTTTTCATCTTTGACGATTTCTTTCTTGGTCTGCATCATCTGGTATGCTACTAATGTGGATGCTGAAATGGGCCTTGATTGATGCCCCAGAGACAAATCAGCTTGCACTTCTTTAGGACTCAGATAGCGATGAATTGTCCTTCTCTATAAATGGCTATGTCCCATCTATGTTTGTCACGTAATAATTAGCACCCACCATACAGATAAGGTCAGAAATGAAAGAATTAGTGCGGCAAGTAGGACATAGCAAGCCAAAGAGTCTCTCTAGTTTCTGTCACATTCTTAATTCTGTTTAATCATTGATTTGTCAGTATTGGTTTGGTGTATTGGTTTGGTGTCTTCTGCTTGATATTGAACTTTGGTAGGGCAGGTGTCATATCACCATCATGGTTCCTGGCACATAGTAGGTGCTTGTTACTAAGTAGTTGGGTCATATTTTAAGAAGCTGAAAAAGGTAGTTTTCCTTGAGAGAGAGATGACCACGAGGGTCAGTCCTGCAGGACATTCCAAGCTAAGCTGGCAGCTTGGGGAAGTCACAGACGTGGACGCCACAGGTCCTCCCTTAGGGAACCTCAGTCCAGCTAGGACGGTCATATCAGCGAGAGCACTTCCTAAACTGTGAAACAGCGCACACGCGGCCCATCCTGATGACATTTAACCTTAAAAGGCTCTGGCACCAGGCTCTGCTACCTCCTCTCACATTTGAGAATTCCCTAACATAGCCTCACTTCCTTTGCATGGTTAATGGGACCATCATGAATGGGTCATTGAGTGGATCAGCTAACTTTCTTTTACTCCCAGCACCAGGTAATTTGCTATTCTTTGGTAGGTGGGGGTCTGTTTATTCTCAAAAGGTAGATTGTCAAGTGGATAAGTAATGGCCCCACCCAGCATATTACTCAGCAATAAAAAAGAAGAAAGTATGGATGTACGCTGCAACATGAGTAAATCTTGAACACGTTATGTAAGTGAAAGAAGCCTGTCACAGAAGACATATTATGTGATTCCATTGATAGGAAATGTCTAAAATAAGCAAACCCATGAAGTCTGTAGAGACAGAAGGTAGATTTGTGGTTTCTGGCAGGTCTGGGGTGGGGTACAGGGACTGACTGCTGATGGGTATAGGTTCTTTATAGTGCAGTGAAAATGTTCTTAAGTTAGATTGTGGCAATGTTTGGACAACTCTGTGACTATACTAAACTAAATTGTAGATTTTATATGCATGGTGTGTGACTTTATCTTAAAGCAATTAAAAAAAATAAGCAGATTGACTTACAATCTCAAGGGTCACATAGTGTATAGCATCAAGTTTTTAAGTCATTTTGGCTTGTTTTGGGCCAAGAAGTCATGCGTACTTAAGGATGATGACCATGCCTAAGGAAGCACTGGCGGCGCAACCAGAGCTACCTGAACTTGGAAGATATTTTCTCCCAGCTTCACGCGCAACATTTTCAAGAACTTGAAAATTGATACTTCCAGAGATGTTGATTGGTGAGATCCTCAATGAGAACTAACAGGGTACTGACAGCCCTAATTGTGTAAATAGGTGTTTGGAGTTGTTCCCTGGTTTCCTTGTCAATACTGTACAAGAGAAGTGTGTGATTATGTTGAATGATGGTTAATTTCTTTATCCATCCATTATAAAACTAAAGATATAGGGCTGGAAGACAGTGCCCAGGGGAAGAAAGGAGGCCTGTTTCTTTCCTTTGTAGCTCTTCTAGCAAACCCCAGAAAGGAACACGTTCCTATTTAGGAGTTTGTCTTGGAGTCCTGGCTGATTTTAGAAAACTGGTGAATTATAAAACTGGCTGGTGTCGCACAAAGGATTTTTCACTTACTCTTGTATTGTGTTTGTCTGGACAGCTTTTGTTCCCCTCCTACGTGACTGTCAGTGCCCCACCCTCTCTGACTAACTTATTGTGTGGATGTGTGTAGGGGCTGATGAACACGTGCTTTCTAGCTTTGTATGTGAGTGGTTCATACACAAACATTTCTCTTTGATTAAGTATCCAGTGAAACCAATTCACATGAACTCCAATTAAACTTTAATGAACAAGTGGGTGTATTAATATCAGCTGAGTAATGTAGGCAACACGGATTCCAGTAAGTGACTCACTTCTCTGAGCAGCTCATTCCCCATGCACGGTTAGAGTTACTAGAAAGCTTCCAGCTATATTTGAGTGGATCTGGTCTGGGCCTTGTAATTCTAGCAATCCTCGGGGCTTATTATTCATCTAGTGACAAAACCACAGTTATCCAGATCTCTGTTTCCAGAGCAAGGATTGGGAATGGGGAGACTTGTTCACATTGAATAATTAGGCCTTTCATGGAGCAGTGCCCATATGGACTTTTATTTTCCTCATCTTCTTTTATTTTATTTTTTTAGAGTGAGAGAATCCTTTTCCTCCTTACACCCAGGGGCAGTGTATGTGGAGGGCAAGACAGTGAAGGCGGGAGGGACCCTCAGTTTTGAACTACACTTAGCCCTCCTGCATCTCCCTTCTTATCCCCACCTGCTCTTCTGCCCCAAGTCTACCTCCATCGTTACACCAGAGACAGCGAGATCTGCTTGGAATGGAGAATCTTTTCTGAAGACAGGCCTGTTCCTTCCAGAGGGTGATAACTGTACCTACTTCTTAAGGAGGATTAAGCAAGATAATGAATATAATACTCTTATTTTCTTGTCTGGTACATAGAAGTTCTCAGTCAATGTTAACTTGTGCCAGTGGAGGAGGGCTCGAGAGGAGAGTATGGAGATGAGTAGGGTTTAGTCCTTGACAATAAAGGAATTTAGATTCTCCTAGATATTTGTCTTATACTTAAAAATGTCTGTAACTATGGAGTGATAAGGACCAGAAGCTTAGAAGAGAATGAGCTGTGAGGATTCAAGGAACGCAGTAGTGATCCTTGCGGTGGGAGGCATCTACAAAGGTGGGGTGATCCTGGCCAGGGGGTCAGGGTAGGGTGAATGAGCTCAGGGTTTGGGAAGATAGTTTGAGAATGAACAGAGGGCATGAGCAAAGGCAGAGGCCCAGATGTATGCAGGCACAAGGTAGGGTACACCCAGTGTGGTGAGAGTAGACAGTGTATCTTGGCTTGAGGAGTTCATTGAGACTGAGCTTAGCCTCTGCCTTGGCCCCCAAATCGTAGTCGCAGCTCTGTTTGCTCTTCTGCCTCTCATGCTTTTGTCTAGACATCAGATGAAAGTAATGCTGTAGTCTGGTGGGTAGAGATAAAGACTGGGTTGTAGAGCGGACTTTCAGTCTATTAGCTCAGTGGGCTTGCTAACACAGCATTCCTGAATAATCAGTTACCCTCTATCAGACAACTCCTGCTTGTGACAACTTCCCCAAAGGAAACCGTGCATGTAAAACTCCTTACCTTGAGTAGCAGGATATATATGCTTGAGCCTTCAGGGAAATCACAAGGCTGGGAGGAAAGGGCTGAGTTGCACATGCCTTGTTTCTTCTCCAAACTCAATAATTAGGTAACTCACCTCCACCCCCAACCCGCAGAAAAGCAGAGTGGGGGGAGAGCAACAGGATAAGGCAAAGAGCGAGGTAGAAAGGAAATGTTCTGCCACCATGAAAAGGCTTGCTTCTGCTTCTTACTCAGAGCCCAACAGAGTTCTTTAGGGGGGAAAATAAAAGGGAGGCCAAAAGGTAGGACAGGGCCATATCTTGGAAGTGAGGGATATTTTGCTGAGCAGGGAATAATGTCATTTGGTCTGTAATTCAGGCTGGTTAATCTATGTAGGAAATACCAATTGAGGGTCACACTAATTACCTCAAACTGGAGTAAACAGGGCCTGTGTAATGAGGTCAAGGACTGTCATGCAAGAATCAGTCTCCATTTCAGAAATAACAACCATCCCTCAGACATCTCATGTGAGTATCCGACTCTTTGCTTCCCTCCCAGACATCTATTTACAGAAATCCACGTTGTAAAGGCATACATTCTATTAGTGATAGCGGAGGTGGATAGATTCCATTTTTGGAATTTTGGATAAATCAGAAGGGATTCTTGCAAATCGGCAATGAATACACTGATGATGCACATGAGTCCTTATATGTATATGTATATGTTCCTTATAGAAAACAAAGGAATACATATTAGATTTTAAAATTGTTTATATAGCAATTAAAACTCAGTATTCATTACTTAACAACTAACTAGGATATTGCTCCTTGTTACATATGACTAAGAGAAGTCTGCTATTCCCATTTTATAGAAGAAGAAACAGTAGGCAAATTTAAAGATCATTATCCAAGGACACTTGGGCTAGTTTTCCTTAGCCAGTTTAATCCTTCATTGTATATTGAGGATTTTGTTTTGAAGTAAAACAGTAGGGTTTGTTTATAGGTTTATACAAGACAATTGAATTGGACTTGAGTTTGACATTCAAAGGAGTCAGGGACATGTAACTGACTAAGTCCTCCATGTTGTTTTGGCTGAAAGACTGGCATAGAAATTTAGTGGCCATGATGGATTATACATCTTTTATTTAGGGTCTATAACAAGTTCCTTCCAATTCAGGATCTCTCTGGAGCCTATTGTTTTTTAAACAATACTGGGAACAATATGCAAGGGGTATGCTTATCTGCTTTCACTTGCTGTCATCTTTTTAAAGATAATATATTGTATAGATTGATTGATTAGGCTTAAGTGGAATACTTTTTCCAAAGCCATCTCTGCAAACCCAAATCCTGCCCACATTCCCTGGTTTACCACACTCTAGGGCCCCTACGTGGTTCCTACTTTCTGGAGACCTTGGATAGATCGTACCATTCCTCACTTGGGATTAGCTTTTTGTTGCCTTGGGAACACTTCTGTGTTACCCTGGTCATTCTCTGGTCCTGCACTCCTATTGTCTACCATGAACACAGGCTGCTTCCTGCCCTCTTGATCCTCCTGGAGACAATAGCCCAGGTACCTTATTGCTCTCCTTATCTTTGATTCTCTGATGGCCCCCAACAGTGACGGTTCTAACCCGAGTGTGTGGATCACCTTCGTTTAGGGCAATTTCACCAGAATTCAGATTTTCAGTTTGCATCCCTAAATCTTTGGGTTTGGGTCTGGGCATTTGCACCTTGAAAACCTTTGTAGGTAAATGCAATATGGGCACTCCTCCTTAAAAATCTACTGTTACCAGTTTACTTATGGTGTGCCGTACTAAGGCTTTTGAAAAAAAGATATTTAATCTATTGCTTCCTGGATGAAAAAGACACTCAGGACGTGAAAACAGAGTAAGTCTCAAAAAGGGTGTGGTCTCAGCTGGAGAGGAAGCTGGATGCTGCTACAAGGGAACAAAGGCTCAAGGTCCTCACCATCTGCCTTTTTTTTTATACCCCAGGCTCATTCCTATAATGAGTGTTTATTTTTCCCAGCAATCTTTTTGTTGTTTCTACCTGTATGTGTTATGGCTTCTGCTCTAGAAGTTTCCACAGGACAGGACCTAAGGACAGGTGTTCTTAGCTCAGCAGCACTACTAAACGTTAGGCTGGCTACCAGGTTCTCTCTTATTTTCTAGGTTCTAACTTTTTCGTAAAGACCCAACTTCTCTTCTAGCCCCCAGACCCTAAGTAGGTCCCCCCTTTCCTATCTATGTTCCCTGCATAATTTAGCCGAACCACATTGTGCCTCCTGACGTAGAGAGTGGCGAGTTGGCTCCCTGGCAGACATAAAATGGAGGACGTGTTCCTTCAGTCGTCATTCTAACTCTCCCTGGGCTTTCTGAGTGTGCTGTGTGGAATCCGTATTGTGACTTTTCAGTCATCTCTTTCCTACTTTAAAACTGCAGAACGGATCTTCCCACCTTACTGGGGGGCGTGTCACCAGGCCAGTCTTTTGGGCAAATGTCCTAGGAGCGGGGCAGGGCAGCGGTCCGCGCTGGAGTGCCCTCTGGGGACCCTCCTCATCTGGGCTGCGCTGCGTCCCCGCTGACTGTGCACCGCCCTCGGCGTTCTGCGTCTCAAGCAGCTTTCGAATCCTTGTCTCTGATGTCCTTTTCTAGGTCAGACTGTGCCTTTTTTAAAATTGTGCCTGGACATCCCCTTAATTATAGGTGGGGCTGGTCCCATTCAGATAATTGGCTTTATACGTTTATGAAAATAGCAACAGTAGGCAATGTTACTCTTGAGCAGTCTTCCCTCCCATTGTGGGCGAGGTGTTAAGGGGCCCAGGTAGGCTTATATGTGTAGGGTTTTTTTTGTTGTGTGTGTGTTTTTTTTAAATAACTGGGATGTTGGTACTTTGGACTCAGCAAAAGAGTTTTGGAAACCCTTTAGGTAAAAAACCCCTAAAAGACAAAACTCTTTCTGAGATAAATGAATGGCTATTGTAAGGTCTTCTCTGGCCTTCGCTGCTGAGTGGGCCTGACTGCTTGGCTGCTGGGCTTCTGGAAGCCAGCTCTCTGAGTTGCTGAATGGAGCAGGTGAGTTTATGCATATGAAACACTGTAAAAGGTTCCCTTCCTAATTACTATCTTAACACAGGTGCTGGACTTTTCCTAAAAATAAACCTTTTTTTAATTATAAAAGTTATGTACACCTATTTTAGAAAGTTAAAGTGTACAAAGATATGAAGAAGCAAATTAAAACATCCATAACCTATCAACCAGAGAAAAACCACTATCACATTTTACACATATAACCACCTTATTCTTTTTTATTTTTTAAAGGGGAGGGGGCTGTGTGGTCATGCTATACATACTTAATTTTACATGTTTTTTTACATAGTACTATATTCCCTATGTTATTTTTTTTTTAATTTTTTTTTTTTTTTTGTATTTTTCTGAAGCTGGAAACGGGGAGAGACAGTCAGACAAACTCCCGCATGCGCCCGACCGGGATCCACCCGGCACGCCCACCAGGGGCGACGCTCTGCCCACCAGGGGGCGATGCTCTGCCCCTCCGGGGCGTCACTTTGCCGCGACCAGAGCCACTCTAGCACCTGGGGCAGAGGCCAAGGAGCCATCCCCAGCGCCCGGGCCATCTTTGCTCCAATGGAGCCTCAGCTGCAGGAGGGGAAGAGAGAGACAGAGAGGAAGGAGGGGGTGGGGGGTGGAGAAGCAAATGGGCGCTTCTCCTATGTGCCCTGGCCGGAAATCGAACCTGGGTCCCCCGCACGCCAGGCCGACGCTCTACCGCTGAGCCAACCGGCCAGGGCGATTATTCCCTATGTTATTAAACATGCTTTAGAAGTATGCATTTTAATCATTGTATAATGTTGCATTATGTGAGTGATGTATTTGCACGTATTGTGATACATTTGATCATTGTTTACATTATTAAGTGCAATTTACCAAGAGGAGAACTTGCTGTAACACAAATAGGGGCTCTTAATGTTGGTTTTATAACAGAGGAATTTGCATTTTATTTTATTTTCAATTAATATGTATTGAACTGGAATTTAGTAGTACTTTTAGTAGGATCTCAGTTTTAAGGTAAAGTTATATCTATAAAATTGTTAATTTAGACAAAATTCTGACTGTAAAAAAATCTATTAGGCCAAGTTCTCTTAATTAACATAACATTAATTAGAGAAACACTGGAAATAATATGGGTAGTCTCATGAATGTACTGCAGGAGATGAGTTGCCTTATGCCTTCTGGAAAGCTTTTAATTTTCTCTTCTAAAGAGGATGTGGTGAATTTGGTTTGCCCAAAGGGTCTTTTCCATAGCTGGGGACATACATAATGCTTTAGTTACCACATATTTGGATGTGTTGACAAAATGATGAAGAGAGACCTGTGGGTATTTTTAAAATGGAGATTTAAGGAGCAGTAGGTTAGGTGAGAGAATTGTGCTAGTGTTTGTCCTCATATTGGTCTTTCTGTCATGGATTTAGCCTTTTGCCTCTATGCATCATTCTTGTGTGTCTGCTTAGCATCTTGTCATTTGCATTTGCCTGAATTCCTATCCTCTCTTTGTCCAGACTCCATCCTATCTTCATCTATTATCCATGTCCATCCATTCACTTATCCATATCTACTTGTAAAGTGAAAGAAGACATTTTTGATGGGAGCATATTTGCTTGTTGCATTTTTTAGAGGAGAATCACAGCGGCCAGGGACACAAGAACTAGTAAGTCAAAATGAGTAGAACTTGACCATTTTTGTTTCACTTTGAAATCAGGAGGGATGTTTAGAACCAACCTGATTATCCACTCTAGGATGTTCTTCAGGATGTTCTTAATATAATGCATTTTGGGAATGGTTGTTTCAACTAATATTTTCTTAGAAAAGAACCACCCAGAGATAGAATAAACAAGAGCTTTTATATATGTAGCTTGTAAGTACTAAATTGAGGAGGGATATAAGTTGTCCTTTTGCACTAAGGAAGAATCAAGTCTGTACAAATGAGATCTTTCTAAATTCATTGACTTAAAAATATACTGTAACATTTTCAGGAAGTTTAGAAATATCACACAAAGGTATTTTTGAAATGTGGGGACCTGCTTTGCACCTGTTATTGGATAATATGGAAGGAAAAAACACCCCGTTACTGCAAATCTCTTTTCTTCTGATTTGGAGAAAGCTGATTTGCACTCACCTGTCTTATTTAATTCTCCCATCAGCCCCGAAGGGTATTTTGTATTATTCCTAGTCTGCAGATAAGAGGCAGAGGCTCAGAAGAGCTAAATGATTTGCCCATGTTTACATGATTAACAAGTGGCACAGCTTTGTGGAATCAGACTTGTTTGATTCGGTATTCTTTGCAGTAAACCATACTGATGCTGTGCAGAGGCTTGTAAAAACCTTAACTGTGTATCACCTCTCCACTTTAAATTTTATACTCAGCCCCTGAAAAGGATCTTGCAAAGAGCATAATTTTCAGTTCTTTTCTTGAAATATGACAGGGTTTGAGTATGGTAGTGTTAAAGAGGACAGTTCTTAGGACATGGATATTAGTTTGAATCTATAAACTTTGACTTAGGAATTTGACAGAATGAGGTTTTCCTCATGTGCAGTTGTGCGTTTGTGTTTGACTTAACCTCAGTCTCATTAGCCAGCTTAATTCAAATGGCACAAAGGTCCCCTCCACTAGATGCATTTTATGCAGATAGACAAACGAATGTAATACAATAACAACTCTCTTCAAACTTTTGTAAGTTCTGAAAGCCAGAAAAGACAGCTATTGTAATATGTTTTGCCAGGCCAGCTGTTATGATAAAAAATGAGCCTGAAATAGTAATGACTTTTGAATACACAGCAAATTTATGTAGTTCTTAACTTTTTCGAAGGTTTGAAAGCTAGCCACATCCTCCTTTTATATTATGCTAGACTGTAGCATTGCTAATAACATTCTACCCTGGGTGGAAAATAGCTTTGGCATAATTAGATACCAAAGATGGAGCCCGGGGAACACAGGCTCTGCTATGGGACCTGCCTCATGTGACCCTGTTCTCACTCTGCGCCTTTATTTTATTCTTTCAGTATATATCTTAACTACCTACTGTCTACCAGGCACTGTGCTATATGGGAAGAGTGTACAAGAACAATGACAAAATGTGACAAATGGTAAATATTTTGCATTTGTGGTCCATGTGGTCTCTATTACAGCTACTCATTCTGTGAGACAATATGTAAACCACTCGAGTCTGCCATAGACATTATGTAAACAATTGAATGTAGCTTTCAATAAAATTATTTACAAAAACATATAATGAGCCAGATTTGGTCTGTGAGCTACAATTTGCTAACATCTATACTAGAATGTTCATAAAAATAGTGAACTTAGTTTTGTTCAGTGCTCTGAACCAAAGCCTATAGCAATGCCTGCCATCTTGTAAAATCTCTGTAAACATTGGTGAATGAATGAACTGATGAACCAGCCTCCTTCTCTGACCTCTAAGATCTCATAATCTGATAGAGGAGATAAGAAATATATGTATGAGAGTATGGAGGGCAGTGAAATCAGGTGGTGTTTTAACCGGATCCTGAAAGATAGGTGAGTATATGGCAGCAGCCAGAAACGGAAGAGATACACAGAAGAGATGAGAAGCAGGACATTTGTGGTTGGTAATGCATAGATCAGTTGTTTTGTACTAGGATTTTTCTGACTTGTCTGATAATTGAAAACACTTGTTATTACTAATACAGAGTCCCAGACCCCTCTTTGGAGATTCTGATTGGGTAAGGAAAGTTTGGCCAGTACTCGTTTATAAAATAAAGATTTGAAAGGAAGTCGTATTGGGAGACAGCGCTGGAAAGATTTGCTGGGTCATTGCTGATGGGAAGGAAAGCACTCACCCAACAGAACCAGTACTGGCGATGGCAGCTGCACCTAGAATCGACCTGCACATTCTCTGCCACAGAATGGATGGGGAGCTGGGGTAGAAACCCACCCTACTCATCAGTCTGCCTTTCCAAGTTCCCTATAGGAGCACTTTTGCCTTTGTGATAAAATGGCAGGCAGTTAAACATTTCTGTAAATTATGGTGAAAATATATTGTGTGTAGCTGCTAGATTTATTGCTTAAGAATCGCTCTGTTGATAAGCATCATCTAAGAGGGCAAATGGATTCAAATGACACAGTGGAAAACCTGCTTTCTTTTGCTGTAATTCCAGTTCAGAAGGCTGGACTGACCACTGGGAGGGCCATATGTCTCCTTTTTAATAATGGGGAAAACAATTCTAAAACGTAGGCAGTGGCTTGCTTAAGTTTTGTCACCAAATTATTGGCAGAACTAGGAGGATAATACAAATGCCAAGGTACTCAATCTAGTACTTAGATTTCATTTCATAGTGCCATGCCTCATTTATCAATAATGTTCTTAATTTACATAATCTCTCTTCTCCTTGAATCTCATAGTTTTTTGCCCATAACTTTTCTACACTCTTTTTTTTTTTTCCTGTGTTTTTCTGAAGCCGGAAATGGGGAGAGACAGTTAGACAGACTCCCGCATGCGCCCGACTGGGATCCACCCGGCACGCCCACCAGGGGGCGATGCTCTGCCCCTCCAGGGCATCGCTCTGTTGCGACCAGAGCCACTCTAGCACCTGGGGCAGAAGCCAAGGAGCCATCCCCAGCGCCCGGGCCATCTTTGCTCCAGTGGAGCCTCAGCTGGGGGAGGGGAAGAGAGAGACAGAGAGGAAGGAGAGGGGGAGGGGTGGAGAAGCAGATGGGTGCTTCTCCTCTGTGGCTCGGCTGGAAATCGAACCGGGACTTCCGCATGCCAGGCCAACGCTCTACCACTGAGCCAACCGGCCAGGGCCTCTACACTCTTGATCATAAAGTTATATCTTAATGTCTTCTGGACCAGCCTCCCCCCCCCCCCCCTTAGCTCAAATAAGGACTGAGCTCTGAGCTCTGCTTCCCTGGAGAGCTTAACATATTTCCTGGCAGTTAGCATGTGTTCAGCAAATAATTGTAGACTTAAAATATCTTGAGCATCTTGTCCTTTCTTATGTGTTTTAACTCAGGTTTCTTTGCTGTTATGTCAGAAAAGTCAAGGTCTTCCAGAATTGCTGAAAGACAAAGATACTTTCTCTTCTGGTTCCTGAAATATAAAAAGTTGAATTCCCCTTTATGGCTGAGACCTTTCTTTCTTTCTTTCTTTCTTTCTTTCTTTCTTTCTTTCTTTCTTTCTTTCTTTCTTTCTTTCTCTCTTTCTCTCTTTCTCTCTTTCTCTCTTTCTCTCTTTCTCTCTTTCTCTCTTTCTTTCTTTCTTTTAATAGGGACAGAGAGAGAGTCAGAGAGAGGGATAGATAGGGACAGACAGACAGGAATGGAGAGAGATGAGAAGCATCAATCATCAGTTTTTCATTGGGACACCTTAGTTGTTCATTGATTGCTTTCTCATATGTGCCTTGACCAGGGGCCTTCAGCAGACCGAGTAACTCCTTGCTGGAGCCAGCGACCTTGGGCCCAAGCTGATGAGCTTTTTGCTCAAGCCAGATGAGCCCGCGCTCAAGCTGGGGATCTCGGGGTCTCGAACCTGGGTCCTCTGCATTTCACTCTGATGCTTTATCCACTGTGCCACTACCTGGTCAGGCTGAGACCTTTCTTAACAGCTCTTTTTTTTTTTTTAATAAATTTTTATTAATGGTAATGGGATGACATTAATAAATCAGGGTACATATATTCAAAGAAACATGTCTAGGTTATTTTGTCATTAAATTATGTTGCATACCCCTCACCCAAAGTCAGATTGTCCTCCGCCACCCTCTATCTAGTTCTCTGTGCCCCTCCCCCTCCCCCTAACTCTCTCCCTCCTTCCCTCCCATGTCCTCCCTCCCTCCACCCCTGGTAACCACCACACTCTTGTCCATGTCTCTTAGTCTCATTTTTATGTTCCACCAATGTATGGAATCATGTAGTTCTTATTTTTTTCTGATTTACTTATTTCACTCCTTATAATGTTATCAAGATCCCACCATTTTGCTGTAAATGATCTGATGTCATCATTTCTTATGGCTGAATAGTATTCCATAGTGTATATGTGCCACATCTTCTTTATCCAGTCTTCTATTGAAGGGCTTTTTGGTTGTTTCCATGTCTTGGCCACTGTGAACAGTGCTGCAATGAACATGGGGCTACATGTGTCTTCACGTATCAATGTTTCTGAGGTTTTGGGGTATATACCCAGTAGAGGGATTGCTAGGTCATAAGGTAGTTCTATTTTCAGTTTTTTGAGGAACCACCATACTTTCCTCCATAATGGTTGTACTACTTTACAGTCCCACCAACAGTGAATGAGGGTTCCTTTTTCTCCACAGCCTCTCCAACATTTGCTATTACCCGTCTTGTTGATAATAGCTAATCTAACAGGAGTGAGGTGGTATCTCATTGTAGTTTTGATTTGCATTTCTCTAATAACTAATGAAGCTGAGCATCTTTTCATATATCTGTAGGCCATTTGTATCTCTTCCTGGGAGAAGTGTCTGTTCATGTCTTCTTCCCATTTTTTTATTGGATTGTTTGTTTGTTGTTGAGTTTTATGAGTTCTTTGTAAATTTTGGATATTAGGCCCTTATCTGAGCTGTTGTTTGAAAATATCATTTCCCATTTAGTTGGCTGTCTGTTTATTTTGATATCAGTTTCTCTTGCTGAGCAAAAACTTTTAATTCTGATGTAGTCCCATTCATTTATCTTTGCCTTCACTTCTCTTGCCATTGGAGTCAAGTTCATAAAATGTTCTTTAAAACCCAGGTCCATGATTTTAGTACCTATGTCTTCTTCTATGTACTTTATTGTTTCAGGTCTTATATTTAGGTCTTTGATCCATTTTGAATTAATTTTAGTACACGGGGACAGGCTGTAGTCGAGTTTCATTCTTTTGCATGTGGCTTTCCAGTTTTCCCAACACCATTTGTTGAAGAGGCTTTCTTTTCTCCATTGTGTGTTGTTGGCCCCTTTATCAAAGATTATTTGACCATATATACGTGGTTTTATTTCTGGGCTTTCTATTCTGTTCCATTGGTCTGAGTGTCTATTTTTCTGCCAATACCATGCTATTAACAGCTCTTTTGATAATTAAATATCAGCAATTCAAAAAAGACATGTCAGTAAATTATCAGAGAAATAAATTTTATATTTATTTGGGTAGATATATTTGAGTTGCCTACTTAAAATAAAAATTATAGCAAAATCCTGAGAAATTTTATATCTTGTACATTTCTCTCAGCTACCAGAACTTTTTTGTTTGTATCTCTGAGGAGGCTTAATTTTTATTTCTTTCATGTTATAGTTATATGTATATATCTGTTCCTCTCAGTAGATGCTTAGCATCTTAAATCAAAGCTTTAAAAAATTAATCTCTGCACCCCTACAAAGCCTAGCTCTGCAGGTGCCAATACTATATATACATTTACTTAAAGAAACATGGTTAGAAAATGATTAATTTTATATTCAGTTATTCATTTAACTTACTCTTATTTTACATCTGACTTAGTGTCATGTTTTGTGCTTAACATTGGTGGTGAGGCTGGATTGGGGTGGGTATGTAAGAATGAATAAAAAACATTTCTTGTGGAAAATCTACTTTGCTGGTGATGTTGACACACAGCACAAATATATGTACGTATTGTGATGGAGAAGCTTAAGGTAGTTACAAATAAATAAGCTGTGTTAGAATCTGGAGGCAGGTTAATTCTGATAAGATGAGTCAAGGGAGACTTCAGCAAAAAGACAGTGTTTGAGAGGAGCCTAAATGTGTTTGGTTTTCCATTTCATTTATTGGTTTTGATCTTTGTCGACACAATACAGCACACATACACACACACAAACACACACACACACACATACTAATGTTTTCTTTTTTTGCAACCTGTTTGACTATAGACTTAAGAGTAAAGCTCTCTTTATATGAGAGAAAAAGGAGGAGATGAACAGGTTTCATTGTATCATCTTCAGGTTTCTCACAAGGCCACCAGAAATTACTGGGATGGTCCTTCATTATTAGTGGCATGGACATCAAGTGCTTTGGCCAGAGAGAAAAATGCAGTAAATCCTCACTTACCTGTCATTGATAGATTTTGTGATTTTTAAGCAAAATGAGGTATAATGAAACCAATTTTACCATAGGTTAATTGATATAAACAACAGTTAATTTCCTGTGACATCTCATCAACATTATAAAGAAATAACCTTGAAGGAAACTGTGTTATTTGAGGACCTGACCTATACTGTTCTAAACTCGTAGTGTTCTTTCCAAGAATTTTCCCATCTAGTCATTCTCTTCAATAGTTAATTACACTAAATAGGTCCCTGGGTGGAGGGAGTGTAGTACTGTGGAAGAAGTTTCAACTTTGATGTCAGACAGCTCTGGTTTCATACCTAACGTTGTCATTTATTATTAATGTGACCATTGCTTATCCTTTTCAAGGTTCAGTTTCCTCATCCTTGAGAATGATGACAATGGAAAGTACCTCACAGGGTTGTGGGATTAAAGGAGCCAATGTTTGCCAAGCTCGTATTTCAATGTCCAGGACACAATATGTCATCCATCTACAGGGCATTTTAAGTTACGTAAGGCAGCGAACAGGTGACATGTACATATTCCACTTTTGACACAGACACACTGCATTTGCAAAGTTAATACACAGAGATATCTTTGACTTCCAGAAAGAAATTCTCGCAGTCCTGTCTCTTGAAACACAAAGCCCATTTATCTAGCTTTCTATTTTCCACTTTAGAGTCTTGAGCACAGGAAATATTTTGTTTTAGTCTTTACTACAGGGAAGATAACAGTTTAGTTGTGCTGATGAAATGCGACTGGTTCTCGGCTTGGTCGCAGCGTGTGTGTTGGGGGGACAGAGCTGCAGGGCATGGTGCAGGACAGGGAGAGCTTGACAGGGCTCTCTCTCTGAAAAAGGTGGCAGCTGCCTGGTGCTCGTCACTTATTGCCACATGGTAATGCTTTGTCAGATTTTTGTGTGAAATCTTTAGGTTTTAAACCTTAGCTCATTAAAATTTAAAAATGTTCTAAGGGATGCTCCCTCATGGAAGGAGAAAAATTCAACTTATGATCTCAGTAACATCAACTTTGGCTTAAAGTAATAACAAAGCAATTAAAAAGTCCACATTGTGTATGGAAAACAGAACTTGTCTAAGGTCCAGATTTGACCTGCAGCTCTCCAGTTTGTATCTCCTGTGCATATTTTAAACTGATAAAAGTAACAGTACATGATGGCCAGCACTTACTGAGTCTTTTCTATGTGCTAGGCACTCTGCTATGGGTTTTACAATTGCCATTTCATTCTTAACAGTAATCCAAAGAGGTAGGCATTACTACTATTATCCCATATTACAAATAAGGTCACTGAGGCTCAGAGACATTAAGTATTTTTCCTGAGATCACACAGATGACATGAAACAGGTAGGTTTCAAGCCCAAGACTGTTCACTTTCAAAACCAAGCATACCAGTGGTTCTTAATCCTGGTGGTATGTTAGAATCAGTGGAATACTCTTAAAAATTCTGTTGCCCAAATAGATCTTCAAACTAAACAAATCAAAATATCTGGGTTGGGAGCCAGGCAAGGGTATTTTTTTTTTCTTCTTCTTTTTTGCATTTCTCTGAAGTTGGAAACGGGAGGCAGTCCGACAGACTCCCGCATGCACCCGACCGGGATCTACCTGGCACGCCCACCAGGGGGCGATGCTCTGCCCATCTGGGGCGTCGCTCTGTCGCAATCAGAGCCATTCTAGCGCCTGAGGCAGAGGCCACAGAGCCATCCTCAGTGCCCGGGCCATCTTTGCTCCAATGGAGCCCTGGCTGCGGGAGGGGAAGAGAGAGACAGAAAGGAAGGAGAGGGGGAGGGGTGGAGAAGCAGATGGGCGCTTCTCCTGTGTGCCCTGGCCGGGAATCAAACCCAGGACTCCCACACGCCAGGCCGACGCTCTACCACTGAGCCAACCGGCCAGGGCCGGCAAGAGTTTTTTTTTTTTTTTGGTATTTTTCTGAAGCTAGAAACGGGGAGAGACAGTCAGACAGACTCCCGCATGCGCCCGACCGGGATCCACCCGGCACGCCCACCAGGGGGCGATGCTCTGCCCCTCAGGGGCGTCGCTCTGTTGCGACCAGAGCCACTGGAGCGCCTGGGGCAGAGGCCAAGGAGCCATCCCCAGCGTCTGGGCCATCTTTGCTCCAATGGAGCCCTGGCTGCAGGAGGGGAAGAGAGAGACAGAGAGGAAGGAGAGGGGGAGGGGTGGAGAAGCAGACAGGCGCTTCCCCTGTGTTCCCTGGCCGGGAATCGAACCCAGGACCGCTGCACGCCAGGCCGACACTCTACCACTGAGCCAACCAGCCAGGGCCTAAGGGTATTTTTTTAATAGCTCCAAATCAATAGTTAGTGATAGAAGAAAACAACCCCTCTCCCCATATCAAGCATTCCCTTTCTCTTATACCCTATTTTATGTTTTATTTAACATGTTTATTGTTCTTTGAAAACCCTTTTCATTTACCTGTCTGTGAATTTTCTGCCTTCACCACAGGGTTGTATACTCCATGAGTGTAGGAATTTAGTCTTTTCTGGTTCTTTGCTGTTTCCCTACCCTCTAGATTAGTGTCTGACACGTATTTGCTCAGTAAATATTTACTTGAATGAATAGTTGACGCTTTGCTGCAGGGAACTTACAGTCCAGTGAGGGAGACAGATAATACATATTTGGTCTTATGAGATAAGTTGATAACAGGGATGGTCAAGCTGACTTCATTAACCCTTTGAGTAGTGAGTTTTTTTCATGCTCGCTGATCCCCGGGAGTGAGGTTTTTTTTTCAAAAAATGAAATTAGTTCCAGTTATAGTTTTATTAACTTAAAATCAAGTTTGTTTGATAACCAATTTATGGAAACAAGAAGAGCATACACTGGCCTTTTTTTTAATGTTGTCTTACACATTTTTAAAATAAATCAGTCGTACTCTGGATGGTCAGGAGGCACGAGGATGTACATGAATGTTCGTACTACTCACAGGGTTAAAACTTTCAAGACTGCTGTTTATTTCTTAGATGTTGCGGTAAATTGTCATCACATGTACTGAATGGACTGTGGGACTTTTTTGGTCATCTTCAGTGCTGGACTGGATCCATTCAGTGTTCTGGTGTGTTTGTGTGTGTGTAAATTTAGTAATAGTAAACACTCATGAGGCCGGTGTTTGGGCATAGTTTTTTAGTGAGGCTGCTCAGGATTATAAGTAGGGCATTTTTTTTTTAAATGAGAGAGAGAGAGAGAGAGAGAGAGGGACAGTCAGGGACAGACAGGGAAGAAGAGAGATGAGAAGCATTAATTTTTCATTGTGGCACCTTAGTTGTTCATTGCCTGCTTTCTCATATGTGCCTTGACTGGGGGGCTCCAGCAGAACAAGTGAACCCTTGCTCAAGCCAGCGACCTTGGGCTCTAGTGAGCAAACATACGGTCATGTCTATGATTCCAAACTCAAGCTGGTGACCCCGCGCTCAAGCTAGTGAGCCCATGCTCAAGCCAGCGACCTTGGGCACTAGTCAGCAAACATGCAATCATGTCTATGATTCCAAACTCAAGCTGGTGACCCCGCGCTCAAGCTAGTGAGCCCATGCTCAAGCCAGCGACCTTGGGGTTTCAAACCTGGGTTCTCAGCATCTCAGGCTGATGCTCTATCCATTGTGCTACCCCTGGTCAGGCTAAGCAGGGCATTCTGAGTTTTGTTGCCCAAACATCAGACTGTAGAGCAAATTCAGGACTGATGGTAAAGGCTTAAGCACTCTCCAAGGAATTCAGAAACTCTCTTCTCTTTCTAGGAAAGTCAGTTTCTGCAGGTCACTCTGCCCCTCTGTCTACAGCAGTATTTCTCAGCCTGTATTTGTCAGAGACTCTTATGATTGATATTGTCCCTATAAGAGCACCCTGTGGGCTGTGACTGAGGGAAGGCAGGCTGCGGTTAAGTGAATAAACAGAGACCCATAACTCTGCCTCTTGTTCTCCCACTTAAAGTAAATGGGAGTGTGAGTGACAATATCATAGGGAGAACCTTGAAAGAGCTCTAGCCTCTAAATAACAAATCATTTCAAACTTTAGGACTATAGCAATGACAAGTAGCAAATTGCTTGTGACACATCTGACAATTGATGGAGCCTGGTGATAGTGAAAATGCTTAACCACTGCTAGGCCCAGGCGCTGAACAGTCAAAATGCACCACATCAGGTGCAAGCTGATGGGGAGCCTTGCTGATGGAGTCACAGTGTGTCGTCACAGAACAGCTAGGAGTCCGCGATGTACAGAGGATCTAGGCAGGCTCCCTGGTTCTCTCCTCAGGTGTATCAGAGAATGGAAAATTCCCCTTTTTTAAAGTGATAAAACTTGGGTGGAGGACCTGTTCTTGCCCCATATTGCTGGGGGCACCTGGGCAGTTAATTCACTTGTCCTTTCTGAGCCTAAGTTTCTTCTCATACATATTTGGGGAGAGTGATTTTTGACATCCTCTATTTCCAAAGGTTTGGTAGGATGGCTAAGTACCTTTGAAAGAACTTTTCAAAATGAATCATTATACCAGGTAAGGATTATGATAAATTAAAGGAATGATGACAAGTGATGGCTTTTCTCTTCTTGTAGGCTGGCCATTCCTGATTTTTCTGTTCAGATTTAGCCAAAAGTGAAGGTGGAGAGGATGTAGGGGGAAAGGGGAGATCAGGACTTGACTATCTTCTGTGTTCTCCATATTAGTTTTGCCCTGTGGAGTCCAAAGATCAAACTTGAGCAGTGTGTTTCATAGCTGAGATTGTTTAACACAATAAACTGGGTCTAAAGAGGCTTATGCCTGTATGATATTCATGAAAAGTGCCGTGTCGGAGTGGCCTGCTTGTTTTGAAAATGGGCTGATTTTGACAAAGGGGAACAATTGGAATACTTTTACTGTAAATTGCAAGTAAGAAACAACAGAAAGTTAAATATTAGAAGAACATGACTATCGCAAAAACCGCACACTTTCACATCAGTAAAACATGGAGTTCTGATCTGAATGAAATGCGAAACCCCTTGACGACCACAGAGAGTAAAAAAGAGGAGTACTTTTGTTTCATTATTCATACCATTGTCCTTATTTCTTTAAATGAGAATTGATAGCAACCATAATAAAATCTTTCTTAAAGACCAAACACAGAAAGGAAGAGAAATAAAACAAACGTGCAAAAACCTCACCACCACCATCATCACTAACAAAACCCAGTGCTCTAAGGATGCATGGTCTCTAAGTATCCATTGTTAACTTCGCAGGTTCTAAGGGGCCTGTATTTCTATCAGAATAAAATCTTTATTAATTTTTATCCCCCACCCTTTTTAGAATATTGACAAAGTTGGCCTTTTGTTATCTGATGTGTGTGAGAACCTACCAGGACTGTCCTTGTTCACAAGGCGAGCGAGACTAGGGATGTCTGATTGAGGGGAGTGCTGTAGGTGCTTCGGAGTAAAAGTGGAGCTCTCTGGAGGTAAAACAAGGTGACCTTTAAAATGAGGGGCCAGTGCAGTTTAGGGAAAGAGGCCTGTTCCTTGCCAGCACATGCAATGTTGTGGAGGAGTCTGTAGATTGGAGGCAGTAGACTGAGTTTCCATCCCTTTGGCCAGCCATGTAAATACAGCTGGCCTCTGCTTGTTTCTCAGTGAAATGTGGGAGTTCAAATAGGTGTTTCCCAGTTATTCTTCTGACTGGTGTTTAGAATTGGTAATTATTTAGTCAACTTTACTTCATAGGGACTTAGAATGTTGTGGCAGTGGTAGAGGAAGTTGAAGCCAGAGCGGTTGGGGGTGAGTGTTGAGTTGAATGTATGTGGTTAAGCAGAACAGCTCTATAATAATAATAATAATAATAATAATAATAATAATAACTATAATTAAAAAGAGTCCTTATACTAGTGGGAGCTAACCGAAACAATTTATTCTTATATTATTATTTACTAATTATTGTATTATTTTCCATACAAACGACTGTAAACCTCCTTTGCCCACTCCTGTATATTTTTTGCTGGACCTTGGGCTAGGTACTTTGTATGTTATTTTATTTAATTTTCACAACAATTTGCTGAGGTGTAAATTTTATCTTTCTGTTTCACAGCTATGGAAACTGAGACCACTACAAGAATAAAAGACTTCCAGAGAGTCGAAGTGAATAGTTCTCAATCTAATATGCCATAAACATATTGCTCACAAAAATTAGGGGATATATCAAAATGAATATGAAGCGATAAACATCCCCTAATTTTTGTGAGCAGTTATACATTACAGAAGTGGAAAGTTGCAGGCCACCTAGCCAGCTCCCTTCCCCTGCCCTTGACTTCTCAATGATGCATTGTTGTCCCACATTTCTTTACAGAAAACCAAAAGTTAATCTGAATAATCCACACAAAAATGTAACACAAAATTAAAAAGTCACAAAAAGACATCTAATGAAAAATAAATCTTTGTCCTGTCAATGTCTCATCTCTACTTTCCCACCCCTTTTAGAAATAAACTTGTTATAAACAAGCATGTGTATATATTATATTCATTTATATTCCAGTGTTATAGAATATGTACAAAAAAGGATAGCATACTACACACATTATTTTGTATCTTGCCTTTCTCATACAATCATATATCTAGGTGATCATTTTTCTATCAGAATCGTATGTGTGGTATCTTGTAGTTTAATTTTTATTTCTGTTGTCATTAGGGACTTTGACCCTCATTTTAGATAGGCTATACTCATTTGAATTCCCTTTCTGTGAACTGCCCTTTACTGCCTTTTCTATTGGATCATTGGACTTTTGCTTACTGTTTTTTATAGTTAATATGATAGATGGTACAGTAACCCCTTATTTTGCATTTGTTTTTGTAAACTTGCAGATTAAAATTTAAAAATTGTGTATAGTCAATGCAATCTTTGAGCTTTATGGTTTTGGGTTTTATATAACACTTAGAAATGACTTGTCCACTTGTAATCATTTAAAATAATTTTTCCCCCAATTTTCCTTCTAGTTATTTTATCTGGCTCTTCTCTCTCTCTCTCTCTCTCTCTCTCTCTCTCTCTGTCTCTTTCAGCACTGATCCATGGAAATTATATTTTGGCACATGATGTAAGGTAGGGATCTATTTTGATATTTTCCAGATCAAACACTATCTGAACACTATTTATTGAATAGTCCATCTTTCCCACATTGATTTGAAAAGCCATCTTTATTATAATATGAAATCTTTAATGCTCAACTACTTAAATATGTATTACTTAGGAATTTGCATCCTTTTTTGGACCTTATTTTCCATTCACCTGTCATTACATCTAACTATTTGTACGGGTGTGCGTGCGTGTTTTATTGATTTTAGAAATAATGATTTTCTACCCAGCCACTTTGCTGAATTCTCTAATTATTTGAATACTTTTAAGATGAATTTCGGCCCTAGCCGGTTGGCTCAGCGGTAGAGCGTCGGCCTAGTGTGCGGAGGACCCAGGTTCGATTCCCGGCCAGGGCACACAGGAGAAGCGGCCATTTGCTTCTCCACCCCTCCGCCGCGCCTTCCTGTCTGTCTCTCTCTTCCCCTCCCGCAGCCAAGGCTCCATTGGAGCAAAGATGGCCCGGGCCCGGGCGCTGGGGATGGCTCTGTGGCCTCTGCCCCAGGCGCTAGAGTGGCTCTGGTCGCAACATGGCGACGCCCAGGATGGGCAGAGCATCGCCCCTGGTGGGCGTGCCGGGTGGATCCCGGTCGGGTGCATGCGGGAGTCTGTCTGACTGTCTCTCCCTGTTTCCAGCTTCAGAAAAATGAAAAAAAAAAAAAAAAAAAAAAAAAAAAAAAGATGAATTTCTTTGAGCCTCTAGTCAAGTAACCATTTCATCTATAACTATAACTTACCTTTTTCTTTCTAATTTTTTAACTCTTACAACTTTCTTTGAATTATATTGTCTTCTACTTCTAGAAGAGTAAATATTAAATATCAGTGTTAAGAGTGAGTGTCCTCTTTTTTATGATTTTAGTGGAAATGCTTC
Source organism: Saccopteryx bilineata (assembly GCF_036850765.1). Classification (NCBI taxonomy): domain Eukaryota; kingdom Metazoa; phylum Chordata; class Mammalia; order Chiroptera; family Emballonuridae; genus Saccopteryx; species Saccopteryx bilineata. Next base: position 65,498,886 of record NC_089497.1, on the reverse strand, counting down.
TAATGTTCCCTATTACTTGTGGTGTTGGGTTTTGAGTTGAGAAATATATTGTGTTAAAAACGATCCAGTCTTGGCCCTAGCTGGTTAGCGCAGTTAGAGCGTCATCCCAAAACGACAAGGTTATGGGTTCTATCCCCAGTCAGGGCACACACGGGAAACAACTAGTGAGTGCACAATTAAGTGGAAAAACAAATGAATGCTTCCATTCCCCCTCCCCTCTCTGTCCTTTCCTTTCTCTGTCTTTCTAAAAATCAATCAATCAATAAAAAATTAAGCCCTGGCCAGATAGGTGGGTTAGTTGGAGCTTCCTCCTGAAGTGCAGAGGTTGTTGGTTTGATCCCTGGTCAGGACACATAAAAGAACAGCTCCATGTTTCTGTCTCTCTGTCCCTCTCCCTGCCTCTCTCTGAATAAAAACAAAAACAAAAACAAAACAAAACAAAACAAAACTATTCATCTTTATTCTGAAAGTTTTGGTTTTATTTTTTTTTACTGGTTTTTAAATGTTTTCCCAATACCTTTATGGAAACTATGGAAATTATCACACATTGTCGCCTGTTCTCCTCCCACCTTAATAAAAAAGAAAATATCTTAGATTTTTCTCTTTTGTTCTATAATTTGATGAAATATATAAGTACATTTTTCAAACAGAAAATCATCCTAGTGTTCCTGAAATAATATCCATTTGGATTATAGTTTGTGGATTATTTTTTTAGTGTTGTTAGACTCTAGAGCTCATTAATTTATTAACAATTTTTGCATTGATTTTCATAAGTGAGATTATTCTAAAATTGTATATGTGTGTATTAGCATTGCCATGTTTTAGGATTAGGGTTTTGCTTAAATCAAAAATAATTTGGAATCTTTTCTTGTTGGAAATAGTTTGAATAGCATTTGTACAATTTATTTCTTAAAAATGTGAAAGAATTGCCCTATGAAACTGCCTTGACCTGATACCATTTTTGGATAGGTGGAGGTATTTGCTTTTTAACAACATATTATTTCTACTGTAATTGCACTAATTATTTTTATATCCTTCTGTGTATACTTTTGTTAATTGTATTTTAGGAAAGTCAACTATTTTCAATTGATCTGCAAGGAGTTGAATAATTTCTTGTAATAATTTTTATTTACTTTGCTTATGGTTATTTCCACATTATTATTTAGTTTTGTGCTTTATTTCTCTTTTTAGTTTAGCAAAAGGTGTATTATTTATTAAAAAAGGAAAAGGTTTATTATTTATTTTTTGGCTTGCTGTTCTTTTTAAAAAATTTTTTATTTATTGATTTTAACAAGAGAGGAAAGGATAAAGAGAGAGAGGACAAGAGATTGAGGGGGACAGGAACATCACTCTGTTCCTGTATGTGCCCTGACCAGGGATCGAACGGGGCAACCTCTGTGCTTTGGGACAATTCTCTAACCAACTGAGCTATCCAGCCAGGGTGGCTTGCTGTTCTTTATTTTCTCTTTAAAATCTTCAGTCATACAGTTTTTATGCTTTGCCTAGGTTTATTTGTTGTTTTTCTGGTTGTTGGAGCTTGACTTTCATGTATTTTCATTTCAGCTTTTTATTAATATATATAAGGTATAAATTTTCCTTTAAGAATGGCTTTAGCTGTATGCCACATATTTTGTTAAGTAGTATTTTGATGTAGTTATTTGAGTATGTACAGTTTTTAAAAGTGCCAGACCCGATTTAATGTAAACCTCAGGGGAACAAGAACAGTGTTTGTTTACTCATTTCAAGCCCACCGTAGTGCTTATCACAAAGCAGGTGCTTAAGAAACATTTTTGGGTGAATAAATCGATCCTTGTGAAATTAAGTGTGGGGTCTGCGGTGGGTTTCCTCCTGTTGCTCTGGTTCATCTCGGCCACGTTTGGGCATTCTCTCTAGGTGGCTACTCCTGTGGAGGCATAAGAAAATATTGACATGCTTCACATTACATTTTCAGAGCATGTTATTAATGGATTTATTTTTAAATTCTACCAATATTATTTTCTTCAAACCAAGTGCATTGGGTAAGAGGATCTTTGTAGAGATTACCCCAGGGAAGACACACTTGAATGGAATCAGAATGCTAGAATTGGAGTGTTCACAGAGATTGTGTCCATGAGTTTTGTGCACTTGGACACATTGTTCAAGCTAAATCTTGCCAAGTGGCCAAAGTCCAGAATGTTTTTAAAATGATAAAAACCAGACCTGCAGTGGTGGGGGGAGGGCTCAGTGCCAGGGGTAGCCCGAAACCCTGCTGCTGGCCACCTTCCCTCCTGACCTCCGCCCATGTCTGCTTTGAAAACCAATAGTTTTAGTGGAAAACTCTATCCACTTTTAAATGAGAATGAAAACAAAAATGCAAAGAAGGCAAATGATTCATTCAAAGTTACTCAGCAAATTAGAGGCAGAATGTGGGACTGCAAATGCAGCCTTCTCTCTGCACGTAATGGTATTTGGAGGCTCCCGGAAGACCTCCTGTGCCTTGTGTTCACGTGCACGTTTGGATGGCCTGATGTGTATGTGATGGCCTCCCTCGCAGCCCCTGCTATCCTGGCCGAGGCACTGACTGCACATTTGCTGATCCCTGAGGGGAAAGTTGTGATTCAGGCTCTGCGGTCTAAGAATTGCAGACTGGAGTTTCTAGTCTCCTGATGAAACTGCTAATCTGGGTGCCAATGGTGTTTCTGCTCCACGGACACCGGCCCACGCAGCATGATTAGAAATTATAATGATGACGACAATGAATCTTCCGGGACACCCACATTCTTTGCAAGATATTTTTGCTAATCGTTTCTACCAGAATCAGTTGGATAGCTTTTTTTTTTAATATATATATATATAAGTTTTTTATTCCCCCTTCTAAGTCAACTTAAAATGCAGGTCTAATTCCAGTGCAGGTTAAAGATTTGTCCTTGCTATCTCTGGGATGTAAATTTTTGTGTGCGCAGGGAATCCTGGGACCCTGAGTGTAGGGGGTAATGGGAGACTCCTGGGCCAGAGGTGATGTTTGGGTACAGGTTCTAGCATCAGTGCCAGAAGTTTCCTGTGAGCTCTTGGTAGAAGTTATTTCCCATCTCTGCAACTCTGCTTCCTTTTCTCTTAAAGGGACATCCAATTCTATTGTCCCTAATTTAGCAGGGGGTTGGGACTCAAATGAGGTAATGAGTAAGGAAATACTTCATTAACTCTCTGCTATAAATTGAGAGGGTTGTTATTGAAGTTATTTTTGGATTGCTGCTATCTTAGCCTCTTAAAATTCTATTTAGTATAGTACAATCAAACACTGTAGGTGTGAGAGCTGGGAAGACAGATTGTTGTATTAACATTGTAAACATTGTGGAGGGTCAGGGAAGAGAACCAAAATGATGGCTGAAATGTTGTGGTGTGTGGGCTCTACCTTGAACCAGGAAATAAATGCTGCCATGAGGGGTTGTCATTCAGGGAGAACAGAGAGGATCTCAGGATCTAGACGTCTCAGTGAGAAGTAGAAATAAACATCATAGGGAGAGAATAGGAGGCTAGAGACAGGGCATGTGAGAGTGGAGCAGTGATGGAGCGGCAAGAAGAGGCAATTAGAAAGATGCCGGCACTGGCTTTGGACCCTGTGTATCCGGAGTGTAGGAGGACAGGCAGACACAAATAGAGAGGCTGCAGGGAAACCTCTTCAGAGAAGAGCCATCTCCAAGAAAGACCTCCAAATTCCCTTCAAACACCCTCAAGGAGGGTGGAAGCAGTTCCAACCCAGCTCCTCAGGGCTAGGGGAGCCTTGTCTTGTCTCTGTTCCTGCTGTTTACATGGCACTTTGTTCACAGTACTTGCTGTTCCTTTTCTTCCTTTCTTGTTTTTCTTAAAGTTGTTTTGGGCCTTTTTAAATTTAAGGGTTGAATATCTGAAGGAATGTTGAGGAGGGGTTCCAATGGGAAAGAGCTGAGCTGGGTAACTAATTCTCTTTCTCTTATTGGAATTCTGTAACACTCACTGCTGGTGCTGAAGGGAAAGAGTTCTTTCTAAAACTAGGATTAAAAAAATAGTGAATTTGTTGATATTTTTGTTACAGTGATTAGGATTCAATGAGTAAAATGTTTCCAAAGTCCGTTTTTTTAACAGAATACTTCAGCTGGTACACTGAGCTGAGATAATTTTAGCCTTGTTATCTATCTATCTATCTATTATCTATCATCTATGTATCTATCCATTCTTCTCATCTATCTACCTATCTGTGGAAGATGGTAGAATTGAATTATTTTTTTAATTTCTTTAGTCTTTGATTAGTTTGGTGAATCAGGTAAACTGAGTTGAAGGACAACTGGCTTCTGAAAGAAAAATCTGAAAAAAAAATAACATGATTATTTGAAAAGGATTTTTTCAGGCTAGCTGATATAGTTTCCCAAACACTAGGATGGGAACTAAACGGTCTGGACATGACAAATCTCTGAAAATCTTGTGAATGCGTTGGCCAGAGCTTCTACCTTCCCAGCACACATAGGGATAGACCCTCCACCCCAGAAAACTGAGCCAGTTTAATCTTTGAAACCTTCCAACATGGTGTAGGAAGATGATTCTCTATGTCATATGAGTCCAAATATAAAATAAAAATGTCCAATAATTAGCAAAAAATATAATATTTCCAATTACCGATTTCTTTTTTGGCAAAATTGGCCTTTCTCATTCTATTCTTTTATTTATTTTAATTTTAAAAAGTCTGTTTAATTCAGCTAATTTCAAGCTTCCAGTGAACCTTTTAACTAATCAAATGCGTTGAAATGCTTTTTAATTTATTATAAAAAACAACAAAAAATGAGAAGTCACTTTAATGTCTTTCTGTAGTTCATTGTTGTCAGCTCTTTTCCTGATTGAGTTCAGGTTTGGCTGGAGGCAGCCTGAGGGGGTTCAATTCCCAATAAATTTACCCGACGCTGCTGGGGAATTGCAAAAATAATTAGAGAGTTTCTGTATCATTATTGCCTAGCTCTCTCTAATGCTGGGGAATTGCAAAAATATTAGAGAGTTTCTGTATCACTATTGCCCAGCTCTCTCTAATGCTGGGGAATTGCAAAAATATTAGAGAGTTTCTGTATCACTATTGCCCAGCTCTCTCTAATGCTGGGGAATTGCAAAAATATTAGAGAGTTTCTGTATCACTATTGCCCAGCTCTCTCTAATGCTGGGGAATTGCAAAAATATTAGAGAGTTTCTGTATCACTATTGCCCAGCTCTCTCTAATGGTGATATTTTATGTAACTGAATCTAAACTGAGAAATGATCATCAGTACAACACGTTTGATCAAAAGGCAGATTGCATTTGGATTTCCTCAGCTTTGTGATGAATGCTGTTTGTGTGTTTTGCTGTCCAATTGTCTGCTTGGTCTCCTGTCAATAACCATTTCTCAATCTTTTCTTGTTTGTCATGATCTTGACACTTTAAGTGCATCAGGCAGGTATTTTTAAGTGTATTGAAGAGTTCTGAATTGGAATTTATCTGATGTTTTCTTGAGATGGGACTGGAGTTTTGTATTGTTGGGAAGATCCCTATAGAGGTGAAGCCCTTCTTGTGGCTTCATATTAGGGAATATGTAGTATCAACTCAACCTGTTGTTGGGATGTCAGCATTGCTGCTGATCAGTTTTGTTTTATTTAGTTTTGTCTAAAGACCAGGTGCCTGGGATTATTAATACTTTTGCAGATTAGTTATGACAATCACTGACTAGTCTTCGAACCACCAACTTTATTCTAATGGAATACCAAATTCCCAAAGCAGGTTGATCCTCAAACTCAGAAAATGTTCGTTGTCTCTAAAGCCATGTTGCTATGATCTGTCCTCCAGTCCTAACCCTGGTCTGCCTGAAGAAAGAGGTGAGTGACAGTGCTGGTTTTATGTATTTTTACCCAGTGAAAAACACAGGAATTGAGGCTCACCTTAGAAACCAAATCTTCAATAGAAATGAGAACACAAGGGAAAGTAGGAAGGAGTAAGAGATGGACTCTGCCCATCCTTTCAGATGACTTCAGGAGATAATCCTTCCCCTTGACCAATATTATGTAATGAATGTCAGCCATTATCATTGCTTCCTATCCTGGAGGAAGAAGTGAGGGAGAGTGATGGAGGAAGAGCTACTAGCTCTTTATTATTTGACAAGGAAACGGAATTTCCCATATCTCTGGACCAATACCAGAAAGTATGAAAAGGTGAAGAATTTCTCACCTCTTTTTTTTTTTTGGTAGCTTCATGCATTGATGCATCATACATTTACTGAATTTGTACCTACCCCGTGTTAGACTCAGAGGATGCACAGTGGGGATGGGAAGAGGAAGTACTGATGAATAGAGTTAGAAAACCAACCTTGATTCAAGCCAAAAAAGAGTTGAGGGAAGAATCTCAGGTCCTATATGTGATGATGGCAGTAATCCTTGACCCTGTGTTGTTTGTTTTTCTGATCCTTAACTATGGAATGGAGCCAGTTTCCTTCTCTGGCATTTGCCATCATAGTGTTCTGCAGTCTCTTGGTCTTGCGTTACAGGTTGAAAAAAATATCTTTGGGAGTTCATTTATTTTAAAAATTATTGTAAAAATTGTCTTCTTTGTTCAACAAATGTTTGCTCTGTTCACTTCCTGAGAGGTGAAGGTTAAAGAGAAGATGAGGATGTATCGATATGGTAGCCAAGAGCACATGTAGCCATTGAGCACTTGTAATATGGCTGGTGCTACATCTTAAAAGGCTAATACTTTACATATATTTGTGAATAAATTTCTTTTTTTACCATTCCTTTTTTAAATGTGGTGACCAGAAAATTTAGAGTTGCATATATGGCTCACATTATATTTATATGGGACAGTGGGTAGAGCCTGGGAAGCAAATAGTGCACAGTCAGTTGACCTTGTGTTTTCCTCTGAGCTCTAATAATGTTGGCATTAAGGAGAAAACTTCAACAGTCATAATTATCATTAAAAAAAGTCTGATTCAGAAGAATTGGCCCATTTTACATTATTGCTTGGACTGGAGAAGACTCTGACATTTGGTATTTTCATAATTGAGAACATAACTTGCTGACTTAAAAAAAAATCACAACATTTTGTGCTTGGCCTTAGGTACCAGGCTCTGAGCTCTTTGAAAATAGGGGTTGTGTCCTTTTCTCTTTCTACTACCCTTTTCCCCCAAACCACACACTAATTAGCACGTAGAAGTTGGTTAACTGGAATTTATCTAGTAACAAAATAACTTTAAAAAAAAAGCCTGTGATGCTGCCCTATATTTATGGTTGGGAAAGAGAAACGTCCACCTTTCGAAGGCATCGCTTTTTCTGAAGCCAGCCACCAAAAGTGAAGAACATGATCCAAGTATTTACTTCTTGATTTAATTACTATTCTCATCAGGTATTCCTATTAGCTCAGCTTATGATATAAAGAATCTTTTCAAAATGCTTAATCTCACTGCCCCTCTGGGGGAAGGGACCTACGAGGATGCTACTTACATATATGAATTCTCACCTTGTTTATATATTATAAGAGCCTGAAGATGGGTTATTTTTATTTTTCCTCTTTTTTATCCTTTCCAGCATCTACCTATACTATGGAGGGCATGGAGTCATGATGAAAGTTGAGTTTAACCTTAGTTATATTAACTTTCCACTTGGGTTTTTTATTTTATCTACTTTCTAATGAGCCAGAACCTCTGTGAGCATATGACTTACAGGCCCTCAGTCTTTTATTACTTCACTCCCTGATCCTTCCTTTTTCAGTGCAAGCCCCAGTCTGGGTGAGGGAGCAGGCTTTGTGTGATGATGTTATTTGGTCAAAACCCTGTGCTTGTAATGTGGAAATTCAAGAGCCTTTATGATTCCAGGTTAGGCATGGTCTAGGCTATAACTGATCCCTGAATCCAGCAATGGTCAAGAACATGTTGCCTTGGTCAGAGACAAGTTTTTTAGACTACGATGGCTTTGTCATTTACTATTTCTAGTAAAGTCCACTTGAAAAAGGCCTTTTGGTTATATGCAACTTATTTCTAAGAAATATTTGAAGCTTTCTGCAGAGCAGAATAGAAGACCTTGGAGACCCTTGGAAATGAGCACCTGTAATAAGTGGAAACAGGATTGGCCTTTGAGTCAGAAGACCTGTGTTTACATCTCAGCTCTTGTGTTTTCTAGCTGTTGAATTCTAGTCTTGTAACATATTATCTCTGAGCATTAATTTCTTTATCTGCCTAAATTTGACATTATCTACTTCACCGGGTTTTCCTATTTGAATGTGAGTTGAGTACCCATTATAGGGACCAATGCCTAGGCTTTATAAACACTGAATGGATTGGTTTTCTCACACGTCATGTGACTTTGCTGGTTATAGACCAATAGCTATCTTCTATCTTCATGTTGGAGATGGAGAAGGAAGACAGTGGGGTGATTGTGTGGTAAAATCCACTTTAATTCTAGCTGTGAGAAAAGGAGCAGGGAAAATGTGGTAAGCAATTGCTTCTAAAAAGCTCGGGCTAAAAGCACTTGATGGATTTGTGCTAGCTTCCCGGTAGACTCATCTCTGTACTGCCCACATAGCACAATTAATAGTTATTACTCAAGAAGGAACAAATAAAAAAAAAGAGAGAGCAGGCATAAAAACATCCTTTTATCTTTCTGATGATAGTCCTTTCTGTCAGGTCCGTGGAGCCATACCTGTGAATCATCCTGGGAAAGCATAGTGTGGGTGACTAGAAGGAAGATCTTGTGGCTTATTTCTTACCCACTTCCTGGGCTGGGGAAATGTCTAAGCTTGTCTTTCTTATCTACTGATGCCTTGTCAATATCTACTACCGTTCACCATGCATTTTCATAAACTAGGGCCTCTTTCTCACATCTTGCTCTAAATGCATCACTGCGTAGAGAGCCAGTTACTTTCTGGGCAGAAAAAGTTGCAAAGAAAAAGCAGAATAAAGTTGAGAGGGTAAGCATGGGGCTGTGGAAGAACCCTGAGTGGACATGACTCTGAGCAAATGCACAGAAACACCCACTGGGTTTGTTTTGTGAGGTTCTGGAATTAGTTGGTTCTGCTACAGACTGGCCACATGACCTTGGGGACTTCACTCCTGTGCTACCAGAGTCCATGGATCAAGTTTTGCCACTTGCAGTCTTGAAACTTAGGGAACCGTGACTTTGAGAATCAATGTCTCATATGGGCATCCAATTTTCCTATAGATTCAGCTTCTCTGGTAGAATGGAGGTGAGGGTCATGGACTTTGGGGTCCATTTCAGGGTTTGCATGCAGCTGAAGGAGGAGTGTTTTGGGTGAGCTATGTAATATCTCTGAATATCAGTTTTGTTTTCTGTGAAATAGGAATAGGGTTGTTGTCAGGGTAATATATGTTGTAATGTGACTGGTGCAGAATAAGCTCTTAGTAAATGATAGGCATTATTGTTGTTGTTATGATCTGTAACTGCAATACTTTTCCTTAGCACTATCTTATAGGGATAGACTTGGCTACAGGAAATATTGTGAAAATGCTTTGTACTAGACAGAAACTGTCTATGTAATAAATAATGCCATTAAAGAAAGCTTTAAACCAATTCCATTTTCTTCTTTTTAAACTTTATTGTGGATTATTTGTTCTGAAGTCTTGAATAGTTCCTTTTTTGCTACATCTTTTGGATTTTTCCTGTTTTCTCCATTTCACCTATTATTACCCTAGCCAGGCTCTGTTGCCTCCTGCTCTGCTGGCGTTCCTGCCTCCAGACTCCCTACGAGCCCTGGTTCTCAAAGTGTGGTTCACAGAGCAGCAGAATTACCATCAAGCCTCACAGCTTCTTAGAAGCATCTCAAGCCCCACCTAGACTTGCTGAATCATGGAGCATGTTTCCCATCATGCCAGGGTCTACGTGTGATGCTACCATCCTCGCTCCTGGGCCATACTTGGCCAGTGTATGTGAGTTCAGCCGCCAGAATATTTTCTGATTCTGATTGCTCTCATGACTTCTTTTGGAAGAAGTGATTGAGAGGCTGAGGGGCTGTGGAAGAGCACGGGAGAAAGAGTACAGTAACTCGATCAATACAAGGCACCATCCATTACCCTGCCCTGGCAGTAGAGTATCTGAAGTGACCTCCATACTTTATGCTTTTTCTTGTGGTCCTTCTGTATACCGCATGGAAAGATCTAAGGTTATTAATTGGATCTTAACAAACCCTCACCATATAGTGGTTTCCATGGTAGCTAGAAAGTTTTGAAAGACCTTTCTGGGTCCTGCAAGGCTCTGTCAGATGGGCCATGTCTTCTCCTTTGTCTTCCACCTCTAAGTACTTCACTCTGTAAACGCCAGACAAACTGGCCTTTCTTTTGTCCTGTGTATAAGCCACATTGGTTGCTACCAGACTTTCCTTTGATTCGTATTATGGCTTGTTTGGAGTCATCATTCAAGACTCAGTACATATGTTATCTCAGAGAGATTTTTCTTAAACTCTAGTTAAAGTAGTATATCTCTCACTCTGTATCCCTTTTTCTCATTATCTTGTTTCATATTCTGGTAGTACTTACGGCTCTCTGGAAGGGAATGGTTGGTATGTCTTTGTTTTCTTTGCATAAATTGCAAACACTTTTGCTGAGAGATATCTTAGGTATAATAACAATGATGATTTGTTGGGTGTTAACTCTATGTACAGTACACAGTAAACTCTAATAGATCATTTTATTTGGATTATTTAGTTGTGTCTTTGTCTTCCTCTTATCTTAGGATGTTAGCTTCCTCAAAGTAAGGATCATGTCTGGTTGGTGCCAGCTTGTAGAAGATTGCCCAACTTAGGAGAGGTGCTCACTTAAGAAATGGCTGCTTAGGGAATGAATGGTCCTAGAAGTTTTCCATTTGAGAACAGGTCTACATGGAAAGAAATTATGATCTCTCTCATTACCACTCCAGATATGTTCCAGGAGAACATAACCATAAGTTCATTTTTATCTTTACTATAAGAGAAGGAGCAGCCTTTGGAATCTGAGTAAGGGTTTGTTCTAGTGATGTTGGGTTTGGATCAAGATTTTGATGGACTGGGAGAGAGGTTCTAGAGTGGCACCTTAATGAGAACAAGCCCTTTCTAAAGCCTTAAGTTTGGCATTTAATGTGTTTGAAAATACAAGGCCTCTGTGCGTCTTCTTGTGCACTTGGTCAGCATACGTATGTGAACCTTTTATTATTACGAACTTAGCCAGCAGTAACCATGGTGAGTAGACCTATCACACAGCATTTTTTTGAGTAAGTTTAAAATGCTGACAATTAAATATACCGTACTCTTTTAAGCGATCCATCAGTCTCCCTTGTTGTCATGGTGACCGGAGTATATTTAGAAATGTGACAAGTACACTGAGTTCAATTGCACTTTTGCCAAAACATAGTTTTGCAGCTAAAATTGAATTTCCTGATTGAAGATCCAAATGCTGTTAAGGGGGCATGATCATTTCTATACATTATTCTGGAAACATAACTTACATCATTCTATTAAATCACTAGTAAAAGTCTTATCAGGATATATTGCTACATGAAGTAGTCGTACTTACAGTTGATGAAATAATATGAAATAAAGGTGGCATCATGTTTTTTCTTTTAAAAGTGAAATTGGGCCTTACAAATATAACTAGTTTAATGACTACTTCCTTTATATCTTTATAAAAAAATTGTAGGTGAGTTTGCATGCATCTATTTTTCCAGATTATATTATATTTAACTACTAAATTTATCAAAGAACTCCTCTTTTACTTGTAAACTATTCTTAAGAATATGAGGACTTTTATTTTGTCTGAATATGGATTAATAAGCACCCTTATTTATTTTTTATTTTCTTGATGACAGAGACAGAGAGAGACAGATAGAGAGACAGATAGGGACAGACAGGGAAGGAGAGAGATGAGAAGCATCAATTCTTCATTGCGGCATCTTAGTTGTTCATAATTGCCTTCTCGTATGTGCCTTAACCTGGGGCTACAGAAGGGTGAGTGACTCCTTGCTCGGGCCAGTGACCTTGGGCTTTAAGCCAATGACCTTTGGGCTCAAGCCAGCAACCATGGGGTCATGTCTATGATCCCGTGCTCAAGCCAGCGATCCTGCACTCAAGCTGGTGAGCCTGTGCTCAAGTCAGTGACCTCGGGGTCTCGAACCTGGGTCCTCCACATCCCAGTCTGATGCTCTATCCACTGCGCCACCCGCCTGGTCAGGCAGCACCCTTTTTTTTTCCAACCTCATATCTTCTGGGTTTTATACGAGATGGAATAAAAAGATAATATGAACTTCCCCAAACAAAGGAAAAGTAAAAGACTTCTCTCTTGTCTAATTAGGAATGTGGTTTGAATTTTCACTTTCCTGTGTCCCTTTGTCCTGTCACCATAGTGCTGAGAAAGATGTTGAGTACGGACTGCTTGCTTATTTGACCACAGAAAGTTAGGAGTTATGCAGCAGGGGGGTAAGATTCTCTTCTCTGGAGGTGAGAAACAACTACTCCTGGATACTTTGCTTCTCTATTTTCATGGAGCTGAGTGCTTTGGCATCTGGAATAGATTTTTTCAGCCCTTGATAATATGGTTAAACTCTTTCTTTCATGTACATAGCAAACAATGGTAAGGGACATCTTAGTTATAATACCATACCAATAAGCAAAGTTTACTGAGTTTTTATTATATGCTAGGCACTGTATATAGAGGGAACTCCTTAATGGATCATTTCTCTGGAGTTATACAATAATATTATAAAGTAGGTCCTACTATCTATCATTCTCGGTTTACATTAAAGAAAGTGGGTTAGAGAGATTTTGTATCTTTCCTTGAGTAGTAGCAGTGTCTGGATTCTGTTTCAGGTGTCTGCCCTATAGAAAGCACACAAGATTTGTTGACTAACTAAGGGATTGCTCTATGGTGAAGTCATAGGGATGTTTCCATGTGTCCAAATGCTCCCTGAAGTGGCAGCTACATAAAGGTATTACAGGTAGGAGGATGTGTAAGTAGAGCAGAGCCACTCTGAGTCTTTCCTAATGGTTTAGAACCACCAAAGGACATTAATACTAGACAGTAAGGGAACATACAAAAATCCCATCTAGTTCAGTGTTTTGGTCTCAGGACCTCTTTATACTCTTAAATGTGAATTTTTATTTATGTAACTTATAGCTAATGATATTCACCATGTCAGAAATTATAACAAATTTAAAAGATATTTTTAAATGCAAAATTTTGTACAACACTAGTATATTTTTCAAAACCAAAAAAAGTCATCAAGAAAAGCGGCAACTGGATTCTCGCTTCTGCTTTCAATGTGGAGTGATATGTGCTTTGATTAAAGTTTATGAAGAAAATCCAGAAAGGATATCCAAAAGAGATTAGAAAAGGAAGGAAAAAGGATGTAACTGGATTTTTTTTTTCATTTTTCTGAAGCTGGAAACGGGGAGGCAGTCAGACAGACTCCCGCATGCGCCTGACCGGGATCCACCCGGCACGCCCACCAGGGGCGATGCCCTGCCCCTCTGGGGCGTCGCTCTGTTGCATCCAGAGCCATTCTAGCGCCTGAGGCACAGGCCACAGAGCCATCCTCAGTGCCCGGGCCATCTTTGCTCCAATAGAGCCTTGACTGCGGGAGGGGAAGAGAGAGACAGAGAGGAAGGAAAGGGGGAGGGGTGGAGAAGCAGATGGTCGCTTCTCCCGTTTGCCCTGGCTGGGAATCGAACCCAGGATTCCTGCATGCCAGGCCGACGCTCTACCGCTGAGCCAACCCGCCAGGGCCGGTAACTGGATTTTTTGATACTACTCCAAAACCTGACAAGTGGTAGTTTTCTATAGTTTAATTAAAATGTGAAATCTGAATTAAAAAAATTTTTATACACTGTCATATTAAAATCTAGTGGTTTAATTATTATTCTGAATCGATCTCTACCTATGATTTTGTAACATCATACATTGGCCATTTGGAAATACCGAGTTGTGCAGATGTTCCAAATGTTCACATTTTATTCTATAATATAAAAAGTCATATTCATTGATATTACTACAGATTTCATCAAGAAAGCATTCTAAGTATTAGGAATATGTCAAGTGTATAATCGTAGAGGAAAGATTTTAAAAAATTTTAGTTTTCATTTTAAAACTTGAATCTTATCATTGGCAGCAGAAACTGCTAGGTGATATCCTAATGGTAGGCTCTCTTATTTTATTTTTGAGAAAATAACCAGCAAAACCCAAGTCTGAATGACCATGGTTTGTCATTCATTCTTTCAAATAAAAGTGATGTTCCATGAACAGAGCTCATAGTTTGGCTCTTAATTCAAACAATCACCCAAGTACATTTCTTCAAGACAATTGCAGACAACAATTCAGCAGAAGTGCTTTATGCATACAGAAAATATTAAAAAGATAAGTACTCAAGGATGGAGATTTAATAAAGTTAATAATTTTTAATGTCTGAAGGACAGTCCTAAATGAAACTGGCTTTTGCACCCACCTTTACTGTGGGTGTCTGGTGGTGAAAAGTACAATGACTGTTGGTACATTTCAGTGCCACTGGCTTGATACATATTAAAACTCCAACCATTTTTTCCCCCACTATTGCTTTTGCACCATTGATGTGGGTCTCAACACATTGAAACAGGCTCATCACACATTAGTAGTATTTTGACCTTGCAGACCCTTGAAAAGGTTTAGACATCAAGGTAGACACTAAGAGCTACTGATCGAATCAGTCTTTTCATTTTATAGAAGAGGAGAGTGGGAGAGACCCACTCAAGACAACAACACTAGTTAATGGCAGAGCTGGGACAAGAATCCAGCTGTTATAGCATTCCTCTTCTTTTTCCTTTTAATTTTCTGCTTCAGTTTCAGGAGTTTTAAGGTAGCTGTTGCTGATTTTTAAAAAAGTTATTTATCTACTTATTTATTTTGTGAAAATTGAACCAATTTGGAAAGAGTTTGCATATTAAACCGTTGCATACTTACCACTGCACCGCTGCTCTCTCTGCTGCCTCTTTAATCAGAGACTACTTTGTCTTGGTCAAGGCTGAGACACTGGTGGAGGAGAGCTGCTCGTTCATTTTTGGTTTAGAATTCCATTCCCTTCACCTATATTAGTTAAAACTCACAGGAAGGGAAATTGTTCACACATCCATTATCTTTCATATCATTTCAAGTTACTGAACAACTACCCCTCAATTCTCTGTTAATGCGTCTCTCTCTCTTTCTCTTTTTCCTTTCCTGTGGGAAGGAGGGAGATTGTCCAATAAAAACTGCTCTTAAGTTTACTGTTGCCTATGTTAATAATTTCAGTGATCTGTGTTCTTCAATAAGAACTGGTCAGACTGTGAAATCATAATGAAGAATGCTGAGAAAAGCAATAGAACCAGACCCAGCTATTAAATTTTCTTTTTAGTACCTATCTCCTGTTTTAGAGTAAGTGTTTTTGTGGAGAAGTGTGTTGGGTCTTGAGAGAGGTTGCACGTGTGGAAATGAATAAATCTGGCAAACCATGAAAGTGGGCTGACAGGCTCTGGAGTGTATTGTTTGCTTATTGTTAAATAAGTCTCCTTTTTTTTTTTCTTCTTATTTTTCATTCACCATTTGATTGCTTTCTCTTACCTATGAACTTTTTGAGTTAAACCCTGTTTTCTAACATTTTTCTGATATTTTCTCCATGTCTATCTTAGTTACCCAAAAGTGAGATCTGACTTGACTTTTGGTCACCCCTGGGCATTAGCTTTTCCCCAGCTCTAGGCCTTTGGGGACTTCCTTTTCTTTCCAGAGAACTGACGTTTCCTGCCTCTAGTTACCTGTAAACCGTTTAGTATTTCTCTCTTTCTTTTTTAGACTTCTACTTATGACTTTTCCTCACTGGTTATGAGGCCCACAAATTGCCTAGCAGCAGCTCTATCTTAACTCTTCAAACTCTGTTTCTGCCTCCTCGTCTAAACTTCTGGCGCGTGGGGACTGTCCTGTGCTTGCTGCATTGTAGGTGCTCTACGGATGTATCGAATGAATAGAATGCTTAGCCAGGATCTCTTCTTCAAATGACACTCTTCAAATTTTTGTCTAAAGATCGGAGCTGTTATTTATCTCTCAATATTGGGAAGCCAGATCTCCAAAACACACAACTGCAATGGTTCATCTTTTAACAGGGACTCCCTCCTTCCGTGTGCCAGGGTTTCACACATGCCTTCCCCTACAGATGGCCATTTAGCCTCTGCTTGAATTCTTCCAGTCCCTTGTGAGGCCATTTGCTCTGTTGCCGGGCAGCTGGGTTAAAAGTTCTCTTTTACATTGCTGTGAAACTAGAGGTTTCATCCTCTCAGCCCTGATGGTCTAGACTGCATACTTCATGAAAGTGTCATGTGGGTTATACATGACACGTCCTCACGCTCAAAGGCAGCTGTGATTCCTCCACTCACTTTCTCCTTAGTATTTTTCTTGCTATTTACAGCCTGAGACTTAAGAAGTTTTATATGCTCATATTTTTTACGCCTTCTTTATTTCCACATAACTCTCTAGGTTGCCCTCATGGCATCCAACTCTGAAGTCCTTATTCAAGCCCACTTTTTTTCCTCTGTTGGATACAGTGAACAGTGTGCCTTTGTGGGTTTGAAAGCTGTGATGTAAATACTAGTACCATAACTGATCGAGGTGTATGAACTTGAGCAGATTACTTAATCTTTCTAAGGCTTGGTTTACTCTGATGCAAATGTAGCATGTTTTTCTTGACTGGTACTGTTTTTTCTTTACATAAATATTCTAATTCCTGCCTGTATTTCAACTCATGAGTTTAGCTTTCATTATAATTTCTATGAAAAACTTTTTTTTTTCATCTTTTAATGGGTTAAGGATGACTGGTCATTGCAGATTATTTAACTTTTTTAAAAAAAAGATTTTATTTATTCATTTTTAGAGAGGAGGCGATGGGGGAGGAGACGGGGGACCAACTCCCAATATGTGCCTTGACCAGGCAAGCCCAGGGTTTCAAACTGGTGACCTCAGCATTTCCAGGTCGATGCTTTATCCACTGCACCACCACAGGTCAGGCAGATTATAATTCTTTAATGACTCCCTCTCTCAGTAACTTTTAGAATCAGTGAGTTGACAGTAAATTTTAAAAATTAAATATTCAATTAATTTTAAACGAACCAACATTCACCAAGCACTTCTTATAGGACCTGCATTTGTGATCGGCAGTTAGAGAGATGTGAGCGGAGTAAGAATGGTGGGCCGGGTACAGAAGGTCACCAGGGCAGAAAGCCCTGGGTGCCTAGCAATGGACAAAACTGGGAAGACAAGGACATCGTCACCAGCGTAACCCTTCCTCCCCTAGCATCTCACTGGTCATGCTTCTTAGACTCCCTGCTTTTTCACAGCACTGGTCATGCAGTTTGAAACTTCCTCTGACCTTCCTGGTGTGTTGCTAGGCATGGGGGTTAGACCCTCTTAGAGGGGGAATGAAAAAGGGAGCCAGAGAATAGCCTGTATTAAGTGTTAAGTCCCCAGGACAATGAGGTTCTGACCTGCATCAAATACATCCAGGCCTCAGCTGTGTTTCAGTTCCAGGTCCAGAAAAGCAGCAACATCAGACAAGCACTACCATGGCTGACAACAGGATTGACTGGGATGACTAATGACCTTTGCCTGATGCTGACCAAGGAGTTTTTTTTTTTCCCTTAAATGAGAAGCAAGGAGCCAGAGTGCCAGAATCCTATATGTGCCCTGACCAGGGTACAACCAGGATACGCCTGGCAAGCCCCCTACCTGGCGATGCTCTGCGCATCTGGGGCCATTGCTCTGTTGCTCGTCGAGCAAGCTATTTTAGCATCTGAGTATGAGTCAGGCCATGGAGCCATCCTAAGTGCCCAGGACCAACTTGCTTGAACCATTTGAGCCATGGCTACAGGAGGGGAGGGAGGAAAAGAAAGAAAGAGTGAGAGAGAGAGAGAGAAAGAAGGGTGAGGGGGAGGGGTTGAAAAGCAGATGGTCACTTCTCCTATGTGCCCTGGCCAGGAATTGAACCTGGGACATCCATATGCTGGGTTGATGCTCTACCACTGAGCCAACCTGTCAGGGCTAACCAGTCAGTTCTAAGAGATCATGATCCTGAAAGGACACACCTGGAAAGCTGATGAAGAATCTATTGGGATCCTCCCACAAGACTTCCAGATAAATACCTTCAAGCTGGAGGACCCAGTGCTGCTCTCTCTAAGGAGTATGCCTTTCCCTGCCTGCTTCCCCCAGGCACATTTTCCTTGCCTCTCTCTTTCTTTTAAGCTCCAAGGCCCTCCCCCCCCCCCTTTTTTTTGCCTCTGGTTACTTGTTTCCTGAGCTCATTTCTTCCACAGTTCACTCCTACCTCTGTGACTTTCTAACTCAACTTTCTCTTACAGTTTGACTCTTGCCTCTGAATCTTTTCTTAGCCTGAACTCAAGTACCAAAGTTACTGAACTGAGGTCCAGTCTGACTCCATAGGTCTGACACCTGTTGCTATTTTTGTTTCACTACTGCCAACACATTGATCTAGATGCTGTAGAAATTATACAGAATGCTTCCCCCCCCCCATTTGCTTATGCATTTATTCAAAAACTTTTTCTTGAGGACCTACTAATGACCATATTCTGGATATGGGGTTTGAATTTGAGTAACTGAGCTTACTTAAATACAAGGAAATACAAAGTTTCTCTCTTCAACATATGCAAACAAATAAAAAGTGACAAGATAGTGTGGTAATTTTAGTGCTCTCAATGTGAAACAAGGCATTATGGTAGTGTTCAGAGATTGCTTTACCAAGTCTTTCTGGATTAAGAAAATCTTCACAGCAGGGGAGATGCTTAAAGGTTAAGTAGGGTCTTAGATTTCACTAGAAAAATAAGATCCATACTTGGGTTTGGTTATAAAGCCATTTTTGTGAAAACCAGTTTCTAAGTTCCATGTGCTACCTTCTCCCCCATCCTCATGCTAACCCCCACAGAAGCATGCATGTAACATTTTTTATTTTTCTGTTTAGTTTAAGGGGTTTAGATGAACAGAATAATGGAAAGATTGGTGCGATGATATTATAGACTCGCTTTGGGACATAATTACTGCATGAATGCATATATCCACATTCCAAGTAGGAATAATAACATGTATACATAAAAATAATCTCATGATGGTAGAACACATTACAAAGTCTTTTTTTATCCATCATTTCATTTAATTCTTATAGAACAGCCTAGTGCTGTGAGTTTCCTGAGTGTCTTAAGCACTTTTACTGATAGATATTAGCACAAGAATTAGCACTGAATAATTAAGGATGGAAGATTTGGAAAGAATTTTCTCTCTCTTTATTCCAAAGTAATCATGCTGTGTTTGCTGATTTTATTTAGATCAAAAGACCAGGTCTGCCCAAAAGCAGGCCCAGGAAAGAGCCTTATTACCACTCAGTGCACCAGTTTTGTCATTTGTCAAATGGGAATATTGCTACTGTTACTAATAACAACACCAAATTACCTTACTATATTGAAGTGAAGGGTAAAATTGTTAATCTGTGAGAGAGCATAATGTGCATAACTGGTCACAGTTGTAAATACATAATGCACCTTTTGAGTGACCAAACTGTCAGCTACTTAAGTCAAGGTTAATTCAGCTTAATTAATTGTTTTTTACGTGCTTCTCCAAACTTTCTGAGGTTGTTTCATGTGATTACTGGCAAGTGTTATATGTTCCATAAGCACTTGATTTATTGTTACTTTTAAAGTACCACTGATATTTTTGCTTAGGATTCCTTAAACCTCTTATTTAATTTCTAGATTATAAGTTCTTTTGATAGAATCCTTATAAATATCACATGAAGAAGTTGAACAGTACCTTTAGGCCAAAGCAATTTACTTTTCAAAAATCTGATTAATTTCAACACAATCAGCCAGCATGTCAGAAGATCTCAGTGCCTCTGATAGATGCTGACAGGTGAGAAAATTAAAATCAGGGAGAGAAGCAATTAAATACTGGCAAACATTACTTTAATGAGACAACCAAATCATTCATAAGCCATGGAATATATTCTATTCATGGTAAGTATCTTACGCTGGTGGGTGAGAGAGTGCATTTAAAAATGTTCTTTATAGAGGCTTTGATGATGGCAGTGGAGGACCTTGTATGTTTGTCATCTAATGCCTTTGTCTTAACCAAACATTCCAATTGCTTTTGGGGACAGATATCCTGATAATCATGCTTAAGATATGACATTATTTAATTTAAAAAAATCTTAGTGTGAATAAGATTTTACCATCACCTTTACCAACACATAAAACTTACCAGAGTGCAGTCGAGACAATAATTTCTGGCCTTTAGACAGTGGTTTAAGGATAACCATGGTCAAGACCTGTGAAAGGAGAAACAAAAAAAATGTATATATCATGCAAATTTTGATTCAAAAGATTTGGGAATTACATGGCAAAGAGCAGAACCCAGGTCCTCAATCCATGTGTAAGTGTTCTTTTCAAGATAATACTCCTTATTCAGAACAGATATTTGAGTCCACGAGGTTGAAGAGCTATCCTTTTATGGGATTACTGGAAGGTTTTTCTTTTCCTTTTTCTATTTTTCTGAAGTAAGAAGCAGGAAGGCAGAGAGACAGACTCTTGCATGTGCCCGGCTGGAATCCACCCAGCAAGCCCACTAGGAGGCGATGCTCTGCCCATCTGGGGTGTTGCTCTGTTAAAACCAGTCATTCTAGCACCTGAGGCAGAGGCCATGGAGCCATACTCAGCGCCCGGGCCAACTTTGCTCCAGTGGAGCCTTGGCTGCGGGAAGGGAAGAGAGAGATAGAGAGAAAGGAGAGAGGGAAGGATGGGGAAGCAGATGGTTGCTTCTCCTGTGTGCCCTGGTCGGGAATCAAACCCTGGACTTTCTCACACCGGGCTGACATTCTACCACTGAGCCAACCAGCCAAGGCCATTACTGGGAGTTGTAACAGTGTCTAGCATATTTCTCATTGGTACTTATTGCACTCAAAATATCAAGTTTTAAGAGGCACTTTTACATTGGTATCAGCAAATCTAATGCCAAATGGCTGGAAATTTTGACCATAATGTTGAAATCACCATCCTAGAGTAATCTTGCTTAAAAATGATCTGAGAGTGCAGTGGTGGATTCAGGAAATAACATGGTTTGTGAAAAAACTTTTTAAAACAGGTCTTTCTGTGCTTTTCATTTCTCCTGTCCTTCTATTTTTTCTGCTTTTTTGCCTTTATTCCCTATTAATTTTTTTATTCTTACTTTTTTTCCTGTTTTTATTTGTTTCCTCCTGTTTTCCCCAAAATGTGATGGAAATGATCAGTTATTTTTTATTAGTTCCAGCTAGGTTTGGTGAGTCTTCCATAGATTCTAATAAATGGGTTGAAGTTTTGTAAGTTAGAGGTTGATTGTGCAGGCTTTTTGTTGCTGTTGAAATTGCTTCTGAAGATGGTAATGTTTTTTTCTGGGGAGAAAATGGGTGGTGTGATGAAGGATGCAGTCATGCCAGGTTCTGGTCCAGCAGTCATAAAATACACAGAGGCAGCTAAGGCTAATTGGCTTCATTACCAAGACACTACAGTGGGATCTGTCAGTTGTCCCAGATGTCTTTCTGTGTTTAATAGAGAACTCCATTGCATTAGGAAATACTCAGGAATTACACATGACACTAAAATCGCATGAAGAAGGCCGATGGACTTAGCTGGAAGGCCGCAGCTTTTCTGCTGCTTAAAATTGAGACTTACTGATGAAGGTCCCTTCACGGAAATATAATGGTGTCAGCTTCTGTTGTTTTTGTGGCTTGTGTTTTAAGAGTTTGTGCAAGGCTGTTGCATCTTTGAAACTTCACTGTGGAGAGCTGAGAAAGTGTTAATGGTAACCCTGCATCAAACACTCCATCTGCACCAGCTTAATGTGTTACCTTCTGGTTAGACCACAGATGTGAAGCCTTCTTTCTCTCCTTTCACTTGCCAATGAAGCAGAATTCAGTTTTAAATGTGTTTTGGTGCCTTGACAATTGACTTGTATATGGTATATACTCATTTTCCCTTTTCTGCCATGTAGAGCACTCCCAAATTGGAGGGCTGTGTTATGAGTCGGAGGGTCCTTTTTGCTTTTGGTGTCAAGGCACAAGGTTAAATTTTTATCTGTTTCATATGAACCATATATGTTTTCCTTATTGGTAAAATTAGGGTAAAAAGTCTCATTGGCATTAAAATGAGAATGATTTGGGATGAGATGGTCATGCACTATTTTTCACAGTACAAAGTATAATGTTACAGATGATTAGTGTTTTGATTTGGGTGGCACATGACAATAATTTCTTATAGTGAATCCTATCAACCATGTTCTATTCTTTATCTGATCTGAGTCTTATATAAGAATGGAATGTGTTACAGAAACTTCCCAGAGGTCTTTTTTTTAATTTTTTTGATAGAGAGTCAGAGAGAGAGACAGATAGGGACAGACAAACAGGAAGGGAGAGAGATGAGAAGCATCAATCCTTCGTTGTGGCACCTTAGTTGTCCATTCATTGCTTTCTTATATGTGCCTTGAGCAGGGGGCTACAGCAGAATGAGTGACCCCTTTCTCAAGCCAGCAACCTTGGACTCAAGCCAGCAACCTTGGGCTTTAAGCCAGCAACCTTTGAGCTCAAGCCAATGACCATGGGTTCATGTTTATAATCCCATGCTCAAGCCAGCGACCCTGTGCTCAAGCTGGTGAGCCCGTGCTCAAGCTGACAACCACAGGGTTTAGAACCTGGGTCCTCCGCATCCCACTCTGACACTCTATCCACTGTGCCACCACCTGATCAGGCCCCAGAAGTCATATGTTTTTCAATAAATCTATTTATTGTATTAAAACAAATGCTTTTGTTGACATCCTGTTGGAAGCTCAATCTCTCTGAACCTATGACATGATATAAGCACAAACTTTAAAAGGATTTGGTATGTAACTGTGGTCTCTCATTTAAAGCACTATCTCTTGCTTTTTGGGGTTGAGGAGTCACTTGATTTTTAATTTATTTTTTATTGTTTTGGTATTTTTCTGAAGTGAGAAGCAGGGAGGCAGAGAGACACCCACATGTGCCTGACCAGGATCAACCCAGCATGCCCACTAGGGGGCGATGCTCTGCCCACCTGGAGCTTTGCTTCATTGTGACCAGAGCCATTCTAGCGCCTGAGGCAGAGGCCATGGAGCATCCTCAACACCCGGGCCAACTTTGCTCCAATGGAACCTTGGCTGCAAAAGAGGAAGGGAGAGATAGAGAGAAAAGAAAGAGGGAAGGGTGGAGAAGGAGATTGGTGCTTCTCCTGTGTGCCCTGGTCAGGAATCGAACCCGGGACTTCCACACACTGTGCCGATGCTCTACCACTGAGCCAAACAGCCAGGGCCTTGATTTTTAATTTTGAGGCTTTGCCTTTTGGAACAAAAGTTCTTTGTGTTGTTGTTAGGGGAGGCCATGTGGGATTGACATAGATAAATACTGTGGCGTTTTAAAACTGGAGGCACAAAATACCCAGCCCGGAGATATTTTCTAGCATTGTGTGCTTATAACATAATTTTTTGATCATATAAACATAGTCTCATAGGAAGAAATATTATAGTAGTATGTAAAAACACTGTCAGTATGAAATAATGGAGGGGAATCTTCTACTTTTATTTTTTAAGTGAAAAGAGGGGAAATAGAGAGACAGGTGCCTGCATATGCCCTGACCGGGATCCATCTGGAAGCCCCCATCTGGGGCTGATGCTCTAATCAACTGAGCTATCCTGAGTGCCTGAGGATGATCCTTAGACCAATTGAGCCACTGGCTGCATGAGGGGAAAAAGGAGAGAAGTAGAAGAGGGAGGGCAAGAGAAGATGGCCGCTTCTCCTGTGTGTCCTGACCATGGATCACACCGGGATGGCCACACGCTGGGGCCGATGCTCTATCCACTCAGACAACTGGCTGGGGCCGGATAATCTTCTAAATAATGTTTATGTGAGCTTTAGTTATGAAGTAGATATTATAATCTTCATTTACAGATAAGGAAATTGACATTCAGATAGTTTAAGTAACTTGCCTAAGGGCACTGGTAAGAGGAAGACAAGTATGACTAGCTGTAATTCTGTGTGTGTGTCCTGCTTCCTAATGTCAGTCAAATAGCTCATTTTATTATTCCCCCTTCCACCAAGCCTAGTGGAGCAAGTCAACGATTTGCTTGTTTCTGTGTTTTCCCAATCTAATTTCTTAGGAGAAACTGAGGTATAAAGAAAAGACCACTAGACCAGAGGGTCTGAACTTGTACCCTGCTTTGTAGTCTTGTCAAGATCCCTCCCTTTCTAAACTTCGGTTTCCACATCTGTTAAATGAGGACAGTAACACCCATTTCACAGGGAGTTTGTGAAGTTCACCATGAGGGAAATGTTAACTCTCTTCTCATCTTCTTTACCCCCTGTGAGCTTCTGTGAAGTCAGTAGAACCCTTTCTTCCTGCCTCTCCATCATGTTGGTGAGGGGTGAAAATGTTTTGCAAAACAAGAAACTGCTGTGTAGATATAAGAGTTTATGATGGTTTATAAATAAATATAGGTTCGTACCTAAGAGTAACTTCTACCCAATCTTTCATTTACAGATACTAGCGTTGAGGGTTGCTGAACCTTGAGTCTACTGCCCCTTCCACGAGTGGTTATCTGAGGTAAGAGAGGACTCGTCTTCACAGCTGTGGAGTGCTAATAGGCCTCTTAGCTAGTAATATTTAAGGTTGAGTTCACTCCCAACAGAAGAAACACGAAGATCTTTCATAAGCATCAAAACTGAAAAATGGCCAAGACAGTGAACTGCCCTCCCTTTATGTCTTCTTGATTAATTTTCCCTTTCAATTCTTAGCCCTTAAGGTTGAATGAATACCAAGAGCTCAGCAATCTGGGCCAGGCAGCAGATTCAGATTTAATGAGCATTTAAATGTCTATAACATGCTACGTACTAGAATGTTCTTATCTATTGTCTTCTTGTGTGTCCAGATAATGTGTGGAAGGAGGGCTTTCTTGCTAGTTTCCTGGCCCTTTTTTGAGTGTGTTTTTCACTATATGATGCTGCCAGTGTTACCTACCTGTGAAGGACCCATCACCATCTCTAAGCTTCCCAAAAACCATATCAAACAGACATAATCCAAAGCTACAACAATAACAGAAATTCCTAAGGATGAGAAAACGAGTTAGTCTTTTGAAAACCAGGACCCATAATACCTGCAGGTCGTTCTCCTGGGGGAGCAGTATGAGGGAGATGGGCCTTTCACAGAAGAATGCATTCTTCTCAAGTTTGTCAAGAAAATGGAGGCCAGTAAAAAAATTAAAAGAAGCACAATAGTTGTAAAATTTACAAAATATGAATTTTCTCCTACTGCTAAGCAGTTGATGATATCTGCACTTCCAAGCTTGCTCTGGTGTGCTCTGTGTCGTCGTTGTCTTAGGCAAAAAGGGGTGAAGTAGTCAATATGGTATTTCTAACTACAGGATTTATAGAATAGCCTCTTTGTGGAAGATCTGATATCAACATAAAAATAATGTAAACATTTGTTCTGCTGAACATTTCCATAATTCTTTTGGTATGCTTTTGGTATGCTCTTTTCATGATCTCGAACTTGTAAACATGACTTTAGTTACAAAGACTTTGACAAGAATTGAAGTTCGTTGATACTGCCCCATATTTATAGGAGTTAGCAATTTAGAATTAAAGTGGAACTTACGGTCTTAAATTAGTATGGTTTTCAAAGCTAATACTCACCATACACATTGAATAAAAAACACGTCATGTGCAAATAAGGTGGGTAAACATCCTCTTTAATTAGATCAGACATAGCAGCCTCTTGTGCTGGTTAGATTTTATTCTCATGACTGCAGAAAGAGGGTTACAAGAAAAGGTAGTGGCTAAAAATACAGAAATGACTCCTGACCATCATTTGGTCACTCTCTGGTCCAGAAAATGCCCCTGAAGAAAACTTCTTTCTCATATATTTTATGCAGTTTCATGCATAAATATGTCAGAAAAGTATATACTGTACACATGTAATATCACAGGTTTTGAGAGCTCTTTTAGGCAGAGATCTATCTTGTTTATTTAGAAACTACAATTATAATATTAACTTTTCTCCAAATGATAATTGTTAAATATTAATAGAATAAACTTTGAAAAGTAATTAAGTATGCCCCCTTTGCCCCCCTTCTTTTCAACTGAAACTTACTTGAAGCTACAAAGAGGAGTTTAATCAAGCCTGGAAAAATTATGAAAAATTGTTTATGAGACAGAGGGATTATCTCTCTATTTATCTATTTATTTATCTTTATATTTTGGAGAGAAGAATAAAACTTCTCAAATAACCTTTGGAAGGTGGAGAAGTAAGTATTCTGGGGGCATGCTGCAGAATTTTAAAATAACCTGTGGCAATAATTCGTATCAGTGGTAGTAATGAAGAAAGAATAACAGTTTAAATAAATAATTAGACTTGACTGTAGATGTGTCAGTAGGTACCCACTTAATGAGTGTAATCATTGTTTTTCTCTGCTCTTAACGTTGATCCACTGACTGTGGTGTGCTCCCTGTCCCACTTCCAAACCAAATCTATTTAAAGCTGCACTTCATGGAATCTGAAATGGTATACCCTGTTTACTGTTTAGAGCTAATACCCAATGTTCTTTAATAGGCAAGATCTGTACTTGAACAAGAACAGGCTTCTGGCCTCCTGTAGACCGTTGATTATTCCTGTTTTCCACAGTATGATTCACTAGCAAGGATGAATAATACCCAATTAATTCTCATGGACTTGTCTATATTGCCAGAGTGACTTGTTTATTACAGTTTAATGGAACAACTCTAGTCTGCTTTAATTAAATTAACCAGTTATTATTTTTTGAGGTGGAGGTAGAGGCAGTAGTTTCAAATTAAGTTATCATTATTATTTTTTAGTTGTTTTGGGGAGTGAAGCAGTATGTTTTCTGTTATGGTATATGAACCAGAGTCATGAGAATCTAATTCTAATCCCAGCTAGGCTGCGTCAGCTTGGGCAAGTCACTTTCTCTCTCCAGGGTCCACTTCCACTTCAGTTTCTCACAGCAGATGGAGTAGGACCAGTTGATTGTGGTATTACTTCTAGTCAAATGTCCCGTTATCTGTGATTCTGTTTCATAGCTGGTCTTTTCTATCTCCTGCTGCCACTTTTCCAAAGTCATAGGTAAACTTTATGACTCTACTAGAGAGCCCGTATGAAAATAGTTAGACTTCTATTTAGCTTTTGATTTGTTTACATGCTAGAAGAACAGTTAGGGATTTGAATGATACACTGTGATTGGGCAATTATGCATTGGCCATCCTCTTTCTTCAATGACATTCAGTTTCTGGTT
This sequence comes from Saccopteryx bilineata, assembly GCF_036850765.1. Lineage (NCBI taxonomy): Eukaryota > Metazoa > Chordata > Mammalia > Chiroptera > Emballonuridae > Saccopteryx > Saccopteryx bilineata. Next base: position 65,471,551 of record NC_089497.1, on the reverse strand, counting down.
AGAAAGGGAAAAACATTCATCTTTCCCCATGTTTCTCTTCTCTATAATCTGGGTCTCATTCTTAGAAGATTTGGTAAACTCATCCACTGATAACATCAATTTGTTCCTTGCTCTGTTGTTTGACTTTTCCAGTTGAGTCATTGACTTGTAAGGAGAGGTCAGAATGTCAGAGCCAGAGGAGACTTTAAGAATCAATCTAGCCAAATTCTTTCATTTCAGAGGCAGAGATTTTGGGGTCAGGGTGGGAATCTAAGGTATTAGTGGTAGATCCTATACTAGAATACTTTCTTCTGACCAAATAGCTGTATCTTTATTTTAGCAGAGAATTCTTTCTATAAACTGTCCTTTCTCCACCCAGTAAATAAAGGGCCATTGTCTTTCAGGCAAAACCAGTGTCAACATAGTGAAGTCAGATATCCTTAAAGCATAAATGGGCCCTTGGCATCTTCATTAGTCTCTTGGGGCAGTGGAATAGAGGATTCTGGCTGGCTCCTGCTCTCTGTGTTTACAGGGATAATATGAATTCCTTTTGCAGTCCTTTCTGTGAGAAATTACTTGACCCTGACATCACCACTGTTTCTACCACCCATCTTCTGGTCTTCTGCCTTTTTGATCCAATGAATGACAGGAAGCTGAGGACTAACTCCTAGCTGGTTGTTTGCTATGTGTAGTTGGGAACATCAATAAAGAGAAGACAGATTAATAAGTAAGAGGACAGGAGAGTAATAGCCAACACAGTGAAATCTAGTTCAAGGCTTGCAATTCCCAATTGCTGTGCTACACAAGATTAATAGCAGCATCTCTCACTCTCTCAGACTTTTCTCTGCCTTGTTCTTCTGGGACTGGGCTGGGTCTGAGAAGCAGCTGCAATGATCTTTGCCAAAGCCAAACTTGTGTTTTCATGACATTTGAAGGTCCAGAGAAGAGAGTAGTCATTATCCATTCATTAGAAGACAAATGAGAGGCCACTGGATGCAAACACTACTCTTCGTCCTCCTAATACTGAGCTACAGAGTGTGAAAGTCATTTTACTGGTCTGAGGTTTGACTTCTGCCTCTAATTAATTTGCTAGGGCTTTGGTGAAGGAGTGATCTTCCTTTGAACCTCAGTTTCTCCATGTATGAGACAGGAGAAGTAGGAGAGAGGAATGCAGAGGACGGGTTTCCCCAGCCCTGATTTTCACGAGTCTCTGACTTGCCCAAGGTTCCATAGCAGTTTGTCATTGAACCAGGTCTTGAATTCAGACCCCCTTTCTCTGGTCATTGTGATAACTTCTGCTGTCATACTAAATCATGTGCTTGCATCTCTAAGTATTCTTTTATTGAATAATCCTTTTCTTTTTCATTTGACAGGTCCCTTTCTGTCAAGGCCCTTGCCTAATGCCATCATTCTTTTTTTTTTTTTTTTTCTGGAAAAGGGGAGGCAGTCGGACAGACTCCCCACATGCGCCCGACCGGGATCCACCCGGCATGCCCTCCAGGGAGCGATGCTTTGCCCCTCTGGGGCGTCGCTCTGTTGTGTCCAGAGCCATTCTAGTGCCTGAGGCAGAGGCCACAGAGCCATCCCCAGCACCTGGGCCATCTTTGCTCCAATGGAACCTCACTGCGGGAGGGGAAGAGAGAGACGGAGAGGAAGGAGAGGGAGGGGTGGAGAAGCAAATGGGTGCCTCTCCTGTGTGCCCTTGGCCGGGAATTGAACCCAGGACTCCTGCACGCCGGGCCGACACTCTACCGCTGAGCCAACCGGCCAGGGCCAATGCCATCATTCTTAATTTGTGTGTGTGCATGTGTGTGCATGTGTGAGTGTGTGTGCTTGGGAGTAGGGGAGAAGATTGTGGAATATTTGGAAACTCCTGTGTGAATCTATTAAATAGCTAGGAAATGCACACCTACATGGAATGTTGACTATAATTTCATTTTTGTAGACCTTTTGAAGACCATCTAGAGGTTCGTGGTTAAGCAAAAGATAATATTCATATGGGATGTCAGAGGTGACATTTGCATGACATACATTTCTAGTTGCTGTGAGATTTTTCCCATAGTTTACCTCTTTTTCTATTCTAGGTATCAGCCTTATTTATGAGCACGACTCGACACTTTTATTTATCTCAAACTGTTGAGTGATTTTTTTAATATTTAAACTCCTACACTGCTTGCTTCATTCATTCACTCCAATTACTTATAACAGAGTGTCTGCTAAATGTTAGCCATTTTAATACATTATTTCATTTAATCTCAGAAAATAGAAAATTATTTTTCCCATTTTTCATGTGTAACAACCGAGATCAGAGAGGTTGAGTATTTTCCCCGGAGTCATACAATTAATAAATAGCACAGTCTAGATTTAAATCTAGATCTGTTCTAAAATATATGAGTGCCTGCAGAGACAATACTAACTATGCATAGGAACAATGAGACGAGTCTATAAACCTTAGAAATTGATTGTATAATAATTAATTAAATGTTTATCTGGCACCATAAGGTAGAATAAGAAATGTTGGACAATTGTATCCAATACGTTATAAATAACTCATGTTTTTCCTTTTTAGAAAGCTTCTGTCAGGTTAGTGGTCTTAATTTCTTCATTTTTGGAAGTAAGGTGAGGAGGAGGCAAAGACTGTTTAGAGTCATGGTGCCCAGGTCATGCTGTGAGTTATCAACTGGATTGGAATTTTAATGCTTTGGGGAATCCATTTGTTGTTTTCTCTCTGTTATATTGAGTGTGGGATTTTTAACAGAGATAGACTTCTGACCGTGCATAGATCAGCACAAATGCAGATGTGAGCAGCTAGAAATTGGATTGTGCCAAGATGTAATAATGACTACCACATGTGTGAAGCTAATGCTCAGTGCTTAATGGCCCCTGGTGAGTGTGTGGGAGCCGTGAGAGTATAAGCTGGTGTCGGAGATGGAAGAGGCCACAGAGATTGTCAGGGGCATCGCCTTTACCATACAGATGGGGACACAGAGACAGAACAAGAACTGGACTTCATACCAGAACTCTACAGTAATTTCTACTTTTCAGATTTTCTATCTTCCTTCAGCTTGTACTCACACTGACAGGCCATTATACCTGAAACTGGGAAAACACCTTGTTGGCTGTGTGACCTTGCATATGTTACTTGATGTCTTTGAGTCTCCGTGTTGTTGTCAGTAAAATTGCAATCGTATTGATTGACAGGACTGTTGTGAGGATGAGTGAAATGCCTTTGTGCTGCTTCATACTCAGAAGCATTACTGTCAGTGTAGTTCATCCCATGAGGCAAGCACTGTTGTTCTGTTTTTCCAGATTCTGTTTCCTAACTTTATTTTGATACTTTTTAGATCCTTCCTTCTCAGCATTTGGTCTGAGAACCAGGAACATCAGCATCACCTGGGAGCTTGTTAGAAATACAGCTCTCAGACCGCACTGCAGGCCTCCTGAATCTGAATCTGCATTTGAACCAGATCCCCAGGTAGCTCCTGTACTCATTAGAGTTTGAGAAGAATTGTTTTAGGCCCCAGACCAGTTTCAGGGCCATTGCCAGGCCTGCTGACAAGGACCGGCACACTGCCAGTTTTCTGGGCAGGCCTTGCCCATGCTTGGAGATGGCGGGAGGAAGACCTGTGAGGTGGCTCCCTGGGAATAATGGCAGGCTGGCTGAAGGCATCCAGCAGGCTTTATCTTTTCAACGCCCTGCATTTCCTCAGAAGTGCTATACACCAGGGCTCAGACTGGGATTGGATCCCAGGTCCATGTTCTTTTCATTAAACCAAGATGTCTCAGTCAAGAGGAATGCTGGGCTGTGTGTATGATAACTCTTCATTCCCCATAGTGTGAATATTTCCACGCTGGCTGTTTTATTCTATTACTCAATTCCTAGAGGGGAAGAATTAAAAAAAAATTAAAAAAAAAACCCAACTTGAGTTGAGAGCCAGGATCCTGCAGCTTAATCAGTTATTTTCGTTTTTTTAATGAGGGTGACTATTGTGAAATAAGTAATTATTAATTACTGAAAACTAATGAAACATTTTAGTTTCCTTGCTAAAAAAGCATATGGAAGCTAAAAGAAAGCATATGGGTGCTTTTCGGGAAGCATATTGGTGAATGGACAAATTACAGCGGTGCCAATATTCCTGTGCTGTCTGCCTGGGGCCATTCCTGCATGTGCTGGCATGCGAATCCCTGTGTTTAAAGGGATTTTTAAAATTCCCATCTGATGTGTGCCTTGGGTTGCCTCTGGAGTTACCCAGTGCTGCTTCCTACCCTGTCTTGTAAGTCTTTCTGCCACACTTTCACTCCAACATTGCTGGTCAAGCGTCCTTCGGAATAAAACCTTTGCTGTCAGTGGCTGCCATGCTCGGCCTTTCCTGATGTCTCATCCTCTCGGAGGACGAGTGCTGCCCAGCTGGTGGCTGCATGCGAGACTGTCTATGGGACAGTTAGCTGCAGGGGGCAGACACGGCATCCTTTCAGACTGCAGAACTGGACCTCCTTGCTCCACGGGGGACTCTGTATGGGAACCTGGGCCAGCTGTTGACGCTCTGCATTGTACATTTCTAATTTGCTGAATTGGAATGATGGTGCCAGTGCTCCTCGGTTCCCAGGCACGGCTGTGTATTCCATAGGGTAGCACATGCCCTTTGCTCCTTGTCGCCTTTCCTTCATGTCTCTTTTCCTTGCTCTATATTTGGTCAGTTTGATAAATAGCTTGACGGATTTAGAGGTAGGTGATACTATTTTGGCTGCTCTGGGGACTGCACACACCTAGGCTTGATGTTCTGAGGTAGCATGATGTTTGAGAAGGTACTTGGCTGAGTATCAGAGCAGCCTGACTTAATAAGCATTCACTTAGCACCTACCAAGCAAGGTGTCTTGCTAAGAAATTGAAGAAGGGAGCTGGCAGGTGTGAGAGGTGAATTTGATTCAGGACCAGTCAAGACTCACTGTGATGTGTGAGCTCAGTAATTCCCTTTGTGAGTGAGATAATTTGGGGGGCTCTTTCTACCTGGGGGTATATCATGGAACCAGGGACTGGAGTTGGCTTTGAAAGATGATTACACAGACTTTGATGGGATATTACCTGGACTTGAGCAGGAATCCCTGGCAGGCAGGAATCAGCTTGAGGCAAGACCCAGAGGCAGTTGAATGCCAGTTATTGTCCAGAGAACTGGTCACTGGTGACAGACATGTGTAACTGAGAGTAATCACTTATATTTTCTGATGGGCCTCAGTCTCTATCTACTTTAGACAATTTGATTCTCCAGCAGCCTCAAGAACTCCAACTGGAATTCTAAGAATCTCCTTTCCCACAGCCAGATAAGCCGTTTAGCTGGACGCTGGCAGCTGGAAATAACAGTTGCACAGGGCCCAGAACCCTGCGTCCTCTTACCTGTCCAGTGCTGTTTCTACTGCCCCACATAGCACTATGATGATGGGTGGCTGAATTGACCATTGCTCTGATGGACTTTAATGTATGAAACATAGAATTTTAAAATGATCTAAGACATGAAACAAATAAGACCTCTGATCATCTTAGATACTTCCGCTGGAGAAGGCTAGCTCTGATTAAATGTTACCTTTCTCCATTTTGCCTCTGTGGGCCTTGCCTTCCTACCTGTAGGGCTAGGACATATTCTTCCTCCAGGGAAGTATTCTCTCTTGACTCTGAAATGTAGTCTTAGCATTAAACTTTGTTTTATAATTGAACTTTATTTTGTATTGCCAACTTTCCATATTTGTTCTGCCCCTCTGTTCCCCTACCCCCTGCACACACAAAGTATAAGATTTCTTAGGACTACCGTCTGCTTCTCTGAATTCTGTTTAGCTCCTGGCATAGTGCCCTAGACATCATGCTTAATAAAGAACCACATAACTATATTCTTCAATGATTTTCCCCTCTTCTTGCTTTTTGTTTTAAAGAGAGATATAAGACTTACAGGCTTATAGACTTTAAACACTGGAAAGGAACCTAAAAACTATCTATCTAGTTAACCCCCCTTCCAGGGAAGAAATGGCCTGCCCTACTTTTCCTGGCCAGTTAGCAATAGGTCTGAGACTGGTGCCCCCATTGACCAGTCAGTAGAGGGATGTTTGGGGCCTGAGAGCCTGCTCACCACTCAGCAGGCCTTGGCTTAGTTCCTTGTTTCTATGAAGACCATTGGGAATCAGGTGACTGCTGCTCTATGAAGCAGATGGAAACAAGCAGGCGATTATTGGGTATGTGCTATGTGACAGGTGCTTTCACATAGATTAGCTTGGTCAGTTGTCATAGCTAGACTTCTCAGACCTATGTGAAGGAGCCAGGCTGTACACACAACATTTAGCAAGAGCCCTTTCCTATAAGCTCTGAAGAGCACATGGTAGTAGATATGTGTTTACCTTCTACAACGTGGGCATAGGGCTCTGCAGAATGGCACATGTGATGATTCTAAGATTGTGAAGACCAGTGAAAGCAAGCAGGGGTTGTGATCAAAACTGAGGTGGCAGGATGCGTGCTGACCCAAGTATAAGAGAGGACTCAACTCTTCCCCTCTTCCCCCACACCTCCAGTGCTGAGTCTTTGGAGAGCTGGGACTTGAGTGCCTCACATTTGAGTGTTTGTGGTATGGGCTTGGATTTGCTCTTATTATATCTTACTCCCTCCTCCTCTTAGCCTCCAGCCCCTCTGTGTATATTTTTCTTCCTCCTTTCATCTTTCATCTCCCCCTCCCTTCTTCTCCTGAGTTAACCCTGGGTGGCTGAAGGGCCTGAAGGCTCTCTGATGGCAGGGCCCACTGTACTGGACAGTGAAAATGCTGGCAGGGAAGGCGATACAGAAATCTGTTAAATAAACAGTAAAAATAGCTTCTGATCTATGGGACTCAGTATTAAGCAAGATGATATTAATGATGTTTGAGCGCTGCTCTGAAATGTGGCAGCTGCACAGGCGCGTTGGCTGCTGTTCCCCCACCTCTGGCAGCTCGCGAGCGGGTTACCATGACACTCCTTGGGCTCTGTGTAGATCAGCTATTTTCTGAAGGAGTCCCTGACCTTCCCCACAATAGAAGCCGTTGATGTGGTCATGTCAGGGCCTCTTTGGGAGCTCTGTGACTGGTTAGCCCCCAGTTGTCACTTGGAAACTGTTGGAAGCTGTTAAGTCAGGACACAGACATTGAATGTTTAGGAGCAAGGAGGGCTTTTAAATATCCTCTACTCTTGTTTGATGGGTGAAGTGACTGAAGTTCATTGAGTGGAAGTGACTTGCTCAAGGTCACAGAGTGAAGTAGGGACAAGGCTGGGACAGGAGCTCAGGTCTCCCGGTTCCCAATCCTCTAATGTTAGAACTCTGTCACACTGACCCCTGCCTGAGGGCTCTTGTCAGCCCCAAAGGCTGTGGATGGAGAAGAGCCAGGCCTGGCAACATCACTGTCCCTGGGAACAGGCAGAGGAGGTGGAGGGAGGGAGAGGAGCAGAGCGCAGAGGAGGGAATGAGGAAATGCAGGGAGTTGTGTATAGTGCCAGGATGGTAATGAGGATGGTAATGCTCATGGTAAATGCCCGGGGGGCACTCAGCAGTGCCCATCTGCTAGGACTCTTTCAGTGGTGGGATTCAGCCAGTTCCCACTGATTCGGCAGAACTGATACCTAACTTTTTTTTTTTTTTTTGTATTTTTCTGAAGCTAGAAATGGGGAGAGACAGTCAGACAGACTCCCTCATGCGCCCGACCGGGATCCACCCGGCACGCCCACCAGGGGTGACGCTCTGCCCACCAGGGGGCGATGCTCTGCCCCTCCAGGGCATCGCTCTGCCGTGACCAGAGCCACTCTAGCGCCTGGGGCAGAGGCCAAGGAGCCATCCCCGCGCCCAGGCCATCTTTGCTCCAATGGAGCCTTGGCTGCGGGAGGGGAAGAGAGAGACAGAGAGGAAGGAGATAGGGAGGGGTGGAGAAGCAGATGGGTGCTTCTCCTGTGTGCCCTGGCCGGGATACCTAACTTTTTGTTGAGTTCTGTGCTTGCAAGTGAGAATGCCAATCAAGAAGCAATATGGAAATATCTTAAGTAATAGTTGAATTGTTTTTTTTTCAGGTATTATTTAATATTTTTTCATTAATATTTTAAAACTCTTATCTCATAACATAATAGAATTTTGTGTACTTCTTGTGTTTTTATTTAAGTATTAAATGTGCAAAATAATAAACCACCTTTTGGTATATCAATCTTTTTTATACTTAAAACAGTCATTAGGGTAGAGAACCAGTCATTAAAAAATTTATTTTTAATTTTTTTGATTTTTAAATTTTATTTAGAAAATTAACTTTAACATGGTGACATTGATTAATAAGAGTACATTGGTTTCAGAATATTTCTATAGCATTTGAACTGTTCATTATGTTGTATACCCATCACCCAAAATCAAATCATTTTCTGTTCCCTTATATTTGTCCCTCTTTACACCCTTTACCCCACCCACTCTCGATTCCCCTTGACCCCTTCCCCCTCCCCGATGTTCCCTGGTAACCACTTAACTTTTATCTATGTCCATAGGTCTCAGTTTTATATCCCACCTATGTGTGAAATCATACAGTTCTTAGCTTTTTCTGATTTACTTATTGCACTCAGTATCATGTTCTCAAGGTCCATCCACGGTTGTGAAATTATTTGAATCATACCCCTGGACTCTTTCTTATTAGATTCTATAGATTGGTCACTGAGAAATAGATGCTTAGAGGGGCAGAGGAATAACAATGTCAGGTTCTCTATTGCTTTCTTTTTTGACCTTATGTAAGACCTCACATTAAACTACAATAGCACTACTATCGTCAGCACTACTTGTTTTATTTTGTAGACTTAAGTATTATTCAGGTAGTCCGTATGTGAAATGCTGTCTCCTCCATGAGATTCCAGGACCCTAGGGCAGAAGCTGTGGCATTGGTGGGCCCTCCTCTCTTCCGGCCTTCCTCCCTCTTCCACTCCTCCCCCCATGCAACATCCCCCACCCCCTTTGATCTTGGCACCTGGCATCATCTTAGTTTATATATGACAAGCATCGAATACATTTTTATTGAGTTGAACTAAGTTAAATTCAGGTGGCCCATTAAAATTTTCATTAATTAACAGTAACAGTTGGCAGGTTATGATTTTGGGGAACAGTGTTCTCACCAATTTGGATTATATTCATAAAACTCAGTATGCTGTCTAGTATTATCCTCATTTTACGAAGAGAAACTTAAGTCACGTGAGCTGCTTAAATTCACTTTAATATATGGTAGAGGTTTAACTGCATCTGGTTCTCCTGCCTTTAAATATTGAAATGTCACTTTTGCTCTTTCTCAGTACTTACGGAGGGGGTGTCATTCCATAGACATTAGTTCAGCTTCTATTGAGGAGTCTCTGACCTTTTAAGGTTATAACCTACCCCATTCAGAATTTGGAAAAATAATTACAAGGACTCAGATTCAAACAGTGACTTATTCTAATGCTTTGGACAACACTAGCTGATTTTTTTTTCAATAATTTGCTTATTTGCTATATCTTTTAGTTTGAAATGGCCACCAGGATAGTGTATAAGACTTTTACTTTTAAATAAATCTAGATACATTCAGAATATGGGAGTAAAGATCTTTTGCCCTAAATGAATGGGCTAATCTAGCCAAGAACAAAATTAGACTACCTTTTTGGTTGCAAAAGAAGGATGCAAGAATTTTTGAATGCTGAAGCTAAAGCCTAGATTGTGATTGATTTGATGTTTTGTAGGTTTTTCCTCAATATTTGCCATATTAATTAAATAATATCTATTATGCTTTTCTAACTTTTATGTAATTTAGATGAATTTGATTGATAACATTTCTGCATCCTTTCTGAAAAACCATAAATGTAGTTTCTTTTTTTAAATTATGTGTTGAGCTAGAACATCATTACCTAATTTAAATTTTATTAGAGAGGCAGCGCTTATTTGTAGGGAGTATTATATCTTGATATATATAGACCTTTTGTTTCCTTTCTGTATGTAATCCTCCAGGTGCTTAAGGAGGAGGATGAGTTGAATAGTAATGGTGTAATACCCAGAGAGAAAACACCTAAGACAAATATGCTTGTGAATCTGTTTTTTGTGAGTGTGTGTGTTTTATATAAATTCTCTATACTTTGAAAGTGCATAATAATTTTAGGATCACCAAACTAAAAATTGAAATAGAAACTAGAATGTTTAGTGTGATGGCTATTTTATCTTTAGTTTTAGAATTGTAGGTAAAGCAAAAAGTTAGAAAATTGTATTGTTTGTTTATTAGATGGGAATCAAACACTATCTTTTTTTTGTGACAGAGACAGAAAAAGACAGAGAGAGGGACAGATAGGGACAGACAGGAAGGGAGAGAGATGAGAGCCATCAATTCTTTGTTGCTGCACCTTAGTTTCTCATTGATTGCTTTCTCATATGTACCTTGACTGGGGGCTACAGCAGAGTGAGTGACCCCCTGTTCAAGCCAGCGACCTTGGGCTCAAGCTGGTGAGCCTTGCTTAAACCAGATGAGCCTGCACTCAAGCTGGTGACCTCGAGATTTTGAACCTGGGTCCTCCGGGTCCCAGTCCGACGCTCTTTCCACTGCGCCACTGTCTGGTCAGGCTCAAACTTTCTCTTTATATATTCTTTGAGGAGAAAGTTTGTTTTGGAACCTGAGTGTTCTTGCAAGCTTTTAAATTTCTTCAGACCCCTTTGATGCCTATGCTTGGTTTAATTCACCTGAATCAGTTTACTCAGAACAATAATTTAGAGACCTTGTTACTTACTATAAGTAATGCACATACACATTAAATAAAGAGAAGGAAAAAAGGCAGCACTTGGCAACTTTCTTGCATGCCTGAAGTAATCTGCCTTAGGTTAGAAATGCCTATGTGTGTCTCTGTTTCTCCAAGTATATTGGGAATATCCTGAAGACAAATGTTTTACATATTTGTGACAATGAATTTCATGAACTCAGGTGCAGTAAATAAAACAACTTTTATAACCTCTTTTGCTTGGAGTTCCAAGCTTATTCAGAATCTCCTTAGAAGTCATCCTATTACTTTTGAAATCCTTCTGTTTTCTAGACTTTCTGTAGAATGAGGAAACATTGTCCTTTTTTGCCTACTTACAAGGTTAGGAGTTCAACAGCCTGTTTACATACTGGCCCAAACTGTCACTGGAATAAAAAGTTTCATATATTCTAAAATATTACAGAGATAGGAATAATATACACATATAATATATAGAGTGCATGCATATATACCTATATAAGATCTGTTCCTTGTCACAATATTTTACCCGACGTGCTATTTACAGTAATGAATCAAAATGTCAGTTTTAAAAATACAAAGTGTCAAAGTGTTCCCACGTTGTGGGAAAGTTTGATGTGACAGTTTGTTAATCATATGCCTATTATATCAAATGTGTCTCACAATGTTTTTTGCTCAATGCTCTTTCTTGTAGGTTTCTCACATTTCTTTTTAGTGGATTCCTTGTTCAAGTTACTAACCCAAGGAACACATTTAGGATACGTGTCTCCCACACCTTATATAAATGCTGCTGTGTTTTTTCTGTACTTAGAATCAAATGGGTTTCACATCATTTTAGAGTGGTTTGATTTTGTGCCTGACACATTTATGTATAGTAGCTAAAAATTTTTTCTCCTGTGTAGCTTTGTTATTTTTACTATAGAACCCATCACATGACTTTAACATATAGAATGGATATTTGTGTTTCTTCAAGTTGGGTTTCCCAAGGTATAATTTAGATGTCTTTATTTGCAATTGCCCACTCCTTAATCTTGGCACATTTAAAAATTTTGCTTGGCACATTGATTCTACCAACTTCTTTATCCTACTAAAAGGGCAGAATCGTAATATAATGTTGAAGTGAGATTAGATTAGTGATTTTTAAATTTAGGCTTCAAGGAGTCCCAGGATATTTGGGTGGGTGTATGGTCCAAAGAGAGCCGTGAGAAACCTGGGCTCATCTACCTGAGCAGCTCCAATCCCAGATTTTTCTTTTTTGATTTAATTTTAGATAATACAGTGTGTCCGTAAAGTCATGGTGCACTTTTGACCTGTCACAGGAAAGCAACAAAAGACGATAGAAATGTGAAATCGGAACCAAATAAAAGGAAAACCCTCCCAGTTTTTGTAGGATGATGTGGCAGCATGTGTGCATGCGCAGATGATGACGTAACACTGTGTATACAGCGGAGCAGCCCACGGCCATGCCAGTCGAGATGTGGATGGTACAGAGGAAAGTTCAGTGTGTTCTGTGGCTCGCTAAATTCGAAGCCGGGACCAAAGTGCAACATGAATATCGGCACATTTATAACGAAGCACCACCACATAGGAATAACATTTCTCGGTGGGATAAGCAGTTGAAGGAAACCGGCAGTTTGGTGGAAAAACTCCGTTCTGGTAGGCCATCAGTCAGTGACGAGTCTGTAGAGGTTATACGGGATAGCTACCTAAGGAACCCTAAAAAATCTGTGCGTGAGCCCACATCGAACTGCACTGAATAGGTATGAAACTGGGAGAGTTTTTCTTTTATTTGATGCAGATTTCACATTTCTATCATCTTTTGTTGCTTTCCTGTGACCGGTCAAAAAGTGCACCATGACTTTATGGACACACTGTATTTCATTTCAACAAATGATCCCACTGCTTAAACAACCAACTTGCATACGTATTGGCAATAACTATGCTAGATGATCTAGAGCCAGCGCTCTCTCACTCTGTGGCTCATTTCCCAAGAATTTCTAGTGGGCAACCATGGCAACAGCTCTTGGCCAATCTGGTCTTCAGTTTTACATGTGCATTCATGAGGCCTCCAAGGAAGTTCTGTCAGTGGCAAAGGATCCTCCAGGCTGAGATATGAGGGAAGGGCCCCTACCTGAGATCACATCTATGTCTGATTTTAAACCTGGCATCTTTTTAGTCTTAATAAACTTTTCCAATTGAACAGATTTCAGGTCAGCAAAGACCATTATTTAGAACAAGAACAGGTGTAGGATGGTATAGAAGCTTTAGTAGGTATTTCATCTGCTTCTGGTTAAGGATATGAATGCTACTCCTTCAGCTAGAGAGTTTCAGCCAGTTTGGGGAGGAGGGTGGACACCCATCATTTAAATTTTTTATTAATCTATTATTTTCCTCCATCTCAGACACATGCAACCATTACAATCTTCCTCCAATGCAGACCATGGCTTTGTGTATAGCCCCCAGGATGGTGGGGCAGGAAAACAAAAACTTTGAGAATTACAAATCCAGGTAGAGACTGTATGAATGACAAATGATCAAGGGATATGAAAAGCCTTTTAAGTATGAACATAATGAAATCAAACTGGAGACAATGTTTCTCATATGTAAAAAGTGTGTCCTAATGATGGGAGAGAAGATGAATAGCTATTTTACTAGATGCAGAAGCACAGTTTTCAGAGTTTCTCAGGAATTAAATAATGGGATTAGTTTGATTTAACTCCTTTAGTAGCTGAAATTCTGAAGGGAGAGACCAGTCAAGTCAACCCTTTGGTGCATGACACTTTCTTGTAGTGAATTGCCCTTCTGGTAACAAATCTCATAAAAACAATGTAAGCCTAGAAGCAGTTGCTGAATGCCAAGATAGGATATTCTTTTGTTGAGTCACATATCAGCCACTGGGGATGTACCTGTGTTTATTGAGGTGGGGGAGGAGTGGTCCAAAATACATGTATAGGGTAATTATTATTATTATTATTATTATTATTTTGTGTGTGTGTGTGTGTGTGTGTGTATGTGTGACAGACACAGAGAGAGGGACAGACAGGCAAGAAGGAAGAGAGACGAGAAGCATCAACTCTTTGTCGTGGCTCCTTAGTCTCCTTAGTTGTTCATTGATTGCGTTCTCATATGTGCCTTGACCGGGGGGCTACAGCAGACTGAGTGACCCCTTCTTTACTCAAGCCAGTGACCTTGGATTCAAGCTAGCGATTTAGGGCTCTACGCCAGTGACTATGGAATCATGTCCATGATTCAACGCTCAAGCCTGTGAGCCCACACTCAAGCCAGCAACCTTGGGGTTTTGAACCTGGGTCTTCCGTGTCCCATTCAGATGCTCCATCTACTGAGCCACCACCTGGTGAGGCTATGTATAAGGTAATTAGAAAAGTCTAGGAGTGATTTCTGGCTCTTTAATTGAAGAAATTGGTGAAATGAGGCAAAATGTTTTTTTTGTTTTGTTTTGTTTTGATTTTTTTACAGAGACAGAGTCAGAGAGAGGGATAGACAGGGACAGACAGACAGGAACAGAGAGATGAGAAGCATCAATCATCAGTTTTTCGTTGCGCATTGCGACACCTTAGTTGTTCATTGATTGCTTTCTCATATGTGCCTTGACCGTGGGCCTTTAGCAGACTGAGTAACCCTTTGCTACAGCCAGCGACCTTGGGTCCAAACTGGTGAGCTTTTGCTCAAACCAGATGAGCCCATGCCTCAAGCTAGTGACCTTGGGGTCTCTAACCTGGGTCCTCAGCATCCCAGTCCAACACTCTATTCACTGCGCCACTGCCCGGTCAAGCGAGGCAATATGTTTTAAACAAATGTTGAACTCTAGAAGCATACTTTAAAATCAAACAGGAAACGCCTGACCAGGCAGTGGCGCAGTGGATAGAGCGTCTGACTGGGATGCAGAAGGATCTAGGTTCGAGACCCCAACGTTGCCAGCTTGAGTGTGGGCTCATCTGGTTTGAGCAAAAGCTCACCAGCTTGGACCCAAGGTCACTGGTTCGAGCAAGGGGTTACTCGGTCTGCTGAAGGCCCACGGTCAAGGCATATATGAGAAAGCAATAGAACAACTAAGGTGTCGCAACGAAAAACTAATGATTGATGCTTCTCATCTCTCTCCATTCCTGTCTGTCTATCCCTATCTATCCCTCTCTCTGACTCTATCTCTGTCTCTGTAAAAAAAAAAATCAAACAGGAAGCATTCTGTGTATAGTTTTGGTCAAAGTAGAATGGGATGGATCATGGATTGTTGGTGACAAACAAAAACAAAGAATACTTGGCTATCTTTTTTGTTTAGTTGTTTTACTTTTGCACCAACTTTCTTCTGCCTTTTTCCTCTTTGCTAGCTTATGAGGCCCTTGAGTTCAGAGCTATATTCATCTTCTTTGTTTCCCAGTTGCCCAGAGTCATACCTGGTTTATTTATGAGCTCCATACATATTTAGTGAATAGATAAGCAATATGGAAATGTAGCATCATTGCGGGAAGAAACGTAACATGAATCTGGAAAATTCTGATCTAGCCACTTCTAACTTCCTGGGACTTTTACTAAATGCTTACTGAGTTGGGCATTATTCTGAGCATTTTGCATCATTGACTCACTCAATCCTCACAACTCTTCTCTGAGGATGGTACTGTCATTATCACTATTTCACAGACGGGGAATTGAAAACTAGAGACATTATACAACTTGCTTGAGATTACCTGGTTCATAAAGATAAAGCTAGGACTTGGGCTCAGGTAGTCTGACTCCAACAGCTGCTCTCTTAACCACTAAGCTGCATTGTCTCTAGACAATGAATATAATTATACCTGCCCGCTGTACCTCTCAGCATGTTGTAAGGCTGAAACAAGATGATAGGTGTACGAGTATTAGGGAAGTGGTGAACCAGCTGTTGAAGGTGCGACAGTATCCAACTAATTATAAAGCAGAAAGTACAAACTTGATGCTGAGAAAGGTCAGAAAAGAAAAAAGAATGGGAATTTTCAATTGTGATGGAGGGTAGGGGATCAATGAAAGCTTTGTGGGGGAAGTGATGTTTGAATTGGCCTGGAATGAGTGGGATTATGATAAAGGAAGATGCTTTCAATGCAAATGGAATGATAATGAACTAGAGGTACCAATGTGCAGGGTGGTGAAAAAGAAGATGTTAGTTCAATGGATACTGATTAGTTTAGCTGACCTTTTCCTAAATAGTGGGCATTGAGGAATGGGGAGTTAAAGGGGATTGTAGAGGAACAGCAGACAACCATGCACAGGGTAGTGATGGGAAGATGGAAAAGCATACCCAAAATACTTTACCATATTTACAATCTTTCTGGGAGTTGACTCTAGGCAAATAGATGATCCCCGCCTTGTCTGTATCATGCTTTAACTCATCATTTTCTCATGCGTGGTCCTTAAATCTTAATCCAAGGAGACACCACTCTGAGAATAGCAGTCACATAAGCCTAGAAAGTGCTGTGTCCTCTTGTGCCCTCCTAGGTATTGACAATGTATATTAACAGGCTCAGTCTATGAGGATGCCCCATGGGACAGCCATCACCTTGCTTTCCTTTGACTCTGGGACTTGGTTTTCCTTTGAGCAACTCTCAGGTATTGACAATGTATATTAACAGGCTCAGTCTATGAGGATGCCCCATGGGACAGCCATCATCTTGCTTTCCTTTGACTCTGGGACTTGGTTTTCCTTTGAGCAACTCTACTTAACATGTCATAGAAGATATCTTTTTGGCCAACTGGTTGGACTGCTTTGTGTCCACTTTCTAACAGATCATCTGAGCATAGTCTTGGATCCATTCTCAGGGCAACCAAAAGCCCCATTCTGAAAGAAGAAGTTAGAGCACTTTTGCCTGTGAAAATTGTTATGTGTCATTTAGAAAGAAAGCTGTGCTCAAAAGACACTTTAGAACCTGCAGCCCCTCTGAAAAAGTAAGAGAGAGAAGCAGGAAGTGAAGGAGGCTTAGATCTTGAAATGGAATGTGGCTAAGTGTGATAGTTACCAACCACAGGAACTCCTCCAGCAGGGTGGCCTGTGCACATTTTGTGAGAAAACATTGTTAAAGTCATCACTTACCTGCTAGCCCCAGAGAGGGCATCATGCCTATTTCCTTCTTCCACCCTGCATTCGCCTGAATGGAAAAGCAAGGCGTGGGCTGTGCTGAGTGTCTGCTCTGTGCTGGATACTATATAGGAGTCACCACTTAATCCCCTCGACAGTCTGACTGGGTCAGGGTTCTTAATCTTTTTTTTTTTTTCTGTGACAGAGACAGAGAGAGGGACAGATAGGGACAGACAGACAGGAAGGGAAAGAGATGAGAAGCATCAATTCTTTGTTGCAGTACCTTAGTTGTTCAGATCTTTTCTTTTAGAGATGAGGATGCTGACCCCCAAGGTGTGTCACTGGTCACAGTAGATGATGTTTGACCTCTGGGGCCTGAGCCGTGTTCCTTTCCCCACTGATCTGTCTGATAAACTCATGTTCCTACAGGTTGTAAAAGAGGTTCTCTCCTGAACCCTGTGTGACCTCTCGTCCTGAGCTGCATGATGATTTTGTTCTTTATGTCTATACATTTCCTCTTCTTAAGATTCAGAACTTGAGGCTTAGTGACTCTGGTGTCCACGTGCTTATGTTGCACTGCTCTGTCTGCACTCAGAATTCTCTATAGTATGACTTTATGGTAACCTTGTAGAGCCAGACCTTTAACTTAGCGGTTTTCAACATTTTTACACCTGGGGACTGGTGAAAACAGAATTATTTTGGGGACTGCTAAGGCAGAAATCACCCTGAGCGTAAGCAAATTCGATGAACTTCATTGGGTCTGTAATCTTCATACATCAGGGTGGTTAACCCTTTCGTCGACTGGAATGATATTGACATTCTGATGGACCTGTCTGCAGACTGGTGGTTGAAAAACACTGCTTTAATTAACAGAGTACCTCCTTTCTAGTCCATTGTTCTAGACCTTCTTTGTTGACATATTTTGAGTTTTCTGGATTCTGAGCCTCACTATTTTTAAAGTCATTTCCCACCTCTTGGAATATACTGGTTACTTTTTTTTTTTTTTTTTTTTACCAGATCCTCCCTTAACTTCCAAACAATGCATTTTGAACTGGACAGGCATTGGAATCAGCTGGGGAATCTCACCCTTGGAAACTATAGTCTACTAGGTCAGAGAACATAGTGTGAGATAATTTGTACTCCTAATAAACTCTTAGATGATTCTGAAACTCTCAGTTTCTGGGCTCACTTTGGTGAGTATAGCTTTCTTTTTTTTTTTTTTTTTTTGTATTTTTCTGAAGTGAGAAGCAGGGAGGCAGAGAGACACAGACTCCTGCATACGCCCTACTGGGATCCACCTGGTAAGCCCAGTAGGGGGCGATGCTCTTCCCATCTGGGGCATTGCTATGTTGCAACCAGAGCCATTCTAGCGTCTGAGGTGGGGCCATCTTCACTGCCTAGGCCAACTTTGTTCCAATGGAACCTTGGCTGCGGGAGGGGAAGAGAGAGAGTGAGAAAGGAGAGGGGGATGGGTGGAGAAGCAGATGGGTGCTTCTCCTGTGTGCCCTGGCTGGGAATCGAACCTGGGACTTCCACATGCCAGGCCACACTCTACCGCTGAGCCAACTGGCCAGGCTGATGAGTAAGTATAGCTTTAAAGTATAGTTCTGTACTCCTGTTTTTCAGGAAATATAACTATCTTAACCCAAAATTCTTCCTTCCTTCCTTCCTTCCTTCCTTCCTTCCTTCCTTCCTTCCTTCCTTCCTTCCTTCCTTCCTTCCTTCCCTCCTTCCTTCCTCCTTCCTTCCTTCCTTCCTTCCTTCCTTCCTTCCTTCCTTCCTTCCTTCCTTCCTTCCTTCCTTCCTCCCTCCCTCCCTCCCTCCCTCCCTCCCTCCCTCCTCACTCTCTCTCTTCCTCTTTCTTTCTTTCTTTCTTTCTTTCTTTCTTTCTTTCTTTCTTTCTTTTTTATATTCTCATAGAACCCATTTGATATGCTATATAAATTAGATACCTTTTTATTTATGTAAATCTCAAGGGCTCCATTATCAACATCTTGGGCCTAGTTAAACATTTTTGATAAGGGAGACAGCTTTGTGTAAATGAACATAGGTCTGGATGGGGAATCTTGAATCTCGAGTGTACATCCTGCCAGAGCCTCTTATGAGTTGTTTATTTTGGGGCAAATCACATCTTGTGGAGTTGTTTCCTCATCTCCAAAATAATTATTCCATTTTCTCTTGATGCAGAAGCTCATGAAAAGATCAAATGAGATGGTGGATATATAAAGCACTCTATAAATGCAGTGATGTTCTGAGTACATTATTTTTCTTTTTACAAATTTTTTTGTAGAGTTGACTCATTCACTTTGTCATTAATGATGTGGCATAAGGAAATGCTGCTGGTTTTCAATGGGTTGTGGGGTAGAGGTTGGGGCCAAAGGGATGCAGTGATGTAGGGAAAGTGCTTTCAGGTTCCTGGAAATGATTTTCACGTCAACAACTGTGAGAGCTCTGCTAGGGTCAGAACAGCAGTGTCTTTATATTGTACTTTTTCTTGTAGTAGCTATGATCATGACTATAAAAATCGCAAATCGCGTGCATATAAAAGAAAACATATCCTTCCCTTAAGTGCTTACCATGCAAAGCCTAGCTCTGGCACTGAGGAATAAAAATACTGTTGAATGTAATTTCTTCCTTCATAGAGTTTACAGTTCAATGGGAGACACAAACACGTAAATAATGAGTTGTTTTACACCTCATAGACACAGATAACAGTATGGTGACTACTAGAGGGAAAGGGGGAAGAAGGAGAGGGTAAAAGGGAGATAAGTAGTGATGGAAGGAGACTTGACTTGGGGTGGTGAACACACAATTTATTATACAGATGATGCATTATTGACTTGTAACCCTGGAACTTATATACTTTTATTAACCAATGTCACCCCAATAAATTCACTAAAAATGAATGAATAATAACTAGCTGTTTTAAAAAGCAGTATGACCGAGGTAACAGAGGAGAGGTAGGGACAGCATGCTATGGGAACTGGAGGAGGGTTTCAGTGGCTCTGCCAATGGGGATGGGGTCCCTCAAGCAGGTGGCATTGAGCACACATTTAAGAGTGGAAAGGATTTTGGCAGATGAACGTTAGGTAAGAGCATGCCATAGAAGACAGTGTGTTAGTGCTCCAGATTTCTAGTTGAGGTTATGGGATGCAGTGATGGTTATGGGAAAAGTATCAATACATAGAAATCTGAAAATATCTTCTTTGTAGGCCCCCTGCTGATATTCTGTTCCATCTGACTATGTTTACTTGATTTCCTTTAGTATATATGTCCTGTCCTTCTTTACAGGGTACTTCTTTTTGACACTCTCCTTTTGGAATTTTCTTTCCTGGTCATTAACTTCTCCCTTCTGCAGAGCTGGCTCCTCCCCACTTCCACGTGTCTTTAGACCTCCTCTCCTTGTCTGCCATCCTTGACTCCCCGGTTCTTGTTTTGACTTGCAGCATTAACAATAGCATCTGTTCTATTTCCCTGAATTGATGATAGCGATGTGTTTGCAGTATGAAGATGCTGATCTTCTCCAGCCTCGTATCATGAAGCCCATAATACCGAGTCTAGTCAGTCTATATGCGCATGCGTCTAATGACTATTGTGACCAGGAAGAGATATGGTCCCAGTGAAAGGAAACAGGTTGTTAAAATCGGCAGGAATAAAACATCAGGTTCCAGGCTTGTCTGAGAATGCAGGGTAGAATTTACATTTCGTGGCCAGCATGTGAGAAGCTTTTTGTGTTCAAAGTCTTACATTTTGATACTTACAGTAATGTAATATAAGTTCACATCAGCTGAATCCAGGCAATTTCACCATCCACTCTGTTATTAATTCCAGATGGGAAAATTCATTTAGGCTCAAATTTTGTTTGAGGCCCAACTGTTTCTTTAATAATTATTATAATTATTATCTATTTTTTCACAACTGATGGGAAGGAAAAATATAACAGCTGTGTGATTAGTAGGGCATGAAGTTAAAGATGTTTTGCACAGAATCAAGAGTTTGTTTACTACACAATTCCTCAACTGAGAATCAAGTATTATTAAGATTGGCCACAATATGCTCTCTTTGACCATGTACTCTTGATTTTTCACGTCCAGTTCTTTGCATGAAGTTCTTAAACCTTTCTGGGAAGGAAAATTTGGCTAAATCATCACCAAGCATTTCTGATGTTAACACTCATGGTAACAAACCACATTTCTGTCACTCATATATAACAACAGTGCCACTGGGTTCAGCCTCGCTGCTCTCAGCAAAGAATAAGGTGTCATTTGAGGAACTCAGGTAAACTAGATAAGATTGTAGCTCTAGTCTTCCTCTTTTAAACTCCCAGGACTTTCCTTGTTCCTTGAATGCAGGTGCAGATGTATAGAACATTATTTTTATCCTTACACTTTCCTGAATTTGAGTAATGTCGCCTCTGGAGTCCTCTTGCACATGGCCTCCTTTGAGCAGGTTCTAGATAGTACCACGCCCCTTGCTGTTTCTGCAGGATGTTAGCAGTCTTCTGCAGAATCAGTAGAGCGTGATGGGGAGGCCCATTTGCTGGAGTCTCTTGGCTGAGTTTTGAAGACACTTCTTCTATTTTCTTCAGCAAATTACATGAGTTCCCTGCAATTCATTTGCCTCATCTCCTCATCTAATGGGCATCACAGCGATACCTACCTCAAAGGCTACTTTGAGGATTTTAAGAGTTAATACCTGGAGAATATTTAAGGCTCTGTCTGACTCATAGTTTATGCTCAATTAATATTAACAGCCTTTTTTTTTTAAAGGCAACGTATTGTTTTGTGTGTGAAGATCTTTGTTACACTTCTGACATGGACTTGTTTAACTTCCAGCCTGGAATCCTTAATCTATTCCTGTCTTCTTGTCTTTGGGAGAGTCTTTCCTGTATGCTATTTATTTATATACTTGTTTGATTCTTTCTTTAAACAGATTTTTATCTTTATAGTCATTGAATTCAACCACACCCAGTAAGTGCCCTTGAGAGATTTTTTTTGGGGGGGTAGGGGATGGGGAAGTGGGTTTGGTGAAAGTTAATCTGTTAGAAATATCTCCATAAGAGTTAAGATATTTAGATAGTATTTCTAAATATTCAGAGGTGTAGTTAAGGGATTTGTGGTCATTAGAGAAGAGACGCATTCGTTTTGGCTGGGATTAGAGGCACATGTGGAAAACGGAAGGAAGTCTTCCTGGAGGAGGAGGGATTTGATGTGGAAACTGAACACAGGGTAGAATTTGACCTGATAGAAAAGGGGAAAAGACTTTCCAGGCTATGTGAAGACTGTGCGCTACATTTGAGTTTTTTCCGTTTCCCTTGTGCTGCTTTCTGGCCTCCAGCCAGGTCCTTTGGAGAGCTGTTATTGCAGGTGGGACCTCAGCTAGAAAGGCCAGGAGCGTGCGAGGGAGGCTCTCATAGTCTTCAGGTCCATGTATAAGAAATGGAGAGAGGAGCCAGCCCCCTGGTGCATTCTAATAAATGTCTCATAAAGGGGGTTGTTTTTATGCGGGGATATGAGAGGAAGAATAAAAGAGAAAAAGGCAGAAAATGTAAGATGTTTGTAGAAGGATTATAATGAAGGCTATTGAGTGCTTTTTATTTTCACCCTCAGATCACTTTTAAGAGTAATAGGAGTGCTTTCGCTTTTTAAAAAAATATTATTCAAGTGTCACTTTTCTTATCTACTCTTTTTTTAGGAGCCAGTAATAAAATCATCCGTGTTCTCTGTCCTATAAAATGAATCTGCATAGTTAGGCAAGAGAGTATTTCCTGGAATAGATTGTATTCTGGGTAATAGATCTGGATGTTTAAACACTTCCATCTAGAAGAGGGTCATTATAATTCAAGATGCCACCAGCAACCCTGCGGTGGTTTGTTGAGTGTGTTTCAACTCCGTGGCTGCCCTGCCTCAGCTCTCGGCCATGTCAAAGTGTTTTTAGCTTTACTGTCACTTTTAGCAAGTGACTCAGTGAGGCACCGTAATGAGCATGTTGCTGGCTAAATATTACATGGCATGGCGGCAAAGTAAGGAGACTGGAGTCTTAGCCAACACCCTGGCACACAGACTTGCAAGTAGTCGAGTTACCTCAGCAATGCTCCTCATGGGTGCCATTCCACAGAGGCAACACTTGCTCCTTCATGCTGCCTTTGCTTAAATCATTCTTGGAATTGCCTTCAGACATCATGGTGAGTCACTTCTGAAAGTCACACTCACCTCATGTGAGGTGAGACCAGGAAATCGACTCACCTCATTCTGTGTGTGAGAAAACAGTGGCCTGGGACAAATACTGATGTGGACAACAGCAGTCTTTTCCTTGGACAGCCTTGGCTCTCAATGACCTTGTCAGCTCTCTGTCCAGTATCTTTTCATTGTCTCTCTGTCTTAAATATAATTGATTCTGAATAATTGGAAATAAAAAGAGTGAGAGGAAAAAGTTTTCCTAATAACACAATATTTGGAGCATAAGGAAATTGATCTCTCCTGGGGCGGAGATCCTTCTTTGTTACAAGAAAGTCTCAAGAAATAGAAATTGTTTTTTTGACTGTTAGAATTTTTAGTTGGGTATTGTTGTGTCTATTATAAAATATGGTGTAGATAAAAATAATGTTAAACATGCAAGTTCCTAATTGGATAGTAGAACTAGGATTTCAGGGGCAGGGATACTGTCATGGATAAAGCTATGTCCTTGTCATAATTTGTTGTCATTTTCTTAGCAGCATTTTCTAAAGTGAGCTCCACAGAATAGCAGCTCCACCAATGGTCAACTCAATCCGGGAATCAGTTTCTATTACAGTACCTGTTTTGAAGATTCTCTGTAAATCTTTAGCCAAATTAACTCTGAGAGATCCTTTAGGTAAAAACAATAACCACAACATTCCTTTCTGTTCTGTTAAGTTCAAGTTTTGTCAAATTTCTCATATAATGGAACCATTTTATGGATGATTTCCCAGACTGTGGGAAATCTATGGAACATTCTTTGGATAGCATGACTTTATTGTTAAAATTCTTAAGGTTTACATCTCTCATCTTATAATAATCTTGTGTGAAATATAAACCCATTAGGGCTAAACTCGTAGACCTTCATCTGCCCTCCCTTCTCCACAGGAAAACTTGCAGGTCTGTTTCAGGATCAAACACTTTTGAAATGAAATGTTATTGCGGGGGGTGGGGTGAAGGACACACATAAACACACATACTCAAATTTTAGAGCCTAGTAATTGAAGAAAGAAGACAGTGTTATACTAGCCAAACCCAATTTTCTGAATTAGGACTTTAACTCAGGGAGTTTTTCCTGAAAATAGCTTGCTTTTAAGTAAAACTTTGTTGGCTTTTTGTGGTAGACTTTTTCACCACCGAAGTCATGAATATGGGTAATTTAAACTGTGATATGTTTCTTGCGTTCAAAACCAGGGCTTGTAGAGGAAACAAATACTTACTTTAACTTTTCTGAAATGGTTGGCTTGACTGTCACGTCCTTTTTTGTTTGTTTGTTTATTTAGGATATTAGCTTTTTTTTTTCTTTTAAGCTGGAAGGGTCCTTGTCGATCTTGTCTAAGCCCACACTTGACAGATGAGAAAATAGAGACCAGAAAGCTCTACTAAACCTTTTCAAGTCTCTCTACTAGCAACAAAACCAGAACTTAAATCAAAGTCTTCACTTACCTGGTCAGTACCTTTTTATCTCTTATTGTACATTCCGTTAAAAAGAAAGGACTTAATTGCTTCTCTTGATTAGATTGTAGGTAAGATAGATACATGTAGACATACACTTATACGTATATACACTCATACATACATGTATACATACATACATACATACATACATAGACGATAGGCACGAGCCCATAATCACAAACTCTTCTCCCCTCAAGGTAAGAAGCCCCTCCATAGACCCTTATCTGTCTCCTTTTCCAGAAGGACTTTACCTGCCTCCAGCCAGTCCTTTGATGCATGCTGTTCATGTGAGAAACTTACCTGCGAGAACTGTGTGAAAGAGAAGGGTCACTCCCAACATGTTCTCACTGTCTTATTAACGGCAGGCTGCAGGATTCTCTATAGCAAGGCGGTGTTTGTGTTCTACATGAGAAGAACTGGCTTATCACCAGGAGTATGAGGGATATGGCTTAGTTATTCATCATTGTGTGGTTGTTTTTCCTCTTCCCTCCCCATTTCTTCCAGCTTCAGCCTCTCTTTTTTTCTGTTGTGTGTCTATAGCAGGGAGGTTATCGCTCCGTAGACAGGAAGGAATGCTCAGCTCCAAGGCAGATATTCCTTCTGCCAGGTTTAACTCAGTTGTACCAAAAGCAACATAAAATTCTTAAGCCTCTGAGTTTTTTCCTGTAGGTAGAAGGATTTGGTATATTACAGATCATGGTAAGTTCCCCATTAAAAAGATCCTACAGGTCTGAAGCCTGGTGCTAGCTGTGTCTGTGGTGTAGAATCATGTGAAGGGAAGTGCATTAAACTGGGTAATGGAAAATATGGGTTCTGAGCTGTACTCTTCTGCCAACTAGCTCCTGGGAAGACTAAGGGACCTTACTGAGCCTCATTTGATACAGTCTCTCCATTTGTACTTGCAGAGTCATGATCCCGGAGTTGTTGTGTGGGGTAAATGAGGTAATTGATATGAAAAGGCTTTATAAACTGTGAAACACTTTATAAATATGTGGCAGGTATTATTATTACCAATAATCACAGCAGACAGATAAACATTGTTGCCTTTGGGCCAGGTACCATTGTAGGTGGAATGCCTCTGTTAGCTCACTTGATCCTGACAGCAGCTCCTTGTGTTAGTGAATAGCGCTGGTCATCCAGCATCGCCAGGCCGGTTCGGCTGCTCGCAGATCAGTGGTGCTTTACTCTGTGGTCGCTTCCCTTCCCTTACGCTATGGTCCTGAGTGGTAGCCTTTGTAAACGAAGCACTGGACTCTAGTTGAATGTAAGGGCCCTCTGTTCTAGCATTTGCGCAGGGTAGTTTTTTTGGCCCTCACAGGCTTAGCCACTGATTATTTATTAGAGTTCACATTTAACTGAGAGCTATCATGACCTTCACTTTACAGATGAGCACACACAGAAGCACAGAAAGCTCATATAACTTTCCAAGGATGAGCAGCCAGTGAGTGGTGGTGGAGCCGGGATTCAAACCTTGCTCTAGTGTCAGAGAGACGGCAGTTTGATAGATTTGGAGACAGCGCCAGTGTCCCCAGGTGTGTCCTTTTGTCAGACTCCCAGTCTAATCAGCATCAGTAATGATCATTTAGCTCTTTAGGTTTTGGTGTTGTTGACATTTAACACCACAGTTAGAGATTCTGTGTCTTGACTGCAAGTTTTCTGTCCTGGGATATTTACTTCCAGCGTCTTAAGCAGGCTTAGCACATGGTGGTGTCCTCCTGTACGTGCACGCTTTGTTTTCCGCCCAAACTTTAGGCTCTTTGAATGCCTCAGGAGGTCTGCTGTTGGCATCCACCAAAACTGTGTTTGGCACAATGACCTTTTCCTATCAGTAACCCCTTGAGGGGACTGCCGCGGGGCAGCTCTGGGCACGTCTCCACAGGGAAGGCAAGCTGCAGGTTGCAAGTTGCAGCGTGGCATGTTCTGTCTGACTGTCTTATGACCGCTGAATTCTACAAGATTTCTGGCTGTTTCAGCTCTAGTTTTTGCTTTGCCATTATTTTATTTTTCAAAAGTCCTGTTTGTTTGTTTTTTTGGTTTTTTTTTTTTTTTGGTTCTGTTTAGATATAACATGAGATTTGTAGCCCAGTTGCATCTAAGAAAGAGTAACACTCATTGAAATTGGGTGAAAATTGACTCTTGGAGTCCAAAGAAATTGACATAAATCAACTGACATCTTTCTTTCATCTCTGACTCTGTCTTCCTTCTTTGTATGGTGCTGTTTCAAGATCTCTTATTGGGACCAGCTTTATTGGAGGGTTCCCTTTAAGTCCTGATCCACTCAGTGTGCTATTTTACCATTAATGCACCATGAACAGCCTTTCCAAGGCCCATAATTAATACACTATGGAGCTCGTTTATTCATTCATCTATGTATGAGTTAGTTGATGTAACCTATCAGACACTGAGCTAGGGACAATAGAAATACCAAAATGAATTAGACATAATTCTTGCTTTCAAGGACTTGCTTTCAAGGAGGGTGTGGTGGGGGGAGGAATTCATCAATTCAACCAATAACTGATTTTTGAGTGCCCGCTATGGCCAAGGATCTGGCCCTTAACCAACACTCTGGATAACAGGCTAATACAATACAATCCTGTCATTACAGGGCTTCTGGTCTAGGAGTAACAACCATCACCTTTATAATTTCACAGATAATTATGCAATTATGGTTGCGATAGGTGCCACAAAGGACATTGTGGGAACATTAAACCACTGTTTTTCTTTCCTTTGCTCACCTAGTTTGTGGGACAAGTTACATTTTCTGAAAGAAGTGGAGTCAGCCAGGTGAAGACGGGCATAGGGGAGCGGCCGGGACAGACGCCTCTCAGCTGAGGTGGGAGATGAGCAGAGCTCGGCTCAACCATTGTGGAAGCTGAGAGAGAAGAACTTTTAAAAACTGGGCTGTTGGTCGAACTCCTTTCAGTGTATTTTCTTGCTACACTCTCCACCCTCCCCCGCCCCCGGAAATGGTAGTAGCATGACCTGTTCTAGTAATTGTAAATTGACCTAAGAAAAAACTTCTCTGTTTTTCCTTACTACCTCCTTATGTTAAAATAATTCACTATATTTCATCTGTACACCCAAAGTTCTTGAATCCAATTAGTAAGAAAAACACTTTTCATGTCATTGTTCAGTGACACAAAAATAAACAGCCATTGAAGAAAAACCGAAAGATGAATGCCTTGAGCTTTCTGTTAGAGGGAGTGCCCAGTTGTAAGAAATGACAAGAAATGACGTCAGATGTATTTTTTTTGTTCCATGTGTATTTATATACTCACTGAGAGTGGCCCCCATGGATTATTGTACTGGACTGTGAGAAGGAGAAGGGTGTAGGCAGAGCTGCTGGTCGCTGCCATTCAGATCATGTCCTGCTCAAGGGCAGTAGGGCAAAGTGGGGCTCCGATCCTGGCCTCCCTCCACTCGCCACGACAAGACTGGGTGGGCTTTTCTCATGTGCACAAAAAAACCTAATGATTGAAAGACCGGGTCTGAAAATGTCTGACACAGGTTTGTTTTTCTCTGAAAGCACTCTACTTTGGTGTGGGAAGCAGACAGGGGAATAACTAAACACAATTGTGTTGCCAATCAGAATGAAATACGTTAACCAGAGGTACAAATAATATTCTGAGGGGGCTCTATGAAAGGATTTCTAACGCTGATAGAGTGGGGAGAATAAGTGTATATAGCCTTTGAAGAACCAGTTGGATGAGTAAGGTTTTTTTTTCTTTAATAGCTTTATTGAGATCTAACTCACAAATCATATAATTAACCTTTAAAAATATACAATTCTACAAGTTTTATTATATTCACAATGTTGTACAACCATCAGCAAAATCAATTTTTTAATATTATTGTCATCTCAGAAAGAAAGACTGTTCCCAGTGGCATTCACTCCTTATTTCTCCACACCTCCTTTTACCTGCTCTAAGCTGCCACTAATCTCCTTTCTGCTCTTTAGAGTTGCCTACTCTAGACATTTCAAATAAATGAAATCATATAATTTGTGCTCCTTTGTGACTGGTTACTTTCACTTACTCTAATATTTTCCAGTTTCATCCATGCTGTGGCATGATAAGTAGGTTTTTGATCACTGGAGAATGGAAGGAAGGAAGTTTACCCCAAAATGATGCATTATGGTGAGTTTAGAGAATAGACTTCATAAGAAAGTATGGGCCCTATTTTTAGATTGGAAGTAAAATATTGGATCTACAGAGTAAGACCTTTGAGGGATGCATGGTAAAAGTAGTTAGAAATATAATTTAGTAGCAGACTATGGAATTAGGATTAATTTGAACTTTTTTTTTCAGGATACAATTGTTTCTTAAATAAAAGTAATATAATTTGGCCCTGGCCAGTTGGCTCAGCGGTAGAGCGTCGGCCTGGCGTGCGGGGGAGCCGGGTTCGATTCCCGGCCAGGGCACACAGGAGAAGCGCCCATTTGCTTCTCCACCCCCACCCCCCTCCTTCCTCTCTGTCTCTCTCTTCCCCTCCCGCAGCCAAGGCTCCATTGGAGCAAAGATGGCCCAGGCGCGGGGGATGGCTCCTTGGCCTCTGCCTCAGGCGCTAGAGTGGCTCTGGTCGCGGCAGAGCGATGCCCTGGAGGGGTAGAGCATCCCCCCCTGGTGGGCAGAGCGTTGCTCCTGGTGGGCGTGCCGGGTGGATCCCAGTCGGGTGCATGCGGGAGTCTGTCTGACTGTCTCTCCCCGTTTCCAGCTTCAGAAGAAATACAAAAAAAAAAAAAAAAAGTAATATAATTCAATGTGTATAATTTGAAAAAAAACATTGATAATTAAAACTGTTAGGTCACCCAGGTTGGTAATGGAGAGACAGGTATGAAATCAAGAACGCTGAAGTTCCCAGTGCTCTATCCTCATAGTTCACAAACCCTTACTTTACTTGTTTGTTAGGTGGAGCAAGTAAGAAAAGCACAGGTGATGTTTTCCGTTATAGTTCCAGTCGTCCTTCACCATATTGCGGTTCACTTTTCCTAGTCTCACTGTATTTCGGATTTTTCATTTGTATATATCTAATTTTGTATCACGGATTTTTTGCTATATCACGGGATTTTGCAGTATACAGGTATTTTTATATATTTAGTAATTGTAAATTGACCTAAGAAAAAACTTTCCTGTTTTTCCTTACTACCTCCATATGTTAAAATAATTCACTATATTTCATTCACTTATTCAATGATTCTAAAGAAGAATCGCTTATATAATAATTTGAGCTTTTTACTTATATAATTTAGTCTTTACAACTGATCCTTTATATATTTATTATTTTAATGATTTTTGTGGTAAAATAAACAAAATAAGTGTGGGAAAGGTTAATAAAAGAGTATGGGGAGGGATTGTAAAGCCTTAAAATTATATAAACAATAAAATAAATATAAGGTCGCTACTACGTGGATTTTCACCTGTCACAGGGGGTTCTGGAACCTAACGCCCGTGATAGATGAGGGACCACTGTATTCTTAAACTCTTAGAAGCATGTGAAAAATAAACCTTTATAGGCTATAGTTAAAAAATGTGCCTGACCTGTGGTGGCCTGGTGGGTAAAGCATTGACCTGGAATGCTGAAGTCACTGGTTCAAAACCCCGGACTTGCCTGGTCAAGGCACATATGGAAGTTGATGCTTCCTGCTCCTTCTGCCTTCTCTCTCTCCCCCCCTCTAAAAGTGAATAAATAATATATTTTAAAAAATGCTGTTGTTCTAGCTGCATAGCTCAGTTGGTTGGAGCATCATCCCATATGCCAAGGGATGCGGATTGAACCCCCAGTCATCGCACATACAAGAATCAACCAGCGAATGCACAAATGGGTGGAATATCAAGAAGTTGATATTTCTTTTTTTCTCCTCTCTCTCTTTCTCTTCTTCATTCTCTCACTTCCTTTCTCTAAAATATATCAATCAATCAATAAAAAATGTAAAATAAAGAAGTGTGCTCTTCCTTGAACACTTGAGATAAGGCAGCCTGCTCACGCCAACATCCATTGTTTCTGTTTTATTACGTCATGAAGAAATAGGTCCTTTTGGCCCCTTTGGCTTTCTCTGCAGGGCCCTGTAATGTGCTGTTTCGGATACAGAGTGTCTGTTAGTTTGGACTGCCAGAAGAAAATACCAAAGACCAACTGGTTTAAACAACAGAAATGTATTTATTTTTTTCATAGTTTTGGAAGCTGGAAGTCTGATATTAGGGTGCCAGTATAGTCAGGTTTTGGTGAGATCTCTCTTCCTGGCTTATAGAAGACCATCTGACTCTGTACTCATATGGCGAGGGGAGTGTGAGCCAGATCTCTGGTGTCTGTTCTTATAAGGGTGCTAATTTCATCATTAAGTCTCTACCTCATGAATTCATAAAACTCAATTACCTCCCACAAACCCCATCACTAAATATCATCACATTGAAGGTTAGTACTTTAATGTATGAATTTTAGGGGAACACAATTCAATATTTAGCAGAATTTTAGTTTCTTTAAGCTTCATTTGGAATCATGGCCTTGGTTATGTTCCTTATATTCATTTGACAGATTCTTGACTATTAAATGGAAGTCCTAAGTATCCCAAATATAGTTGATTTATGTTTGCATCTCTTGAAGCCTAGGGGAATCCTTCATTTACTGTTTCTTAACTGCTCATGTGACAGGCTTTTGCAAGAGCAGGTATTTTAGTAGTCATCTTGTTCAAGGACTATTAAATTAAGGGCTAGTGGTCCATGAGCTTCCTGAAATTGTTTGCACAGTTTTCTGTATTTGTGCGGAGGTATATCCCCTCCTCATCACCACCCTCATGAGATTATCAAGTGGTTTATGTTCCTCGAAAGGAGAAGAATCACTTATGTAATAATTCGAGCTTTTTACTTATATAATTTAGTCTTTACAACTGATCCTCACAGATTTGGAAACAGTCCTACAGCAGTTAAGTCAGCTTGCCTGAGGTAACAGAGATAGTAGGTGACAGAACCTAACTTCAAACCCTGCAGCCTGACGCCAGAGCCCATGCTCTTCAGAGTTTTGCATTTTATTTTTCTGAGAGAGCAAGAGAAGAGGGAGAGAAGAGAGAGATGAGAAGGATCAATTCATAATTACATCACTTTAGATGTTCATTGATTTTTTCTCATACATGCCTTAACCAGGAGGCTCAAGCTGAGCCAGTGACTCCTTGCTCAACCATTGACCTTGGGCCCAAGCCATTGACCTTGGGCTTCAAGCCATCGACCTTTGGGCTCAAGCCAGTGACCTTGGAATCATGTTGATGATCTGGCACTCAAGCCGGCTACCCAGAACTCAAACTGGTGAGCCTGTGTTCAAGCCCAGTGAGCCCATGCTCAAACCAGCGACCTTGAGGTTTCAAACCTGGGACCTCAGTGTTCCAGGTTGACACTCTATCTGCTGCACCACCACTGGTCAGGCCACAGTTTTGCATTTTTAAGCAAGCATTTTATGGCCTTGGCATGCCTTTTTTAGATTCTGGAGTTGATGACCCTCCTACAAGAAACAGTAGAGGCCTAGAGGGAAGTGAAACATGTCCAAAATGATAGTATGATTAAAGACAAATAGCTGTCAATATATGACAATAACACTAACAAATCCAAAGTCAGTCATGAGACTTTAACACGTATTTTAAAGTTAAATTACACTTGAAACCTATGTAATTTAACTGATATCAATCCAATAAATTAAATAAAAAGTAAATATTTAAGTCAAATAACAAGAGATAAAAAATAAAGTTAAATTAGAAATACTCTTTTTTGACCATTGCTTTTGCCACTGACCCTCCTCTTCCCTCCCTCTTTTCTCCTTCTTCTCTCTCCCTCTGTCCTTTTTTTCTCTTCCTTCAATAAGCATTATTGAGTGCTTGTTGAGTTAGAGCTAAGATGGAATTATTAGTAATGGAATATTTTAATGTTCATAAGATGGTTTTATGGTCAGACGACCTGGGGATTATTCTGCTCCCCATTGGCCAACAACATTTATCCTAGAAGGTTCTCAGTGGAGTTGTCACCCATTAAACAATGTTGAGGGAAAGCAAAGTATGTACCTGAAGCCACTATCTTGGTGCAGAGTAAACTACCTGATAACTGACTTTGGGGGTTGGATGGTACCATTTATTAGAACAGGCAATACTGAACAAAGCTCCACTTCTATATGTATATGGAATAGAATGGCAGTTATTTTACTTTTTAGATTTGAGAGATTTGCAAATGAATTACTGGATGTTCAAGGCTGGAGTTTCGAAGAAAGGTAAATACTAGATTTGGGAGCTGTCAAAATATAATATTCAATAAAAGCATAGCAATAGATGAGATGACTCAAGGAACTTTTTTTTTCTTTTGTATTTTTCTGAAGTTGGAAACGGGGAGGCAGTCAGACAGATTTCACATGCGCCAGACCGGGATCCACCCAGCATGCCTACCAGGGGGTGATGCTCTGCCCCTCTGGGGCATTGCTCTGTTGCAACCAGAGCCATTCTAGCGCCTGAGGCAGAGGCCATAGAGCCATCCTCAGTGCCCCGGCCAACTTTGCTCCAATGGAGCCTTGGCTGTGGGAGGGGAAGAGAGTGACAGAGAGGAAGGAGAGGGGGAGGGGTGGAGAAGCAGATGGGCACTTCTCCTGTGTGCCCTGGCTGGGAATCGAACTCGGGAATCCTGCACAACAGGCCCATGCTCTACCACTGAGCCAACTGGCCAGGCCTAAGCAACTTTTGAAGAGAGAGGGGGAAAAACCTTATTTCTCCTTTTTTTCTTGAGGTAGGTGTAACACTTACCTCCAGTTCCATTTGCCCAGGTAACTCTTGCTAATCAATCCTAACCTAGGCAAATTCCACGAGTCTGAAGTCCTATAAATCTCCTTTTATCATTTAATTATGTATTCATCCAGGTCACATGGATGTTTATGAAAGCTGGAAGAGAGGTCGCGGAATATAGTGGAACTCATACTTATGTTGAAATTAGTGCCTCTCCAGATAGCTTGATTGGTTATAGCATTGTGCCAAAGCACAGAGGTTGCTGGTTCGAACCCTAGTCAGGGTACATAGAGGAACAGATTGATGTTCTTCTCTCTCTCTAAAAACCAATAAAATAAATATTTAAAAAAAAGAAATTAGTAGACCTAATCGAGTCTAGGCTTGATCATTGGCTATTTGTGTGATTGATTTTCTTTCAACATCAAATTTTAAGTCTATAAAATAAAAATAATATTGTCTACTTTGACTATGGTGTTTATTTTTTGACTATGAAAATAGATGTGAAAACTCTTTAAAAAGATTCTAAAGAAATCACTTTTTCCTACATTTTCATAGAGTAATTGTTTTTTTTTTTGTTGTTGTTGTTTTAATTTATTGAGAGGAGGGGAAGCAGAGAGACTGGGATCCACTGGGAAAGCCCACTAGGGGGCGATGCTCTGCCCATCTGGGGCCATTGCTCCATTGCTCAGCAATGGCCAAAGCAAGGGCCAAGGAGCCATTTTCAGTGCCCAAGGCCATCTCGCTGGAATCAATCAAGCCATAGCTGCAGGAGAGGAAGAGAGAGAGAGAGAGAGAGAGAGAGAGAGAGAGAAGGGGAAGGAGTGGAGAAGCAGATGGTTGCTTCTTCTGCGTGCCCTGACCAGGAATCAAATCCAGGACATCCATACACTGGGCTGATGCTCTACCACTGAGCCAACCGGCCAGGGCCTACATAGAGTAATTGTAATGTTTGTTTTCACTCTAGGTAAACTCAAAGGTCCTTTGGATTTATATACACTTCCTCTTTCGTAGCTTCCTCAATACCTAAAACAATGAATGCTATGTATGTTAGATGCCCATATGCATGATTTTAATTAGGTTTTTATATTTTTTCTTCATCTGTTTTGTTTTGGGGGAAGGTTTGTTGTTGTTACTGTTTTAGCAATTTTTGAAAAGTTTTTCATGAAAATTAGTGGCATCTTAAGTTCTTAAAGAGTTTATTCTTTGACTTTCCTGGTCACCTCTCTTGTGTTTTATCCTCTCTCTGCACATGTGTCATCCTCCTACTATCTGTGAGTCTCCTGGTACTGTTACTCTTCCCCAGCAAGGATGACGTTAGTGTTTTCGCTGACACTTAAAACCCTGGAGGTACATAGGGTCCAAATGCCTCAGTGAACACTAAGGTCCAGAAAGGGTTCATGTATAGTTGGTTCAAGTCAGTATGGTTACTGGTTCATGATAGATACCCTGTGCTTTTCAATGATGCTTACTGGTACTTAGCATCTTCTTGCTGTTTTAAAAGTTTTTATTTGTTTTAGTTTTTAGGATGAAATTACTGACTTTTGTCACATATTAAAATTTGATGAGTATTCTATTTTTGAATCTAATTTTAGTCTATTCTGGCTCAAATTGCACTCTCTTTTTCACCCTGTTGTGGCACATTTGTTCTTAGACTGAATCCGGAATTATAACTGATATAGAAAATATTTTTTCATGTATGAATGGAAAATTGCTATGTTTGTTATATAATGTTGAATGTACATAGGAAAGACCTATAGACTATTTTAATTAATTCTTGGGTAAATATTATTCTCAATTTTCTCTATTTTATTCTCACCTCCTTAGCATGGTTTGCTACAAATAGATATTATTTACTGAAATGTATCTTCTTTACCAGGTACTGTGTACGACGCTGTATATCTCAAAAAGATGATTAAAGAGTAGTTCCCGCCCTCAAGGAGCTTTGCATCTGGTAGAGGAAAACAGGTATCTTCTCAGGAAGGTTTTGATATTAGCTGGGCTAGGACTCTTCCACTATGGAAGGTACAAAAGTATGCAGTAGGAGTATGTGAGAATAAAAGATTAAACTTGAATAGAGATGCTGAGTATTCTCATTTTCCACTGTATTTTTAACCCTCAAATTCTACTTTCCTGCCAAGGTTATTCTTCTTATGTACTAATTTTTTAAATTTAATGGAGTGACATTGATTAATAAAATTATAAAGGTTTCAAGTGTACAATACATCAGCTGTATTGTGTGCCCACCACTCAAAGTCAAATCTTGATCTGGCACCATATATTTGACCCCCCTTACCCTTACTACTTCCCCTCCCCCAGCCCTCCCTCTGGTATTGAAAATTTGACCTGGCTTTTCTACCTCATCCCAGCTTCCAGTCCTTTAATTTTTGTTTTATCATGATTTGAATAATGCCAAAGGGGAATGAAAGATATATGCCCTTTTTTAGAAGGTGAACAAAAAAAAACGTTATAATGGATGATTGATGATTGAGAATTGATAATATCAGTGTTTAGAAAACCAGAGAAATTAGGGGAAAAGACCTGTAGCATCTCAGGAAATAGGAAATTATCTCACCAGTCACTGTTGGTACTTGATCTGTCTCTTGGAAAGTGTGCTTTCAATAGACAATGCTTCTATCAGCGCATGTGCACACACACACATGCACTCACAGCCTCTCTGTCTCATTAACCATTTATTCTTGACTGTCTTTTATCTAATGATTTCTTTTACCTTGTTCTTTTCTATATATTACCTCCACTGGGACCTAATTAGAACCCCTCAAAATTCAAAAAAATTAGAATACACATGGGCTCCAAATGTTATCTTCAAGCATTACACAATATTAAAAACTAATTAGGGTTATCCATTGTGTATATAGGTATCCAAATACTTCTTCTGCCAAATTTGTTGTCAGGCTGCAGTGAGAAAAGTCATGGAAATAGTTCTCATTAGCTTTGAATTTTGAAGGAATTTTCCCCCTAGAGTGATAACACTGCAAGTTGAGACTTTGTAGGTTCTAAAGTGAATGTGCAATGCCAAAGTTTACCTTCATATTAAGCTAATTCTTAACTTAGCACTAAAATTGCTTTATGACTTTACAAGGAAATGACTATTACTAAAAAACAAACTTTTGTAGAAAAGACATACTTTGATGTCCCCTACTGGGTTCAATAGCCTTATTTAGAAAAGAAGTTTAATTCAAACTAGCACATCAAAGCGTTTTGTAGGGTTTGGAAAAGCATTGCTCTCTTAGAGCAGTAATTGAACATTGTTATTTTCATGTACTAATTTATAATATACAAAAATAGTAAGATGAACCCAGAGTTTCTTTTTTTCTTTCTTTTTTTTTCGTTTTTTACAAAATCAGAGAGAGTCAGAGAGAGGGATAGACAGGGACAGACAGACAGGAAGGGAGAGAGATGAGAAGCATCAATTATTAGTTTTTTGTTGCGCATTGCAACACCTTAATTGTTTATTGATTGCTTTCTCATATGTGCCTTGACTGTGGGCCTTCAGCAGACTGAGTAATCCCTTGCTGGAGCCAGCGACCTTGGGCTCAAGCTGGTGAACTTTTGCTCAAACCAAATGAGCCCTCGCTCAAGCTCGCGACCTTGAGGTCTCGAACCTGGGTCTTCCGCATCCCAGTCCTACGCTCTATCCACTGCGCCACTGCCCTGTCAGAGTTTCTTAACCCTTAGAAAAATGACAACACAGAATTCTGTGTAGGAAGCAATATTGCCCTGGATTCTCATCCCAGTGCTGTCTGTCTGGGACTTGATCTGCAGGATTTCAAAAAGTTAGATCACATGCCTGAACTTCATTTCCCCTTTTTTAACAATGAAAGAATTACAAATATTAGATCTGGAAGGCACTTAAAAATTGATACTCCATTAAAAAGAATTGTATAAATATGTTGCAACCCTGCGACAAGCTCAGAACATTTAATAGAAAAAAAATGTCACCCATAATTCTACCACCTCCATACAGGGGCAACCTATCTTTTTTGGTAGTGTTACCTTCTACTCTTTGGCAATTAGCATAAATTACCATGGTGCTGTATATCATTTGGCATCATACATTAAGCATTTTCTATATGGCTGCATATTCTTGAATGATTACAATTTTAATATTTGTTTAATATTTCATTGAGTGGTTATGCCATATCTTAATTATTTTAATATTTTTATATATTGCTGTGTTTAACATTTTTATATATAAATGTAAATTAGTGCATCAAAAGTCTTGAACAGGATGTCAGATGGTTGAAATATCAGGGTCAAAGGTTAACATTTTATGGTTATTCAAACCCGCTGATGACATGTTCTAAAAGGAATGTTTCTTTTAACTTTGCAGCAGGAATGTGTGAGTCAATATCTCCAGTCATGCCTGCATTAGATATGTTGTTTTTCAGTATTATCATTTCTTTGGTTATTATAAGGTTAAACATGTTTCTTCACATCTCATCTGTAGGTATATTTTGTATATGGCATTTGGAAATGAATACTTTGGGATCTTTGGGAAGCTCTCCACAGCAAAACAGAGTAAATATTTTAATGAGAATTGTGCATGGCTCATTTAAAGAGATTCTAAAACTTTGTGAGTCATATGAAGGAACCCTTGAATAAATTGAAAGGCATATCTTTTTCCAAAATGAAAATACTAAAGTTGTTAAGTAGTTTCTGTTAAATTTTATGTAATGTCAGGACAATTGTCAAGTTAATTGTTCTTGCATATTTATCGAATAGCTCTTCGAGAAATGAAAATCAAAACTACAATGAAATACCACCTCACACCTAGATTGACTATTATCAACAATATAGGTAATAACAAGTGTTGGAGAGGCTGTGGAGAAAAAGGAACTTACTCATTAGTTCCCACTGCTGGTGGGAATGTAAATTAGTACAATCATTATGGAAGAAAGTATGGTGGTTCCTCAAAAAATTAAGAATAGAATTACCACATGACCCACCAATTTCTCCACAGGGTATCTACCCCCAAAACTCAGAAACATTGGTACTTAAAGACACATGCACCACCATGTTCATTGCCACATTATTCATAGTGGCCAAGACATGGAAACAACCAAAGTGTCCTTTGATAGAGTATTGAATAAAGAAGATGTGATACATATATACAATGGAATACTACTCAGCCATAAGAAATGATGACATAGTGCCATTTATCACAACATGGATGGACCTTGAGAACATTATACT
Source organism: Saccopteryx bilineata (assembly GCF_036850765.1). Lineage (NCBI taxonomy): Eukaryota > Metazoa > Chordata > Mammalia > Chiroptera > Emballonuridae > Saccopteryx > Saccopteryx bilineata. Next base: position 65,433,126 of record NC_089497.1, on the reverse strand, counting down.
GAGTAAAATAAGTAAATCAGAAAAAGCTAAGAATTTATGATTTCACACATAGGTGGGATATCAAACTGAGAATCATAGACATAGATAAAAGTGAAGTGGTTACTGGGGGAAAGGGATGTGGGGGAGGGGGGAGAGGTGTAAAGAAGGACAAATATAAGGTGTTGGAAAAAACATTTGACTTTGGGTGATGGGTATACAACATAATCAACAGTTCAAATGCTATAGAAATATTTACCTAAAGTCTATGTACTCTTATTGATAATGTCACCCTGTTAAATTTAATTTTCTAAATAAAATTTTTTTGTCTTTTTTTTATAAATAAATTTTTATTTTAATGGGGTGACATCAATAAATCAGAGTACATATATTCAAAGAAAACATTTCCAGGTTATCTTGTCATTTAGTTCTGTTGCATACCCATCACCCAAAGAGAGATCGTCCTCCGTCACCCTCTATCCAGCTTTCTCTGTACCCCTCCCCTTCCCCCTCTCCCTCCTTCTCTCCCCCCACCCCCCGTAACCACCCCACTCCTGTCCATGTCTCTTAGTCTCATTTTTATGTCCCACAAATGTATGGAATCCTGCAGTTCTTGTTTTTTTCTGATTCACTTATTTCACTCCGCATAATGTTATCAAGATTCCACCCTTCTGCTGTAAGTGATCCGATGTCATCATTTCTTCTAGCTGAATAGTATACCATGGTGTATATGTGCCCCATCTTCTTTATCCAGTCTTCTATTTTTTTTTTACAGTGATTAAAAGCCTTTAGGCAAACTCTTGGCCAATACAGCAAGAATCCATAAAAGAGTAGTGTACTTAACATGTTCACCAAGTCCAAGTTGGCCCCATCACCATGCCAAATTCCTGAAAAATGCAACCCAACCACAGTTCAGTCAGTTAGGAGCTGTCACAGGGAGCAGGAGTCCAGGAAAAGTCCACATCCAGGAAAAGTCCTCATGGCACTGGAATTGTTGTCACCATTCTATACTTTGCAGCTCATGTCCAAGTCCCAATGACCACCGCTTCTAGCTGGTAATGATTCAGGTAGACTGGAAAAGCATTTGCATCATGTGTGGAGATGGAGTTTCTGTTCTCCTCTGCCTGGAGAGATGAGACCAGGTTGCTTTTCCCTGAGCTCTGCGACTGTGGCATGGTAAAGAGAACCTTGGGATACACTAAGCTGGGTGGCAAAGGTAAATTCATAATAGAAGTTGGCAAAAGGGAGAAAGAGAGCTCTAAATTAAGAGTAGGTCCCAGCCTGAAATATGAGTGGGGCATTGAGGTAGGAGGGATAAGGGAAACACTATATATTAAGCAAAGCAGCAGAAAATAGGACTATCAACACCCACAACAGAGATCTTTGAGGGAAGAATAAAAACCTGACTATTTAGGCAAAACATAGTTAAGTGGCCCTTGTGCAAATGAGATCAGTTTACCTGCTTCTTGGAAGAAATACCCTAGGCTCGTCCACAGTGTCATAGATGGGGCCGACGGCCCTGGGCACCTTCAGCCTTCAGTGGCAAGCCCCAGCTTTCTGGGTAAGGTTAGGTCATAGGTGGCTGGAGCAGGGCTGGAAGAGATTGAACCCTCCCTTAGAGGAGCGAGGGGGAAGCCTACCTTCCAGTGTCCCTGTTTCCTTACAGCAGAGGCGTGTAAGCCTGGCAGGCTTTAGCTCAATGACCTTCCTTTCCACTATTGAAGCAGGACCCAGATGGCATTCTATGAGACCCCTTTGGGGCGTTGATGCCTTTAAGGGTGTATCCTAAAAGCTAGTAGTTCCCCTGATCTCTATTGGGCCTTTTCTGCCTCTAGGTATCTTAAAAGCCATGCTCAGAAGATCTCGCTGAGGGGTTTGAGGATCCCCATCCGCCTATATAAATCTTTTCCATATATCTGAAGCTATTTGGAAAAAGACAAAAGAGTGTTATTAGCTGGATCTAATAAAGAAGGTAGTTTGCAGGCGAAAAAGATTTGGTGTCTCCTGTTCATCAGCATTCGTCAGAGCACACAGAAGAAGCGCCCATCTACCTCTCCACACCTCCCCCTCTCCTTCCTCTCTGTCTCTCTCCCCCCCTCCACCCCCCGCAGCCAAGGCTCCACCAGAGCAAAGCCACCCCGGGCACTAAGGATGGCCCCATGGCCTCTGCCCCAGGCGCCAGAATGGCTCTGGTTGTAACAGCACAACACCCCAGATGGGCAGAGCATCCCCCCCCCCCGTAGGCATGCCAGGCAGATCCCGGTCAGGCGCATGCGGGAGTCTGTCTGACTGCCTCCCCATTTCCATCTTCAGAAAAATACAAAAAATAAGTAAATAAAAGAAAAATTACAACAAAAAAAAAGAAAGAAAAGAGAAAAGAAAAGAAAAGAAAAGGGCATTCCCTTGTGCTAAAGCTCCAGCAAGCATGGAGTGAGCTTGAGTATGTCCTATGAAACATGGAGCTCTATGTTGACATATAAGTCTTTGAAGAAATAGGAACTGCTAAATAGTTCATCAGCATTTGTCCCTAAGACAGCAGTCTTTATAGTGGAAACACCATAAGTAAATATTTGCTGTCTGTGTATAGATTAAGGGGGGAATATGGCAAATGCTGAAAAGCCATGAATTTTGTGCCTCTCCCCTCCCCCAACCCCCTCCCTCTCCTCCCCCCACCCTGTAACCCCAACACTGTTGTCCATGTCTCTGAGTCTCATCTTTATGTCCCACCTATGTATGGAATCATCTTAGTTTTTTCTGATTTACTTCTTTCGCTCAGTATAATGTTATCAAGGCCCATCCATGTTGTTGTAAAAGATCCTATGTCATCATTTCTTATGGCTGAGTAGTATTCCATAGTATATATATACACCAAAGCTTTTTAATCCACTCATCCTCTGATGGACACTTGGGCTGTTTCCAGATCTTTGCTATTGTGAACAATGCTGCCATAAACACGGGGGTGCATTTCTTCTTTTCAAACAGTGCTATGATGTTCTTGGGGTATATTCCTAACAGTGGTATAGCTGGGTCAAAAGGCGGTTCGATTTTTAATTTCTTGAGGAATCTCCATACTTTTTTCCACAGTGGCTGTACCAGTCTGCATTCCCACCAGCAGTGCAGGAGGGTTCCCTTTACTCCACATCCTCGCCAGCACTTATTCTGGGTTGTTTTATTGATGAGCGCCATTCTGATTGGTGTAAGGTGATATCTCATTGTGGTTTTAATTTGCATTTCTTTAATAATTAGTGATGTTGAACATTTTTTCATATGCCTATTGGCCATCTGTGTGTCCTCTTTGGAGAAGTGTCTATTCATTTCTTTTGCCCATTTTTGGATTGGATTGTTTGTCTTCCTGGTATTAAGTTTTACAAGTTCTTTATAAATTTTGGTTATTAACCCCTTATCAGACGCAATGTCAAATATGTTCTCCCATTGTGTAGTTTGTCTTTTTATTCTGTTCTTATTGTCTTTAGCTGTGCAGAAGCTTTTTAGTTTGATAAAGTCCCATTTGTTTATCCTGTCTTGTATTTCACTTGCCTGTGGAGACAAATCAGCAAATATATTGCTGCGAGAGATGTCAGAGAGCTTACTGCCTATGTTTTCTTCTAAGATGCTTATGGTTTCATGGCTTACATTTAAGTCTTTTATCCATTTTGAGTTTATTTTTGTGAGTGGTGTAAGTTGGTGGTCTAGTTCCATTTTTTTTGCAGGTAGCTGTCCAATTTTCCCAACACCATTTGTTGAAGAGGCTGTCTTTACTCCATTGTATTTTCTTACCTCCTTTGTCAAATATCAGTTGTCCATAGAGCTGTGGGTTTATTTCTGGGTTCTCTGTTCTATTCCATTGATCTATGTGCCTGTTCTTATGCCAGTACCATGCTGTTTTGAGTACAATGGCCTTACAATATAACTTGATATCCGGAAGTGTGATACCTCCCGCTTTATTCTTCCTTTTCAAGATTGCTGAGGCTATTCGTGTTCTCTTTTGGTTCCATATAAATTTTTGGAATATGTGTTCTATATCTTTGAAGTAAGTCATTGGTATTTTAATCGATATTGCATTGAATTTATAAATTGCTTTGGGTAATATAGACATTTTAATGATGTTTATTCTTCCTAACCATGAGCATGGTATATGCCTCCACTTAATCGTATCTTCACTGATTTCTTTTATCAATGTTTTATAATTTTCCGAGTACAAGTCTTTAATCTCCTTGGTTAGATTTATTCCTAGGTACTTTATTTTTTTGGTTGCAATGGTAAGGGGGATTGATTCCTTGATTTATGTTTCTGACAGTTCATTATTAGTGTATAAAAATGCCTCTGATTTCTGAGTATTGATTTTATATCCTGCCACCTTGCCAAATTCATTTTTCAGGTCTAGTAGTTTTTTGACTGAGACTTCAGGGTTTTCTATATACAATATCATATCATCTGTAAATAATGATAGTTTTACTTGTTCTTTTCCAACTCAGATGCCTTTTATTTCTTTTTCTTGTCTGATTGCTGTGGCTAGGACTTCCAGAACTATGTTGAATAAGAGTGGTGAAAGGGGGCACCCCTGCCTTGTTCCTGATCTTAAGGGGATTGCTTTTAATTTTTGCCCATTGAGTATGATGTTGGCTGTGGGTTTGTCATAGATGGCCTTTATCATGTTGAGGTATGTTCCCTGTATTCCCACTTTGTTGAGAGTTTTGATCATGAATGGGTGCTGGACTTTATCAAATGCTTTTTCTGCATCTATTGAAATTATCACGTGGTTTTTCTCCTTTCTTTTGTTTATGTGATGAATCACATTGATTGATTTGCGAATATTGTACCAGCCTTGCCTCCCAAGAATAAATCCCACTTGATCATGGTGTATGATTTTTTTCATATATTGCTGGATCCGGTTTGCTAATATTTTGTTGAGGATTTTTGCATCTAAATTCATCAGGGATATTGGCCTATAATTTTCTTTTTTTGTTGTTGTCTTTGCCTGGTTTTGGAATCAGAACTATGCTCGCCTCATAAAAGGAGTTTGGAAGTCTTCCTTCCTCTTGAATTTTCTGAAATAGCTTGAGAAGGATAGGAGTTAGTTCTTCTTTGAATATTTGTTAGAATTCACTTGTGAAGCCATCAGGCCCAGGACTTTTCTTTTTTGGGAGTTTTTTGATAGCTGTTTCAATCTCATTTGTTATAATTGGTCTGTTTAGGTTTTCTGATTCTTCCAAATTGATTTTTGGAAGATTATATGATTCAAGGAATTTGTCTATTTCATCTAGGTTGTCTAGTTTTTTGGTGTATAGTTCTTCATAGTATTTTCTTACAATATTTTGTATTTCTGTTGTGTCAGTTGTTATTTCTCCACTCTCGTTTTTATTTTTATTTATTTGAGTCTCTCTCTTTTTTTCTTGGTGAGTCTCGTTAAAGGTTCATTGATCTTGTTTACCTTTTTAAAGAACCAGCTCCTGGTTTCATTGATCCTCTGTATTGTTTCTTTTGCCTCTATGTCATTTATTTCTGCTCTGATCTTTATTATTTCCTTCCTTCTACTATCTCTGGGCTTTGCTTGCTGTTCTTTTTCTAGTTCTTTTAGATGCAGGGTTAAGTTGTTTGAGCTTTTTCTAGCTTCTTGAGGTATGCCTGTAATGCTGTAAACTTCCCTCTCATGACTGCTTTTGCTGTGTCCCATAAATTTTGAGTTGTTGTATGCTCATTGTCATTCATTTCTAGGAATTTTTTAATTTCTTCTTTGATCTCAATGTTAACCCATTCGTTATTTAATAACATGCTATTTAGTTTCCAAGTGTTTGAATGTTTTTTCAATTTTTCTATTGTGGTTGATTTCTAGTTTAATGCCATTGTGATCAGAGAAAGTGCCTGATATGATTTCAATCTTCTTAAATTTGTTGAGACTGCTTTTGTGCCCTAACATGTGGTCTATTCTAGAGGATGTACCATGAGCGCTTGAAAAGAATGTATATTCTGCTGTTTTAGGGTGAAAGGTTCTGAAGATATCTATTAAATCGAGTTGATCTAATATGTCCTCTAAGTCTGCTGTTTCTTTGTTAATTTTCTTTCTTGAGGATCTATCTAATGATGTTAATGGGGTATTGAAATCCCCTACTATTATAGTATTGCTGTTGATCTCGCCCTTTAAGTCCATCAAATTCTGCTTTATATATTTAGGTGCTCCTATATTAGGTGCGTAGATATTTATAATGGTTATATCTTCCTTTTGGATTGCTCCCTTTATCATTGTGTAGTGACCTTCTTTATCTCTAACTATGGTCTTTGTTTTAAAGTCCATTTTGTCTGATATAAGTATTGCTACCCCTGCTTTTTTTTCATTTCCATTTGCGTGAAATATTTTTTTCCATCCTTTTATCTTTAGTCTTTGTACATCTTTTGATTTAAGGTGTGTCTCTTGTAGACAGCATATGTATGGGTCCTGTTTTCTTATCCATGCAGCTACCCTATGTCTCTTGATCGGATCATTTAATCCATTAACATTTAAGGTTATTACTGATATGTAATTGTTTATTGCCATTTTTTTCCTTTAAAACTGTATTCCTCTTTTGCTATATTCTTTTTTTCCTTTGATCTGTTTACAACAGGTCCCTTAGCATTTCTTGCAGCCTTGGTTTGGTTGCAGTGAATTCCTTGAGGTTTTTTTTGTCTGTAAAGCTTTTTATTTCTCCTTCAATTTTAAATGATAGCCTTGCTGGATAAAGTAGTCTTGGTTGTAGGTTCTTGTTCTGCATTACTTTGAATATTTCTTGCCATTCCCTTCTGGCCTCAAGTGTTTCTGTTGAGAAGTCAGAAGTCATTCTTATGGGGGCTCCTTTGTAGGTGATAGTCTTTTTTTCTCTAGCAGCTTTTAATATTTTCTCTTTATCATTTAGCTTTGGTATTTTAATTATGATGTGTCTTGGTGTTGGTTTCTTTGGGTTTCTCCTTAATGGAGTTCTCTGTGCTTCCTGAACATGTGAAATGTTTTCCTGCCTTAATTGGGGGAAGTTTTCCACTATAATATATTTGAACAAAGTCTCTATCCCTTGTTCTTTCTCTTCTTCTTCAGGAACCCCTATGATACGGATGTTATTTCTCTTCATGTTGTCACAGAGCTCTCTTAGAGTTTCCTCAGACTTTTTGAGTCTCTTTTCTTTTTTCTGCTCTGCTTCCGTGCCTTTATTTATCGTGTCCTCTAACTCACTGATTCGATTCTCTGCTTCATCCATCCTGCTTTTAATTCCTTCCATTGTATTCTTTATTTCAGATATTGTATTTGTCATTTCTGACTGGTTCTTTTTTATTATTTCAGTGTCCTTTTTTATATTTGTTATCTCTTTATTTAGGTTTTCATAGTGGCCATCTATGGTTGTTCTAATATCTTTGAGCATCCTAACAATCGTTATTTTAAACTCTGCATCTGGTAATTTGGTTATATCTGATTCACTTAGGTCCTTTTCTGGGGATTTCTCTTTGTTCATTTGTGTTGTATTTCCCTGCCTCTGCATTTTCTCTTCACGGGAGTGGCTGTGATCACGCGCTGCGGTGCACAAGTGTTGGTGGCCTTGGCCTTTGCCCTGCCCCCGTGTGTAACGTTATGCTCAGTCCTGAGGGCATTGTCGAGCACCTTTGCTGAGCTGCGGGTCTCCGCCTGTTTCCGGGCTTTCGCCCTGCCCTTGCAGGAGGAGCCCACTCGAGGAACAGCTGCTAGCCTTGGCTCTACCACCAGGCAGGACTGCGTGCCCAAGCTCAGCTCAGTAGCAGAACTCTGCCTCTTCTGGGCTTTTGGCTCCACCCCTGCGGGAGGAGCCCGCTCCCAAGTCAGACCTCAAGCCTGGGTTGCACGGGCGGGGCAAGGCTGTGCTCCTCTGCCCTTGCTCAGGGGCTGGTCTCCACCCTTTCCAGGGTTCCCGCCCTTCTCCCGCAGGCTGGATTACAGGCTGCCGGCAGCTGAGCTTGACCGCTTTTGCATGCCCCCTTCTCCCCAGCCGGGCAAGATTGGGCTCACATCTGAGCCCAGTGGTGGCCAGCTGGCTTCCGCCCCTGCCAGAAGAACCACGCTTTTGTCTTCTGCTGCCGCCTGCCCTCCCGTGCGCCCTCAGCCGCGTGGGTGGGGGGTTGCAGCTCAGACCCTAAGACTCACTACTGTAGACCCAAAAGGTCCCTCCTTCTCTGCAACTCTGCTCTGAGTGCCACGGGGGAGCTTGTTTGTCTGCTCTCCTGCTTCCCTTTGCTGGTATTGCTGTTTCCGGGGGAAATATTCACTTCAGCTTTTAGGAGTGACTCGTCCCAGGGGTTAGGGTGGCTGTCTCCCAAAATGTTTCTCCCTGTGCCTCCTAGACTACACTCTCTTCCTGTTACTCTAGTCCTCTCCTCTTTCTCCCCGTCCCCAGGAGCCCAAGTGAGTGGTTGTGAGATAGATGTTCTGCGCGGACCCTTTAAGAAAAATCCTGGGCCTGAGAAATCATACTCTTTCTCATAAACAGTATCCTGACTTGTTTCCAGCTAAATACTGTCCTTATGCCTCTTCTGGGCTTTGGGGCTGCAGGCTGGGGCTTTATTCCTGGGGATCAGGACCCTTCCCCCTCTGCTAAACTCACTTCCCGCCACGCGAGTCTCTCCCTGCTGCTGTTCGCTCCGGGGAGCTGGGCAGCCCTCTCTGCGTTTCTGCTTTTCCTACCAGTCTCGGTGTGGCTTCTTCAGTGTTCCTTGGTTGAAGAGTCCTCTTAGTTTAGTCCAAAGTTGGTTTTTCCAGATGATAGTTCATAAAATTAGTTTGTAATCCCCTTTGGTTCTGGGAGGTTTATGTTGGTACGTCCGCCTACTCCAGCGCCATCTTGTCTCTCCCCTCTAAATAAAATTTTAAAAAATTGTTCTTGCATATTAACAAATAAAATATCTAAAATTTTTTGTTTAAAAAAAACCAGGCAAAATAGCTAAGAGAAATTTGAAAAATAAGAGTAATGAGGAACTGGGACCAGCTGGCTAGATGCAACCCTAATTGAAATGATGAAATGTCGGTGATGGACTAGATGGAGACCATGGCAGTAACATAACTCACCCAGAAACAGAGCGACTATGTGTGGAATGGAATATGCAGCAAAGGGACCACCTTGAAACACTCTGAGAAGGAAGGATTATCCTAATGGCATTGGGGTATTTGGGCAATTACTAGGCACTAGTGAAAAAGAATTATATTATGAATATATATCAAAATAGACCCTGATATGAATAAAAGGTCATGTTTAAAAAAAACAACCAGCAAGTTTTAAGAAAAAGAAAGAGATTTATTATATCTGTAGCACTTGGAAGCAACAACATTTTTTTGTTTAGAACTGGGGGTTGCAGAATTTTTCATTAAAAGGCCAGGTAGCGAATATTTTAGGTTTTGAAGGTCAGACAATCTCTGTCACAACCACTCAGCTCTGCCATTATAGCACCAAAGTAGCCATAGAGAAGTCATACGTGTAATAAATTAAATAGAGAATGCCTCTGTTTATGAGGAAAAAAATAATATAATGTCAGGTTCCCCATACATCTAATTCTAAAGTGAATTTGATGAATCTTTTAAGTTTGGCCAGTCTGTGTGTGACAAGTAGTATCTCATTGGTGTTTTAATCTGCGTTTTCCTGACTACTATTGAAGTTGTGCATGTGTGCGTACTTTATTTTTATTTAATTATTTGCTCTATTTGCCCCTGAGGTCTTCCCTTCAGTGAATTACAGGTAGGATTGATTTATCTAGCTTATTTGTTCTCTTTGTCACCTGATATCTGAAAGCCCTGGAGACCCCTGTGGTAACTCCAACCCAGTGCAAACCAAGAGTGCGCCATTTTGCTTCCTGAATTGCATTTCTTTCTGTGACTTTGTGCCCGGGGGCCTGGGACTGGATTTTCAGCTTGCTTCTTACCTGTGTCCTAGCTTGACTGCTTGCTTAGTTGCCTTCATCTCTTTTAGAGTTACTATAGTTGTTACCTGAGTATTACCTGAGCCTATCTCTGCCCTTTGGGTGCTGCTCTCCAGATGTGGGCACCATATGCCTTTGTATTTCCATCCATTTAAGTGAGCAAACCTCGAGCTGGCTTCATACTCTCCAGTTCCCCTACTTCAGAGAACTATCAGTGTTATGTTTCACTTCTGAGTGATGATCATTATTTCGAATTTCCAAGACATACAGCTGAGAAAGGGGTGGAGTCACCCCAGAATTCTTACAGAGCACACGCTTTGAGATCACTACAGTTACTGAGGTGGAAATGTCCTCTGTTAGAGCCAGTGTCTCCAGGTCCCTGGTGTGCCACAGTCACAAAGGCTGCCCTTGCCCCTCCCTGCACTCTTTCCATTGTTGTGTTTGCTACAGGAACTGAGACAATTATCACAGAGCTGAGCCGGTTTCTCTTCTCTTTTGGACATGATTGTTTGTCACAATGCTGATCACCATTTCTTCCCCCAAATTATGAAATTTTAAAATCACTGCTATATTTATATTTCCTTTTGCTGCCGGGCCTTGAGAAGTACCATTCATAGCTTTCCTTTGAAATTCCTTTATTAATACTCTTCCTTTTTACACACATATAAATATATATGTAATATAGGTCATCTGTTGCCTGCAGAATGCTCTTGTCTTCAGTATTTCACTTTATCCTCATAAGCACCTGTGAGGTTAGCAGGTCAAATATTGTCTCCATTTTACAGATGAGGAAGTCAAGGCTCAAGAAGGTCTGGGAGACCCTGGCCAGGCCACCTTTGGAGCTGGCACCAAAACTGCCATTAGATGTATGACCTTGCCTCTCTTGACCTTTTTCTTCCTGTCCATGAAACTGCTTCTCTTTTAGGAGTATCAAGGATGTTTTTGTTCAAGACATGAAGAAATTAGTGATCTCTCCTGAGAAATCTAAGCATTCGTTTGTCTAATACTTCTTTCACACTGTGATTGGTTTGAGTACTCTCAGAGAAGATAGTATATGTAAATATTCCCCTTTTCTTCAGAAAGTGAGGCATTGTTGGAGAAGGCAGAGATCCTGAAAACACCGTGTCTGTTGTCTGGTGTCCATAACCATGAACAGAGACAGTTGCAAGCGTGATCTTGGATTTTCCTCCCTGAGGCTCTCTGGCTGGAGGCTGGCGCAGTATAGAACATTTGGAGGGTCACTGATTCCTGTTCCTATTTTAACTTTAGGAGATTTGTGTGTTTCGTGACCTTTGGGCTCTGACCTTCAGTTTTAGGGAACTGTAACTTTAGGAAGTTTTGTTAGGACTTGAATCCAAGTAAATTCCCTCCTGAGCACAAATAATCATCATGCAGTGGGATGTTAGAGTTTAAAGGGACTTTCATCTGTCTGCCTTCTTGATTAGAAAACATGGCCTGTTAGTGACAGAGCCTAGGTAGAATGCTGAGATGAGATTAGTTTTCCTGCTGGATTGCTCCCTAACACCTAATACTTTCCGTCTTAGCATACCACTTCCCAGCAGACTTGGGACCTGGAGAGGGTGGTGCAGTGTCCTCTCTAGGCACAGCTCTGCTCCCTAGTGAGCAGGACACGTGATATGGGCACTCAAGATTTGCTTGCACGATGAATGATTTGAACAAGTGACCCCCACAAATGTTCTGTACTGTGCCAGCCTCCAGCTGGAAAGCCTCAGGGAGGAAAATCCAAGATCATGCTTGCAACTGTTTCTGTTCATGGTTAAGACCAGAGAACAGACACTGTTTTCAGGATCTCTGCCTTCTCCAAAATGTATCTTGTTGATAACATGGCAAATTAAAATTGAAGGATGTTGACATGATTTTACTATGGGAAACAAATCACTCTACGTAGTTTCAGCAGAAAGAGATTTAACGCAGGGTGTTAGGTGCTTCAAAATGATTGGAAGGATTGCACAGAGCAGGTTCAAGGCTGAGCTTTCAGTAATAAATCCCAGAACCACAGAAATTTATTATCTTTTCCTCAGTTAGCACAGCAGGGAATCATGAGGCTAAGACACAACTGAATACACTGTCCTTGTGAACCTGAGAGGAAGACGCCACGATTGGGAAGATGGCAACTGGACCCTGAAATGTGGAGTCTAGCTCCTCCCTCTGCCGCAGCTACTTCTTGACAACTGCAGGAAAACTGAATGTGGGAATGTGGATACAGACAATCCCTGGTCTCCACGTCTGTTTTTCTAGCAGAAAACAGCTGAAGGAACAGGAATATGGCCTCCATCTTACTTTTGTCTTCCAAATCGCACTGCTTTATTTTGGCAGAATCTGTTTTTTAAGTCAAACCCCACCTAAAAGGCAGCCTCTGCAATACGGCAGGTTTGAGTGCCAGTCCTCCATGTCCGACACAGTAAGGGTTATGGTTTTCACAGTTTGGACACATCTTTCATGAGGCTCTCTGTATGTGCTAGATTCTAAATTGAGGATGGATTTACAATTATGTTCTATTAGATCTCTGTTTGTCAGCACAATTAATTATATAACAGAAGAGAATGCAACAGCTTTATTTTAGGGAATCCCTAAGGGGAATTCCTATTTATCAGAAAAAATGCCATAAGGAGGGAAGATCCTGAGCTGGGAGAGTATTCTAAACTGTTTTGGTTTCAAACATCTTGGAAAGTACTTCGAGGAGACATGCAGCATTATGATATAACAGTCCTTGCCATGTCTGGGGGGAGTTCCATCTCTGGCAAAGGCTGTCAACTTTCCATATCATATGTTCTCCCCCTCCCCTGCCCATGTAGAATATATATTTAGAATTTGCAATGGAAGTCAATATTAGATAGTTTATTTAAAATACATTAAATAGACAACCTGTGGGTCTGCATTGAATTATTTTTACTCCATCTCCCTTAACTCCTATAAAACCCCTATTTGGAAGTGTAAATCATTTTTACGTAAACCCCCTCCACCTTTAACTATTGTATCCTAGTGAATAAATTTGGACACATTTTATTTTTGTTTCTTGTCCACTCCCTAGTTTTCTTTCCAAATTAAGAGTCAGACAAACATGCCATCCTTCTACCTGGAGCCAAGTAGACATGATAAAATAAATGGTAGTATTGATGGAGGTAAGGGATAGAAGTGGTTAGGTGGCAAAGACATAATTGGAGTAAATAATCTGATTGTCTTAGAAAAGGTGCTGTTCTTTGCTTCAGGAGAAGGCGGTTGAGTGTGTAGGGTAGTTGATACTAGCTTCTGCTAGATTTCTGCTGTATAGGACATTATTCTACTGCCACAGAGTCGCTCTGGTGCATTCAGCTCTGCTTACTGGGAAGCGCATGCTTGTGGAGCAGGGAAGCCTGCACAGCCTCTCTGCTTCCCGTAGCAAACGGCACTGCCTGCCCTTTTAGCGACTGCAGTAGTAAACTCAACGAGTGTGAGGTCTTTGGCCATAGGGAGGCATTGGGAGAGGACCAGAACATAGTCGAGGATTCTCTTGGATTCAGTGACCAAAACCTCATTATTACAGTGTTATAAGTGACTATATATAGTAAAGGAGCACTGTGAATAATCACACCAAAACAGCAGGCATAAATTGGCTGTATGGCACCCTAATTATAAGGAAAGGTAGCCAACAGTATCTGAAATGTGAACTAAAATGATTCAGAAGCAGAGCTTGCCTCTTTGTATTCCCAAATCCTTTACCTTCTCTTTTATCTCGTAATCACTGGCTAAGCTCTGATGAAAGGACAGACTCTGTACTAGGCACTAGGAAGATACAGGAAGACACCGTCTTTGTTGTTTATTTACTCAAAGTCACCACTGTAGTATTTTAGAGCAGTGGTTTTTCAGCTGGGCTCACAGCATTGCCCTCATCAGAGGGCAAGGGGAGTGCAGTCAGCCTGCCATGTCTACAGGTTCCACATCCACAGAAAATGTATTATTATTGCTGGTGTGTACTTATGTGATCAAGCCTACAGCGGTTTTGTGCCTGTTCTGAACATGTACAGGCATTTTTTGGTCATTATTCCCTAAACATCATAATAGTATCACAAGTATTTACATATCATTTGCATTGTATGAGGTATTATAAGTAATCTAAAGATGATTTGAAGTATACTGGAGGGTGCTCATAGGTTATATATAAATATTATGCTTTTTAATATAAGGAACTTGAGCATCTGTGACTTTGGTATCTGAGAGGGGTCCTGGAACAGGCCCCCTAGGGATGACAGTAATGCATTTTATACTTCCCCTGCAAGTGAAGTGTGCGCTGCCAAAGGACGGGGATTTAAATAAAGTGTAAAGAACTGTTTTATCAATTCGTCTATTTTATTCTTGGGATTTTCTTCAAGATTTGGCATAAAGAAGCAATTTTTTTGCTAAAGAACCATTTGAAAACTATTGGTTTGAGATTTAAATTTCATGTTATTCTAAAACTCTAAGACTAGTTAAAAAGAAGGAATAAGTGGACTTTTTAAACTTGGAACACAGGAAAATAAACTGAACAGGAAACTTAAAAGTGACTTCAACTATCTGGAGGGCTGTCATATATAAGAGGGCTTGTGATTACAGAGGGCAAAGGTAGGACAGAGGGGTGGTTCTAATGGGAACACAGGATTCAGCTACATATAACTCTCTCACAGTTACAACTTTTCTGCCATGGAAGGGGCTGCTTGTGAGATACTGAGCTCCTGGTCATTGGACCACTTACAGGTGGTCGTTAAATTTCAACCTAAGTTCCACATTAGAAGAAATATCTTCCTTAGCAATTTGGGTATTGAACTTCTCTCTTGGTGACTGCTGTGTCTTAGGAATTACCTTAAAAATGTCTACAGTAAGAGTGTGTGTGTGTTTTATTTCCCAATAATATTAGCCAATTCAGTACATTTTTTACACGTCACATTGTCTTTGTTGAGTGGTGGTCAATAATTGATAAAAATGCAGAAGGTACAACACCCATACTTTCATCGAGAGAAATTTAAAAGGGAATTACATTCACTGATGTCATTCTGAAACTGATCCGAAACAGCTTGGCTGGTGTTCACTCAGCTTCCATTGGCCAATGTGTATACAGTTTTTGTCTCTGTTTCAAAATCTTGAAATAAAAGTAGAACAACTTCCAACATGACTTAAGAAAAAGGTCACCAGTTGAAAATGGTTTCAATTGTTTGCTATTAAATGTGAAATTGCAAAACGAGCTTCTCTTACATAATTTGAATTTATAACATGGAGCAGCTTGTCTGTTTTTCATACCATTTCAAATACTGGGAAATTTCTCCAACTTCTTGGATTGCTGTTAAACAAAAATGATTTTTACTTCAGAGCATGTAATGCATGAAGTTGAATTGCTTTGTTTTCTAAAACTGCATTCTCATGGTCCTTGAAGTTTGAAAATTTGTATCTCTCCTTTTTCCCTTTTTATTTTTCCAATGTCGGGGCATTTTAATCTAATTGAGCAATATCATTTTATTTTAAATTTAGGATGAAGCGTATTTTAGGCTTAACAAAAATTTAGTATGGGAATTAAGTATTAGAGCAACAAAGATTAAATTGGAAACTTTAATTTATAACAATATTATTTCATACATTTAACAACATTAATTCAAATTATAATGTTCAAACTCCACGCAAAGGCTCCAAGCTATTTATGACTAATAGTTGCAACAATAGTATACAAACAGCACAGTTGACAGGTGACAGTTTTGTGAGCAGTATAATGTTCAGAAGGCTGATATATAAAAGTTAGCTCTATGTCTAATTGCTATGATTACTCTTAGCAGGTTATGCGGCCTGAATAAACATTGTTTCACAGAGTCACAGATAATAAATATGACCTGAGATTTGTCAAAAGTGGACTCATTCATTGAAGACAAAATGAAATATTTCTGCTTTTGCAAGTTATGTATATCTAAAGTAGAATTATTTTTTCTATTATTCTGCTTATTTTATTGGGGTACCAAAAGGAATTTTTTTTTATTTTATTTATTCATTTCATAGAGGAGAGAGATTGAGAGAGAGAGAGAAAGAGAGAGAGAAGGTGGGGAGGAGCAGGAAGCATCAACTCACATATGTTCCTTGACCAAGCAAGTCCGGGGTTTCAAACCGGCAACCTCAGCATTCCAGGTCGATGCTTTTTATCCACTGCACCACCACAGGTCAGGCACCAAGATGAATTTAAGAAGGAAAATACAAACAAAATTATTAGAAATTAAAATCCATTAAAACATTCCTAAGTGCTAGTAAAATTTTATGGCCTGTCTAATGGGCACAACAGTCTTGCAAACAGACAACTAAAATGTGATGTTTATGTGTTTTCATACAAGTTTGAACAAGCTGTCAGGGGAATGCAGGCGAGTGAGCAGTGATTAACTTGTGGACTTCCCCACTGAGCAGCGGGTTTAGAATAAGAAGATTTCAGATATCACCAAAGAGATTTTCAGGCCTCATTAGAAACTGTACTGGTGATTTTTCCCACTGTCACATTGTCATCCTAGTGGAGGGGCAAGATAGAAACAGGAGTTTAAACCCCGTGTGAATCGGGCACTAGGAACCTTGTCTTCTTAAATCCAGATTTCCACTTGTAGCCGTCGATGTCTTGAGCTCAAAGTGCTGAAGGTATCGTTTGCCCCCTTCTCTAGGTCTTGTATAGAAAAACAGCCTTGTTAGAATCTGAGACATAGAAGAAACCTTCTTAAGAATACATTTTTTGAAAGCACAGTGCATTCTACAGACTAACCATACCACTGTAGAGAATAAAACTTTGTTGCAAGAGGGATTTTGGAGATCTTCTTCATGCTTATCATTTTAGAGCCAGAGAATGTGACCCAGGGTAGAGTTAAAGGTTAACTTTAATTTTCAATGGCATGGGGTCAGACTCTTTTGGGAGAGAAACACTTTGATCCTTGTTCATTTCAGTGACTTTTACCCTTTTTTAAATTGTCATCCAACTGCCAACAGAATTACTAGCTTGTGATACTTTTCTATCTCACACAATGATTTGAAGAACAACTGGGTTTGAATCCAGCCTCTAATATCTGTTTGTGAACTTGGATAAACCACTTCTTCTCTAAATCTTGTTTTTTGCATATTCAAATGAGAGGAAGAAATTAATTCCTAAGATTTCTCTCAGCTGGGACTCTGTGACCTTCTGGCCACTCAATAGCCTGTCTTGGCTGTTGGCAACATGTCTCTTCTTTTCCAGGACTGATAGGAGTTGTGACCAAAAAGGCCAGTTAGTTAGGCAGTGGTTCAGTTCCATTCTTTGCTTTACCTTCTCTTGAGTGTCCTGGTCTTTCTAATCCTCTTTGCTTGTTAGAGCTGATTGTTCTCTTTTTGTGTGACATTCTGACTCTGAAGTGAAAGTGCAGTGTGGAGATAGGTCCCTGTTCTGCCTCATGTCTTTACCAGAGACAAACATTTACTTATCTGGATGGATGCTTCTCTCCCTCACTGAGGCTTAGGTTACCTGGGAGCTTCACATGCAGTTGGTGTCCAGCAGTGTTGCTAGTATTAAGGAATATGCCTTTAGTACTAACTTGTATTCATATTAACTTTGTGCAAGGCAGGTTGGCATTTAATGTATTGATTTGTATCCTACTTTCCTTTACTCTGCTCTGGTCAGTGGGAGTCCTAGGATTTAAGATAGTTTTGTAAGAAACCTCAGCTCACTCAACTTGCAGACTTGTAGGGGGAATCATGAAGCATGAGAGTCAGAAGGAATGGGGACTCAAGGAGGTCTGGGGACTAAAATCATAGAGCTGGTTAGTAGCTGAGCTCGAAATTGCACCAAAGTCCCCTGCATCTGAGTCCAGGGCTTTTTCCAGTATTTCCAACTGTCTCTCAGACAGTCTATATAAAGGTTTGGCATTTCTATAGAGTGGTTCTCTAGTCACCCTTTCTGAGTAATGCCAGCTGTCCATGCAGAGAGTGGGACACTTTGCCAGTATTGGGCCAGAGCAGCCTGTAAAGAGAAGTTGGGTGACATTTTCAGCCCATGTCAGATTCTGCTTTGCCCTCTGGCTCTCATCTGACCTGATGCTTCAGTGTAAGAGTGATTACATTTGCTCTTCAACTAACAATTGTGTGTAATTTTGAGCTGCCTTATTCTTTAACATTATCTTCCCACGCTCACATGCCAGGACATATTTGCTTCGTAATTTCACTGGTAGGGACTTACCTACATCATTTGGGAAAAGTTTGCCTAAAGTACTCATTTACTTGTGCACAATAAATCTTGACTGATTCCCTGGAACTCTTTGAGATCAATCTAAAATTTCCTCTCACGATGGGGAGGATTGAAGAGGCAGGGAAACTGATTGAAAAAAAAAAAAGGCTCTGCTTTCTTATTGATTAGCTGAGAGAATTATAGATGATTTGGAGTGTCCATGGATGACTTTCGCTTTGTTTTTGGTTTGTTTTACAGTCAGGCTATTTAATAGAATCATAAGAGTTTGTGAACAGAGTTGTCATTAATATTCATCTAACCTATCACCTCATTTTTTAGAGGGTACTGTGATTCCAGAGAGAGCAAAGGTTGCACGATGACCTCATTGCATGTCTAAGACTGTCAGTTGAGTTGGACTCAGAAGATCAGGTATCCTTTAGCTGGATAACAAGATGTAGCAAAGATGGAGAGCTGTAGCCTCGATAGGGAAACACACAGCCATTTCAATGGATCATTAAGAGGGCAGTTTTAAAATTCTAGGAAGGTACTGGCTTTGAAATAAAGAAGAAAGTGAAAATCTTTCAAAGTTATTGGAAAGCGTTTTTTAAATCTTAATTGCTTGTTTAAATGATGAATCTATTGCTAATGGACACAAATCCTAAACTTTATTCTGCCTTCACCTACTTCTGATGTTTAAGTCACATAATGCTTCAGTTTCTCAATTCTTTTACCTCTGATGATAGTGATATCAACCCTTGTGTCTTTCTTTAGTATCATTCATTTATTCAACAACCATTGACCAAGAGTCAGGTCTTGAGTTAATTGCCATGTTGCTAACACAATATGATTTAAAGATTAGGCTCAAAGTCAATTATTCTTAACCCTTGAATCAGAATGTATACATAAAGACTCCAGATGAGACTAGTATCTGGACAGTTTTGTATATTGCTATTTCAAGCTTATAGCACTTGGTGTTAGATGATATGTATTGGTTGGTTGTTTTTAAATTTTGATGATTGTGGCCCTAGCCAGTTGGCTCAGTGGTAAAGCGTCGGCCCAGTGTGTGGATGTCCTGGATTTGAAGCCCAGTCAGGTCACATAGGAGAAGTGATTATCTGCTTCTCTACCCCTCCCTTTCCCTTTTTTTTCCTCTTTCTCTCTCTTTTTCTTTCTTTCCTTCCTGCAGCCATGGCTCAATTGGTTAGAGTACATTGGCCCAGAAGCTGAGGGTAGCTCCTTGGAGCCTCCGCCTCATTTGCTAAAAATAGCTCAGTTATGAGCATGACCCCAGGTGGGTAGAGCCCTGGCCCCAGACTGGGGTTGCCAGGTGAATCTTGGTCAGGGCGCATGCAGGAATCTGTCTCTCTGTCTTCCCTCCTCTCACTTGGAAAAGAAGAAAAAACATTTTTTTTTGATGATTGTACTCTTTAAAGGAGAGTACAATACTGATTTTAGGAAAGAAGGAAAACACCAGCAAACACTAGTTAGTTCTATTTATATGGATGGCATTGCTGACAGTCACATATCTTTAGAGATTTAGTAGCTTTGTTATACTTAATGTCACTTTACCTGTGTCTTTAACTTTTCCCACTTGTAGAGGAAGGGTCTTGGTTACCATATAACTTTTTGTAGTCTTTTGTGTTCTGTGTGCCTTGATTTGTGTGGTCAGATTATTGGCTTTATCAGTTTGTGATACTATGACTCATGATGGTATAAGTTTGATGGAAGAGAATAGAGAAGACATTATGGCAAGTAGGATCCAGCAGCTATGAATGGAGATAAGAGCAAAATCTACTCTTTCTAAGTAGTGTTTTTTTTTGGATTATGATGTTTTCTTTTATCCTTCAAACAGAAGGGTGGTATCATGGTGAAGCTATGGATGTGTGGTTGAAGACCCGTACCCAAGCCTCAGCTTTGATATTTGAACATATTAATTCATAAAGCTTTAGTTTTCAGATCTGATAAATGTGGATAATGATAACACTACCTATGTAGTGGCATAGACTAGAGATTGTGTGGGCATTAGAAAATTGCTTAATATATAGTAAACACTTGTTATTTATTGTCAGTTTTTGGCATTTTTGTACCCACTGAATAGCTAGGAGGAGGTAGAATAATAGCAGAGAGGGTAAAAATAGAAACTTCTTAGGTCCTTAATTTTTTTTTGCATTTGACTACAGTTCTTGAAAGACCAGTACTTGGGTTCCCCAGCTCTCTGACTCCCTTCAACAGTAGGCATCTTGCAAGAGGAGGGCCATTTCTCGTGTTTTCTTCTCTTCTCATTGTGTTTGTGTATTTTCAGAGCCTCTGTGGAGATCTTCCCTTTCACTTCTTACTTTCATGATGATTATAAGCTTAGAGTGAAACTAATCTAGAAGCAGAGGAAGTAAGAGCTGGTTAAGTTTTGGTCCAGCAAAACCAGCTCTCACCACGGCTTTGTGTGTGTGTGTGTGTGTGTGTGTGTGTGTGTGTGTGTGTGTGTGTGTTGACATTGAGTGTCTCTCTCAGAAGATGAGAAACCCCAACTGATATGTTCAAGTTTATTCTTCCACTAATTTTGTGAGGTTTCCTCAAAGCCATTTATCAAAATGAAGGGCTGTAGTTAGGATTTCAGAGAAGGAAAACATTAAAGAATATTAGAGTTGATTGGAACTTTATAGATATTCATTTTGCAAATGAGTATTCTTTCTCATTGAAGGTCACACTGGCAGAGCTGAGACTAGAACTGGGTCCACAGGGACTCTGTGTCTATACCGTCCTATTTATTGCCTTCCTTGGATCCATCCTGCATGGATTAATTCTCCTTACATAGAAGTTTCACTCTTGTTAGATTCCTGTTCAAACTTGAAAGTTCTAGCTTCTTGTTTCTTTCTATGAGATATTTAATACACAAGCTCATTTTATCTTCCAAACCTTTTCTCTTAAGTATTTTCCCTGTGCCCTCATTTTAGTGCACATGGTCTGCCCCCATCCCACAGAAATGCCTCGCTTTTTCCTTGAGCTCACAGTATTCCTAGGCATCATCCTTGTTGCTCCGTTTATCTTTTAGAGCCATCCAGCTTTCAAAGTTCTTGTTAAGGGTTACCCCTGCCAAGCCTGTGCTAGCTCCTGTGACATACCCCAGTTTTTTTTGTGAGCTTTGTCTTTTTCTCTTTCTTTTTTCACATGTCTAAATATGTCTCCCTCAGGTAGGCTCTAAGCCTCTGGAGTAAAGTATTAGAATCTGATTCATCTGAGTACAGGATAGGAATCTGATTCATCTGGTGTTCCAGTGCCAGACAAATAGATTTATTCATTCATTAAATTAACAGACATTTTTATTGAGTACCTATCGTGGATTACATCCTGAGATCGGAGAATGATAATTCCTTCTCCTCTCAAGGACTCAGGAATTTTGTGTGAGATACAGGCAAGCAGAGAGGCAGAGTGATGTGTGACGAGTGTGGTGACAGCAGCATTCTGGGGCAATGTGAGTGTAGTAGAAGTGTATGTATTGTGAGCTAGAGGGTAAATGTGAATTGTGTCTTTAAGGACTAATAAGAAGTGGT
Source organism: Saccopteryx bilineata (assembly GCF_036850765.1). Taxonomy (NCBI): domain Eukaryota; kingdom Metazoa; phylum Chordata; class Mammalia; order Chiroptera; family Emballonuridae; genus Saccopteryx; species Saccopteryx bilineata. The sequence continues at coordinate 65,411,520 of NC_089497.1, read as the reverse complement.
GCTCAGGATCTAAATGATGCATAGTAGGTGGATATCATTTTTAATTGAGAGTTAGCTTGGTTGAAAGGGAACAGAGATAAAACCCAAAGATCCAGTAGAATTTCCACAGAATTAAATGCTGAAAAATGACTTTAAAAGATGCATAGAAATGGCTATAATTATAGAACTTTTTGGAAATATGGTTAAGTTCTAGTATGTAAGAAATAGTCATGTCTAGATGACTTTACATTGAGTTCTGATAAACCTTTAAAGATGACATAATTTTATTCTCATCATTAAACTAATACAAAAAAAGAAAAGGATGCAGAACCCTTAAATCAAAGCCTAATAATGGTGAGTAAAACAAGTAAAGACAAAAAAAAAACTACAAAATGATCTTATGTATGGTTATATGTACAAAAATTTTATATAACATAGCATATTTAATTCATTAGTATATCAAAACACTATAAATGATATTGAGTAGAATTTCTAGAAATGGTGAGCTGGTTCAATAAATGGAAATTTAGCAACACAATTCATTACATCACTAAACTAAGGGAGGAAAATGAGATGACTGTATGAGTGGATGTTAAGGAGGGAGACGTAGAGATTCTAAAAAGGGATGAGTAACTAAGGAGATAAGCAGTCATTCACTCACCTGTTCACACAGAGCACATTTTGCTCAGGGCTTCCTAGCCAGGCACTGTGCTGGTATATTCAAACCACTTAGGAGCTTCCAGCTTATTGGAGCAGATCATCAGGTGAAAAACTAGCTCCTGTGTGGACTGTTATAAGTATGAAACGAGTACTAGAAGAGCCCAGAATTCATTTTGTAGGGAAATATTTATAGCATCAGTGGTATTTGAGCTGGGTCAAGATTAAAAAAAAAAGGCTTGGTAGAAAGTGAAGGGAATGAAATGGTATTGAATGTGGTGGGCACAGCATGAGCCACGGTTCAGCGTCATGAATATTCATTATAAATCCTGGGAATGGTGTCACTGGGCCACTGAGGGCATACCTAAGAACGATATAAGAGGATGCTGTGAAGGTCACCTGTAAACAGATGGCTGTTCAGACCCGACATTCTGAGGAGGTGGAGCTGGAGGTGCATTCAGGATGATAGATGACACTGGGAATAACTGAGAAGATGACAGAGTCAAGCAGTTCCATATAGATGCTTAAATTTCCATTTTCCATACTTTCCCAGAAGGACCCCACAGTTCATTGGAAATGTGTGATCACTCTGGAAATGTTTCTTGCTTTAGAAATCACTGCATCCTGTATTAACCTGTTTTTTAAAGTTTCTATATTGGAGTAACTTTAGAGTTATGGAGAAATGGCAAGAATAATAGTCACCCATTAAAAAAAAAGCACAAATAAAATTTATACTACAAAAGTGCATAGTGCATACATAATTGAATAACAAGATAACCTGGAGATGTTTTATTTGAACATACGTACCTTGATTTATTAATGTCACCCCATTAAAATTAATTTAAAAAAGAAAAAAAAGAAATGTAGTCTAAACCAAAAAAAAATTTCAGACCTTTATTTTATCCTAAGTGTTCCCCCTTGTACTTGCTTTAGTCGTGTTGAAAGCAGAACAGATACTTTTATCCCCTTTAGTAAAAGACCAAGAATCAATTTTTAAAAAATTAAAAAAACAAATAAACAAAACCAAAATTTGTGTTTCTCAACCATGAGAGATAGGCTTGGTGTTTGTTTGTTTGTTTGTTTTTCTCAAATGATTCTAAGTCTGCAGCTAGGTTTAGGAACCGGGAGTAAACGAGACATTCATGGTTGTTTTTCTGTATTGGTTTTGTGCTAAGCCTTGTAAGGATGATTTAAGGATGTGTAGAACATGCTCCCTGCCCTTTCAAGGAACTGACAGTTAGTGAATGTGTGTGTACACAGCGTGTGCCCAGGATGCAGGGGCGGGAGGAAAAGAAAAGCTCTGTCACCAGACTGAAAAGCCAGTGTAATGGGCTTCAGTAACAGAAGCCTCCTGATTGTCCCTTGAGAGTCCTTCTTGTTGATGAATGTTATCTTCTATGGAGAAAACTATACCTCCAAATGTTTTCTTCTGCTCCCTTTAAATAGCACTTTGTCATATGCAAAACATGTGAATATTGTTATCTCATTGTCAGTCATAAGAACTCTGAGGAGTGGAGGAGGACAGGGCGTTTAGCTTAATTTTGAGATAGGGGAAGTACCTTAGGCACCTGATGCACACAGGTAGGCTGCTGCTCAAGGTCGTGTCCCTCATCCAGTGTGACATGATGCTAACACTCAGGCGACACTGTGCCCCTGCTTTACCCTTCACCCTGTCTCTCCATTGTCATGCTATGTGTTGAGGCCTTTATTTTTTCCTGCCTTTCGTGCTCTTTGTCTTTAAAGACATCTGGAGGTAATCATGTAGCCCTCTCAATTAATTCAGTCCAATTAAGAAATTACTCGGTGGATTTGGGACTGAGGGTGCGGGGTTCCTTCCGGGCCTCCCTGTGCTGGAGAGCGCCTGCAATCAGGCATGGAGAGTCCTCAGCTGTGTGGCTGAGGCTTGGCCCAGCCTGCAGGCTGCCTGCAGGGTGATGGGCTTACTGACACACAAGGCATCCTTTTTCTCTCCTCACACAGTGTGTTTTTAATCTGATTAGAACAGCACTGGGCTGGGCTCATTTGTCCCCTTCCTAGTTAAGTTTCTCATGAAGGTCCGGTATGATATCAGTTCAGCATAGCTCTTGATGGGGCATTTCTTTGCCATGGGGCTGACCGGTGCATTGCATTGCCAGTATGGAATACTCTGTCATTATCCCAGGAATAGCGGCAAATAACGTTCCTCATCCTCCAAATTCCAGGTGCTTCCTGGTGGGGAGCAGAACTGCTCCTGATAGAGGAACCCTTTTAAAGTATTTTGCCCTGCACTTTGATGCCCTGTTTCAAGAATAAACTTTTGGAGGTTCCTTAATGTCTCCATAAATCTAAGCTCTACAGTTTAGTTCTTTTGCTATCTACTTTTTCTCCCTCCAGCCACAGGCACGTGAGGCCTGTGTACTTTTCTGTCTGTGGAACTTAGCTAACATGGTTCAGGCCCCGCTTCTACTCAGCGCTCAAGACTCTGTCTGAAGGTCCCTGCACCAATGAGCTTGTCTGTTGCTAGCAAGAAGTGATTTTGTCTTATTCTGTAGCAACACGTTTTAAATCTTCACTTAGGTAACATTACCTCATTTAGGCACATATAATCATTTAATTGGTGTGATATTATTTTAATAGATTATTAACACAATTGAAGCTTTTATTCAACCTCACAGTTATGAAATTCTCCTATCATAGAAACTCCTTCAGGTTTGGGCTTCTTTCTTATTTATATCTATTTTCTGAGGAGCACTAGGCTCTAACGTGGGTAATTGTTAGAAGAGAGGTGTTAAGATTAGTTAGTGGGAGTGTTCAATTTTTATGTTCCTCCTCCTCTTCCCCTCTTCTTCCTTCCTTCATCGTCTCTCTTTCTTCTATCTTCTCCTCAGAAAGTTTCTTAAAGATTTCATTTAGCATGGATTAAAATGAAATAATAATGAAGTGAGGAGTATTGCCTCCGTTTTCATGCTTCCATAAAAACAACTCTATATGTATTTTTAAATTCCAGATTTCAACAATGTCTCACCCATCTTGGCTGCCACCCAAAAGCACTGGTGAGCCCCTTGGCCATGTGCCTGCACGGATGGAGACCACCCATTCCTTTGGGACGCCCAGCATTTCAGTGTCCACACAACAGCCACCCAAAAAGTTTGCACCAGTGGTTGCTCCCAAGCCCAAGTACAACCCATACAAGCAACCTGGAGGTGAAGGTGAGTGCGGGGATTTCAGAGCTGGGTGCCCAGAGTGGGAGAGTTCAATGTAATACAACTGATATACTGTATGATGTTGTGTTGGAAAAGGCTAGCTCAAGAATTTGTAATGTGTTTCTCATAGCTTATTGACTGTCACAGTCTAAAGAACATCTAAACACCATCTAAGCCAAATCTTCCTTTAGGGATAAAGGGACTGATACCCCTCAGGGGCTCTATGGCTATGGTTACAGGGTGGACCACTGTCCTGCTGCTGAAGTAGCACCTGCCCCCTCCCATTGTCCTGTAGAAACGTTCTAATTGGCTGACTTTCCCTCTTGCCATTGGATGAGTGTCTCAACATGCTGCAATGGAGTGGTCTAAGGGGAAACACATATGAAGTGAGCCTAAGAAGGCGCCCGAAATAGGTTTATCTTTTCTGGATGCTTTTCTCCTCTAAGTTGCTGTAGGGTAATGTTGTCTGAGAGCTCTGTGAGGTTTGCACTTGTTGAGGTGCATAGACAATTGTGAATGAAGCCGAGGTTTGGCGTTTTTAATAGTAGTACATTCAGTTTACATCGAGTGGAGTTTGGAGATGTACATGAGCTCAGCATCTCAGGTGTATACACATGTGGACATTCACACACTGGATCCCATAGGCATAGGGAGTGCAGGGAATGCTATTCTACCTGGTTGAAGTGGTTCCACATTTTTGCCAGACAATGTCAGCAGTTTATCCAAACCCATGAAAAATTACTTACAACTAACAGAAAAATATTGGACTCCTGCTTGCTGAGAGAGAAGAGGCAGTAAAAGGAGATTCAGCCCCTCTTCCTCTATTTTCTCTTCCTCATCCTGCTTTTTTTAAAAATAAAATTACCATATTTCCTTCAGGATGTTTCTACTTCATGCATAGATGATATCAGTGTTTTAGTTTCAGCAGTTTTGCGTGAGACCATTTTATACTGTGTGATATAGTTCAGCCTCTCTCTTCTCGTTCTAGTCCTCTCCCTGCCTCCACTCAATGCTTTACTAGTCTATTAGTACTTTAGGGTAGAAGGCAGAAGCCTAACCCAGACGTCTGGCTGTGTGAGGTGGCTGGGTGCTGAGGCAGGTGGTGGGGAGGTCTGGCACCAGCACACATGTGTGAGCTGTGGCTGAGGGTCTTTCGGCGTCCTTTCTCCAGAACGGGCAATGACAGGACCGTCAGAGAGCTTTTGTGGGAAAACAATAAACGATACCCGTGGTGCTCTACTGCTCTCTGTAGCAGGGCCTGAAGTTATATAGACCTTGAAGGAAGTCAGATCTTTGCAGTTAATCAGGACTTTGCAGAACTGGTTTCTTTGCCTCATCGTTCTTCAGTGATCGCAGCATTCAGGAATGGGAATTGGAAGAGAATCCCTCTGCACCAGGTCAAGAGGAGCCGTCTGCTGCCTTTCTCAATGTTTCCCCTGGTTTACTCACCAGGGGGGTTGTTATTTTGTCTCCTCATTTTTGGGGAGAGCTAAAATGAACCTCCCTCTAATATGAAAGGACTAAAGACAGGGTCTCTGATGGAGTAGGAGACTAAAGTGTGAGGAAGTCTTAGGAGGGTTAGGGCAGGGGCAGATAAGTCGGCTCATAAATGGCTTGCAGGAGGGGGAGGAGGGAAACATAATGGTCTCCCTCGGAGTGCTTCACTCTGAATGCTGTAAATTACAGTGTGTTGGCTCTTGGGTGACGCCCCGACTTGAGATGCCCCACCCTCTTCACCATACTACATGAGGTTCACTTCCCGTCTCTCTTGTTCTCTAGGGACACTGGTATAATCTCTCATACTCTGCATCTCTTTGCTCAACTCTGCTTTTTCTTAATGTTCCATTTCACACCCTTTTGTCACGTATCAAAATCTTACTTGCATCACCTTCTCCAAAAGGTCTAGGTCTGGCCTAGATCAGAAGTAATTACTTCCTTCCCTGGATTCCTTCATATATCTTACTCTGACTATCAGATTTCCACCTTTGCTGTTTCTCCTGCTCTTACTCTGTGGGGCACTGAGCACGTTGTCTCTGTGAGGGACTGCTTTCTCATGATCATTTTACTGCCTTCTCATATAACTCTTTTAGGTAAGTGTTTTCACATAAAGAAATGTCAGCTTAGAAAGGAGAGGTTTCCTTTTGTATGGTTTTGTGGCTACTGAGTGTCTGAAACGAGCCTGGTGTCCTTACGCACTGTGCGATGCTGCTGTCCTGTTCGTGGCATATGTGGAACTCAGGCCCATCTGACAGAGATACTATCCTACTTCCTTACAAGAATCTAAGCTTTGTTTCCCCATTTAAGCAACAAGACATGGTTTCTCACTTGTCCTTATGTTCTTGGCTCTTATTATGCTACTGTGTTTTTAGTAGGAATGATTGTGTACGGTCAAATGTATGTCTGTATGTTCTTATGTATGTATATATTTGGATGGATGGCGGATGGCTGAGTGAGTGAATGCAGCACTCAGTAATTCTTTTCTTACAATAAACAGTTTGGAATATGGCATCCGCATTTGAAGCAACTCAGTCTCATTTAATTTCTGAAGTCTAGATTCTTTCTTGCAGTTCTGCCAATCTCCCTTTCTAATGTAACCTTTTTTGACTACGTGAAGGAAAAACATTTTCCTTGCATATATACATTTTAAAGACAAATATGGGAAGAGATTTATGGATATTCAGATTTTTTTAAAAATAAAGCTACATCTCTTCATCTGCTGTGTATTATGACATGATATTTGTTAGAAGTCTAAGATTGGCTTTACTTTATATTTAATTTAAATGTTAGTGCATTCTCTGTTATCTAAACATTTTTATAATTCATGGTATTTTTGTTTAAATTTTTATACATTTTAAAGTTTATATCCATTTTCTTTTTCATTTTTATTCATTTGGAATGCTCTATGCCATTACTGAAGTCCCCAGAGAGCACATAACAGTTTTTATATACAGGGTGAATTGATGATGCTGGGGTCTAGTGCTCAGCTCACACTATTCTTTCTTTTTAGTGTACACTCTCCCGAATCTCTGTCTCATGAAGTCTTCTCATTTGTAGCTTAATTCAGAGACTGCCCTCCAAGAACCAAATATTGAGTCAGAACCTACTGAAAAGATAGAAAGTTAGTACTAGTAGAGGTCACATAGTCCATGCTTTTCTAGGGTAAATGTGAGAGCTGTAGGGCAGTGCCAGTTACTTGCTCAGAGATGTACTGTCTGCTCAGAGCCCAGGTGGCACTAGACCACAGGTGCCCTCTGAATCCACAGATGCCCAGGACCCTGTGTTATTTCCAGTTCCATCTTATCACGTGTCTTCAGATCAACTTACTTGTATAGGAGCCTGTCTACATTCCTAGGCTCAGGACTTTTGCAGGCAGGGGCCACGTGACTCCTGCCTTTCCTCCCAATGGGACCCAGAAAGGATTTTGACATGTAACAGGTACTTAGTTATGTTGAGATAATAGTTAAACTGCAGCAACATAAAACCTGCTTTTCCAGGCACAGGTTCTAGGTTCTCAAATACTTGCTAGGCTTTATGGTTCTGCAGCTCTACCTGTGTGTTTGAATTGTTTTTAGTCTCTTTTACCCATTCCTTGAACTTTTTTGCCCAGGTGTTGCTTAAACCACTGCTATCTTGAGGTTACTGATGACATTTCTCACCTTGGTTATTCTATCTGTCATCTCTGGGGTTTGCTTTCTCATTTTTTAAATTCTGACTGTGAAAGTGAATAAATTCCCACATGCTTTCCACATCAACCTATGTTTGTGTGATTCCATATGTTATAATTTTCTTTTATAATGTACTCTGCTAATAATCTTTCTCTGAAGGGCTTCTGCCACCTCCCACCCCTCAGTTAGTGGCTCTTTAGGCTGGGGGGTCCTTTCATCATACTACCACTGTTCTCATACTGTTCACTGATTTTTTAAAAACAACTTGTGTTTCCTCAGCTGTTTGGAATGCTCCTGCATTTCCAAATGCCTTTTTTTTTGTCCTATACTACATAGTTATGAGCCACTATCTATTTTTTATTAAGTTGTGTCTTCATATAAATGTTTCCATATTGAGTGTCCATGTCATTTTTGTGGAATGATTTTGGTATGTATGTATGTATGGTTTTGGCTCATCACCATCTATTCTAGACTAATGAGGGCAGTGGCATGGTGTGATTTTTTTTTTTTTTTTCGTCTTCAAGGTACTAGCCAGTAGTCTTTATCCTATAATTTGGGTCCCAGCTCTGTCTGCCTCAAGTTGCAAAACAAAACAAAACAAAAACAAAAAACCCCACAAAAAAACTAACACAATAACAAAACAAAGCCCTAGACTTTGATGGCAGAACAGGGTATAGACCTTTCTTTTGTTGTTCCCTTGTTAGCTACCAACCTAAGTGAGATTTCCTACTTTGCTTATACATTATTTTCTTTTTTTAAATTAATTAATTAATGAATATTTTTATTTAGACAATTAAATTTAACAGGATGATATTGGTCAATTCGAGTACATAGATTTAGAGAAAACATCTCCACATCCTTTGGATAGTCGATTATGTTATAAACCCATCACTGAAAATCAAATCATCTTCTGTCACCCTATATTTTGTTTCTCTTTAAGCCCCTCCCCTTTTCCCCACCCACGTCTCTCTCCACCCTTCCCTTCCCCCTGCACCTGTTTATGTCTGTGAATCTCAACTTTGTGCCCCACCTATGTATGGAATCATACAGTTATTAACTTTCTCTGATTTACTTATTTCACTCAATATAATGTTATCAAGGTCCATCATGTTGTCATAAATGATACTATATCATCATTTCTTATGGCTGAGTAGCATTCCATTGTATATATGTACCACATCTTCTTTATCCAATCCTCTATTGAAGGGTATTTTGGCTGTTTCCATGTCTTGGCCACCGTGAACAATGCGGCGATGAACATGGGGCTGCATGTGTTTTTACATACCTATGTTTTCAAGTTTTGTGTGTATATATCCAGTAGAGGGATTGCTGGGTCATATGGTAGTTTTATTCTTAATTTTTTGAGGAACCACCATACTTTCTTCTATAATGGTTATGCTAATTTACATACATTATTTTCTGTGGATGATTTTGAAACTTATGGCCCATTTTTTTTTATTCATTATTACAGATTTTCACACAGAATGATTTGTAAAGTTTGTAAAACTGGAGTTGTCTTGTGGTCTAGGGTTGACTTTCTCCAAGCTCTAAATTAAAAAAGAAACCAAACATTTTTAATGTAAGATTTTATGTGTGTGTATGTGTGTGTGTGACAGAGACAGAGTCAGAGAGAGGTACAGACATGGACAGACAAGAACGGAGAAAGATGAGAAGCATCAATGCTTCATTGTGGCATTTTAGTTGTTCATTGATCGCTTTCCCATATGTGCCTTGACTGGAGGGCCACAGCAGACCGAGTGACCCCTTGCTCAAGCCAGTGACCTTGGGCTCAAGCTGGTGAGCCTTGCTCAAACCAGATGATCCTGCGCTCAAGCTGGCTACCTTGAGGTCCTCCACGTCCCAAACTGATGCTTTATCCACTGCACCACCACCTGGTCAGGCTAATGTAAGATTTTTGAAAAAGTACATCCATAGGGTATAAATTGACCCTTTCTGTAGAATGTTTTTACATTTCTTTACATTAAAAAAATTCATATCTTTACCTTTTTTAAAAATTTTTATTTATTGATTTTAGAGAGAGGAGAGAGAGAAAGGAGATGGGAGGAGAAGCAGGGAGCAGCAACTTGTAGTAATTGCTTCTCGTATGTGCCTTGAACGGGCAAGCCCAGGGTTTTGAACTGGTGTCCTCAGTGTTCCAAGTCAATATTTTATCAACTGTGCCACCATAGGTCAGGCTATATTTGTACAATTATTTATAGTTCCATATTCACTATCATTTAGATATCTAAAGAATTCTTACTCTAGTTATATGAACTAGGTAGAACAATGTTACTGCCATTTTACTGAGTGGTAACCTACCAGAGGTGAAATAACTTATTCAATAATCACATAGCTAGTAAAATAGTAGAGCTAAGCTCTGCTCTTCAAATCTAAGACTCTTCCCTGTTTCCAATGGTTCTATTTATTGGAGATTGGGCTAGACAACCTCCTCTATTTTAATTCCATTATTTTGTTATTTCATGATCTTTTTTTGAAATTAATTTCATAATAGTTTCTCTCTTCACATACTATTCCTACATGTTACCTTATGCACAACTGTATAATATGAACAAGGCCTCTGTTTTCAATCTTTGCCTATATTGCTTTACCTAGACCAGTACAGTCAGATCAGAATGGGTTGAAGGAATTCTATTCAATGAAGGATATTTTTACAAGATTTCTCTGTGCTGTTTGCTGCCCTGCGGTTATTAATTCATTCCATGAAGGGGAGGTGCTAGTTATAGGTGATTGCTAATTTGGCACACACACAGTAACTAGAACAAAATATCATTGTAAACAGCTGGGTCTCCTATAATAGAGATGACGGCCAAGTTGCTACCTTTCTGCATTCATGCCAGGGCTGTGCTTCATGTCTTAATCACCAAGACTCTGAGCAGCAGAACTAATAGAATTTGAAGGTTATCTAGTCCAGTTCTTTCATTTGTCAGATATGGAAACTCAGTAGGAAAGGGAAGAAGATGGCTTCCCAAAGTTACCTAAGAATTTTGGGCTGAACTGGGTCTAGATTCCAGCTTTAAATGAGTGTGTTCCACTGTGACTCTGCTGGATGAGGTAGGATTGGAGCATGGTTCCTAGGAACTGTTGAGTCCTCTAGTTTTGATATGTGTGTGGTGGAGATCCAGCTGTTAGTGTTGTAAAGTAATGTAATCTGTTTAGGCAGGACATGTGTTTTGTCAGCAGATAGCTGTAATTGGGAAAAATGGAAGGCCACCTGTGGCGACATAATTGACATCATAATTTAGGATGGATTTTCCCTGCCATTTTTATGTTGAGCAAACAGGTAAATTTGGTATGGCTTCTCTTCTTACAGTTAGTAAACCTTTATGGTTTTAAACCCTGGAGTCATGGGCACTTAGGAATGTTTGAGGACTGTGCAGTCTGGACAGTGATTAAACACTGAGACTTGCAGTGTGCTCTCTTGTCTCTGGAGTCCTGTAGTCTCTGTTCCCAGCCACAAAAGGTGGATCTGGATTGTGACTTTGCAAGTTCAAATGGGAAATGTCCTCTTTATGTAGTCCTGACAGTTCTGTGAAGTTGCTAGCAATTACAGAAAAACAATAGAAATTTCTTAGATGTTTGTTTTAATTATACATGTTCTGGCATGAGGACACCCACAAAATCACTGGAACATCAGGAGCTGAAGACTTGGACTTGACCAGCAAGCCCTTTTTCTGATTCAGGGTAAGCACTAGGGCAGTGGTTCTCAACGTATGCACCAGGGCACACTGGTGCACCCTAGAAGATTTCCAGGTGTACCTTATGGTATTCCAGAGAAATATGTGCCTGTTGGGGACCAGAAAACCAACAGGGTTTTTGGAGTTTAGATTTTTGGGGGACAGAGGTGTGGGGAATTGGCTGTAAGCTGACAGTCTGCCCAACCCCCCACCTCACTTACCTGATTAGGTTGCAACAGGCTGTTAAGCTGTGGTGCTGGATTGTTTACACTACCCCCCATGTTCCCTAGAAAGACTGGAGGCAAGTTTCTTCTATCTTTTGTTTGGTGTAAAGTTAAGATTTGCTAATGGCCTCACTTTGCCCTGTAAATAAAGCAAGATGCAGTTTTTGGGAGTGCTTTGTTCTTGCCAGCAGCAATTACAGGGCCCTCCTGACCCTGTATTTTCTTAATTCCATGTATTTTCTTAATTAGGCACCGTTCCCACTCGGGACCTGAAATTACTAGCTGTGCTGGTTCGTGGCATGTGCCCAGATATAAAAATAAATATAGTTTCTCTATTATACCATTTCATTATGGAAATACCACTCTTTTTGTTAACCATCATTATTATATTTATTATTAATACATCATTATATTATTTTTAGATAAATACACCCAAATAAAATGGATAGATTTCTCAAAAAGAATCATGATATTGAAGAATTTGATTCTAGAAGTGAGCAAAAGTTAAGTGCAAGTAAGAAAGCAAAATCGTGGCCTACTTGCAAATATAATGAAAGTTATTTAAGCTTTGGTTTCACTTGGACCGGAAGTGAAGATCATCCTTTATCGCTATGTTCATTATGTGGATGTAAAATGGCAAATGAATCATTGCTTCCTAGTAAATTGAGGAAACATTTTGAAACTATACACTCTAATTTACAAGATAAATCTGTAAGTTTTTTCAAGAGATTGTCTGAAGAGCAAATAAAAGCTGCAAATTCTTTTAAAAGTATAATGACTGTTTCTGATAAAGCTCAAGTCGCTTCTTATTGAGTCTCAGAACTGACAGCAAAAAATATGAACGCTCATACTTCAGATGAGTCACTTATTTTGCCTGCATGCAAAAAAAACAAAACGGTCATGACAATGCTAGGAAATGAAGCAGCAATGAAAATAAGCAAGATCCTTGTCCAATGATACAGTTTACAGGCGTATTATAGAAATGTCTTCCGATATTGAGAAAAATATATGGAGTAATAAGCTTCAGTATTTAAATTTTGCATTGCAAGTTGATGAGTCAACAGACATTACCAACAAGGGGCAACTCTTAGCATTCATCCATTTTATTAATGAAAATCAAACAGTAAATCAGTTTCTTTTTTGCAAAGAATTAGGTGTGTCTACAAAAGGTGAAGACGTTTTTAACATTTTGAATAACTATCTTGATAAATGGCAGTGAACATGGAAGTCGTGTGTAGGCATTTGTACAGATGGCGCCCCTTCCATGGTAGGCTGTGTTAAGGGTCTTACATCTTTTGTAAAAAAAAAATGAAATGACACTTTTATCGTAACTCACTGTTTTCTTCATAGGGAGGCCTTGATGGCAAAAACATTGGGAGAAAATTAAGAGAAGTTTTAGATCAAGTTGTTCAGATGGTAAACTTTACTAAAACAAAACCTGTCAAATTGCCTTTATTCCTTTATTTGAAAAGCTTTGTATTGATACGGATTCACAACACAGACGACTGCTTTTACACACTGAGATGAGGTGGTTGTCAAGGGGAAAAGTACTTATCCCTGTACACGAGCTGCAACAAGAACTTCTTGCGTTTTTTTTGATGAGATGAAACAGTTAAATTTTTGTAACCTTTTTTGTTGCGAATTTTGGATTGCCAGGTTATAGTATTTGGCCAATATATTTCAGCAGCTCAATATTTTGAATACTAGCATGCAAGGGAAAGAAGAAAATATTCTCACATCCACTGACAAAATGAAAGCGTTTCAGAGAAAACTACAGATTTGGAGAAGAAAAGCTGTTGAAGGTAATTTGGAAATGTTTCCGTTGGTAAATAACACTTGCATAAATGAAACACTTCCAATAATAGATGAACATTTAAAAAGTTTAAAAGAAAAATTGGGTTCTTATTTTCCATCACTTAACATTGAACAATACGATTGGATTAGAAACTTATTCATGGAAGCTTCAAGTGAGTTTGGTTTAACATTAACAGAAGAAGAACTGGCAGCTATATCCACTGATCGTGGATTGATGATTAAACATAAGGAATTATCTCTTGAAGCATTTTGGATTTCTATAAAAGAAGAATATGTGGCAATATCTAAAAAAGCTTTGAACATTTTACTACAATTTTCAACATCCTATTTATGTGGATTAGGATTTGCTACCCTGAACACAACTAAGAGTAAAAAGAGGGATTCTTTAACGTATTGATAAGGAAATGAGAGTTTGCCTTTCAAATATATGCTCAAACATTGAAGAAATCACTAGGACACATCAGGCTCATGTTTCTCACAAACAAAGAATGAAAAAACTTAACACATGCGCACTGGAACCTGCCGAATTTACTAAATCTTACTAAGAATGTATCTATATATATAAAAATATACCTTTTTGTTGTTTTTTTAATTTTTAACCCCTCTTTTTTACAAATTCTAAAAAGTATAACTCAAAAAATGTAACATAAAAGTTTTTTTAATGTCAGAATAAATTTAATTTTGTCATACTTATTTTGTTTAATTACAATTAAAGCACGCTTGGACTTTATATTTTTTTCTTTAATATTTGACTTAATTATTATAACATATTTCTCAGAAATTTGTATATAGTGCACCTACAATTATTTGTAGGATTTTAAATGAGCCCCACCTTCAAAAAGTTTGAGAACCACTGCACTAGGGTATGCAGCACATGAGTTTTAATTTTCAGAGCCTCAAGAAGGAAAAGAGACAAGCTGTTCATTCATTACAGGGTACTAATTTTCTCTTTACATTGAATATTACTGAAGAGAAAAGTATTTGTGATTCTTTGGGTGACATTAGACCCTACCAAATATTCATAGACATTATTGACATTCAAAATGGCCAAGGTTCATTATTGACTTGATAATCAGGACATTTACATTCAAGCCTCAGTTTTACTGTTTGATATTGGGCATACTTTTCCACATATTCTTCATTTATAAAGTTAGTTGGTGATATTATCTTATAAGATCTTTCCTTCTTCTTCTTCTTCTTTTTTTAATGAGAGGAGGGGAGATAGTGAGGCATCATACTCCTGCATGTGCCCTGACCAGGATCCACCAGGTAACCCCATCTGGGGCCGATGCTTGAGTACTGAGCCATTTTTAGCACCTGCTGATGCACTCCAAGGGAAATATCCTTAGTGCCTGGAGCCATGCTTGAAACAATCAAGCCATGGCTGTGGGAGGGGAAGAGTAAGAGAAGAGCGAAGGGGAGGGGAGGAGAAGCAGATGATTGCTTCTCCTGTGTGCCGACTGGGAATTGAATCTGGGACACAGGGCTGATGCTCTATCCACTGAACAACTGGCCAGGGTCACAAGATTGTTTTGAGGATCAAATATAACAATGAATATTATAAATGTTTTATAAATCACAAAATGCCTTATAACTCTAAGGAATTACTATTATATAGTTATTCAACAATCGTTTACTTAAAATAGATTTTGTGCTAGGCACTCTTTTAGGAGCTAATGTAATGACAATGAGCAAAACAAAATTAGTCCTTGCCTTCAGGGAATGAACTTCTTGCTATAATAAAAAACATTGCTTTTATTAATCATAAGTAATATTGATATAATTATAAAATAGTATTTACTTAATAAATGCATTATACAACCTTACACATATTATTACTAATAGTGATTCTAAATTATAGTAGTACTATAAGACTAATAAATGTCTAGTAATATAAATATAATTATCATTAATAAAGGTATTTATAAATACTAATAAACAGTATTATCATATAGCACTGATAAATGATGATAAAAACTAACAGTGATAGGAATCAGAGTGCCTCAATATTTTCCAAAATGTAAAATTGTAGAAGCAGGGTGAATCTTAAAAAGTTATCCAATACAACCTCTTCATTTTCTAGATGAAACTAGTTAATTTACTAATTTATTTCTAGGAGTTATAGTATCTTGGCCCTTGGAATGCTGTGAATAATGAGGGAAAATAGTTGAATCTAGGCAAGGTTATTACCCCAGTTTTTGAAGCTCGGAGAGGTTGGGTGGCCAATGCCATATTACAGGGCAGTAAGGGATAACACTGAGCTTTAATCCTGTAGATCCCTTCCATGGCTGCCATCGTTCTGTGTCACCGATGTGTTTTGGGTGACTTGTTTAGAAGCTACAGAGGCAGAATCAGTTCATGTGAACAGAGTAGATTATATGTTTTAAAACAAAAAAAAGTTGTATTCTTGACGAAATCTCTTTCATTTTGTAATCTGTCAGCTTAATTAACTATTGAAGTGAGTTCCTTAAAAAGGTGGTGGATTCCTCATCTTTGCCTGATATCAGAACCTGAATAGTGCAATGTTATATGGCAAGGTGCTCTTTAATCTTTATTGTTAAATTATATAAATGTGCAATACTCTTGTTGCCTAGTGTTTTAAATCTGAGTAAGCTTATTTTTGAGAATAAAAATAAATATAGAACCACAATAAGATATCTTTATATACCTATTAAAACAGCAAAAATTAAAAAAATATATCACATGCTAAAGAGGATGTGTAGAAACTGGATTTCTCATATATTACTGGTGGGAATGTGTAAAATGGTTAACCATTCTGGAAAACTCTTTGGCATGTTTTTTGTTGTTGTTGTTTATTTGTTTTTTCCCCAAAGTAATGTGTACTGAGCATCAGATTCAGCAGTTGTACGTCTGGACATTTAATCCAGAGACACGAAAAGTTACGTTCACAGATGAACCTGTACGTGAATGTTCATAGCATCTTTTTTATAATAGCAAAATACCACAAAATATCCAAATGTGCTTCAATGGGTACATGTTTAAACAGAATCTGGTAAGTCCATACAATGGAATAATACTATTTATCAATGCAGAAGAATAAACTGCTGGTGCATGCAGCAACCTGGGTTGACTTCATGGGCATCATACGCAGTATAATAAGTCTGTCTCAAAAGGTTACATATACTGTATGATTCCATTTATAAGACATTCTTGAGTTGACAAAACTCTAGAGAGGGAGAACAGATTGATGGCTTTAGGGGATAGCAGTGGGGGATGAAGTGGGGGAAGGGAATTGGGTTCAAACCTAGAAAAGGCAGCAGAGAACAGGGAATAGTTTTGTATCTTGGTTTTAATGGTTGCTACATGAATTTATACATAAAATAAAATAGCAAAGAACTAAATGTGCACAAATGAATGCAGGTGAAAAATGATGAAAACCAAATCAGGGCTAGTTGACCGTAATGTAACAATGTCAGTTTTCTGGCTTTGATAGTGTATGATATCTGTATCAGATGTTGCTATCGGTAGAGGCTAGTTGAGTAGAACATGGGACTCCATACTATTTATACAACCCTTTGTTAGTCTTTATTTTAAAACAAACAGTTTAATAATATTAAGATAAATATATAGAGAGATTTCTTAAGTGATTTCTTTTTCTTCTCAGGGTTCCATCTTGCATGCACACTTAATTTCTTACACTACACATTGAAGATCACTATTATAATGTATGGTTTATACCAGTGGTTTTCAAAGCTGGCCAGTCACCAGAAAAGTTTAGGGGATATTTAACAAAAGAAAAAAAGGAATAGTTTCTAGGGCTTACGTTTGTCATATAGAGTCAGAGTTAGCCACGGGCCCCAGCAATCTGCATTAAAACAAAACGAAATCAAACAGAACTCCCCAGATCATTCTGACTGTTGCTCAACCAAAGTCTGGGAACGATATGTTTATTTCAATAACTGCAGCATCCGGTGTCTTAGTGCCCTAGGAATCTTCTTCTCCACGTCCTGTCATTGCACACTCTCTGCCTAGTTAATAATGATGGCTTTGGAAGTGTTATGCACCTTTTATCATATAAACGTTATAGAGATTCAGGGACTGATACCATTCTTCCTGTGGCTGCTTTCCTTCTGTGTCTCCATCATAAAGACCAGTTTTCTGTGTATGTTGTCCCACTGAATTTTAAGTCCCTGTTCCACAGGATTCAAAAACGGAAGTAGATGTAAAAAAAAAAGAAGACTCATCTAGAATGCCTCAGTGATGCCCAAGCTCCAGCATTATAGAACAGTTGCTATTGTGTACCTTGAGGTAGCGATGCCTGAAATCTCAGCCATTTTGGGTCATAGCAGGCCTATGTAAATCATCTATAATCGGATTCGTTCTGGATATTATAAAAATAAATCTGACACCTAAGCTGAGGACAAATATATTGTACTATGTAAAGAAATCATACCCTGGAACAAAAAAATTATGATATTATATTTTTATCATCTTTCCTTAAATTTTCTGTAGTCAGAAACTGGACAGCTGAGCACAGAACCAGGGTCAGGTCTCTGAGATGTGACACCTCTAGTCTCCTAGCACTTTGACATTCCGGCATTCTCCTTTATTATCCATTTTTATACTATTGTATACATTGTTTTCAACCAGAATAGAAAGCCATAACCCATGAAGTTGCATTATGTAAATTAAATGCTATGAGAGAAAGTGGAGGAAGTGATGTAGGTGGTATTGGGAAAATCCACACAAATGAAGGGACCTCTGAGCTGAGTTTGGAGAATGAGAGAAAAGGTGGTGGACAACATGACACACCACACAAAGGCAACAGCATGTGCTACTCCAGGGAGTAGCTTTGCAGCATGAGCAGAGTAACTTCAGACCTCTAGTATGGTCTGAAAGAGGCTTCTAGGAGCAGCTCCAGGAAGTTGGCGGCTACAAGGAGAAAGCCCCAGGAAACAAGTCTGTACCGATCTCATCACACCTTGTGTGAGAGGCGCCCTCCTGGTGGTGGCCCTGGCCGCACAGGGCATGCCTTTTCTCCCCAAGCATCTGTCATGCTCGAGAACGAAATGTTTCTGCACATACAGATGCTAAGAAAAAAGAAAACACAAAAAAGCAATTCTCCCCAAACTAGGCAAAAGCAGCCTTTTTACCAAATGAAATACACATGCTTAAGAATGTGAGATGTGAGCCAACTGGAAACATTTTTGTTTGTTGGTTCTGTTTTGCTTTCTTTACTTCTCTCCAGTTTGGGGTGATCCTGAGAAACAGGAAGCAATGAAAGAAGGACTTTATTATGAAATAAAGATGTGTATGTGTGAGAATAGTTTTCAAAGCACTTTCCCACATAATATCTAATTTAATTGCCATGATATCCTATAACATTATTATAGTTCCTACATTATTATGGTTCCTAGAGACAAATGAAAACTGACTTTCAGGTGACCTGCAGAGAGGCTTATAAATGTAGAAGCCACATTTGACCAAATTGTAGTGTTTTCCCTTAAGTGAAGTATTGCTAATAGAGAATAATTACTGCATAATCACTGATATTACTACTACTAATACAATTTCTCTGTAAGGATATGAAAACCTTTTTAGTGGATTTGTTATTTTATTTCATCTGAACTCCAGTCTGCTTTACTGTTAACCTGATCTTTTCAGCAGCCCTGTAAGAGATAGGTCTCCTCACCCTCCGTCTGCGGAGCCTGTAATGCAGAATGAAGCAGCCGGGACAGGGCAAAGCTCTGATTTGAGGCCTGGCCTCCTAACTCCAAGTCTAGCACTATTCCTCACCGCTACACTATGGCTCATGTTACTGCTATTACTAGTTTTTATTAAGGAAGAAAAACATTCACTGTTATTTCCCCCAATCATTACTGTTCAGTAGTGTTTAAAAATTGAATTTCGGGAGGGGAGTGAGGTGGCAACAGGAAATGATTTGACTTTGGGTGACGGGCACACAACACAATCAACAGTTCAAATGCTGTAGAGATGTTCACCTGAAATCTATGTACTCTTATTGATCAATGTCGACCCATTAAATTTAATTTCAAAATAAAAAATATAATAATTGGCCCTGGCTGGTTGGCTCAGTGGTAGTGCATTGAACCAGAATATGGATGTCCCAGGTGCAATTCTTGGTTGGGGCACACAGAAGCACTCGTTTACTTCTCCACTCCTCCCCCTCTCGCTTCTCTTTCTCTCTCTCTTCTCATCCCACATCCATGACTCGATTGGAGCAAGTTGGCTTCGGGAGCTGAGGATAGCTCCGTGGTCTCTACTTCAGGTGCTAAAAAGAGCTCAGTTGCTGAGCAATGGAGCAGCACCCCAGATGGGCACAGCATCGCCCCCTAGTGGGCTTGCCGGGTAGGTCCTGGTCGGGGCCCATGTGGGAGTCTGTCTCTGCGTCCTCTCCTCTCACTTAATTAAAACAAAAAAAGAAAATATATCTGTAATAATTAAAAAAAAAGAATATTGAATTTCTCCAAGTGGCCTGTGAAAATACTTAGATTCCCCTCTGTATGGGTATGTGTGGGATGATGAACTAATGTATAAAACAGCCAAAGTAATCTCTAGAAGTCATTACCAAGAAGACATTATTTCCAAAAGCTTTTGGAATAACCTTTTGAAATATTCATTCATTCAGGTCAATTATGCTGTCTTGTTTAAACTTGTTATATATCATTAGTAGATTTATTGACATTAAGATAAAATTAAAATGACATTTAAATATGCTGATAATTTTTTTTATTGACATGTTCATGCATGTTAGAATGGCTTAGTTTCATGAAGTGCTTCTTTTGTACAAATTATTTACTGGGAAAGAAACCACCACGTTTTATAAAGTCTATCTAGAAATATTACCATATGAGGTAACCTTGAAATATTATGCGTGCTTACCCACTGCAGTCCTCGGTGGGTGGACTTTATTTTTTTATATCTCACCCTCTGCATTTACTTTACTCCCTCTGCTAGGACCAGTTTAGATGCCTGCCATACCCTTTGTATTGAACAGGGCTTTATAAAGAGGTAGGATAAAAATAAAAACAAATTCTAATCCTTAAACACTTTGTACTTAATATGGGAAGTTGATGTATGAATCTGACCAGTTAACTAACAATATAAAGCTATAGAGTGTGAAGTACTAGAATTATGATGTGTTGATATGTCCTTTTATGACTTTGCATAGCTAAGTCTTTCTCAGAGAGAGACTTTACGTGAACTATGTCAATGTGGAAAAGATAAACATTTATACTTATAGTATCTCTTTAAGAAGCTGACCAGGTGGTGATGCAGTGGATTAGAGCATCAGACTGGGACACGAAGGACCCAGGTTTGAAACTCTAAGGTCTCTGGCTTGAGCATGGATGGGCTCATTTGGCTTGAGCACAGGCTCACCAGTGTAAGCGTAGGGTGCTGGTTTGAGTGTGAGCTCATAGACAAGACCCTAAGGTCACTGGCTTGAGCAAGGGGTCACTTACTCTGCTGTTGCCTCCCGGTCGAGGCACATATGAGAAAGCAATCAATGAACAACTAAGGAGCTGCAATGAAGAGTTTATGATTCTCATCTCTTTCCCTTCCTGTCTGTTTGTCCCAATCTGTCCCTCTCTCTGTCTCTGTCACACACAAAAAAGAAGCATTTTTATTATTGAACTATTACAGATAATGTAAATGAACGTTATATAAAGAAAATTGTATGAAGTAAACTAGTGATTTTTATTAATTAAAAATATTTTATTTTCCAAAGTATAAAATCAGGTGGAGAGATTTTAGAGATGTTATTAATTATATCACAGGAAAATAATTAGTTAGGAATTTTATGTTGGGTCTCATTCATCTCTGGAATTTATACTTGGGATTTAGCCAGTCACCTGAAATTGTGTTTAAACTTGGTCCATGTGTATGTCTTTTATAAGGAAAGGGCCCATATGTCTTCAGACCCTCAAAGAGATGCTTAATTCACTCATTAAGAAAGATAACATTCCCTGCGTGAGAGGTCACCAGTCTCCCAAGGCAGTTATATTAATGCTGCTTCAATAAAAGCCAGGTTTTCATTTTCCTCTCATCAAGTTTAGGAGGCTGTGTCTGAAGAGAAAGCTGAGTGTACGGTGGTGATAGTAGTCAGGATTCTAATAAATACATAAAAATATGCAAATATAATACAATGTATATTATATATAGACAACTATATTATTATGTGTGGTTTCAATACACCTTTATATGTACTTACACATCTCCTCTGGCCAATGCATATTTAAGGTAAGATGGATAAGGCATGGGCTCTTTCCTCTGAGAGGGAAGCCATGGAGGAATGCACCTCCATTTGATAGCTGAGCACGTGGAGTCCCAGAGACGAGACACAAACAATTATGTAGTGATTGTGACTGCTTGTGTTGGTCCTACAGGTAGAAAGTAGTGAAGAGGAGCTTCTCGAGTTCTTTATACTGCACCATGCTTCCTGTTGCTTTGCACATAACTATCCCTGTTTTTAACTTATTCCTCTTATATGTGAATTTAGAATGTCATATTTGTTCTGCTTCCATTATTGCAGTTTTGAATGATGATTCATCAGTGCAATGGCCTATTTTAGTGAACCACAATAGCTTGGGTAGAAAGAAAAAATAAAAGATTCAAATACTTCAGGAATGGAAAGCAGCCATCTTTTTATAGCTAAAATTGCAAACACCTGGCAATTACTCTATTTTTACCTCCCTTCAGAAAAGAAGAATCTTCTCTTCAACTGGAGCCTGCCGCTGTGTTTAATCAAGGCAGCAATGGAAGCCTTCAGGAGCGATAGGTTTTGATTCGAGGAGGCCATTGCCTAACCCAGTTGGCCAGAGTCTCTTTCGAAAGTTCACCACTTAATTCTCCCCGTATGCTACTGTATTATATAATGATAATAATGATGCTATGGCAATTAATGGCTGGAGAAAACATTCCCTTTTGCTTTTCTGCCCTGGCTCATTTGTGGTGGCCTTACCGCAACTTTGATATTGTAAAAGTTAACTGTGCTGGTCATGTTTGCTTCTCTTCATCCTATGTAGCTTTTGGTAGTTCTGGATAAAAGGTTCAACTACATCAATACTATCTCAAGTTATTAATTTAATTTAATATAAGCTGGCTTAGTAAATTGTTGAAGGAACAAACCAATCCCTTTTTAAAGCCTGATCGTGGTCTTGTACTCAGCAAGCAATCCACTGTGGTTATGATCCCAGAGTACCCCACCCTTGTTTCTTGTTGTGATAATTGTTTGTGAAACTAGTTCTTCCCTCTCACTGGCAAAAGTCAACTCCCATGGCAGGGGAAGTGAGAATGGCTGGTGGTTTGCAATAAGGACCGAGAGTCAGAACTTCTGCATTTTTCTCTTGGGGCTGATGCCAGCTTTCACTCTGGCCTTGACCAATGCATTTACCTTTCTTTTCCCCATTTACCTTTCTCTTCCTCTAGACCCCTAATGGGTAGATATGGACCTTTTCTTCCCAGCTTCAGCCAACCTGTAACCACAGTTCCCTTTTGCTGTAAGGTCCTGGTCAGTAATCACCAGTAATTGGGAAGGAATGGAAGAGTTGTAGTAGATGGGAAAAACAAAAAATGGTTCAGTGGCATGGTGATTTTTAAAAACAACCCCAAGTACTAAAAATAGGCAGGCCATTTTCTAGTGTCAGCATGTTATGGCACTTGGAAATCATAGACATTCAATGAGCTTATTTTACAGCCTTGTTTTTTACTTTTATGATTTTGGTAGAAGTGTGTTCAGTATCAAAGCTATGGCTTTTCTCTTGATGTAATAGTTTCGAGATCTATCCTTCCAGTCTTTCCAAAATCCTAGTGAATTTTGCAAACATCTCAGTAAACTAAATGCAGATTTGGAAGAGATGAGTTTGTGACTAAGAATTTTCTGGTAAAAAAAAAAAGAAAAGGAATAAGAACTCCTAACACTAATATGCATATCTTATACTCAATAGAGCAGTGCCACGTAAAATCATGGCTTTTAGGAATTTCAAAATGTGTCCCCCTTTTTCTCTATTTGCATCCAATGCATTATTGATAGTTCTGGTTTTCTCCCTTGTGAGCATGTCTTAGCACTTGGCCTAATTTATTAGAACCACTTTTCCAGCCCATTGGCATATTTCTTTGATGACCTGCTAATGTGGAAAAGTTATACCAATGCCCCTTATCATATTTTTCTCTTATTTTGGGGCTTAAAAACCTACCAACTTTCTAGACCATAGCCAGTGGTATATTATGGGGGAGCTTTAAATGTCTCTCAGTGGTTCCCTACCCTCACTACATATAATCACCTGGGAGCTTCAAAAATACCAAGACTTGGGCCTCACCCTCAAATATTCTAATATAATTGGTTCAGGGTGGGCACCTTTTCTTTTTTTTTATAACACTTCCCCAGATCTGGAACTACTGAGGTAGGCCAGTCTCTTCACCTGACCCCGGAGTTCATATCACCTCTCCTGAGGCGTGGCAGGCTCTTCCTCACTATTTCTAGAGCAGGAAACTGAAATGGCCCTTTCTGCCTTTGAGTAAATCTGAGTTTTTTTGAAAGTTTGTCTTTATTTCTATTTGAAATCCTCATAAAATATGGGTATGTCTCTTTGTCTTATAAATTCATAATCTCTAGCCATGGAGTTTAGGTGTAAGCATTTGCCCTCCACAAAGGGAAAATAAAAAACAAAGGCCAAACAGAACAAAGAGCTGTTAGGGTGTGATCATACTTCCATAATTGTGACCCACTCCTCATTAAGTGGACCTCTCCCTTTAGCATTTTTGAATTATCAGGTCTGGGAAAGGAACGGTGAAGAGCAAATGGACAAATAAAATAGGCACTTAGTCTAGTGAGGCAACGTCAGAGTTACCTTGTCAACTAGATATTTTGGCCTTGAGAGCAGCCACCCGATGCTGGTCACCATTAAACTCATGTTGTCTAATGTGGTTGAGGCATGGAAGAAACATTCAATGAATCATTATCGAATAAATAATAATTATGAAGTCTATTAAGGTGGCTCCGTTTAAATTTAACATTCAAAAACTGATAGTTTTTTAAATGTAACAATACTTAAGAAAATATAGTGGGAGAAGGTCTCTTTTACAGAGAGAATAAAGCTCTAAATATCTAGACACAAATGTCTATATGTTATCACTATACTTGGGTGAGACTTGCTGCTCCCAAATCGACCCTTGGTCCCAGTTCTTCTGCTCTTGTGGATTTCAAAGAACAAGTCTTCTTCTTTCCTGTATGAGCCTCACAAGAAAGTCCTTACCACATCTCCCCTTCCCTCCTACCAGCTGAACTGTTCCATTGCAGCATTTCTAAGATGGGTAATGATTTTGTTCAGCCTGTCCTGGAAAGCCTCGTTTGTCAAGGCCTGGGATTGAACACAATGCCGTTCCTGAGAGCCTGTATAGAATGGCAAAGGGCTCTGAGGGAATTCCTCTTCCTGAACAGAGGTGTAAGTGCGACGGGCCGCTTTCCATTTTCAGCAGCTTGTCAGATTCACTTACAGGGCTGTTCTAGTTGGTGTTATAATAATGGTTGGCTGAAAAGAAATCATGTATATAGCTTTGAAACTTTCTTTTATTTCTTCACTATAAATGGAAGAGAATAGAGTCTGAAGGGTGGTAAGGTTGACAAATGAAGTTAAACTTTTCCTGTGATTAGGCTAAGTAGATTAGGACAAATAGGATTTATAGTTGAATAAATAAGTTGTAGTTTTTGGAACCCAAGCATGTCTACATTTTGAGGAAGCAAATTAGAAACACTAGAGTTCAGAATGAGTAATGGTAAAGGCAAAATTTGCATTATTAAAAAAATCAGAATTACTTACATGACTGTGTTTCGCAATAGCTATTCCTGGCTTATCCTGTTCATGAGTTGAAGTTCTTTTATAGCTATTTAATTTTTATTTTTGTGTTTTCTTAAGTAAGAAGGATAAGGAGAGCTTTCCCTCATGGCAATGGTTTGTGATTCGGTTGTTGCACTTACATGCCACCTCTACCTGGCTGTAGCTTGCGCAGAACATGGGTTAATTGAAAAAGTGAACAGAACTCTTAAAACACAATATATACAATTAAGGTGATGAAGCGGCAGCAGTTATTATTCCATGAGTTTGTTTAGAATGTAAAGAACACATAGAGTAATAAAAGTAGATGATTCGACACTTGTAGCCATTTGGAGAGGATCCCTGGCAAGATTATCTTCTAGAATTTCTAAAGATTCTTCTGTAGCAATCAGGGAAGACATAGGCATCATTCAAAGCCCAGTTGATAAGGCTAAGTTCAATAAAATTGAAAACACTTTTTTTATATACATTATCACTGATAAGTTTGAGCTCTCTGACTGTCCTCTTTCTGATTTAGATCTATTTTTGGTTATATAAATTTTATCTGTTCTGCTTTTTCCTTTCAATTTACTGAACCATGTCATAGTTGAGATTTTTTTTTTTCCTTTTGGGTTTCTTGGATTTTTAATAGTTTGCTTGTTTCATATAGCTACAGCTATAGTTCCTGATAAAAATAGGTTTTTTTTGAGGCATCCTATTTTGTAGTGGTGAATTTGTAGCATCCCTAAGCAGTCAATCTCATGCAGTTTGCTCTATATTGGGTATAGCCCAGATAAAAATCAACCTGCATGAAAGTATTGTCAGCTCTAGATTGAACTTGTCATTGTGCATATTTTGCTTCTTATCCTAGAAAACATTGTCATTCTATGGTTGAAGAAGGAGACATCTTAAGATCTGTGCCCGTTTGGGGACTACCAAGGAATTTTCCTTCTCTGGAACAGCTGTTGGGATACTTCTTGGTAATACACCAGGGATTACTGGAAGCAGAGGAAGGACAAAGCTAGAGGGAATCTCAGGGCAAAAGGCTTATAGTTAGAATCTGGGCATCATGCTTGAAGTGCTCCTCATACATCCTGTTTTCAGAAATAAACCCAATGCTAGTAGCACCTGATATTTATTCCTCAGACAGATTATAAAGATGTGATTCCTAGTTAATAGGTAGCATCTGAGGCAAAGTTTGTTCTGAATGCAATTTCAGAAGTGTTCATGGATACTGAGCTAAAATGGGAGAACAAAAGGGCCTGCTAGAATAAAGGTAATTTTGCCTTAGCTACGGAGGTGGCAGCCAATCAAGGAGGCAACCCCCGCACTTGGCACAAGCTAGCTGAGGGACGTGGTCCAGTAGAAAGGACTCTTCTGCACACTTATGGCACATGTACATCACCAAAGTTTCCCTAATTGTAAAACAATGTGATTGAACATTATCTTTTTACTTCTTTCATGCTCTAAAATTGTATGAAAGTGATTTGGCGACCGGAGTTATGTGAAATTGGTTACTCCTCAAAGCATGGACTAATGTTACTCCCATGGAATATCCTGGATTAGTTGGGCTGTGCAATGGGCCATAGGTTCTGCATTTTGTGTGCCTTCAGCACGTTCCTTTTCCGCCTCCATGTCCTCTCTCTCTTCCATGCGTCTACACCAGAGCCAAATGTAAATTCACGTTCTGCACTACACTTAATTTGTTCCTGCTGTGTGCCAGGTATCTGATATATCTTAATTTGAAATTTGGCACTAATATTTTTAACATTCAAATAATGAAATAGAGGCTCAGAAAGATAATAAGTTGCGTGATGTTTCATGGTTAATAAATAATGAATCATTGATTTGAATCTACCTATCTCTAAATCCAAATTTCATGATCTTTCTATTATATTTTGTTGCTAACTCCCAAAATCTATACAAGAAATATTTGTTGAATGTGCTCACACTGAGATATAGGTACATATCTGTGTTTACCTATTTGTATATTCCTATCTATCATCTATCTATCTATCTATCTATCTATCTATCTATCTATCTATCTATCATCGATCATTATCTATCATCTATCTATCTATCTATCTATCTATCTATCTATCTATCTATCTATCTATCCCTACGTACCGACCTACTTACCTACCTACCTACCTATCTACCTAAAGAGAGAGGTCTGTATCTTTGAGGGTATGCCAAAGTGGAACATTGTCAGAAGGACTTGTATTTTTAATAAAAACTGGAGCCTTTAGCTGAAGACATGAAATTCTGATAAACATTTATATGTCAATTAGAGGAAGAATCTGGGGGTTGGGATGTCTTTGTTATATGCTTTAGCTCAGTGGTCCCCAATCCCCGGGTCGCAGACCAGTACCGGTCCGTGGGCCATTTGGTACCGGTCCCCAGAGAAAGAATAAATAACTTACATTATTTCTGTTTTATTTATATTTAAGTCTGAACAATGTTTTTTTTTTTAAAGATGACCAGATTCCCTCTGTTACATCCTTCTAAGACTCACTCTTGATGCTTGTCTCAGTCACGTGATACATTTATCCATCCCACCCTAAAGGCTGGTCCGTGAAAATATTTTCTGACATTAAACCAATCCGTGGCCCAAAAAAGGTTGGGGACCACTGCTTCAGATGATACATGAACTTAGCCTTGTGGTAAGAAAAATGTTACAATAAAAATTCTTCCAAGTTAACCTCATAGTGAAGAGAAAATATTATAAAATTAATACATGAATGAACGAATGGCAGGCTGGCTACCTGAGTCTTCCAGGTAGTATAAGGGGTGATACACTGGGACAGAGATCCAGAATCTTTGTTACTTTGTTCCATTTACTTAAAAAAATTCCTAGTTTGTTTCAGGGTCATCACATCTTTAAAAAGGAAGGGGTAACCATTTCTTTTTTCTTTTACTGAAATGCATGGGGCGAGTGGATAGGAGCCTGAAGGGATGGGAAGGGGAGCTTAATCTGAACATTTATTCTCTTATTCATTAAGAAAACATCCATTGAGCATCTAAAACAGTGAAGGTGTTT
This sequence comes from Saccopteryx bilineata, assembly GCF_036850765.1. Taxonomy (NCBI): domain Eukaryota; kingdom Metazoa; phylum Chordata; class Mammalia; order Chiroptera; family Emballonuridae; genus Saccopteryx; species Saccopteryx bilineata. The sequence goes on along the minus strand of NC_089497.1, from coordinate 65,383,468 downwards.
AGCCAGGAGCTGTGTAGAAGTGGAGATAAACAAATGTGAACTTTACTTTGGCCGTGCACTTCGGAGGAAGGAGGGACAGTGGCACACTCTGACTAAGAAGCTATGTAAGGGTTGCTTTGCATCTTTGTCCTTATTCAAGCCAGACATAAACTCAAAACACTTTTCGGTCAATTTATTCACCTGTGAAATAAAAAAAAATTACTGTTAAAAATAAGGAGGTGGCATGGAGCCTTGATACATATTTTAATATGAGTTTTGGCTGCTATAATGATGGATACAGTTGATCCATCACAACAATCATTTAAAGGAGGATGAGAAAATCCTTACCCGTGTAGAAAATAAAAAGAACTTTGGAAATCTTGGTTTAACGGTTATGGTTATGAGAGAGTTAACAAAGTCCATTGTTTTGTGACCAGGGCCCAATGATTTTTGTGTGAGCCATGTCAGGATGTTGTCTTCACACCGTCTGTCTTTGCTGGTCACAGTAATCGCATCATAAGAGAAGGAGAAGTAGCAGAGTGTCTCTTAGCAACCAACCCCAGGAGAAAGAGAAAATTACTCAAAACCAGCCATCCAGCCAGGGCAGATGATGGGAAAAATATTCTGAGAGAGATTGACAGACAGGCAACAAGGCAAAGCCTGGCCAGGAACCAAAGAACCCTTGTTTTCTAAAACAGGAACTTGGTAGCCCAAAGAATGAGAGGATCTGGAAGGAGGGAGGTAGTGTCACTTCACTGTGCCCAGTATTTCTAGTTAAAGTCTAGATTGCTCTCCCAGGGAACAAGAATGTGTAGTCTAGAGCTGATGTTACTAGTTTTATAAACATGATTCTGCCCTCCCTGATTGTTAATTGTGTAGCAATCAGCTGTTCATATTATCATTACAGACTTTGGTCCATTGGAGTGGCTTTCAAACATTTTGACATCAATTGCAGTAAGAAATTATATTTAATATTAAATATATTTATATGTTATTATATATATAATATGAAAGGAAATTTTACTTAACAGTATATATAAACATATACTATTTATATGATATACAATGGTGTTTTCTATTCTCTTTCAGTTTTAGAAATTAATTTTGGAGATCCAGTACATTGATTTTATTACCCATTAATGAGTTTTCTTCTACAGTTAGAAAAACGCTAGTCTGGGGTCAGCATTTGTGTTCCAGTTTAATTTTATTAAAATGATGCCAAGCAACAAGTCCAGTCATCGTGAAGAGCGCTTGGCCAGCATTGTGATGCTCAGAGTAATGGTTATTTAAGCTAAATATTTTCTTGTCAAGTAGATAAATCCTAAGGTCCTGGCTGGGAATTTAGGAAGTAAATCTGAGGCAATTCCTCTTGGCCTGTCAGCAGTTTAAAAGGTGCCATCGTGTAGCCAAGAAGCACTGGACTTGACTCAGGAGACTTGCTTCTGCTTGGACTGTCCTTGTCACTTGGATCCCCTTGCTTAGTGAGGGGATTAAATTAGATAATGTCATAACTTCCTTTTGACTGTAATATCTTGGCATTTACAGCTGGAAGGGACCCCAGAAATCATCCAGTCTAATCTCTTTATTTACAAGATTTAGTTCTAGAAAAAGAACATGGATGAGCTCCCTATTTCCTTTAAGGCTCAGTGTTAGGAAGAAATGTATACAAAAGATTGCATCCCAGTTCTTCATTTTAGATATCTTACTTCATTATGGGAGTAAAGACATAAAGGTACAAACTTAAGAAAAGACACAGTTTGTTAAACATTACAGTTAGGGTAGAATTAAAACCTAACGATTCAGAAACAGGACACTGTCATCTGACTGGGAAAATGAAGGCAGAGGCTATAGGAGCAGAGGAGGAGGGAGCTTTTGGGCTGGGCTTTGAGGGAAGCAAACAGTTCATAGATGGAGAGGTTGATGATGGAGGTTGATGATGGTGGAACATTCCAGGTAGACGAGACATTGTCAGTAATGGAAGAACAGTGTCTTAATTGACTCCTCTGAATTATGTTTTCTAACCTTACGGAATTTATCAGCCTGATTCATTTCCCTTCTGAAAATTTTTGTATTTTTTATACTTTTTTTTCCTTCCCAACTAACATGACCCCATAATAATGATCTGTTGCCCACTGCCTAGTTATAAGTTGAAGTTTGATGAAATCATATCTGTACAGTACTCACTGCTGCTAGGGCACACATGCTTATATAAATACAAGGTATTATTCCAAATCAGAAAAAAACTAAATAAGGAAATACAAATTAAAACCTGTAATATTTTCAGAACAACAAAAAATGCTTGGCTACTTTTTTCTTCCTTTCCTTTAAGCAAGACTAATTAAGTTTGATCTTTTAGTAGTTTATAAACTGTGGAAATATCTGGGATTATTTGGGGATATTGGAAATAATGTTCTCAGTGATGTCACTTTCTGAACAAGTCTAATTGGGTTAGTAAGCCAGGTAAGGGAAATTAGTGCAAAAACCATAATGATTTTGAATGCTTTGTGTTTGTACTTTTGCTTCCATTTTGTGTCTTCACTGGAATAGACTCCAGGCTTTCACATCTTACTCATTTTCCCAATTCTCTAAAGCTTGTCTACTGGCATAATGGGACAGAAAGGTGTCGTGCTGTCATGAAGTTCATTTACTGATCTGCTTTCTCTCCACAGGCCCCTTTAGAGCAATGTTTCCTCATATTGTACTCCCAACATGTCCTCTGTCTCAAACTTGATATTAGCAATGACAGAGGAAATAAAATTTCTTAATATTGAATGATTTTTTACGTTCATAGTACATGTTTACAGTTCTTTTATTTTATCCCTGAGAACTCTTTTCGATAGTAAGTGGTAGGGTTACTATTCCCATTTTGTAGATGACTAAGTTGATGTCCAGAGGTGATGTTACCTAGTATCACTCACCTATAAAGTCTGGATTCCATGACCTGAGTAAGAGGGCTCCTGACTCCTGACCCAAGGGAGACTAAGTGGGTCGTGGAAGGTCACTGTTCATGTACAATTCGGATGATCTGTTTGAATACTTTTCATTTTAGATGAAGAAGCTGAGGCTGAGAGACATAGAGTGATTAGTTTTTTGAAGCTCAGTACATAGTAGCAGATCTTTGATTCTCTGTCTCAGGTGTTTGACATAGTACCTCAGAGATTGGACACTCCCCACACCCTCTGTTGTGATCATAGCAGTGGACACAGCAGGTATTACTTGAGAAGCATGTGTGCATTTCATAAATGACTTCTGTTGATTGTTGATATCATCTATGTATAATTAATGTTCTTTTAAGCATGTATTTACTTAGGACCCAATATTTGTCTTAACTATTAATTGCCTTGAGGGAAAAGAAAACAAGAAAAGCTTAAGATCTGGGATTTATATTTGAAAGGCTGAAAAGTGTTTCAATTTTTAGACTTTAAAAATAATGAACCAATTAGAAAATAACCCAGACTTTCAGTTTAATAGGAATTTTGATAAAGAATGTTTGGTTTTAGGTCTGGGTAGTCAAAAGAACCTGGCTTTAAGGGCTGAGTGATTGGGTGAGTTGGGGTGGGATGGTGGTCAGTAAGTAGGCAGTGTTTGGGTGGTCCACAGCAATAGAACCACGTGACTATGGTGGGAGCATAAGAGGAGGTGCACGGTGTGGGGGCACCCCAGAGGTCCGGTAGGTGTAGAAGGGGTGATCAAAAAGAGGCAAAGGCAAGGCCTTTGGAGCCTTTCAGGAAGCCTGGAGCCCAGAACCCTGCTGTGAGTTAAGGAGGTAAGCTCCTTGGAATTAGTAACCACGGCTCATTCAGCCATTTATATAGCTGCTCACATGGTAATAATTAGAAATGGAGATGATGCTCTTTGATGTGAGCAACCATCCTAAATAGCACTTGATGTTGCTGATGAAGGAGACTCAGGCACATTGCTTCTCCTGTAGGCTTTAGGCCTGAATGGATCTGGGAGGATAAGAGAGCTTCCGCTCCAAAGTGTCTGCATTTGAGTGACTTGCTAAGTAATGCCTGGGTAGCATCTGGGGAGTACTTGAACATTCTTCAGAAGGAAAAGTTCCTGCTCTTAGGATGATTTGTTATACACTTGAAATTTTCTAATATATTTCAATTATATAAGTCCTTCTTGGATATGTTTTCTTTGTGAACATAGGTAAATATGAAGATTTTTCCGTATATTTAAAAATGTACACAATCTATCATATAAAAACAAGAAAGCAAATTCATTCAAAAGATATACCCGCACAACCCAATCAACAGTTCAGAAATCTAAAAGAAGAAAAACGTTATACCCACAATCTTGTCATCCTAACCCAATAACCCAATTTTCTATGTGTGAAATCAGTCTTCAGCAATATGCATCTACAATTTTTATGGGTAACCAGGGAGAGACATAATTTTGCATTTTTGAAATGTAATGTTGTAGAATCAGAATTTCCCCTATCATATTTCACAGTATTGTCATAGTATATGGAGTGGATGGGCCAGGCTTTATTTAACTATTGCCACGTCACTGGTCAGATGTGTTACGTCCAGTGTGTTTCTGGCGGGGAGCACAGTGAAGGTCTTCATGGGTATAGCTTTTGGAGGACATACCATGCTGAAGAAATTGGGATGATTATTACTAGCTTATTACTAATGCTTGCCAAAATATCCTTTTAATTAAATTTCATTCTGCCCTAATTACAACAGCTGTGGTGAAGGGCTTGGGGGCCAGAAAGGGTGTTTGGAACTGGTTAGGTGAGAAGATTTTGAGGTGTTTGAGGTGGAGGTTGGTGGGAGGGGCAGGCTGTTGCTTTAGCCACACTTGCTGACATTAAACAGGAAATGGAAGCGAATCCACTGCTGTGAGGGAGAGGGGGTCTCATTAGAATATTAAACTTTTGCGGCACTGGATTGTGTAGTTTCGTAGTCCTGAAGGCAGAGCATGGTAATGGATCATACCTGAGCAGGCAGGCAGAGATAAGTTGGCATATATGATTAGAGTCATAGCTGTGCAACTTGGGGAACTGATTTTGTTCCTTTGAGGAATAATGAAAACCTTCAATCTCAGACCTTGGTAATAATAATAGTGAGAATGATAGTGAATTTTTCTAAAGTGTTAATTATGTTCCAGATACTATTTCAAGCCTTATATGTATATATCTCCTAATTAAACTGCTAGTTTAATTAATTCTCATAATAATCTTGTGAAATAGTGCTATTATTTATTTCCATTTGATGGATGAAGAAACTGAGGCAGAGGGAAGTGAAATAACTTGCTGTAAGTCACGTTGTTATTAAGCAGTGTAATTTGGCTTTGAACCCAGGTGATCCGGTCCTGGAGCTGGAGCACGTGGCTCCTGCACCATGCTGCCAGCTGTCATGGGATGATGCCAGGAAGGCAGCAGCAGCTTACCTTTAGAGCAGTGTTCAAGTTCCTTAGGCTTTTAGACCTATTCGATGGACCCGAGGTTCCTAGCACTTTCTAAGACTGCCGAACAGAACTCATGCCTTAGCCCTAATGTCAGTATAATCTACAAATTGTGGGAAGAGATTTAGACACAACAGTAGCAGAGAGCAAGACATTTATTGTAGTTATTACTACTTTTATTTAATTCTTAGATTCTTAGGGAGTATGAATCTGGACAATAGTAGAGGTGCCCGTTACGTACCTATTAATTTGGTTTGAAGAATGGATGAGTAAATCACTTAATGCATTTATCTATTTGTTGGAGGTCTAGTCTTGACCTCAGAACTGTAGTTCAACTGTAATTAAGCCCCTGAGTATGTATGGTCATTTTGTTAAAGCAAAATCTTAGTGTAGGATTAAAAGATAACTCGGCAAATTGTGAAAAGATGTTGTTAACTAGTTTCCAAATGTATTAGTTTGATTTATTGTTTTCTTTTTCTGTTAAAGAAAGGGAGTAGTCTCCCCTAAAGTTTAGTGATTAAATCACTGGCTGCCTTTTCTATTTTGGTAGTTGCGGTAATAGATGTTTCCTGGAAATTTTCCCCTGTTCTATTAATACTGTCAAAGGGGGTTACAGCCATGACTCACTCCAGGAAGTCAACCATCATTTGCTTCCTCAATCTCACCAAACAGTCCCAATGTACAAAATCAACGACTTCTGCAAATGACTTACTTTATAGTTCTCAAGAAGGTTCTAGATAATACAGCTTTTGTGGTTCTCTTTGTGCTTCCTGCCACTATGGTGAATAAAACAAAAGTTTACATTTTGCTTCTTGGTATTCTTGAAATCACTGACCACTTAGGTCACCAGCGTGGGCGCTCTGTTACGAGAACTCCCACCTGCTGTCTAGCAAAGTGCCTTGACACTCATGTTTGCAAAGTTTCCCCTGGGGATGGAGCATTATCAGTCAGGAAACTGGAGTTCATGAACTCTGGTGTAGTCTGTTTTCTTTAATGGTGTACACTAGGCTTTATGTTTCTGTATTTATTAATTTGTTCACTTTTTAATTAATTTACATATTAATTCCTTCAATGCTTAATTCATATCTCTTGAGCACCTTTGTGTAGTAGCCACTATCCTAAGCACTGAAAATACAGTAAAGACAGAATACGTGTCCTTGGAAGCTTCTAGTGTATTTACTGTGAACTATATTGTAGAATTACTCTCCCTTTCCCACCGAAAGGAAAACAAACTCAGAGAATACATAGCCCATAGGCTTTTTCTAAAGGAATCAAACCCAACTATTTGTAAAGTTGTGAAGAACAAGATTATTCATGTTAATTCAGTACTTTTTCTGCATAGAATTCATCTCATCTGCTCCCCCCCCCACCATGCCCCATACACAGAAACGCTGATGTGGAACTTAACTCTGTGATTCTTGTGGTGCTTACATTTTTCTACCTTGGATTATAGTAAATCCTTTCCATGTCTTAGCTTCTCTGCGAAGTCTGTGGGTAGAAACAGGGTATGACTTATTTCTGGATCAGGGATGTCTCCCTTTTGATGTTTCCTTCCCTTACCTCTTCTGGCCTCCTCACATGTGACCTGGTAAAAGGCAGCTGTTACGACATTCAGTCGGTGGGAGCCATGCAATCTTAGACAGCTTAGTGAACTTCTGAGTCTTAGTGTTCTCACCTGTAGAAAAGAGGCTAATAATTCCTACCTCTTAGGTTGTGTGAAGGTTAGGTAGTATATTGAAAGTTCTTTTAATAGTGCCTGGCACTTAGCAAGCATTTACTGAATGTTATCATTAATACATGATTTTACTGCTGCTTATGAAGCGGCAGCATTTCCTTCTAGGATTTCTGTCTAGTTCTTTATGACTGATAGAGAAGAGACATGCAGTCTAGGATTTCACATCAGCCTTCTTTATATAGGATACTACATGTAAATGTGCTGTTTCAGTTGTATATGTCTTTTGTGTGTGTGTGATTGCTGACAAAACATTAAGTAAAATTATGCTATAGTTTCCCTCTTGATGTCAATTCATGATATTGTTAAATCTCAGAACTTTTCCTGATCCTTATTGCTGACACCAACTTTATCAGAGGCTATGTCAATCAGAGTCATTGTTGTCAGGTCTGTGGTCATTTAGTCTCTTTTTATCCTGGCTGTGAGCAGAGGAGACAGGCAGAGCAACCTTGACATTCTCTTACCTTCCTTTCCCATCTTTCACTGGCAGAGAAAATGTGCAAAAAAGGCAATACAGTGATTGAAAAATTGCTGCGATGAAAAAATAATTGGGCCCTGATCAGTTAGATCAGTGGTAGGGTGTTGATCTGGCATGTAGATGTCCTGGGTTCGATTCCTGGTCAGGGCACGCAGGAGAAGCACCCATCTGCTTCTTCATTCCTCCCTCTCTTGCTTCCTTCTCTCTTCTCCTCCTGCAGCCATGGCTGGATTGGAGATAGTTGGTCCCAGGCGCTGAAGATGGCTCCATGGCCTCCGCCTCAGGCACCAAGAAGAGCTCAGTTGCTGAGCAACAGAGCAATTCCTCAGATAGGCAGAGCATTGTCCCCTAATGGGATGGCTGGGTTGATCCCATTCAGGGCACATACAGGAGTCAGTCTCTGCCTCCCCTTCTCTCATTGAATTAAAAAAAAAAATGTAACCTAATGAGAAATCCAACTGCATTTATACATACATACTTATGTATGAATATATGTGTGCATATGTATCATTTTATACATATGTGTCTATATATATCAGGCTTTTAGGTCGACATTTTTATGTACTAACAATATGTACTTTTCAAAATGTGGTTATGCTCCACTGTCATTGAATCCTTACACATCAACCTTGTCTAGTTGTCACAGCAGAGATATAGTCTCCATTTTATGGATGGGGAACTTCAGAAGATGCAACTTTGTAGCATGTCCTACTAAATCCTTAGGCAGTTATAATCTTTCACTATGTTGATAATTCAGAAGCTTGGGTATAGGTTGAAGTTGAACATTCACTTCTTCTTTTGTAATGTTGCTTAAGGTCCTAATAAAAATAAAACTGCAACAAAGCTGCCTTTGTCATCATTTTGGGGCCTTAACACTCCTTCTCTTATTTTGATCACAGTTGCCTCTGTGTTCTGATAGCTGATCCCTGAAAGGTGTCATGTTAGCATTCAATGACAGTCTCAAATTTTCTTAAACTTATCCATTGCAAAACTTACCACAATTTCTAATTGCACATGTGTGTGTTTATTTGATCACTGCCTTCCTCCCAGACTCAACTGTTAACTCCATGAGGGCACAGTGGTGTCTTATGGGTCTATATATAATGTCTGGCAGGCAATAGATACTTAGTAAATGACTGCTTAATGAATGAATGGACCAAGTATTAAGTGAGATAGACACAGACTTCTAAATCCAGAATGTCAATCCTAGGAGGAGCCTTTTAATATTTGAATTCAACTTAATGAGCAAACTAAAATCCTCTTGTTTTTCAACCAGATGCTTTGGAATTTATTGAGAAATAAGACATGATTTCCATCATCAAAACTTAGTAATTTGACCCTGATCTATTGGCTCAGCAGTAGAGTATTGCTGGGTGTGTGGAAGTCTTGGGTTCAATTCCCAGTCAGGGCACACAGGAGAGGCGACCATCTGCTTTTCCACCACCCCCCTGCTTCCTCTTCTTTCTCTCTCTTCCTCTCCTGCAGCCTTGTCTTATTCAAGCTGGTTGGTCCTGGACCTGAGGATGGCACTACGGCCTCATTTCGGGTGCTAGAATAACTCAGTTGCCAAATAATGGAGTAACAGACCCAGCTGGGCAGAGCATCACCCCTTAGGGGGCTTGCTGGGTGGATCCTGGTCAGATATGAGAGTCTGTCTCTCTGCCTCCCCACTTCTCACTTAATAATCATAATAAAACTAGTAATTTAATCATAGGGCATTTAAAGAAATGCATTATAACAGAGCATTAGGAAACAGGAGAGATATAAAATATTACTTTTGATAGGGGACACTAGGCAAAGCTTCCTGGAGATGTATTGCATCTGGATGTTGGAAAATAGATTTTTTGTGAATGGGGATGATGTGTCAAGAAAACAGTATATTTAGTGCCTGGATCACGGGCATGAGTCACTGGGTCATAATGGAAGGACAGTGGGAGTTGTGAGCACTGATGTCAGGTCTCAGCATGACTATGCATTTAACTAAATGCACCTCTTGTTTCTTATCCTTTATCACTAATTAGTGTGTTTTTTTTAACACCTCTCTCAATGGTCCATAATGCTGTTCTCCTTTACTCTTCTTTCCCTCTGTCTCTCTCTTGCCAGAATGTTTAGATAGTGAATAGTTTGTTGCAAAACTTGACGTTGGTCATATATCCTTGTGATGGACGGGCAGCCTGGGCACACCATACTCTCTGTAATCTGTTCCATGAGTCTGAGGGAGGCACTTCCCGAAGTTGGTTTCTTTGGCTTTTCTTGCTCAAATTGTTATGTGGCCATGGCTTCAGTTCATACTTTCACTGGGGGGAATTTTATGAACTTGAGAATCAAGCTCTGTTTGTGCATGTTTTATATCAGACCCTTGTATGGAAACTGCTCTGCCTAGCTGCCTCGTCTTTTTCACTGTTGTATGTTGGACTGGGGTGGTTTTTGTCCTGAGAGCGTGCATTGGTTTCACAAGCAGCAGAGCAGGTAATTCAGAGGAGCTATGGTTGGCTCCTGGGCCCTCCTTGCTTAAGAACATATAGAAAGGATTTATGTGTCTGTTTGTAAAACCATTTTGGAGAAGACAAAGAGCATTCTAAGAAATACCCACTTTTCTTCTGTTTCAAAGGCAGAATAGAAGCAGATGGACAAGGCAATGGAGGCATGTTTGTGATTTGTCCTTTTAGAACTTGATTTTCACGACTTGAATCTAAGTTTTTATGCCTTTCTGACTGACTCACCTATACACAAAGGGATGCATACTCCTTGCTCAGAGGAGAAAAAAGCCATTTCTCTTTCTGGCCTCCACTTAAAGTTTCATTCATTTAACATGATCACAACAATAAAAACAGCAATCCTTGTTTGTTATTGAAACTAATGTAAACCAAGCGAGGGAGCAGAAGGCAAGTTCTGGCCCATATAGTTGCTGTTTAGCACTGTATGTATACCGACACAAAGGGCTGGCCTGGTTTCTGACGCCTGTGTTCATCACTGTCAGGCTGTGACATGGAGAGGTCACTTATCTGTTGAACTTGGTTTCTCCACTTATTGAAGGGGATAAACAGTATCGGTCGGCACTTCTACTTCAGATGGCTAAGGAGAACATGGCAGCATGGGTCTCCTGCACCTTTCTCTGCACAGAGAGCTTCATAACTTCTCTTGCTCACGTTCCTAATTAACAATGCCGAGTCTCCACCCCACCCCCATCGTATCCTTGAGATGGAAACAAGTGTTCCTGTTATAGCTCCACCATGTGCAGGACAGGAGGAATCCAGTTGCCTTCAGAGCCTTCATTTGCCAATCTTACTGACTTAAATTTAAATCTGCAAGCCTAAGATGATTCATTAACAAAATATTTGTCAGGCTTTAGGTTTTCTCCAGGGAACAAAAGGAAATGGCTCACACACTTGTGCTTCTAATAAGCTCTCATTCCGCGAAGGATGGTGTGCCCTTAATTCTGTCAGCATGTGTAGAAAGACTGTGCTTGAAGGAAAGGTTCCTCCCTCTGCGAATACAGTGTCTAATTTTCAAGTACACCTTTAAATCTGCCTTAAACCTGTTCAGAATCTCTGTTTTTCCTCTCTTCATTAAAATGTTTCAACCTGGAAATTTCATCTTTGGAAATTCAGACACTTTTCACTTGTTGCGAAGAGAAAAACTAATGGATTTCAATACTTTTAAACTCCAGGGATGACACAGTTTCGCCCTGCACAGCATTAGTATGGTTGAGCTGTTCTTGTAATACACATAATCTTTTTATATCTCTGTGTGTTTAGCTTTGTGTATAAATGCATGCATATTTTGAACAGCTAAGAGGTATAGAGGAAATTTTTGAGAGATTAACACACAATTATGGACAAAAGTATCTTATAACTTTAACTATGTATCTAAATCCTACATGTGATATTTATAGGTTTGTCTGCCTCTTTGATTTCATATTAACCAGAAAAATATATCTATTACATCTGAACTAGATTGTTCTCAGAATTTTGTGAAAGAAAATATGCAAACATAAGTTTATGAGAGAAAAGAAAAAAATAGCAGTTTGTTCATTTGTTCATTCGTTCGATCATTCATTTATTCAGCCAATGTTTTAGAACCCATCATATGCCACGGACTGTTTTAGAACTGGGAATTAGCACTGACCAAAGCCCTTGTTCTTCTGATTTTTACATTGCAGAGAGTAGAAGAAATAAAGATGTAATGGCCCCAGTGGTACACACACACACACACACACACACACACACACACACACACACACACAGACATTAGGGAAAGAGGATAAAGCATTCTTGGGTCGTTTGCAATAGATCCAGTAATTTGCTGTTAGTGCCATCATCTTTACAGGCCTCTCTTTTTATAATGAATTCTTTCATTTGCTTCTACCATGTCCCATCTCACGGGGAGTGGGAGTTGTATGCCGCTTTTGCACCTGATACTTTCATTATTCAGTAAAAACAACTCTTTCATCCTCTGCTTGAAGGGAGTGGCCTTGCACATGTGTTTTGTGCTTAATAATCTCAGGAGAGTCTTTCCACAATCCTTACTTCAAAAAGGCTTGTAGGGTGCCACTGAAATGACTATAAGCAGATTTCTTTAGTAAGCACATTGGAATTGTCTCATGAAGTGAGCCTCCAGGTTTGGCTTCCTTTTGCCACTGAAATCTCGCATGGCCTTTATGAACCAGTGAAAGTTGCAGGTGGCGTTTTCATTTTTAGTTTTTCTTAAATATGTCTCTTTCTGCCATTCACCAGGCTCTGTGCCAGTGGGCTGTCAGGGTCAACACTTCAGGAAATGGACCATAGATCATTTCAGCTCTTTGTAAAAGCTTCTTTGTAACCTGTTGGTTACTGTGGATGACATTTCATTTTTCTATCTTTAACTCCTGAAGGGAATGTTTCTCCATTGTCATCGTATGGATTTTTTGGTTTCCTTTCTTTTGCTTTTATTTATTATGTTTATTTTTAATAGTTTACTCCTATTCTACTTTTCTAACTGCATTCCCCTGAGTTTCCTTAAATTTTCACTGACTGATTAAAATACTGTACTTATTCTGCCTGACCTGTGGTGGCGCAGTGGATAAAGTGTCGACCTGGAAATGCTGAGGTCGCCGGTTTGAAACCCTAGGCTTGCCTGGTCAAGGCACATATGGGAATTGATGCTTCCAGCTCCTCCCCCTTCTCTCTCTCTCTGTCTCTCTCTCCTCTGTATCTCTGTCTCTCCTTTCTCCCTCCTCTCTAAAAATGAATAAATAAAAAAATAAAATAAAAATACTGCACTTATTCCAAAATCTGTCAGCTTTTCTTTGATGCACTGCCTTCCTTACCATTCTTGGGGCCCAGCTCACCATCGCCCTTAGTCAACAACCATTTGCCTGCTAAAATGTATGTTTTTTAAAAATGGCATTGAGATCGAGTTGTGTAGAGTAGAATTGGGCAGATTTTATTGTTCTTTTTACCTCTCTTTGATGGTTTCTAGCCCTCATTCTCATTTCTAGGCTTTCTAGAAATGACTTGTTGACCGTGGACATGTGCTGTCTTCTGTTTCATAGTTGTGTTCTAAACTTCAGAGGCTGGCAACCACACGGCTATTGGAAGAGAGCATGGTGGCTCTTTGGCAGGCATTGGCATTAAAAAGGTGTTCAGTAGCTTGTGGAGGCTTGTGAGAGTTGTGGCCTGGTGGTCTAATGCTTTAATTCTTTTGGGTAGAGAACCTTAGAAAGTGTTGGTAAAAGCCTCAGAGTTCATCAGGGCCATGACCCTGACTACCCTGTAGAATCAAGAGTAGAGATTTTCTAAAATACAAATGTCTGGGCTTCACCCTCCAGAGATTCTGATCTAATTGTTCTGTGTGGGCCTGCACCTCAGTGCTTTATAAGAGCTTCTTGTATGATTCTGTGAAACCGGGTTTGAGAATCAGTGAGTTCGTCTAACCACCAGGTTTTACAGAGAAAATAATGTCCAAAGCAAAAGTGATTGGCCCAAGTTTGCTTAGCAGTATGGACAAAGGGTAGGAACAAGAACATATGTCTCCTGATATACAGTTCTACTTCATGTACCACCGTTCACTCTCCTCTGGTGTTCCAGGTTTCTGCTGTAGTACTGGGCGGTGGGGAGGATCCCCAAGCCTGGACCACACAGGAGAGCAGACTGGCCATCCTCCAGTGCTCCAGGTACTCAATGTTATAAATAGAATCTAAAACAACAGACATTCTCAGCTAATAATGTCTGAGAGTTGTAGGCTGTGATAATTTTCAGTCACTTTTCTCAGTGGAAAACCAACATATGTCTTTGATTTGTGGTTCAAGATTTTAATCTTTTCAAAGATTTCTCAGTTGTGGATATCTGAAATTTGTAATTTGAGATAAACTAATTGCTAAAGCTTTCCAACCTGGAAATAATTCATTTATAGAATTTTTATTTATATTATTTTTAAAAAACCCAGTTTAAGATATTATCCACAAAGATGAGCTCACTGCTTATCTTATGTTTTAGAAGGTATTTACAATATGTTATTGGGAAAACAACTCCAAGTAGTGAGTATTTGGAGAAGCATCTTTTATACAACTGAGATGACATAAATTGTGGATACCCTGTTGGGATACCTATCTTTATAAAAGCTGAGCTGGAATACAATCAGAGTTCTAAGGCCAGGCAAGGTGGAAGACAGATAGTAGGGAGCATAAGTCTAAATCATCAAGTTGGATGATTTTAGGGCAATTTGTGTAGACTCAGTTTTTCCTTGAGAGCCTACTGAAAGCTTAAATGAGTATTTATAACATTTGGAGATGAACAAGGTGCTACCATGATCAGGACAGATAAGGAAAGAAAAGAACGACATGGACCTGATATCATTGGCCTTCTACTCCTAGAAAAATTCTTAAATGGTTCATGTAAAATTGAATCTGCACACACATAAGAGAATGTGATTTTCCTTAAGCTGAAGACTAGGTTTTACACATTCCTGCTAATAGTGTTCAATTAATGTTTGAAATAATAATAATAAAAAAAACCCTCAAAAGAACAGTGTTCAAATCCTTGGTTTTCTTGATTAGTGAAGGAATTGATGTCATGTATAAGATATAAGTCAGTGAAATTTTATCAGTCATCTGTTCTATGTTAGACATAAGCTGTGATTGAAAATAGTAGATATGTCAAAATAAACAGACAACCAACTAAATGGGAAATGATATTTTCAAACAATAGCTCAGATAAGGGCCTAATATCCAAAATTTACAAAGAACTCATAAAACTCAATAACAAACAAACAAACAATCCAATAAAAAAATGGGAAGAGGACATGAACAGACACTTCTCCCAGGAAGAAATACAAATGGCCAACAGATATATGAAAAGATGCTCAGCTTCATTAGTTATTAGAGAAATGCAAATCAAAACTACAATGAGATACCACCTCACACCTGTTAGATTAGCTATTATCAACAAGATGGGTAATAGCAAATGTTGGAGAGGCTGTGGAGAAAAAGGAACCCTCATACACTGTTGGTGGGAATGTAAAGTAGTACAACCATTATGGAGGAAAGTATGGTGGTTCCTCAAAAAACTGCAAATAGAACTAACTACCTTATGACCCAGCAATCCCTCTACTGGGTATATACCCCAAAACCTCAGAATCATTGATACCTAAAGACACATGTAGCCCCATGTTCATTGCAGCACTGTTCACAGTGGCCAAGACATGGAAACAACCAAAAAGCCCTTCAATAGAAGACTGGATAAAGAAGATGTGGCACATATACACTATGGAATACTACTCAGCCATAAGAAATGATGACATCAGATCATTTACAGCAAAATGGTGGGATCTTGGTAACATTATACGGAGTGAAATAAGTAAATCAGAAAAAAACAAGAACTACATGATTCCATACATTGGTGGAACATAAAAACGAGACTAAGAGACATGGACAAGAGAGTGGTGGTTACCAGGGGTGGGGGGGAGGGAGGACATGGGAGGGAAGGAGAGAGTTAGGGGGAGGGGGAGGGGCACAGAGAAAACTAGACAGAGGGTGACGGAGGACAATCTGACTCTGGGTGAGGGGTATGCAACATAATTTAATGACAAGATAACCTAGACATGTTTTCTTTGAATATATGTACCCTGAATTATTAATGTCATCCCATTAACATTAATAAAAATTTATAAAAAATAGAATAAAATAAAAAATAAAAAAAATAAAGAAAATAGTAGATATGTGCACTTGATTTAAAAATGAGGATTAAAATGAAATCTTTATCATAATGTATTTATTAGCAAATGAGATGGGCAATATAAGTGAATTTAGCAGAAGCGAAACAATGAATGTGACTTGCTCTGGAGATGGTAAAACTGGTTCTCAGTGCTTAACCTCTAAAGAAGATATTAGTTTTGTTCAACATTTTACAGGGGATCTTTTATTAAGGGAAAGAGAACTGCAGCTAACAAATACAGTTGTGAAAAAGTAATTTTTTTTTTGTAGTCTGGCTCATTCATTCATTCATTCATTTGGCATTTATTGTCATTATGTAAGAAACCCTATACCACATACTCTAAGAGTGTTACCAAAGTGGATCACATAGTAGGTGATAAATCAAATCAATGGGTTGTGATATGATAACACTTCACATGCAGTTGGGGTCAGTATTGTTTGGGAAACTTTTGTTTCAGTTATGCATGCATGCTGGTCATGTACTTACCTATGAACTCAAGCTCATGTATTTCGTATTCTGGGCTACGGTCAAAAATATCTAAAAAACTGCTATAGAAGACATTTAAATCAATTATAGTTTTCTTGAGCAGGGCGCTTACTGGTACGTAGGTATAGATACAATATAAGGTAGACAGTGGTCACATCATAAGGAAGACACATGTATCTCCTATGAGAAAGGAATGAAAATAGAAAATAATATGGATGAAAAAATAAGCAAAGGCTTAATGGTGCTGATGACTTTGGTATAGGACTTAAAGAGTTGGTTAATTCTGAATGGGATTTGGTAAATGGGAGTCAGGATGGAAATTGGTATGCGTCAATCTGCTTATAAGCATGAAAATTTTCCATGATATTTCAAAGAAGCATTGCATATCCTTTGGCCACTAATGGTAGCACCAATCTTGGCTTCTGAGTTTAAGAAGAATGTAAGCATACTGAGAAACTAAGTAAGCCAAATGAAAAACAGAAGTGGAGCTGGGACATAGGAAATGTCTGTTGACATAAAAAAAAAAAAAAGGACCTGGCCCTGGCCGGTTGGCTCAGTGGTAGAGTGTCGGCCTGGCGTGCGGAAACCCCAGGTTTGATTTCCGGCCAGGGCACACAGGAGAAGTACACATCTGCTTCTCCACCCCTCCCTCTCTCCTTCCTCTCTGTCTCTCTCTTCCCCTCCCGCAGCCAAGGCTCCATTGGAGCAAAGTTGGCCTGAGCGCTGAGGATGGCTCTATAGCCTCTGCCTCAGGTGCTAGAATGGCTCTCGTTGCAACAGAGTGATGCCCCGGATGGGTAGAGCATCGCCCCCTGGTGGGCATGCCGGGTGGATCCCGGTCGGGCACATGTGGGAGTCTGTCTGACTGCCTCCCTGTTTCAAGCTTCAGAAAAATACAAAAAAAAAAAAAAAAAAAAGGACCTAATTCCAAGGAAGAAAAGTGAGTATAGTGACGTGATAATAGTCTATAATTACTTTGCAGATTGCTTACATGGAAGATTCAACAGTCACTTAGTTACAGAATCCTTTGAGGAAAAGACAAGAGGTAACTAGCCAGAGCTGGAGTTAGTCCTTGCAGAAAATGATATGGCTCCAGTATTTGCATTAACTATTTAGAAACTCTGGCACTACCTTGTGGTATCCGGAGCGGATGGATATTTACCAGAGCCACAGAATTTTATATCTGGAAGAAACTCATCTAGGAACCATTGCATATAGGTGGTAGATTTGCAGTAGTGGAATCTTCTGCAAAATTTGTTCATGTTAAACCGTAGAGCAGGAAGGTACTGAAGACTTTGAGTTGAGTCTGGACAATAAATACTGTTCCTTGGAGATCTAGGATAAAAGTATTTCAGTAAGGTAACAGATTGGTGACATGATGTAAGACCTTTACTCTACAACAGGGGTCCCCAAACTTTTTACACAGGGGGCCAGTTCACTGTCCCTCAGACCATTGGAGGGCCGGACTATAAAAAAAACTATGAACAAATCCCTATGCATACTGCACATATCTTATTTTAAAGTAAAAAAAAAAAAAAAAAAAAAGGAACAAATACAATATTTAAAATAAAGAACAAGTAAATTTAAATTAACAAACTGACCAGTATTTCAATGGGAACTATGGGCCTGCTTTTGGTTAATGAGATGGTTGATGTGCTCCTCTCACTGACCACCAATGAAAGAGGTGCCCCTTCCGGAAGTGCGGCGGGGGCGGATAAATGGCCTCAGGGGGCCGCATGTGGCCCGTGGGCCGTAGTTTGGGGACCCCTGCTCTACAACCTTCCCCCCAAACTAACCACCTTGTTGTATAGTTAAATAATGTAGTTTTTTAAAAGTTTCCAGTGCACAGGAAAAATATACTGGGATACTGGGACCTTTGGGTGCCAATCAAATTTCAATTATGTCTTATTTTATAAAGAGAGAACAATGCTAGAATTCTCCTAGACAAAGTTTTCCCACTGAGGGTTAAATCCTAGCTCTTCACTATGATGGGTCTGAGCATGTGAAAGGCTCCCATGTTTGGAATCACATTTTTTAAGTATCAATTCTCCCAACATTTGGTGCTCCTCAGGGAGATCATTTGAGAATTAAAATCTGGCAGTGTCCCCTTTGTCCTTTGAGGTCACTTGATCGGTGCTACACAAATAATAATGTATTGTTGGTGTGCAGTGTATTGGTATTTAGCTATGAGTTGATATTCAGAGCAATGTATTTTTACTTTATTTCCTTAGGCAAATGCAAATATTGTACTTGCATAGTTACCTCAGGCATTCACAAGTTAGATTTCCAGTGTAAACAGTTTCCAGTAAATTTAAACCAAGTGGTACTATTAGTTTTGCACTCACTAAGCACCTTTTAAAGTTTCTGAAGAGGTAATTGAAGGGGAACTCAGATATGGGTTAAATTGTATATGTGTATGAAAGATTCAGCAGGGATTAGATTTCAGGTACTTCCAACCCATAGGAAACATTAAACATACTGGCTGAGACTAGCTTGAAGATTGGCTTTTTCTTGAGTCTGAATCCTTGTCTAGTATTTTATTTTATAAAACAAGATGAGGGCAGTGCATTTAAGAAATGAACACAATTAAGCCGCACAACCTTTCTTAGCCTTAAGATAGTGTGGGTTGTTATTATAACTTTAAAATATGTATACTTTTCATTTTTAAACATTTTATTATGGAAAAATTAAAACATACATATACAGAAGTAATAAGAACATTCTAATGAACCTCCAAGCATGTATTATCCAGCTTCAGCACTGGTTTGACTTCATCTTTACACCTGTTTCTTGCCCTCAAGCAAGATTATTTTAAAGCTAATCCCAGATATTGTATCATTTAATTGCTGCTATAAATTTTAATCTTTATGGGTATGTCTAAAAAACTTCTCTCAACCATGAAAAACATGCTAGAAGGCTTCTTTTGAAAGGTATTGATCCTGTGGCTTTTGCACGAGCATAAGGGTGGCTACTGTTTTATGGAAGAGGGGATTAGAAAATGCAGTCTTTTTGTTTTGCCTGTTCTTCTATTTTCTGGAAGTAGGCTTAGCTTTGGGGGAAGGATGTAGGGGTGTTGTTGGTTCAAGGTATAAACTCTAAGAGGCATATTTGGTAGGGAGATATCCCAGATTAGTCTGAGTTATCATAGTTATCTAAACTAGATTAATATTAGTGATCCTTTTGTACTGAGCCAAACAATAACATTTTTAGCTTATCTAGAATATCATTTAGTGTTCTATTTATAGCAGAGTGGTGGTCTTATTCTACAAATTACCATATGTAAAGATCCTGAAATCAGTCCAGGTTAAGTATACTCTCTGATACTTTTATTACAGTGGTTTCTCTCATTCCCTAAATCATGGAAGTGGGTCTTTGTTAACCAAGTTGGTACAGTGTTGTTGTTTACCTTAAACTAGATTACTGAGAAAACAGAGTTGCATGCAAAAGCATAAGCCCTTGATTGGAAGGAGAAGCAGACCTGCGGACACAGGAATTAAGGATAAATAAGAACTGGACACATTAGGGTTTATAGCCATCCTCACCAAGTCCTCACACACTAGTGTGTCACTGAATAGTCCATTAATAGGAGGGAGAGATAAGAAAATTCAGAATATCCATTATCATGGGGCTTTTAGTCTATGTGACCTCAAGGGAAACATAGGGTTTCATAATATTTACCACTACACCTAGTTCTGAACTTTAATATCTAATTGTCAATAGAATTAGATTGTGTACATGCTTATTTTCCTCTTAGTAATATATGTTGGTTATTCATTTGGAAGCCTTCATTTTGAGATAAAAAGAATGCCCTAGTTACATGTCCACATTTTGCCTTTGTCAACAGTTTTTACCTCTTATATTTATGAATCTTTTACTTGAAAATGGAATGTCTACATTCAAGGAAAGATGGTTGGAGATATGGCTGAAAATTTTTTAGTAACCGTATGATGAAATCAATTCTGCTCAATGAGTAAATTAGTTAATTGCATAAAAGTTCTACCTTTAGTTTTGTCTGCCTTGTGATGAAAATTCTTGAAAATTAATCATTGCTTCATTAATTTGAAGACATCCTTCTGTTTGTTAATGCTAACACCATCTCTCTTGATTATGTCTGCCTTTTCTGCCTCTGCATCTGAACAAGGTTCATAAACGAAGGATACATAGTTCTTAGACTTGCTGGGTTTGGGATGCAGGTGTTAGGGCTGCTTAGAGCTCTCTTCACGAGTCATCCATGTGACCTTGAGAGTGGTACTTTAATGTTAGATTCGGTATCATTCATCCTATACGAGGATACAGGATGATATAACTCATTAAGTTTTCTCTGTTTTGGCCTCTGAAGGTTTCAGATAACTGATCTCCGGATTCAATCTTTTCTCCTCGAGAGAGTAGGGATGAAAAACCTGGCTTTACTCATTGTAGAAAAGTTGACTTTTCAAAAGCCAATTACCTTTGAACCAACATTCTTACTCCTTTCCCCCCAATATCAGCACTGATTTTATTCCTAGTGTCAGGGAATAGACTGTTCCAGCTTCTTCATTTATGAGTTACAAAGCATGGTAAAATTTCAGGAAAGCATGTTTTTAGGTTCTGAAACCATATGTGTAAGTTTTACTTCTAAACTTTAGTTTTGAATGAACACTGGTGAAGGGTTGAAAACATAGCACATGACTGAGATGATCAAGAGCCTGTGGTGATGCCCAAGACTGAGTGATTGGAAGTGTGTTCCTTGGACAGACTTGATGCAAATAGCAATAGAGAGCAAGGGGTATCCACTCATGGAGTGGCGTTTCCTTCATGTCTAAGTTTATTCTCCCCCAGCCAGACCTTAACTGTGAGACTAGGTATTTAATTCTGAGAACTCCACTACAATTCAGGTAATGCTATCCAGAGAAAACTAGGCAGGGTGGGGAGAGAATACTTGGCACCATATCTTATAAAGAGCTATTGGAAGAAGTTGCAGTGCAGCTTCAAAAGACAATGGTCAGGGACCCTCAAGAAAATCACTCTCATTATTTCTAACAGTGTAATCCTTAGCCTGGTGCTCTACTGCCTTTTACGTGTGTGTCATTTTTATTGAATTGATTAGAGAAATAATATTTTGCATATTGTTTTTGTATTAGTGGGTTTAGACAATATGTGTGAGCTTTCTATATAACTGAATGTATGTATTACCTTGTTGGGCATTTATTTTCAATTCTGTTCCAATTTGCAAGCTTGTGCAAGTTGGCCTCAATTTCTTTGAATATTCAATATTTAATCAAACTGAAGCTACTTTTGGTTTAAGGTGAGGATATAAATTAATTTTAAAAAATAGCTTACATGCTTTCATTTAATGAATAATATCTTACCATTACTCATTACATTTGCTCTCTCTCTCTCTCTCTCTCTCTATTTTGATGAGAGGAAGGGAGATAGAAAGACTCCTGCAAGCACCCTGACTGGGATCCACACAGCAAGACCACTAGGGGCTGATGTTCTGCCCATCTGGGATTGTTGATCCTTTGAAACCAGAGCCATTTTTAGTACCATGGAACAATCCTCAGCACTCAAGGCCAACTCACTTGTGCCAATTGAGCCATGGTTATGAGAAGGGAAGAGAGAGAGAGAGAGAGGGAGAGAGACAGAGGGGGGAAAGTGGAGAAATGGATGGCTGCTTGTCCTGTGTGACCTGACTGGGAATCGAACCTGGGATATCCACATGCCGGGCCGGCACTCTACCACTGAGCCAACTAGCCAGGGTCCATTTGCTATCTCTTTTATTATATATTTAGTGTGTATCCATGTACTTCCCCACAACTAATTTTATTTTTAGATTTTTTTAAACCACCTTTACAGTATCTTAAACAAAATAAAAGAGGACTTACAGTAATCCAGTTCAGCTCAACTTAATTTTATTAAATTTCTCCTCTGTGTCACAGGACACAAGCAGTGTACTAGCTAGCCGTGGCTGGTCTGAGTGGAAACGTTAGCAGTTGTTCAGCCCGCTTGCTCAGCTACCATTTGTAGGGACCGAGAGGAGACTTGAACCAGTTTCTGTTCAATGTCTGTTCTATGCTGTGCTCTTGAAGAAACTTTGGCTTTTTTTTTTTGTAAGTTGGTCATTGTAACATCCTATGGCACGTGAGAACTGTCTTGTGCAATGGTTTGTTCCAGGTTTACCAAAAGCCCATGACAGAGCCAGCACTGACCCCTGGGGCTTTTCACTCTGTTGCTTTTTACTTTACATTGTACCAGTTCATGCTAAGAAAACTGTTCCCATTCACAGTCTCATTTTTAAGTGTGCTTGGCACAGTACTGGACTTGCGTTCTTAGAGAAAGTAAGGCACAATTCTTCTTTCCAAAGGTACTACTGTATTTAAATAAATGAAAATACAGGTGTGTGTCTATGTTTTTAGCTCTTGGTTAAAATCCTTCAGATGTGCGGTTATTTGTTATTGGAATCTTGAGTCAGGCGGGAAAGTTGGATTTCTTTAATAGTCGACATTTCTTTCGGAGGGGATGGGATGTGGAACGAAGCATTTTAAGTATATGACTAAATTGGTGTGGCCCAATGTTGTAGCTACAAATTTGAATTCAAATCTAAATTAATTAAACTTAAAAATATTTTGGGCGTTTAGTAGCTACTTATGGCAAATATCGACACCGTAGAGAACATTTCCAAAGCTGTAGAAAGCTCCACTGTACGACACTGGTCTACTTGATTCTATGAATGGAAGATTTAGGAAAAAGGAAAAGAAATTATTGAGCTGTACTTTATTAGTTTCGGTAAGTTTTAATGCAAAGAGACTTTTCTTTAATAAAATGATGATTGAAAAAACCTTGAGCTATCATGGATTCAAGTGATTTTATTGACAATATTCAGAGCAGCAAGATAGATTAATCATTGATTTACAGGGATAGATTAATACTTATTAAATCAATTTTTTAACTGATGGGATAAATAGACACTCGAGAGCCCACCACCTTAAATATTAGAGAAACAAAGGGTTTGAATGAAGTGTCGGAAGTCCTTCTGTTTTTAGGAACGTGTGGTCTTCTCACATTTATACATTTGTTGGTTGGGGATGGATTGCCATTCTGTGTCTCTTAAGTATTGAGAAAGCTTAAAATGAGACTCTGAATTCCACACACCAGTCTACTTTCAAATCCAGTTTGAGGCTTCCAAAGCCTGATACCGAAAACAAACAAACAAAAAACAAAGTGGAACCCATGTAGATGCTGTGATCTTTTTATTTAGTTAGGAAGACATTCAGTTGAAATGGGCATTTCGCCCTGGCCGCTTGGCTCAGTGGTAGAGCGTCGGCCTGGCGTGTAGAAGTCCCAGGTTCGATTCACGGCCAGGGCACACAGGAGAAGCACCCATTTGCTTCTCCACCCCTCCCCCTCTCCTTCCTCTCTGTCTCTCTCTTCCCCTCCAGCAGCCAAGGCTCCATTGGAGCAAAGATGGCCCGGATGCTGGGGATCACTCCTTGGCTTCTGCCCCAGGCAGTAGAGTGGCTCTGGTTGCGGCAGAGCGAAGCCTCGGAGGGGCAGAGCATCGCCCCCTGGTGGGCGTGCCCGGTGGATCCTGGTCGGGCACATGCGGGAGTCTGTCTGACTGTCTCTCCCAGTTTCTAGCTTCAAAAAAATACAAAAAAAAAAAAAAAAAGCAATGGGCATTTCTTTATTATTTTAGGAATGCTCCTGACTAAAATTCACATAAAAATAAAGCCAAGAGTATATTTCCCCTTTAAGTGACAGAAATGAACTGCATTCGAATTCCATCTCTAGAGCGCTCTGCTTTCATTTCCATCCGTCAGCACTCAGTTTGGTGTTTGTTTTGTGGGCGGTGTAACAGGAGAAATTCCACAACGAATGAGTTGGAACCATTTGGTGTTACGTCCAAGAAAGCTCACATGTCCTAGTTAAGTCTGTGTGAAGTGAACTGGACCCTCCTAATGTGGTGGCCATAAAGATTGGATTTAATCCTCTGGTGTGACAGCTTTTAGAAGTCTTTTCAAGAGTCTAAGTACCATAAAATACTCACACAAAAGCCTTCATTCCAAAGAATGTGTGTGTCTGCTCATGTCAAGGACTCTTAGTGAATAACAATGTGACGAAAGCCACAATCTAATAAACAAACAGATAATCTGGTTCAGTTTTGTCTCAGTAATATAATGTCTCTATCAAACTATTTCCTGCACCTTTAGCTCTATTCACAAGGAAACGGTTCTTCGTGGGAATGTGTGAATATTTTCTCTTAACAGGAGGGCATTTAGCTCTTGTGGCTGGATGTCTTGTTTTTCTCTCCTGGGTAGCTCTAGTTGTTTACGGTGGGAATTTTCCGTCTTGGTAATTTGGTATTTCACTTGGTTTTTATTGTAAAGGGTGGAAATGTGTACACCTTAATTTAAGAAGTACTGTTGCATCACCTCCATCTCAGTTAACAGGGGCCAGATCGAAAAGTTCTCATATATTTTGAAACACTTCTACTAGATCTTCACACCCTTTAAGTCAAAGGGAATACGCTATTTCCACTAAGCAAGTGTTCAGATATGGGGGGAGGATAGGATTTGCAAGAATCTGCAGCCGAGGTATTTCCCTTCATACTGCTAGGTGAACACATATTTTATCCTTTGAAGAATTATGTATGGCATGAGATTTGCTAGAGTAGAGTTTTTGGGGACATTCCTGATATAAAAGGCTTAATTTTTCAATGGGACATTGAGACATGGGAATTAGGGTCAGCTGCAGGTATTGAAAACATCGACAGTTTTCTTTTGTTTTTTTCCCCCTGATCTTGCCTAGAGAATTATTATATCCTATCCTTGGGAAGTACCTATTTGCAGTTAGGATAACTGTCCCATCATAGCCTGAGGTGAGCGGTTTTGTTATTATATCCTATCCTTGGGAAGTACCTATTTGCAGTTAGGATAACTGTCCCATCATAGCCTGAGGTGAGCGGTTTTGACAATACCCATGAAAAGGAAACCTGAGTCTCTTAATGCCAGTGATTAGCCCTTGTACTTTGAGTTGCAGAATGATAAAATCTCAGTGTTGAAATGCCTTTTTTTCTTGAATTTATAAAGCGTATATCTTTGTTATGATATTCATGTCAAGTAGTCTTCTTGACTCTACTTGCATACTTCGAGTTCTAGGGGCTCACACATATTCTCAAACCAGTTAGTGCTCTTTTCACTGTTGGGCCTCAAGATTTGCAAGTACTATTATATTGTCTCTATGTATTTGTTAATATTCATGTGAAATGCTTTATATTTTTTCTATACAATTTATAATTTTTCTATGTTATAAAAGCAGTAAAGGCTCAGACTTTTCTGTCTTTTAGTTTCAGTTGTACTTTTATATGTATGAAAAGAACAAAATATGCTTGAAATAAAATGTTTTCGTCATCTCAGGGATATGCTGTATGTTACTCCATCTTTTTGCAAGTTCATAACATTTTTTTTTCTCAAATAGATTTTAATCCTACCCCCTTTCTAAGGCATTGCCACATAAGACCATTACAAAAATGCTGCGCTAATATATTTTATTTGTTGGGCAAATAAGTTTTTAAAATTTGTGTTATTTGATTTTGCTCACTTTTATTGTTAAAAATGGCTGCTGCCAGCTGAAATTACTAATTACCTTCCTGCTTGGGAAGAGGCTTTGCTATGCTGATGTGTGCTGGAGGAGGGGTTTTCATGCCAAAAAGGTTTAAGAAAAAGGAGAAGGAGGAGAAAGAGGCCATGTTGTTGAAGAGAAGAGGTAGCCAAGATGGTGGGGTGCTGAAGGAGAAGCAGTTTGTGCAGAGATGAGGAGGTGAGGAACCAGAAAGACTGAACTCGTGCGGGGCCTTGATTCTAGGAAAACCCGGATGTGTCAGTAGCTTTGTGAGCACTGAATGAGTGGGTTTTGGTGCCCTGTGTGATTTTACTCACTTGCCAGGTGCAAAGCTAGAATAAAGAAATGGTCCATCAGTTTTTGGCTCCGCTGTTTTTCTATCGTCTGACCAAATCTAATTGGAAACTGCATGTGAATGGCCACAATTTTCCTGGTTGTGGAAGCGGAGAATATCTCAGTATCTTTGTGAGCTCTAAATGAAGAGGAATGTGTTTTTCCCTGTGTGTGTTTGCTCATCGGCCAGTATGAGACTTGAATAAAGGAATGGCCCACCAGTTTTTGACTCCACTGTTTCTTTGCCATCTGCCTGAATCTAATGGGAACCTGCATGTGCATGGCCACAGTGGCGGCAGACCCTGGCTTTATATCATTCAATTTATGAACTTCAGAGAGAGGCGGTAACTTTCTCTAGGCCTTATCTGTGGTCTCTGGTGGCAGGTGATGGCCCTAAGAAAGCTAAGTCCACAGGAGGAGTCTGTAACTGGTTTTCCTGAAATTCTAACACAAATTTACTTCCTAAAATTCCTCAACCTAATATCTAATTGTTGGGCAGATGAGTTTGTATAATTTGTGTTTTTTTGAGTTTGCTCATCTTTATTGTTAAAAATGGCACTGGGCAGTGCCAGGTATGTGATCTGTGAAATTGCAAATTATCTTCCTGTTTGGGAAGGGCCATTCTCTTGCTAATGTTTACTGGAGGAAAGGTTTTTGCACCAGAAAAGTTTTGAGAGAGAAGAAGGAGGAAGAAGAGAAGAAGGAGGAGGAGGCGAAGGAGGAGGAGAAGAAGAAGGAGGAGAAGGAGAAAGAAGAACAAGAAAGAAGAAAGAAGAAAGAGAAAGCCGCCAAGATGGCAGGGGAAGAGAAAGCACCCAGTTTGTACAGAGAGAGAAGCCATTTTTACAGTTTGTGCAGAGAGAAGGGAGAAGAGAGAGAATGCAGAGTGCTGAAGGAGAAGCTGGAAACCAGAGGTGGGGCCTTTGATTCTAGGAAAAACTGGAGAAAATTTTCCTGGTTGTGGAACCGGAGAATATCTCAGTATCTTTGTGAGCTCTAAATGAAGAGGAATGTGTTTTTCCCTGTGTGTGTTTGCTCATCGGCCAGTATGAGACTTGAATAAAGGAATGGCCTACCAGTTTTTGGCTCTACTGTTTCTTTGCCATCTGCCTGAATCTAACAGGAACCTGCATGTGCATGGCCACAGTGGCAGCAACTCCTGGCCATATACTAATAATTTTTTTTTCTTAATGTGATATCAAGATGATAGTTATAAAAAGAAAGGAATAATGTCTCTGGGGCAAAAATGGAACATTAAAATATATTTAAATTTAAAAATATGCTAAAATATGATGAGATTTTCAGAAAATTATGGGAAACTTCAGAAAATTTGTACCACATAAGAGCTCTTGCTCTTGTCTGTGCCCCTGTGCTGATGAATTTTCCTTTGAGGTTCACGGCATTGTGCACACTACCCTTCTTTATGGTTTCTGTAGTGAGTACAATAGTCCCCCTCCCCCTTCCCCACCTCCAAGATGTCCATGTGCTAATCTCTAGAATTTGTGAATTCGTTGGATTTCATGGAAAAAGGGGAATTATGATTGTAGATGGAATTAAGTTGCTAAATCAGCTCACCTTAAGATAAGGAAATGATCCTGGAGTACATGTGTGACCTCAGGGTTATCACGAGAGCCCTTAGAAGTGGGCAGTAGAGACAGAAGAAGACTTTGGGGTAATGTGATGTGAGAAAGAACTTCATTACCTTTGCTGGCCTTGAATATGGTACAAGGTGGCCACAAGCCAAGGAGTGAGGGCAGCCTTTAGAAGTTGGAAAAACAACAAAAGAGATTCTCCTTAGAAACTCCAGCAAGAAATACAACCCTGCCCACACCTTGATCCTAGCCCTGTGAGATCCAGGACCACCTTATTATTTATAGAACTGTAAAATAATAAATTTATGTTGCTTTAAATTAATTGTACATGGTAATTTGTTGCAGCAACAATGGAAAAGTAATACATGCAATATTATGTTGAAACAGTTTATGTCTGTTCTCTCTTTTAGATGGTGGATTTCTCAAGGGCAACAATTTTATCTTAAAATTTTTTTTAGCACTGTTCCACATTGAGGGAATATAAAATTTCATGTTAGACACTGAAGATGACCAGTATTTATTCAGTATATATATATACCATATGTCCAGCACTGCCCTAGGTATTATGTGTTGAAAATTTTACTTTCTCCTTAGGAACATTGTTTAAGCTCACTAAATCTGAATTTTCTATCTATAAAATGAGTTCATGGACTAAACTAGGTTTGGCAAGCTTTTGTAAGTCCAGACAGAAACTATTTTAGTTTTGCTAGGCAGAAGATCAACTCCTCAATTCTGCCAACAGAACACAAAAGCAGCCATGGATTCTGAGAAAGGTAATAACTATAGTTGTGTTCCAATAAAACTTTATTTATAAAAACAGGAAATAGACTGGGTTTGGAAATTTGGCCATTGTTTGCTGACCTGAAGACTAACACACCTCCCTATTCCATTCTAATTCCCTCCTAACCTGATAATTTTGTGAGTTTATAAAGTTGTACCATTAGTGCCAGTTAAGCCATGACATTGCCAGGAGGACTTGGAGAGGTAACTCAAGTAATGGAATGGGTCTGTTTATAAGAAGAAGCATAATATTGCAAACTTAAGTGCCAGGAAGGGAACTGCCACCATGTCCTTGGCAAACAGACCTGAGACAAATGCTCTTAAGGATGAGACATAAGGAGATCCTTGAATGCCAAGGCTGAGCTCACTGAACTTGAAACTGAGAGAACTGGAACTACTGTTGGAGAAATAAAAGGGAGCAATAAATCCATTGCCCTCGGAATGAAAGACCTTCCAAGGCAGCTGGCCAAATGAAGCAGGCGGAGGGGATGAGTTCCTCACTCAGCTAAATTATGTCTTTGGGCAGCCAGATCAGGTCTGCTAAAATAACAAGGTGCCTGAACTTCTGCCCAGAACATGTCACAAACTTTGCATTTGGGACTGTCTTCCATCACATGACTTCCTAATCTGAAGCAGTGAAGAAAGCAGAGTGAATGAAATACAAGGAATGAGGTTTTTCTTGGAGTGCTTCCCTAGAGACCAAACTTGATTTTCAAGAGATTACTTGTTGAATTCTCTATTCTAACTTAGAAAAGATAAGTTGATGGAAGGTAAGCTTCAGATAGACCTTTTGAAACTTGCTACTGAGTGGGACTTGTACATTGTAGATGTGGGGGTGTGGATTTAGATATCAAAGTTGGCAAAGGAAAGCCCCTCCAGAACTAAGTGAGGGCATTGGGATTTCTGGATGTTCTTGTTTCTCTGACAGCCTGGTTGTGGTGGTGGTGGCTCTGACTTGGCAATTTCACTGGATTTTGAGGACAAAACTGTCCTCTCTAATGGATTCATCACAATAGCTTGTTTATGTCTTTCACATTGTTCAAGAACAATTTGTTCATTAAAAAAAGAAAAGTGACCCAGTAATAATCTCAAACCTGAGGGAATGTCGGGTTGATCAGGCACAGAAGCACTCGTGATGAGCCAAGTTAGTGTCCTCTCGGGGTTCCTTCTACGGTTCCTTCCCGAGGGTTCTAAACATTCTGGGAGAGCACTGAAGTTATTTATTTGGCCATAACTTCATTTTGCTATTGTTTTAGTTATGCCCTCGTGTCTTTTGCCTCTCTTTGCCTTTACCTACCCTGTATGTAAAGAGTCATATTAAAAACATAGCATATACTCAGTAAGTAATTACATTTTGCATTTGAGGTTCTAAATGTGAAGAAAAGGTTTATGGGTAAGTCACATAGAGAATCACCTCATAATAAAAATATTTTATGTTTGTTTAGGACATTCTGCTTTTGAAAGTGTTTTTAAATTTACCCTGGGCAGTAAAAATACAAGTGCTGTTACTCTCATTTTGCCAAGACAAAAAAGTGAGGCTCAGAAGTGTCATTCTTTGCCCAGGTTCATACAGCTAGTAAGTGGTTCCGGTGTGACTGGAAGTGATATATTTTAATACCAGAGTGCTATTTTCTTTATACATTTAAGTCACCTAAGTAAGTCACTGATCAAGTCAAGAGCATGTTTTGTTTGTAGAAATCATCTCCGTGGGGATGTTTATTCAATTCAATTGAGCCTCTTTTTCTCAATCTTTCATTTTCTTTCTCTTCATTCTCTCTCTCTCTCTCTCTCTCTCTCTCTCTCTCTCTCTCTCTCTCTCCCTCACACACACACACACACACACACACACACACACACACACACACACACACACACACCATGTACATTTCATAGTTTGAAATTGATATCCACTCGGTAACTCAGGTTCTTCCTTCAAAGAATAATTTATTGGGCCAGGATTAAGTTTCGAGTTGTCAAGAATTCATGCATATACCCACTCAGCAAATATTTTCTTAACACTTTTCCCTCTCAGCTCTATGAGGCATTGAAGAGATGTTGTTGGGCTATAGTGATGGATCGTACATAATGTATGCCCTCTAGGAACACAGGGTACAATTAAGTAAAGGGTTTTTATATTGTCAACAAGGTACACTGTTAACGTACTCTAGAAATGCTGCAGAGGGAGAGAGGTGGGGAGATGCCTTTGTCAAAGGGAAGCCAAGGAAGGCTGTGTAGGGTTGGCAGGTGACCTGGGCCTCCAAGAATACCTTGGGTTCTGATATGAAGAAATGGTAGAGAGGGAAGTCCTGACAGAGCAAATTCTTAAAGCCAGAGAAGTAGAGTCAAGAAACAAATTCTTGGAGTCAAGGTAGCGAGCCAGGCAGGTTACAGTGTAGGTGGTTTAGCAGAAGCAAGCCTTCTGAAGTGCGGGGCTTCTGAGCCACTGTTAGCAGTAATTGCAAAGAATGCAGCCACCAGACCATTCTAGGGAGGTGAGCAGAGCTTGTCGAGTTGCTCTCCAGTTCCTCATAGGAGGCCCAGCCTGTTTCAGGATTCTGCCTGTTGAGGATAAGGTCCTATTATGTTTTGGGAAGTCCGGAGCAGGGATTTTTTATCAAAGGTCTAGTTCTCCCTAACCATCTTCCTCTACAATGCCAGCTCAGTTGCCATGGAATCAATTGACTGTATACATGAGGTTTAATTTGTGGGCTTCTGATTCTATCTCATTGTTCTGTACATCTGTCCTTATGCCAGCACCACACTGTTTTGATTTGTGGTGAGTTTTGAAATGAGGAAAGGAGAGTTCTCTAACTGTCCTTTTTCAAGATTGTTTTGTCTATTTAGGACCCGGTGGAAGTTCTCAGTCTGGCAACAGTGAATGAGGTTAGTTGAAAAGGGCTAAGTTAGTAAGAATGGAAACCATTTAGGCTGTTTCTTAAGTGTAGATATGAGGCAACTGGACATGAAGTATTTTGGTGGCAGGGGAGATGAATTGGGGAGCAGTACATGGCTCCCAATGGAAAGGGGTTTTCTCCCAACTTTTTGTGATTGGGAGAGTTGTAATGAAGTAAATAGAAAAATAGAGGATGAAAGAAGAGGTAAGCAGGTCTGTGGGTTTGGATAGCTGACTTCAATATTGAGCACAGAGCCAGCTAGAGGTGATTGTGGAGCTGCCCCACCATCAGTTGGAGATGCAGAGATGGAACAGATCAGTGCCATGACTGTTCTGTATATTAGGTTGCTTGTAAATGGTATATCCATTTATAATTGTTTTTCTTTATGTAATGCATTTATGTTTACCATGGTGGCAAGAGCCAAACATAGGCAAGTGATTGGGGATGATGGCAAGGATGTGGATCTGGTTAAAGGTAATTTCATGAAGCTTCTGTGTCTTGCCTTTGCTGAGAGTAAATAGAACACTAGATGCTGTTGACATGTGTTTTATTTTGAAGTGACTGTTATTATGAGGGTTTGAAGTCCTTAGCCTTGATCTCTTGGAGCCTAATGTTCCTGTTCTCCAGCTGAGAGAGACTAATTCACCATCTTGTGTTGTAAACACTCACTCATTTTAACTGATTACACCTCCAATGATTCTCAAATCACTAAAATTACTAATTGCTATTCCTTACACATCAAAGAGTGAATCCTGAATAATTAACCCCAAATAAAATTAGATGAATTGGCCCTTTTAATTAGAGTCCCTGCTGCTGTTTGTTCTGAGCTTCCTTTTCTTACTGTTAAGAGACTTTTGGAATGATTAAAACTGTTTAAGACTTAAACAGCCAGTAACCTTTTAATACAATATAAATCCATGAAGCAATATTTCAGCTAGCAGGTGGTGAAGTAAATTTTTAGAGCAAGTACCTGTCAGCTCCAGTATTCCTTTGAAAAAAAAAATGCATGCCAAAAAAACAACCACCTTGAAATGAAATGAGTGTCTTATTATTTTTAAAGCATTTGTGCATTTGCTAAGCCTCAGATGAGATGAAATGGCAAGGTTGAAAGAGAGTGAGTAATGGTTGGCATCATTTTGTATAAATAGTAACAAGAATTTCTCAGTAAGGAGAATTGAGGCATTTTGTGTATAAAGAATGAAGACTGAGACATACAGAAGGCTCTGGTCTCATATAGCCATTCTCTACCTCAGGAAGTCTCCTGAGTAGGGGACTGGGCTTCAGCAGCAGGGGAAAGGAAGCTTTGTGGGTTGTCACTGCTGCTGCTCATCAAGCCATGATTACTGGCCAGTTCATGCTGCAGTCAGCCTGGATTTTGTGGAGGATGGGCCAAATGCTCCTGATCATCTGTTTCAAGTCTTCTCCATAGTAAGAACCTCTTCTCTTCTTCATGGTCTGCTGAGGTTGTAGGAGCAGGACAAGCTCCCTCCTCTTTCCCAAGAGGTCTCAGTTTGTCACTCCGAATCTGCCATATACTGTGGTCAATGTGTCCTCACCTAGAAGTTAAGAGATTTGGGGTACAGTGGGTTTCTTGGTAGGGTTCTACGCTATCTGATTGTTCTACTTGACCACAATGGTTAAAATTTTCTCTATCTATAAAATATATTTATTACACTAGGTCAATGACATTTTTCTTGAATATAAAATAAAATTTGATTTTTTTATCCCGCTACAACTTTAGACTTTACACAAATGTTGAAAACAGTTTACAGGATTGTTATTTAGCCTTTATCTAGTTTACTAACTGTTGATGTCTTACATAATCACAGTATAACTACTAAAATCAGGTAATTAACACTAACACTAAGAGAGCTAAGAGAGCCTTTAAATTTTATCAGTTTTCCTATTTCTATTCATGTTTTGGCCTAGGAACCTTTCCTGAATCACAAATTGCTTTAGTTGCCATATTTGTATAGTCTTCTTTCATCTAGAATAGTTCCCTAGTCTTTGTTTCTCGTGGAGGTCAATGACTCTCAACTAGGACGACTCATCAGAATCATCCAAGAAGCTTGCCAAGATGCCTGTGTCTCTGTCTTAACCCCAGAGATTCTGATTTAAGAATTCTAGAGTGAGGCCTGCTTGTGTGTAGTAGAAAGAAGGGCCCCCATGAGATTTGGATGCACCTCCTTAGTGAGTCAGACACGTTTCAGCACTTCAAGCACTAACAATTTGAGCTTTTGTCCGTGTGACATCCCTTCTTCCTCCTCATGTTTCTGCTCCTCTTCCATTCTCACCTCTCCTTGATGAAAGGGGGTCTGACTCTCTGAAATTCCTGGAGGATTTGAAGAAGTTTCAAAGATAATTTGTGGGATATAAATATTGTTTAAGACCACTCTACAGATCTTTAATTGCAGAAGAAATATCAAGTGCAGGGCATACGATTGCAATGTTTCTAGAGACTAGGGTGCCCCCATAAACAGGAGGTGACTTAGGGATGAAGACTTAGTGCCTGTATTTGAAGACATGCTCTGAGTAAGGTGATGTGTAATGACAACAACGATAGAAAAAGGGTGGCTTCATTAAGACTAATGTTATTAACTATGCAACTGTAAGCATCATGCAGGACCTGTTACTCACCAGACTGTAGTGTATTGACCTTATGTTAATAATTAGAAAGGGATATAATTAGAAAGTCACAAGATACAAAATCAATATACAAAAGTCTACTGCTTTTTTATATGCCAACAATGAAACGTCGGAAAATGAACTCAAAAAAGCAATTTCTTTTACAAAGTTTTTCATGGAAAAATAATTTTTTTTCATTATTTCGAAGTTCAATTAAATTTAATGTAATAGAAATTTAGAATAAAAAGAATTTAAAATAATGACAGTATTACCATTTATTAAGCATCTTGCTTGTGCTCTATATGCTCTATATAGAGATTTGTAAAACAGAGAGCCTGCCCTCAAGGACCTTATAGTCTAGTTGGAGAAATCAATTGATTTGCAATCAAATTAACAGAGTAAAATATGTGCTCTAATAAAAAAGTTAAATCAAGAAGAAAAAACATGTTGTCATTGAAAATGGGGATGGTTCACTCTATCCAGATATAGCAGTGGTAAGATAAGTTGAATGAACTAAAGTATTTTTATTGTAAAACCACACTCCCTCAAGCTTTATCACCATCTTTGGAGGGAAGATAAGCTTCTGGTTTTAACAGCCACCCCAGGGTGATGTCCCATCTCTTAAAAAAGGATATTTTTGGGATGGTCTCTCAGAACTGATACTTGTTTGCTTGCTTCTGTTTTTCAGTGGTAAATTTAAGATTTTTTGTTATCCTGGACTGTTGCCTCATTTTCTGTTCATGTTCTGGATTTAAAAAAAATATTTATTTTTAAACTGAAGGGATTTTACCCTTCTGGTATTGATGCTGAAGGTATCTCAATAGTTAGTAGAAGACTGATGCATCAGCTTAACTGGTTGCCTTATTTATTTTGAATGCCCATATTTGGTATTCAGTGATGTGGTTTGTTGTTTGGGTAGCAATTACCATGTTTTTGTAAGACAAATGACTTTTGGTGGATTCAAAAATGTTATTTGGTTATAGTTCATTGTGGAATGGGAATGTCCTTCTAAATTCATGTTATTTGAAAAACATTCAGTGTTTTTTTTCTTCTTCTTCTTTTACAAGTGATAGGAAAGGAGGTAGAGAGACAGATTCCTGCATGTGCCCCAACCAGGATCCACCAGGCAACCCCTGTCTAGGGCGTATCCTCTGCCTATCTGGGGCTATGCTCGCAGCTGAGCTATTTTTAGCGCCTGAGGTGGAGGCTCCACGGAGACATTCAAAGTGCCCTGAACTCATGCACTCAAGCCATGGCTGCAAGAGGGGGTGGGCGAAGAGAGAGAGAGAGAGGAGGGAGAAGGGTAGAGAAGCAGATGGTAGCTTCTCCTGTGTGCCCTGATTGGAAATCGAACCCGGGACATCCACATTACGGGCTGATGCTCTACCACTGAGCCACTGCTGGGATTCAGATAATTTAACAACTACTTCTCTGTCTTTATGACCATTTTAAATATAAAAAAAACAATATACTGAAAGGTAGTTTATTATTTCATGCATTTAATACTTAAATAAGTACATTAAAAGAAGTACACAAAACTAGATTATAAGAATGAGTTTTAAAATATTAATAAATATATTAAATAATACCTGACAAAAAACAATGAAATTGTTATTTAAGATATTTCCTTTTTTTTTTTTAACAGAGACAGAAAGAGAGAGTCAGAGAGAGGAATACATAGGGTCAGACAGACAGGAACAGAGAGAGATGAGAAGCATCAATCATTAGTTTTTTTCCTTGCAACACCTTAGCTGTTCATTGATTGTTTTCTCATATGTGCCTTGACCGTGGGGCTACAGCAGACCTAGTAACCCCTTGCTGGAGCCAGCGACCTTGGGTCCAAGCTGGTGAGCTTTGCTCAAACCAGATGAGCCTGCGCTCAAGCTGGAGACCTCAGGGTCTTGAACCTGGGTCCTCCACATCCCAGTCCGATGCTCTATCCACTGCACCACTGCCTGTTCAGGCCATATTGCTTCTTGATTCATGTCCTCACTTGCAATTTTTTTCACCTACGGGTGAAATGAACATTACTACAGGCTCCTGGAATACACTGTTGTGCAGATGAATGTTAAAAAAGAGTAAGGAATGTAAATTTGTGATTTCCACATTGGTCAGCTGCCCAGGTGCCCACCTTAGAGAGAACCCTGATTACAAGTGCCACTTTAACAATTGGTTTGCTGAACTCAACAAAAAATTAGGTATCAGTTCTGCTGAACCAGTGCAAACTGGCTGAATCCCACCACTCCACTGAGCCAACCGGCCAGGGCCTCAGTGTTTTTGGCTAAGAAATTGAACTTGTTTTCCAGCAAATGAAAACTGCTGTGTGATAGAGAAATCAAGTATGGTTAGAGATGATGCACTAAGATGTTTTACCTTGATATGGACTATTAACTTGTAGTTAAAAGTGAGGACTGTAGAACTCAATGAATACCTAGGGACTCTGTATTGCTTAAATGTAGAGTAAAACTGTCCACTTGAAAATCAGGGAGTTTCAGCATTTACTTTAGGATAATAATTCTTCTTGCTGTTAATTTGAGAATTTCAAATACTATTTCATGCTAATTACTTAGAAAGATGATGAAGACATTATATTTTGGCTTGGATAAATATAGTGGTGCATTAAATTAAACACTGAGTTTGAATAGATTCTATAATTCATTTTAAAGTATCTTCGTTTTGATTTTTTTTAAAAAAGATACATGCCTGCAATTCACATTTATTGTATAACAATTAAACCCAAAAGGGAAGGAAAAAAGAATCTGCTTGTCACCCCTTAAACTATAGACAACCATTGTTAGCATAGAGGTTTGTACAAATAAAAAGTACCGTACTATAAACACTATTATCCAGTAGCCCATTTTCTTCCTCACATGATACTATATCAGAAGGTTTTCTTAGTCTTCCCAGTACTCCATGACCTACTCCCTCAGTAGGATAAAGTCTTTGTTCAAATACCACCTTGGTGAGGCATTTCTCAAGCTTTCTCTTTAAAATTGCAATGTTCCACCACGGTCCTAGCCATCTCTTCTTCCTTCCTTGCTCCATATTTCTATGTGGTACATATCACCTGTATTAAATATCTTTTATTTAATTTATTTTTAAGTATTCTTCAAATAGAGGATAAATTCCATGAGTGTGGCACTTGTTGTATTTATTTATTTTTTAGTTAGTTATTTTATTATTTAGTTAACTTGTTTGATTTCCCTCTAGTGTCTAGAATATCGTCTGATATGTAGAAAATTCTCAGTCAGTGAAGAAATAGATGTCAGATCTAGATCAATATCATCATTTTAATGGCTGTATGACTTTCTAGTATTTGATTGACTGCAGTTGACTTTTTATCAATACTTTATCAATAGGACATTCTGATTATTTTGATTGTATTTTGTTGTGATGGATGTTGTTTAACATGCTTCTCTGTATACTTTTCCATTATTTCTTTAGTGGGATAATTTATTAAAAGTAGTATTGCTGTATCAAAGTGTATAAATATTTTTGTATGTTGAATACCTGTTTCTGATTTTTTTGAGAAAAGATCTATCTTTAACATTTTTATTTATATATGAGTAGCATATAAGAGTGCTGATTTTTCTGTGCCGTCATCAATTTTGTGTTTTATCAGTATTTTAAATCTTAGTCCTCCCATTTAAATACCATTGTTTAGAAAAGTAAGTGCTATTAGAATCAACAATTCGCTTTTTAGTTCAGCATCTGAAAATAAAAAATATGAGACAATTAGAAAGGTTAATTTTCTAATGTGTAATTATGTAAAATAAAAGCTTTAACTGCCTTACCAGTGGTGGCACAGCAGACAGAGCATCACCCTGACACATTGAGATCCCTGGTTTGAAACTCCATGGTTGCCTGCTAGAGAATGGGCTTGTAAGCTTGAGTAGGGGCTTGGCAGCTTGAGCACAGGGTTGTCTGCTAGAGGATGGGTTTGTAAGCTTGAGTAGGGGGTTGGCAGCTTGAGCACAGGGTTGCTGGCTTCAGCACAGGATTGTTGACATGATCCCAAGATTGCTAGCTTGAGTCCAAAGGTCGGTGGCTTAAGCAAGGGGTCCCTGGCTCTGTTTGAGCCATCCCAACCCCTGAGCTTGTCAAGGCGCATGTGAGAATCAATCAATGAACAACTAAAGTGAAGCAACTTCATGTTGATGCTTCTTATTTCTCTCCTCCCTCTTTCTCTCCTTTCCTGTTTCTCTTAAATATATATATATAATATATAATATATA
Organism: Saccopteryx bilineata; assembly: GCF_036850765.1. Taxonomy (NCBI): domain Eukaryota; kingdom Metazoa; phylum Chordata; class Mammalia; order Chiroptera; family Emballonuridae; genus Saccopteryx; species Saccopteryx bilineata. The sequence continues at coordinate 65,345,127 of NC_089497.1, read as the reverse complement.
GATATAGATATATAGATATAGATATAGATATAGATATAGATATAAAATAAAGGCCTTAACTCCAAAAGTATCTAGTGTAAGAACTTAAAGAATTGAAATTACTTGTTCAGGATCATATATCTTCTCATTTATGGTTGAAGATGTGTCATACAAGGGGAGAATGTGATGTTGTTATTTTGATAACAGTGAGGACAGGGAACCAGGAATGCACAGCTTTGCCCTTATAATGATCACTTCTCCCAGAGAGTTCTCAAAGGGACTGCACACTCAAGGAACAGGAACAAAGTGGGAATCCAGGAGCTGCTTTATTAATAGTGTTTATTCTCTCTCCAGTACAGAAATCTGTGTTTATGCTGAGATGGTGTGTAGACTTTGGCTCTATGAATAAGCAAGCATTTTATCCTACCTCTAATAGGGAAAACATGTTGAGTAAATCAAGGAAATTCCTTCCATATTTTTAGTTATAACCAATGGATAATAAATAGGTCACAAAGACTGATAGGTTATATATTAAATGGGACTTATCCTCAGTGGTTTCTTGACCTTTGTCAGATCCCAGTGTTTCCTGGTGGTTTTTAAAACCTTACTAAGTTTAACATTTACAAATGACATTTCTATGAGTGCTGAAAATTTCTCTCTTGTTTTGTGTGTATGTGCTATTTTAAAACCATAAATAGGTAAAAGAGTGATATTTTAAAAAAATTGGTATAAGTAATGAAAAGAAAGTTTCTCCTCTACCTTTGTTTCCCAGTTGCACAATTCTGTTTCTTCTTAGAGGCAACTTGCTATTAACAGTTTCTTGGGAATCCATTTAAAAGATATTCTATGATGATACAAGATATATGTGTATATATTATCATATAAACAATAACATTATAATACATGTCTTAAAGTTTGAATGCTTCATTTTAAAAATATTTCACTCAGTGTGCTTTCTGGCATAGTTTTCATGGTGGCATGTATGCTTTAATGCAAATTGATGATAGAATTGAGGGTGAAATTGTAAATAATTGGTTTTACAATGAATAGCTTCTAATCTATGAGGAGACTACTGTAACAGGAACATAAATGAGTGACCTTATGGGAATTGTCACTCCTTTTGTATTTTTTGTTTTTATTTTCTCACTTGTTTCTTTACTCAACCTTGTTCTCAACCATCTTCTCAGATTTGGTTTCTTCTATGGAGTGGCCAAGTTGAATTAACTGCCCTCTATTTTTTTTTTAATTAAGTGAAGAGAGAGGAGGCTGAGTCAGACTCCTGCATGTGCCTTGACCGCGATCCACCCAGCAAGCCCCCTACCAGGAGATGCTCTGTTGGTCTGGACTGCTGCTCCATTGCTCAGCAGTAGAGCTATTTTAGCCCCTGAGGTGAGGCCATGGAGCCATTCTCAGCTCTCAGGGCCAACTTTGCTCGAACCATTCAAGCCATAGCTGTGGGAGGGGAAGAGAGAGAGAAATGGAGATGGGATGGAGAAGCAGATGGTCTCTTCTCCTGTGTGCCCTGACCAGGAATCAAGCCTGGGACTTCCATACCCCAGCTGATGCTCTACGGCTGAACCAACTGGCCAGGGCCATCAGTTGCCCACTTGGCCTAAGTGAAAAGAAACAACACTTGTCTTCTGTAATGTAGACATTGTGCAAATCAATCACATATAATTCAGCTTAGTGATATTCAAACTGTGGGTTGGGACCCCCTTATAAGTCATAGTCAGGTCATAGTTACTTTAGTGTGTCACAACCAACACTTTTTAAGTATAACATAGGGATTTTCATTGTATGTTATATGCAGTAAGTGTGGTTTCATGATCTTTGTCTTAGATACATTTGCTCTTACCTATGTCCAGATAGTAGTACTGTATCATGCCATTAAAGGATATTTTTACTTTGGATTTTGGTCTAAAAATGTCTAAAGTCACTGTCTTAACTGCTTTGATATACAAAGTGACAGTGTGATGTATTGTTACGTGATGTATTGTTACCCTCATTTACTAGGTGAGTAAAATGGAACCTGAGATGGTGGCATTGGTTTTTCGGAAATAAAGGGTAGAACTACGGTTTGTATTTTAAATTTTTAGGCCTGAAATTTTGTATTCTTTTTTTTTTCAAACATAGTTTCTTACTCTATTAGTGAGATAATGGAAATGATTAACTGTCTTTACTTATAGCTTATTATTTGCTCACCATAATTATTTTTTTTCATCTTTGCATATATATGTGTTCCAGTCTCATCTCTTGTGCACTCGTAATTTTTATTTTTCATTTGAGGGGCCCCTAAGTGATTTCACTTATACTTACCTTAGAAGTTTAGCTTTTCACTTAAGCCACTGAAAATTCTTCACATAAGAAAGTTGGAGATCCAGCAGCTGGCAGCTGGAAGAGCCCCAGAGCCCCGCAGCTCCCTGTGCCGTCCACACGTCCACCCGCCCAGCCGGGGACTGTGCAGTCCACACGTCCACCCGCCCCGCCCGGGACTGTGCAGTCCACACGTCCACCCGCCCCGCCGGGGACTGTGCAGTCCACACGTCCACCCGCCCCGCCCGGGACTGTGCAGTCCACACGTCCACCCCGCCCCGCCGGGGACTGTGCAGTCCACACGTCCACCCCGCCCCGCCTGGGACTGTGCAGTCCACACGTCCACCCGCCCCGCCGGGGACTGTGCAGTCCACACGTCCACCCGCCCCGCCCGGGACTGTGCAGTCCACACGTCCACCCGCCCCGCCCGGGACTGTGCAGTCCACACGTCCACCCGCCCCGCCGGGGACTGTGCAGTCCACACGTCCACCCGCCCCACTGGGGACTGTGCAGTCCACACGTCCACCCCGCCCCGCCCGGGACTGTGCAGTCCACACGTCCACCCGCCCCGCCGGGGACTGTGCAGTCCACACGTCCACCCGCCCCGCCGGGGACTGTGCAGTCCACACGTCCACCCGCCCCGCCTGGAACTGTGCAGTCCACACGTCCACCCGCCCCGCCGGGGACTGTGCAGTCCACACGTCCACCCGCCCCGCCGGGGACTGTGCAGTCCACACGTCCACCCGCCCCGCCCGGGACTGTGCAGTCCACACGTCCACCCGCCCCGCCGGGGACTGTGCAGTCCACACGTCCACCCGCCCCGCCCGGGACTGTGCAGTCCACACGTCCACCCGCCCCGCCGGGGACTGTGCAGTCCACACGTCCACCCGCCCCGCCCGGGACTGTGCAGTCCACACGTCCACCCGCCCCGCCCGGGACTGTGCAGTCCACACGTCCACCCGCCCCGCCCGGGACTGTGCAGTCCACACGTCCACCCGCCCCGCCGGGGACTGTGCAGTCCACACGTCCACCCGCCCCACCGGGGACTGTGCAGTCCACACGTCCACCCGCCCCGCCGGGGACTGTGCAGTCCACACGTCCACCCCGCCCCGCCCGGGACTGTGCAGTCCACACGTCCACCCGCCCCGCCGGGGACTGTGCAGTCCACACGTCCACCCGCCCCGCCCGGGACTGTGCAGTCCACACGTCCACCCGCCCCGCCGGGGACTGTGCAGTCCACACGTCCACCCGCCCCACCGGGGACTGTGCAGTCCACACGTCCACCCGCCCCGCCGGGGACTGTGCAGTCCACACGTCCACCCGCCCCGCCCGGGACTGTGCAGTCCACACGTCCACCCGCCCCACCGGGGACTGTGCAGTCCACACGTCCACCCGCCCCGCCGGGGACTGTGCAGTCCACACGTCCACCCGCCCCGCCGGGGACTGTGCAGTCCACACGTCCACCCGCCCCGCCCGGGACTGTGCAGTCCACACGTCCACCCGCCCCGCCGGGGACTGTGCAGTCCACACGTCCACCCGCCCCACTGGGGACTGTGCAGTCCACACGTCCACCCGCCCCGCCGGGGACTGTGCAGTCCACACGTCCACCCCGCCCCGCCCGGGACTGTGCAGTCCACACGTCCACCCGCCCCGCCGGGGACTGTGCAGTCCACACGTCCACCCGCCCAGCCGGGGACTGTGCAGTCCACACGTCCACCCCGCCCCGCCCGGGACTGTGCAGTCCACACGTCCACCCGCCCCGCCCGGGACTGTGCAGTCCACACGTCCACCCGCCCCGCCGGGGACTGTGCAGTCCACACGTCCACCCGCCCCACTGGGGACTGTGCAGTCCACACGTCCACCCCGCCCCGCCCGGGACTGTGCAGTCCACACGTCCACCCGCCCCGCCGGGGACTGTGCAGTCCACACGTCCACCCGCCCCGCCGGGGACTGTGCAGTCCACACGTCCACCCCGCCCCGCCTGGGACTGTGCAGTCCACACGTCCACCCGCCCCGCCTGGAACTGTGCAGTCCACACGTCCACCCGCCCCGCCGGGGACTGTGCAGTCCACACGTCCACCCGCCCCGCCGGGGACTGTGCAGTCCACACGTCCACCCGCCCCGCCGGGGACTGTGCAGTCCACACGTCCACCCGCCCCGCCGGGGACTGTGCAGTCCACACGTCCACCCGCCCCGCCCGGGACTGTGCAGTCCACACGTCCACCCGCCCCGCTGGGGACTGTGCAGTCCACACGTCCACCCGCCCCGCCCGGGACTGTGCAGTCCACACGTCCACCCGCCCCGCCCGGGACTGTGCAGTCCACACGTCCACCCGCCCCGCCGGGGACTGTGCAGTCCACACGTCCACCCGCCCCACTGGGGACTGTGCAGTCCACACGTCCACCCGCCCCGCCGGGGACTGTGCAGTCCACACGTCCACCCCGCCCCGCCCGGGACTGTGCAGTCCACACGTCCACCCGCCCCGCCGGGGACTGTGCAGTCCACACGTCCACCCGCCCCGCCCGGGACTGTGCAGTCCACACGTCCACCCGCCCCGCCGGGGACTGTGCAGTCCACACGTCCACCCGCCCCACTGGGGACTGTGCAGTCCACACGTCCACCCGCCCCTCCTGGAACTGTGCAGTCCACACGTCCACCCGCCCCGCCGGGGACTGTGCAGTCCACACGTCCACCCCGCCCCGCCCGGGACTGTGCAGTCCACACGTCCACCCGCCCCGCCGGGGACTGTGCAGTCCACACGTCCACCCGCCCTGCCGGGGACTGTGCAGTCCACACGTCCACCCCGCCCCGCCCGGGACTGTGCAGTCCACACGTCCACCCGCCTCGCCGGGGAGCGTGTTGGAAACACCGATGCCCAGGCCCCGCTCCAGACCTGCTGAGTCAGAGTCTGCACGTCGCCTGCATCCCCTTGGTGATCTGAACATTGATATTTAAAAAGCATCTAAGGCATCAGGTCACTTTAAAATATATATGTCAATTGAGTGATTAAATGGCTCTTAATTTTATTACTCATCCTGCATTTATTGAGAGTGTATGATGGCCCAAACCTATGCCAGGTGGTGGGGTTATACAGATATTTTATGAGTGCCCTCTACTTTTTAGAAGCTTTAGTTCGAACTGGGAGAGACAGTGTCCATCAACCCATATATGCAGTCTAGTTTATAGATGCTATGAGACAAATGTGTAGGAGGCACAAAAGGGACTGCTGTCTAAATTTCTAGGTATGTGTGTAGGTTTACATGGATGTTTGGATGAGGAGGAAAGAGAATGATGCTTTTTATTCATTTTTTTTAAACATAGTAAATGAATCTAGATTTTAGTTGATGATCTGAACTTAATTGCTCTCTTGTGGTTTTCCACTACAATCACATACAACCAGAACCTCATGACCTTATTGGCTGGTAAATTCTAGTTATTCTTTTCCCCTCTAATGGAGCTGTTATTTTATGAAGGGATAGCGAGCTCTATAGTCTGGTGCCTTTTACATATATGCCCAACTCATTACTAGGTTAACTGTAGTGGCTGACAACTCAGCTACTCCAGCAAGCCACTTCTGCTTCTCAAGGTCACTGCCTTTTTACGTCTCGACTGGAAAGGGTTGCTTGAAAACCTATGCCTGGCTGGCTGGGTTTTTAGGAGTTCTTCCTCCCTTTTCAAGTTAATGGTATCCATAACAGGCTATTTTCTGAAATAAATTGGAATAAAGTCACATTTGGGAACCAAGGACATAATACTTTGTTTGCCCAACTCACCCTTTAACTGCCTTGTGATGCTACTTCTAGCACAAAGAAAAGAATCTTTGCACTTTAGCTGAATAATGTGGGGTGATATGGAGGACAGTAAGTGAGATCTTTTCTAGCTTCTCACCAAGGCAGAGGGAGGATCCATTTCCAGCTCTGTTTCCCTAGCTGTGTAACTTTGATTGAACCATTTTACCTGGTAATTGATGAATAAATGTATTTTGCCAGCGGTAAGTTTTAGATGATGGCAGAAAGGGTAGCGAAGCAGTCAGATTTGTAAACATCTGTCTGTGATGACCCCGCTTCTTCTAAAACAAATGTTTCTATCTTAGAGTTTATGTATCACTGCAATACCCCAATTGTCTGATGCTGTGTGCTATTTTTATTTTTTTGAATGCCCCTGTAATACACCAGACCTGGGACTTCCATTTAGATTTTCCCGGCAAGCAGAGAGGACAGGGCGTGCACTAAAGTGAAAATTTCTAACTTAACATCATTGGTTGGAAGGTACTGCAACTGGTCTGTTAAGCTCTAAAATGGTTACCTCCTAAGCATCTAAGACACATGTTCTTTGTTTGAAAAAATGTAATGGGAAGGATTCCCTGTTTCTGTACCATGCAGATACACACATACACACAGGCACAGACACACACTGCACACAGGGAGACACTCCGAGACACACACTCTCTCTTTTTCCATTTTGCCTTCTTTTTTAAATATGGAAAGTTTGTCTTCTCTCTTAAGCTGAACTTATTTGTACGCCTAGAGGCATTTTTCTTTGCTTACTTGCCTGTTAAAATGGTGAGCTAAAGTCAGAATTCTTGTAATAGTTCTTGGTCCGATTTAAGATAGTTATTAAGTGTTTTGCATTCCAACTATCTCAACCAGTTTTGCTTCCTTCCAAAGAACCAATTGTGTATTCTATCCCTTTATCACATGTGTATCTGTTTTCTAGACCTTTGCCATTTTCCACATCATTTCAAAATGTGAGCTTCACTCTGAAGAATGCAATAAGTAGCCTATGAGAGTTGAGCTTGAAGAACCAAACACTTTTGTCTAACTTTATATCTGGTCAACATAAAGCAGATTATTATTATGAGGTTATCACGAGGGGTTTTTAAAATACACCTTATTTTTCCTGGATTATATAGTCTAGATTTATGTTATTTTCAAATTATTTAAAAAAATATATTCCATTTCTTTTCTGTTTCTTTTTGTGCTCCCAAGAGTTTTATAAACCTGTGTCTTGCTGTGTTTTATTTCTATGATAGAAACATAGTCAAGGTAGATATCATTGGAAGGGGCCTCAAACACAGGCAGTTAGTTGTACATTCTAGCTATAGACTAATTTTCTGGGGAAAATTTGGACTGTTCATGTGGTTTTTTTGTGGGCCTCTGTTTCTACCTTTATAATATGAGCTTAAAGATTTGTTCTGATCTGATCCTGTTCAAGGCTTACAATTCTCCACAACATAACAGGATCTGTTGGAGAAGAAGAAAATGTTCAGAAGTCCTCTTTTAAGTTGGGTATGAGGAAGTCATAGATCCAGATAGGATTTTAGAACCTGAAAATTAGGCTGTGATCTAGAATTTGTAGTCAACCTTAATCTCTTTTGCTGATCACTTATGATCTCATGTGTGCATTCTTCTCATACATCATGACTTTTAAAGGACTTGGTGATAATTCTTTGCATTTAACAGGTGTTATTATATTTTTTATGCAAGGTTTGGCCAAATGAAGGCCAAATGAGGTTTATGAAACCATATCCCTAATAAGGACACAGACATAGAATGTCTTGAAATGATTACACTCAGAAGTGTAAGAGAAGTAGAAATGTTTCTTTATGACACAAGTTATTGAACTTTACTGATCCTATGGGGTCTGAGGTAGAAATAACAATGTGGTACTTTGCCTAATACAGTATTTCTCAAAGAGTGGTCCCAAGACCAATAGCATCAGCATCACCTGGGAATTTGTTAGAAATACAAGCTATTGGGCCCTACTCAGATCTACTGAGTCAGAATGTGCGGAGGGGAGACCCAGCAATCTATGTTTGAGAAAGACCTTCCAGAGCTCCTAATGAACTCCACAGAGTTTGAGAACCATCAACACAGAGAGATTTGTAGGAGTAAGGCGTCATGTATGAAAATCTTGGCACAGTGCCTGGTGCATGTGCACAGTGAGAGTCCAAAAATCACAGTATTCTAAAGATAGTTTTTGACTGCTTGGTAGCCTATGTTGGGGAAGTGGACTTACAGCTGTTAGCCACTCTCCCAGCTCCAAGACTGCTATTTGTAAGGCAAACAGAGCCCATGTGACCCATCTGAAAAGTGTAACAGACCAGCCAGTCCAAGTTATGATCCTTCCATTGGGCAATTTCGACTATCCTTTTTCTGAGCGCTTAAGTGTGATGCTTTTGGCACTGTCTAAAAGCAACTCACTGAGTTATAAAAACTGCTTCCCTACCACTAAGTGTTGAACAGCTGAAATGCAAGGAAAAGCTATTTATCCATAAATAGAGGACAGAATTTTCAGTATTATTTTTAGGAGGCTGAGAAAGGTATGGGGGACAGATGTGACGTGAGGAGACAGGACTGGGGTGGGGAAACCACTGCACGGTGTACAGATAATGTGTTTTGGAATTGTGCGCCTGAAACTTGTTAACCAGTTCACTCCAATAAATTCAATAAAAAGGAAAAAAAGAGGAAAAAGAAAAATCATCAATTTTTTAAAACTACTAATTTTCTTTTCCTAGTAGAACTTCTTACAGAGCATTTAAAACAATTCTATACCATGAATCTGCAGAACTCTCGGGTCATGTCAATGCCTGAAATGTTAGAGATCAGACATGTTTTTCCAACAACCCTAACTTCAGTGTGCAGCTCCTGTCGGTCAGAAATGCTGGGGTCTCTGAGTGTCTTAAAGACCCATTACTTCCTACCTGGGTTGCATATAGATTTCCAAATCGATGTTTCTTATTCCAGTTTCTCAAAATCTACCCTGTGTGTGCTTTTAGATTAGTCTTTAGTAAATCATATTGCACCCAAGTACTCCCTCCTCAGAAATCCTAGAAGGCTCCCCGCTGCGCACACGATCGACCCAAGTTCTCTGCTAGTTTTATAACACAGTTATGAGCTTATTCAGTCACTGTCCCAAGTTTTATAACCTACTAGTTTATTTTACATTTCTATATTTATGCTATATTGTCACTTGCTCTTTATTCTTTAGACTCTAATTTTTTTTTAAATCTCTATGCCTTTATTCTTCTCCTTTTTACCTAGAGTGGATTTACTCTCCACATCATAACGCTCAGGAACAATGTGAAAGCTCAGTCATGTCTTCCTTGTTTCTCTGCCTGAGCATAGCTTTCCTTCATCTTAGCTTCCAAAAGAGCTTGTCTATACATCTTAATAAATTGCATCTTGTATTATCCTTACTTGTGTACTTATTTTTTTCCTCCTCTGCTTGATTGAAAATTTATTGAGGGTAAGGACCAAGTCTTATACACTTCAGTGATATAGCCCCCAACCATCCTTCCTGTTCTGGTTAAATGTACCTGATACCTATAGACTAGCTTTTATGTCACTTTGAAGTATCAATTCTTCCTCCATCTTCTGAAAGTGAGAAGTAGGATAGGGAATAATTGTCATATAAGGCAAAAAATTATATCAATGCCAATTACACAAAGCAGCAAAATGCTACCTAATTTGTGTTTCGAAGAATGCCTATAACATTGCATCCACAGTAACCTCATGTGTGTTTCCTTTCTGCAGCTGATTTTCTTCCACCCCCACCCCCACCTCTGGATGATCCTGGTGCTCTCCCATCTGGCTCTGGAAACTTCCCTCCTCCACCTCCCCTGGATGAAGGTGCTTTCAGGCCACAGGTAAGATCTATAGTTGAAGTCATATTTATAAGCCACACTAGGAAGCTCATGAATTCAGTGATTGTTTCTGTGGCGGATAAACATTTATCCAGAGCCTACAGAGAGCTTTGCAACTCACAAAAGCTAAGGCACCTTAATACAAGATGCCCACTCACGCTTCTCCAAATTGTGCCAGCTTGTACTCCAAAGCCTTAGAAATACTTTTACCTCCAAATTTTGTTTCAAAATTGAAAGCTGTTTTTTAGGGAATGCCATTTGAGAAGTTCACATGTTCTTGTTATCCTGGGGACACACAACCACACTTTTTTATTGCCTTTTTTTTTCTCTGTCCACAAACATTGCATTCTGTGTGAGTAAGGCTGATATTTTAAGGCTCTGGTTGGTCACTGTGGGTCATAATTGGTCAGCAACATTTTTTTCTAGCAAAAGCAGCAACAAATTTTAGGATTTTCTTTACTGACTGAGATCAAAGATGCACATTATATACTATGTATTGATTATATACAACAGTTATGCTCCAGAGAATGTTGATTGCAAAGTACTGGGCTAGTGTCAGAAGCAACATTAGAAGTAGTTCTCAGCCTGTGATCATGTAGGGGCACTGGTGACCACCTGCCCCCTCACTTATGAAGCCAAATGCTATTCAAGTCAGGCATGAAACCTAAGAATTATTGTTATATTTTTAGGGGTAATGATATTACTCTAGATAAGGCGAAGAAAAAAATCAGTTCTTATCTTTTAGGGAAACTGGTATTATTTGAGGAGAAGTGAAATGGTGTTTGGTATTTGCTTTAAAATAATAAGAGTAGGAAGTTAGTGAGACTATAGGTGAAAAAAGGATTAGCTATGAGTTGATAATTATTGGGTGCTGGAGGTTTATTCTATTATTTGATCTACCTTTATATGTTTAAATTTTCTCATAATAAGTTTCAAAGAGGAAAGCCCTTAGGAAATAACCCCTTAACTAGCTCAGTTCATTGTCTGTCATTCTCATAAATTTTGGATTTGGGGATGACAGAGGAAGAAATGATTTATGCATTCAACAAATATTCTATGCTCCATAGCACTAGGAATTCTACAGCAGTAAAGAGAGACAGGGTTCTTCTGTCACAGTACTTTACATTAGTAAAACTAGTAGAAGTAAATAAAATATATACAATATAAAGTACATTAGAATTGGATCAGTGTTATGGGTTGAGGAAAGGATAAGGAGGACATGGTCAAGAAGACCTGACTGATGAGGTGACACCTGGAAGAAGACTAGGAGTAGAAGAGGGGTGAATGAGCCACGTCTGTTTCTTGAGAGTATATTTTCATACAGTGTATCTTAGGAAATGGAAAAGGCATATTTTTCAATTGATCAGTTATAACCAGTTGACTCTAATTCAGTTCAGAGGCTAGATCTTATAAAGGCTCTAATAGATTTTTTGTTTTAGATATATAGGTCAGAAACTCCCTACATGTTATCTTGCTATAAACTAGTAAAAACAGATCAGATGCCAGTAATGGGCAGGAGCCTTACAAAGTATTTATTTATTTTATGCATCAGAGAGATTCCTTACAAATACAAACAATATGACTGGTTTTCCTTACTTTTTGTCATATTATTTTATTGAAATGAAAAGAAAACCTTTAAAGTTTGCCTTTTTTATACTTTGTTCTTATTTCTTTGGGGTTTGTTCCTTGCATATTTAATTTACTCAGAAGCTTTACTTAGTTGATCTCTCTTGGATCATTACAGAAACTATTTTGTTGCATTTAAAAACTTTATTAAAAATCGTTTGACTTTGTGACAGAATATTTGTGTTTAAATAATAGTTGAGCAGCTTATGCTATTTTGAGCTGGTTACACTAAGTTCCGGTTTTCTCATAATTAAAAATAAGGTAACTGTATCAACATCTAGTATTAAATGAAACACAAAGGGACTTCAGAATGATAAACTGTACTAGCTCTACAGATAGTTTGACCTTATAATTATTACTACATAAAACTAACAACAGCAAGAAAAATAATAATAATAAGGCTTTGCCAAAGTGTTTCATTAAGAAAACTTCAAACCTGGTGCTTTTCTAAAATCATGACAAGCCTTTTTCTGTATGGACCTTGTTCTGATGACTGTTCTGAAGCTACAACTTTGTTTTTGAAAAGGGAGGAAATAAACAGAAAGCCCGGTGGCCATGTTGGCTTATGTTCTCTATAAAACAGAAGGAAGAAGGATAAAAAACAAAAAGAGTTTGCCAAATGGAAAAGGCCAAACCTGGTCATGAGAGTCCTGTGATTGTTGAATATACGGAAGATGGTTGGCGAGTTCTAAAGAAAACGGGCCCTTCCTTGTGCCTAGTGACATGGTGTGAAAGGGACTTGGCCCCACTCCGACTCTAGCTGTATCACCTTTGAGATAGGAGCTCTAACGCAGCCTAAAGTAATATCATTATGGGAAAAAACTTCATACTTTTTCCTCTCAGCCATGGGGAAACCTCCTGTTGCCAGGTCCAAATATTAGCTGGTATAAATGTATGTTTTTATGTAGAAATCTGTTTATGTTTCTAGCCAGATTTTCAGGGCGGAGCAAAAAGATTGTCTACTAAATGTGACTGTAACAATTATAAGATTTATATAGTTGGAAGGGCCCTAAGAGATAATTTAGTTCAACCCTGCCCCAGGCATCTAGGTAAGGCCATTTTGAGTACTTGCTAAATGACTTCAGGCCCTTTCTGTACCATTGGGTCAACTGAAACCCAAGAGAGTGTAGATCATGCAGTTTCTGACTGAACTCTTAATGAATTTGAGAAATCTCGACTCCTGGATTGGTCCAGCTTCTCACTGTACTAGGTGGCTTGGGCACGTGGTTTTATTTCGGTCCTCTGTCAGCCAGTGAGGTTCTGAGGTTCAGGTGAAGGGGTTACATGCTCTTGTTTGGAAAGAACCGAATGCTGTTGGAGTTTTGCCTGACTCACTGAACTCTTGATGATTGCTGTAGACTTTTTCTTTGCAAAAAAGCAAATACATATTTAGCGTTGAGAATTCTTGTTTTGAGAATCCTTATTTTTTATGGAAAAAGATGACTCTTGGAAAACCAATGAGATATTTTCTGTTCTTTTCCATCAGGATCAATTTGCCCTCTGTGCCCATAAGGTTTGAAGTTGCCATTGAGTGGTCACTTCATTCATTTACTTGTTCTTCATTCATTTGCTCTAGATTGAAAACTGTTAAGTCAGGCACATGAGGTAGGGGTAGCCTTTGAACTTGGCATCGTGAGTCTAGTGCCCTGAGTCTCAAACTTGAGACTCTTAGCTTTTTTCTGAGCTGACTCCACAGTTGGTAATTTCTTTCTATTTTAGCAGCAATCAGCAGGTATGTAGCATTGTTTAGAGTAGTTTCAAAGGAGGAGAATATGTCATAACATTTCAGGTTTGCAAGGGAATTAGAGGTCATAACTCAAGTCCCTTTCTGTTGTTGGAATCTTCTAATTATTTTTCAGTTTTATAAAATGTTTCTGGGTGACTATTATAGGTAAGGCAACATTGAAGGATGAGATCTGAAATCAAATTTGGAAGCTTCTAAATGAAGGTGTTTCATGGTCAGTTTTGCCTTAGTCATTGTGCTTTGATCAAAAGCAGTCTCAGTCCTGTGTTGTGGTAGAGGGGCAGGGACATAAATTGTTTCTGACCACAGATATGTGGAAAGGATTTTTGGAAACAATTTCAATTGGACTGAACTTTGATAGCTGTGTAGGACCTTAATTTTCAGATGTCGACAAGGATTTTTCAGCAATGAAATATTAATAAGAATCCAAAGAAAGAGAAGCACATAGTGTGATAAGTGCATTTCTGGCTGTGGAATATGCCCTTTATTCTGGAATAATTGACAATTTATTGCTTGTCTTTGTTACTGTTTTCAATATAAGGATGGCATCTTAGGTGTGTGTTGGATGCCAACTGGGACTTTTAACACACTGTAAGGCAAACCATATTACACTCGTGGGAAACCCCGTGCAGACAGCTCCGATTGTCTGGCCTACTTTCTCAGGGACTTGTCTTCTCATACCTGATGGCTTTGAGTTCAGGTGCCCCATATTTAACTTCCTCTTTTTACATCTTAGCCTGACATTTTTTTCATGACCTGCAGTTGACAACTTTTCACTGTGCCTCTCTCAATGTGAGTCAGTCCTGTGGCTTGCTTTTACTTACTCGCCAGTGGTTTTACACTTTCAGTTTTAATGTCTCCTCTTCATTTGGGCAGGATTGCCACATTTGCTACTGTAATTCCAGTCCCTGCACCTCAGAAAAGAGACTGTTTTGTCCATTACTTGTTCCTCTCAATGTTACATTTTTTCTCTTCTTGAACTGAAGTTTGTCCCTTTTGATTTCCTCACATGGGTTTTCTTCCTCCCCTCTTAGAAAATGAGGCACATTCAAAGGAACTGTCAGCCAGGAGAGAGAGAGATGGTGTCTGCCCCAAAGAGTTGATCAATAAAGCTACTGAAAGAGGTGACTTTTCTGGGGAGAGAGTGAGAACAGTGTAGTATGAGCTATGCCCTGAACTTGGGGAAATGCCCAGAGTTAGTTGAAAGGAGAAGAGAGAAGAGAAAATTCTAAAATTATTTATGGTCTCACTTAAAGTCAGTCTCCAAAAATTTGTAGGCCAACTCATTTCTATTCTTGTGCAAACAATTTCAGAGTTCACGTATGTGTGGGGTGAATGGCGGATTGTAGCCATTTTCTACTTAGCAATCTAGTGGATTTAACTTATCAATAATAACTTAAACATGTTGACATTTTAGTAGAACTGGCACTAGAATCTGTATCATGTGACATGTGACCCTTAGTCTGGTACTATCCTGGTTACAAGTGTTGAATGACAGAGTTTTACTTCTAGGTATAGAGAATTCAGCCCCACAGCCATGGTCATGTTCATCCATGAACTCCTAGAAAGAGGCAACAGGACTTGCTTATGTGGTGTAGACATACCCTGTTATGGAGGTCATCTCTTCTGCACCTGGTAGTGGAGTGAGGAAGGAGGAGGCTGGGTAACAGGGGAGCATGTCTAGGCTCTGAAGGCTGAGAACAGATAGAGTGTGAAGTATTGCCACCGCAAAACCAGAATAGCCAATGAAAGTCTGGTTCTACTCTGCAGTGCTTGTCCTTTCTGTGCAGTGAGAACATAAGAATATCTTGATACATGAAAACATAGCAAAGGCATGAGTGAGGTCATTATTTCTTCCTGACCCTTTGCCTTGTTCCCTTGGGCGTTGGGTTAGCGAGCCCCAGTTGCTCTGTGGCGTTGTTTGTGACCCTGGCAACAGCAGTAGCAGTTGTTTTGCCATTTTCTCCTCCTTTTATGGTTCACATATGTAGGTCAGGGTATGTGTAGCGGGACTAGTGGGTTCTCAGGCATGTAGCTGGTTCTGGTCAATATGACTTTCTAGAAGCTAATGTCAAAGTTTTCCTG
This sequence comes from Saccopteryx bilineata, assembly GCF_036850765.1. Lineage (NCBI taxonomy): Eukaryota > Metazoa > Chordata > Mammalia > Chiroptera > Emballonuridae > Saccopteryx > Saccopteryx bilineata. Next base: position 65,329,735 of record NC_089497.1, on the reverse strand, counting down.
TTTGTCTTTCACTCTGAATCATCGTCTGATTGGGTATTCAGTTGAGAAAAGAGAGGTATTTTTGGTGTCTAGACTTGTAAAAACTTCTTTGAAAGTAGCAGGCCCGGAGCTGACAGGGACTATTGCAGTGTTCCATTTAGCAACTCAAACGTTTTCCATGGAATACCATAGTTTCTCTTTCTCATTAAAAAAAACACCACTATATATATATATATATATATATATATATATATATATATATATATATATATATAAAAGATCAGCCTTTTCTTTGGGGTTGATGGTGGAGTGTGTGCACAAACCCACCCACCCACTCACCCTTGTCAACTCAATTACCAGTGGTGCTGCTATCTTGAAATAATTGAGGACATATGCACACTCTGCCTGGAAGATGGGCTAATCTCTGGACAGTACAAATCTTGTGGGAAAATTGGTTGTGGTCAGTTCTGCTGTATGTAGGGATAATCAATAAGGTTAGCTTTGCTCTTGAATTTTTTAATAAGGGGTAGCTTGCAGTATTTGTATATTTCAGACAATTTCCCTTGCCCAACATTAAATGAAACTGCAGTTGGTTCTTCCCGGGTCAGTGGAAGTTTGTATCCTATTTTGTCTCTCCCAGTAAGAATCTTAGTGATTTCTTCAAAGATGAAATATATTTCCTGTGTCTAAAAAGTAATACATGCTTTTTCTAGTAATGGAAATAAATTAAATAGCATGGGTTAAAGATTTTGAAACAGGTCTCCTCTATCAAGGAAAAATGATGACATGAATATAGACCCCACCTCTAATATGTATTCTTTATGAAGGCTGAACATTCTCCTCCTTTCTTCATCCCAAGTGGTGTTTAAACCAATTTGGTATATGGGTTGTAATATTTTGAATATTATAACACTTCTTTTAGAGAATAATTACATTAAATTGTATGATTTCATTATTAGTATACTATGAATTTTACTTGTTAGTTATGTTGTTTTTTATTTACTGTTCCTTTTTCTTAAATTCACCCTCTGGATTTTTGTTCTTTTTTTTTTTTCTTTCCACAGTCCTTTATCTAGTAATTTTTTTTTGTTTTATCATGTGAGTGATATATTTTCCAAATTCTTATATATCTGAAGATGACTTATTTTTGCCTTCATATTTAAGTGTAAGTTTAGCTGCAACTAGAATTTTAGAATCAAGTTTCCTTTACATCAAAAATCTATAAAGATGTTTATGCTGTCATTTAGTATTTAGTGTTGTACCTGAGAAGTCAGATGCCAATCAGCTTTTTTTTTTTCTAATTTAGTCACTTTTTCTTCATTAATCTGTAAGCTTTATTTGTGGGATGCAGCGATTTTACTATAGTGTATCTAGGACCAAGTTTCCTCACTGTCTCTTTTAAGGATGCTATGAATCTGTTTGATCTGAGGAATCAGATTTCTTTTTAGCTAAGGAGGATTTTTCTGTTATTTAGAAAAAAGCATTTTAATCTTCGATTTGATTTTTTTCTTCCTTCTGGAACTCCTATTTGATGATTTGAGATTTCTTCTCTATCTTTCATATTAGTATTTGGTTCAAACAGTTCCACCATCTGGAAGAATCCTATTGAATGCCTTTTCTTAGTTTGTATTTTTGTGGTAATGATCTGCTCTTGACTTATAAATCTATATGCTCCTGGATTTGGGGAGAAAATGTGGTTGGGCCATATCTCTGGATCTGCTCTTCTGATAGATCTGGGAGCTGGCACTTTATGCTCGATCTTTTGTCTAGATCAGGGTTACATAGCTCTTTAAATATCGGGCCAGCCTGGTGTATCTGCTTCCGGTCTTCAGTCTATGTGTGTAATTAGGGGAGGCCGGCCAGTGAAAGGGTTTCCCTTGGATACACTTGCCAAGAACAGACCAATAAGCTTTGCCCCAGCCCCCAAGGCCATTTACTAGTTGTGAGCATCCATAGTCAGGCAGCAAAGTCTGTATTTTTCATGCCATGCACATATGCCAAGTGGGGGCAACAGCAGGCTGTAGCTGGCTCTTCTGGAAGGTGATCCCTCATTTAATTTTCAAGCTTTTTAATTTCCTCACTCACTGTTTTCCTGTCCATACCTCTTAATGACTGTGTCACCAGGCATGTCAGGAAGTATGGCGAAGTTATTTTTATTAGAAAGGATAAACTCATTAAGTGATTTCCCTACTGTTGTGGCTGGCTTTTGTTATATAGTCTTCACATCTTTTCTGAAGAGACTCCTCCAATACCTTACCCTTTCTGGTATAGCATCTTGCAGTTAACTCATATACTTGTACTTTTTGCTACTTATCTCAAGCTCACTCTGCTGCTCTTGAGGGCTCCACCACAGAAAAGCCCTCCATGCGTTCATTCTGTAAGCCAGGTCAAGCTTCAGGGACAGCATAGTATAATGGGTAATACTGTGTATGCTAGATTCAGACCACCTGGATTCATACCTGGCTACCCACTCACTAGCTGCAAGACTATGCATGTTATTAAATTTTCCATGCTTCAGTTTGCTTATCTGTAAAATGGGCATAATAATTGTACCTACCTCTTTTTTTTTTTTTTTTCATTTTTCTGAAGCTGGAAACAGGGAGAGATAGTCAGACAGACTCCCGCATGCGCCCTACCGGGATCCACCCGGCACGCCCACCATGGGGGACGCTCTGCCCACCAGGGGGCGATGCTCTGCCCATCCTGGGCGTCGCCATGTTGCGACCAGAGCCACTCTAGCGCCTGAGGCAGAGGCCACAGAGCCATCCCCAGCGCCCAGGCCATCTTTGCTCCAATGGAGCCTTGGCTGCGGGAGCGAAAGAGAGAGATAGAGAGGAAAGCGCGGCGGAGGGGTGGAGAAGCAAATGGGCGCTTCTCCTATGTGCCCTGGCCGGGAATCGAACCCGGGTCCTCCACACGCTATGTACCTACCTCTTTGAGGTTTTAAAGAGATAGTACACATAGAGACAGTGTATGTTCCTGATACATTCTAAGGCTCAGTAAATATTTACTCTTGATGCTATTCATGTTGGGCTATTCTGGGCTAGCTGGTCTCTGTGCTGAGTTCTGGAACATTTATTGTTATCATTTGGTTTGTACCACACCTTCCCAAAGTTCACCAGTGATTCCATTCCTTGCTCTGATATGCTTGGGGACTTTAACTTTTTTTGCTAAAGAAGTACTTCCACAAACTCCACCTGCAAAGTGAATGATTGAAATCATCTTTTAGATCTATTTCAGCTTTAAATTAAAATGCCTTGGTAATAAAATATTACCCTTTCATAATTTTATATTGATTTATAAATTGCAAAATACATTATATTATCCTTGATCCTATCTTCACAAATAAGAAAAAGCACACATATAATGTAACAAATGAAAATAAAATTAAGGTTCAAGGAGTGGAGGTGACTTGCTTAGATCTCACAGCAAATGTCAGAGAAGCAGTAATTTATTTTTAAATGAACAAAAACAAAAACAAAATGCATTTTGGGGACTTTTAAGCCTTTTGGCTTAGTACCAATTGCCTTACAAATGAGAGAAGGCAGATGATTTTAAATTCTCAAAAAGAAGCCAAAGTCATCAACAATATGTGTTCATGGCTAGTGATCAGGGGCCCTCGAGTTAGATTTCTTTGTAATTCTTTAGGGGAAAGAAGCTCACTGTCCTCCCCAGCCTCCAGCATAGCCTTCGCCTAGCCCCTCACAGATCATACCAGGGCTTTCATATGGAAGCCCTTTTAGGCTCACAGAATCCTGGAGTTCCTTTGTAATATACACAACCCACTCAACATGGGCACAAAATCACTTGATCTGAAAGAAGGGGCAAAAGAAGGAGTACAAGATACTAAGACCCAAAACCTAGGGAGTTAACTCATATTTTATTTCTGAACCTCTAATGTTTTAGGGAGGTTTTCTGTGCATCGCTGAATTTGCGTGATCTATTCAAAAATCAACTCTTTACACACCCCTACTAGATAAGTAGTATTCTTCCATGTGATACATATGCCAGTCTTTGAGTTGTTTATCTATTATTATTGTATGTTTAGTTTTGACCTGTCCAAGGCTCTTACCCTGTAAATTTCATACATTCCAATATTGACTTTTCTTTAAGTTAAAAACTTTCATATACTTTATCTCATTTGAGCATTTAAGTAACCCAGGAAAAGAGAGAAGTATTGATAACTTTACATCTTGTCCTAGTTCAGGGACTGAGGCTTAGAGAGTTTAAGTAATATTCTTGGTTTCCATGGCCTTAAGCATTCTAGGCAGGGATGAAACCCTATATTTTTCTGAGTTCTGCAGTCCATTTTTTTTTCTCTTTTACCACCATGGCTTTATTGTTACTCTGCCTTTATATTCTGTTTCAATGAAGAACACAAAATAACAACTTTCACTTTCTCTCCAAGTGCTTTTATTATTTGGACGCTCTTAATGGGTTCTGTTGTAGAATTCTCTATTGCAATGTTGTCTTCAACTTTATTATTACTTTTTAAATTGTCTGTGCCTTTACAAATTGGAAGGATGTGCTTAGGCTTTAAAATATAAGAAAGCTATTTATAGACCTTTGAACTGGAATTCTTTCTAAAATTTGTGTTTGTTTTTGCATTTATTTTACCAATAAACTTTAGTAAAGGAGTCAGTTTATATCATTGTATAAAAAAGTAAAGTTGGTGGTACCATATGGAAAAAATGTTTCTATGCAAAATTTTTTTTTTAAATGGCACAGTGACACAGGAAAGAGAGCATTCCCATTATAAGAGGTGTCATTTTTTACTGTTATTTTTTAAAGTAAAGGATTTGGTTTATGAGTCCTCTCCCCTCCAAAATCAGAGAGAAATAGAGGGATGTAACAGGCGCTTAGAAATTCCCGTCTTTGCCCTCATTGCATTTATTGCTTGCCCTACAACTGTGCCTGCCCTACAACTACCTTCTGTTTTAAACTATAGATGACACATTAAGATGATGTCTGATTTGAGGCAAATCATCTCTATGAATCAAGTCTCAGTTTCTTCAGGCATAGAGCTAGTATGATAATCCAAATTCTTCTGTTTTGTTTTTCAATGATCAGATAAAAATAACCCATTTGATAGCACTTTCTAAATCAATAAGTAAAGGATTGACCTTAACGTGATTTCTCTGTAATGTTATTTTAACATCCTTAAGCTTGTATTCTTTCTATTAAAAATTATCTCATCATGCAGTGAATAATTGCATGGCCGTTAAATGGTATATTTGCTAGTATTCTGTGTATTGGAGAGAGGATAACAAACTTTCCCCTGGACAGAGATGTAGTGATTTAAACTGTAGCTTACTTAGCTTACTGCGGTATGTGTACTTCTGAGTCAGGGTCTTGATTTTTGAAGACCTGTCTCAGAACTTCGAAGAGTACCTGGTAGGCTCAGACTTAGGTATTCTATGAAAAGAGGATCAAACAATTGAATATAAAAATATGGCAAACCACTGTGCACATTCGGGAAATTTCATCATTTCAGTTATCATTTCACATCAAACCATTTTGTAAGTTGAAAGGTGCCTAAAGGGATTATTTTTCATTTCCTTTTAGCTCATTGGAATTCTCTTCTGACACAGTGGGGATGAAAACCAGTTGTGGGCCATGCAACTACAGAGAACAGTTTTCATAGAGTTATAGATTCAGGAATTGGGATCCCAACCCCCCAATCCCTACAGCATTTCTCTCTGCAACCTGGGATTTCAGCCACACTCCTAACAGGAACTTAACCCATTTCCACTCTGAAATGGCACTTGCACCTGTGTACCACCTCCTGTGATTCCCCAGTGACTGTTCTTTTTCTGACATATTCTTCTGTATCTTCCCAGCAGGTAACGCTCTTGATGACTTGAGCTTCCTTGCTTCCTCCTCAGTTTCCACTAACCAGGACTTCCTTGGTCCCTGCGCTGCATCTGCAGCTCTTTCTTTACCAGATTGCCCTTCTTTCTTTGTTTGTTTTTCTGACCCTAAATTTAGGTGTCCTAAGTGTTCTCCTTTTTTACCTGTCTTCTCCTAGTAGAAGTTACAGCTCTAACAGGGGCAACTTTGATCTCTTTATTTAATGACTTGGCACTGTGTTTTTCATTGACAACTTACATTACATATATCCACAGGGAAAACCTGTTTCTTCACATTTCATGTTTCAAATTCTACTCATCCCAGTCCCCCAAGGCTTCCATTCTGTTTGAGGTAGCACTGTATTTTTCAGTCTCCCAGACTCTCAACTCTGTAGCCACTGTCTTGCTATTTTAATATATCTGTCACTATTTTTTAGTTCAAAATTGACCCTAAGGTTTGCTCTAGCCTCCTCATTTTCCCATTCATTGTCCTAGCTCATGTCTTCATATCACAGTAGACTCATTGCTTTGATTGTTTGTTTTCTCCATTCTAGCTGCATATTTCTAAGCAATTGGTCTTCAAAAAATGTTATTTTCTTCCTAGAGCTTTGTATTGCCTACCCCATTAAGTTTCCTCTCTTGGTGGAACTCCAGAGCACTTCATGACATCCGGCACCCTTTAAAGCCTACCTGATCTCTCCCTGTGCTCTTTGCAGCCTTTGCTCTTAGGAGGCTGATCTTCTCATCGTCAGCTTCCCATGCCCAGTTAGCTCTCCTTGTATCTTCTTTGCTGCCTGGAGCATCTTTGTTTCTCTGCTGATCAGAAATCCTTCCCACTTTTAAAAGCTTAACTCAGCTCCCCCTTTCTTCCTCACAGCCTCTGATAGCAGCAGCTCATCTGGACTCTCCCTTCTCTGTGTCCTACTGCTATTGACTGAGTAGTGTGGGTAAGTGACGTGAGCCTAGGGTTTGGTGCTGGGAAAGCTGCTCTGTTGCTTACCAGTTGCCTTACTCAGCTTTACGTGCAAAAATGAAAATAGTTTAGGAAGTTATTCTGGGGAATTAATTAAAATAGAAGAGTATGGAATAGCCAGTAGTATACGGTTCATAGTAAAGGCTACCAGGAATTAGTTAATGGATAAATAAGTTAATGATGTTTCATTTTCCTGCCACTTAATAGATGTCTTTTGTAGACTGATGTAATTACATCAGGTACATGAATATTGCCTCCAAACTATATATCATAAAGCCAGAATCATAATCTGATATGAGGAGACCTGTAGACATCATTTAATATCACAAATCTTAGTGCTTCATATTTGAAAGAGTCCTAATCCGGGCCATCTTTTTTGTGATGAGGAAATGAAGTGGGGGCAAATTTCTTAAGTGAACTACCTAAGGTGACACAATTAGAAGAGCTGGCCCCAACCCCAACTGGAGGTTTTAGGACTCATAGGTCTGAACTCATTCTGTCATCCTCTTGTTCATTATCCTTTTAGGAACTGTCCAAAGCCTGGATCACTGCTCATCTTCTGTTATCACTTATAGTGTTTATCTCATTGAAGGGTTGATATTTGTGGATTGGCTTATTGATTGATTCTTTGTCTTGGCAATAGGAATTCTCTGGAAAACCTATGGAATTTGTATCCTACATAGACTTATCACCCTTTCAATACTGTTGTTTGTAACATGCAAAGGGTTCAATATGTACCACTCTGTGCCCTGGATCGGGGTGGTGGGGAAAGGAAATGTAAAAGGAAGTTATATACATCATGAGCAAATCAAGCTGTTCTATCTTTAGTCCGTGCTACTGTTTGGAAAGTCCAGCTCTGTTCACGGCAGTCTGGCATGTGTTTCCTTAGTGCCATTTCAAAAAGGGGAAAAATAAATTTGGGAATTTTCTGTAGTGAAGAAAGTTAGTGAAATCACACAAGTTCCTTTTTTTTTCTCTTGATGAAGCCTCAAACCCACTAGGCACGCATTCCTCAACCTCAACTATGCATGTCAAAGGCTCCTGCAGAGTCAGCAAAACCCAGTACAGCAGGATATGTTCTGGGAGCTGAGGGAGTCAGGACAGGGAAGGCTGTGGAGGGAGCCATGACACTCCTGGATTCATGGGTGGCTTGGCCAGCTGTCAGATCATCGTCCCTGGAGGAAATTGAACCTGAACTACACAGATAGAGATATTACGGCCCTTTGCTAACACTGTTCCTTCTGTCAGAGTGTCTTTCTATGCTGTATGTCTTCGGTAAAAGTGTCTGTGAGTGTTTTACAGCTCCTCCCTCAATTCGAATAAATAACTTACTTTTCTTTAGTAGTATTGATGACAGTTTTGGGAGTTTCTCAATCTGAGACTATATTAGTTATCATTAAGGAACTATAGATAAAGACCCATATGAAGGAGAATAAAATGACCTGATCTCTATTTAGATTGATTTCCACGCCATAGCAGGACTTGACTGTTCCAAAGTGGCAATGATAGATTTCCTGGGGTCAACTGCAGGAGCCTAGTGAGGCAGACGCAGGCCTGAACTGGAGCAATGGCCACGACCATGGCTAAGGGGACCTATAGTCCAGAGCAATTAAGAAAGGTGGGTGGGCTATGGGAAATGGAGGAATCCTGGATACTGGGCTTTCTTTGGGGGGAGGTATTTGCTTTTTGTCCTTGGGTTGACAAATAGAAAGATCCTCTAAAATATCAGAACTCTGAGGCAAGCGTGATATGAATACTATTATATTTCCTGGAGGACATGTTGATACCACTGAGCAAAGGTTACCCCTCATTTTTGAAAGGACCATGCAGTCTACAGACATAAACAGTTCTGCCTAGATAACATTGTGGCAGTAGGGTGAGAATAACCCATTGCTATAATTAATGCTAATTTGTGGATATTGCTGTATTGCTGTCATTGTTTTTTAATTGAATATGTATTAAGTTCCAACAGGGTGCTATGAATAATGCCAATTTATAGTTGATTTTTTCAGAACACTCAGAAGAATTTATAAACACCAATAAATGGAAACTCACAGCACTCCTTTGAGGTGATAAACGTTCCCATTTCTACAAATGAGAAGTGAAGTGGGTTGTGTTTGCTCTGTTGGCACTGTGAGTGAGAACACAGAGCTATGGAATGAGAGAAAAGTGTTTTCCCTGTCCCCGGGAATTGGGTTAGAATACATTAGTAAAGAATTCTCCTTACATGCTTTCGGAGTTGTGGGATTTTAATTAAATTGTTCCAGTTATTGTTAGCACTTGCGTTAACACCAGGCAACCAAATTCTAGGCTAGTGGATTTTAAGTTCAGTGTAGAGAAGAATTGGGAGAGGGATGAAGGGCTTGTTAAATGCAAATCATTAGGCCATGCTCCCAAAAGTTCAGATTTCGTAAATCTGGGGAGAGGAGTAAGAGTTTTCCTTTTGAATGGGCATCTGAGGTACTCTGTTCTCACAAGGACTCAGATTCCCTATGAGACCCCAGTTTTTTTTTCTTCTTGTAGTATCTGTCTTCAGTCACCAAAGTGTAGCCTTACTCTGAGACCAAGACTTTTTTGTTCAATAGCTATGAGTCTCCTAGAACTCACCTTGTATAATCTTATACTCCTTTCATTTATAGAATATACTGTGAGCCACCATTTATAGAAGACTTATTGTACATTTAGCATTTGACTGGACATGTGGTTCCCAGACCTTTCGCCACTTGGTTTTCAAAATGTCCCTGTGGAGTTTGTATTATCACTCTCCTCTATCATGTATTATCACTCTCCTCTCATAACACAGAGAGGGGATATAACTTCGTTAGACATCTCACTGCCTTGATCATGGGCACGGACAACAGTGTGGTGATTGAGGGGAGATGGAGGAGGGTAGAGAGGGCATAAATGGTGGCGGACAGAGACTTGACTTGGGGGCGGTGAACACAAATTACAGTGGACAGATGTGTTGTAGAACCATGCACTTGAAATCTGTATAATTTTGTTAACCAGTGTCTCCCCAATAAATTCAATTAAAATATCCTTTTGATTTAAAACCGGGTACAGAGCCAGAATCTATTTGAAATTTGAACCACAGATGGCTTTTTTAATGGACTTCATCATAAATAGAAAAGTTAACATTGGCTAGGGAAGAGAAGGGAAGGACAGTTAGAAATGACCAGCTCTGTTTTTCATTCCTCCTTTGTTATTTGTCTTGGTTCCTTAATATAGACGAGGATCTAAACTATGGCTAAGTAAATGGGAGTCATTTGATTTATCACTTGACTTTGAATATTCTGTGAAAAAGGAAATATATATTGGGAAAACTTGAAATGAGGTATGTGTAGAATTCTTGAACAGAGAAAGGCTTGAGACAGCATCATTTCTTGCCTTTAGATTTTTTTCAGCTATTTCCAATCACAGTCTGCAGTCTGCTAATTTGTATGCTCCAGACTGAAGGCAGAAATGTTTGTTGTCTTGTGGATTCACATTTATTCCTGTCTGATGTGAGATCAATAGCTTTCTGAAATGATCCTGTACTCACTTTTTGTCAATGGCAACCTTTTTCATAAAAATAGGAATTCCTGCTGGCAGTGTTATTAATGTAAATTGTGCACTGCTTAAAATGTATGTGATTCAAACCATGTGTTTATTCCCACATTCAACACTAAGTCCTAAAATAATATTACCCCTGCCACTGTCTCTTTTGTTATAGGGACTGTGTTTCTTTTTTAGGTATCTGTACCTGCATACCAGCCAAGCCCCTTCTATGCCTAGCATTTGCACACCTTCATGATCCGAGCACTGCTGACCCTTTGAGCCTAATGTTCCTTTATTTTTACCTAAAAATATACTTGCCAAGTGTTAGTGCCTATTGCAGTGTTCCTCCTATATTTTTGTGCTCATGTGGTTAATATCTTAAATATATTTTTCTCCATCCAAGATTTTCTAAATTATCACTGCATTCATGGAGTTCTGATTTTTTTCTTATCTCCTCTCTCCTCTCTCTCTCTCTCTCTCTCTCTCTCTCTCTCTCTCTCTCATGTGTTTGTGTGTGTATTTTCTCAGTATCTTGTGTTTCATATACTTCAATAGTTACTTGCCTGAATCAGCTCTGTAATATAGTTATTTGTGGAAAAACTAACCTCTGTAATGCAACTGTAAGTACTTGCAGGTCAGAAAACCACTGATGTTCCCTCCCTCCCTCCCTCTTTTTAATAATTCCTATTATTCTTATCAGTGTGTCCTGAATATTTGATCAATATTTATGGAAAAGTGGATGAAAACTGCTAAGTGGAAAGATAGGAGGCAAAAGAGAATATTGGAGTGTGACTTTTAACTGTAGTTGCCTCCATGACCTAATTCACATGAACTGGATTGGCCTGTGTGATCTCAGTTTGATGCCTGAAGGCGAGACCTTCCCTTTTTGCATTTCCAGCCTGGTGTCGTGGAAGTTCAGGAGCTAGAGTGTAGCAGCAGAACATCGAGTCCCAAACTCCAGTCCTTCCTTTTATTACCTGAGTGGCTTGGAAAAGTTCTCTTTTTTTCTTTGACCCTTGCTATCCTCTTTTGTAAAATAAGAATAATAATGCCTATAATCTCTAAGATTGCTGAGGAAATCCAATGAGGTTGTACTGAAGAAAGTGCTTTTTGAAATTCAGGCACTTCTGAGTTGGTAATGGCAGTGCAGAGAAAGCTGTGATTTTCTCCCTGTACTCGGCAGTGATTGTGTCCGAGGCTGTGTATAGTGGCCTGGGTAACTAGCTCCTAGGATATTTTCCAGAACTGTGTTGGAATAGAAATTTTGACCATGAAAGAATGATGAGTAGGTTTAGGATATGATTGGGGAGCTGATACATCTCTTATTGTTAGACAATATGATTTCTGACATTCTAAGTAGTTTCTCAATATCTCACTTTTCTTAGACTTTGTGAGAAGACCTAATACATGTTTTGTCTTTTTCTTGCTGCCTGTTTGCTAGGATGTTGCTCCTCTCACCTATCTTTTTTCATTTCCATTAATCAGCTTGTAACTCTCAAAGCAACATAAGTGAATGCAGCTTTTTCTCTATAGTTGTTATCAGTCAAGTATTTGAAATAGGTATTTCAAATTGTGTATTGTTAGTATCTGCTCTATATCTTCTGTATTTCAATGATCAAAGTAACACTTAAACTAAATAGAAACAGAGTATTTGGTTCCAGTAACTGGCTGTAAGTGAAAAAGAAATTACCATTCATATCAGAAAAAAAAGAAAGAAAGAAAACCTTTAAGTTCCTGATAATATTAGGTAGGTTGCATTTATGTGATTGTGTTAGAATAACAGACCTTTTAATCTAAAAGAAAACATAAAGATCAAGTCTAAACCCCCTCATTTTGCTGTTGAGAAAACACAAGCTTAGCAAGAGAACGTGATTTGCCCAGGGTCACCTCACTGAATTATGGCAGAACTAGGACGAATGCCTGGTTTGTTGCTTCTCTACTCTCCTTGCCTACACATGCCCTTCCCCCACTCCCAGTTCACTAAAGAGAATTCTGTGGTTACAATGGATAGGTAGTAAGTATCACTTTTCCGGGTCAACACTTCTAAATATTCAGTCATCTTGTGACATTAGCATACTTGTAAGTTTTCTTTTTGTTTTGTTTGGTTTTGCCTTTAGAAGAAAATGGCAATACAGTCTTCTTTTACTTGAGAGTGAGTTTTCAGTGGAGAGCTGGAAGACAAAACATTGATCTGTGTCTCCCTGTCCCAGCCTATCTCTTGGCTGTGTGACCATTAGTAAATCACTTAAGCTTTCTGGTTCATTGTTTCCTTTGGTGCACTCATGGTATTGTAATAGATGCTAGCTATGGTTCTTCCTATCTCCAATGTCTATCTACAAATCTAAGTGTCTCCACCCATTCTGATATGTCTGTATCATGTGCTTGCACCTCTGAGTCAGTACAGAATTCTGAATTGGCTGGAGGGTGGACTCATGACTCCTTTCCATTTTATGTTAACCTTGTTCCAGGAGTCAGCCTGGGAATCCTAGGGCAATGCCTGTGCTTTTCTCTCCATGACGTTTTCTCACCTGGAAGATGGGATGAGAGAAACTTTCTGCTTATTTCACAGGTTCTTAGGAAGCACAATTGAACTAATTCATGACATACTGCTTTGGAGAAGGTGTTTCACAGTGTAAGACATTTAAATTTTAGTGCTATTTCAGTCCCTTTACTGAATTATTATCCTAGATATCTTTGGGTTTTTTTTATTATCTTGAAATAAAAATGTTGCAATAGTTGCTTAAATTATCCTTCCAGTTCTAATATTTCATGAGCCCAAATTTCCTTTTCTATACTAATCATCTATGGTCTATACACATTTTCCCGAACATTCCTTAATGCAAGTCCTGATCGGTGATGCTTAGCTATAGATTCAGAATGACGTATGTTTAAAGAAATGTCTTGCCCAGTATCCACTCCACTGGCATGCCTGCTTACAGCTCTGGCTGCTTCACAGGAAATGCTTGACACAAGACTGAACGTTTTCTTGTTCACATTTTAAGGAGTCATGAAAGGATTCAAGGAAAAAAGTTTGAAGGTGATGAGTTAATATATAAAATTAACATCAAATTTTTTAAGCTTTCAAACATTCATCTCTGGCTATTTCTGTGACATTGCTAAGGAATGCAAGAAATTTGCTTTGAAATATATCATGTCCCAACTCACTGGTCCTGCATTAACAAAATGCAAAATAAGAACACTGTCTTTCGTTAGGTTTTAAAAAACAAAATCAATAGCAAAAATACCTGGTGTCATCTATTTTCTACTGCATCCTACAGTGGGGCTCGAAGATATTTCAGTCAGTCTATTTAATTTGTAGGTTCAAACAACTAGTTTTCTTAACCCCTCATTAATGTTTCCTTAATGGAAAATCAAACATTTTTTTTGTTCTTTACGTTTTAAAACTTCTACTACTTGTATTAATTTGTGTTAAGTGTATTATACAAAACATTCTGGCCTAATCTGTGGTGGCGCAGTGGATAAGGCAATGACCTGGAATGCTGAGGTTGCTGGTTCGAAACCCTGAACTTGCCTGAGCAAGGCACATATGAGAAGCACCTGCTACAAGTTGATGCTTCCTGCTCTGACCCCTCCCCCCCAAATCAATTAAAAAAAAATCCTGGAGACATTTTCATAATCCAGATGATTTTATGTATGCCTTTATAGATAGTTAAATTGGACCTTCTACATACACACACACACACACACACACACACACACACACACACACATACACACACACCAGAAAAGGCAGCTTGGTCCAGTGTTTGCTAAACTAATGTGTGTGGACTGACAGGCAAGATGGTTCTGTAGGATCCTGTTTCTTTATCTATAGCTTGCCTAAAAATTCTGCAGTGATTTTCAAAGCATCTTTTATGGAAACATTGTGAAGACATTATTGGAGGCAATGAGGAAGACCCAGCAGGCGGGACTCTAAGCTTCGATGGCTTGTACTTAAGCCAGAGTGGTTGTCTTTATATTTTTTTAAGTAATGAGGTTTCACATCTGTTTTTTTTTTCACCAGAGGATTCTGCTGCTTAAAAACGTCAATTTTACCTTCAAATCATTAATCTTATTGTGGTGAATCATCAGGTTCTTATTTTATTGATGGATAGGTAGATAATATATGTATTTTTTCATGTTATTATGTAGCAATTTTTATGCAAACTAACTTTTATGTTAATTGTAAATGGTTACTTTAGCAGTGCATTATCAATTTAATTTTTATTTTCTTTGTTTCCTTTTCTTTTTTTTTCTTTTTATTAAGTGAGAGGTAGGGAAGAAGAGATAGACTCCCGCATGCACCCAGACCAGGATTCACCCAGCAAGCCCCTACCAGGTCATGCTCTCCCTGGCTGGGCGCAGCTCTGTTGCTCAGCAACTGAGCTATTTTGGTGCCTGAGGTTAGGTCATGGAGACATCCTCAGCACTCGGGGACAGTTCTGCTTAAACCATTTGAGCCATGGCTGTGGGAAGGGAAGAGAGTTAGAGAAGAGGGAGGCGGAGTAGAAGGAGATGGTCGCTTCTTCTGTGTGCCCTGACCGGGACTCAAACCCAGGAGTTCCACACGCTGGGGCCAATGCTCTATCACTGAGCCAACCAGCCAGGGTCATTTTTATTTCTAAAGATTAGAATTTAGTAGAAATCATTTAATGAGTATGTGAAAGTGGAAAGTGAAGGTTTTCTTTTCTTTCTTTTTCTTTGTTTTTGTTCTTTTGCTTTCTAGTATGAATAGAACGGTGAGCAATGTAGTTACTGGCTTGTACTCAAGCACCACTTTAACTATGACCCTGACCTAACTTATGACTGAGTTGCCTTAAACTCTGACTTTTTCTAACTCTAATGAGTTTGTTTCTGGTTGCAGGTGGGCAGCAACGATGGTGACAGGCAAGTTGTGAAGTGTTATTATAGATTCATACAATGTGAAGCCTTATAAAAAAATAAAAAGAGACCTGATAGGTTTTTCCCCTTCATTTTATAGAGGGAGGAGTTGAGATTCAGAAAGGAAAAGTGACTGCCTGAAGGCATCACATGCAGAGCTGGCTTTGTGCTGACGTCTGTGTGGATGGTGTGGGTCTGGCGCCGGCAGCTTGGGCCAGGCGGCTGTGGGCATGAGGCCTCTCGAGCTATCTGCACAGGAAGGAGTTATCTGAAGGGTCCACATGGATGCGGTCTGGCATCAGAAGGCCCAGGAATGAAGTCACTCTCTTTCCTTTTTACTCCCCCCTCCTCCTGCTCCTTCTCTCTGATCTTCTGCTTCTCTAGCATTTGCATGTCCAGTATTCTCCTCTCTCCAATATTGAACTCTTAGCTCCCTGTAGGTTTGGATTATTAATAGTTTGCCATGAACGTGATCCTTTTGGTTTTTCATGATTGCAGGTCACCCTCATGACAGTATTGTCACATGTTCCTTAGTTCAGGTTTAAAAAAAGAAGGTTTAAATGTCTGGTTTACTTTTTTGTCACAGGCTCAAGTCTAAATTTACCAGCCTCTTTCTGGACCTTTGGTCAGATGTCTAGCGTTTCTTCTGTGGGTCATAGTGTTTAAAAGTAAAATCACATGGTCCGAAACATGGATCTTTTGGCAACAAGGGCTGAAGGTAGGACCATTTTTTAAAAAGAGATGTAGTTTGGCCAGACATTCCCAACTTCAGGAGAATATATTGGGGGATAAGGGTGAATGGTAGAGAGCATATGGCAAGCACCATTTTTAGACTTTTTCTTGTTGTTTTTTTTTCTTGTTCTTCAAGTATACTAGGACCACAAAAAACTCTTTGTCTCCTGTTGTTACCTTATTTTCTGTCTATTCAATGCTATGTTCTCAGTTGTCAAGCTATTATTCCTCTTTGGATTGTGAACACATTCTCTCTCTCTATTTGGAATGCTAGCATCTTTCCCACTGTCCTTAACCTGGGGGGGGGGGGGTAAATGCATCTTCTTAGGTAACAATGCAGCCTCAAGTTTCAACCCATTTTTGCACATTGGCAAATGTAATTGTATTTCTGTCAGCCATAATATTATAATCTTCTTAGGGAAGGAAATTGTTTTTGCATTACATCTCTGTATCCTCCACATGGTTTTTCAAAGAGTCTCAAAGAACATGGTGCATTTGATAGCACTAAGCAGATGTGAAAATAGTAGTGTCCAGTAAACTGTAAAGTCCTTGAGGTTGGGGATTACTTTAGACTGCATACTAGTTAGCACAAACTATTTCATAGAGTAGCATGGGAGAAGAACCATTCACATGAACCTATAAGAGAGTTCCCCTATGAAATTTGCGATATAAATTTTATATGTAAATATAAAATTAGACAAAGGATTCTAAGATGGCTGCAGAGTAGATGGAAACTACCCTCACCTTCTCCCAATGCCCAACTGGATTTACAGCTAAATTAATAGAGCAATCAACCTGGATGACCAGCTGAAGGACAGCCGACCAGGTGTATCATATCCAAGGATTAATAGAAGGAGCTGTATGAGAACTGGGAGGAAGGGCGGAGATGAGAGCACACGGCTGCTGTACCCGTGTGCGGCAGGTGGGAAGCCAGAGGGGTATCTCAGTGGCAAAAGTCCCCCCTGAGGAGCATGGGGTCTCCATCGGATGCTGGTACCTCAATCCTGAGCACCAGGACCAAGAAGTGGAGCCTGCATAGCCTCTGGCAGTGAAAATCAGCAGGGTTCAGCTGGGAGGAAGAGGGCCTCTCTGCTGGAAGCCTGGGTGCTCTGCTCAAGGACCAGTGGGCAGGAGCTTGCTCTCAGGCATTTACCCAGGGTTCTGGTAGAAGGAGGGTGGCTCAGGGCATGTGGGAGACATAAAGAGGAGACCTGGACATTTTGGCCCTGAAGAGAGGTCTGGAGGGTCAGCTACTGAGGTCCCAGTCCTGAGTCATTATTCCATTTTGCCCTCAGGTGCCATCCTCCTGGGGTCAGGCACTCCTATTCTTATAGCACCAACCATTGTTTTAAGCTCTGCATCTGGTATCTTGGTTGCTTACGTTTTATTTAATCCTTTTTCTGGGGATCTCTCTTATTCTTCTATTTGGGGCCTATTCCTTTCTCTCCCTATTTAGTCTACCTTTTTGGGTCCGTTTCTCTGTATACTAGGTTTGTCTGTTATGACTCCTAAGCTTGTTCAAAGGGCTTTCTGATGTAGGTGCCTGTGGCTCTCAATGATGCAATCTTTTTGATCACCTGAGCTAGGTACCCCAGAAATGTTTGTTGTGTGGCTTATGCGAACTCTTCTGTTGTAGCTGAGTCTTGAATGCTGTTGGCCTCTTCAGGGTGGCTGTTCATTAAGCTGGCATACTATAAGGATAGATCTTATTCACTGTGTATGAGTTGCTGTTCAGGGGCTGTCTCCAAGGCAGTGTTGTATCCAGCAAGTTCTGGTGCCTGCTGGAATCAGCATTGGCTGTGCCATGTGTGTGTCTGTTTCAGTTGAGCTCTAGGAAGTTTTCAAGTCCACGACTGCTTGTGTTGGTTCTGTGCTGTTGGGCAAATGAGTTTGTAAAATTTGTATTTTTTTTAAATTTTATTTATTTATTTATTTATTTATTTATTTAATTCATTTTAGAGAGGAGAGGGAGAGACAGAGACAGAGAGAGAGAGGAGAGACAGAGAGAGAAGGGGGGAGGAGCTGGAAGCATCAACTTCCATATGTGCCTTGACCAGGCAAGGCCAGGGTTTCGAACCGGCGACCTCAGCATTTCCAGGTCGAAGCTTTATCCACTGCGCCACCACAGGTCAGACTTTTTTTTTTTTTTTAATTTGTATTTTTTGAGTTTGCTCACTTTTATTGTTAAAAAATGGCACTGGCTCAATAACAAACAAACAAACAATCCAATAAAAAAATGGGAAGAGGATATGAATAGACACTTCTCCCAGGAAGAGATACAAATGGCCAACAGATATATGAAAAGATGCTCATCTTCTTTAGCTATTAGAGAAATGCAAATCAAAACGGCAATGAGATACCACCTCACACCTGTTCGATTAGCTGTTATTAGCAAGTCAGGTAATAGCAAATGTTGGAGAGGTTGTGGAGAAAAAGGAACCCTCATACACTGTTGGTGGGAATGTAAAGTAGTACAACCATTATGGAAGAAAATATGGTGGTTCCTCAAAAAACTGCAAATAGAACTACCTTATGACCCAGCAATCCCTCTACTGGGTATATATCCCCAAAACTCAGAAACATTGATACGTAAAGACACATGCAGCCCCATGTTTATTGCAGCATTGTTCACAGTGGCCAGGACATGGAAACAACCAAAAAGCCCATCAATAGATGACTGGATAAAGAAGATGTGGCACATATACACTATGGAATACTACTCAGCCATAAGAAATGATGACATCGGAACATTTACAGCAAAATGGTGGGATCTTGATAACATGATACGAAGCGAAATAAGTAAATCAGAAAAAAACAGGAACTGCATTATTCCATACGTAGGTGGAACATAATAGTGAAACTAAGAGACATTGATAAGAGTGTGGTGGTTACGGGGGGAGGGGGGAATGGGAGAGGGATAGGGGGTGGGGAGGGGCACAAAGAAAACAAGATAGAAGGTGACAGAGGACAATCTGACTTTGGGTGGTGGGTATGCAACATAATTGAACGACAAGATAACCTGGACTTGTTATCTTTGAATATATGTATCCTGATTTATTGATGTCACCCCATTAAAAAAATAAAATTATAAAAAAAAAAATGGCACTGGACAGTCACCTGTGTGTGCTTGCCCACAGTTGATTGCAAATTGTGGATTGCATTCCTGTTTGGGAGGAGCCATTGTTTTTCTAATGTTTGATGGAGGAGGGGTCATTGTGGGCCCAGTTAGTTGTGCAGGGAGAGTGGAGAGAATGCAGAGTGCTGAAGAAGAAGCCAGTTTTGCAGAGAGAGAGGTGTGCAGATGCAGAATTAGAGATGGGGGCTTTGTGAGCTCTGCTGAGACTGGGGGGCCTCTGAATCTATGAGGGACTGGATAAGATTTTTCTGGTTGTGGAACTGGAGAATGTGTCAGGGCTTTGGGAGCACTGAAAAAAAAGGGAAGTGTTTTCCCTGTGTGTTTGCTTATTGGCTGGTATGAGGCTTTAATAAAGAAATGGCCCACCATTTTTTGGATCCACTGTTTCGTTGCCATCTGTCTGAATTCAGTGAGAACCCGCACGGCCACGGCAGCAGCGGCCACTGGCCCTGCCCGTGCCCACTAGGATGAGGTTCTGGTGCAGGCCAGTGTTGGATGTGGTGTGTGGCCAGCCTTGGGCTACCTGTCTGGAGCTACCGCACAATTCCCTGATCTTGGGTGTGTCTGTTGGGTCTGGGTGTGCATGGGAGGAGACAAGCTGTGTACAAAAGTCAGCTTTCTGCTGGATTCAGATAAATAAAAGATCTAAGGCTTTCTGAGGTCACAGTCCACCTGTCAACTCCTCCACCATCCCTGAACATCCTCTAGAGACTTTTTTGTGACAGAGACAGAGAGAGAGACAGATAGGGGCAGATAGATAGGAAAAGAGAGATGAGAAGCACCAATTCTTCATTGTGGCACCTTTGTTGTGGAACCTTAGAACTAAGGTTCATTGATTGCTTTCTCATATGTGCCTTGACTGGGGGCTACAGCAGACCGAGTGATGCCTTGCTTAAGCCAGCAACCTCGGAGTTTTGAACCTGGGTCCTCTGTGTCCCAGTCAGATGCTCTCAACAAAGTTGGAGGAATCAGGTTTCCTGATATTAAACTATACTGTGGGGACATAATTATCGAAACTCCATGGTACTGGCATAAAAACAGTTATACAAATCAATGAAACAGAACAGAGAACCCAGAAATAAACTCACACCTTTAACGGTCATTTAATATTTGACAAAGGAGGCAAAAAGATACAGTGGGATAAAACAGTCTAGTCAATAAATAGAATTTTGATAATTGGACAAGTACATGGGAAAAAATGAAACTAGACCACCAACTCACACCATACACAAGAATATACTCAAAATGGAATAAAAATTAAATGTTAGTCTTGAAACATAAAAATCCTAGTAGAAAAAATGAGCAGTAACATCTCTGACATATTGCATAGTGATATTTTTGCTGATATATCTCCTCAGGCAGGGAAACGAAAGAAAAAATAAACAAATGGGACTACAACAAACTAAAGTGCTTTTTGCCACAGCAAAAGAAACCATCAGCAAAATGAAAAAGGAACACGCTGAATGGGAGAATATATTCATCAATGTTACATCTGATGAGCGTTTAATATCCAAATCATGTCAAGAACTTATAAAACTCAACACCAGGAAAACAAAGAATCTGATTAAAAAATGGGCAAAGGATAGACACTTCTTCAAACAGGATATACAGATGGCAAAAGACATGTGGAAAAATTCTTAATATCACTAATCATCAGAGAAATGCAAATTAAAACCCCAATGAGATACCACCTCACACCTGTCAAATGGCTACCATCAATAAATAAATAAACAAGAAGTGCTGGCGAGCGTGTGGAGAAAAGGGATCCTTCTTGCACTCCTGGTGAGAATGCAGATTGGTGCAGCCACTGTGGGAAGCATTATGGAGTTACCTAATAAAATAAAAAATTGGAACTGCCTCATGACCCAGCTATTCCATGTCTAGGAATATATCTAAAGAAATCCTAAACACTAATTCAAAAGAATATATGCACTCTATGCTCATTGTAGCATTATTTACAATAGCCTGGAAGCAGCCAGGTGCCCCTCAGTAATTGAATGGCTATAAAAGCTGTAGTACATTTACACCATGGAATACTACTCTGCTGTAAAAAAAAAAAAGGACGAAATCTTATCTTTTGTAATAGCGTGGATGGACCGTGTGAATATTATGGAAGTGAAATAAGCCTTTCAGAAAAAGACAAATATGATATACCTCTTATGTATGGTACCTAATGAAGGAAATAATTTGACAAATAAAATAGAGACAGAAGCATAAATACATAGAACAGACTGACAGCTGTCAGAGGTGAAGAGTGTTGGGCAGCTGAGTGGAAAGAAAGGTGAAGGGATTAAGAAAGGTGTGTGTGTGTGTGTGTGTGTGTGTGTGTAACACATAGACGTAGACAACAGTATGGTGAGAGCCAGAGGGAAAGGGCGTTGGGGGGTAGTGGAAGAGAGTACACGGGGGATAAGTGGGGAAGAACATGATTTACCTGGCACAATGGGTGCTCGAGGCAGGGTGCAGATGATGTTTTATTGAGTTGTACACTTGAAAGTTGTATGGTTTTGTGAACCAATGCCACCCCAATAAACTCAATAAAAAAAGATTTATACAAATAGCTCTCAGCTATCAGATCACCTGAGATATCAGTAATGTCCGCATGGAAGAGAATGCATTTGATAAGATAGGTAAGTGGGTTTTGGGAAGGTAAATCCTTCAACTAAATCAGGTGGCTCTTTTGATGGCTGCATCTGACTCACAGACAAATCTTTAATAAAAAAGTAATAACGTTAAAAATATAAAACATTCTCATGTATTACAATTCATTCATTTCCTACTGCTCATGTTCATGGTTGCAGGTGGCTAGAGCCAATCACAGCTGTCCTCCAAGACAACACCAAATTTTTATTGGATAATGTGTAAGGTACACGGATCGTTGTATGGGTCTCACGAAATTACATTTTAAAATATGTGGCGTTCATGGCTCTCTCAGCCAAAAAGGTTCCCGACCCCTGAACTAAATGAACGGGAAGAAGTGTGCACAAGTCAGCATGAACTAAAACCTTTTTCTCTTTCAACATATTGAGTCTATGCAACAAATTGACATTTCTACTAGATTATATAGGTCATATTTTCTATAATTCTCACTACTGAATGCTGCCTGTTTCAACTTTACATCACTTGAATAAGTGTGATGAAGGTACTCATATTATTATTATAGCATGGAGTGTTATTTTAAATATCAGTGCTACTGTTTTCATTTTTATTTTTTTCCAGCTCTTTCTTACCCATTATTTTATTTGTCTATTGTTATTTTCATGGCATCATTAACCTTATAATATGACTTAGGTTGTTTTCAAGGTAAAAATTTATAAATTCTATTTATACACACACACACCCTTTTAAGTGTTCATTGTGTTAGAAATCTACTTAGAGTGTTGATTCTCTGCGTGTAATGCTGAGAACTTGTTAGAAATATAAGATGTAGAGAAGCAGAAACTCTGGGTGGGATTTTCTAATGTGTTTTAACATCCTTTCCATGTGGTTACATGTAGGGTAAAGTTTATGATCCACTGATTAGAATTATGTTCTTCACAGTTAATTTTTAGCACCATTACACGTGTTAAGCACAGGAACCCCATTTAACTGAAACCTCCAGCTTCTAATTTTTACTTCAAATCAAAATATTTTTAAAAGTTATGTGCTCAATTGACTTAGTCAACAAAAGGATTTCTTTAGAGACTGTTTTCAAGGCAATATTTGAGTAGCTAACATTTATTGAACACTTATTATGTGAATGGTACTTGATATTTATGAACTCATTTAAGCCTTATAACAACTTCATGAAGAACCAAGACCCAGAGAGCTTCGGTAAATTGCTTAAGGTCACAAAACTGGTGAGTGGCAGATGCAAGTTTTAAACTTCTGCAAGACTGACTACAGAACCATTACAACTATTCTCTTTGTGTTAAGGGTGCTTTGTGCAGAAAACTTAATAAAAATGATCATAAATAAAGAAATTTAATAATTATTTTTCCAGCTTCCTCAGGGATAGAAACATGATAGATAGATGATAAGTAGATACATACTTAGTTTTGGCATTTATAGATAATACAGCTTTTCATAATATCCTTTTTTGTTATCACCAATTTATTTTTGGTTTATTTTTTAAACTAGTATTAGAAAAAAATGGACTTTATTTAAAATAAAATAAAAATTAAATTAGATTAATATTGTATTATTAATGCTTAAATAATACCACTGAAAAATAAATAAAAATAGATGTAAAAAGAATGTACTGTCTTGGCTGTGTTGGGTAGCAACCTTCTAAGATTGTTTACTCTTCTAAGCAATCAGAGAAAACTTCTCTTCTTCTAATGAATCACAAAAGGAAGCCCGAGATTGGGTAGGACCTGGCAGTCCCTTGGTGTCACACATGGGGTCTGGAGGAAAATTTTTGTGCTTTGTGAAACACCATTTAAAACTTTTCTTAACATTATGTTTTTATTCCAATTATTTGGTTTCTTTCTCAGGTGTGGTTTGAGCAGTCACATACAAATCCTGGCCCTTCAGATCCCTTCTCTGCTGTGTCATTGCGATTGCTTGGCCTCACCAAAGTTTCTGAGGGTTTTTGATGATGAGATCAGGCTCATACATATTTTGAGTGTTATATGGGTACTGGCTCTATTTCTAAGATGTGAGATTCCAACGGGAGAAATTAGTTCTTAATTAATTAGACCATTCCTTTTTACTGTTTCTCTTAATAGCCTGAACAGGAACTTAACTTTTTGACAAGGTTGATTTGATCATTAGCAGAGGACTTTGCAGTTAGTCCTGCAAACCCCCTCTCCCACCCCCTCAAAATGGAAATGGATTCTTAACAAATAAAGTGTTATTATGCTAAACAGGACCCACGTGTTCCTATTCATTAATAGTGACTACTCTCACAAATTTTCAGTCACCATTGCAATAAATCAATTCAGGCAAGGATCATCTATGGATGCAAAAATCATTGACTGAAAGGTTCTTGATGAACAGAATACAGTATTAGCAGTCTCACAGATAATTTATTCATTTAAAAGGGAGGAGGACACATTCACATTGGAGGAATCTGGCAGACTCTTTCTTAATCAAGTCCTCACACTTAAAATTACCTAACTGAGCTAAACTAATATGAGTTTCATGATACGTTGCAGTGGGCAGGACACAGCATCACGCATCGTGATCTCTCTGCCATATTGTTGAATCTGAACCTAATCATGAGACAAAGCCAGATTATTGAATTTTTTGTAAGACACTTAGCTTATTTTTTTTAAAGTCAGTTTCATCACTGAGGTCACTGGTTCGAAACCCTGGACCTGCCTGGTCAAGGCACATGCAGGAGTTGATGCTTCCTGCTCCTCCCCCCTTCTCTCTCTCTCTCTCTCTCTCTCTTCCTCTCTCTCTCTCCTCTAAAAAAATGAATACATAAATTAAAAAATGTTAAAAGTCAGTTTCATGAAAGATGAACATTAATAAAAGAAAGAAAAAATAAATTAAAAATGAGACTAAAAGACATGTCATTTCAATGTGTGATCTTTGATTGGATTCTGAATGGGAATTAACACAGTTTATAAATCAAAATTAGTGACACTGCTGGTAAAACATGAGCATGTGTGCATATTAGATAATACTGTACCATGTTAAATTTTTTTGATGTGAGAATGATATCAAAACATAAGGTGTTCTTAGGAGATGCAGGTTGAAGTGTATGGAAGAGAAGTTTCTGTAACATCTTTTAAATGCTTTAAGTGCTTTAACAAACAGAATGTATACTTTTAAACATATTGACAAAAGGTAGATTTTGCTGTTGTTAAACACCTAGCCTTCTCCAATCCCCTTTTTGACTCATGTCTGGCCTTCTGCGTCTGAGTCAAGTTTGGATAGTTCTTTGAGTCCTCTCTTGCTGCTTAAGTCTACTTGCTTTTGTTTCTTTGATTGAAGGGTAGTTATTTTAAAGCTCTAACCTTACCACATTAAATGAACATTTTATATATAAGCTATAGAATTTGCCCATAGCCTTAAAAATGAACAAACTCATTTGAGTGCTCACACCTATCTTCTGTTTGTTATTTGAGAGAGAGACAGAGAGAAAGAAAGAGAGAGAGAGAGAGAGAGAGAGAGAAAGCACAGAATATTGGCCATTGATGAATCCGGGTACAGGGTTTGTGGCTGGAGTTCATTTTACTACCTCTTCAACATTCATATGAATTTATTTTTAGATAAGATTTAGGATATAAGAAAATGAGTGAATAGATACATACTATTGAATACTCTGTCATAAATCAGTACTGGTGTCCTCGACTGTCACTTGTAGTTAGCGGATAAGCAATATGTGGGCTAAAACGCGACCCATCTACAGTCAGACTCTTGGGAATGGCCTCACAGGCTGTACATTTTGATTCTGAACTCTGGTTGAAAGTCTGCTCCTATGAATTTACAGTGGGGGTGTCATCACTCTATCATTGTACTAGTGGCAATAAGAATTTTGACTTCCCAAGTCATAAGAAGCCCTGATTCTGGTTTGGTGAACTTTTATCATATATGTATTTATTGAGTGAATGAAAATAATTATCTGCTATAAAACATCTTATAAATGACTTATTCATGTGGGTTTTCTAGCTCTTAGTAAAAGGACACCTTTTATACCTTACCTCTTATCCTCTCACCCAGCTTCATGCGCCAGCCGTCGCTGCAGCAGCCACCTCTGCTCAGGGATGACCCAGTGCACCTGGCCTCCGCTCCAGTGCCGTTCTCTCACTCGCTGTCTGGGCTCCTCTGCCATGAGGGAGTTTACAACCCCATAGGCAACTGTAAACCCACCCCTTAGTGGGAAGATATGAGGCACACTCCACAGGACTCCCCAGGAGGCTTTCAGGAGATTGGAGACCTACAGACCTACTTGCCTGCTGTGTTGCTGACCACTCCAGCAGCACCTCTGAACTGCCTTTCCCTCCTCCTCGGCTTACCTCCTCCAGTCCTTCATGACTGCTTCTTGGGAGCTGCGTGCAAGTCTTTGTACCAGACTCTGATTTTTGGCAGAACTTGAACGAAGACAAGGGCATCTCTCTAGCTATGTTTGAAGAATGTGAGAATTGTTATCTCAATGAGCACTTTGTAAGAGGTTGTGTGGTGTCTAGAAAAACAGTAGGCAAAGAGTCAGTGGAGTCTCCTTTTTGTTACTTGGTCTCTGGCAGGTCATTTAGCCATTAGGTGACTGTAAAGCTACATTGACAAGGAGTTAAGGAGAAGATACCTTGATATGTGTGTAGGATTCTGTAGCTGTTATAGGATGGTGGCCTCTGGTGTCTAGTATTAAGTGTTGAGATCAGCAAGATAGTCTCTGAATCTAGATGCGCTTAGAGAGTAGATGAGAATTCCAGAGAAGGCTTGTTGGTGGGGCTTGGGAGGACTTCAGTTACTTAAACTGAGACATAAAATAGAGACTCTGTAGTGACAAGGAGGCCTCTTCTAATCCATTATGGGGACTAAAAAAATGTAGGAGCAGAGCTCTTATCAGAAGGCCAGGTAAGGTGACAATGGAGGTCTTGGTGCAAAATCCCACAGCATTAGGCTGGAACTTATTAAATTGTATCAACCTAATATGAGAAACTAAAATTGAGAGCATTCCCAATCAGAAGGATGGGGGAATTAAGAGGCTGGATACCAACTGAAGTCTTGCCTGTCCAGGCTCGTTGCACACTATAATTACTTGTTCTGTTTTATAGCTCAGGATAATTCTGTGACTTCGAGTCTCTGTGGTTAGATGTCCAGTTACTTCGGGTCTGTGCAGTTGAGGCAGTTTCTGCTATAATACAGACGTCACAGACATTATTAAATCCCGTCTCTACTGATGTCACCGTGGAACACTTAATGAATGATGCTTTCCTTAAGAATAATGAACAATAACTGTACTATTCATATTAATTTATAGTTACTGGTTGCTATAATTAAGGCTATTTATGAAAATTATCGTAATTATAGCACTTTATAACGTATAAAGTATTTTTCGCATCTTTTACTATCCTGGCTTAGGTATGGAAGATACTGTTGTCCTTGTTTTATAGATGAGGAAGCTATGGCCCAGGAAACAATTTAACCAGACTACATTCCACTGCCCTTACCAGTACTGTACTATGTATAGGTATATGGAAATACACTTATCAAATTCATATTTATTATATTTTATATCTTCATGTAAGAGAACAGGTTTACATATTTCTTAGTTGCCTTCCACAACAATAATGTTCTCCTTTACCTTTTTCTGTCAGGACCTAGTGTCAGAATATTCACAAGAATTCTAAATGTGTAAGAGATTTTCTTCTTAATAATACTGCAGTATTTCATAGTTATTAATACTAAATGGGAGGGATTAATCCCTGGTAGAGGGATTAACACCTTCAAAGCATCTGTTTCCAGGGCAAAGACCTACTGGCTTTGTTGGGTTTGCTCAAATTGGGAATTTGGATTCTGAGAAAACATAATCAACCTGTCATTTCACTGACTTTTTTGTTTTGTTTTGTTTTGTTTTTGGCTATGGCAACAGAGCTGAGGAAAATCTCTCATTTTCTACAAGGGCACCCTTCAGATATGGGCCATACACAGAGACCCACAGGTGTGCACACTGAGCCTTTTGGCAATAGAACATCCTTTGTTGTACTCTGAGGTATTTTTACCAAAAAGATATCAATATGAAAAGGGTTAGGACCTATGATAGCATCTGACATTATCCATTCATTTATTTATTTAAACGTATTTATTGAGTATTTTCATGGATCAGGCCCTCAGCAAGAATCTAGGGAATCAGCAAGAAGCAGAACCAAGTTTTTACCCTCATGAAGCTTACATTCCCTAGGGGAGACTGATGATAGACAGACACGCATAAAAGTTCATGTTAGATCATGATATTATGAGAAAAATAGAACAGGTGAGGAGATACAGTGCCATAGAGAGGACCTGCAAATACATTAAGAAGGAGAAAATGATGAGAAGGCTGCTTTAGATGTGACAGAAGATAACCATAAGTAAAGAGGGCTCAGAAAGACGGATGCCAGCTGTCCCTGGGGCAGGCAGCAATCACTAGGTTTGGTTCCAAGGGGCTTGGGCCACAGCTTCATAGACTTTGGTATTGTCATTGTGCTGGGTTGAACTCATGCTGGCTAAATTCACAAGGAACTGATGTACCAGATCCCCTTAGGGCTGTGATGCAGAGACAGGTGGTTTGTACGGCAGGCTACTAGGAGAAAAGGAACCAGTGGTCTTTTTTTTTTTTTTTTTTGTATTCTTCTGAAGTTGGAAATGGGGAGGCAGTCAGACTCCCGCATGCGCCCGACCGGGATCCACAGGCATGCCCACCAGGGGGCGATGCTCCACCCATCTGTGGCATTGCTCTGTTGCAACCAGAGCCATTCTAGCACCTGAGGCAGAGACCATAGAGCCATCCTCAGTGCCCGGGCCAATTTTGCTCCATTGGAGCCTTGGCTGCAGGAGGGAAAGAGAGAGACAGAGAGGAAGGAGAGGGGGAGAGGTGGAGAAGCAGATGGGCGGTTCACCTGTGTGCCCTGGCCGGGAATCAAACCTGGGACTCCCGCATGCCAGGCCGACGCTTTACCACTGAGCCAACTGGCCAGGGTGGAACTAGTGGTCTTAATAGACAATTCTATCATATTATCATTGCCTGAGGCAACATATTTACTAAAAAGATAGATTTGCATAGATTGTAAGGTTTAATGCTAGCTTGTCAGGGTATCCTATTTTTGGTTGTTGTTCAGCATAGTCTGGTTTCTTGATTAATGCTTTTCTAACCTTTTTTAGGTACTATCTTGCTATTTAATTGCCTTAGACAAGTTCAATATGGTTGATTAGATTGCACTAACTTCCCATTATTTTATTTATATTGGGTCTTGCTGCTGATGCATTTTCGTTTCTTGATGGTGTCTTTAAGAAATGCTCCCATTAAAATCATGATCATTACTACTTTGTAAAAGGGCCACCTCACTTTATATTTTCTTGCCTTAAGCCCTAAGCAAACTGTTTGTTTCCTCCCACCTTCTTCCAATGCCTGGGGACGCCCTTGTGGTAGTGTTACTGTCTTCTCACTTCTTATGATTCTGAGTGCAGGTAGAAGCTGGTGCCCCGGATAACATGGGACATTGACATGTTATTTCCACAAAGCTCCAGCTTCAGAATCAGTGACCACTGCCCCATGCTTCCTCTACAGCCCCTTCACCAGAACCCTAAGCGACCTCATTCTAGTTCATCTTTTAGACTCCTTGCTTGGGACTTGCCGTCTCTATCACACAGACACACCTAACACCCATGGATTCCTCTTCCTGGACTGTAAGTCGCCCACCCCTGCCCTCCCTGTTCCAACTAAAATGTCATTCTAAGTAGTGGTCTCTGAACACAACAAACTTGCCACATCTTCCCAGCTGGATCTGCCTCTTGAATACAGGATGGAAACATTTACTTACTTTTACTTTTATACCCATCAGAAAGTAAGTGTGTGGCCTTAGGAAAATCACCTTATACTTCTCAGTTTTCTCACTTGTCAAAAAGGGATAATTTTACTTCAGACTACCTCACTGATATTTTATAAGGGGGGGGAGGTGTTGGAAACCTAGGATAAAGCCACACCGTCACTTGAGAAACTTGAACTCAGACTAGTAGCAATGGAAACTGAAAATTTCATGTTTGAACACATCTGTGTTGCTTCTGATAGGGAAATCCTGGAGGCAAGACCCTGGAGGAGAGACGCTCCAGCCTGGATGCTGAGATCGACTCGCTGACCAGCATCTTGGCTGACCTGGAATGCAGCTCCCCCTACAAGCCTCGGCTGCCACAGGTAAGAGTCGTTCCCTATGTCTCCTCGTGGCCAACTACGAACAGTTTGAGGATCTAAAAGTCCAGGCTGCTGCTGCTCATAGCCCTAACTTTTTTTTTTTGTCTTCTCAGAGTCAGTGGTCTAAGTTGTCTTTTTATTTAATATCAACGTGTTTGTTTACAGGCAAAAACATTTAAAGTTAATTTTATTAATATTGTCTTTAAGATACAACATTATACAAAAAGCTTATGAAAATTAAATATCTTTCTATTCCATGGCCCTGCTCTTTCTCTGGCTTTGAGTCAGTGGGTATATTGTTGCATGCTCTTACAGTCCCACAAACAGGATTTGGCGTGGCCATGTCAAAGGTAAGGTGAGGGCTTCGTCTTCTGTAAAGAATTTTTTTAGGTTGGATCTGTAAGGTGGCTTCCATCTTTTTAAAAAATTATTACTTATTCATTCATTCATTTGTTTATTTATTTGTTTGTTTATTTCTTCATTCATTTTAGAGAGGAGAGACAGAGAGAGAGACAGAAAAAGAGATAGAAGGGGAGAGGAGCAGGAAGCATCAACTCCTATATGTGCCTTGACTAAGCAAGCCCAGGGTTTTGAACTGGTGACCTCAGCGTTTCTTGTTGATGCTTTCTGCACTGTGCCACCACAGGTCAGGCATGTGGCTCCGTCTTTTAGTGGTGGTTGTATATGAAGCAATGAAGGATGTGTGCATACATATTTTCTTTGGAGCTGTTTCTCTGCCTCAGATTCCTAAGAGTGGGATTTCTACCTTGAAGAATATGACCACTTGATTTTTCTTTCCAAAGGTTGTAAATAGCTTATATTGACAGTTTGAATATACCATTTTCTCCTCAGCCTCACCAGAATTTGGTGATAGCCATTAGTCTTCATTTTTTAAATGCAAATGGTGCTGTTATCTGTTTTTGTATGCATTATTATTATTATTACTATAACTACTTTGGAGCTTGGATATTTTTCTGCATTGTAGTTTACCATCTGCATGCAGAAGCTGAACTTCTGTTGCTAATGGACATTCCCTGTCCCTCTCAGGGCTGGAGGTGGTAATGGGAAATTGATTTTAGGGCTTCTGGGTCCTCAGAAGATAGCCAGCATGACTCTAGATGCAAACATTGGACTGATACTGTGATCACTGTGCTGTTTGACTCCTGTGTGATGCTTGTTTGGTTTAGTGACAGTGCATACGGCATGCTGAGTTTCACTCCAGTTCTTGAACTGCAGCTCCTGGATTCACAATGACTTCTTTCATAAGTTTACAAACCAGCCCTGTTTCTCTGCTGTCCATCATTTCAACACTGAACTGCACATAAGGTGGCAGTGCTTTCCTCTTTAGACATATTACTATTACTTTTTCTAGACATATAACGGGACTGTCAGCCATGTGCGAGGCACAAGCAAAACCCCCTGGAGCTTGGCTCTTCCTTAGTTCTCTTCACTCTTGGCCCCAGCAGACCTGTTCGTAGTGGAAATGCACTTCATTTCTATAAACGTGCTGAGCTGCAGGCATGGAACAGGCACGATGTTCTTTTGGGGAAACTATTAGGTGAAGTAAATTGGATGGTAGAATAGAAAATTAATAGGACCCCGTTGTCATCATTTAGAAGCCCATTATATTATAAGTTAAACTATGGCAGATACTTCACAGACATACGAAAGACAGCGGTATATACTTGTGAAGGTGACAGAATACAAAAAAAGTTTTCAGAAGACTTGTGTGTTCAGATTGTGGGGTGGGTGGGAGACCAGTGATGGAGACGGTGGTAAAGAACAACCTGAGCAAAGGAGAAGAAGGTCCCTGCTGCTGGTGGCTGTGCACCAGGCCACTGAAGCCTAGCAGTGGCTGTGGAACTGGGAGGTTTCCTAAAGACAGCCTGGGGACAATTTTGAATACTGGATAAGATGTGGGCTTATCTGTTAAAGACGTTGGGGAATAGTGAAAGGTTCGCTAGCCGGGGAAAGCTAAATTTCATTCCAGACAAGGAACACGGGAAACAAAATGGATTGTGGAAAGAGTTTGCCACTAAAATCACCTGTCTATGACCCTCTCCCTTTAAAAAATAAGTTTTTACTTAATCTTTTTTTTTATCCTCAATTTTATACCTTAATATGTACTGGGGAGCTTCTGCTTAGAGGATTTTGCTTAGAGCCTGCATTCGTTAAGGTTGTGCCTATAAAAACCGGCCACAAAGCACTGGGTTTATTCAGCAGTATTTTAATGAGTTTATTCAGCAGCAACATTTTTGTTTGTAGTCTTACTGTGCACAAACTCATAATCACTGCTGTTGGGTCAGTTTTACTGGTCATAAAGCTCTCTTCACGTATTTGTCACTTGAGTAAGACATAGATGTCTGAACTCTGAGGCGCTGGGGATGTGCTGCTTGTGCAGTTGAGGAACCTGAGACCTAGCAGACAGTGGACTTGCCTGAGGTCGTGTGACTGCAGTGTGAGCACAGCTGGCCTCTGAACTTACACCTGGGTTCGATTTTTTTTTTTTTTATAATTTTATTTTTTTAATGGGGTGACATCAATAAATCAGGATACATATATTCAAAGATAACAAGTCCAGGTTATCTTGTCGTTCAATTATGTTGCATACCCACCACCCAAAGTCAGATTGTCCTCTGTCACCTTCTATCTTGTTTTCTTTGTGCCCCTCCCCACCCCCTATCCCTCTCCCATTCCCCCCTCCCCCCCGTAACCACCACACTCTTGTCAATGTCTCTTAGTTTCACTATTATGTCCCACCTACGTATGGAATAATACAGTTCCTGTTTTTTTCTGATTTACTTATTTCGCTTCGTATCATGTTATCAAGATCCCACCATTTTGCTGTAAATGTTCCGATGTCATCATTTCTTATGGCTGAGTAGTATTCCATAGTGTATATGTGCCACATCTTCTTTATCCAGTCATCTATTGATGGGCTTTTTGGTTGTTTCCATGTCCTGGCCACTGTGAACAATGCTGCAATAAACATGGGGCTGCATGTGTCTTTACGTATCAATGTTTCTGAGTTTTGGGGATATATACCCAGTAGAGGGATTGCTGGGTCATAAGGTAATTCTATTTTCAGTTTTTTGAGGAACCACCATACTTTCTTCCATAATGGTTGTACTACTTTACATTCCCACCAACAGTGTATGAGGGTTCCTTTTTCTCCACAGCCTCTCCAACATTTGCTATTACCTGACTTGCTAATAACAGCTAATCGAACAACACCTGGATTCGATTTTAAGTTTTAGGACCAGATTGAGGATGTCAGTATTTTTTTTAAATATTTTTATCAATGACAAAAATCTATGAAACTGTCATATGAGTCACAATGTCCCTTGAGGCTTTCTCATAAAAAGAAAAACATTCAGAAGTTTTAAGATATTAATAAGCATAATATTTAAGTAGAATAAATTAATCTGTGTACTTTCAATGAGCATGTTTCATTCAGAAATTAAAGAGTGTATCTTTTTAACTTTTTTATTATTCTAATTTAGGAAAACAAGGGTTAATTGCGAGTGTTACAACTCATTCTTCTGAATTATCTTCACTCTGGTGGAACTGAATAAGATGTCTTAGTATTTATTGGTTAACATAATTATATGTTGTTAGAATAATAATCACCAAAAATATTAAAAATATATGCCAAAAGAGATATCTGTAGTAGATGTTGTGTTGTAATTAAAAGGTACTTGAAAAGTCTAGAAATGTGGACTTTGAATGCCTAACTTTAAAGTTGTCATTTTTGATTCAAAGCAAATTACAACACCCGGTGAATCACCTGACTACTTAAAGTAGGCTACTAGGTCTGTGATTTCTCATTACTGAAGCCTGTGTCCTGTGCTTTCCCAAACCCCCGCTGAATCACCTTTGTGAGGCTGCTCTGACTAATGGGTTTAGGGAATGTTTGTAACGTTGGAGGTCCAAAGGAGCTCTAGTCACATAACAAATTTGAAAAATGTTTAAGCACTTGAAAATAGATTTTATGGAGCATTTTTCTCCTTTTTCCAAAGGAGCATTTTCTACTCTGAGGTTTTCTAATTTTAGTTCTGTTCAACTATTTATTTTATATTTTTACTTGGGAAATGTGGCTTAATTTTATATTTTTATTCATTCATCTAACACTTATTGAGATCTTATTATGGATCAGGCATTAGAAATATAAAAGTATCATTAGGTCCTTGCTCTGGAATAATTCTTACTTTTATAGCAGAAGACAAACACAGAAATAATTAAGGAGGCTACAAAAGAGGGCTTTGGTGTGCTACTGCAACTATCATGTGAGTCACTAGAGTTGAAATTATTGGAAAATCAAAAATGGGAATATCAACGTTATATTTATACTTTTCTAGGGAAGTGCACAGAGCAGGGAGTATTTGAGTTCACTTGGCTGCATGTGTAATGGTGAGGAAGGCATAGAATTCTCGGTATGAGAATAATAGTAATGAGAAAATCAAGGAATGTTGAGAGTGGATGTCTTGGTTGAAGGACATGTCTGTTCAAATGAGACATAGTGTATGTGGAGTGAAAAGGGGATGGACAGATGAGATCACATGCACTTAGTAGCACCTATGTCATCCTTGATGACCAAGAACTCTTATAGCAAGAGGAATAATTTTGGGGTGATAGTGTTTCTGGCTACAGCAGGTTAGGGAGTAACTAGTTTAGCAACTGCAGCGCTTTGCAATTAAACTAACTTAGTGTTTGAAACTAAATTTTTTTTTTTTCTGAAGCTGGAAACGGGGGAGAGACAGTCAGACAGACTCCCGCATGTGCCCGACCAGGATCCACCCAGCACGCCCACCAGGGGGCGACGCTCTGCCCACCAGGGGGCGATGCTCTGCCCCTCTGGGGCATCGCTCTGTTGCGACCAGAGCCACTCTAGCACCTGGGGCAGAGGCCAAGGAGCCATCCCCAGCGACCCGGCCATCTTTGCTCCAATGGAGCCTCGGCTGCGGGAGGGGAAGAGAGAGACAGAGGAAAGAGAGGGGAAGGGGTGGAGAAGCAGATGGGTGCTTTTCCTGTGTGCCCTAGCCGGGAATCGAACCCGAGACTTCTGCACGCCAGGCCGACGCTCTACCACTGAGCCAACCGGCCAGGGCTGAAACTAAAATTTCTGACCATTAAAAACTGTGTGTTAGGGATTACTTTTTTGAGAACAGAAGTGAGTTTGGAGGTGGCTGTGGGTGAGAGATGCAGACCTAATGTGATCAAAGACTGTGAGAGCTGAGGTGGGCCTTTGAGTTCATGGATCCATGCATTTTTTTTGAAGAAGGAAAGGTTTTGCTTAGAGAGAGAAAAAGCACACTACTCAGTGAGAAGCAGGAGGGCTGATTTTTTCTTTTTCCTGAAACACAACATAATGCTTCTCTGTGGATAATAACAGCAACCAAGGGATAGCCCGTTAGTACAGGTATCTCAATTAGTTTATTCTAATATGTCTCTCTTTTGTGCTGCTTTCTAAAATACGCCTTGGAAACATAATAAAAGAATAGATAAATAAAAAAACATTAACTCAAAGGTACACCGAGAGAGACAGCAGTTTAGTGTCTTTTAAAATTTTTTTATTAATTTTTAATTTATTGTTTTTACATGGATTCAATTGTCCCACTGAATATAACTCCCTCACCCCCACCCCTGTGTCCCTTTTTATACCCCTTTGTCCCCCTCCCCCAACTCCCTCCCCACTTTCCTCTAGGATTTGCTATCCTGTTAGCTACTGTATTTTTTTTTTAATTTTTTTAAATTTTATTTTATTTTTAATTTTTTTTATTTATTCACTTTAGAGAGGAGAGGGAGAGACAGAGAGAGAGAGAGAGAGAGAGAGAGAGTGAGAGAGAGGAGAGACAGAGAGAGAGAAGGGGGGAGGAGCTGGAAGCATCAACTCCCATATGTGCCTTGACCAGGCAAGCCCAGGTTTCAAACCGGCGACCTCAGCATTTCCAGGTCAACGCTTTATCCACTGCGCCACCACAGGTCAGGCGCTACTGTATTTTTTGTTCCATAAGACGTACCTGACCATAAGATACACCTAGGGTTTTAAGGAGGAAAATAAGAAAAAAAATATTCTGAACAAATGGTGTGTTTAAATATTTAATAAAATACCATATTTTTTGCTCCATAAGAGGCACGGGCATTTTCCCCTCCACTTTTGGGGGAAAAAAGTGCGTCTTACGGAGCAAAAAATACGGTATATCTCTGTGTTATGTTTCACTAATCCCTTTACCTTCTCTGATCTCATCCCCTCATCCCCCTTCCTTCTGACAGCTGTCCCTCTGGTCCCCGTGACCTGCCTCTGCCTCTATTCTGTTCCTCAGTTCACCATGTTCATTAGATTCCACATATATGTGAGGTCATATGATTTTTTTTTTTCTCTGCCTGGCTTCTTTCTCCAGGTATAACTATCTTCTTTAGCATAACTATCTCCAGGTCCATCCATGCTGTCACAAAAAATAAGATTGCCTTCTTTTTCACAGCCACATAGTATCCCATTGTGTATATGTACCATTGCTTTTTAATCAGCAAATATGTTCTCCCATTGTGTGGGTTGCTTTTTTTTTTGCTGTGCAAATCTTTTTATTTCCAATCCCATTTGTTCATTCTGTCCTTTATTTCACTTGCCTGTGGAGATAAATTAACAAAAATATTGCTACGAGGCCCTGGCTGGTTGGCTCAGCGGTAGAGTGTTGGCCCAGCATGTGGAAGTCCTATGGATTCCCTGTCAGGGCACACAAAAGTGCCCATCTGCTTCTCCACCCTTCCCCCTCTCTTTTCTCTTGATCTCTTTCTTCCTCTCCCACGGCCAAAGCTCCAATGGAGCAAATGTTGGCCTGGGCGCTGTGGATGGCCCCATGGCCTCTGCCTCAGGTGCTAGAATGGCTCTGGTCACAATGCAGCAGCTGCCTAGATGGGCAGAGCATTGCCCTGTAGTAGGCTTGCCAGGTGAATCCCAGTCGGGTGCATGCAGGAGTCTGTTTGTCTGCCTCCCTGCTTCTCACTTTGGAAAAATACAAAAAACAAAACAAAATATTGCTACAAGAGATATCAGAGAGATTACTACCTATGTTTTCTTCCAAGATGTTTATGGTTTCACAACTTACATTTGTCTTTTATCCATTTTGAGTTTATTTTTGTGAATAGTGTAAGTTGGTGGTCTAGTTTCTTTCTTTCTTTTTTTTTTTTTTGCATACACTTGTCCCATTTTCTCAACACCATTTATTAAATAGAGTGTCTTTCCTCCATTGCATGCTATTACCTCCTTTGTCAAATATCAATTGACCATAAATGCCTAGGTTTATTTCTGGGTTTTTTGTTCTGTTCCATTGATCTATATGCCTGTTCTTATGCCAGTACCAAGCAGTTTTGAGTACAATGGCCTTGTAGTATAACTTGATATCAGGAAGTATGATACCTCCCACTTTATTCTTCATCTTTAAGATTGCTGTGGCTAATCGTGGCTTTTTTTTTATTCCATATGAATTTTTTGGAATATTTGTTCTATATCTTTGAAGTATGCCATTGGTATTTTAATAGGAATTGCATTGAATTTATAGATTGCTTTGGGTAATATAGACATTTTAATGATGTTTATTCTTCCTATCCATGAACACGGTATATGCTTCTACTTGTTTGTATCTTCCTTGATTTCTTTTATCAATGTTTTAGTTTAGTGTCTTCAAGTGAGTAATATTCCTAGACCACATCGTCTGGCATCATTTGTTCTTAGTACTACAGTTTAGAGTCTCTGGAAGAGCTACATGAGGGGTTGGATTAAAATTCTTTCAATTTCTTAGAAGACAGAGGATAAATCATAGATTTATGATTTTTTTTCTTCTCTTGGCTAAGCCAGAGCTAGAGTTCTGGTCTTCTAAATCCTGGTATAGAACTGCCTTTTCTTCCCTGCAGTGAGTTTGGTATGATTGGGGCTGGTGCCCAGGTGACATGGAAGAACTTCCAGATATTTTTATATTAGTAGTTCATGGTAACTGGGAATTTAGTACCTTTTCAAACTAGTTGCTTTTGAATTGATCAAATACAATTTTGCTATCTTCATTTAGACTAGTATGAAAAAATTGGAGAGATTTCGGGGATAAGGATTGGGTTGAGCATAGTTTGATAGCCTAGACTCTTAAGTCTACCAGTATAGAGAGCACTGTCTTCTCAATTCCATGTGGTTGCCTCTCTAAAAAAAGCTCCATTTTTGTGAACTGTATGTGTAACCAGTCTGAGTTTCCTTTCCTTTGTTTATTGTTATTTTTTAAAATTTATTTTGAAGTGAAATGAGAGGCAGGGAGGCAGAGAGAAAGATTCCTGTATGCACCTTGACCAGGATCCAACTGGCAAGCCCCCTACCAAGGGATGCTCTGCCAATCTGGGGCCACTGTACTGGAGGTGAGGCCATGGAGCCATCGTCAGCTCCTGGGGCCAAATTGCTCTAACCATTTGAACCATGATTGCAGGAGAGGAAGGGGGGAGAGGAGAGAGAGAAAAGGAGGAGGAGGGGGAACGGTGGAGAAGCAGATGGTCACTTCTCCCGTGGGCCCTGACCGGGAATTGAACCTGGGACTTCCACATGCTGGGCTGATGCTTTACCACCAACGAGCTAAGGCCCTTTCCTTTATTTTTAAAATGGGCATGGTAACTACAATGATTCCCCTTTGTGGTAATATACCATATTGTTCTAGAGTTTAAAGAAACAAGATGTTGGTTTTAAACAGTTGTTTACTCAATCCTTCCCATTTTGTTTTGGGATTATAAATTTGAATCTGGGACTTGTTTTAAAGCTTCATGCCTTTGAAGACTTGAGACTTATCTTTTCTGAATGCTGGTTACCCTATCAATGCTACATTTGCCTTTCCTATTTAAAGCCTTTAAAACAGTATTGTGATTTTGGAGTCTGTTTGGGAACTGAGTACATAAATGCCGTTTGGGCACATGTACACGTCTGTAACTGCCATCTCAGCACACCCACGCTGAATTCCTTTCACAGAGCAATAATCTATGAGGCAACCTGGGAAATTATTTCAGGTGTGTGTGCTGTATGGAAGGCTATTTATGAGGAATTCACGTGGCCTGAGCCTGCGGGCTGCACGATCAGGGTGGGGTCCCGTGTTGGCCTGGATCTGCTCTTCTCTTGTGCTCCCTGTTCTAGCTTGCAAAAGTCAAGAGCAGCCGCAGGGGAGATTAATTAGTAATTACATTTTTAGTTATTCCATAGTATTTAGTGCAACCCAAACATGTGGGCTACTGGGAGGGGAGAGCTCCGACATTCTGACCCCATGGGATGGGACGCTTGTGGACTTCACGGCAGACTGGGACCTTGCTAATTCTCTATTTGACTTCTGGGGAAATGAGATAGGAACAGGGTCTTATGCTGTTGAAAAGAGAATGGGTGTGGAGAGTGTTGTTTTCCTCTTCCTGTATTCTCCTGGGGAAAATGTAGGTACATACTGTGATTTGCTGTAGAAACACACACACACACACACACACACACACACACACACACACACACACCACCAGCACTGGGAAAATGTAGGGACATACTGTGATTTGCTGTAGAAACACACACACACACACACACACACACACACACACACACACACACACACCACCAGCACCACCACCACCACCACAACAAAATGGACATGTCAGTGAATCTGTATTGTCTGCTTACTAATAGCTTTCTTCAAAAGCCCATGGTAAAAGCTGAAACATTGTAGAAACCTCATACGGGAGTATAGTAAAACAAAAGGTTCAAAGGTACCATTTTATAAGCAAAAAGGATCTGATTCTTTCAATGACCGTGTTTAGAAGATCTGGGTGATTTTTGGATTAGTCTGGATCTGCCAGAAAACTTCAACAGTTAAATAGCAATGAGGTGGGGGTGGAGGAGTGGTTAGCTGATTCAGATTTGCATTCTATGAGTTTGATGAAGGGCAATTACTTTTTAGACTGTATATAATTGCATCACAATAACATATATACCCCTCCTTTTTTTAGAAGACAATGTTGGTATTTGTGTCTTTTGTGATAAGCATGATAAAGTTAGCTTGAAGTCTTTGTTTTGAATGTAACATTTTTACAGTGGAAATTTAGGCTGAAAATCTACCTTGGGTTGCATCTTTACAAAAAAGTCTTGCACAGAAATGTCCACGTTACGTGCCCCAGTCTAAGACTGTGCTCAGCATGGATGGTGTAGGTTAGCTCCCAGCAGTAGTCTGGACAACGCTGAGCAGGCATCTGTGCTCACCGCCATGGAGAAGCCAGCTCTGCTGGAGCTGGGGAGGGATAGGGGTGTCTTCTGTGGTACTCTGGCCATGGTCCCTGTGGAAGCCATTAGTGCTGATTTGTTTGCAAGACCTTGGCTCCAAGATGATTCTTCTACATGACACTGAATCACTCAATTCAGGCATTGGTTTAAAAAGAAATGCACAAAGGTGCCTGTTGAGTTTCTTCATTTTACAGCAGCATCTTAGTGGAAATAATGAGCTCTATGTCCATGCAGAAGCACACATCATATTTGCAAAATTAAAGAACTTTCTTGTCAGGACTGGTTTCTCTGTTTCTTTCTTCCTACAGTTTAAATATCTATTTTGTCAGTAGCCTGCATCTGAAACCCCGTGGACCCCCCCCCCTTTTTAATTTAAGAAGCAACTAAACAAC
The DNA here is from genome assembly GCF_036850765.1 of Saccopteryx bilineata. Taxonomy (NCBI): domain Eukaryota; kingdom Metazoa; phylum Chordata; class Mammalia; order Chiroptera; family Emballonuridae; genus Saccopteryx; species Saccopteryx bilineata. The sequence continues at coordinate 65,289,158 of NC_089497.1, read as the reverse complement.
AAAATACAAATCCGGGTATATTTTGTTACTCAAGATGATTAGACTTTACCATGATGAACACATAGGAGTACTGTGTTTTAAGAGAAAAAGCCATACCTCAGATAAGATAATGTCTCTGTTTCGTCCATTTTGACACCCGTTTCTTTTATAGATTTTGTAGCCAAATTAAAATATAATGCTGATAACAAAGGTCTCTCTAGACAGAAGGTTGGAGGTGGTTAATAACTAATCCTACATATCACCATTTGTCGTAATGAGTAACTGGTCTGTCCTCCGCACGAAATCTCACACTGACATAGAACTGCGAAGGTTCTTTTCACACTGTGGAAAAATTACTAGGAAAGTCATATATTGCCTTTCAGTGAATATATTAACTACAAATATGAAACTTTAATTTGTTGTGTTATGTAATTTGAACCTACATATTTCTTATAAGATTGTAAACTGGAATTTTATTGAAAGGAAAGATACAATTTGGGCGCATAACTGCTGTTGACCCAGCCAGTACCTAAGTGCAGAGAGGTCTGCTTGCAAATTTTAGAAGTTGTCTCTCTTTGGTTCCTGGGCTCTAACTCCAACATGCACCTCAGCTATGCTGTCATATTGGGACTCTAGAGTGAAGGGAATTAGATTGTATTTTTTTGTTCTAAAGCACAAATTACTCAAATATAAAGTAAAAATCCTAGTAATTTTACTTGTAGAGTATACCTTAAGGAGATAATATAAAAAAGGTATTGTTCCTTAAGCTTGAACAGCAAAGAAATAATTGTGATCAATACCAGATTGATGTTTTTAAGGCAAGATTATCTTTTGTTTCCTGATATACAAGAGGCATGCAAATTTGTATTTGCTGACTAAATACTGGTAAATAAATATTGTCATTAAATCTAGTGATGATTATAATCACCTTAGAATTTGCTAGCTAATCCAGTCTGGGTGGACATCGAGTTAATGAATGACAAAGGGTACCAGCTTTATGATTTTTTTCTTAATTAATGTATACTTGCATCAATAAAAAAAGAAGTATAGCTAACGCTGATGTGTTTGTAAAGTCAACTTAATGGTAGCCACTGATTAAGCTAAAATTTCTAGCTTTATTCCTGTGTGGCCTAATATTACTTGAAAGCATTGCACTTGGCTGAGATGTTATCTTGGGTTGTAATTCAATACTGTACCCATTCTCTTATTATTGTGATGATATGAAAATCAACATCAAGTTCTCTCCTGTATCCTCCACAGTACTACTGAAAAAAGAGGATCATTATATTGAATGTTTTCTAATACAAAGATCTCTGTGATCAAGTACTGGACTCAATGATAGTAAACATAATTACTTGACTGATGAACTGATATATTCTTTCTTTTTCAGAAAAAAAAATCTGCTGAATTATCTTACATAGTTTGCTTGAATATCTGTAGTTCATGCCCTCCTTCCTTTACCACGTTGTTCCTGCTGCCTCCCAGCACAGCATTGCATACGTCAAAAGTATATGCCAATTTAAGCCATTTAAAGACTACTTGCCTAAATCTCACTTATGCTTTTTAATTTTTATAATTATTTTTTAACTTATTGATTTATATAGAGAGAGAAAGGGAGAAAGAAAGAGAGATGTGCCCTGACCAGGGATTGAATTCACAACCTTGGTATATTGGGTCAACGCTCTAACCAACTGAGCTACCTGGCCAGGGTCACTCATGCTTTTTGAAATGGCAATAAGCTTTCTATCTCTATGTGCCTGTGAACATCCTTGAAATATGTAAACTTTATACTTTTTTTTAAGAGAAAATTTAACTCTAAATAGATTCTTTGCTTATATTGATGGTAAACAATGGATCCATTAAAGTAAGATATTAAGTAATATTAATTAAATATAAGATTAAGTAATGTTAATTAAATATAAGATTTAAAGTAGCTAAAGGGATAGAATATTTATTTTTCCTCTGAGGAAATGTGGTATCTCAGAAAGCTTGAAGGACTAGTAGTCAGAAGTATGAATCCTTAGCTGAAGAGTCTAGAATTCTTTTTTATTTCATCTTGATATTGTACTACTTATTTGAAAATTCTGGAAAATGATACTTCTCGGATACTGCTAGAGGTGTTAAGCTTCATAGCCACCCACCTTATGCAAAGAGATATTTTTATTTCCCAAATGGCCGGCATGTTAAATTGATTCTTACAAAGATAATCAAAGCCAGGAAACACTTTTTATAAACAGCATCCTGGATGACTTAATATTCTATATAATACTAAGTTTAGAGTTCCTTTCCTCATCAGTCAACCTATTATAGCTATAAGTTATAATGTTTAACTTTGTATATGGGGAAGTCTGCTTTTACAGTTACTTGTAAATCAGACCTTACAGCCAATAAGGGGAGAAAAAGAGAGGGAGAATCAGGGTGGTCTGTTTGTAGCTGTGTGAGAACAAGTATTTTGGAGAAGGGAGGATGTGAATGTGAATGTGTCATTTAGGCCATCACCTCTCTACCAACTGTCTACCAGGTCAGATGGGCAAAAGAGAAAGGACACTAAAATCTATGGCTCACAATGTGATAAAAAGACTAAAATGTATCTTGAAGATTGGTAGAGGGTGACTTTCCGAGAAGGGCATTGGATTCAAGAAGGTGGTCATTGTGTCTGTGTTTTCAGCACTTGGGTTCTCTTTTATTCATTGATTGGTATGCTTACATTTTTATTTATTTTTTTCTTTTATCATTTGATCATTAGTTGAACCTAAAATCTCTGGTGAATTGTTTAAGACATTGAAGACTTAAATAATGGAAAAGTAACCTGTGTTTATTGAATAGAAGGCATAATACAGTTGACGCTTAAATAACACAGGTTTGCACTGGGTGGGTTCATGTATACAAAAATTAAAAAAATATATATATATATATATACACACACACACACACACACACTGTAGGCCCTGGCAGGTTGACACAGTGGATATAGAGCATCAGGCCAGCATGCAGATGTGTCAGGTTTGATCTCCAGTCAGGGCACACGGTAGAAGCAACTATCTGCTTCTCTTCTCTTTCCTCTCGCACTTTTTTTTTCTCTTCCTTTCCTGCAGCCAGTAGCTCATCTGGTTCAAGTGTTGGCCCTGAGCACTGAGGATAGCTCGGTTGGCCCAAGAGTCTGCCACTGGTGCTGAGCTCGGTTGGTTCTAGCATTGGCCCCAGATGAGGCCCAGTTGGGATGCATGCCAGAGTCTGTCTCCATCTCCCCTCCTCTCACTTAAAAAAATACATATATATAAATAATTAAATAAATATATATATTTAAAGTATATATATACTATAAATGCATTTTGTCTTCCTTATAATTTTCTTAATAACATTTCTTTAGTTTAATACATATGTAAAATATGTATTAATCCACTGATTTTGTTATAGTAAGGTTTCTAGTCAACAGTAATTCTATTATTAATTAACTTTCGGGAGAGTCAAAAGTTGTAAGTGGATTTTAGACTCTATAAGAATCCAAAAATTCAGGCCCTGGCCAGTTGGCTCAGTGGTAGAGCGTTGGCCTGGCGTGCAGGAGTGCCGGATTCGATTCCCGGCCAGGACACACAAGAGAAGCGCCCATCTGCTTCTCCACCCCTCCCCCTCTCCTTCCTCTCTGTCTCTCTCTTCCCCTCCCGCAGCCAAGGCTCCATTGGAGCAAAGTTGGCCCGGGCGCTGAGGATGGCTCTGTGGCCTCTGCCTCAGGCGCTAGAATGGCTCTGGTTGCAACAGAGCAGCGCCCCAGATGGGCGGAGCATTGCCCCCTGGTGGGCATGCCGGGTGGATCCCGGTCGGGCACATGTGGGAGTCTGTCTGACTGCCTCCCGGTTTCCAACTTCAGAAAAATACATAAAAAAAAAGAATCCTAAAATTCATATGAAATATCAAAGGACCCATAATTACAAAAACCATCTTGACAAAGGAAAACAAAGACTCGCACTTCCCAATTTTAAAACTTATTACAAAGCTTCAGGAATCAGACAGTGTGGTACTGGCATTAGGTGTATATACAGAGCAATATTATAGTTCTGAGAGTCCAAAAGTAAACCATTGCTTTTATAGCCAATTGATTTTCAGCAGAGAGTCCAAGGCATTCAATGGGGAACACTGTTTTCTTTTTTTTCCAACATATGCTGAGACAACTGGATATCCACATGTGAAAGGAGGAAGTTGGACCCCTACCTCATATCATATATAAAAATTAACTTAGAATGGATCAAAGACAGAAACAGAAGAGGCAAAACTAAATATTCTTAAAAGAAAACAGGAGCCTGACCTGTGGTGGCATAGTGGATGGAGTGTTGCCCTGGAATGCTGAGGTCTCAGGTTCCAGGCCCGGAGCTGCTCGGTCAAGGCACATATGAAGAGCAACTATTACAACAAGTTGATGCTCCCTGCTCCTCCCCCATCTCTCTCCCTCTCTCTAAAAAAAATAAAAATAAAAAAATATAAAAAATAAAATTAACAAGTAAAGTCTTAAATAAAAAAGAAAACAGGAGCAGTTTTCATAATGTTGGATTATTCAGTGACATTAACAGTATCAACCTTTGAAGAAAAAAATGGGTATATTGAATTTCCTCAAAGTTAAACACCTTTGTACTTGAAATGACATCAAGATGTGAAAAGACAACCAACGCAGAGACTGGAAGATCACATTGCAAATCACATATCTGTTATAAGAATTGTATCTAGAATATATTTAGACTCTTATAATTCAATAAGAGAAAGGCAAATAATCCAATTAAGAAATGGACAAAGGATCTGAATAGACACTTCTCCAAAGATAAACAAGAGGTTAACATGCATAAGAAAAGATGCTTGGCATTATTTGTCATCTAGGAAATGGTCTGATCAAAACAGCAATGAGATACTTATTTACACACACTAAGGTAGTTGTAATAACAAAAAAGACAGACAAGAAAAATGTGTTGGTAAGGATGTAGTGAAATTGGGACTATCACACATTACTGGTTGATTACAAACTGCTGTAGCCACTTTGGTAGAACTCCTGCAGTTCTTCAAAAGATTAGACATAGTGTCATATGATCAAGCAATTGTATTCCTGTTATTCCCAAAAGAATTAAAGCGTATGTCCACACAAAAGTCTGTATCTGAATGTGTATGCGAGCATTATTCATAATAGCCAAAACATGCACGTAGCCTAAATATTTATCACTTGATGAATGAATAAATCGAATGTAATATATCCATAACATTGAATATTTTTCAGCCATAAAATGGGGTGAAATGCTAGAATACATGCTATAACATGGATGAACCTGCAGAACATATGCAATATGAAACAAACTAGACACAAAAGACTCCATCTTATGTGATTTCAATTATATGAATTAATAAAACCATAGATGCAGAAAGATTAGTAAATTCCACGGGTTGGATGTAGAAAAAATAAGGAGTGAGGACCAATGGGTACAGAGTTATTTTAAGAATAATTAAACTATTCTGGCCCGACCAAGTAATAGTGCAGTGGATGGAACATTGACCTGGAATGCCAGGTTTGAAACCCCAAGGTTGCTGGCTTGAGTACAGGCTCATCTGGCTTGAGCACAGTCACTGGCTTGAGCATGGTATATCATAGCCATGACCCCAAGGTGGCTTGAGCCCAAAGGTTGCTGGCCTGAAGGTTAAAGTCTCTGACTTGAGCCCAAAGTCACTGGTTTGAGCCCAAGGTTTCTGGCTTAAGCCCAATGTCTTTGACTTGAGCAAGGGGTCACTGGCTTGGCAGGAACCCCCTGGTCAAAGCATGTATGAGAAGAAATCAGTGAATTACTAAAGTGCCGCAACTATGAGTTAATGCCTCTCATCTCTTGCCCATCCTGTTTGTCTCTGTTTTTGTCTCTGTCTCTGTCTCTTTTTTTCTCATTAAAAAAAAAAAATCCTGGAATTAGATAGTAATATGGATTGCAAAATTACTTGAATATAATGAAGACCACTGGTTACACATTTTTAAAGAGTGTTTTTTTGGTATGTGAATTATATCTAAAAAAAAGTCAAAAGCTTGTATTCATCAGTGTGCCTGAAATATACACAGAAAATTGTGCATGGCTCCTGACTTATAGAAGTTTATAGTCTAGTGCAGTGGTAGTCAACCGGGTCCCTACTGCCCACTAGTGGGTGTTCCAGCTTTCATGGTGGGTGGTAGCAGAGCAACCAAAGTATAAATAAAAAGATAGATTTAACTATAGTAAGTTGTTTTATAAAGATTTATTCTACCAAACTTAGCGAAAATCCAACATAAGGTATTTGGTAAGTAATTTTTATTATATGCTTTAACTTGCTATAACTCTGCTTTATAAATTTTATAAAGTAAAGTTACTTCCCTACTTTATAAATCACCATTACTGTGGAAGTGGTAGGCGGTTTGAAAATTCTACTACTAACAGAGATACAAAAGTGGGCAATAGGTATAAAAAGTTTGACTACCCCTGGTCTATTGGGAGAATACAGACTGACAGTTACAGCACAGAATATACATCCTAGGGAAGACACATACATAGGATGTTGCTTTAAGAGGAAGAGGCAGAACTTTGCCTGGATATCTTAGAGGCTGTTGATGCCACCTATCCTTACTTGTATAGTCATCTTCAGGAAAAATCAGATTTCTTTGCAGCTTCAAGGAGCAAAGGAAAGACTAGTATTTAGAGCTGAAAAAGGCAGTCAGCAATATAATATAAAGACATCTTTCTAACAGTAAGGACAGTTAAAATTCAGTGTAGGCTCCCTTAGTAGATGGCAAGTGTGTCTTTAATATAGGCATTTGAAATGATACTCTGACATTTACCAAGTGAGTGATTTAAACTACTTAAACCTCAGTTATTAACCTTAGTAACATGTCTCAGAGTTGAGATGAGGACATAAAATAATGGGTGTGTGTATAATATGTGAATACACTAACTCACATAATAATACTATTACTGTTGCTGCTTTCACTGCCATCATCATCAAATGAATTTTTAGCAATAATGCTGGAAAAAGAGTCCGGACAGCAGATGGGAGAATTGATTTGAACGGCGCTATGATTTCATGGTACTTTCATTTTTAGTTGCAGGGCTTGGGGCATATAAAACTTGGAAGGAAAGACAAAAGACCCTGATTTTATTCAGGTCCCCAAGATGACTATTCTTGTTCTTAAGGCAAACTACTTAGCCTCAAACTACTCAGTTCTGTTTACCATGATAGCTGATATAGATGTTTTATTTATTAAAATTTTTATTGACAACCTCTTATAACCTTAGAGGATCGTCTTTCTAAAGATCAATAGAATTTTGGGTGAACACTGAGATGGGTTATACGTTTGTGAAACAGTGTGAGAGGCAAGCAAGAGGACACCTTACATCCTTAACCTTGCAAAGAATATGTTATCTCTTAAAACAAGCAAGTGAAATAATTTGATTAGAATTCTGGGAACAGTTACTTAAGATGTCTTAAGAGGTCTAGAATGTCTTTCATTGGCCAATATATTTAGTAGGCAGTCACAACTTTTCTGGGTCTCTTTCAATATCTGTAAATTGGGATGGAGGAATGAGATGGTCTCTCGTGGCAATTTGAATTTTTTGAGTTAGTATGATTTTGTCCCTCTTAAAAAAAAGAAACTATAGTGACTTCTTTTCCTGTGCTTTTGCTATTTCACTCTAGAAGATTTTTCACTAAGAAGTTGATGGGAGTCATTGTATACAACCAGAGGGAAGTATCTGCACATTGAAGGACCAAGTCCTTGTTCTTTAAGATAATGTGCTCCTAAATTTATGGTATTCAGTGTGATTTAGAATCAACCTCATAGAATTTAAGATTATTTGAAAGGAAGTATATTGTAGTGATTAAAATGATGGATTCTAGGACCAGATTGCTTTGGGTTTAAATTTCAGCTCTACTATTTTCTAATTGTGTAACCTGGGATCAGTCACTTAAACTTTTTTTTATCTCTTTGTTTTTTTCAGGTTTATAATACAGATAATTATAGTGACTACTTCATGGGACTGCATTGAGGAATAAATGAGTTACCATGTATAAAGCACTTAGAACTATATTTGGCCTATTGTTAGCACTATTGGCCTTAGCAGATCTTAACGGGAGCTGCATAGTGGTCCTTAAATTGTCCGGTGTGTGTGTGTGTGTATGACTGACATATACATTTGGTCTGTGATATCCCTGTAAATCTCTGAAACCAATTATCTGTTTCATATAAACTGGGCGTCATTTTTACAATACCCTGAAGGGTGTGGATCTAACTGGTCCTGAGCCTTCATCTAGTCCTTTTGGTTATTTCAGTGGCATCTAATGTATGGACTTTTAAGCCAAAGCTAGAGTAGTGACCACGCATGAATCCTCGACATCTATTTCTGTGGATTACAAGGTAATCAATCACTCTGATAACTGAATTAGGTTGGCCTTGAAAACAAAAATCATGACTCATAGATATGAACTTGTCACAGTTGTTTTAAGTGACTGTTCAGAATGCCTGCAGAGAATGGTGGGCTCAACTTCCTGAGTTTCTGATTCAGTAGGGCTGCAGTGGCTCAAGGATTTGTAATTTTCCCTTTTACTTAAAAAAACAATTAACTGTTTTCATATTTAGTACTTCACTATGGTAAATTTGCAACTACTGTACTTTTTGCTCCATAAGACTCACGGGCATTTCCCCCTCCACTTTTGGGGGGAAAAAGTGCATCTTATGAAGCGAAAAATATGGTATTTATTTTTTCTTTTTCTTTTTTTAAAATTAAATTTATTTATTTTTAATTTATGGGGATAGCATGGTTTGCTAAACTATACAGGTTTCAAGTGTACACATCAATATAACACCATCTACACACTGCATCCTGCACCCTCTGCCCCGAGAAAAGTCTCTTTCTGTCCCCAGTCCTCCTCCCCTTAGCCCTCCTTCCCCTATTACCAACCCCACTTTCCCTCTGGCTATTTCCACCCTATGGTCTGTATCTATATGTTATGCATGTATGTTTATTGGCTAATCCCTTCACTTTCTTTCATCCAGTCCCCCTCCTGACAGCTGTTCATCTGTTCCACGTCTACATGCCTCTATTTCTATTTTGTTCACCAGACTATTGTGTTCACATATAAGTGAGTATGTATGGTATTTGTCTTTCTCAACTGGCTCATTTCACTTAGCATAATAATCTCCAAGTTCATCGATGCTATTGCAAAAGGTGAGATTTTCTTCTTTTTATTGCTACGTAGTATTCCATTATGTAAATGTACCACAGCTTTTTCATCCACTCATCCACTGATTGATACTTGGGCTGCTTCCACATTTTAACTCTTAAAAATAACATTGCAGTGAACACGGTGGTGCATATATTCTTTTGATTTAGTGTTTTGGGGTTCTCGGGATATAATCCCAGAAGTGGGATAGTTTAAGTAAACTCTATAATGTTTCTACAGGAGACTTCATTCCCACCAGCAGTGGACCAGGCTTCCCTTTTCTCTACATCCTTGTCAGCACTTGTTGTTTGTTGATTTGTTGATGATAGCCATTCTGGCAAGTGTGAAGAGATATTTCATTGTGGTTTGAAGTTGACCCTCTGATGATTAGTCATGTGAGCATTTTTTCATATGCCTATTGGCCATATGCATATAGGTCCTCTTTGGAGAAGTATCTATTCATATCCTTTGCCCATTTTTAAATTGGATTGTTTGTCTCCTTTCTTTTGAGATTTATAAGTTCTTTATAAATTTTGGTATTAAAAAATTAATATCATTAAAATGTCCACACTACCCAAAGCAATCTATAGATTCAATGCAATTCCTATTAAAATACCAATGGCATACTTCACAAATCTAGAACAAATATTCCAAAAATTTATATTGAATAATAATTTAAAAAGAAAAACCCAGATAGCTTCAGCAATCTTGAGAATGAAGAAAAATGTGGAAGAAATCACACTATCTAATATGAAACTATACTACAAGGCCATTGTAATCAAAGTAACTTGGTACTGCCTTACCTGTGGTGGCACAGTGGATAAAGTGTTGACTGGGAATGCTGAGGTCGCTGGTTCTAAACCCTGGGCTTGCCTGGTCGAGGCACATATGAGATTTAATGTTTCCTGCTCCTCCCCCTTCTTGAAGATCTGACAACAGTTATGTCTAATGTTAACTCATTCACACCAGATTTATTGATTTTAGTGGGAGAGGAGGAAGGGGAATAGAGAAGAAAGAGAGAGAGAGAGAGAGAGAGAGACAGGAACAATGAGCTGTTCCTGTGTATGCCCTGACCGGTGATCAAAACGGCAACTTTGATGCAGGTCCGACACTCTTCACAGAGTTAACCAGCAAGGGCGGGATCCTCCCCCTTCTCTTTCTCTCCTCTCTCTCTATCTCTCTCTTCCCTATCTAATATGAATAAAAATAAAATCTTAAAAATAAAATTAACAAAAAACCCACAGCCTGGTACTGGCATAAAAACAGGCATAGAGATTAATGAAACAGAACAGAGAACCCAGAAATAAGCCTACACCTTTATGGTCAATTAATATTTGACAGAAGAGGCAAGAGTATACAATGGAGTAAAGACAGTTTTGGGAAAATTGGAGTGGTACATAAAAAAATAAAAAAATAAAATTAAACTAGACCACCAACTTATACCATACACAAGACTAAACTCAAAATGAGTGGTAGAATTAAGTATAAGTCACAAAACCAGAAAGGTCCTAGAAAACAACATAGGCAATAGAATCTCAGACATCACTTGTAACAGTATTTTTGCTGATCTATCTCTTTGGGCAAGCAAAACAAAGTAAAAAATAAACAAATGAGACCACATGAAACTAAAAAGCTTTTGCACAGCAAAAGAAACCATCAAACAAATGAAAAGACAACCCACTGAATGGCAGGACATATTTGCTGTTACATCTAATAAGGGGTTAACAATTTGTATTTCCAGTAAGTTCCCAGAACCTGGACAGTTAGCTCAGTGGATGGAATGTTGGCCTGGCATGTGAACTTCCTAGGTTTGATTCCTTTTCAGGACACACTTGAAAAGTGACCATCTGCTTCTCTTCCCTTCTCTCTCTCCTTTTTCTCTCTTCCCTTCTTGCAGCCAGTGACCAATTGGTTTGAGCATCAGCCTTAGGCACTGAGGATAGCTCTGTCGGTCCGAGCATCAGCCTTATGCACTAAAAATAGCTCGGTAAATTTGAGTATTGCCCCCAGATTGTTGCTGGGTGGATCTCGGTTGGGATGCATTCGGAAGTCTGTCTCCCCTCCTCTCACTTAAAAAAAAAAAAAAAGTTCCCAGATGGTGCTGATATTGGGACCACACTTTGAGAACCCTTCAAAGTTGCTTCTCAAATGTTTATAAGCAGCATCCTCTTCCTCCTTTCTCTTATCTGGACAGCTGTATACTCTTAAAGCTCGAGCCAGTGTCTGCAACAACCATTAGCCTAATGTCTTCATTGGAGGGGAAAACCCTAACTTAGAGAAGCAGCAGTCTTCTGCTGCTTACATAGTAATTTGACAGAATTGGGAAGCTTTTTGTTTAACTGAGAATGATTTGCATCAGCAATTCTTGGACTAAGCATTTAGAGGTTTAAAGCTTTAATTCCAATTCCACCTCTGCCTTGTTTGGAAGCATACATTTTTGTTGTTTTATTTCTCCAAAACTCATCTTCTTCATTCATGATATCATTACTTCCTGTGCTTATCATATATGGTTTTGTGAGAAGTAAATGACATGTTGTGCCTTAAATTGCTTTGTAAATGATGAAACACTATACACATGTTTTTCAAACTCATCACACTTATCAGAGGTAGCACCACGTTAAACATGATATATTTTTGATAAGTACATCCTTTTTCCACTCGTTTAATGAAACACTGACTTTTCTGTTTTCAGGATAAAGTTGTACATTATGAACTTGTCACCTTTTGCATAGAATCCTTTTATTTCTTTCCTGCATTGATTTCTCTTCTAGTCTGTTTTTAAAAATAAACATTAGAACTTGTCCTTTAGCTATTTATGCATCTGAATACTTACATAATATTTTAGATGTGGGTCACACACAGATGTACGTTTTACGACTTTTTTTCATAGTATCCTTTTAGGTAAGATACCCTTTATAAAGGCTTCACAACTTCGCTTTCTTCTATCCAACACTTCAGTGTGAAAAGTGACCTTGGAGGTCTTTTGCATCAAGTTCCTCAACCTTACAAAGGAGGACAGTGAGGCCTGGATAGGGGACTGGCTTGCCCACACATGTTGTTGCCATACACTTTCGCATAGTGTGGATCAGAGAGAATATAGTCCTATCAGGAAGCAATGAATGTAGGGGTCAGGTGGTCCTAGGTGCCCAGTGCTGGTTTGCCCTTCTTTCTGGGTCCACCTAAACAGTCACCAACCGTCACTTGGCACTAGGGTTCAAACCTAGTTGAGAAGAAACCAAGACTCTCCTAGGAAGGACGGGAAAAGAAAACCTGGGCTGGGCGTCCTATTTTGATAACAGTAGGCTCCGCTGTCATTCCTGGAATATACTTGATGCGATTACAGGCCTGGAACTTATGAAAACAGTTATGAGGTTTTCCAGTACAAAGCAGTTGCTCTTGTAAGTTGGATGTTGACAGATATTAGGAGAGAAATCTCTGTTTCTTTGGTTTCTTTTGTTTCACACATTGATTCCTTTTTATTATTTTTGCCTGAGACATATTAAGTTACAATTGTAGTATTACAACATATTATTCCCCTATATATTAAAGATCCATAGTATATATTTTTTAAATCCAAGAAAGGCGTCCATTGATGAAGCCTCACGGAGGTGCTTTTACCTCTCCAGTTTCTGTTTTCCTGCTGTCCTGGGCACTAAGGGCATTGAAGGACGTTGGCTTCCCTGACAGCTCAGAGATCGGCAAACAGTGGCTTTTTAAAATAAATACTTTTATGTAGTTTATGTATTTTTGGTAGTTCAGAACCCGTTTGCCAGAAAATTATGCTTTATCAAAACGCTCCGGGTTTACCACTGAAGGCTGTAGCATGGTGTTTTATCTCATTATCTTCACAGTGCAATCTCTGAGATGCAGAAAGGACTGATAAACCCACTGGGGCTTTTCATTATAGGTGAGGTTTGCCTTCTGTGCCACCTCGCTTCCATTCTTGAAGTGGGTAAGAAACAGTAAACATGCACAGGCTCACACGTCTGTCCCTGTTTCCTGTTCAGCAGTGTCTGGGAAGAAAGGGACTTATATAGGGAGAAAAGATTTGGAAACTTAATCAAAAGATGTGTCACTGTTGTGATACAAGGTATCTAATTGCCCTTCTGCTTGTCAGGTTATGTGTTTGTAAAGTTGCCATCTGTCAGAATCTTTTTTATTTGACCCTGAGTTCTCTAATTTTCCTTCTCCCCTTTTCTGGCCCTTCATGATCCCACAGACACATGGCATACACACAATCACTTAGACACCCAATATCCAATACGCACATGTGTGTACAAAGATGTACATGCACACATACCTGTGTACACACAGTCACATACATACATATTCTGTGCAATGCACATTCCCATACACATGTGCACACTCCTACATGTCACATATATATGCACAGAGCTGCCCATACATTCTTTGCACTAGATAAAGTAGTCATAGTTGAGAATGCTTAAGTTCTTGTTATCTGTGAGGATCTCTAGTAAATGTTTTGCATGAATTATGTTGTTTAATGTATACATATAAGAGATGGTGCTAGTATCCCTATAGAATATATTAATAAGTTGAGGCATGGGGAGGTTGAGTCAGTTTCCCTAAGTGTCAGAGCTCATGACTGTTTAAGTGGAAATTACAACTATGGCTGTCTGATTCTAATACCCATGGTCCTATTTACTAAACCATAATACTCTGAAATAGCACCCAGAAAAGATGTAGGCCTGACAAGGAAGAATTGTGCCAATAAATCAGAATCTTTTGCACAATCGGATTCATATTGAGTGATTTCTCCAGATAGGGAGATAACGTATTACACTGGAAGTAGATATGAAATAGATATCAGAACATGTAGGTCCTTATCACTTTCACTGTCTCTTTCTGGTAACTTAGGACTGGTTTGCAAAATGAGGAAAATGATTCAGTTTATATCCTCGTAGAGTTATAATTAAGCTCTGCTGAGATGATACCCCCCCAAAAAAAAAAGGCCTGTTAGAAAGCATGCAGAATTATCCGTACTTGACATACAGTTCACTCTTGTACCCTTATCTCTTATGCTGTGTTCTACTCTTGGCACGTTCTCTGAGTTGTTTGCCGAGGGATGGGAAGCCATCTTGGGTCTCATCAATTGCCTCTGGTTCATTCTAGCAAACAGTTGGAATGGCTTTGCTCTGACCTCATTGCAGGGATATTCAGAGCCCCACCACAGCTCTGAGTTGATGTGTACAATTCTCACTGCCAGAACTAGTATCTTAGGCCTATACAGCATTACCTCTTCCAAAGCACTGCCACGTGTATGTTGCACTTACCATAAATGGGAAAACTGAGACATTCGACTGACTTATAGTTGCAAAGCTAAATGCTTAGAAGATTGGAAATTTAGAAAATTGGACTGATAATTAGCAGGTAAGTTCTCTTTTTAGTAGTTCATCATTCCTACCTGGATAGCTGATGGATGCATGGAGCTTCAGTGTTGGTGTACATTAAAGTATTAGTGCTAAACATTCAATTCTACTTTGGTAGAAAGTAGTGTTTGTCATTTCTGTTACTGTGTTTACACCACCAGTTTATATACTGGTTGTAAAGTTTTCCCAAACTTCATGTCTCAGATGATACAGTATTTTGACAGATTAGTTTTATGATATATTATTTTGACAAGATACTTTGATAATATTTATGATAGGATATTTGCAAGGAAAAATGGTGCTGTTTTGGTTTTAATGTGACCAAGATGCTTCATAAGCAATCTTACTTTATCAAAATTTTAACAGAAACCTCCTATTCAACACTCTCCAGACTTTTTTGTTAATTGAACAAATCCCCTGTGTTATAAATAGAAATTTGTCTTTAATTTTAAAAGATATAATTCACAATAGAGCAGAATACATCAAATAAAGCAACAGCTAGCAACAAAACAGTTTTTGAAAAATAAAACAAAACAAGCAGTCATTTATTTTTGGCAATTAAGACTTTGAAAAGCACAAACTGACTGGTTCACTGTACAGATAGGCTTTGGGTTACTGGTGAATTGACTGGCAAGGCTGCTGGTTAGGGGTAATGGGACATATAGATCATGGTGAGGACTGTTGTATAAACAGATTGCCCTCATTTCTGGAATGGAGACAGTGGTAGCTTGCTGCCCAACATTGGTTAAAGAGTTTTATTGCATTCCCAGCATACCCTTCAAGGAACATGGTATACCTACAGAAAGAAACTGGGTTGTAGAGTATTTTTGGTAAGAACTGCAAAAATTTATCCATGGAGAAGTCATAGCTAAACTTTTAACTCTTGGAAATATTTCATGTTTTGTCATTAATCTTAATAATAAACCTAGTTGCCTATAAAGTATCTAATATTTTCATTTAAAAAACATGTTGGCCTTTTATCAAACCAATAGGTATATATTGGATAGATGCTATGTTAGTTGCCAGGCTTTAAAAAAATGAATCTTTCTGCATGACCAGGTGGTGGTGCAGTAGATAGAGCGTCGACCTAGGGTGCTGAGGACCCAAGTTCAAAAACCCCCATGGCTTGAGCATGGGCTTACCAGCTTGAGCGTGGGGTTGCCACTTGAGCGTGAGATCATAAAAGTGACCCTATGGTCACTGGCTTGAGCCTAAGGTTGCTAGCTTGAGCAAAGGGTCACTGGCTCGGCTGGAGTCCCCCCCCGCCCCCATCAAGGCATATATGAGAAAACAATCACTTAATAACTAAAGGGACACAAGGACAAGTTGATGCTTCTCATCTTTCTCCCTTCCTGTCTGCTAGTCCCTGTCTGTCCCTCTCTCTCTTGCTAAAAAAAGGAAAAAAAAAGAATCTCCCCTTCATGAAGGGAAACTATAACATATGCCCTAACAGAGAAAATAGAGGAGTGACTATGAACCACAAGAGGAGAATGCTTTGATGTGTCTGGGGGAGTGGGCGGGATAGTGAAGGCTGTTGAAAAGTCACTTTTTTCCCAGGAAACTGTTCTCCATTGAAAAAAAGTCATGTCTGAGCCTGGCCTGTTTTTACTGTTCAACTTTGGGCATTTGATAATATTGGTTGGAGTGAGTCTCTAAGAGCAGGGGTCTCTAGCATAAGCCATTTCAGGAAACCCTGAGTTCATTTAACTTTGTCTTGGGAATAGAGTGAAATAAGGGAGGGATAGTAAGAGTCCAAATTAGAAACATGTGATACCATCTTGGAAATCTTTGCAACTCAGGTAGAGGCACTCACACAAATAGTTTGAATATTAATTGATTAACTGAACAAAAGTTACATTGTGTCCATGAGACCTTTTCATTTCTGAGCTTTAATTTCTCCATCTGTCAAATAAGGATTTTTAATTTATTTTTTAAATTTTATTTAGAAAATCAAATTTAATGGAGTGACATTGATCAGTAAGAATATATAGGTTTCAGGTAAACGTTTCTATAGCATTTGAACTGTTGATTTTGTTGTGTGCCTATCACCCAAAGTCAAATAATTTTTTGTCACCATATATTTGTCCCTCTTTTAATTTCTAATCTCTAGAGTTGTGACTCTGATATCTAATTTTTTATAATTTCTTGAATTAATACAGATTAAGTTCCTATAGAAAATTATTTATTTAATATATCTTTAAAATACGATGGCAGTTGGTGGTATAGTAGTTATTATACAGTATTATGTGCTAGGATAAACTCAAGAAATAAGAAGTCCAGTAGGAACTGGGTTGGGAAAGCTATCGTGTGTGGCTGACTTAAATATGATTGGAAAACTTTATGAGAGTTATGTAGAGGATGCTGTGGGGACCATTACCTGCTCATGAAGCATAAGGAGCAAAGTCCAGGAAGTGGAAGTGAGCCTGCTGTATATATTAGTCTTCTCTGTTGCTGTAACAAAATACCACAATCTTAGTGACTTAAAAACAGCACCTTTATTTATTATCTTCTAATTCTGTAGGTCAGAAGTCCAGTATAGATTTCTTAAGCTAAAATGAAGTTGTTCACAGAGGTGCATCTTTTTCTGGATGCTCTAGGGAGAGTCAGTTTTCTTGCCTTTTCTAACTGATAGTTTGCCTGTATTCCTTGGATTGTGGTATCTTCCTCTGAATTCAAATCAAAGACAGTACCATAGCCATTCTCTGATCATTCTATGGTCATGCCTTCCCTTTATCACAGCTAGGAAAGGTTCTCTGCTTTTAAGAAGTCCTGTGATCTGATTAGGCCCACCTAGATAATCCAGGATCATCTCTCCACTTCAAGATGTAACCTTAATCACATCTACAAAGTCCCTTTTGCCATGTAAATTAACATATTCACATATTCACGGCTCCCAGGAATTAGAGCAGGGGTCCCCAAACTACGGCCCTCGGGCCACATGCGGCCCCCTGAGGCCATTTATCTAGCCCCCCGCAGCACTTCTGGAAGGGGCACCTCTTTCATAGGTGGTCAGTGGAGGAGCATAGTTCCCATTGAAATACTGGTCAGTTTGTTGATTTAAATTTACTTGTTTGTTATTTTAAATATTGTATTTCTTCCCGTTTTGTTTTTTTACTTTAAAATAAGATATGTGCAGTGTGCATAGGGATTTGTTCATAGTTTTTTTTGTAGTCCGACCCTCCAACGGTCTGAGGGACGGTGAACTGACCCCCTGTGTAAAAAGTTTGGGGACCCCTGAATTAGAGTGTGGTCATTTCTGAAGGGTCATTAATCCACCTGCCACAGTGTGTTTGTGGGGATATAAATAAGTTCACATTGTTTTGTACAGAGAGTGAGAATGTGAGAAGAGATGAAGTAGCCACATCCTGAAATATGTTTTATGCTTTAAAAAAAAAACAAAAGACTTCTGATGTTATCTGTATAGTACTAGGGCGCTAATCCATTCTTTTTTATTTTATTTTATTTTATTTTGTTTTGTTACTAATCCATTCTTTTTAAGCATGGGGATATTTAATCAATAATGACGTTCAACTATTAAAATAAGTAGCTCTACACCCAATAATCCTTCACATTTCTTTCTATGGGAAATTATATCTATTTTTTTAAAAACTATTTTTTGACTCAGTATGCTTGAGACACTTTACAGTGCCATATGCATATCGTTAATGTTCACATTCCTTTTTACCATGTTCTTTTTCTACCCTCTGCCCTGACTTGGTTGTTTTGGAGCCTGAGGGAATGCCATGTAGGGTCCATGACTTGTTGGGTAAAAGTTCAGGAAGGCTTTCAATGGGCAAAGTTGCCTCAGATTTTGGAAACTGGAACTTGGTAGCAGCAAGCAGTGCTTAGGGAGACAAAGAGATGCCTGTTCCTTGGAACAACAGCGCATTGAATTCATGCTTCTTGCAGCTGACATAGCCAGAGTGAGGAGGTGGATGGCGTCTTCATTTATTCAACGCAGAAGCAACACCCAGTTTTCTCTGGGTCCCTAGGGAACAGATCTAGGAAGTCTCATGAAAGAATCGACACTGTTTCCCTGTACCTTCAATGTCAGAGTGGGAAGTTAACCTGTGTGCTCGTTCAAGAATGATTCCTAATGCAGAGGCGGAGCTGGGGAATAGAAGGAGCCTTGTAAATTGAAAGATTCTCCTGATGGAACAGGGAAATTGAGATTTATTTGCCAGTCAGTTCCAATTACACTGTTGTGTTGCAGAGGAAAACAGCTAAACAGGAAGTTGGCTTGTAACACCACTAAGATGGGATCGGCCTCAGAGCGGATGGTGTTAAAGCAGAGTTCAGTGCATGAATGCCTGAGCTTCAACCGAGTGAGTCATTTGTGTGAAGATGTCTTGACACAGATAGAATCAAGGTGCCTACATTATATCTGATCACAGAAATGTTAATGCTTTGATCTTCATGGGATTGCAGGCTGGGGAATGAAGGGGGGGGTTATATTGTTAAAGGTCATCTCTACTACTTATGAGAAAACACACCCTATACATCTATCTTTTAGATTGCATAGCAAGAATGAAAACTGAGAACATTTAAAGGAAAACTAAAAATTGTGTTTCAAGTGTGAATTTTATTTAAACATTTTTTTTATTATTTTGAAGATTTTATTTATTGATTACAGAGGGAGGGGTGAAAGGTAGTTGCTTTACTCTAGTTGTTCATTGGTTGCTTATTGTATGTGCCTTGACTGGGCAAGCCTGTGGTTTCGAACTGGCGACCTCAGCATTCCAGGTCAACACTCTATCCACTGTGCCACCACAGGTCAGGCAAATTTTCTTTTTTTTTTTTGTGACAGAGACAGAGACAGAGAGAGAGACAGACAGACAGGAAGAGAGAGAGATAAGAAGCATCAGTTCTTTGTTGCAGCACCTTAGTTGTTCATTGATTGCTTTCTCATATGTGCCTTGACCAGAGGGCTACAGCAGACTGAGTGGAGTGACCCCTTGCTCAAGTCAGCGACCTTAGGCTCAAGCTGGTGAGCCCACACTCAAACCAGATAAGCCTGCACTCAAGCCAGTGACCTTGGGGTTTAGAACCTGGGTCCTCTGTGTCCCAGTCTGACGCTCTATCCACTGCACCACCACCTGGTCAGGCTATTTTTCATTATTACTTTTTTTTCTTTTTATCTGAAAGAGTTTATCACCCTGAATACTTGTTCCTTCTGTATTGTAGTTGATAATCTCTAACGTCCACTGTGGTGCTATGAGAAAAAGAACCTTCCATCTCCCATGTTAGGTCTTTTGGAAAAGACACACAATTTCAAATGTAACTTCTTTCCTAACTTATAAGAAGAGTTGACAACAGTGAAATGATCTCCTCTAAACAAAGTAAAAAAAAAAAGTGTCTTTTGAATGAGTGGTAGTTATAGTCATACTAAACCATAGAACAAGAGAGAGTTGAGGTGAAGCATTCTTTGTTCAGATGAACTTGTAGAGCCCACAAGGATGCAGTGGCTTGTCTGAGGTCACGCAGTAGGTCAGTGGCACTGCCACGCCTGGAGCCATTATCACCTGGCTTTCAGTTACTGTCTTTCTAGTCCAGCACAGCTGCCTCCCAAGTTTAAAAGTCTATGACTCACAGTCCAAATCTATGATGACATATAATATTTGACTTTGATTCTAAATCAGCAAACCACTTTTAGAACTGCTTACACTGCTGCATTAATTTTTATGCTATCAGATTCTTCACATTGAATCTTATTTCTGAGACTCCAATAAGAGAACTAGAGGAGCTATTTATTCATTATTATCACAAATATTTATTGAATACATGTTGGGTGGCAAGCTCTCTTATAGAGGGTGAGGGTACAGCTATGAATAAAACAAAAAGTATTTCCTCAAACCATTCGGATCCCTCTGGGTAGAGGCATAACATGCAGCTAAACAAGTAAACTTTTACATCTGATGGGGTTAAATGCTATAGAAAAATATAAAGCATGATAAAGAAGAGAGTGTGCTTTGAATGGTGTGGAATACTAGTTGCTACTTTACATAAATCAGTTATATAAAGGAGGTAGTATTTGAGCAGAAATCTCGGCAAGTAAGGGTGACTGCAGCTGCCTGATTGTAAGGGGAAGAGAAAAGATGACATCAGGGAGAAACAGAGACTCTGATAATCAAAAAGAACCTTGTAGGCTGTTATAAGGACTTTGAGTTTTACTCTGAATGAGATGGGAACCATTTAAAGTCACGTGATCAGACTTATAGTAAGGACCACTCTGGCAGCTTTGTGGAGAATAGAATGGGGGCTATAGTGAAAATCCAAACTAGAAATGATAGTTAGTAGGTATGGGGCAGAGGTTAAGAAGTAGGGAGTTTCTGCATATATTTTAATGGTGGCATTAACAAGTTTTGGGAGAAGTTAGATGTAGAATATGGGAGTAAAAGAAGAATCAAGAATGACTGCTAGATTTTTAGCTGCAGGAATGATAATAATGGACAAACCACTTAGTACAATTTTAAGAGTATAACAAGAGAGTTAGTTTTGTTTTTGTTTGTTTTGAGGAGAAAAGAGAAAGCATGATCAGGAATTTGATTTTGATCATGATACATCTGTGCTATCTGTCAGACTTCCAAGTAGTGGTTGAATAAACAGATGTGTATTTTAGTATGGGGTTCAAGGGTAAAGTCTTAGTTTGATAGAGATTTAGGAGTCAGCAGATATAAATTTAAAGTCCTGAGATTGAGTGATATCATCCAAGGTGATCAATTAAGCTCCAGGGCCAATATTTTGATGTTTTAAAGAAACACAGAGGAACCATTTAAGAATGTAGAGGAACTATATAAGGATGTCATGAACAGGGATAGAGAAGGTGGTACCCAGCCATAAAGTGAAAAAAGTGCTTCAAGAGTAAGTGAGTGAGCAGGTTATCTGCACTATTTGGTCAAATGTCATTGGATTAAAAAATGGACCCCTGGATTTGGACTTTTGACAAAAATAGCCCTCATGACTCTTTTGAGCTCTTGGCTCACATTTGATTTACTTTCCTTTTGTAGAGATTGAGCCCATGCTAAATAATGGTTAAAATTAAAGGGCTCTGTAATCTCACTGCCTGGAAGGAAATGTTATCATGTTATAAGGTTAATGGAAGGACTGAATGAGATAAACACTTAGCACAGTAACTGTCACATGATAAACAACCACTAACTGAAGGTAGCTCTAATGATTAGGAATAAAACAATCAGTAAAATTAACAAAAATAAGCCTGCCTTTTAGTTTGTTCTTATCCTGAAAGTCATATAACACCTCTTTAGAGTTGAGCCTGACTTGGTTATTCCATTTTATAGCCTCTATTTTTTTAATGCATTTCCCATCAGAGAGTGAATTGACCACAGTGTAATCTAGATACTTCCACAAAGTTCTCCACTTTAGATTTTGAACTCCCTGAGAAGTCATATCCTCCTCATATCTTATAACTTAACCCAGGGCTCAACACTTTTGCCACGTCAGGTTTGAAATTAAAATGATCTCAATGTCTACGTAATGATCAGGTGTCACCTGCAGGGTCTTTCTAATACTAAATATGTAATGCTGGAATAGACGGATTACTGGAATTTTTTTTATAAATTGATTTTAATTTCTAAAATAATTCTTTTTTTTTAATTAAGTGAGAGGCAGGGTGGCAGAGACAGACTCTCACATGTGCCCTGACCTGGATCCACCTGGCAATACCTCTACCAGGAGATTCTCTGCCCATCAGGGGCAGTTGTTTCGTTGCTCAACAACCAAGCTATTTTAGCTGCTGAGGTGAGGCCATGGAGCTATCCTCAGTGCCCAGGGCCAACTTTGCTTGAACCACTCAAGCCATGGCTGAAAGAGGGGAAGAGGGAGAGAGATGCAGGGGGGAGATGCAGATGGTCATTTGTCCTCTGTGCCCTGACTAGGAATTGAACCTGGGACTTCCACATGCTGGGCCGGCCAATGTTCTTTGGTTGAGCTAACTGGCCAGGGCCCTAAAATAATTCTTTAGTATCTTTTAAATCTATTATTTCCTTCATCTATAGATTATTTTACAAATAAACCCTTGTAATTTTCTCACCCCTAAAAGGAGTCCTTGAGCAGTTGACCTTTGGAGCTGGTGGTCATGGCCCAGGGTTGGTATTTCTATGGAGAATGTACATGTTTTGTACCTAGAACTTAAACCCTCATTTTGAATTCTTTCCATTCATAGTTCCAGAAGCTCAAATAATGCTACTTTTAACATTTGGAAGTTCCTTTAAGAATTAGGGAAAAAAAGGGGGGGGGTTGGTATTTCGTTTCTTTTAAATATATGAATAAAGGCAACTCTGAAATATAGCATAACTGTTTTTACTGGGGGTTTTTTTAAAGCCAGTTTTCAAATCTAAATCACCATTGGGCCAGGCGGAATACATTAAGCACCAACTCTAGCAATGAGTACCGTATTTTAAGAGCTGTGTCTATGGACAGAGCAAGATACCATGAGTGCATATCTATGCCAGTTCTCCTGCCTTTATTTACGAGTTCAAAAAATGACAACAGCTGTTTCTTACCTTTCTCATCTCACTTAGATGTTGTCTAGATGGTAAAGGTAATACTTTTAGTGCCTCAGTTTGTTTTTGGGAATAATAAGTTTCCAGTGAAGAAGCTATATACTCTTCCCACCAGCATGCTCTTCCATGGAACACTGTGTACCCCATGCGACAACCATAGTACACTGGCTGTCATATTTTCCTGAGTCAGGGTAAGGGTCAAGAGGAACCTGAAGGAAGCCATGGATTATAGGAGTCAAATCCTGTTGTTGCTAAGGACATCGTTTTGAGATACTATCAAGTCACAGAATGTGCTTATGAATGTTCTGACGTTCCCTTTTCTGTTCTTGTAATTACACAATAAGCAAGAACATCAGAGGACATGGGAGTTCAGAGGGCCCCATTTTGGCACCTCATGTCATAAGTCAAACAGGTGCAGAGAAGTGAACTGACTTGTGTGATATCACATCAGTAAACGCAGAAGAGATATTGTCAATATCCATGAGCAGAGGGTAGCAAGTGTGTGTTTACTGCCACATCGACAGGGAGACGGAATATTATCTCCAGTGGCTGGTAAGTCCCTTGTCTGTATCTCAGTTATATAGAAACACAAGCCTTTTCCTTAAACCAAAATTAATTTGGGGTAAACTATTATGTATTATAGTATATATACTAAAGACATCAGGGTGAAAACCCATATTTCAAACTGTATCCTCCCACCTCACAGTGCTGCCCTTTAGTTCATATTCCCCCTCTCAGCGCACTCTTCTGCTACGGGCTCTAATTTTCCAACTCCTGGTCTTTTCTCTAGTAGTACTTTTTACCTATAGTGCCACCAGTCACTATCTACCTGCCACGCTCATCCTGTCCTTTACCTTGAACTTGCCTCCTACTCCATTTAACTGGATGTACACATTTTTCTGGGATATGTCCCATTCTGTACGATGTCAGAGTTATGGTCAGTGGAATGCATTCTGACTCTGGCTGCACTGGTCACATGTGGGGTGTTTGTGTGTGCTTCCATTTCTGGGGTTTCCTTTGTACTTAATGCATTAGTACTTGCTATGGGTTAGGCACTCAGTGGACATTTGCTGAACAAATGAAGACAGATGGGAAAAAAGATAATATAACCCTCAACATTCTTGAAAACAATTCAGTGAATAGAGTTACCATGACTGCCAGGCCATAGTTATTTTGCCATTTTTTTCTTTCACTTGCTGTTCTAAATAAAAGCAAAGTGAAACCACAGGTTTTCTGAAGGTCAGAAATGAATGTCATGATTAAGGGACAATGGGGTGATGCTCATTGTGCCTGAGGAACTTTCTGTCTACTGAGAGATATGTATATGACTCGGCTCTTCTCGGAGCAGCAGTGCCTTTGTCCTGCTGAATTCATGGGGGGAAAGAGGAGCTATTGAAAAAAGAAAGATCTCGGCTTTTGTCTCAAGTGGGAGACAAGAAGGTATTGTAGAGATTCCGAAACAAAGTATCTGGACTCTAGTATATGCTCTGCTTCTGCCCCTAAGTATGTGACCTTCAATATGTCCCTGTCCCTCTCTGGGCCTTAGTCTCCCCAGGTGTAACATGAGGGGGCTGAACTAGTTCGTTGCCGATATCTTTTCCAGTCATAACATGCAGCCTGGAATTCCAGGTTGGGGTTGTAGGGTAATTCTTTCCAATGACATATGGCCCAACCTTCAGCTCTTAATTGGCCCACCATCATGATCACAAGTACCTGATTATTCACAGATATTTGAATATATGAATTGCATAAAACTGTTCAATGATGGTGAAAATTGCGTCCTAAATATTCTATCAGATGTATATGTAATGTAACCTATTCAGGATCTCATTAGAGTGCAAAGTGATATGTGAAATATGCACCAAGCGAGAAAAACTGAGAACATTATGAACAGGGAGTAATACAATTTGATTTTTATGAGTTAGGCGTGATGGTATAATCAGAGCTCCAGTTATATGAAGCCTGGAGCTGGCGTATGGAGTAAGGAAAACCAATGAGAAGGCGTTGTTTCCATTCTTGTGTTTCTATGTTCACAGAGCCAACTGTTTCACTCAAACTTCAGAAACAAAGTTTTCTGTTAACCCCTTCGTCCTAGTCATTCTGACCCCTCACCCATGCCGGCTCCATTTATAAGTATGCTATATTGTTATTCTCTCCATCCCAGAGCCACAAAGACAGATAGTTCTACCTGATCACTCATTAGAAAAAATAAAAAACACCCCACATAAACTCGCTTAAGAAAAATGTGAATGTCACACTGTTCCCCAAAACACTTTCTCCTTTGAATGTCAACAGTCCACACAGCAACTCTTCTGACCTCCTTCCAGCTCGTCAGATCCTCCTGCCTGCTGGGCTGCAGCGTGGGTGGATAGAGATTCACCTGGCAAAGCAGGGACAGCCCCTGGTCTCACCCTGGTGTTTGGGACCTAGACTTCCGGTTTAGCACTCAGCAGCTCTGTGAGTGTTGGGAAGATATTTAACTTCTCTGGATCTTAATTACCTCATTGAGAAGAGAGGATAAAATATATTTCCTTTGTGACATGGCTGGAATTACAAGAGAGAATGCATAAAGAGCATCCAACCCAGAAACAGACACTTTTCTCTCCTGAAGATGGCCTGGGACTCTTACTTCACCTGGTTTTCCTTTGCAGTATGCTACACTCAAGGGGTCTTCCACTGCCCTGATAAGGAGGTAACAAAGGCCTGCCATCATCCCTCAAGATCCCATTTCATTTCGTGGGGCCTCAAGTTGCTACCCAGCAATCTCTGCAGCGCTGTGATGTAGATTTCCGTATGTGTTTCCCAGGCTTCTCTTGTTTCCTATTTTCCTGTATAATATAGGGTAGGATTCAGCAGACCTGGATTCCAGTTTTAACTCTCAGATTACCTGCTCTTTGACCCATGCCAAGTCATTGTCTTCTACTTATTTAAATGACAGACTTGCCTCTCATTTCTCTCCAGAGTTATATGAATTGTTTAGGTTCATTCATTTAGTTTACTGGGTATTGAAGGATGGAGGGTCACCCTCTTCTGGGTTTCCTTCCTTTCCTGGATCCAGGGTTTTCATGTTCCCACTGTTGCCTTGGAAATAGTCACTAGGTAACGCTACTCAGCCTGGATGATAGTCTCTCCAAGGACTGGTCTACCTTCTTGATAATTTTAATTCAACACTTTCATCTGATATCTTAGAGTTTACAAAATATCATTATTTATCTGTTAGTGTTGAAGTTCCACCATAACTTCTGAAGATGCGGACTCTTTTCCACATTTTAGAGATGAGGAAGCAGGCTGAGAGATGAGATTTACTTGTTCAAAAGTCCCATATTGCTAGACTTCAGGAAACATCCCCTCCTTCACACTGATGTCCTTGTTCCCAGTGTGAGTGGGACTCCCAACCCAAGTAATGATGTCTGTGTGCTCATTAGTCCCTTAAAAAGAAAATCTGCATTCCCTGGTCAGTTGGCTCAGTGGTAGAGTGCCAGCCTGGAAGTCCCCCGGGTTCGATTCCCGGCCAGGGCACACAGGAGAGGTGCCCATCTGCTTTTCCACCCTTCTCCCTCTCCTTCCTCTCTGTCTCTCTCTTCCCCTCCTGCAGCCAAGGCTCCATTGGAGCAAAGTTGGCCCAGGCACTGAGGATGGCTCCATGGCCTCTGCCTCAGGTGCTAAAATGGCTCTGGTTGCAACAGAGCAACGCCCCAGATGGGCAGAGCATTGCCCCCTGGTGGGCATGCCGGGTGGATCCCAGTCAGGTGCATGTCTCTCTGCCTCCCTGCTTCTCACTTCAGAAAAATACAAAAAATTAAATTATATTAAATTAAATTAAATCTGCATTACTTGAGTGAGAAGAAAATGAAACTTTCAACTGTTTTCTTAAGTCTATAGGACCTATATTTCCTTCCTTTACTAATATTTTCCTAACCTTAAATTTCTTATTCATCTCAAAGGACATTTTACTACAATGCTGAAATTCACTGTTCCCATTTCCCATTGGGTTCTGCAGAGCTTAGTCACACACATTTCTTCATTGTGGTCAGCAAGAGTGGTCCACTTGTTACTTGAATGCACATTGTCTTGGGCATTGTCTTGGGAGGCAGCCCTTGTCAATGAAAGCACACTTGTTTTAATAAGCACCCTTGATTTTTCTCTCCTCCCCCTAATGGAATGCTATCCCATACTTACTAATCTGCTGAGCTTGTCAGGATACGCCCTGTCATTACTCAAAAATGTAAGTGAAGAGCATGGTATAGAAAGTGCACTGAGCTGAAAACTCAGAAAAGCAGATTCCAAACCCTCATCTTCCATGAAGTATTTGATCTTGACAGATCACTTCACTTATCTGAGTATCTAGTCTGTGTTTCTTAAAACATTGAACTAGGTCATTTCTAAGGTCCTTTTCAACTCTAATGTTTGGTAAAGTCTCCAGCATGTTGTTCTCCTTGCTAATTTAATGAAATACTATTCTGTATTTCTTTTGCAAGGAAATGCTTGTTGCATACAAAATGAATAGGCTTTCTTTATTCCACCCACAGCTCTTGATGTGAAATGTATTTACAATATAGTAGAAGTTTGGAGGAGGGAAACATCTAGAAGTGGGAACAGCACTAGTGTAGTTGGGGCAGTTTGAAAGTGCAGGTGTGGACGAGATCAGGGCATCTCTGAGAAGCGGTAGTGAGTGCCTGGGAGGCACAAGGATAGAAATGATCCCGAGGAAGGGGGTTCGGGTGAGTTTGGAGGATCTGCGCAGTGTGTGCTGCATGGACACACACAAACACACGCACGCACGCACCCCTCTTCCAAAAACAACTGTTGCTGTTTTTACATGAGCAACTGAATAAACTGTTAAGATTAAGTAAATTTATACATTTGAGAAAGAACTTCTTTAAAAAGATGAGGGTAAAACAAGTGTACCAGCGCCTTTGATCGATATGAGCATTATTCTGGGTTGTTGGCTCTGACTTCCTACAGGACAGGATTTTTAAAATACATATTTTCTGGAATTTCCAACAGCAAGCCTGGCTTCACCCTAGCTGGTTCTCGGTAGTAAATGCTTGTCACTCTGAATTGCTGCCTGCTTAAATTCCTAGCAGGAAAAAAAGTAGTTTTTATTAGGTGGAATAACAAGGAGTTTTTTTTTTAAATGAGCTAGTGATAACAAAATAAAATTGCAATGAGAAAATTGACAGTCCAGATCTGTAATCCGCCTGACCTGACAATTGAGAGAACTTATTCTTGTGTCAGCCTGCCAGATGGGGCTTCGTCTTGAAATGTAATGTGTGGTGCCTCTGAACACGATTCAAGTGAAGCTTCCTTCTCTCCCCACTCCGTGTTTGTTGAGTTTGGGAAAGAAGCAGTTTTGTTTGAACTAAACCCACTCATCTCACAAGTGTGTTTAATGACAGCAGTATGTGACAGATAAAATAAAATCCTACAGCCTCCTTTTGATGTTTGTTTAAATTTCAAGCCTTGGTGGAGGGAGGCAGAGAGGATGAAACAATGTGGCTCAAATTGGAGGCATGTAAACAAATTATTGCAAACATCAGTTTCTCTCCAGGGCAATTGAGGAGGTCAGATAATACAAACAATAATAACAGTAGTAGTTGTTTTGTAGCGCGGTTTTATGCTCCTATCTCATTCCACCTTCACATCAAGTCTCTGAGTTAGCCTTGCCAGAGTTATTATCCCAGCATTATACCCAATGTTGAATGAATTGAGCCCAAATCCTACTTCTGAGTAGTAATGCTGGGCCTCATGCTGGGTCCTGTTGACTTTGAATCCCATGGCTCCCCAACTATTCTGTGCTGGTCCACCATTCAAATAGGCATGCCATATATTGGAAGCATCCTGTTTCTTAAATTAATTCAAACACATATATGTATGGAATCTGTGAATAAATTCTCATCGCAACTTCTCTGCTCCCACTCCAACTACTTATTTTGCCATAAAGCTATTACTATTGTTGGTTTGATGGTTCATCTTGCCAGTTTTTTTATCAATACA
The DNA here is from genome assembly GCF_036850765.1 of Saccopteryx bilineata. Taxonomy (NCBI): domain Eukaryota; kingdom Metazoa; phylum Chordata; class Mammalia; order Chiroptera; family Emballonuridae; genus Saccopteryx; species Saccopteryx bilineata. The sequence continues at coordinate 65,260,063 of NC_089497.1, read as the reverse complement.
TGGATATATATTGGCTCTGGCTATACAGGTAACATTTATTTTACACAAAAAATGGTAAAATATTGTCTGTTATCTCCAATTTGCTCTTTCTTTCTAGACCTTTTCATGTCAATAAACAGGGATTTTCCATAATGATTTTATGAAATTAAAAAAAAAAATTTTGCCTGACCAGTGGTGGCGCAGTAGCTAGAGGTTTGACCCAGGATGCTGAGGTCCCAGGTTCAGAACCCTGAAGTTGCTGACTTGAGCATGGGGTCACTGACTTGAGTGTGGGATCATTGACGTGACCCACGGTTGCTGGCTTGAAGCCCGCGGTTGCTAGCTTAAAGTCCACGATTGCTTGCTTGAAGTCCAAGATTGCTGATGTGAGCCCAAGATCGCTGGCTTGAGCAAGGGGTCACTGGCTCGGCTAAAGTCTCCCAGTCAAGGCACGTATGAGAAGTAATCAATGAACAACTATAGTGATGCAACTATGAATTGATACTTCTCATCCCTCTCCCTTCCTGTCTCTCTGTTTCTCTGTCTCTGTCTCTGTCTCTCTCTCTCTCTCTTTCTCAAAAACAACAACATTCAATTACAGTTGGCATACAGTATTATATTAGTTTCAGGTGCACAACATAGTGATTAAACATTTATATAACTTACAAAGTGATCTCCCCAATACATCTAGTACCCACTAGACACCATACATGTTTATACATAGTTATTGCAATAGTATTGATTATACACCATGTTGTTTTTAGCACTTATCCTGTGCTCCCTAGTATGAGTGCACCATCATGTAACCTCTTCTCCACTGATGGGTGTTAAGAGTGTGCTCCAGCTTTTCTTTTGTTATAATGGGAAGATGAGCTTCCTTGCATATTATGTATCTTTGTGTTTGTGTGAATCCAAAATTAAATGTCCAGAATTGGAATTGCTTGGTTTTTGTTTGTTTGTTTTTTTACGAGGGGGGTGAGGTATTTCAAAGACAGTTCCAACCATCATTCCAAATGTTTGGTCATGTAATCGACCTGAACTTCCACTTACTTGCTTGAGGATGTGTTGTTCAGACCAATCCAGACACTTTTCTAAACAGACACTGTGGCCAGGAGAGTAAATGTTGGGAGGTTTTTTTCCATGGCTCTGTGGTTTGGATCCAGGCACTCACCAGGGAAGAAGAGTAGGGCATTCTTGTGACAGTTTTGTTTACTTAAAATAACCATGCTCTTTACTTGGCTGGAAAAAGGTACTTAATGCAATGAAAACATCTACCATAATTAAAAATGCAAAAACTAAAAGTTACCTTTAGTTTATTCTTTGTTAAGAAACAAGTGTTTTCACATAGTCAGGCTTTTAAGAAAATATCGTTAAACTTTCTATACTGATTTTATGTCAAGAAAACCCAGAGGGTCAATTCTATCCCCCAGCCATCCTGCCTCTTTCCACATTCCCAAGCTGCTTTGTGTTTATATAAAGGTATTTGCTGGGGAATAAAATCTGAAAAGATGGCTATGAAAGAGAACAGAGTGAATTTGAATGGCTTGTATGACATTTAGATTGCAGAAGAGCATTCTCGTATTCTCCTGGCTATTTCCCAAATCACGGATAATGTGTCAGAAGCAGAGACACCAAATTAACTCTCCCCCCCAGTCTACCATTTACTTTCTCGTTCTGTGAAAAGCCTTAGTTATGTTTTAAATCATGATATACCAATGTGGGTAGAATTATATTTGTCTAACTTCTTTTAGGATAAAGAAATTGTTTCTCAGGTCTGTTGTAGTTAGGTCCTTCCAGGTTGCAGGAAGCCAAATCGTGCTTCAAGTCACCTCAGATGACTTTGGATGGTGAGAATTTATGGTGAGGACACAAAGAGAAGGAAAGAAGTCCAAGAAACCATGTCAGCAGCCAGACAACCCAGCCTCATGGAAAGTTGGAATATCATTGAGCACACAACAGTAGCTGATTTTGTCATCTCCTCAAAAGTAAACACCCAGTGTTTCCTTATCCAGTGGGTTGCCGTTCCTCTGACTTAGCTTCTCTCAGGTTTTTGGTTTTTGTTTTTTCCTGTTTCCTGTTGTTACTCCTGCCAGTGATGTTATTTAGTCCTCTTCTGGACATCCTGATTTTCACTATAAAATGCCCTCTCCTGCTTCAGGGCTTCTTTATCCTGCTCTCTCTATTTCTTGCTTTCAGGTTCTATTCTTTTTCTGCTACCAACTGTTCTTTCTCTGTGTGCCTTGCACTTAAATGCTCAAAGCAATGGGATCCATTATTTTAGTTGGTTCTGCTCCAGTACAAATTGGGAAGGAATTCTTTTTCCAACACATTTCATGGATCTGGTTTTGGTTCAACTGTGGATCCAATTAGTTGTGACCAGAGTTCAGAATTACCTGTTACAATGCTGCGGTAATGTATTTATTAAAAACAAAGAAACACCTTTGTGAGGCTCTTTCCTTAAACAGAGCTCTCAGGATGTGGTAGAGACTCAACATTTTATGCATGCCTCTCTCATAGTGAGTTTCTTAATCAGCTGAATGTACCATTCAAGCCCACATGCTCAAGAAACATTCAAAGGACTCAGTTTCTGATCCTGACATTACTCTAACCAGCAGTAGAATTTCCTTTGAATTTAGATTTCATCTCCAAGCTTCCATTTTTCTATCTTTTCAGAAAGTTCACTGTATAAAAGTTACAGAATGGCTTAAGAGAAGAGGAGGACTCAGTTAAGTGCCCACTATCCTCCATCCCCAAGTAAAATACAACATAATTTCTAATGCAGAGTGGGAGCCAGGGATGATATACTGAGTATGAGACAGGAATGAATGAGGGAACAAGGGTCTGGAGAAGACAGGGGATTGGAATCAAGAACTTGATTAGAAAGTTTTGTTTAGCACAGAGATTGGACATCTCTTCCTCAGTCCCTGCAAGGAGACAAGAGTACATTAATGGAAACAGAAATAGGTTGATGAGAAGAGAGTATCTCAAAGAGAAAATTTATGCTACATAGTGTCACTCTTCTCAAAAGTCAGAAGGAATGTAATAAGCGGTGAAGGAGGCAGGGAAATGTGTGAAGCTAGGGGCATTTAGATGGCCCCTTTGGGATGTAGCAGAAACATAAAGAGATCCATCAGAAGGTCATGGTGTAGCACTGAGGCCAGTTGAAATCTGATGATCAGGTCTGCTCTGTTTCTTGGCTTTCTCAAGAATCTGTACAACTCCACAACTACTGAAAACAAAACAGGTTAAAAAGACACTGTGAATGACTGCTAGTTAAAAGCAAAAAGGCTTGGTGTAAAACAAGGGGACAAGGCTAATTGAGTGTTAATTGTAGTGATTGTAAGAGGCACAATATATAGTACCCCTCTTATCTACTCACATCAGAAGCCATTGAGAAACAGAGGAGTCAGACAGATGTAGTTCAAAATGTCAGCCTTATCACGGAATAAAAGCACTTCGGCATTAGCTCTAGGTCAGGGGTAGTCACAGCTGTATTCCGAATAGACAGATCTCTCCCCTGATAAAGGTGCACACTAGTCACCTGCAGGCTTTTCATGAAATAGGGTTGCCCACACACCTATCAGAGTCTGAAAAAGCAGAGTAAAGCATGATCTTGCTGGCAGTAGGTTATAAGTGAAACTCGGAAAGGGCCCAACACTGGGTGTTTTGTTTTGTTTTTTCAAAGTCACCAATCTATACAGTCACTGCTCCTCCTCAGAAGAATGAGCGAGGCAAAGATGTGCCAGGAATGTTTCTCCATGAAAGGTCCTTCCACGTGGAAAACTCAAGGAGCAGAGGATGAACTTCCTCTTTCATTTATTGATGATATTATTCAAGGTGTTGATATAGGAGTCTAATCTCCAGCCTGTTGTAACCCAACAGGGTTCAGGTACTAGATGAAGATGGAATAACTTGATGTCTTGTAGAGAGAGTGAGACTCCACAGGGCTAAGGCAGATATACTTAATCAGGGAACATATTCTAGAGGTAGAATGATGATATGTGGAGGTGAGTTCTAGAATGTTGCTGGGTGGTAGGTATTGCTGAGTGGACATGAATGGTCCCTAGGGTAGGACAGAGGGAGAAATTATGAAGTTTGACTCTCTGAGATGGGATTTCTCTTCCTGTCCTTACAAGTTAAAAAATTCTGTAATTTAGAATTCTGCTTCTCTAATTTTCCTACTGCCTCAGCCTTGGACTCTAGGTCCATATTCTACTAGTATTTAGTTTTCACTGTGGTTTCAAAAACTGCTATCACTAGGCTGGGTAGCTCTCTTACCAGTTTTATGTTAGCTGAAAGGCAGTGTGGACCATATAATTTTTCTTGATGTCCAAGTTACACAAAAGCCCATGTGGGCTTGCCTTCAATGACACTGTCAACTCATAGCCTATTTTCCTTATCTGCAATAAGATGGACCTACTCTGACAGATTTTTTTAAAAGGATTTATTTTCAGATTGATTGAATGATTGATTTTTAGATAGAAAGGAAGAGAGACAGAAACATAGATCTGTTTCCGTATGTGCCCTGGCAGGGGACTGAACCGGCAACCTCTGCACTTTGGGACGATGCTCTAACCACCCGAGCTATCTGGCCAGGGCAGATTTTTTAAAATGAGTTTGTAAAATAATCATTTTGGCTGATCCAGGCATTAAAAGGAATGCTAACATTTTTGATGGGTAGTCTTGGTAAAATTTAGTTAACATCTAAAATGGAAATCTTCCCATAAGAGCATGATTAATAAAGTCAATGACTATCATTACTGTTTACTTTTCAAGGAATGTTCACATGTTAATGGCAACTTTTGTATTTGCCTTTTTACAGATGATGAAACTAGCAGTCAAAGAGGTTTTAGTCAAAACTCATGGAATAAAAATCCTTGCAGGAGAAACTGGCTTCCTTGGCACTTCTGCATTGTTTATTCCATCATGTCGTATCTAATGCCGAATTCCTCACAGAGCACGCCCCGTCGTACACAAACACACCTCTGAGTGTAGGGCAGGTGAATGCTTGTCCAAGTAAACATTTCTCCAAAGTGCCAATATTCCTCACAAAGGACAAATTAGCAAGACACACATACGTACTTTACAGATTTCTGATAAGCAAAATTAATAGAGAAATGAGCTCATTCAAAGGCAATGTTCAGATATTATTAGCTAGGACTTTGATATCCTTTAAAAGATTTTATTCTGTTTCTGTCCTGTCAAAGCGAATGTTTATAGTAGGTTTTTTTAAAAAAATTCTGAATAGGGATTAAGCCAAAAAACAAACAAACAAACAAAAATAAACCCTCATAGATGTAGACAACACTATGGTGATTATCAGAGGAAAAGGGGGTGGGGGCTGGTAGAATAGGGTAGAGGGGTGATAAATGGTGATGGAAGGAGCAAATATAACTTGATATTTCATGAAGAGTTGAAGCTGTAGAGTTTAATGTGTCCCTATTAATCTTTTCTCATCATTGCTAAAATTTATGTAACCTTGAACAGGTTATTTAACGTCTTTGTGCCTCAGTTTCCACATCTGTAAAATGAGGGTGGTAACAGAACCTATCTCATAGGATTTTTAGGAATATTAAATCTGTAATACTGCATTCCTTCTATTTTATAAGCACCTTTTTCTCGTGGTTTAATTTCTTTGAGATTGAAATGCATCTCATAATTGGTTTGGTTAAAAGTCATTGTTATAGATTAATTGATACCTGTTGTTTCTTTCTTAACAGTTAAAAAATGCACTTACAATCAAAGGCATCATATTGCATGTGTAAGGTGCTTGTTAGAATGGCACCTGGAATACAATAGGTCTACATGATTTGCAAGACTTTTAACCTAATCTCATTGACTTTTGCACTCAGAGGGAGATACACATATGGTTTCTGATCTCAGTTGAGTAAAAAGAGCCTAGAAGACTTGCCAGAGATCATACAACTGGGAAATGAAAGACCTAGGTCATGAACTCAGGTTGTTATATTTATACAACATTTATTACACTTGTATTGATTCCTACAATGTTGTATGAACTCTCGGTACTGGGTGTGAGGGACAATAACTAAGGCAGATGAGATTCTTTCTTTGACAGCTCTCACATGCTGAGAAGAGGTTAGGGGAATATAACAATAAAAACAATAAGCCAGTAAAGAAATCCAGCTAGGTAAACAGGACAGAAAGTGCAGGTGGGATATGTTTGCTGAGAAGTTAGGCAATGCTTCTCTGAGAAGTTGACTTTTGAAGTGACACCTCATTGTCAAGTTGGTAATTTGTATTTGCAGAGCAATGGCATGTGCCTGCTGGTAGAAATGAGCTTAGATCTTTTACAGTGCTGGAATGGTCCAGGGTAGGAGGGTAGGCCAGGTGAACAGATGCCTGTAGTCTTAGGAAAGGGAGATAGATAGCTGTGATTTTAAGTTTCAGATAACAGATGCCAAGTTTCGTCTCTCAGGAGCAAAGGATTTCTGTATTTTTTACCACACCTTATAAACTGCTGTTTTTTGGTGCTTCCAGAGAGAGACATGACCATAGGAATTGTTTTATCCTTCTTTTTCTAGATGAATAGGCTGAAAAACAAGGATATGAAATCATTTTCCCTATTTATTTTTCTAGTGTTATACAGTGCTAGTGATAATCTAGGTGAGTCACATACTCTTAGGGTCAATTTTGGAGGCTTTTTAGAAGCTTAAAATCTTCCAAGTGGAAATTTCCAATAACATGAACCCTTAAGTGGTAACTTTTCATAGTCTATGGACTTGTTCCATAAAAGAAATCATTAGTGATTTTTTTTTCCATCTCTGGTTCTTTAGTATTGCTTCACTTCGTATCAGCTGTTTAGAGATATCAGCTCTGTCTTGAAATAGCCCATCAGATAATGACTCATGTCAAGTCAAGTGTTTATTTATTCCATCTTTCATGATTAGCAACACCTGTTTAATCTGATCATATCGGAAAAAAGACTGATGATTTATTTCAAAATGCAGCTTTTAGCACCAGTGTTTGGTGCTTGCATAGTCCATACTTGTAACACTAAATTGGACTTTAGCAATTACATGATCTTTCTAAATCAGATACTATTAATGATATTGACTTGGGAGGAGGCATTCTTTTGGGATCTATCACATGACCTTGGGTAATTCACTTCTTTTACTCAGCCTAATTCCTTATTAATAAAATGTGAATATTGAAATAAATGAATTTTCTAGCTGTATGATTTGTGATGTCACTATCAATGTACCTTCCTGCAGAGCATCATATAAGTTGGTCGTTTGTAGAAAGTGGTTCAATAGTTTAGAATCTGGCATAACATTTCATTTTTATTAAATCTCAGCTGATAAAGCTGTACATTTTATTCATATTAAGGTCCACAATAGGAATGCAAACCTATAACCCCTCTGTCCAGCAACTGAGAGTTAAACTACTATGAAAAACATAGATTGGTAACTCTGACTTATTTTTGAGCTATAATTCACTTACCATACAATTTATTGACTCCAATTATTTTTAAAGGAATCATTAATTCTTTTATTCAACAAATATTAGCATCTTCCATGTGCCTGATAACTGACAACAGTTATAAAATATAGCCTGTTATAAAATGTATATTAAAATTAAGGGTCAACATTCTGGAAACACATCAGAGGGACAAAGAAAATCCAGTCTTTGGACACAGGAGAGGTGGCCATCTCCCATCCAAGTACTAACCAGGCCCAATCCTGAGTAGCTCCAAAGATCAGGTTAGTATGGCCGTAGACAGTGTTCATCTCTATTCAGAGGTCTGTGAAACCTGTTGTGAGTTTACTAGGTTGATGGCATGGAGAAAACAGAAAGGAAACAGTAGTTTTGAGAAGAGAAGAGAAAATGTGCAAAGGCACAGAGTGAGACATAAGTAAACCATATGTAAAGTTAGTGCTGGGCATTTATGGGAAGGACAGTTTCTTTTGGGCCGGAAGGTCAGGGTCTGTCAATGTGTGCTTTCACAGAGATGTACGTGTCTTACTGTGAGATCGCAAAGAAGGATGAGGCCAGCTAGAGGGTGTGACATTTGAGTTTGGTCACGAAGGATGTCTAGGAAGTTTTTGGAGGCAGACTACATTTAGTAGTAGTAAAATAAATTGCAATTGCAGAAATAAATGTGTATGAAAGATGGTGTTTTCAACTGGGTAAAGAATTTGAAGTACTTGGAGGATGAGGTCATTGAAACAGAGAAGGAATATAACCAAAAGAATACATTGATGAGGGTTGGAAGGGCAGCTTATGTATGGATTCTGTGCAATGCAATGAATTTATACATTGTGCTTTTTATCCTGTGGGCAGCTGGGGGTGGCAGAGGCAGCAGTTTGGGAGAAGAATGAAGCATTGAAAGTTTTAGAAAAGATAACTCTGGATATACTTAAATTGGAGGAGCCCTGGGTGGTGAATCAAACTTAGGGATATGTCAGCTACATTGTTTAACCCATTGTCTAGTACGAACATTCATGTACGTCCTCGTGCCTCCTGACCATCCAAAGTACAAAATTTTTATTTTAAAAATGTGTAAGGAAACATTAAAAAAAGGCAAATGTATGTTCTTCTTGTTTCCATAAATTGGTTATCAAACAAACATGATTTTAAGTTAATAAAACTAGAACTGGAACTAATTTCATTTTTTGGAAAAACCTCCCTCCCGGGGGTCAGTGAGCATGAAAAAAACTCACTACTCACAGCATAAGGTAGTGCTTATCTAGCCAACATTTTATATAAAATTTCACCTGTTAATTACTCTATGTAACAATGGTCAGTCATTTTCTATATTAAGAAATTATAATTAAATAAAATATATAGAATAATAACCAACATTCATTGAGTACTATGTTATTTTCATATATTAATTCCCTTGATTCTGCCCTGGCCGGTTGGCTCAGCGGTGGAACGTCGACCTGGTGTGCAGGAGTCCCGGGTTCGATTCCCGGCCAGGGCACACAGGAGAGGCACCCATCTGCTTCTCCACCCCTCCCCCTCTCCTTCCTCTCTGTCTCTCTCTTCCCCTCCCGCAGCCAAGGCTCCATTGGAGCAAAGATGGTCCGGGCGCTGGGGATGGCTCCTTGGCCTCTGCCCCAGGTGCTAGAGTGGCTCTGGTTACTACAGAGCGACACCCCGGAGGGGCAGAGCATCGCCCCCTGGTGGGCGTGCTGGGTGGATCCCAGTCGGGCACATGCGGGAGTCTGTCTGACTGCCTCCCCATTTCCAGCTTCAGAAAAATACCAAAAAAAAAAATTCTTTTGATTCTTGCAGCAACCCAGTGAGGTAGCTGTCATTTCCCCTCATTTTGCAGATAAAGAGATTGTGGTTCAGAGAGATATAACTTGGAGCTAGGCAGAGCTGGCATTTGAGTCAAGACAATATAGCTCCTAACCCTAAATACATGCATTGACAACCAACAACACAATAAAAAGTACTACAGTAACTAATTGTGTAGATGAAGAAGAATTTGGAGCAGACAGTTGTGTGTGTGTGTGTGTGTGTGTGTGTGTGTGTGTGTTTACAACATAATGATTCAATGATTTTGCAACCATTACCCCAATCTAATTTTGGAACATTTTTTCCACACCAGAAAGAAATCTTATACCCATTTATAGGTACTCTAGTGTCACCTTCAACACTAGGTCACCTTAAATATACTTTAGAGGTAATCAGTCTAACGATTAATTTGAACTTCTAATTTTCAACCACTGCATGCAGTTAATGTTTTCTCTTCATAATTTGGGGCCGAGAGGGTAAAAGTGCCAGGCGCTGTGTCCGTCATTGGTCATACACAGATGAGTAAGACTGTCCCACTGCCCACACTTGCATTCTCCTTCAGTCTTTTGGGGAAGCAGACATATAAATAGACACATTGTTAAACAACTTTGGAGAATAGAATTCTTCTTAGAAATCCTGTTGGTTTTTTTTGAAGGACTTGTGTTAAACTTCTTTTTGTTAGAAGCTGTTGAATTGTTTTTTAAAAAAACTAGTGTAGATGAAGCATTTGGAATGCTTGGCATTTTGAGAATAAAATCCACATCAATTTTAAATGAAATAAAATTTCCCATCCAGAATAAACTAGTAATTGCTGAGCATAAAATAGCCCAGCTGTGGAGTAGCTTAAAGGACAATTGGTCTCAGGCAGAGAGTACCGTGTAGGACACTGCTTCCCAAGTAGCTGTATTGTCTGAGTTACTCCACTTATTTGCTAACACATCTATCTAAAGTGGTTTAAAATAAAAATTGAAAATGCACCAGATTGATCAACCTTAGTATTTCTTTCTCTTACTCTCAGTCCCAAGTTAAAAATAAAATCCGCCTGCCTCATTTTCCTATGTGCTAGTTAGTAGGATTAACCGGAGCTCTCAACAGGAAAGCAATAGATATAGTAGACGGCATTGTTCAGTGGGTGAGAGCCCAGTAAAGATAATTACACAGTCACTCCCACTATATTACTCTTCAGAGAAACTGAGCCTAATATTCTCCTCCTCAGCAATTCAACCAACTTCTCAAAAAAAAAAAAAAAAAGGATATTATTTAAAGAGTGAAATAGCTACTGTATATAATCAGGTGGGAGAATTATAGCAAATTATAATACTCATTTGATAAGTATATAAAAAGCTGCACTCAAAGCTGTGCATCGTACCTCCTAAGTCATTGTTCAGTTGTGCTGTCCTTAAAAAAGAGAGATAAAGCACGGCTTAAAAAAAAAAAAGGCGATTGTTATCCTAGTTCAGTAAGGGTAAGCTTTCCAGCCCTGGACATAGATCAATTCTAATTTTATATTTCATGAGGACCAAATGCACATTTGGTCTGCAGATATTTAATAGTGGCAGTTTCTTTACCTTTCCAAAAATAATGTCTATGTAAAAACATAGACAACAATAAACTAAATGTGATAAAATAGTGTTTTAAGAATTATTGCATGTATATATGGGTAGGTATAGAAATTATATACCTGTGTTCACTGCACATACATCCCAGTAAGAGACAGGTCCCTGTGCAGATATTTTCAATAATTCTTTTAAGGTGGAGGTCTACATATCTGCTAAATTGTTCATTTATATCAAAAAGGAGTCAGCACTATTACGAGGGTCAGTTTCTCTTTGGTTTCCTTTTAACAAAATAAATAGCCCAGTCTGTAAATTTTAAGAGATTTAAGTGTTTGAGCATTTTCCCTAGAGTTTGTAATTTGTGTGCCTCCACTGTCAAAAACAAAAGAGAACACTGATCTAATAGCTAGTATGGGCCCTGGTTGGCTCAGCGGTAGAGCATTGGCCTGGAATTTGAAGTATCAGGCTTGATTCTCAGTCAAGGCACACAGAGGAAATGACCATCTGTTTCTCCACCCCTCCCCTTTCTCCTTTTTCTCTCTCATCTCTCTCTCCTCCCCTCCCACAACCATGGCTTGAATGGTTTGAGCAATTTGGCCCTGGTTGCTGAGGATGTCTCCATGGCCTCGCCTCAGGCACTGAAATAGCTCAGTTGCCTAGCGATGGGGCAGCGGCCACAGATGGGTAGAGCATCACCCTGTAGTGGGCTTGCCTGGTGGATCCTGGTCAGGACACATGTGGAAATCTATCTCCCTGCCCCCCTTCCTCCCTACCTCTCACTTAATTAAAAAAAATAATAATAATAATAGCTAGTATGAATAACTGTACCACATAGTTGCTGAGACCAGTTTCTCTAAAGATATCAACTACCTTGGATGGAAAACCCTGGATCTGTCATTTACTAGCTGCGTGGCCTTCAGTTATCTCTCTAGACCTCAGTGCCTGATTTCAGAATGGTTTTGTAAAAATACAATACATATCCTCATGCAGGTGTTATGTGGAATAAATCAGGACTATACATAGGTCAGCAAAGCACTCTTTCTCTTACATACTTATATTTTGTCTACTCTGAAACCCATATTTCTTATTCTTACTAATTACTGTCATGGAAATGGCTATTTTGACATTGTTATCATTGTTGCAAGTGCACTTCAAAACTTACTTAGAAGAAAATCATAGAGACTGTAGTGAAACCCTCTTTTATCATTGCTCTTGATGGTCCAGAAGACAGGATTACTGAAAAAAATTTAAACTGCTATGACTTTCAGTTGAAAACAAGTTTAAGAGTTGAACTCTAAATATGAAGAAGCTTGAACAATGCTTCAGTTTGTTTCATTATTTTTTTTATAAATTTTTATTAATGTTAATGGGGTGACATCAATAAATCAGGGTACATATATTCAAAGAAAACATGTCCAGATTATCTTGTCATTCACTTATGTTGCATACCCATCACCCAAAGTCAGATTGTCCTCCATCACCTTTTATCTAGTTTTCTTTGTGCCCCCCCTCCCCCTCTCCTCCTTCCCTCCCGTGCCCGCCATCTCCCCCCACCCCCAGTAACCACCACACTCCCAAGAACTACATGATTCCATACATTGGTGGGACATAAAAACGAGACTAAGAGACATGGACAAGAGTGTTTCATTCTTTTTTAATGTGTAGCAGGGTGATATTTGATTAATAAAACTATGTCCAAATAATTTAAAGACATTTCTTTGGGTGATGGTATACAATATAATCAACAGTTCAAAATGCTATAGAAATGTTTACTTGAAACCTATGCATTCTTATTGATCAGTGTCACCCTGTTAAAGTTAATTTTCTAAATAACATAAAAAAAGAGATTTCTTTCAATAAGTATATAATACAAATTCTAAGTAATAAAACACTGTTGTAATTTATATGGCAGTATTTTCTATTTCTAGTGGTGCAATAACTGATGATGTATTTTATAATCATCTTTTTTTCCATGAGACTTTGTATTAAGCACTCAGTAGATGTTAGCAATTCCAATTAGCATTTGGGTTGAGAGGTTAATGTAGGTCGGTACATTGTCAAAGGCCACTGAATCTGAGTAGAGTGCTTTGAAAGAATATCTTGGTTTTCCCAAAGTTCTAGAGAAATTGACCTGCAGCTATGTCATCATGACTCAACTAAGTTCATGCAGTGGGAAACTGAGGCATGGAGTGGCAGACCAGGAGCTAGAGGAGGCAGGGCAGGTATTTTGCAGCCATTGTATTGCTATGTATATCAAATTCTAATGGAATCATATGCGTTTTTTAAACTATAAAAGGAAGATACAATATAGTTGAGAATTTTCTGTTAAAAATAAAGGGGGGGGGGGTTGAATTTCACCTGGGTTAACCTGAAATGACCTGCAGAAAAGGTGACTCCTGTGTTTCTTTTGCAACCTACTCTTCAAAGCCAGGGGCCTTCCCCAGCCAACACCTCCCCTAGTAGCACCGGAGAGGAGTATTGTCCCAGTACATGTACTGCCCATGTTTCCATGAATGCTCCCCTTTGACTTATTTGAACTTTCTGTTTTGGGAAATTTCAAACATATGTAAAAGAAGTGAACCTAATTATCAGTTGTCAGTACACAGATATCCATGCACGCCCAGTCTTGCTTGATTTCACTTTTGCAAGTTAAGCTGGCTGCCTATAGAGCTTTGCACATGGACTGTGTTTCTTAAGTTCACTCACAAAACAGAAAGCTCTTGACCAGCTTGTGGCCTTGAGCTGCGAGACTGAGAGGACACGCGGAGGACAGGATTGAAGGGATCAATTTGAAGAGAGGGCATCGCTAATCAATACATCAGACATGTTTTCAAGCGGAGGATAAATGTTGTGACAGTATTTAATCATTCCTGGGACACTCTTGCAAGGTAAAGGAGAACCGGAGAGATTTGTTGTTAATGTACATCACAACTATTGCCTTGATCTCTAGCTAAAACTCATCTTGCCCGCCAGTGAGGTAGTTAATAAACAGAGAGTGAGACATCTGAGGTCTGTTACGGGACAGCGTCAAGAAAGCTGTGTGTTCTGAGCTCTGGCACCAGGCAGAGAATTGGAAACAGGCTGCCTTTATCACCACACATCCGAATCGGCAGCAACGTCCAGAGGGCCTTGGGTCATTGAACCTCCCTGTCTCTTTAACAGAAACTATACTAACAGTCTGGGTGCCTCAAAGAGCTATTATGGCATCTAATTAACAAATGTTCCTCAAATGCTTTGTGCTCCCTGTTCTGATAGATGTGACTGAAATGTAAAGTACCTTTCACTGCCTTATTTATCGCTCCAGCAAACACGTTATAGGTTGGCACCGTTTATCTTCCTTTTAATTTTATCTCCAACAAATATAGGCATTAATTTAAATCACATACAGAACATAACAGTTTTTAGAGAGGCAAACTTATTCCAGCGTGCTGCATTTTAATATCGCACTTTACCATCTTTTCTCACTTGATTCAAGAATAGTATCTCTTCCTGCCTCAGCATTTAATCTTAGGACGACAGAAACTTTTGTGTGTGTGCATGTTCTTGCTCTCAAACTTCATCTTTCTTGCTGCTTTGCTGTTTGTTGCCTAGAAGTTGTTTTAGCAAGTGTGAGCACAGGCGTATATTAATACAGCTCTCTTTCTCCTTTGCTGGCTCAGTTTCCCATGGGGGGGTGCAGCATGATGGTTTTATAGGTGAAGGTAATTCTTGGTATTCATCTTAGGATGCCTTTCTAATAGGAATAGACACAATGAAAGGCAGCCCTCCTCCTGAAATTTATACATTAAAGAATCTTTCAAAGTGCTTGCTTTTCTTTTCTAACCTTTTTATTATTATTATTATTCAAAAGGAAAATTCCCCTTTTTCTTAGTAACTGCTATAATACTTTTGCTGCAGCTGAGTCCTTTCCCTGAGGGGAAACATACTAAATGGGCCTGCTGTATTTATGGCTATGAAGCATTCCAGTTAGCTGCTACGCCCTGTGCGAGGACCTCTTCCCCGTCCCTAAATGTCCCTAAATTGTGGCCTGCAAAGCTGTGTCCCTTCTCAGTGAAGACTCACCGAATCCCAGCAGCCAGGACGGCGAGGGCAGTCACAACCAACGTGAGCACGTCCCTGAAACCACGTGTTCTTGGCAGCCACCTCTGGCTCCTTTCAGAATCTTCTAGGGCACTTTTCCTCCAAAGTTGTCAAATAAAAAGAAAAAGAAACATTTTATTTTTTATTTTTCCAGAGATCTGAATATCTAGGTCTAGAAACATCTATCAAGGCTTTTTTTTTGTTTTCTTAAACATTTAGTCCATTTTTAAAATGTACCAATTACTTTTACATTCCCTGTTGTATTCCTACAATCACCTTGGTTATTCTCATCTGACAGGTGAGGAAACAAATCCTAGAGAAGTTAACTGGCTTTTCTGAAATCATGGCTTTTCTGAAATCACACAGCTGGGACGTGGCAGGGCTGGGATTTTGAATCTAGTCCACGGTAACTGTTTTTGCTTTCTGTATAGCTCTCTTCAGCCTGGATTCTTGACCTTTGCTTGGATGCTGACTCTTCCCAAACCCTTAATCTCTGTGTTACTAGGTGTATTTTATTCCTAGCAAGAACATAGTTACCCTGGAAACCCACTAGCTCAAATGACAGTCCAATTATAGCACCGCCGCTCCAGTTCTATTAAACTAGCATTGCTGATGGTGTGGACTTCCTGGCTGGAAGGGTAATGAGACCTGGGTCCTCACCAGGTATTCTTGACTCTTAGAACCACTTGGGGTCATTCTCTCCTACTCCAGCAAACCAAAGCAAACAAAAATGTTTGTGTGAGTGATTGATTGGATTTGGGGGTTACACTAGGATTGGACCACAGGGATTTTGAACCACAGGGATTCCGCAGTGGCTAGGATGCGAGGAGTGCATGGAAAGAAGTCTCATGGATCCTCCTGCCTTCTGAGCAGGCATGCTAACCCTGCAATCGCCTCTGCATCTAGGGCCCTGATCTAGGTGGCTGAGGCTCATGGTCTTATGTTTGAGTGGTTCTGATTCTCCTCCAGGCCACTAGCTTATATTTAGACTTGGTTCAGGAAAAGTCATGCTCTTTGATCTTCTTTGCCCTTTCCAGACTTCTGATGGACCAAGAATTTGCTGTGGTTTAAACCAATTGGTGAGTTTCCGTCAAACACACAGGAACTAAATATAACTGAGCGAATGTAATTAGTGCTCAGTCCAGTGGCACCAGCTTGGAGGAAATGATGTTCCTTATATCCAGTTGGGCTGTCAGCTTGCTCCCCTAGATAGTAACTGGTAAGCTGGTAGGATGTGTTAGTTCCTTCCACATATCACCTACTGTGGTGGGAACATTACCTGTTTCCTCTCTTCCTGTGATCGGTACTAGTTTGGGCTCTGTTAGAGGAAGTAAAGGTAAAGCTGGAAGATATGTGGTGCTCATTTCTAGGGCTGTTCAGTGATGAGGAATTATTTCTGAGGTTTTGGGAGATAAGACTTCTTTCTAATACTTTTCTACTTTTTTTTTTTCTGAAGCTGGAAACGGGGAGGCAGTCAGACAGATTCCCGCATGCGCCCGACCGGGATCCACCTGGCACGCCCACCAGGGGGCGATGCTCTGCCCCTCTGGGGCGTTGCTCTGTCGCGACCAGAGCCACTCTAATGCCTGGGGCAGAGGCCAAGGAGCCACCCCCAGTGTCCCAGCCATCTTTTGCTCCAATGGAGCCTTGGCTGCAGGAGAGAAAGAGAGAGACAGAGAGGAAGGAGAGGGAGAGGGGTGGAGAAGCAGATGGGTGCCTCTCCTGTGTGCCCTGGCTGGGAATCGAACCCGGGACTTCCGCACACCAGGCCAACGCTCTACCACCGAGTCAACGGGCCAGGGCCAATTTCTACATATTTTTAAGTTTCCCATAATGACCCTACTTTGCTTTTGTTTTACGTGTATTTTGTAATTTAGATAAATAATTTTATAAATGTGTATATATTATGTGTATACTTTTATAAATTTGTATTAATATAAGTATGTATGTATGTATACACAGTGTTTGACAAATAAAACACCTTTTAGCAATAAACATCTACAATGGCAAATTTTAAAACAAATTTTTCTCTCCTCTCCTTCCCTTTCTCTCTCGTTCCCTTTCTCTTTTCCTCTCTCATCGCTCACTCATCTTTCAGAATAGAAACTGAAACAACCTTCATCTTCAATACAGAAAATATGGAAAAATACAGTGAGTTTACTAAGAGGAGATGGCTTGTCCTTGCATCTATATACCAGAATGGTACCGAACCGATCTCAAAACAAAAGTGTAACTGTGATTTTTAACACTAAGTTCAGTATTGAATGACTAGCAGGGGTCTCCAAACTTTTTACACAGGGGGTCAGTTCACTGTCCCTCACACCATTGGAGGGCTGCCAAATACAGTGGTCCTCTCACTGACCACCAGTGAAAGAGGTGCCCCTTCCAGAAGTGCAGTGGGGGCTGGATAAATGGCCTCAGGGGGCCGCATTGCGGCCCGCGGGCCGTAGTTTGGGGACGCCTGGACTAGAGAGACCCTCCCTCCCAAATACCTTGATGAAGGAGAAAACAGAACATTTAAACACAAGTGTGGTGGTTACAGTAAGCCATTTCCAATGTGAATGAGCTTTATGGTTCCCAGCAGCCATTATGATTTCTTTTCCTCTCTAAGTTGTTTGTTAGATGTGGGTTGATTAGTTGTGCAGCAACCAGGAGTTTGCATCATCATAGCTAAAGCGTGTAGACTTTATTTTTTTTCTCTAGATGTCTGTTGTGAGTCTGACTTGTATTCCCCCTTCCTGGGGCCACCCCCTGCTTCTTACACCTTTTTCTTTGTATACTGTTTTTCTCATCACTCCATGGTATGCCATTAGTTTTAACTGTTATAATATGAATTTAATCCAGAGTGAAGGGAACAAGTGTTAGGGTATCTCTCAATTTTTTTAAGAAGAAATGTTATTTGTCATGGTCTCATAGGAGACTGACTTTAGCAGTCTATCCTCTCACTTTTTTCTGTTTTCAATTTGATCTGTTCAGCTAAGGAGACCGCATTTAGCACTTGCTGGTTGAGACTTGTGTTCTACAATTCTGAGTTAGTTCCTCATCTGGCGCACTGTCCCCATGGTGAACTGAGTCACAACGCGATCAGCAGCTGCCCGTGCTGCTGCTGCACACAGCACATTCCCCAGCAGGGTGGCTAAGAATTGGCCTGGGAAGCACTTCCAGAGCAAGGAAGAGACCTTTCTCCCACTCTGATGATCTTTGAATGGCATCCTGTAAGCGGTTATTGTTATAAATGATCATCCCTAAGTCTGTCTCAGTTCCAGCCCAGATGGAGTTTTGATTTTAGAAAATCATTCAGTGAAATGTATTTCCTGTGCCTAGTAGTCAATGATCACTTACCAAAAAATATGGGGGTAGTGGAAACATAAAAATAAACTTATGATAATTCACATACACTTAACCTTTACTGAGTGAGTAATACCAAAAAGGGAATGTAGGAGGCTTTGCTGACCAGCATATGCAGATAGATTCCAGGAATGTGATCCCAGTTGCCAAAGCGATTTCTCAATCCTGCCAACAGCATCCCTTGGGTTTTGCTCAGGGTAGGGAAAGCAAAGAGTAGGGAGGTGTGTGTGTGGATGTGTTTTAAGGCTTTCTTATGCAGCAGTGTATAGTGGGAAGAACACTGGCAAAAAGCTGGGAAACCTGGATTCTAGACCGAGTTCCTCTGTGATATCGAATGACTTACCCACCTTTGTTGGAACTTCAGTTACCATGTGTAAAATAAGGATGACAGACTATGCTCTTTCATCATTGGCATTTTGTGCTACTGATTATTCCAACATAGAAAGGTCATACATGTTCATTATGTCATTGTGTTATAACTAAACCAAACTGAACTAAAAAAAAAGAACAAAGCAATCATTTTTAAATTTGGAAAAAAAATATATAGTACATCTAACTAGTTAAAATTTAATTTCATTAACAGTTCTGGATTTGAAGATATGTTTAAAGACATTTAGTTAAGAGCTCATGTTCAAAATGTGGCTTATGTAAAATATAATACTATATGCAGCAGAATTGACACGGCAGGAAGAGTGTTTTGTCAAAAGGTAACATTGTTTTGCCTTAGTTCCCATTACAGCTGTAATTGTTTTTCTGAACAGATTTCTCCATTCTCAATTTTTAAAAACATGACCCAAAGTATTTAGTATTTAGTTATAGTTGTAGGCAGGTATAACCTACAAAGGATCGATATAACAATAATGTCTAGGATTTCTGCCTCTTTAAACATATGTTTTTCTCCATGTTATTACTACCTTTTGTTTTCTTCTTCATAATGTTAATTACTCTATTTTCTATGTAGAGTATTAAGGTATTTTGAGTAACTTTCTATGTAGTGTAATGGCTTCCCCCCTCCTTCTGGAACAGGTGAAACCTTCCAAGGTATCCAGGAAGTCCTCATCCTGTTGAAAGGCCCTTGAGGAAATACATGCATAGTGTTTTTGACTTCCAGTAGGAAGGCATATTTCTTCAGAAGTAAACTTACAGTTTTGTTTAGGTGGTAAATCTCAATGCAGTAAGCATGCTCTACATACAGTCTTGCAGCAATATTGGTAGTTCTTATGAATGTTCTGTTTTCTACCAAAAGTCAAAGATCAGCCAGTGATGTCTATCAAAAGCATCTTATTAATCAGTGTTGGGCCAGAACAAGTAGGAGATAACTATTAAGAGATTTATCATAAGGAATTATCTTCTGTGGTTGTGTGGCTGTCTAGACAACCCAACATGGCTTGGCTGTGATGAAGGGCAGGCTAGAGCTTTGCTGCAGGTGCTGACACTCCTGTCTACAGGAGAATTTCTTCTCCTTTGAAGAAGCCTCAGCTCTGCTGTCAAGGCCTTTCAACCTTCAATGAAGCCTACTGGGATAATCTAGGATAATTGGCCTGTTTAAAATCGATTGATTATGGACTTTAATCACATCCACAGAATACCTTCACAGCCGTAACTAGGTTAGTGTTTAAATAACGGGACAGTAGCCTAGCAAAATTGACACAGAAAAGTAACCATCACAGAAGGCTAGCCACTTTCTGCAAAAGATCAGACTATGGTAAAGAAATCATGAAACAGGAAAAGCAGAGAAGGTGCAGGAGGAACCGTGAGAATGCCAGCATCATCACTGGGCATGGCAGCTGGAAGTGATGAATAACCATAGGGGACAGTAAATGTGGACAAATTAGTGTTGTACTGGAGACCTGTACTGAGATCTAAAGAGGCTTCATTCACTGGCTTGGGCTTAGAACTATTGTTTGTTAAATAGTTCCTTTGTGTTAATTCTAAATTACAAAGAGCAGAGGTGATGGTTTTGGTGTTTTTGCATTCTTATGTTGAGTTGCAATTTACTTATATGTTCATATGCTCCTTCAAGGTTGGAAACATTTGACTGAAATATGTTTTCCTTTACGTTGCTATCGTTCCCTAATCTCTTGCTTCTGGCTGTCACTCCTTGATCACTTAACAGTGGCTCACTGTCTCCCCACAGTGTCCAGGCTTTCCGTCTTATTGGAAGATTTTAGAGCTCAACTCCCTGATTCCTCAGTACCTGGACCTGTTACCTTTTGCAACTCTTGTCTCAGCTGTAGCCACCACTCCCAGGGTTACACCCTGGATCTTATCATTGCTTGGTTCATTAATCATAAAATTAAAAATCAAAACAAAATAAAAATTCCTTCTGAACATAGCCTTTCATTCTTCCAGCTCTTATTCTTCTTTAGCATTGTTCCTTCCATTTCCGTTATTTCCATTTTCCCATCAGTCCCTCTCTGTATTTTTTTTCTTACCCTACTTAGATTCTATAGTTGAATATTTTAGCCTTCTTTTCCCATGGCTGACATTCTTTCAGTAGATTTGTCCAGAGTCTTATTTTAATTTTCCTGCCCTGTTTGTACGTGTGGCCTCCTCAGACCATCTAGCCAGTTTTTCTAGGTATTTACAAACCATAGCTTCTTGGTTTTTTTCCTACCTTTCTGCAGGATTCCACTCTTAGTGATTCCCTCAGCTGCTCTTCTTCTGCCTCCCCTTACTTGCTGGTTTTCTCTAATGGTGGTGCTGATGCAGACATCTTCCTGCTGTCTGTTCTTCTACTTCCATGTTTGGTGTGTAGACTCTTACAGCTGTGGCCTCAACTCTTTGTATTGTAATGTTATTTAATCTGTTTTAGCAAACTTTCTTTCACTTCAGATCCAGATCTTTCTGTTTATTACCAGATACATTTATATATATATATCACAGAAAGCTTTGCCTCAACGTGTCCAATATAAATGCCTCAACTTCTCTCTGGAATTTCTTCTACTTCCTATGTTGTTAAATTGAATGGTGTCACCATCTAACTAGTTTTCTAAACCAGGTTATTTCTAAACCTGGTATTACTTGTATACTCTGTGTTTCCCCTTACTAATTTTGGCTCCTAAATAGTTCACAAACTTTTCTACTTCTTTCCATCTCTATTGCATTTAAATGATTTGAGAACTCCATCATCTCACATGTATCACATTGGTTTTGCACTGCCTTCCCTGCAGCCATGCCCCTTGCCTCCACCCTCATTTCATCTGTCCACTCAACTATTCCTAAAATGCAATGTCACTTTCTATTCCTTTCTATAACACCAATCTCCTTAGCTCAGTAGTGTAACAGAGGGATTAAGAAAATATACTTGCGCCTGACCAGGCAGTGGTGCAGTGTATAGAGTGTGGGCACTGGGACACAGAGGACCCAAATTTGAAACCCTGAAGTTGCGGGCTTGAACATGGGCTCATCCGGCTTGAGTGCCAGCTCACCAGCTTGAGCATGGGGTCGCTCTTTTGAGCGTGGGATCATAGACATGACCCCATAGTTGCTTCTTGAGCTGAAAGGTCACTGGCTTGAAGCCCAAGGTCAATGGCTTGAAAAAGGGGTCACTTGCTCTGCTGTAGCCCTCTGGTCAGGGTACATATGAGAAAGTAGTCAATGAACAACTAAGGTGATGCAATGAAGAATTGATGCTTCTTATCTCTCTCCCTTTCTGCCTATCTGTCCCTATATGTCCCTCTCTTTGTCTCTCTTTTTTGTCTCTGTCACACACATACACAGAAAAACATATTTGGAAATCAAATAGAAATGGGTTGAATTTCACTAACATACTATGTGATTGTATGGCCAGTAGTCGCGGCCATTGCTGCCAGGCACATGCAGGTGTGGATTCCTATTAGATTCGGAGAGATGGTGAAGAAACTACAGAGCCAAAAGCTGGTGGACCATTCCTTTATTCTAGCCTCGCACCCGGCAGGTGAGTAAAAACACACAGGGCTCCAAAACCCACTCATTCAGAGCTCACAAAGCTACTGACATATCTGGGTTTTCCTAGAATCAAAGGCCCCCACCTTCTCAGTCACCTCTGGTCACCATATGCCAACAGGGCTTCTTACTCTCTGCACAAACTGGCTTCTCCTTTGTTACCCTGCCATCTTGGCTGCTTCTTCCTTCTCACAAACTTTACTTGGTGTGAAAACCCCTCCTCCAGCCCACATTAGCATAACAAAGCCCCTTCCCAAGCAGGAAGGTAATTAGCAGTTTCATAGATCACATACCTGGTCAGTGGCCCTTTTTTTCTTTTCTTTTTTTTTTACAGAGACAGAGTCAGAGAGAGGGACAGATAGGGACAGACAGACAAGAATGGAGAGAGATGAGAAGCATCAATCATCAGTTTTTTGTTGCAACCCCTTAGTTGTTTATTGATTGCTTTCTCATATGTGCCTTGACTGTGAGCCTTCAGCAGAACAAGTAACCCCTTGCCAGCGATCTTGGGTCCAAGCTGGTGAGCTTTGCTCAAACCAGATGAGCCCGCGCTTAAGCCAGCGACCTCGGGGTCTTGAACCTGTGTCTCCGCATCCCAGTCCGACACTGTATCCACTGTGCCACCGCCTGGTCAGGCGCAGTGGCCATTTTTAACAATAAAAGTGAGCAAACGTAAAAATCACATTTTACAAGCTTATTTGTTCTACAGTGATCTTGGACAAGTAGCTGGGTTTTTTTTTTTAATATTCTCATAAGTAAATAGGAATAGAAATAGCAATAGCTCTTTCCTTCTTAAATGTTTTATGCCTCTTTGACTTCTCTTACAACTCCTTGCTGTATTCACACAGGAATTCTCTCAGATTCCCAAAGACATTGAACTGTTGCTAGATACTCACATGCTGTTCTCTCTGCCAGTACAGCATTCATGCTGTGTAATGCCATGTCTTAACCTAGATGCCATTCCCTTGAGAAATGTTCAGCAACCTCCTCTGCCTTATTTAGTTTAGGAACCCTTTTTATGTGCTCCTATATCTTTCTTCTTGAACTTTCAAGTCTCCACACTTTCCACCCTGTTCTGTAGATGCTATTCACTAACAGCCTCCTTTTCTATTTGATCATCTACTCACCACCCATTGTAAGTTCCATGAGGATGCTGACTATTGACCTTGATGATCTTCTTAGGCTTCCTGTTCCTGCTATCCAGTGCTCAGCACATTGTCTAGCAAAGACAAGACCTTTGGTAAATATTTGATGAATGTGTATAAATGAGATGGTCTAACTCAGTGGTAGTCAACCTGGTCCCTACCGCCCACTAGTGGGCATTCCAGCTTTCATGGTGGGTGGTAGCGGAGCAACCAAACTATAAATAAAAAGATAGATTTAACTATAGTAAGTTATTTTATAATGATTTATTCTGCCAAACCTAGTGAGAATTTGACATAAAGTACTCAGTAAATAATTGTTATTATATGCTTTAACTTGCTGTAACTCTGCTTTATAAATTTTATAAAGTAAAGTTACTTCCTATTTTATAAATCACCATTACTGTAGAACTGGTGGGTGGTTAGAAAATTTTATTATTAACAGAGATACAAATGTGGGCGGTAGGTATAAAAAGGTTGACCACCCCTGGTCTAACTAGTTGAGACACATTTTCAACCAAGTGATCACATATTTCCTTCCATAGGAGAAACTGTATCAAATCATATAATTCTCCTACCTATGCAATGGCTCCCTAGAAACCTGGCTGCTTCTAGAGAGCAGTTTGCACAATCAAAGCGAGTGGTATTTTACTAGGAGGGAAAGCCCCAGGACAAGTCCCTTCTCTTGACCACAAAATTCTGTTTTCTGTTTTTCCTTTTGAAATCTTGGTTTCAGCAGAGCAAAACCTCCCCCACCCCATAATCCTTATAAATGTAGTATAGAAATGTATATATGCTAAATCCCCTATTGATTATAACATTAGGCCTCAGGCATGAAGGCAAACAACAAACCTATTTCTAGTATTACTTGGAAGTTTCTAAGTATGTAAGTGACAAACATTTATGGAGAGCTGCTTAGTACTTTTCTGTGGAGCTTCTGGGGGATTTTTTTTGAACAGTTCTGCATGCTGAAAAATAGTTCACAAATTTCAAAAGGAAATGTGGCCCTTTTCATTAGCTCCTTTTACCTCATGCTGAGTCATGGATGAGAGAGAATTTGTAGGCGGCTGAGCTGCAGGAAAAGTAATACTGCCATTTACATTTGCAGGCTCTTATGCTTTCCAGAAAACTTTTTCCGAAGGTTGCGAAAGTGATTAATCTGCTGTTAAAAACTGACAAAGTTCTCTGATAAGAGCAAGAATTAAATGAGGAATTTTTTTTTTAAATGCAAGGCTTCTATTTCCAGTTTAGTCTAGAAAGATATAGGTTTATGTATTTTTACTTTTGGTCTCTGTGTATGTGTGTGTGAGAGAGAGAGAGTGAATTTGGTCATGACTTAAAACAATCATAGGGTATTTTCTGTTTAAATTATGTCTTATTTATTGGCAAGGTTCATTCCTCATGTTTCATATCTAAATTATTCACTTCTGCGTCCTGTTTCCTCACTTTTTCCCTTTCAGATTTCTATATTTGGGTTTTACTTTTCAATACGCTGTATATCATCTTATTTCTCAACATCAGATCCCTTCAACCAACATTTTTAAAAAAAAAACGTTAAAACTGACAGAAATGGTTTACTTTCTTCTGTGATATAAATTCCTCCCTCTCTGCTAAATCCCTTTCATGTAATATTTCTACAACAGTTTAAAAAACTTGGAAATGATATATCACTGCCTTAAGAATTTAGTTATAATTTTATTATCTATTTATCTTAAAAATGACTTTGAGATGTAAAGCTTTTCCACTGAGTTCTGGCAAATAAACATGACATTTGAACTTTTCTCTAGGGAGCCCACCTTTCAGCTGACAACCTAAAGGTACAAATAAATAAGTCACATGGCATAACTTCACTTTTTATAATTCCCCAGAGAACCAGTGACTCATGTAGAGAATTCAGGGTCTTCCAAAAGGTAGAACAACATCTTAGAAATTTTTTAAACTTGTTGATGTAGCAATTAATGCGTAGTTTTTATCACAAGTTCACATGCGTTCTTAAAATGCACTGGCTTGACCCTTTTCCATTTCCATTTTTCTACTCCTAAGCTCCACCATGTTGTGTTAGGGTATGTTAGGCTATGTGACCTTTTTTCATTCCCCTCCTTCTTTTTGATGGCTGACTTCTGAGCTTGAGCCATCCTCTTGGCAAGTGAATGAGTGGGTTCATGGGGAACCAGTGGAGAGAGAATTCTCACAGCACTGCCCCTCCCCCAGTGAGGACGGGAAGAGAGAAGAGCAGTAAGTACCCCCTTCTCCAACTGAATGGACACACCTGGGGGACTTGGCATTCTTCTTTCAGTCCTCGGGTTTAGATATGCACACTACTTTTTTCTGTGGGCTACAAAGCCAGGTTTTAGAATTTTGAAGTTGAAAATGTCAGAACCTTACCACTGAAAACCTGCTATTACTGTGTATTTATATAGGCATTTCAGAGGGGCAGAAATGGAGAACATGTAAATGTGCTTGTTTTATATCTGGATTGCCATGATTGTTTCAGTCCCTTTATTAAAGGTGTGTGAAATGCATGTATGCATGCACATAAACATATTTACATATGCAAATCTATATGAAGTGCAGTGTTGTTAGCTAACACTGTTGTACAGTTTCTTCACCCCCCTTCAGGATGCTGTCACATACTGCATCTTGTGATCAAGGATTACCAGGGCAGGATGAGGCGTGGAGGTCCCTTACATTCTACTTTTAAGTAGAAAGCCAGGTCACGGCTGTGTGCAGGTTTGACATAGCAACACAGAATACCACTTAAACCAGAAGAAAAAGCCCTATTTCGTTATTCTATTGTTGAGATTAACTGTCTTAATTTGACTGCAGTATTTTGAAGTTAGGAATGTTTTGACTTGACATTTTTAAAAGGAAGAAGTTCTATAGATACTACGGAAAAGTATTTTTTTTTAAAACTAAATGCCAGTGACAAAATTTAGACCAGAAAGTAGTCATGAAGCAACAGTAATGAGATATGCTTGCGGTTTAGTGGGAGAAGAAAAGCCCTGCGGGGAATCATACAAGTGCGGTGAATTATGAATCGCGACTGAGTAAGTCTCATTAGTTCACCACTGACTATGTTTAATTGACATTAGAAAGGAATTTGGAAAACTCTGGGACGTACATGTAAAAAAAGAAAAGAAACAGCGTGGTCTTAATAAGTCATTAAGAGAGTCTGTTTTAAAAATTAAAAATAGTTGATTGTGTGTGAGGGTCCAAAAAGCAGCAGCCGTTTCACTAACGCACGATTACAGGAAAGCCGCTTACATCTTCTAAGAGAAATGGGACCACAGAAGCCGGGTGATGTCCTATGTGACTTCTGCTGATGAGTTTCTCCCCTCACCCTACATATTTTTCACAAAACATAGTGGACCGTAGAGGTTGTTCTAAAGAAAGTTGACTCTGCTGAGCACTGCAACACAAGAGGGCATTTATGGTGATTTTTTTCATGTTGTTACTCTATATGGTCTGCAAAGCCCAAGCACCAGATGTTAAATTCTATCAACATAATGTATCTTTAATTAAATATTACATTTGCAATACAATTAATAATGCGGCCTGTTTCATAACTTTATTAAGAAATTACCATAATTTTGGTATAACAGGCTAATAAAAAGGCAGTGTGATTTCAAACAGTCTTTCTTAAAATGATTATGTGCTTTGTGTCTGTTAAATTTGAATTTAGATTAAGAGATAGATGGCCAGAATTATCTGATACTATGTCCTTGGGACTTTAAATTAGCAAGGAATATTGAAGGATCTAGTATCATTTTGCTTCCTTTAGAATAAATAGATTTCTTCCTTTTCATTGGCTTACTCTTTAACCAGTTTGAGGAATAATTTACTTGTTTGCTTCGTGGTTCTCGCCTCCTCTAACTTTTAAAAACTGCAAGCAGTATAAAAACTGTTTATTTCAAATATATAGTGCATTAGATGGTGATGGCTCCTAATGAATGGGAGGCAATCCTTCTGGTTCTGTGGCTATCTTTGATGTTGTCTTAATTTTCTCAATGTGCTAACATGATAATTAAATTCATTTGGTTGTCCTATGAGGAAAGAATTTTAAATGGCACCACATATGGGAAAAGTAATGATATTTAAAAATAATACTATCTTTTAAACTGAGATCATAGTTAGATACAGAGTAGTGAACACACCCATAGCAATAGGGCTTTACAATTTGGACATTTTAACATTTTGTACGCTGCTTTTTCTAAGACTAGAAAGTCACCCTGAACTAAACAGAAGCAATTTGCATCAAAGTTGTGTGTGTCCTTAGTCTTAATGAAACAGTCTTTCTCTTTAGATAGTAATTGTCCTCCTTGCAATGTTTTTTTTTTTTTCTTAGCATTGAGTTCCTCTCCTGCCCTTCTTTTGCCCTAATATTTGTCCCTTAATTCTATCAGACTAGTTGTCAGCTAGAATTAAGGACAGATGTTATCCTTCACAATCTGTCCTGATCTAATTTTGCAGCCTTGTTTTGGTACTTGCTTTTAGTGTAGAAGTGGCTAACAAAGAACTTTGGAAGCATGAAGTCTAAATTCAGATATCGACCTTAGATTATTCTGTGACCTTGGACAAAATACTTATGCTCACTAAGTTGAAGCTAACCTTAGTTTTCTCATCTATAAAATGGGAACAATGGCAGGCCCTTTCTCAGTTATATGCAATGCACATGGATAATGAAGGGTGCATAGTATGCCCTCAGCTATTATTAAGTTTCTACCACACTTGATTGTTCTCCCTATGTGCCCTTTTTCCATGCCTCTTCTCACATCATATGCTTGAAGCAGAATCCTTCCTTCTTCTGTAATGCAGACATGTGTGTACGCAGGAAGCCGTACTGTCTTTGTGTTCTAATTCCATCCACCCCACAGGACAGCTCAGCGAAACTCTCCCTGCCTGCCAGTCTGGGAATATTCCATATGAAGCCTTAATACACTTCTCGTGTTGTTTAGTGTTGTCAACTGTTGCGGTATAGGCATTCACTGGTGTTACTATGTCTCTTTTGCTGATAGGTGACCTCCATGAGTCCAGGGAACTTACACAATGAATGTCTCTCTACTCCAAAAATCCTAGTTTCTGTAATCTGCTTATTTAATTAGTGAAGAGTGCTTTTCTTTATAGATGTCTCATTTTAGATGCTTTTGAATGTACATATGTGCTCTTTTATTTTTGCACTGGTCCTCATCACTCTGGGCATTGACAAAGGTCAGAGAATTAGGAAGAACAAAAATAAACACTTTTAGTCCATTTAAGCAATATGTGAGTTCCTCTTGTGTTTCCTTCCTTCATTCAGCTCTCAATAGTTTTGCAAAATAATGGCAAATTCCTTTTTTAATGGAAAATGAAAGCAAATCTGTTACTTCAATCATCTGAATGGCATTCTTTATCAATGTGTAATTAGAAAAATATTATATTTACATACAGATGTATTTTTTTGCAAATATACTATACATATTTATGAAAACTAAAAGAAATTATCAGTACCTGTATGTTTTCTCGTGTGTGTCACATTCACGTGGATTATAAACCAACAGTTACAATCTGAGAACTCTAATGCTGTTATGTCTTTAAAAATATTATACTCTGAAATAGTTTTAACACTCTAAATTTCATGATAAAAGTTATTTTGCATTATTTCTTTACTGTGAAAATGTGTGAGGCTCAAAATAGTTTTTATATATTGAATCAACTTACTTGATCATATTTTAAAAATAAATAATGAAACATGATAGTTTTACAAATTCTATTAGGTGATATTTTATTACTCGACTTTTTAAAGACTATAGAATTTATGAAAAACAACAAATTTTGAGTTGAACACAGAAATGTATATCTTATTTAGCTCCATTTGAAAATACAAAGGTTTTGCTATTGTTGTAGGCAGAATTTTTGCTTGATTTTGTTTTTGCTTTCTGTTCTCAATGTTTGGTTTGTTTTCACGTCATTGTTGGCATGTCTGCCTTTTGTTACCATTGCTCTGCACAACATTCAGATAACCTCTCACTCTCGTTAGTGCAGAATGGCAGCTTATTCATTCTAGGGTGGTCATTGCAATGTCAGATTTAGGTAAGTGATTGAAACAGACCAAAAGATGGTTTGTTTTATTGTAGGATTTTAGATTATGTTCTCTCTTTTATAGATGCTTCTTCTTTACATAGAGGACACCTATTATAATTTACATTTTCTTTCATATTGCTTGACAGTTTTTAAACAAATTATTGCACAAGAAGTATATCATATTACCCTTCATTGGAGGACAAGCCTCAGTGCAAGCAAGGAGATAAATGGTTGACACCTGGCCTCCAATTGGGGAATACTAGGGTGTGGTGAGGAATGTGCTAGCTTTAACCCAGGAGGCATGCAGAAATGCAGACTCAAGGTTGCTGGGACTGCCTTTTATTTAAATGACCCATGACCTCTGGTCCCTTCAATTTGTGAGATTTGGCACCATGGACAAGACAGTTTAGGGCTTTATTTAACAATGCCAAATTGTTGATTCTTTTCTAACCCCAGATTCCAATTTCAGTTATAATATTTAGATAAAATCTAGTAAGTATGTGAAATAAATGCAGTATATGGTGAGGGTTCTGTTGTTATTCTCCCCTTCCCCCTGAGAGTTCTCATGGGAATCTCCACAGCCAGATGATAACTTTCCAAGTCAGAGGCAAGATTTTATCTTTGAATTTTAGCCAGAAGTCAAATCACTGAAGTCAGCTGGCCACTTATGTTGTGCTTCCTCACAAAATTGTCTAGCCCCTCTGTCAAGTCATATGCATGATTACCAAGCAACTTGGATTTTCCAAAAGAAACCAATCACCCTCTCTTTTAAAGAAGCTACAGTTTATTAAGTGTGAATAATGTCACTTAGCTTTAACTACCAGATTTGAGGCCTTCAACTTTAACAGAGCCTATTCCACAATTCCATTTCTCTTTGTTTTGACGCCCCAGTTTATTAGCTGTCATAAAAGCGATTGTTTCTAGCATATTTTCTTTGTATCCTTTAAGTCAGGCCCATAAGTGGGTCTCATTTGCTTGATACCTATCTGTGTTTGTAAATACTGTGCAGAATAAAAGGTTCTAGGAAAATATATGCTGTATAAACTCTCCAGTTAATGCTCTAGGGTCCTTTCTCCTTCACACTCTGTTTCTTATAGGGCCTCATTATTTCTTGCCTTGATTGTTGCAGTAGCTTCTTATTTGACCCCTCCTCCCCAAACATATGTCTTCCTTGTTATTATTTCTTCAACGTAGTCCTGGTCCTTTCATTCTACATCTGGCTTACTCACAGTCTACCTGTTACAGGAATAGAAGGAATGTGATAATAATGGTGATAACAATAATAACAAATGAATACTCTAAGATGCTCCTTCTCAAATATCAAATGTTTTGAGACAACAAGGCTTTTTGGAATTCAATATCAGCGGGTTTAACATTGAGGCATTTGGCAAGGGTATGAATTGCGTGCTTATAATGGGAAGAAGATCATTTGATATACATGAGAAGTGAGTAGGTGGGGAGTTGACATTTTGTTAGAAATGCATGTCTGATATTTTGATACACCATTTGATGCACCTCCTCAAATCTTTGTTATCAGAAACTAACTGTTCTGTGAAGACAGTGTAGTATAATTCAGGACAGTGGGAAAATCCTAATTATTTGCATCCTGGCCTTGCAATTAAATATGTGTTTGAGTGTTTGTATCTGTTATAGCATACTGACTACTTGGTTATCACACTGTAAACTGCTTTTTGAAGAATTTAAAAATATTCAATCTATGATATGTTAAAAAAAAAAAGATAAAGCTGCATTAAAAGGGTTCACATTTTAACACCAACAACCTTACCAATCATACAACTGTGTGTTCATAAAAACACACACATATATAAATGCATAGAAAACAAACTTGGAAATTAGCCAAAATTAAAAGTTATTATTAGTAAGATTTTGAATTGTGGGTGTTTTTCATTTTCTTTGTTAATTTAGTTAATATTTCCCATTATTCTTCAATGAGCATTATTATTTTAATGAAGAAATGGTGTCTTACTTGAAAGCTCACCTATACTTTTGTTTATAACTCTAAGTAACAGTGAATGATACCATTTTTTAAATTTGTTTTGTAAATATTTATTGCATGATGACTACATTTCAAGCACTCTGATTATATTCTTTTTTATTGAAATTATTGAGTGACATTGATTAATACAATTTTATAGGTTTTAGGTATACAGTTGTATAATATATCACCTATGTATTGTATTATGTGTTCAACACCCCTAGTCAAGTCATTCATAACTCTGAGAAACAGTGAATGATACCATTTTGTTTATACATCATTCAAAAATCATGAGGGGCACAGGAATGAAACAAAGATGAATTATTTTTTTTATAATAACAAGATATCTTCTTGAATAGTTTTGTTGCCTCTCCTCTATGGATGGTGTCTCTGGGTATTGAGTGAAGAAATCTAGCAATAAAATGAGTAACTCTATAGATTATATCTCTTGTGCCTGGGAACATTTGTGGTAATTTTTCATATTTTTATCCTGTGATTCTTTTCCCATTTTCTCACCAATTACTGTTGATGCTGCTTATGTTTCTAAAACCCACAAGGGTGTACACACAAACATTAAGAAAATGGGGAAAACGTCTCACTTGAATATATTTATTCATTAATGCATTCATTCTTCAATGGTGGGTTTTTTAAATTGTTTTTTGTTTGTTATTTTGTATTTTTCTGAAGTTGGAAACGGGGAGGCAGTTAGACTCCCGCATGGACCCGACCGGGATCCATCTGGCACACCCACCAGGGAGCGATGCTCTGCCCATCTGGGGCGTCGCTCTGTTGCAACC
The DNA here is from genome assembly GCF_036850765.1 of Saccopteryx bilineata. NCBI lineage: Eukaryota > Metazoa > Chordata > Mammalia > Chiroptera > Emballonuridae > Saccopteryx > Saccopteryx bilineata. The sequence goes on along the minus strand of NC_089497.1, from coordinate 65,227,914 downwards.
AGAGCCATTCTAGTGTCTGAGGCAGAGGCCACAGAGCCATCCTCAGTGCCTGGGCCAACTTTGCTCCAATGGAGCCTCGGCTGCGGGAGAGGAAGAGAGAGACAGAGAGGAAGGAGAGGGGGAGGGGTGGAGAAGCAGATGGGAGCTTTTCCTGTGTGCCCTATCTGGGAATCGAATCCAGGACTCCTGCACACCAGGCTGACGCTCTACCACTGAGCAAACTGGCCAGGGCCTTCAATAGTGTTTTGATGGCCTTCTATGGCTTGATCTTTGTTCTACCATGTTCTAAGTGTTATGAAAGGATGAATAGATGAATATTAAAATATAATCCTACTCTAGAATTACAGCAGTTCTCAAACTTTAGAGTGTGTAAGAATTACCTAGGTGATGGCATTTATCTGAGATACACGGGTTTTCGGGAAGAATAGGCAAAGGGAAGAAGATGTTTGAATTCAGCTACCAATGTCAGGCATGAAGTATTTTTATCCTTTTTTTTTTTTTGTATTTTTCTGAAGTTGGAAATGGGGAGGCAGTCAGACAGACTCCCACATGCACCTGACCGGGATCCACCTGGCATGCCCACCAGGGGGCGATGCTCTGCCCATCTGGGGCGTTGCTCTGTTGCAACCTGAGCCATTCTAGCGCCTGAGGCAGAGGCCACAGAGCCATCCTCAGCACCCGGGCCAACTTTGCTTCAATGGATTTTTATCCTTTCTGAAGGGGAAGGAGCTGAGTTCAGAGAAGATAGGAACTTGCCTAATTTTATCCATTAGTTACAGTATACAGTGAAGGCCTCTGATCCTTGGGCTCCTCAGCCAGTGTTTTTGTCTGGCTGGAACTCAGTTCAGTGTCGAAAAAATGAATGGCTTGCAGCAGACCATTGTATTCCAAGTAGTTTTTCAGACTTCTGGGAATCTGAGAAGTTCCACTGGTTTTCTGCCTGTTTCCTCCAACTGTAGTTGAATTCATTGAGACCGGGAATAGTAACTTGTTACCCAGCAGCTGGCAAAATTCCTGGTATTTAAAAGGTGGTCAGTTCATGGTCGATGACTGTATGAATGACACCATTTTTCAAAAAAAAAATGCTAAAGTCATATATTTAGAGGCAGCTAATATCATATTTCTTTGCTTTTAGATGGTTTTGGAAAATGTAGTGTGTTCTCTAAAAGGAAATGATAATTGGAGATTTTTTTTCCTGTAAATCTATTTTATTTGAAATATGAATATACATGATCATTTTATAAATGAAAATGAAGGAAGAAACAAAGAGAAAAATGCCTATATTCCTATTAGTAATCACTCAGGGTTTTCCCCCCCCTTTTTATCTGATTGAGATCCTGGACTTTAGTCATGCCATATGTACAAGTTTATATTATTTTATTCATGTAACATTATAGCATACAGAGGTTGAGTATTCTGTAACATATATAAATCTTGAGATTTATCAAAGTCAATCTTGAAAGGAGTATCCGAATAGGAAGGGTCACTTTATATGCCATTCCAAAGGATGTCAGATATCAAAGTTTATCTAAAATCAACGGTGTTCCTTTAAGTTACCAGGGATCTTTGAGTTCTTCCAATAGAGTCCCCTAAATTTTCAAACAGGAAATCAAGACCCAGAGAACAACATAAGTGAGTCTGTTTTGACCTAGGACTCTCAGACCTTGTTATTCTAATTTTAAATTGTGTCCCAAAGAATATTTTATCTTTGAATTTGTTACTGTTTGCTATTTTGGAATTCTAAAATAAAAATCAAAGCATAAAATAACTCTTCAATCGACCTTCAGAAGGATGTTCCACTGGAGGAATGAGTCCCAAGTGGCTGAACTGTGTCAACCGTTTGCACCTGTCAGCTGACAGGACTTTAGCAGTGTGCTTATACCCTGCTCTTTGCCTACCCTCCTTTCTCTGCACTCTTCCGTCCATGGAGCTCGATCACCCTGAGCCAGAGCCAAAACAGTGGTGGTCTCTCCCACAAGCCATCCTGAAATTTCCAGCTGACAATTCCTATATAGAAAAGAGAAAACAAATTCTTTACTACTTGAAATTCAAGCACATGTACTGTACTACTTGATCTCAAGTGTCAAATGGACCATATCAGCAAAGCTTTCAAAAACATAAATGGACACAGCAGCAAGGGGTGTTTGGGGACCATTCACACTAGGACTGTCATTGCTCTTGCCATTTTTTTATTTTTTTTATTTTTTTTTTTATTTATTCATTTTAGAGAGGAGAGAGAGAGAGAGGAGAGAGAGACAGGGGGGGGAGGAGCTGGAAGCATCAACTCCCATATGTGCCTGACCAGGCAAGCCCAGGGTTTCGAACTGGCGACCTCAGCATTTCCAGGTCGACGCTTTACCCACTGCGCCACCACAGGTCAGGCCAGGCCATTGTTGTTTTTAAGAAGACTATTCCTATATAGCAAAAACACTTTGCCAATTTCCCTTCTCCTCTGAAGTTAGAAACTCAATCCTATTATCTAAATAGAGAATTAGAAGGGAACTAGCGTAACTGTGTCCTCTTTGATTGAGTGACAAAAACAGGCGTGAGAGAAACCTTTGCTTCCATATCAACTTCATCGCCTCACCATTTTCAGGCCACACCAGCTAGCAGAAATGAATGCACCCCATGTGGTCATTGCAGGATATATCTGGGCGTTTGCTGAACCTGCTCACAATTTATTTTTATTTCTTACGATAGACGTGGGTTTGGCACAGGAGAGTGAATTCTTTCTGGAAGAGCAGATGTGCCTGGTACACTCGTTTGCTATAACCATTTGTGCTGTGGTTGAAAAAAATTTTTTTAAGAGTATAGAATTGTTGAAGGGGGAGGGTTAAAAAAACAACCATTTTAGCGATTATGCAAAGTTAGAATGTCAGTAATTTTGCTGTAGTTAGTCATTATGTGCTTTCATAGCTTGTTTTACAAGGATAAGGGGATATGTACAGGTCTGGTAAATAGAACTCTTCTTTGTCCTTAATAGTCACTTTTTATGAAAGCAGTTTCTACCCTTCCTCTGTGGCAACAGTGTACTCTCCTTAGAAATGATACCCTTCTGTGATTCAGTCCCTTGATCCGTCTGTAGTAAGTGGACAGACAACCTCCATTTCTAACACAAATGTGTTAGGAGATGAGAAACTATTTTTTCCATCTAGTATATAACATGGATGATAACCATTTAAATCTCAGTCATATATTGACCATGTAAAAATGAACATGATTTCTGCAAAAAGAAAAAAGAGAACTGAGCAAACTTCTGATGACTTTGCCATGAGCTTAATGGACTGAAAATACGGTATCCTTTCAATATTTTATTTGAAATATTTGATGAGTCTTAGCAAATTTTGCTCATGGAATTCTCTAAGGACCGTAACATACCACCTATTCCTTTTTTGCTTTGCTTTCGGTCACCCAAAGCCCTTTGGAAATATTTGAAGGAAGGTCGGCTTGTTTCCATTGAAGCAAATATAGCCACTTGCTCACACTGGTGGCTTCCCTTACTGAATTCCACTACTATTTTGGAAACTCCCATATGAAAACGCAACAACCAAATTTGTCCCCATTGGGCCCTTTTGGTGATTTCCATGCAGTGCTGCCTGTCTATACACTGAGGTTTACCTTTGTTAAAAAAACAAAACAAAACCTGGTCTGTTGCCTTTCTGTAGGCTTATTATTAAGTCTGTAATGGCAGGAACACTGTTCTTAGAGTCTGGGAAACTGGGTTCCAGTTCTGACCCGTCAAGGCCTTACTACTTTGGGTGAATCTTTCCTGAGCCTTGTTTCCTTGAAGAGAAGGAGGAATTTGACCTTCAAATTCCTTCAAACTCTTATACTCCACAAGACCATAAGAATACTGTATATTTTAACCATGCACAAATAAGTCAACTTTATTTTTTCTTTTTCAAATTTCCTTTGTGCCTACCTCTGTCTGCCCCAGATTCCTCTTTACAGACTGTGTCTCAAAGATGGTCACATTTTAACTTCCATAAGTAACAAGCAAATTTTAGCATGAGAAACCATTACCAAATTTAAGATTTTCCCGAAGAAAAAGATCCCACCCTTTTATTAATGGTCTCTGAATAACAGTGATAAACTAGACTGGTTGGTTCTACTATAGTAGTTGATTATAACCAAAGACTATTATTGTGTTGACCACACTTTCTGTTATCTACAGCTAAGAAACCTAAAATGTATAAACTAACTCAGGATATTTTGTTAAATTAGATTGAATTATAAAACTCTTTATTTCACTTAAATAGTTCTTAGATGAATAAAGGTTTGACTTTACAAAACTGGTGTGGGAAGGAGACGAGTACAGGGCTGTTATAATTTAGCCAACTACTGCTGTTGCTGTTATTATTTTATTGAATATCTCATAAAATTTATCAGTAATGCATTATTGAAATAACTTTCATTCATTGAGCAAATACTTATTGAGTACTCTAAGATTATCATTTTGAATGAGAAAGACACTGTCCTCATCCATATGAAGCTAGAGGTGAAGAGAACATTAAAGAAAGTATTGCGAAACAATGGGTAAGGGTTATCATAAGGTAAATACAGTCTGTAAAAGGAGCACCATTCATCAGATCAATGACCCATGATTTCCTCAACCACTCTGATTTTAAAAAAAATGAATAAGTTATGGATATTTTAATGACTCTTCATTGCCAGCTTACCCAGGAAATTATTATTTCAAGTAATAGTGCCACCACGCATGTAAAATCACACATGTACTATCTATCATAGTCTCACCAAGATTTGTGTGTTATTATTTCTTGGCTACTTGATTTAACTCTCAGTGCTTTTCAGTAAGCTCTGGCCTGATTGGAGGACATAGGCCCTTGAGGAGCTGATTCACCGTCTGAGGTCACTTGCTTTAGAAATAGGCTCTTTTCTCACTACATTCCTAGATTATAGAACACACTCAGATTGAATTAACCCTCATCACCATGGCATTTTATCCAGTGCCAGCCACATGCATGCTTGGGACTAAGTGTACTGGGCTGTATAGTTATTTCTATAAACAAGAGCCTGGAGACCTCTCAAGTTCAAAACTGATGATATCCTATCTCATTTAACAGTTATTTAAGGAGAGGAACACTCACAATAAACTGATAAGCAAAATAGAAACAGACACATGGACACATGGAACAGATGGACAGCTGTCAGGGGGGAGGAATAAGAGGGAGCTAGATGAGAGAAGGTGAAGGGATTGGCCAAAATACATAAATGCATGACACATAGATACAGAACAGGGTGGCGATAGCCAGAGGGAAGGGGGGGGAGGTAGGAAGAACAGGGCAAAGGGGGGAGAAACAGTGGCAGAAAGAGGCTGTGCTTGGGACAGAGGGTGTAGAATGTGGCGTGTAGATAATGTTATATTGAGTTAATCGTACATTTGAAACCTGTATGGTTTGGCGAACTATGTCATCCCAACAAATTAAAAATAAATTTAAAAAGTAAAATAATAATAAATAAATACATACTGGTTTTCTTGGCTTTAACATGATGACATACTAGTTTTGTGGACATGTGAGGACAGGGCCTCACCTGGATCTTGGCTTTCGTGTTGAAGAGTTAAAGATCATGAAATGAATACTTTCAAGGCAGCTTCTTAGTGATACCAATTGACTGGGGGGAAAAAGAACTTGTCATACTGGCATTGGTGTGTTCAGTAGTCCTGGGAGTTGCTTGTCTTCAAGCTGTTTTATACCTGCTCAGAAGTGTTGTGAAAATTAAGTAAATGAAGAAGCTTCTAAGACCAAAACTGCTCTGGAGTACCACCCAGAATATAATGGTTTTGCTCTTTCTATCCTCTGAAGTTATAAGAATAGCCCCCCACTCACTGTAGGACATGAGTGCATGTTTGCAGGGCACTGAGCTGTGTAATGAGTAAGTGCTGATCTCATGCACACATGTAAGGTATTTCTGCCTGTATAGCGTAAGAACTTCTTGTGGGACTAAGATTGTGTTTGTGTGTGTGCACGTGTGTGTTTTAGGTGTCTGTCAATGATGGAAAATCAGTATATGAGTGTACTATCGCTGTATTGGCAGTGGTGTTTTAAATTCAGTGGCACAAATTAAAATCCTTTGATTTTAATTTTAAAAGTAATCTGTGAGATTGTTTTAACCATTCACCAGTTTTCTGCTACCATGTATGAGCTAACATTTTGATGTAGAAAATCAGAAAAAATATGAATATGAGAACAAAAACTTTGTATCAGCGATGTAATTTAACCTTTTAAATATTTTAAAATTATTTTTAATGTTTTAGTATATACATATTTTTGTCTATGTACACATACAAGTTGGGATACTACAAAACCATTTTTTTGTGTGTATGCTAGTTTTAAAAATATACATATTTTATATGTTATTTTTAATGTATATTCATATTTTATATAGCTATGTATCTGTATATATAGATATAAAAAGACGTATATCTTCCTCTGATTAAAAAAGTAATATGTGGTTGTGTTAGAAACTTTGGAAAACAGGGAAAGTACATAGAACATCCAAAAATCACCCACTTAAAATAACCTGTTTGAGAATAAATCTTTCTAGCTATATATTTCTGTATGTGCATATGAGAGATGTAGAGAGATGCATATATTAACAGATATAAAACAGTGTTTTCTAAACTGATTTTAAAATATATAACATTCTTGATCTTTTAATTATTTTTTTTCATTTTCCTCCCTTCCTTTCTCCCTCCTTTCCTCTATTCTTTCTTTCTCTTCCCTCCCTCCCTCCCTCTCTCTCCCTCCCTCCCTTCCTTTCTCCCTTCTTCCGTCCCTCTCTCCTTCCTTCCTTCCTTCCTTCCTTCCTTCCTTCCTTCCTTCCTTCCTTCCTTCCTTCCTTCCTTCCTTCTTCCCTTCTTTACTGTGCTAAAATATATATAACAAACTTCACCAACTTAACCATTTTTTTTAGAATATAGTTCACTGGCACTAAGTATATTCCCATTGGTATGCAACAATTACCATCATTTATCTTCGAAAACTGAAAGTCTATATCCATTAAATAATTATTCCCCATTTCTCCCTTCCACTGCTGTTCTTGTAAATACATTGCACTGTGTGTCTGCATGAATTCGACTATACACCAGATACCTTGGAATCATATAATATCTGTTCTTTTGTGACTGGCTTGTTTCATGTTGGCATTAATGTTTCCAAGGTTCACTCATGCTTTAGCATGTGTCAGAAATTCCTTCTTGTTTTAGGCTAAACAATACAACATTGTATGTATACACCACATTTTGTTTCTCCATTTGTCTATTATGGGATGTTTGGATTGCTTCCACCTTTTGGCTGTGGTGAAAAATACTGCTGTGAACCTGAGTGTACAGGCATTTTTTCAAATTCCTGCATTTAGTTCTTTTGAATATATACCTGGAAGTAGAATTGCAGGACCATAGATAGGTTTTAAAGCCTGTTAATGATATAATTTTTAATCATTGCATAGTACTTCATTATATGAATGTACTATAATTTCTTCAACCAATCTCTATGTAATTATTTAAATTTCTTATGGTCTTTCATTTTTATAAATGCCATTAGCATGAACATTTCTTAAAAATAAATGTTTATGCCATCTGTAGTTATTTGGCTAAATTTCTAAAAGTAAAAGGTATGGATTTTTTAGTGCTTATGATATATATCACTAAAGTAACCCACAATTGCCCATAAAGAGTTTATGCTCATAGTCCCCAGCTCCAGGTGGAGTTCTTTCTTTTTTATTTTTTTTATTTTTCTGAAGTGAGAAACAGAGAGACAGAGAGATAGACTCCTATATGCGCATGACCGGGATCCACCCAGCATGCTCACTAGAGGGCGATGCTCTGCCCATCTGGGGCATTGCTCTGTTGCAACTGGAGCCATTCTAATACCTGAGGTGGAAGCCACGGAGCATCCTCAGCGCCTGGGTCAACTTTGCTCTAATGGAGCCTTGGCTGCGGGAGGGGAAGAGAGAAATACAAAGGAGAGGGGGAAGAGTGGAGAAGTAGGAGAAGCAGATGGGCACTTTTCCTGTGTGCGCTGGCCAGGAATCAAACCCGGAACTTCCACATGCTGGGCCGATGCTATACCGCTGAGCCAACTGGCCAGGGCCTCCAGGTGGAGTTCTTTATTCTGCTTTAATAATAGCACCTTCACAGGTGTTTCTGAACTCTGGTTTTAAGAAAGAATCATTTGTCACTCCTTTTTTAATTTCCAGATTTCACTCTCTGAGTGGATGGGCCTAAGAAAATTTGTGTTTTAAATGCCCTAAATGAAAATAATTTGTATTCAAAAAGCCCTAAATGATTCTGTTGTACAGCCAAATTGGAGAAGGATGTCTCTAAATGTATAGTAGTATGTTCCTATATTGTATTCTTCATCTGTTATGTTGTTATCTAGCTCAGGGGGTCATCTATCAAGTAGATAGTGTGAATGGCTTGAACAGGTGAAGAATGGAGCTACTGTGTTACGGCAGATAATTAGGGAGGCACTTAAGAAGGCAACTCTATTTTTCAGTTAAGGACTTGGAGAAAACAAAATAATATTTTGTAAAATATACATTTTAGATTTTATTTATTGATTTTTAGAGAGAAGGGGAGTAGAGAGAGAGAAAGCGGGTAGTGGGGAGCTTCAACTTATAGTAGTTACTTTCTGTATGTGCTTTGACTAGGCAAATCCATGGTTTTGAACTGGCAACCTGAGCATTCCAGGTCAACACTTTATCCACTTTACCACCACAGGTCAGGTAAAATAACCTTTTGTTAAGCTGAAATTAAGTATCAAGTCAAGAATGCATGGCATTACCACTAAAATATGTAAGCTGTGTTTGCATTTTTTTCTTTTTGTAAAAACTGAGAAACCAAGTATCCATTCATTTATCCAGCAATTATTAGGTACCTGCCTGGTGTGAATTATTAGAGATGAGATCAGGCTCTTATTGGCCATGAAGATTCATTGCAAATATTCGGGCTTCGCTCTTGAAATCACTGGATTTTGAATGTCATTCTGTCTACCGTTACAAAGGAATAATATTAAAGGAATAAGAAACATGTGGGTGGTTTCCTCTCAACTCTGTGCGTCATCCAGTAAGCTCATCTTTTATCTGAGTTATAGAAAGACTTAGAATTGAAGAAAAAATAGACTCCTCATTATAAAATCAGGGGGAAAATAACAGTATTTTAAAGTCTTCTCTGTTGTTCAGATGAAAAGTCAATCTAGAGAAGTAATGTGATTTTTTTTAATGTTACTTAACTCCAAACAATGGAAAATCTGGATTTTTTCCCCTTAGCTTTTAGTGCACAACTGTTCAATTTCATTGATCATTCTCTTGGTGATATTTCTGTTTGTTGGCATCCTTACTGGAACTTGCAAAACGGCACCTCATCTACTACATTTGGCCTGCAGAAATCCTTTATTTAGCTTACCAGTGTTTGCAAGATCCATGACAAGAGTAACAGTGGGATCATATTCCATGCTAACACATACAAACTACCTTTAGACAGCATATGATCTCTTTAGTTCTACAAAGTCCATGTGATTCTCTTGTTTCTCAGTGACATGAAGTTTCTATTATCATGATAACTCCGTTTTCTTTCTTCTAGAAGAGAATTATTTTTCTGTACCTATAATCTTGATCACACATCTCCTAAAAATAGGAAAACCATAGATTAAACTGAGAAGACCTTTTGTTGTTGTTTAAAATGTGGTTTATTTCAGTCTTCCTTTACCAGAGAGAAATAGAATGTTGAGGTTTTTAAAACCTCAAACAATGGAGCCAAGTTATCTGGGTTTGAATCCTGGATTTGCCAAATGCCCAAAGTGTTACCTTGGGCACTTACTTAATTTTTCTATGCTTCAGTATCTTCTTCTGGAAAATAGGGCTCATTATATGTAGTTCCTGTCTCAAGGATGCTTGTGAGGATTAAGTATAAATTGTATTTGACACAAAATGTTTACACAAAGTAAATACTACCTAAATGTTTGGTAGTATTATGCACTTTTTCATCACTAATTGGCATTTTAGTTTGTGTTTCTGCCACATGGATACACAGACAAAGTAGATAACTGCAAGTGAAAACTGATCATTAGGTTTTGTTCAGTAAATTTAAACAATGGTCTTGAAAATACGATTGAAGATGAAGTACTCATAGTTCTATTTCCTACCAGATCACCATTTCCCTTTCCATATTTTGTTTATTCCCTGTCCATATGGAAATATCATCTGATGTAGTTTCAGTTGTATTGCACATATGATTGATTTTACATTCTGTATTTTTCATTTAACATTCTGTATTTAACATTTACATTTAACATCTTAAGCATCTTTCCAAGTCATTACTTAGCTGAAATAAAAATGTAATAAAGTGGTTGTAAGTTTGATGTTGTTGTACAGGGCTTCCGTTTTTGTATACTTTCCCCTTCTCTTACCTTAGAAAGTTTCATTTTCAAGTAAGAGTCATTTTTGCTTAATAAACCAAATTTTGTAAAAAAAAAAAAAAGGATCAACTAAGAATCTTCTGAATCCAATGACTGATTCCCTTCGTCTCACAGTGGCTTTGGCATCTAGCTCATCGCCTAAGATGTAGCAGAATTTTAATTTTTTTATTGAATAAATACTTTGGATGAATTAAATTCCTAAGGGTTAGGATATTGTGATTATTTGACGATTAATTCAAAATGTTCAGTAAATGTTGTTAACAATTTTTAAATGTATTAGGTATCTTTTATTTCTTTGACTACTTCTGCAAGCGATTTGAGTCAGCATTAAGTAGAAGCTATGTGTACAATGTGACCATTAGGATGAAAATAAGTGTCTCAAATATGTCTTTGAAAGATAGTAATATTAATAAATTCAAAAAATAAAGTCATTAAACTATTTAGAGGGGAGACTAATGTGGTTACTGTAATTAAGCATGCATTTAATATATAAGAGAATTTCTTGATTGTCAAGTAATAAGGAAAATAAGACAGCTTATTTTTTATATATTATAATATGAAAAGAGAAATTTATTTTTCATGGGAGACTGTGATTCATTTATTAATTAATTCATTCAAATATTTGTTAATCACCTACTATGTGCTAAGATGTGAAAACGAAACACTAGAGAAGCAGAATAAAATAACCCTATGAAAACAGGCACATAGAAGCATGATCTGTGCAGAGGGAAAAGAGCAGCACATGTTCACTGTGCCAGAGGATTCAGGCAAACGTTCACCAAGGAACCTGGTACTCAGGTTGAGACCATAGAAATCAGAGAGAGGTAGGGGAACACACAGATATAGTCCCTGAGATGAGAGAGAAATTGAATATGGAGGAAAGTCAATGTCAGAGAGTGATGTGTCATGCAACCTTCAAGGAGAAGCAGGAGAGACAGATTGAGTTCACATCATTTCACTAAGCCTGTGAAGACATTTAGGCAGGAAAGTAATGTGATCAGATTTTCATGTGTGAGAAATCACTCTAGTTATAGAATAAAGGATTCACTGAGGGGAACAAGAGAGGACACTGGGACACCAGTTAGGGTAATGTTGGAGCATTCCTGGTCAGAGGTGGTATTATCTTAGAATAAGTTTGCAGAAATAGAAATGTGGACATATTTGAGAGTTACAGAATTTCCCATCTAGGGAACAGGATCAAGAGGATTTTGTACTTGGATGAGATGTGAGCGAGAGGCCCAAGTACAACTCCTAGTGTTCACATTTGAGCAATAGTGGGCCAGAAAACTAGAACAAAAGCATGTAAAGCAGATCAAAGGTGGCCCTGGCTCGTTAGCTCAGTAGAAAAGTGTTGGCCATTGTGTGTGGATGTCCTGGGTTCGATTCCTGCCCAGGGCACACAGGAGAACAGCCCATCTGCTTCTCTACCCCTCCCCCTCTCCTTCCTCTCTGTCTCTCTCTTCCCCTCCTGCAGCCAAGGCTCCATTGGAGCAAAGTTGGCCCGGGAGCTGAGGATGGCTCCATGGGCTCTGCCTTAGGCCCTAGAATGGCTTTGGTTGCAACAGAGCAACACCCCAGGTGCACAGAGCATCGTCCCCTAGTGGGTTTACTGGGTGGATTCTAGTCAGGCACATGCCGGAATCTGTCTCTCTGCCCCCCGCCTTCTCACTTCAGAAAAATACAAAATAAAAGTAGATCCAAGGAAGATGACGAATAGTCTTAACCTTTTGAGCCTGAAGAGCATGTGAGACATCTAAGTAGACACATGAAATAGACAGTTGAATAGTTGGGCTTTGCATAAAGAGTACAAATGAACTCCAGAGATAGAAATTCAAGAGAGTCTTCATAATAGAAAGTTTTTCAAGTTGTGAGCATGGCTGTGGAGAAAGTGAATAGAGAGAGAAGAGAGGAGGTCATGTGTCAGATAAAGAAGATAATTATTCAGTGGACAGTAGGCAAAATGTTGGCTAATATCATCAATAGTCTAAATTTCTGCTGTCACTGTTTAGCAGACAGCTGTTCTTGACAATATGTCACTAGATTTTTTTTTGAGCGTGCAAGAGAGACAAACAGGCAGACAGATGGACAGACACACAGACAGGAAGGGAGAGAGATGAGATGCATCAGCTTGTGGTTGTGACACTTTAGTTGTTCATTGATTGCTTTCTCATATGTGCCTTGATCAGGGGGCTCCAACTGAGCCAGGTACCCTTTGTTCAAGTCAGTGACTTTGGGCTCAAACCAGTGACATTAGGCTTCAAGCCAGCAACTTTGGACTCAAGCCAGTGACCATGGGGTCATGGCTGTGATCCCATGCTCAAATGAGCATGTACTCTAGCTGGTGACCTCATAGTTTCAAACCTGTGTCCTCAGTGTCCCAGGTTGACACTCTATCCACTGTGCCAGTGCCTGGTCAGGCTATCCCTGGATTTTATATGACAAAATATAAATATTTGTTTAAGACCATGATAATTTGATTTTTTATAGCTTAAAGTTTTACTTATTTGCAATATATAAAACATGCAAGTCAATTGTTAAAACACCATATAATCATTTTAATGGAGGTATGAACAAAGCCCAATAGGAGTATAAGTGAAGAACCATAGAAAGAACTTCAATATCTTTCCAGGAGAGTCAAGAAAGCATTATGAAAGAGGCACCATTTGATTTGGACTTGAAGAACATGCAGCAACTGTCCGGAAGAAGATGGCTGTTTTTGAGCAGCTTTGGAGAAACATTCTGGAGTTATATGGATGATCGTAGACTATATAGAAGGAGGTCCTGGTTGATAGATATGAGTTCAGATATATGTGTGTGGTCTATTCCAGTCTCTACATGAGCTTAGTACTGTTGGAGTGCATGCTGCCAGTGATGGAGGAAAAATGGAGGTGACTGGACAGCGAGCCAATGGCTAGATCATAAAGTCTTTATAAAATATGTGGGAAATAAGGAAAAAAAAAACAGTGAGGTCAACACAAGGCAGAGTCATTGCCAAATTTGGATCATCTGTGAGCTGCAATTAGATGCTCATGTTAGAGAGATTACTGGTGTATTAAGGAGGAGAGATGAGAGAGAAGTGAGGTTGAATCATGGTCATAAAAAGCTCAGGGAAGTGGTGATGAGGACTTTATTTGAGGTGAGAAAGCAAAACTGGAATAAAGTTCAAGAATGTAAGAAATAATCAGAGGTTATATATAGATTATGTATGTGTGTGTATGTGTATGTGTGTGTGTGTATGTGTATGTGTGTGTGTGTATTCATGTTTGTACAAGCTGGTGTGTTCAGGGAATAGGTGGGCAGGGATAAGAGAGGTAGATGAATGTAAGAGGTTGGGTTACAAGAAAGTTGTAACCTGGTGGGTTAAAAGAAAGTTGAGAATCTGCTCTAAGAAGTGAGCACAAGAGCTGCTCACTTAATCCTTGTCTGTTTCTGTCTCGTGGCCTCAGCCATTTCCGCCTGGTAATGAAGACAGCCATTCAATAGTTATGCTTATGTATTAGAACCTCTACTATACTATAAACATCTGAGCGACAGGAAAACATGCACTATCGATCCTGATACTCTCCTTCCATCAACTTCGCAGAGCTTTACATGTTGAAAATGTTTAAAAAATAATTAATGGAAAAATCACTACATAAAAATACTGTACATAGAATCAAGTCTCAGAAACACACACACACAGTCACATATCTATATGAGTTAAAGTTTTAAATGTACTTGATTTCATTTCAAAACGAAAATGTTAAATCATGATAAAGACTTGAGGGATTCCTGCAAACACAAAAAAAGAAGCAAAGTGCCAAAAATACATACTTGGGAACAACACCTAATCCAATAAGTAGAAAAACCAAACTATTCATTTAATGAATATCTGGGCCAGGAAAGTGTTGTATAGCTTTCTTTAAATACGAAAAACATAAATAAGTATGCCTTAAAATCATTCCTATTCTTTACCCTTTCCACCTCCAATGAGATAATGTAAAATTAAAAAAGAAAAAAATTAGCTTAATGTGCTATTTTCACACACATGGTTGTGATACAGAAATACTCATAAACATGCCAACACACACACAGCAGAATTCATAATAAAAGTTGTGAGAAACCTTCTTATTCCCAGAAGAGAATTCTACTAGTAAGGTATTTCCTAGAAGAAAGCAATGACTCCTAGAATTGAGCCCTGATGCCTTCCTTCAAAGACTTTAGGGATGTCTCAATAATGTGTTTGTATGTTTGCATTCACGCATGGCTATGCATTCCCAGTGCAACTCAGTATGTGTATGTTCACTAAGGAAAATAAAATTGTGAAAAAGTTCTTCTAAAGTGTGAGATCTACATAAATCCTTTTTGTTGTTGTTGTTCACTTTATGAAGGTGGTTGATTTTCATTTTCTTCAATGATGTGATTTTTGAGATGTCTGTTTTTGGAGCAGACTTCTATCAGCTGGTGCAGCAGGGACTATGGCTGTCATTAGCCCAGTTGCTCAGTCACTGTCTCCATTTATAGTCGGGGTTTTTAAGTATCCCAAATAGGAACTCTGAGTTTCTGCTGATTTTGAGTCATCAAAGAAAAGCTTTAATCCTTCTCTTTCATGCAATTCCATCTCTGCTGACATTTTTTTTTGAAGACTGACATGGTTGACTAGAAAAATCTGACCCTCTTAAGTGAGTATTTATTTTAGCATTTCTTGGGGATATTTATTTTAATAAGTTTCTGAATGAGAAACCTGTGTCTCTTTCTATTAGACACTTATTGGGATCACCTTTATGTAGAAGGAAAAGTTTACCAAGGAAAGAATATTCAGGTTGCTTAAATTGCAAAAATAAATTGTAAGTCTTTTACCTGAAAGACTGGTATTAACAAAGAAGGGATAATATAACTCCATCCAACAGCCCCCTGCAGCTTAGCTTCTGTTAAGTTTAGTTTCTCTAAATCTAGAATTGCAAAATCCCTAGGAAACTGCAGTTGTGACAAATGATATGTGGGAAAGATAGCTGTAACAGTCAGAATCCCATAAAAATAATGGCACAATAAAACCAGCTCTTCTCTAGGAGTCAATTTATACAGACATTCTGTACCATGGGCCCATCTGAGTACAGAGAAGCTGTAGGAATAGAGTGATAATCTGGGACTAGCAGAGTCAGAGTTGTAACCTCCTCTAGGCTCAAGGGGACGGGGGTGGGGTAGGGTAAGGAGACTGGTTATTTGAACTCTGAAGGGGAGAGTATTGTTGAGGAGGAGTCCTAGAGAGGACCAGTGACCCTTCTCAACAGAGGCACTGTTGGGTTTGATAATGATGTGTCTTGCCCTCAATCTATTCAATGAAAATAGCATACTCAAGTCACTGTGACAATAAAAAATATCCCCACTCATTTCTAAAGTTTCCCTGGTCAGTAGGTGGTTTTCTTTTTAGTGGACAACCACTGGAATTAAATGTTAACCAAAGGCCCTGGCCGGCTAGCTCAGCGGTAGAGCTTTGGCCCAGTGTGTGGAAGTCCTGGGTTCAATTCCAGGCCAGGGCACACAGGGGAAGCACCCATTTGCTTCTCCACCCTTCCCTCTCTACTTTCTGTTTGTCTCTCTCATCCCCTCGCACAGCCAAGGCTCCATTGGAGCAAAGTTGGCCCGGGCGCTGAGGATGGATGGCTCCATGGCCTCTGCCTCAGGTGCTAGAGTGGCTCTGGTTGCACGGAGCAACACCCTAGATGGGCAGAGCATTGCCCCCAGTGGGCATGCTGGGTGGATCTTGGTCAGGCACATGCAGGATTCTCTCTCTCTACCTTCCCACTTCTCACTTCAGAAAAAAAAAAAAAGTTAACCAAATGTCCCTGGGAATGTTTTAATCTTTATTTCTAGATTAATCTAGCTCTCTAGAAAGGTATTGTCTGAAAGCTAACTATCTGAATTAATAGAATTTATATGATGATGGGGCAAGATAGCTGCACTGTTTGTAGCCCCACATCTACATTCAAGGCAGAAAAGAGGAAAAGAGAAAAGTAGGAAGGGATGATGGGATGATGCTGTCATGAGAACCCTAGTGTTCCCGAAAATGTTTAATGCACATCTCATTGGCCAGAACCGTATCACATGACAGCTTCTGCCTGCAAAATAGTCTTGGGAAGTATTTTAAATGGACACATTGCTGCCCTGAACAAAATTGAAATTCTTTGAGTAATGAGGAAGGGGCGTGTGTATGGTGACGAAGCATTGGGCAGTATCCACCCCACATGTCTATTATCTCTTATACCTTGGTATGGACAAATGACAATGGAGTAATATAAAGTCTTGCATCCTCTCTTCTTATGCATGCTAGAATTTGCCTGAAATGAAAAAACAATGAAATTAGAGTGTGGTCATTTATTTGGTATCTCAACAAATCTAATCATAGTATATCAGAGCAAAATAAAAACATTATATCACTTTATATTTGTACGTCCCTAATAGACCAATACCTGAGGACAAATGTTTGGATCTCCAAACTTTCCCTATGCCTTCATCTATCTGCCATCATAAATATGGCCTCCCATAGTTCAGAAGAAAGGTATTTTTACCCTTGTGTCATTGAGACATTCTTAGGACATTCAGTAAATATTTTTCCTTTCCTTTTCCTTTCCTTTCCTTTCCTTTCCTTTCCTTTCCTTTCCTTTCCTTTCCTTTCCTTTCCTTTCCTTTCCTTTCCTTTCCTTTCCTTCCCTTCCCTTCCCTTCCCTTCCCTTCCCTTCCCTTCCCTTCCCTTCCCTTCCCTTTCTCTTTTCCTTTTCCTTTTTCTTTTTCTTTTTCTTTTTTCTCTTCTCTTTCTCTCTCTCTCTCTCTCTCTCTCTCTCTTTCTTTCTTTCTTTCTTTCATATTTGTGTGATACCAAGATAAGGCTATGTTTTATTTTTTTCAATTACAGTTGACATTCAATATTATTTTATATTAGTTTCAGGTGTACAGCATAGTGGTTAGACATTTCCATAGCTTGTGAAATGAACTCCATGATAACTCTATCAATAGTATCCACCTGGCACCATACATAGTTACTACAGTATTATTGATTATATCCCCTGTACGGTACTTTATATCCTCATGACTATTTGTAAGTACCAATATGTGCTTCTTAATCCCTACACCTTTATTTACCCAGTCCTCCAACTCCCTCCCAACTGCCATTTATCAATCTATTCTGGGTATTTATGAGTCTGTTTCTGTTTTTTTTTTTTTTCTTCTTTAGATTCCACATATAGGTGGAATCATGTGGTGTTATCTTTCTCAGTCTTATTTTACTTGTCATGATACCTGCTAGATTCATACATGTTGTCACAAATGATAAGATTTTATTCTTTTTTATGATTGAGTACTATTTCATAGTGTAGTAATTATTTCTGAGTTTAACCCTTTGAGTAGTGATTTTTTTGTTAACCCTTTGAGTGAGGACATACAGGAACGTTCATACGACTCAAAGGGTTAATGAATGAATGCAACAGACACCAGGAAGATAAAAAGGGAAGAGGAGGCTGCATTTGAGTTATCTTTGGTAAATTACTCTTTGACACGAATCTTTGGTCTAAAATTTAGCTTTTCTTTGTGCTGGAGCATTTGTTTCTTTACTTCCTTTTTGTTTTCTCTGTCATGTCCTTCAGGTTTCTTTTTCTAGGGTCTCCTGTTAGTACTACAGTGACTGAGTCTTTGGGTAGTTTGATTGAAATTATAGTGTTTAATTCATTTTCTTTTGTTGTTAGTACTTTTGGTGTTATACATATTTTTTAATCGTCAAATCTAATGTCATGAAGCCTCCCCCCATTTTTTTCTTTTAAAAATAGTACAGTTTTCATTGTTATATTTAACGCTAAAATTTTAGGTTAATGTTTGCATATGGTATAACGTAAGGGTCTAACTTCATTCTTTTACATGTGGAAATCCAGTTTTCCCCACGCCATTGGTTGAATTGACTGTTTTCTCCCCATTGAATGGTCTTGACACCTTTGTCAAAAAATAATTTAACATGCATTCAAAGGATTATTTCCGGATTCTCTATTCTATTTCATTGGTTTATATATCTGTCTTTATGCCACTGTCATGCTATTTTGATGATTATTGTTGTATAATAAATTTTTGGATTGAGCAGTTTGAAATCTCCATTTTTTTCCCCGAGATTGTTTGGGCTGTTGAGACTCCTTTGGAATTGCATATGGATTTTAGGATGGATTTTTCTGTTTTTGTAAGAAGGCACCTTTGGGGCTTGGAAAAGGATAGCATTAAATCTGTAGATCACTCTGGGCACTATTAACATCTTAACTACAGTAAAGTCTTCCAACCCATGAACATGGATGTCTTTTTGTTTATTTGTTTTCTTTATTTCAGCAACAGTTTGTACTTTTCAGTCTACATGTCTTTCACTTCTTTGGTTAAGTTTATTCTTACGTACTTTCGTCTTGATGTTATTGTAGATGGAACTGTTTCCTTGACTTCCTTTTCAGATCTTTCATTTCTAATACACAAACTGCAGTTGTTTTTTAGTTAGTCTCTGAACTCTCAGAAGGCAGGAACCGTGCCGTATTTGTATTTTGTGGAGTTAATACAAAAATAACAATCGTCAGTTTTTAATATTATTATAAATTTTTTCATTGGCAGTAACCTTCGTCCTTTTCTTTTTCCCCTCTCTCCCATTTCAGGGCTCTACCAGTGCAACAGCCTCTCCTCCTGTCTCGACCCCTGTCACAGGGCACAAGAGGATGGTCATACCAAACCAGCCCCCTCTGACAGCAACCAAAAAGTCTACACTGAAACCGCAGCCTGCACCTCAGGCTGGACCCATCCCTGTGGCTCCAATTGGAACACTGAAACCCCAGCCACAGCCAGTCCCAGCCTCCTACACTACAGCATCCACCCCGTCAAGGCCTACCTTCAATGTGCAAGTGAAGTCAGCCCAACCCAGCTCTCACTACATGACTGCCCCTTCCCCAGGACAATTTTATGGCCCAGGGCCGGGGCACCAGGGCTATAATACGCAGCCAGTTCCTATCTCTGGGCAGTGTCCACCTCCTTCAACACGGGGTGGCATAGATTATGCATATATCCCACCACCAGGACCTGAGCCTGCTTATGGGTATGGCC
Source organism: Saccopteryx bilineata (assembly GCF_036850765.1). Taxonomy (NCBI): domain Eukaryota; kingdom Metazoa; phylum Chordata; class Mammalia; order Chiroptera; family Emballonuridae; genus Saccopteryx; species Saccopteryx bilineata. Next base: position 65,208,382 of record NC_089497.1, on the reverse strand, counting down.
CTAACCAAGGACGTTATTATGAAGCCTACTGCCCAGCAGGGCCTGCATATGGGGGCAAAAATGACTCTGATCCTACCTATGGTCAACAAGGTCACCCTAATACCTGGAAGCGGGAACAAGGGTACACTCACCCTGGGACAGGAAACCAGCCCCCTGCTGGGATGTATCCAGTTGCTGGTCCCAAGAAGACCTATATCACAGATCCTGTTCCAGCCCCCTCTGCACCACAGCTGCAACCAAAGGTATGAAACTCATTAACACAGTGATGGATGGGAGTAAAGGGCTGTCTATCTCAGCCTGCCTTTCCCAGAAAGCAGAGCCTAAGGCAGAAATGTTTGTGCTATTTTTATCTCATTAGAAAGTACAATCTATGAATGAATGTATGAATGAAGTAGGAAAAGATGGAGATTCTACTGGGGATATGGATTTATGTTACTGATATGACTCTTGCTTGGAACCAAGTCCTTGTTCTATCTCGAATGATCATCTTCCAAAAAGTGATATGAATTGTAGCAGCTTGGGATAATCTTTTTTGTGGTGGGGAAAAAAATGAAAAGAATTATCTTCCAGCTCTTATCTTTTCTGGTGCCAAGCTTCTCTGTAAGTCAGAAACTTCCTTACCCTTAGACATTGAATTTCTTGGACACCAAATACATTTGTAGTGTCTCATGCCTTGCAGTGACAGGGCAGCAACAGATCTGGCGGTGAGAAGTATGCAGGGCCAACATGAGCTGAGCTGCCTGTCAGGTTGGGCTTCTATAATGGTGGTCAGAATTCAAGCAATGTTTGTACCACAGTGACTGCTAGGACATAACAAGTGGCCAACAGCCCAGAAGACAGGTGAGGCCAGGGGGATCTAAGGTAATGCAGACACCTTGTCTAGTTTTTTTGGGGAAAGAGGCTGCTGCAGTAGAGTGGCACTTAGTTATTGCCCTTTGTCTATCCATATATTGATCCTCCAAGAAGAATCTTACTCTCTAGCTTTTAACCCTATTTGGCAATTTAAAAGGTATCTTTATGACAGTAATCTTTTTACATTGCTTGATTTAGTTGCAAGTATGTATGGCTTTTAAGTCAACATGTTTTGTTACTTCCTTTGAATAGGTAGATATGATATTGCATATACATACTTACCTACACCTTTGATTTTCCGTGAGTGCTAGAATCAGCATGATGATCTTTTCTTTTACTGTGACAAGAGGAGTCAAGAGAATTACATGGAAGGGGTGAGATGGATAAACCAAGTTGGAACAGAACCCTCCCTTCCTTTCATTCACAGTTGTGAGAAATCAGAAATCAGAAATAGTTTGAAGTTGAATGGCAATTTTGGGGGATGAATTGGGTGTGAGGACTATATATTTTTTTAATCCTTAACACATTCTACATTACTGACATGTTCATTCACATTTTCAACATTATAATAAAAATCTATCCAGTCCTTGCTCTCCGGGTAGTGTGTTTACTAAACCACTATATTCACATGAAAGTATCAGCTCTATTAATGGTGATCCAAAATGAATTTTAGGCTTCCTAGGGGAAGAGAACCATGCTCAGAAAGTGGGGCGCTTCTGAATACCCATTACGTGAAAGTGGGCCAGCCATGATCATTTTCCAACATATAGTTTTCAAGTTTAAATGTTAAATGTTTTTGAAACATTGCTCTTAGAAAAGCTTTTCTTTTTAAAAATGCTTTGTGAAAATACATGTTTGTAAGTTTGTTTTAAATAAAATTTGTCAAAAATAGCCAATCCGAATAGCCTTGCCCTTTTGTTAACATTATAGTGTATTTGCATTAGTTCTTCTTGACCCCCAACAAGCAAGCAGTCCAGAAAAATAGTGTCTTACTCAGCTTTGCCCCACTTTCATGCAGCTACAATACATTCCCTTATGGAAGGTGAAAAGTTTAGGTTGGGATAATTGACTTTAACATTTAGGTGCAAATACATATGCAGTCTTGCTCCATCCAAAGCAGCCTTACTGGTAGGATGGTTGGGTGATAGTCCTAGCGGAAGGAGACGGGCCCTGAGCTGTATAAGGATTCTGTCACCCCATCTGGGAAAATAGACATGAGACAGAGCAAAGTATGTCTAGGGGGAGAGAATAATCTTGTGAGATATACTGAACTGGTCTTTGAGTTTCCTGTTTCCCCATCAGGTCACTGGGCACTCTGGACAGTCCCACTTTATTCCACACTAGAGCCAGTCCAGTGGTGTAGGAAAGCCCTCAGCACCTAGTGCAAGCCCTGGATCTAAGGTGCTGGGTCTAGTCACATTAGGAGCATTGAGTCTGTCTTCGCCAGCCTACTCAGGACAACAGAATAAACTTTTATTAACCACTCACCAAAATACATGAACCTTTATTTTTCTTCTTTTTGTAATTAGTCAGGGTGATCTATTCCATGATTATGGCTTCTGGAGATCAGTGAATTTCATGTCGTTTGAATATTTTTTCTTGAAATATTTGTTTTTCAACTGCGTCATATGTTTGAACGTCATATTGTGCATTTTAAAAATGAAAATCAAATCATGTGCTTTTCTCTGTGAATATTAATGAGAATGGTTACAGGGTGATGTTTAGCCATCTGTGTATGTTTTGGGAAAAGGGGAAAGAGGCTGATGAGGCTACAAATACGTTCTGTGGGTTGGGGGGCACTAGGGAGCGAAGGGAGGGGCTCTCTCACAGTTAGCCTTTGAGCAGAACACTGCTGTATTCAACTGCACCTGTGCACAGAGGACCTTATTGTCCCAGTATTGACTCTGCTTGGCTTAGTGATGTGACGGCTGGCTTGAGAAATGAGCTCCGAAGTCTAATCCCAGCTCCTCCCGTGACATTCCTCTTTCGGCTTGAGGAAAACCTCTAGACCTCTTTATGTCACACTTCCAGCCTCAAAAAGTGGCACATCACCTTCTGTCATTAATTAATGATTGCAAAGGGCTTGGAAATTTCCAGAGGCTGAATAATTGCCAATGGAGGACTATTCAGTTTTCACTGACTTTCCTTTATTTCCAAATTTTAGTCATTGATGGAAAACTTACCTTCATGACTTAGCACAATGATCTTTTGTGACATGGGGACATTCTGAGGAATTGGGCATTTAACTCATGAAGGAGTTTTTTGTTGTTATTTTTTGTTATTTTTTTTTAATTTTTATTTATTTATTCATTTTAGAGAGGAGAGGGAGAGACAGAGAGAGATAGAGAGAGAGGAGAGACAGAGAGAGAGAAGGGGGGGAGGAGCTGGAAGCATCCACTCCCATATTTGCCTTGACCAAGCAAGCCCAGGGTTTCGAACTGGCGACCTCAGCATTTCCAGGTCAACGCTTTATCCACTGCACCACCACAGGTCAGGCTTGTTGCTGTTTTTTAATGGAAAAAAGAAATCTCCCAAATAGTTGAGATGAGCTACTTTAATTTTCCTACATTGTAGAAGAAGGAGAGGAAGGGAATGAGGAGAAAAAGGAAAGAGAGAAAGAAAAAGGAGAAGAAAAGAATGAAGAAGAGAATGAGGAAAGGAAGGAGACAGAATCAGAACCTGCAAGGCTAGGGGATCGTGATTATATTTATGTTCCTATAATGTGCCGAGAAATGAATTTGCATGCTGCTGTAGACCATATTGTGTTTCCTGTACCATCTGAGCTGAGTTCCTTGAAAAATATTGTTATAAGCAAGTCTTTATGAGGGAGAAATGTTCCCTTCTCACGGAAAACCCTCTTAAAGAAACAGTGGCATATTTCCCTTGGATGTTTTATAAAAGCTAATACCTGCACATTATGTATAGTCCAGGGAATCCTGTCCTGTGCATTGCCTTCACATCCCTGGAAGTGGGTTGTGTGTTTTATCCTATATTGAGACAAGGGGAGTTAGCTTAAAGGTCCTCCAGCTGGGATCTGGCGGCCAGTCATCACTCTCAGGTCCAAGGGGCAGGGCAGCTCTAGCACCCACTTCCTTGTCATAGACCTGATCTGTGTCAGCCTTGGGATGATTAGAGACAGCTATTTAACTCATACTTGTGGAAGGCACTGATGCTATGCTTCCCGGGAAAGGTATATAAAGGTCCACCTAGTGCAGAGGTTAGGTTAAATTTTAGATCAATCTGTTATTAAAATGTCCTTGAAAAATCCTTCAGGAAGTTTAGACCTCTGGAGAACAAACTACCTTTATTTATTTATTTATTTATTTATTTATTTATTTATTTATTTTAACGAAGCACCTTTCTATAAAGCTATCAAAGTTGTTAGCTCTTTCAGAGTTAAAACAGATCACTGCTCTTCCTTTATTTTTTTTGAAACTGGGGATATTTAATAGGTCAAAGAAGAGAGTCAAAGTAATGGAATGCCTGAGGTCAGTGTAATTTGTTAAGATATAGGAAATATTTGACAATGTTAATATAGTAGCATTACAAACATTCAGGTAATCTTAAAATGTTTTGCTCTTTCTTCTTCCATTGTGGAAAAGAGAAGGACATATATGTTGGGTGCACTACAAACAGTTGGCGGTATTTTGGAGAGAACTCTGTTGCTGGTAATTGTGCTAAATCTCTCTCAATTTCAGGATTAGAGAAACAAGAAAGAGGAGATGTCAGGGTGAGAAGAATGGATGTGGCTATATGCCTCATGGCAACTGCTAACACCTGGGCATGTGTACAGATGACAATGCTTGAGGACATAATGACCGTTCTATTAGTAATTCCCTTTGTGCAGGGCTCTTCAGTTCCCCTAGTGGTTTGTGGACCTCACAAAACTCATGTGCGTTCATCACAGAGGTTTTTCTCTCTCTTTCTTGTACTGATGAGGGTTCAGAAGCTTAGTAATGAGAGGCACTCAGCTGAGATCACACGTAAATCTGATGAGAGAACCTCAACTCCAGTCTTCTGGAGGTTGCCCTCGTGCTTCTCCCCTGGAAAGCTGTGGGTCTTCGCATCACCAGCTACTCCACATGGCTCCGCCGTGGCCCACATCACAGGCACACATCTAAGTCAGTGGTCCACAACCTTTTTTGGTCCATGGACTGGTTTAATGTCAGAAAATATTTTCACGGACCGGCCTTTAGGGTGGGAGGGATAAATGCACAAAATAAAATTATGCGACCGGCGTAAAAACTGTGGTATTTTTAAATATAATTATCGAACTTACGAGACAAGTGTCAAGACTGAGTCTTAGACGGATGTAACAGAGGGAATCTTGTCATTTTTAAAAAATAAAACATCGTTTAGACTTAAATATAAATAAAACGGAAATAATGTAAGTTATTTATTCTTTCTCTGCGGACCGGTACCAAATGGGCCACGGACCAGTACTGGTCCGCAGCCCAGGGGTTGGGGACCACTGATCTAAGTAGTCTCAGGCAGTCCTGATGCAGTGTCATGAGACCAGCAGTTGGAGGGGAAGCACCCCTTAAATCCCTTCCAGGCACCCAGGCTCGAGGCCTTGGCCTCTACTTCCTCTTCCTCATGACCCATGTACAGATTGTCCCAAGGTTCTTTCTAATTTCACAATATCTCAAGTCTGTTTTGTTTGTTTTTAAATCTAAATCCCCCTTGTGGCCAGTGCCCTAGTTCAGTTGTTCTCATACCTCACCTGCGCTGTTGAAATGTCCTCTTAATGGGTGTCCCACCTATAATCTCTTTCCACACCTGTTTGTTCTGCACATGCTTCCAGATTAATCTTCGTACCATACAGCTCTGCCCTTGTCGTTAATTGCCTTTTTCTAAAACCTTCAGCAGGTCCCAGCCACCTGTGGAATAAATGGAAACCCAGCCTGGATTTCCAGTTTTATCTTACATTTTTAATCGGCTGGGCCCCCAGCTAAGAAGCTATATTCCTAGTTAGTTCCCATCTCCGTATTCTTGGTCATGGAGCTCTTTCCTCCTGGAAGTCATTCAAAATAGACCTCTTCAAAATAAATAAAATAATTTGGCCTGACCTGTGGTGGCGCAGTGGATAAAATGTTGACCTGGAACGCTGAGGTCAAAACCCTGGGATTACCTGGTCAAGGCACATATGGGAGTTGATGCTTCCTGCTCCTCCCCTCTTCTCTCTCTCTCTCTCTCTCTCTCTCTCTCTCTCTCTCTCCTCCTTCTCTCCTCCTTCTCTCCTCTCTAAAATGAATAAAGTCTTTAAAAAAAAAGAGTAATTTCTCCAATAAATAAATAAATAAATAAATAAGATAATGTGCACATTCAAATATGATGGAATAAGATTGAACTAAAGTTCTAATCTCCCTTGCAAAGTCATTTCCTCTTCCTAAAATTAAGTTGTGCGTTATTTTACCCTCTCTTGTAGAATTTTTCACACTCTATACTAGAATCAATTCAACCAGCCTATGCCCCAGTGTATATTAGACTTGAAGACTTATAGGATAGAGAGCGTGTCTGAACAGCCCTGTTTTCTCCAGAGTAACTAACACAGTGTATAATGCATTCTTATTTAATGAAGATGCTTGAAGAACCTTCCTCTGCCCTCCTAAAATAAAGAGTAAGCGCTGCATTAGAACTTAGCAGGCTGTGCAGCAAAATGCCAGAACCGAAACCTACTTCACCAAATCAGTTCAGTGAAACTCAATAACACAAGCAGTGTCACATCAACAACTCAGGGTCCAGAGTAGCTAGAAAATGTCTCAGGTTCACTGTGGCTCCTACGTTCAGCTTTCCTTTTGGGATACAAGTGTTCACGAGTGTGTTGTTAGGTGCACGGCGTCTTTTCCATATCTTGCACTTGCCGAAAGTCCATGGAATTGATTCATATTTCAATCAACTTTTTGAGGTTTAATTTACACACGGTGATGTGTTTATTTTAAGTGTGTAAGGCAGGAAACTTTTGACAAGTGTGTACCTGTGAACAATCACCTCTACAATCAAGATAGAGAATGTTTCAGCTCCCCCCCAGAGCTCCCCCATGTCCTGTGCAGTCAGTGCCCTTTGTCCTCGGCCCCAGCCCAGTGTTCTGCTTTCTGACATCTGTCATTGTGATCCTTTCTTGAATTTCATGTAAATGGAATCACACCAAATGTGCTGTTGGGTCCGGGCTTCTTTAACTCAGAGTAACGTGTGTGTGTGTGTGTGTGTGTGTGTCTGTGTGTATTTGTGATTCATCTGTGTTATAGTGTGTATCAATACTTCATTCATTTTTATTGCTAAATAGTGTAGTGTATGGATATATACTACATTGTTTTGTTTATCTATTCACTTGTTTTGAGACATTTGTTTTTTTAGTTGCTGTTGTCTTTTCCATTTTGAGTTATAAAAAAAGCTGCTATGAACAGTCAGGTACATGTCTTTATACATACATAGTTTTTATTTCTCTTGGCTAAATACTTAGGAGTAGACTTGCTGGGCCATGTAATAACTAACATCATAAAAAACTGCCAAACTGTTTTCTTAAATGTACCATTTTACCCCAGTAGTATATAAGATGTCTGTTTGTACCCTAATCCTGCTCTTGTCACTTTTCTTAATTTTAGACATTTCATGCTGTATAGATCTATCTCATTGTGACTGAGAGATCTATCTCATTGTAACATTTTTCTTTTTGTTAATTATCTGGGGCACTTATTGTTCTTCCACTTACTGGCCATTCTTATATTACTTTTTGAAGTATCATCACATTTTTGGTCCATTTTTTAATTGGATTGTTTCTCTTGATCGAGTTATAAGAGTGTATGTTCTGAATACGAGTTCTTAGATATGCATTGCCAAAATTTCTTCCTAATCTGTGACTTGAATTTTCATTTTCTTAATGTTTTCTGAAGAGCAAAAGTTTTTAATTTTGACAAAGGTCTATTTATCACTTTTAACATCTATAATTTGTGCTTTTAGTTTTCTTAGCTACATTTGCCTCCTCATGACAACAAATATGTTACTCTATGCTTTCTTTTAGATGTTTAACAGTATAAGGTAGGTTATGATTCACTTCAGTTTAAGGTGAAAGTCATTTTTTTCCCATTGAAATATCTAGTTTTTTCAGTGCGATAATTTGTTGAAAAGACTCTTTTTTCCCCCATTGAATTACCTAAACACCTTTGACAAAAATCAATTTATGATATATGTGTGGGTCTACCTGTCCTCTTTATATTTGTTTTTATTACTTTATCCATCTTTAAGCCGATGCCACGTTATATTTGATCACTGACTTTTATAGTGGTTTTGAAATCAAGCAGTGTTCATTTTCCATCTTTGTTCTTTCAAAAGTATTTTGGTTATTCTAAGTTCTTTCCATTTCTATATAAATTTTGGCATCAACTTGCCAATTTCCACAAAATAACCTTCTATGGTTTTGATCCAGATTTTATTGAGTGTATAAGTCAATTTGAAAAAAAAAAACTGATATCTTAACAATATTGAGTCTTCTAAACCATGGACATGGTATATCTTTCATTTTATTTATATCCTCATTAACTTCTCTCAACAACTTACTGAAGTTTGGCATAGATGTTGTTCAATTATCCCTAAGCATTTTGTATTTTGGGTGCTATTTTAAATTTTATTTTAAAAATTTAATTTGCAACTGCTTTTCATTACAATATAGAAATATAATTTTTTTGTATTAACCTTGTATCTTATGACTTACTAAATTTAATAGGTTTACTGGTTTTTGTTTTGTTTTTAAGGCCCCTTGGACTTTCCAACATGATCATTATATCTGAAAAAATTTGTTGATTCAGTTGCTCATTTCCTTTATGGATAAAATTCTATCCATCAACTTTCTGTGTTTGGAAGATTTATTTCTTGATTGAAGAAGAAATAGTTACCTACAAATTTGAAGGATGTAAATCGGAAAAAAATTTTTAAACCTTTACTCTCCATTACTCTAGATCAGCCTTTTGAAACTGTCAGACATAAAAGTTTCCTTCAAAATTGATATCACCCCTTGAATTTATAGGTACAACAACCGAAGCCTAAAGAGTTACAATAAGTGGCAGATTTGATTAGGAAAATAACACTTTTTTCTACACCACAGTTCCTCTCTACATTGCTTTAAGACCAGTCAGATCAGAATTAAAGGACCTTTAAAAGCTGTAATAACTGTTAGAAAAGAGCTGATGCCTCAGCCTTAGTAAGGCCTCTTCGTAATAGAAAATAGCCAACATTCTAACAATTCTTGTTCTGTCTCGTAGTTGCTCCTGTGAAAAGACTAGTTCTTAGGGTCTATATGATTTTGACTTAAATCATCATTTCTTCTTTAGTGAGTTTAAGAGTTACTGTCAAGATGGATGTCCTAGTACACTAACATGTTTTTAGATATTTATTCATTTTAATCAACTAATCTTTTCTCATAGATTTAGATATTTAAAAATGGCCAGTTTCATAACGTTTCTTGAAAATCAAATAAATCATTTTAACAAATGAATCTAACGAACTGTAAGTTTCTGTGTTGATCAAGTGAGAGAACTCGCTTCCATTTGCCAGTGGTTTGTTTTTGTTTTATTTTAGTTCTATAGTGAAACAACTGCCCAGCTCACTGATAAGTCCCTCTAGGAATCTCATTTCCTTCTTGGACAGCTGCAAACACTCAGACCATCCTATTTCAGAGAAGAGACTGCCATTCTCTTTCCCAGCAAACAAAGAAGCCTGATAATTATTGATGTATAATGATTAGCAGCGAATATAAAATTTTTGAATGATTTTACACTCAGAGTATTAGGAAGTATCTCATACTGAAAATCAAATACTTGGCTCTCCCAAAGTGCCATAGTCCCAGAAATAAATATTTACTTGTTATTTTAGCTCTTTGATATTCTGGAACATGGAGAACCTAATTTTCAGATATACTCTTTGCATATAATATGATCCTTGTACATCCTTCAGAACATACAATTATAATTAATTTATTTTGGCAGCAGGTTGCTTCTTTAATAACATTTTAAAATATATAATTATAATACATAAGATTTTTATAGCCTCTTGCCAAATTTACAAAACTTTTATGTATCCAGGAAACTCTGTGACATGTCCAGAGGCAACTTGCTTATTGTCCTTTTTTAAAAAAAAAATTTATTTATAAAATTAAATATAATGGGATGTCATTGATCAATAAGAGTACCTAGGTTTCAGGTAAATCTTTCTATAGCATGTAAACTGTTGGTTGTGTTGTGTGCCCATCACTCCAAGTCAAATCATTATCCGTTGGCTAAGGAACACCAGAAAGAGGATGAGAACTAGGTCTTTTCATTGTCAGCTCAGTGTTCTGTCTACTCCATGCCACTTGCCACCATTCATAGCTTTCTGTGTTTTGTGTTGCTCATTGTACAGTTTTCCCATCAGATATTCCTTAGGCCCAGCAGTTTAATTTTTTTACATTTTGTTTATTGATTTAGAGAGAGGAGAGAGAGACACAGAGTGAGAGAGAGAAAGGTGGGGGAGAAGTAGGAAGCATCAATGTGTAATAGTTTCTTCCTGTATGTGCCTTGGCCTGGCAAGCCCAGGTTTTGAACTGGTGTCCTCAGAGTTCTCACTCAATGCATTAGCTGCTACACCACCACAGTTCAGGCCCTTTTTTTAAAAATAAAATTTTTTAGGTTTTATTTATTGCTTTTTAGAGAGAGGAAAGAGAAGGGGGGCCCCCAGCGGTTTAAATAAAACTTTAGAGTTGTATTTCTGGGACATCACATATAGGTAACCTTATTTGAAACCCAGGATTCAGTCAACATTTTATCAAGAGTCAAGGAATTAAAATTATACCCTAAATCTAAGTTTAAGATAATAAGTCTCCTTTTATTTAGTCCTTATAAATATTTGGTATGTTTATATTTCCTTAAACATGGACATCATGTTTATTTTGGATGTACCCGTAGGGGTTATTGTGAAAAAGGCAGGCTGAAAGGGTGTAGGTGTGCTAGTTGCATTCTTTGTGGATCTGTTAGCTATTGCTTGGTTTTCATGGTTCATACATGCAATCTTTAAAAAAAATTGGATAGAGTCACTATAAAGATATTTATAATTTTTATTAGAGGAACCCCCATTTGCAATCCTGCTGTCTGGCCCATCCTGGGGATACAAAGTACTAGTTAAGTAGGTTGCCTAGGACACCTGAAGCTGGTGATCCCTGCAGAGGCAGGGAATTGCTGGTGACGAGCAGAGGCCTGGAGAGGAGTCCAGAAGACAGTCTTGGGAGTATGAACAAGGGCCCAGCAAACTGTCCCCCATGGTCAAATCTCACCCGGCATTTGGTTTTGTAAGTGATGTTTTACTGAAGTGCTGCCATGCTCTCTTGCTTGTGTATAATCTGTGGCTGCCTTCACACCACAGCAATCCAGTGAAGATGGTGCCACAGGGTCTGTATGGTCTTCAGACCCCAAAACATGGACTGTACGCCCCTTTATAGAAAGGTTTACTGATCCCTAAATCGCAAAATTAGAGTCTCATTAAAATTGCTTGAATATTTCTCAACAAATCTTTTTTCTCCAGTAGACCCTGAATTATGAGCTGGAGGTTTTTGCAACAGTCAGGGGGAATTGGGGTTAAATATCAAAACCAAAAATTAACCAGCTTCTTGCCTGACCTGTGGTGGCGCAGTGGGATAAAGCGTCGACCTGGAACACTGAGGTTGCCGGTTCAAAACCTTGGGCTTGCCTGGTCAAGGCACATATGGGAGTTGATGCTTCCTGCTCCTCCTCCTTCTCTCTCTCTCTCCTCTCTCTAAAAATCAATAAATAAAATATATTTTTTTAAAAAAATTAACCAGCTTCTTATAGAATAGTAAGTACATCCTTGCTGTTTCTCCCAGCCCAGTAAACTCTTATTTAGTCTTCAAGATTTATTTCTAATATTAACTCCTTGGAGAAGCTTGACTATTCACCCAATCCCTCTGATATTTTTCCTCTGATTTTTTTCGCATTGCATATTTTTTTCCCTTTACAATAACATGCATCTTATTAGGTATTTTAAATATATGAAGACATTATTGAAATATAATTCACATACAGTGGAATTAACCCACTTAAAATGTATAATTTAATTCATTTTTAGTACATTTATGAAGTTGTACAACCACCATTATGATTTCCTCACCTAAGAAACCTTCTACCCATTAGTATCCATTCCTCATTTCCCTCCAGCCCTCCAGCTCTCCAGCTCTGGATAACCACTGATCACTTTCTGTCTTGCCAACCTCTTTATCTTCACCTTTAAGGTACATTGAAAATCCGATCCCTTCTCACAACCCACCCTGGTGCAAGCCGCGTCCGTCCTGCAGGGTGACGCAGCTGCCTTGCAGGGCTCCGCTCGTGCACCCTTGGCCCACTCCACTTCATCTCCCTGTCCTATTTATCACCACCTAGCATATATTTGCATCATTATTCTTTGTTTCTATCCTTCAGAATGTGTCATAACAGGAGAGAATTTTCTCTGTTTTGTGAACTGCTGCTCTATAGAAAACGGTATCTGGCAAGCAGTAAGTTCTTAGAAAAGATGTGTTAATAAATGAATGAGAAAGTGGTGAGCATAGAAGCATTCTCTCTGATAATAATAGTTATTCCCAAATAACTACTATGTGGGAAAAGGTATGAAGCCCTGAAGTTCCCCAATGTAGAACACCCACTTTTTTATGATTTTCCTAAGTTTTATCTTCCTATCACTACCTCAGCTTTCCAGCCTTCTTTTTAATACAGGTACTGTGTTATCTATTGACAATGTCTACATGGTCGAAAGACTGTAGTATTTGAAATCAAATCTGATTTGCGCTCCTAACTCCAAAGTTGAGTGTGCTGACAAACTCAGAGGAACTTTTTGACTATAAAACATCACACGCACATGAGAGATTGTTACTGTATAATGAAGGGCTTATGCTAAAGGGAAGGGGCTACAAATCTATGAAATGCATGAACTGTTAAATATTTTAAAGCTGTACGGATTGATAGGTGATAATATTGATTGAGCATTTGTGCCAGGTACTATGCTAAGTACTTTTCATGGATTTGTACATGCATTCTTAATAACACTTTGGATAGATTGTGAGTATTATTTTCATTTTGCAGATTAGAACTGAGTCTTGGAGGGATTAAGGAGTTCACTTTATCTAGAAACTTACTGTTTTATAAACTTTCATGAATATAAACAAAATTAAGTGCTAAAGCAAAAGAGATCAGTTCTATTGGCTGCCAACTAATGGCTTCATTTGTTAAGTTGTTCATTCATTAAAAAATCATTCAGTGCCTATTTTTTGGTATAGGGATTAGAGTCTGAAACAGGGTATATTTCCTCTTAAAGGTTATATTCAATAGTGTTTGCAGAAGAAAGGTAACAGATATAATTTAGGTAGTGATACCTGCTCTAAATAAAGTGAAGGATTTTAACATGGGGATAGAGAGTGACTGGATTAGGCGGCCAGTTTAAAAGTCATTGAAAAGATGACATTTGAGCCAAAACCTGAAAAGCCAGATCTAAGATCTGAAGAAGAATCTTCCAGGCAGAGGATAGCACTATTGGTAAATAGTCTGCGACTCCAGATTCTGAAGTTTTATTCTTAAGCAGACTTCCCGTCTCAAGCTCTAGGGGCAGTGGTGGAGTATGTTTCTTGAATATGAAGTGAAAAGTGGAAGGGAAAGTTTCTCTAAGGTAAGCAGTAAGGGAAACCATAATGACTTGAGACATATGAATTTGGAGCATGAACTAGAGTTGCGTATTTTTATAATCTTTAAATTTTATTTAGCCAAAAAGAAAGACATAATGTGACACCTATTTCTTTTTCCTTTTCATGGTACCGAGCAGTTAAAAACTTAATACTCTAAAGTCATGGATGGCATAGTCACATAGGAAGAAAGTTCTACCTACTTCTGGTTTTGTGGCAGGGTCAGCAGGTTAACAGGGGCATTCTAAGCAGCCAAGGCTCCTGCTGGTCTGCCCATCTAGTCTCCTCCCCTGGTGGCAATGTAATCCACAAACGGCAAGTGATGACATCTGTTCTTGGAGGTTTCTCATTCACACCAAGTGTCGTTCACCTTAACGAGTGCTTCTCATCAGCCTGATTTCTTTCACCCTCCTTCTGTTTCAAGTTATCCTTTTGCCTTGAAATGGTTACTACAATACATTCCAGTCTCCATAATGGTTCTTTGTATTTTTGTTTATCAATAGGGGACTCAGGAAGAAATACAAATGGCCAACAGATATATGAAAAGATGCTCAGCTTCATTAGTTATTAGAGAAATGCAAATCAAAACTACAATGAGATACCACCTCACCCCTGTTAGATTAGCTATTATCAACAAGATGGGTAATAGCAAATGTTGGAGAGGCTGTGGAGAAAAAGGAACCCTCATACACTGTTGGTGGGAATGTAAAGTAGTACAACCATTATGGAGGAAAGTATGGTGGTTCCTCAAAAAACTGCAAATAGAACTACCTTATGACCCAGCAATCCCTCTACTGGGTATATACCCCAAAACCTCAGAATCATTGATATGTAAAGACACATGTAGCCCCATGTTCATTGCAGCACTGTTCACAGTGGCCAAGACATGGAAACAACTAAAAAGCCCTTCAATAGAAGATTGGATAAAGAAGATGTGGCACATATACACTATGGAATACTACTCAGCCATAAGAAATGATGACATCAGATCATTTACAGCAAAATGGTGGGATCTTGATAACATTATACGGAGTGAAATAAGTAAATCAGAAAAAAACAAGAACTACATGATTCCATACATTGGTGGAACATAAAAACGAGACTAAGAGACATGGACAAGAGAGTGGTGGTTACCAGGGGTGGGGGGAGGGAGGATGCAGGAGGGAGGGAGGGAGAGAGTTAGGGGGAGGGGGAGGGGCACAGAGAAAACTAGATAGAGGGTGACGGAGGACAATCTGACTCTGGGTGAGGGGTATGCAAAATAATATAATGACAAGATAACCTAGACATGTTTTCTTTGAATATATGTACCCTGAATTATTAATGTCACCCCATTAACATTAATAAAAATTTATAATAAATAAATAAATAAATAAATAAAAGGGCAACAGGAGAAAAAAAAATCAATAGGGGACTGCTGTTTAGCACCAATATTGGGATATGGGAAGGATTTTCTCTGCATGTAGTTCATGAGCTGCTTACAAGGTAATTCTGTCTAGACAAGGTCATATGTAGTTTAGCTACATTATTTCACTAGTACAGCCAACCTTGTATGTGTTAGTAATTTCTAGGGAAAATTTTGTGAATGGTTTTAGTTATATTTACCAGTGTTACTATATTGCTGCATAGTACTACTTTGTTAAAAATTTACTTACTTTCAGTAAATAGCACATATCATCTAGATCAGGGGTAGTCAACCTTTTTATACCTACCGCCCACTTTTGTATCTCTGTTAGTAGTAAAATTTTCTAATCACCCACGGTTCTACAGTAATGGTGATTTATAAAGTAGGGAAGTAACTTTACTTTATAAAATGTATAAAGCAAAGTTACAGCAAGTTAAAGCATATGATAATAATTACTTACCAAGTACTTTATGTCGAATTTTTGCTAGGTTTGGCAGAATAAATCTTTATAAAACAACTTACTATAGTTAAATCTATCTTTTTATTTATACTTTGGTTGCTCCACTACTGCCCACCATGAAAGCTGGAATGCCCACTAGTGGGCAGTAGGGACCAGGTTAACTACCACTGATCTAGATTCTGTTTTTCTAGGTGCTAAAGAATACACAAAAATCAACTAAAACTTAGCTCATTCTCAAAGGGCTTAAAATCCAATACGGACGATCAGATATATATTGTTGGTGACACTAGCCTCTTACTACTCTTATCTTTTTATTTATCAGGGTGGTATATTATTAAAAAATATAAAGCCAATACCTCTACATTTTTAGAGAATAAAGCATTTCCCCCCATGATTGGATACATGTGAGCAAATTGTCCACACAAAACAGGAATTGTAAAAGTGTTAAAAGAAAGCCCTGAGAAAGTTCTAGTTATCTTCAGAAGAGGTAGAGTGGATCAGTTTTGCAAAGCTTTCTGTAAAATGTGACCTGGACAAGTCTTCATTCAATGGCAATGTGGGGTGCAACAATAGATAAGATTCAATTATATAATTGTTAAGCACCTCTCATGGCTGGGGAATCCAAAGATATTCTATAACTTAGACTTACCTCAGTAGTAATTGACCGCCTTTCTGATTTTACAGATATCTGGCTATCTAGCCCTAAAACTAAGATCAATTTTAAGGCTGACTCACCACTTATATATCTTTGCATGTGATAGCATAAAAACCAGTATGCATAATGAAGACCCTACCATAATTTTTGTTACTGACCAAGGTTAGTAGGTAAATAATACTTAACACAAGATCATATATTCTTCAGTAGTGATTCTTAACTCCTGGGAGCCTGTGTCTCTTAGGAAGCATATTCAATGCAGTCACATTTAAAATGCTATGGTTGTTAAATGTTCATGTGTTCTGAAGTTTTAAAACCTGATCCCAAGTACAAATGCTAGAAATCACCCAAGATAAGTTATTATTTCTCTTTGTGAGGACTTAATGTGCATTGACTTTTTAGTTCTTGCAAAAACAGCCATGTAGCTCAGTTAATTAAAAAAATCATTCCAATACACCAAGGTTGTGTGTTCAACCCCCAGTGAGGGCACATACAGAGTCAATGAATGAATGCATAAATAAGTGGGAAAACACATTGGTGTTTCTCTATTTCTTTCAGCCCCTCTCTATCTAAATTCAATAAATTAAAATTTTTTAATAAAATTAAAAAACACCAATTAAAAATTTATGCAAAGAAAATACTATTAAAATCCTGATTTTTTTACTGAGTGGAAAACTGAGATAGAGTGGAATTAGGTCCCATTCTTAAGACAAAATGGTCCTAGCTCTTAGCAGCATACTATACATCCACTTAAAAATCCTTACTGATGTGCAGAAACCCAGCCTTAACCCTTAACTCTCATTGACTTCTGATTTGGAGTAGGTCTCATATGCCAAGTTACTGAGGATCCTTCTTGTTATGAGGCTATTGAGAAGTTATCTGCTGGGAAAGCTTCCTAATTATTTTTCTAAACTCATCTCTTCATTTTTCATGTATCACTGTGTCCTGCCAGGCACTAATGAAACAACTGGCAGTGTGAGGGGTGTGGCTAGTGGACTGTAGACCAAAGCTAAGCAGAATGTCAAAGAGGTAGATTCTAGCCAATAACCTTGAACCTCAGAGAGGAAAGTACCACTGAGCTCTGAGAGATGCAAGATAAGCAGAAGACCTACTCGGACCCAAAGTCCTGTGTCAGCACAATGGCTCCAATTGAGAAGGAAGGACTTTAACAAAACCAACAATGACTGTTTTGCCAAGAGTGATATAATTTCACCCAAAATGTGAACTGTTTGCTAAATGCCTGGATTAACATTGTGTTGTACATTTGCATGAATGATTTGCATTGTCAGTGGAGATCTGGTCAGAAAAGGGGAAGGGAAAAGAAAATGTTAAAATATGCTGTAAAATCCAGCCCATTTTTTTTATTTATTTTTATTTTTCTGAAGCTGGAAACGGGGAGAGACAGTCAGACAGACTCCCGCATGCGCCCGACCGGGATCCACCTGGCACGCCCACCATGGGGTGACGCTCTGCCCACCAGGGGGCGATGCTCTGCCCATCCTGGGCATCGCCATGTTGTGACCAGAGCCACTCTAGCGCCTGAGGCAGAGGCCACAGAGCCATCCCCAGCGCCCGGGCCATCTTTGCTCCAATGGAGCCTTGGCTGCGGGAGGGGAAGAGAGAGACAAAGAGGAAGGCGCGGCGGAGGGGTGGAGAAGCAAATGGGCTCCTCTCCTGTGTGCCCTGGCCGGGAATCGAACCCGGGTCCTCCGCACGCTAGGCTGACGCTCTACCGCTGAGCCAACCGGCCAGGGCAAATCCAGCCCATTTTTATCTCAAGTTTACAGTCTGGCAAAGTAAATGTTCCATTTCTAATCATATTTGCCATTGATTCAAAATGAGCCTGTACCGAGTGAAGGTTATATAAATGAATAAATGTCTAAAACTGTCATTCTTGGAACCTTTGGGTGGAACATTGAGTTGCATTCCTACAGGAGAAATGCCAATGAGCGAGCCTAGGCCAAGTTTGTTTGGGAAGCCTTATTTGGAGAACCTCGGAAGTGTGAACCCGATCACGTGAGAAGCCCAGGACTGTTCAGCCTTCTGTGGCTGTTCTATGAGTTCTCGTACCGGGCTATTAATAGGGACTCAAGCACAAGAGGCTGCTGCTGCTGCTTTCTTTCTTTCTTGCATGTGTGTGTGCGTTTTAACTGCGTAGATCATATTTTAAAAGACTCTTTTTTTATCTAGAGGTTTTCAGGTGAGAAAGTTATGGTTTTCGTTTTATATCTTCTTTTTCAATACTTGTATGTGTGTGTTAACCTCCCTATTAAAAACAGAAGTCTGGTTTTCTAATTTGAGTGTTAGCCACTTGTAAAGTCAAAAACAAGTGCTGTAAATTAAAGCCAACTTTCCCAATAGTTTTCTGGAACATAATAATTGCCTCAATAAATTTGCTCAGTGAAGGGGAGTTCAAAAATTGTTAGGCTTTCCGATGAAGCCAGTGTGTTGCCTTGTCTTTTCTAAGAAGCTGTCTTGTCCACTCACAGGGATTTGAGATCCAGAGAATGACTGTCCAAGGTTTCACAGCAGAGGTGGGACTTTAACATAATTCTTTAAATTTGGGAGATCAAGGACAATTCTGTGTCTACATTGGTAGTGCTTTACCATTGGCTTTTCTAAAACAACAGTGAACATTTCAGTGCAACACATCTTCTTATTTATTGTCTTATTTGCTTCTCAAAAAATACACAAAACATTGAGACGGACACAGGATGAATAATTATTCTCTTTTACAGATGATGACCCAGTTTCACAGAAGTCATTTTCACAATTTTTAATACTATATAAATCATAGAATATTTATCTTTTGTCTATGAAATTCATAGAGTGAAGCATGTGAACTAAATAAACATTACAATTCTCAGCTTTTCTTTTTACAGAACACCCCTTACAGTTGTCAAATATTTAGAATGAAAAGTAGAGAATTCATTGGACAGGGCACTGCCTTAAAGGCGTGTCTTGTGCTGTCCAGGTGTTTTTCAGTATTCTAGCTGAGAAGAGTCTGTTGGTTATGGCTCTTTAGGTAATAAGGTTACACAAACCTCAAAAGCCAAAAGAACCTTTGATTAAAAGATATAATTCTATTAACCATTTGTCCATTACTATAATGTATATGACTATTCAAGATTGAAAGTATTTGTAGAGAAATATGTATAAAAAAACAAGGGTCTCTGACAAGATGGCATTGCCCTTAGCGACTATAGATATACCCGACAGTGCATAGTAAGAATATTATGTGTGGTGTGCATGTATGTGTGTAAATATATTCAGATGTGGGATCTAAAGCTTTGAAGCTTATAACTTTGGGGAGCCCTATTAAAATACAAAATTATGACAAGAAAATTATTGCATTATTTTTCTAGGGCTGCCATAACAAAGTACCACAGAGTGGATGGTTTAAACAACAGAAATTTGTTTTCTTAAGGTTATCTAGGCTAGAAGTCTGAGATAAAGGTGTTGGTATGGTTGATTCTTTCTGAAGCCTCTCTCTTTGGCTGTGAGATGGTCACCTTCTGTTGTGTGATCACGAGGTCTTTCCTTGTGTGTGTCTATGTCTTGATCTGTCTCTTCTCGTAAAGGGAATATCAGTCATATTGGATTAAGCCCAACCTAACGATCCCATTTTAAATTCCTTGTCTTTTTGAAGGACCTATTTTCAAATACAGTCACCTCGTGAGGCATTAGGAATATGTACTTCAACATACAAATCTTGGGAGGTGGCATGATTTATCCCGTAACAATTTAATGTAAGAAAATAAATATTATTTCAAATGAGAATATCACATGAAACACATTTGAGATTGATTATCATTAAAAGTTTGGAAAACATTAGTTGTGCAACTTTTTATTGTTAACTTTATGAAACTTAAAATGGTTGTCAAATTTAGAAAAACTGCTATTAGTTTTTTTTTGTAAGCTGTTACAACAATACTTGCCCTGTTGGTAAATTTGATTTTGTGAAATGTGCTTCAGAGAAAATTAAGTCAGGAGGTGTCTTTAATTGCTTCTAGTCCATTCTTGAGCACATTTCTGCTAACAGGAAGTAGCTCCTTTTGCATCGAGTATTGCGTCCCCTCCTCCTTGAGTGTATACTTCTAGACATCTCCTAATCATGAGACTCTCCCACTGACTTAGCTTCGGACACCATACTTTCATACCCTGCTTCTCTACCAGAATAATCCATATTCTGGGTGTTGTGGGACATATTCATGTCACAGGACTTCTGGTTCCATACCTCTGCTCCAAGTCCCAGAACTAGGAGAGTAGTGGGCCCAAGGCATTTTCAGAAAGCCATTCCCACGCAGTGGTACTGTCAATGGCTTAAGCATACACAGCACATCGATTGCAAACCATGTAGATGTACTATTCCTCTGTACTGAAACTAAATGTGTCCTTGACTGAACTTCCCTTAACCCAGCCCCCAAATTCCCACAGCCATTCCAATTCTGCTTCATGAGTATGAGACAAAGGGCAGTCAGAGTGGGAAGAGAGGGCAGGGAACACACTGCTGGGGCCCCTCCCAGGAACTTAGAAGGAGCCTAATCATGTGAGGAGCCCTGAAGCCTTATTTTCATCCTGTCAATCCATGTGTGAGTATTTCTGCTCTGCTGGGTACTTGCTAGGAAAGAGTTATTCCCTCCCTCTGCCTCTCCTTTCTCTCTCTTCCTCAAACTTTTATTTGATGCATATCATATTTCAGAACCTACATTGGGAGGGATATGATGCATCTGATGTCTCTAGCATGGCCATAAAATTTTGGGTAACCAAAGCTGTACAGATGCAATATACTGGTTATCCAGATGATTTAGGGGTCACATTCAGCTGAGCAATCAGAGGAAGCTTTACGAGGTAGTGGCATTGGACCTGGCCTCCGGGTGGCTCGGGCTGGAAGTGGTGATGCCGGGAAGGGAGAGCTAATGCTGCCTGTGCCTGCACCTCTACAAGACATTTCTTTGTACCTGTAACATTTAAAGTTTTATTTTGCACCATGACCAAAACAAATGAATTCGAAGAAATCCCTGATTTGATGGCCACCTCATTGCTTTTGAGAGATGTCCTTCAGAGTTTGCTTAAGGCCCAGAACATCTGACCACTTTTTTGCTCAGGGATCCCATCAGTAGTTTCTGTGACATCTGATAGATTTGCACTAGTAATTTTATCCACATTACCAGAAATAGGCTGCAGACAACCCATGGGGTCAATTAGACCCCGTGTTTTAGTATGTGCACCCCTGGGCAAATGCCATTTACACTTCAATGATATTTGATAGCAAGGTTGATGCTCCACTTTTACTTGCCCCTTTGTTCTCTCTCTCTCTCTCTCTCTCTCTCTCTCTCAACTCCCAAAATTATTATTCACTTTAGCGGTTTTCTTTTTTCATCCCCTTTTCCTTTTTCATTATGTTTATTCCTGACTGTTTCTCCCATACAGGGCAATCTGGGTGTGAACATCTTTCTGAACTTGCCTTGGTTCAGATGGAGAGAAGACTAACAAAGTGTCTCATTCATATGCAATCTGGGGCACTTGGTTGGCCCAGAGCCTCTCAGCGTAACCTGGTGACAGAACCAGAAGAGATATTTGAATGTTCAACCTTTGTATGATTCTACCAACTCATACAGATATGTTGGATAGTTTAATCTTTGTGGAGGAGGTGTTTTGTCACTGATGTACTGTTTTGTGAGACACTTGAGGACAGGAACTGTGGAGTACAGTGCAGAATATCTAGATGATTGGTAGTACACAGGCACCAGCGAATCTGCACTAACCCAGTGCCTCCTGCTTCACCTTCCCTGCTGGAACTCTATTATGTGCACTGTGCACATGTTTAATAAAGGTCTACTGTTTTGCCATGGATACCAAAACTGTTCTTACTGTAATTTGAGGAGTAAAACTATTGATGAATTAGATGCTCTTGTAACTGGTTTTGTAAGGGTTAATGGTGGCAAATAGCAGCCCTGTGAGTAATATCACTCTCTGGTGGGAATGGCTTCTGTATATGGAGTTTTTAGGAATAATAGTATTAGGGAAGACTATATAAAGACGACTCTTCCATTTATAGTGAATGAACACATTTGGCTTCCTCACATTGCGATATTACATAATTTTGCTCACCATGGTGATTTTTCTAGATAACTTCTTCTAATGTCATGAGTATATTAAAATAAAATCAGGTGGGTTGAGGGGAACCTGCCAATGAAAAGAATTAATCACTTTTCTGATCAATAGCAGGCAATACAGTAACAGTATTTAGAGGTAAAATGGCAGGGATATAATTGAAAAAATATATCTGTATATCATTCATACAAACATTCTTAAAACTATCACAGGTCTATCTTTGATGCCTTATCTCAGTATATTATATAATGTAATAGAGTGCTCTTCCTTTTTACTCTTTTGCTTTTTGTCATGAGAATTAATTTGGAGGCTTTTAATTTTCCGATCTCAATTTTTGTTTTGTTGCAGACGTGGCTTCTTCTTTCTGCCATAGAACTACCAGATACAAGCAGAGCTCTATTAGACCAGAATTGCACAACCTGCTTTAGTCAGTATAGCAGTTCAGCTCTTGATATATTTTAGGGGAATCTACGGAAGGCTGAATGACAACGTTCCATGTTAAGTGTAGTTACATAAGCCTTAATAAAAAGGCACTCAGTGATCACAGACTTCCTCCTTCCATCCCTTATATCAGGTATTCCAGTGAGCACCTTGATGTTTTCTTGGCTAAACTAAACTGTAGAATGGAGAGGGGTTTATTCAACATCTAGTTCAAGCCCTTCGCATTTGTTCCACAGACATTTATGAGGCACTTACCATGTGTCGGGCCCTCTGGTAGGCATTGCATATGCTGAGGTGGAAAACAGTCCCTGCTCACAAAGATTGCAGTGGGGAAAGAAATAAGTGAGGAAATGAAGGCCTAGGGGTATTTGTTGAAGCTCCTATAGACAAAAAAGAAACGGAACTAGTAAAATATCTCCTGTCTACCATTTCGTTCTCCTTAACCACTCCATCTCCCTAACCCAGACATGGCAGAGACCTTATAGCTAAGTTGAAATCTTATTTCTTGTGCCTGACCCGTGGTGGCGCACTGGGTAAAGCGTTGACCTGGAATGCTGAGTTCGCCGGTTCGAAACCCTGAGCTTGCCTGGT
Source organism: Saccopteryx bilineata (assembly GCF_036850765.1). NCBI lineage: Eukaryota > Metazoa > Chordata > Mammalia > Chiroptera > Emballonuridae > Saccopteryx > Saccopteryx bilineata. The sequence continues at coordinate 65,185,152 of NC_089497.1, read as the reverse complement.
CAAGGCACATATGGGAGTTGATGCTTCCTGGATGCTTCCTCCCCCCTTTCTCTCTCTCTCCCTCTCTCCTCTTCTCTCCTCTCTAAAATGAATAGATAAAATCTTTAAAAAAAATCTTATTTCTTGTTACAAAGTTTATGGATGCCATGTTGAAACTTTATGTTTAGAATATATATTTTGTGTTTGATATTAATTTCATAGACATCTGGGAAACGAAAGGCTACATTTCTGACTAACCTAAGCTCTCAGAAACCTCTGCTCTCACATTCTGGGTAGTTAGAAAGGTTCCATTTTGTGACCATGCTTCTTGGGGCATCAAGGGGGCAGTTTAGGAAGTTTACAGTTGCATCTACACAAACACTAAGTTTGGATGTATTTCTAAAGCCCTTTCATTGGAACTGTGGAGTGTAAATCTCACAAAACAGCTTGTTCTCCAGAGATTACCAGTGCATTTGGTTCTAGTCCCCCTAGAAATATTATGAGAACAGGCATTGTCAGATTATTGTGACATACTCAGAGAAGGTGCTCTGAACCACGTGGAAACTAAGGTCTTAATCAGAGGGAAACACAAACAGCACTGGCTGAGTCTCTAGGGAGCTCCATTCCACCTGGGTGGGGTAACTACCTCAATAAGTAAGCACCCCACATACTGCTTCTGACATAGCAGAGCCTAGACGTTCTCTTTTTTGTAATGCGATATAGTGAGGAATGAGATGATGTCCTGGAGGATGGAAGAATGATGTGTATTTAAGTTGAAATAATGAAAATTTATTATATAGCTTAGAATCTCTCAAATGGCCCAATAAACACTCAATAGATGTTTGTTAAGTGACTTTTAATACCTGATTTGAGTTCACTGTTGGGGAAAATTAAGTGATCACACTAATAAAAAGTGAAGTGGTGTGGGCTACAGGAATGAGAACCAGGCCAGGTTGAGAGTGCTGGGTTCAGTTCTGTTAAATAATCCATAAGTGATTTAGGCAAGTCATCTATGTCTCTTTTCCTCAGTTTTGTAAAACGGGACATTGAACTGCTTTCTTTTTTATAAGGCCCCAAAGAGCCTATGAAATCTATATGCTTAATATTAATCCAGAATTATTATAAATGCAATACCATGGAAAGAAGTGTCAGTAGTGATATATGAAATGATAAATTAATAGGCAAGTCTTAACTTCTTTTAGCCAAACTATAAGTTTATAACTCTCATTGCCTGGCATATTTCAGAGGACCTGGCCAGTATACAGTAAATATTCATTAAATAACTACAATGTAATGAGATCGTTGTAATTTTAATTATTCCCCACCTTGTAAGCATGGACCTATAATAGACTATATTGAGAAGTGACTTGAAAGTAATGGTCTTTTTTCTGTTTAGTTTTGTTTAGTCTTGTGGTAATATGCACTAGTCACATGCTTCATCCACTGTCTCAATGTCTGGCCCAAATCTTTTAAATGAGTGTTGAATAGTATTACTGATTGAGGACTAGAGCCCCAAAGACATCCCATGGAATTAACTTTAAAGGGTGAAAATCCAACCCATTCAACATGGTATCTCTTCTATAGCATAAGTGATTTACATGAGCACACTTCCGGTGGCAGAATTCTCATTGTCTTACCATGTATCTCTTTTGGACAACTCCATTTTTAACATGAATCAGCAGAATGACAGTAACTGGCAGCAGTCTGGAGACAAAAGTGTTAACCTCAGGTCAGAGACCAGGCTTCATGTCTATATAATGGCAGAGATTATTGATAGCCAGAGATTATTTTTTTCAACCACACCTTTCCACCTAGTAATTACTGTCCATTTGTGTTATTCCTGAGAAAACAAAGACTAATGTCGTAATGTACTGTTTTAGCAGCAGGAGGACATACTGTTAAGATGATATGAATGCACACACTATCTCACCTTAGTTTGTTCTAAATGAGTAATCAGATGACTTTTTTTTTAACATCACCAATCTCAAGGGAGAGGGGGTCGTTGTTTTTCCTCAGTAGGTTAAATCAAAAGAAGTAATTAAGAATCCTTATTTCTGATTGACAGGAAACAGTGTTGTGCATTTCCCTTGGATGAGACTAAGTAAGGAGGATAAAGGAAGACTCTCAAATTGCAGTCTGTGTGACCTGTTTTTGAATAAACATCATCATATTCCACAGTCAATTATCTCCAAAGTACAGTGTGTTCTCTGGCCAGAGAAAGAGAGAGAGAGAGAGAGCATGCACACATGCGGAGAGAGACTGTGACTTAGGAGTGGTTAAAGGATGCATGCACTGGAGTGCACATTAATCTATTGTCCTCTAAAAAATTTTATACAATTAGGGTAGGGGTTATAGACAGGATTACATATTATTTTTATGGGATTTCTTAAATATCAAATTGCAGTCATCAGTGAAAGAGACAAGCATGGCTAGGAAAACAGAATGAGGTACGTTATGTTTAGCACAATAATAAGGCCTCTAATAAATACCAGGGGGAAAACAAGTCATTAGTTACAACCATTGAATGAAAGTGGTCTAATCAGAGCAGCAAGATAACTATCCCATTTTATTATGGCTTTGTATGTTTTGTAAGACTCTGATTTGCCGTTAAAATTATGTTCTGCAGCAACACTATGAGAGTTCAGAACCCAGAAGTGTGACTGTTATTTTTGTTTACACCGACCATGCTGCTCTGCTGGGAGAGTAAATAGTATTTTGAGGGGTTTTTTCATCCTTTTCTTTATTTTCACCTATGAAAAGATCCAAACTGTAGAGAAATATTTATTGAAGAATGATCTTAAAAGAAGCTTAGGTTTGATCAAAATAGTGTTGGCCACAAAGAAGACAGGTACATCACCATTGCTTCTATAATCAGTTGGGGTTGTTTTTTATTTTTCTTCCCTTTCTTCTTTATTTTTTTTCTTTTGAGGTAAAGTTGGCAGCAAAGGAAGGTTTCAGATGGACATGAAGTACAAACACAAGGCTTCTGTTAATTCAAATGGGGACCGGGCAGCCTCCCACAATAGCTGTGACACTTGGCCTGTTCTGATAGAAACCCCTTTTTTTTCTGTGTGGTCTGGGACTTGAATCTAGAGGTCTTTGATGCTTGGCCTCTCTCTTGGCTGTTTTCTGGGTGGAGTGGCTCTGATCATTCATTCTTCTAAGGAAGCCTATTACCATCAGAAGCAAACCGCATCCTTGCTTTTACAGCAGTTAAGCTTGATAATTATTGGTGATACTGGCTTCAGCCCATTCTTACTTTCTTATTCTTCAGCCTGAAGTATATATAGAAAAAAATGTTAAGAACCTACTTTTGGGGGAACTAGGGCATTTTCCCTATGTTAAACTCTGAGACTCACTACAGAGCACCAACAGTGGAGTACCCTCCTTATCATTGTGCCAACAAGTTCTCACAAATTATTTATTTCCCATTTTAGACATTGGACAGTGACTCAGTGTGCCCTGGAAATACTATCACTCTAGTAATTTTCTTGTGTGGCTCAGCTTAATGTTCAAGAAATGGGTAGTTACAAGTCCAGACACTATAAAGATGGAGCTAAATATTCTTCTAAAAATGGGATGTTTGGTTAACGTTTAGTAGTCAACAATGTCCCTGCTGCCACACACAGTGCCAGAATAAGAAGTGGAATAAATGTCCTCATGCCATGTTGAGTGAGGACTCCCTTCAGGAGATTAACCTTTCACGTTAAGGATTCGGTTAGGTTGGCTTCATGTGTGAGACTTGTTACATAGCTTTACAGTGTCTTTAAGTCAAGGGATTAACCACTAGGAGGAAATGCCATACTTATGGGTGATGAACGGCAGAAAATTAATTATAACTTAGATTAATTAGCTCACCAAAAGGGCAACCAGTTCTTCTGAACTTTGTGTTTGTTTTGAAGCTCTGTTTCCATATGGCCATGGCTTGGTGTGTAATACAGAGAAGGAAAGAGACAGACATCCATGTCTACTTAGTGACTTCTATTAGTATATTGAAGACAATCCTTACAAGATGCGTTCAATACTCTCTCCATCTGGGGGGCCATCACCAGTTCTTAAATAGTTCTTCACTAGTATGATTTTGAGGACCATCTCTACTTGGGTTATTTTCCTCATCCCTGTCAGTAAATATATGGCTCAAAACCTGCTGTTGTCTTTGCAGTGTGGACTCACCGATGGAGTGCACTGTCACTCTTTATTAGATAATTGGTGCCCAATTATATATAGTTCCTACTGGGCAGGAACCTGAATCCCTGCTCTCTAACATCAGTTTTCCCACGTGGTCCCTCGTAGCTGAGGATAGTTTTAGAGAAACGGAACGAGCCCTTCTAACCTTGCTCATAGCAAAATATTTGTAAAGGGTTATTTAAAAGAAATTTCTTGTGTGCTTCCTTTACCCTGAGAGGATTACCTAGTCCACTTTGCCCTCAATGCCAAATATTATTCCTTCAACAACCAAAATAATGATAAAGAAAAGAAATTCCTGAAAAACAATAGTTAAATAATTTAGATCAAAAGAATGAATGTGGATCTAAACAAAAATTTTTGGAAAATAAAAATTTCTAACAATTAAGAAAATGATGAATATCTAACTTATCTTTTCTTTTGCCCCTATCTTCAAAAACGTGGGTTTTAGTTCTCTTAAATTTAAGCAGAAAAGTAAAACTAAGTCATTTTCTTTGTTTCTTCTTATTTTGACACTATATATATCTTCTGACCTGTAAAGTGGAGAGAATAGTCTTTCCCTGTGAGAGAGGTTGTTGTCAGAAAGAAATGCTACTGTTGATATGAGGAGGCATTATTCTAGAGAAATATGCTTTTAATGCTTCAATCATTAGCCCTAGTGTCTTGTTCCTTCAGAACTTTCCCAGCAGAGTGGCCAAGGATGGCCCTCAGAACCTCAGCTGGTCACCGGGAACAGAAATACCTTAGACAAACAATAGCGGGCATTCTGCATGTTGACACAAATCTGGCTACCAGTGAAAGATTAGTAATCCTACAAGTTACCTCTGGAGAAGCATCAGCGTTAATAGTATTTGTAAATTAACTCTTTGCCTAAGAAATACTAAAACTCATTTGAGTCTTCCTGCCAATTTGTCAGTTAAGGCAGAGTTACTATTTTCTGTCTTTCAAGTGGGGCAACTAAAGCCCCTAGAAATAAGATTGCTTAAGAAGTGAGAAAAAAAAAAAAAAAAAAAAGAAGTGAAGGAATCCAGATAAAGTTGGTTACTCAGCATAAGCTGGTGTGTTGTGGTATACAACCTCAAAACCACTGTCATCTTGCTGCATTTAGGTGCAGAAAACCATGAGAATTACACAGAATTGGAGCATTTCCATATCTGAAACGGTCTTCAGAAATCATCTCATCTGATGCCTCCATTTGGCAGAAGAGATCCAAAAAGTTTCGGAACTGGGAACAGAACACATATTCTCTTCACATCACATTGAGCTGAGGGTCAGATGCAGAAACCCAGAACATCATCAGGAAACAATCAGAAGACCAAATCATTATGGCCCCAGTGCAAATTTCATTGTCACTACCTGAATATTTCTGTCTAGCAAGGTTGCTTCTCCTCCCTGACCCTCGCTGTGGATAATATATGCCAAGCAAGGTCCTGGCCCTTTTTGCAAGATAATAAATCAGTGCCTGGCCTAATGCTTGGTCCATAATGAAGGCTCAGCTAACTCTTTTTACTCTGTCCAGACTGCTGTTTTGGACTCTTCATTTCTACTCTGGATCTTCCTGTGTAACTTCAGCTGGAGAGGAGTCTAGTGCACCCCGACTTCCCCAGTCCCCACCATGACGGCTTTGGGCCTGCCTACCTTGGGAAGCCAGCACACAGTGCTTCCTGCAGCAAGAGACCTTGCCTGGTCTAACTAAGGGGCTTCTGCTGCAGAGCATGATTGAAAGTGCCTCCTTCATTGGGAGATAGGACCTCATGAATGGATCTTTCATGAGTAACAAAATATTTGCCGGGACAGACTGTAAACACAAGAGAAGACTTGATTCACTTATTCCTTTTCTCTTGCCCTCTCTTAGTTTTTGCTTAAATTACTAAATTGTGTGTTTACACCCTAAGACACAGCTAGTACTTCCAAGGTTAAGAGAAACCTTTCCCTGCCATCCGGCCTCTTTCCTCTTGGCCATCTTTAAGAGACAATGAGAGGGGTGTGGGTGTGAGACAGAGCATGTGTTCACCTGGGGCCTGGTTGTTATGCGAATTTAGAACAAGTGCCACCTCCACTCTGTCCACAGGCGCCTGACAGATGCCACGTGAGCACCCGAGTTGGCCTCAAGCACATTCTTTCAATAAGAGGGTCACTGCCGGTCATGTCCCCAATATATCACTGCTGTCCTAACCTGATCCGTTTCGGCTCTACCTTGGCTCCCTTAGCCTACTCCCCCCTTCTCAAAATGTGTTCCTTTTTTTATAATTAAAGACCAGGCAGCAGCAGTGAAGGAAGCCACGTGGTTTGGTGGCCGGCACACGGGGCTTGTGGTCAGAAGATAGGACTTCATAAAGCCATTGGTCTTACGGGGCCTCAATGTTTTCATTAGGAAATCTAGGCTAATTATATTTGACCTGCCTATTTCACTCTTCCTTTGTGAGGTTTAAATGTGAGACTCAGTGAGAAAGTCCTCTATTGGCAATAGCGTATTATATAAATAGGCAAAATTTTATTGGACTTCCCTCGCGTTTCAATAATAACTTGGCATGCTGCATTATAGCGGTAGTTGATCTAAGGACTTGATGTGGTTAACTTCAGATTAAAATTTACCTAAGAATTAGGTGGAGAAGATGAGCCCACGGTGTGATTTTGTGGGCTTTTCCGGCTGCACCAAGGATGCTGCGTTCGTTCCACCACCAACGTCAGCTCCCAAAGGACTGCGCCTGACTTCCACCCTGCCGCCGATGAGCCCTGGCCCCTGGGATTTCATTGAGCTCACAGGGGTTTTATAATCCCAAGTTAAGATGGGAAGTTAGATTCTGATTACTTCTTCTGACTGGCTTCTGGTGTCTTTATTTGCAAATAGTGAACACTCACCAAGGAAGATTGGTGGGGACCCAGGAGTGGTTAGTTTGGAGGCCTTTCTCACTTCTCATCAAGATACCAGTTTGGCTCATTGCACTAACAGTTTTATTATCTGTCCTGCAACCCTCTCCTTCCTGCATTCCTCCTGCTTTCCTCTCCAGCCCCCACACTTATGGAAATAATTTTCTACATGATACCCTTATTTTAAATGAATAGTACCCTCATTTGACTGTTTGCAGTATTCCTGAAATGAGCAGATTTCTCCAGAGTTTCCTGATGATCCTGGTGCTCAAGCACCAAGAAAACTTCCCCTCGAGGCAGACCTGGCACTGGGGGTTTATTTTCTTCCCTCTCTGGTTTATTGTTGGCCAGTTTGGGCCAGCATGTTGCTAGGTTGTGTTGGTTTCTTAGCTCTTGTAACCAAGGTAAAATGCACATGTCAAAAATTATGTTTTCTTTCTCTCTGAAAAGGTCTTCCCTCTTTTCCAAAATACTTCAGTATAGGAAAAGAATATTTGCTTGATTCTATTTCTGACATATGAAATGTTTGCTACGAAATGTCTTTATTGTTCTGTTAGGTTGTCAGAGTGCTATCGCCATTGTCATTTTCAGCTTAATAGCAGGAATGTTCTGTTTGTACCGAGGATATTCTATACTTTAAGTAAATTCAACAAAGGAAATTTCAAATGCAAAAAAAAAAAAATGATGGAAGCTAATTAGTATTACATTTTATAAAACCCTAACGTTAAAATAGCTTTAAGCTTCCAGTTGCATATGTTCTCTCTGACAGTGCCATTAACAGGTAAAAGATGATGCTTAACTCAGATTATTGTTACATCGTAACTACTTATGCAAAAACAAAAACAAAACAACAACAAAAAATCAGTATCTTTGGAGAAAGGACATAAGACGGTTTGCCAGAGTGCCCTCCAGGTTTTGGATGACAGTTGAAGTCACTTTGATTTAATGCTTCTCTGAGTGTCAGCAGTTGCAATCCAACCAACCGTCATCTCAGCCTCCCCAAAAGAGCCTGGCCTTAACCTGAGGAGAACTTAAAGCTCCTGCAGTGAAATCTAGCCTGGAAGTGATCCACAGGTGAAAGTGAGGTGATAGTAAAAGCCCTCTATTCCTCCATCAGGCATCCAAAATCTTTTAGTCCACAAATACAATAGTGTGGAGGCTTTTTTACTCTATCAAACCTTATAATGAGCAGGGTCTGAGACAAGGAGAGATAGATAGCTGAACCAATGATTCCTAAGTCAACTCTGAATCCTGTCCTCAAGGGGCTCCTACTCAAGAAATGGAGACAGACACGTAAATAACTATTTCCAAATATGTAAACTAAGTACAATGAACCAGGTTACAGAGGAAGCATACAGAAGGCTTTGATAAATTTTTCCTGAAGGAATTTGCCTCAGCCATAGGTAGTAATTATTAATTTGGCTTCCATCTTATCCTATTTCTGTATCTGTATTACTATTTAATATCTTATCCATCCATCCATCCATCCATCCATCCATCAGGTTCCCACCTAACAGTATTTATCAGATAAGGAAAGATTTCTCACTTGGGAACAGAGTCTGACTGGTACTTTGCATCCATCCATCTCTCCTAAAAAATTTCATGCCTTCTATATAACAGATGTTTTGCTATATCTTGTAGAAGATTCATAGTTTAGTTAGGCAATAATATGTAATTTGGTAATGGAGACAAAGGCATGTGAGAGCTTGGCCAAGCAATGGTACAGTAGATATAGCGTCAGCCTGGGATGCTGAGGACCCAGGTTCAAAACCCTAAGATCACTGGGTTGAGCAAGGGATCATAGTCATGACTCCATGGTTGCTACCTTGAGCCCTAAGGGCACTGGCTTGAAGCCCAAGGTCACTGACTTGAGCAAGGGGTCACTCGCTCTGCTGTGGCTCCCCAGTCAAAGCACATATGAGAAAGCAATCAATGAGCAACTAAGGTGCCACAACTATGAGCTGATGCTTCTCATCTCTCTCCCTTCCTGTCTGTTTGTACCTGTCTCTCCCTCTTTCTTTCTCTCTCACCAAAAAAAAAAAAAAAAAAAAAAAAGACAGGTGAGAAAATATTATGGATTCTTTAAAGAAGATGATTTCATTACTGTATAATTATAAACAGACAGTTCTTGCGGAGAACGATGCCTGTGAATTTGCATCATGTTTTTCTCATCATCTCTTCCATGAGTGTTTACTGTGCATTCATTTCATGTCAGACACTGTACTAGCATAAAGTGAAGCACATGATTTTCTTTTTTATTTTTATTTTTTGGTATTTTTCTGAAGCTGGAAACGGGGAGAGACAGTCAGACAGACTCTCGCATGCGCCCGACCAGGATCCACCAGGCACGCCCACCAGGGGGCGATGCTCTGCCCATCCTGGGCATCGCTATGTTGCGACCAGAGCCACTCTAGCACCTGAGGCAGAGGCCACAGAGCCATCCCCAGCGCCTGGGCCATCTTTGCTCCAATGGAGCCTTATCTGCGGGAGGGGAAGAGAGAGACAGAGAGGAAGGAAAGGGGGAGGGGTGGAGAAGCAGATGGGCACTTCTCCTGTGTGCCCTGGCCGGGAATCGAACCTGGGACTTCTCACGCCAGGCCGACGCTCTACCACTGAGCCAACCGGCCAGTGCCAAAACATGATTTTTATGATAGGCATTGTTTTTAACCCTGATGCTTCTTATTGTGTTTGGACCTCTGTTTCTGCCCATCATAGTCAAGGCATGTAAACATTGGCTCCATTGTTTGTCTTTCCTGTTATCTTCTGTCTTTATGGTTGGGTTTCAGTGAATATACACCAGGTGCTTTGAGAAGGTGAAAGACTAAATAGCCCGAGCACAGACATTTCACATATGTTAGTCACTTGGTTACAACTTAGAATTGGTCTTTAGAGCAGTGGAGCATTTGATGGATAGCATTTCACATTTATCTAAGTGACTTGGGACTGTTGAAAATAGAAGAAAAGGGGATTTGAATTATGTATCAAGGACAGAGTTTAGCAAACTATGGACTGTGGGCCAAATTTTTTGTCTTCTACCTGTGTTTATAAATAAAGTTTATCAGAATTCACATGCTTATTTGTTTGTGTCATCTAGGGTTGCTTTCTCTTATACACAGCATAGTTGAGTAGCTGTAACAGAGACCACATGGCCCATAAAACCTATAAAGAAACCTGATGGACTTCATAGGAGAGGTTTGGCAATCTAGGAAACTTATGTATCTCTGAAAGAGAGCAAACAAAAATAAATCTAGTATCCCTAATCATATTTTTCAGATATATAACAGTTTTGTTCTGAAAGTCTGTCAATAAAACTCAGAAGAGTAAAACATAGAGGAAAAAAAGCTGGGTTTAGAGGGGATAGACTAGAGATCTATAGAATATAATACCCCCTCTTCTTCAATAAACTTGTTCTGAAGATATTGTATGTTTCAAGAATTTCGCCCAGATGCTGGATATTCAGGCAAACACAACACAATCTGAGCTCCCAGTCTGCCAGTGGAGATGGTCATGCAAATCAGCAAATGCTTCTCTCAGTGATAAATGCTAGACAGCAGGGAGAATTAAGATGCAGAGAGGAGGCCCTGGCCAGTTGGCTCATTGGTAGAGCGTTGGCCTGGCGTGCAGGAGTCCCAGGTTCGATCCCCGACCGGAGCACACAGGAGAAGCACCCATCTGCTTCTCCACCCCTCCCCCTCTCCTTCCTCTCTGTCTCTCTCTTCCCCTCCCACAGCCAAGGCTCCATTGGAGCAAAGTTGGCCCAGGCGCTGAGGATGGCTCTATGGCCTCTGCCTCAGGAGCTAGAATGGCTCTGGATGCAACAGAGCAACACCCCTGGTGGGCAGAGCATCACCCCCTGGTGGGCATGCCGGTGGATCCCAGTCGGGCACAAGCGGGAGTCTGTCTGACTGCCTTCCTGTTTTCAACTTCAGAAAAATCCAAAAAAAAAAAAGATGCAGAGAGGAGGCATGGAGTAGGAATTACTGGTCTTCTTGGAATTCTGGGAGAGATATCACAGGGTGGTTGAAATTTGACCTGTGTCTAAAAGAAAGAGCCTTGATAGATGAGCAAGGGTAGAAACAAATGTTTTATTTCTAGAAGCTTCAACTTTCCCTTGAGATAATTTGATATGTCAATAATCATATCACAGTATACAAAATACTATCTCATTCATAATCTCTTTGGGATTTACAATGAAGGTTGGTTATAATAATTTTCTACATTTTATTAAAAGCCAAAGCCAGTTAAGTTCATTGCTCAAGGTTTCATTGCTTATAAAAAATAAAACTGATCTGATCCCCTCCCCCCCTTTTTTTTTTACTCCAAAGCCACAGGATTGTCTCCCTGAGTCAAACTTGCCTGGCTTAAGTCTAAAAATATTCCCTGGAACTTGTAATTGGTCTGAAATACAGGAGAAAAGGGCCTTTCACTTTGCCTGCACTTGAGTAACCTGCTTTACTTCAGACATTGCCAGGAAATGTTTTTCACCCCTTATGTCGCACATGCTGCTGGTTGAAATGATAGTGGTCTGGATTTCACATGTTTCCATCTTAGAGACATGTGGGTGCCTTCATTAGGTTGTAATAGGGCTCATTTTTGCTTTCAATTTTCCTGGAAATTTCTCTACTTTCTGTTTTATTTTTCCTTCCTTTCCTTGTTCTGGATATCATCTCATGGACCCTCTACACCAGTTACCCTCTTATCACACAGTTCTCTCCTTCCTTAATGTGGAGCTTCAGGCAGAGGAAGGAAAATGTGTGTGAGAAGAGGGAGGGGTCTCAAGTCCCATTATTCACAGTGCTAGTAACCTTAGTCCTCCTTCATTATACTCATTCCCCTTACCAAGTACAATTCCAAATACCTCTTCTGCATTTATGTTCCCAGTCTTCTTCCCAGACCCCTACCTCCAAATACTCAAGTTCTTCACCCTGCCCTTCAACTTCCGTTTTCTCCTTAGCTCTCCATCTTTGGCCATGAAAACCTCTAAGACTGTGTTGGAAATCTGTGTTGGAAATGTCTCTTTCCCTACTTGCCCCTCCACAGCTAGAGGAGGAAGAGATTCTTCTGCCATTTTTCACCCCAACAAGAATGGTCTTAAAAAAATAAATTGGAGCTTTCAGTACACTTTTTCTTAGCCAGAAGTAATAGAGCCTAGAACCTGGGCTCTGGGATCAGACTGCCAATATTACTGTCTTCCTGTTTAACTTAATAGCCCTGGACCTTGAGCACCTGTCTTAACGTTGAACTTTCCTTACTAGGATGTTTTAAGGATTAAACGAACAAATGTTAATTTCTTAGAACAGTTCCTGGCTGAGCAAGTTTTAGTTATCATCACTATTTTCCTTTTGTATTTGAACTTTTTAGACCATGTGTCCATATTGGGTTCAGAAAATATGGTTAACCTAATCATGGGTTTGGATTGTCCTTGGAACCTAATATCCAAGTATAACACTGTGTTTATGGGAGAATGAATTCCTGCATTCCAAACAGATGAGTTACAAAGAAACTGTTGGACTGAAATCACTCCTCTATAAGAGATGGTCCAACTTGAAGAAGGAGCCTGATGGTGAAAGATAATTGAAAGTCTGCAAAAATATTTTTGCTAAATGTACCATTCTTTTGAATTAGCATTCATAGCATTTCTAATGCACCTTCCCCAAAGCAACCAATCAGAATCATGCATACAGTCCTCAGTCATTTGGTTTATGAAGTAAACTTATTTCCCTTATGGGTTTTTGCTTCTTTGCATCTTGATCTTGTTTATTTATTTAGTAAATAAGAATTAAGAATCAGTAGTTGGATGGCATCTGCTTGTGAGTCTATATGTAAAATTCACAAATGTTTAATTGGTTGTCTCATTATATCTGTCCTCAGGATTGTCATCTAAGCTTAGTTAGTGATTTTTCATGAAGGCAATCATTGCTTGGTGGTAGAATGAGGTAAGAGATTACTTACTATACAAGCATCTCTTGTCCTTTGAGAACTCAGACTCAATGAAGGTACTCCATTACTTGTTTTTGTAAAATGCACATGGCCCTATATTATATTTTGGAAATGAAAGTCATGAAAGGTTTTCTGATGAATCTTTCATATACCTTGAACAAATAAAGCATTGTGGTTTGTGCAGAAATAAATCCAACTGATTTGCACCAGTACACAAATGGATATAGAAAGCAGAATTTACTAAGTGCTATGAAGAAGAACAGTGACCTTAGGTAGTTGAGGGGAGGTTCAGGAGAAATATCATGTTGATTGGAACTTGCAAACTAGGTTGGGCAATCCTACTCCTCAGGGTAAGGAGTATTAGGTGCATGCAGTATAAGGATGATGTATTATACAATTATACTCTTGAAACCTCTATAATTTTATTAACCAAAGTCACCTCAATAAACTCAATACCGTTACTTTTTTTTAAAGAGAGTGACATTTTTAATAGAGGAAAATAGGGAACTAAGAAATTCTGGAGGTGATACCTGTTTTTACTTATTTGTATGTCTTAAAAATGGTACACTTTATTAATATAGTCACATTTCACGTTAAGATTCCTACACACTTTAGAATAAAAATCAATACAATGCTTAAACTATAGATAGTCAAATCTTCCTGAATTGTGTGTGTATACACACACACACACACACACACAAACTCCACATTTCCACAAATCAATGACAACACTAAATGGAGCAATTTTCCACAATTTTCTGCAAATAACAGTATGCTTAAGCACTGCACTCAGCAAAATGATGTAGTCCACCAATATTTCTCAATCTGGCTGAGTTCCGGCATGATCTCCAATAACTTCGCTATCCTGGAGAAGTAGTTCAGGATAGAGATTCTATACTTCCAAGTACAAGTGTCACTTTTAGACCACTTCAACCTGTTGTACCTTTAGACAGAGTCAGGAACTGGGAAGATAGTGTCCAGTTGGTTACACTAGCCAGGAGCAAATAATTCTAATAATACTCATAGAACAAAGTGATAGAAGAGCTTTAGTCCAAGGGTATCATAGGCCTGCATCCAGTAAGATAAAACTTCCCTGGAGTGGGGTGGGGGGAGGTGAGTACTTTTATGGAAAAACGTATACATGTATAAAATAAAATGGTACAAGTTATTAATTGAGTGAAGGTATGTATACCATTGGGAACCCAAGTGTGAACAGAAGATGCAAAGTGAGAACTTGGGTTTTGTTATGCAGTGCAGGGGTCTGATGTACTATTTCTGTACTCTTAATTGACACTTCAGTATGACCTAATCAGCTAATATCAGTGCAGGTCTAAAACATACCCCCATTCCTCTCTTAACTACAAGGTAATAAGGTGCCGAAAAAAGAAGGTCTGGTTCTCAGTAGCACCTAAAAAGGGCCCAGCACTTGGTAGTAAGTGCTATGAGGTTCAAAAAGAAAGAAGAGTCATCAGAAAAGGGTAGAATAGACTTGCTGGGCTTCAAGAAAGAAAGAAATTCTAATGTGGGTTTTAGAACTGAACAAGACTAAATTGTAGACAGAATTAGGGAGATTGCTTAATAAAAGCATCACAATGTAATAGTGATGGGTAGAAGATGCGTGGAGGAAACACATTTTCTCAGTGACGGAAATAGAGCTTTCTGAAAGAAGACTTCATTGTATTTTTGTTCCTTTTCTTTGTTTTATTTTTATTATATTTTAATTTTTTAGGTGAGATGAGGGGAGGTAGTGAGGCAGACTATATGTGCCCGAACCAGGTTCCACCCAGCACCTCCTTCTAGAGCTGATACTCAAGTACCAAGCTATTTTTAGCACCTGAGGCTGACATGCTCAGACCAACCGAGCTATCCTCAGGGCCCAAGGCCAATGCTCAAACAAATTAAGCCATTGGCTACAGGAGGGGAAAATGGAGAGAAGGGGGAGATGGAGAAGGGGAAAAGGAGAGGGGGAGAAGCAGATGGTCACTTCTCCTGTGTGCCCTGACTGGAGGTCAAACCTGGGACGTCCATTTGCTGGGCTGATGCTCTATCCACTAGGAAGCAGTAGGAGTCCCATCCCTGGAAAGTCTGAAAGATTGCAAGGAGATTCAGTCACCAAATGAAGCAGACAGAACTCAGGGGTCAAATAAATCACTAAGGAGGTTGTTTCCAACCTGAAAAATTATAAATTCTAGTATTTCAAATAAGTTATTTTCAAAGGATAGAGAAAGATATCTGCTAGAAATGAGAGCGAATTGGCCTAGCTGAAAGTTTATTTAAATTAAATAATGCTGACATTGCTCTGAACTTTTCAGGCAATGCCTACTGTTTGCAGCTTTAATCTGTGACTTGGAAAACTTCAATCTGGGATGTTGATAATTCCTTGTCCAAATAATGAGCAGTGAAAATCTCACATTTAGAAATCACTTTGAGTTTAAGAAGAGAGCCCATGCCAAGGAGTACCCAGGTGCTGCCAGGTCTCCAGATAAGGGTCCTGAGGACAAACCTGAGTACTCCTTCCACTTGCAATGCCTGCAAATATTGGCCACTTTAAAGTGCAGTCTATGACAGCTCGTTGGTTTCATTTCTTAAAGCTGATCTGCAAAACCGGAAAGCAATAGCAAACTGTTTAAGATCCCAAATCAAAGAACAGATTGTGTAGACTCAAAAAAAGCAAACAAACAATTACATTTAAAAACAAAATGTTGGGGGAAAAAAGCAGTGACAACCTTTTTGCTTACCTGCCAAGGGCTCGTGGCTAAGTTTCTGTTTTTGCCAAATTAGATCAAATGCCATTAGACTGTGTCTTCCTGACAGGTGAACAATTTCTAGTGCTTAAATCTGGAGGGGTATCTCACTGGCTCATGTTGAGATGTAGAGCAAATGAAGCGCATGTTGTTCATTTGGCACGAGGGTGTCATGCAACCTGTTCACCAGAGGACACAGTGTTGAATAATAACTAACACTGGCATTGTCCATTCATCGGAAGTGTGTCACTGGGGATTTACAACAGCCCTGTGGAATAGGTGAGGAAACTGAGGCTTAGAGAAGAGACTTGCCCAAGTTCACAGGGCCAGTAATAAATGAAGCGAGAGCTCAAGCCTAGGTTTTTCAATATTCTATCATGTGCTCTTTCTACTACATGAACCTGTTTCTAGCTAACCACCCATTCACAAGCTCTTGAAAAAGAGATTCTGTTACATCTTTTGAAGACAACACCAGAACCCTACTTTCTCACAGAGCTTTCCAAATAGAGTCTATGTTGGCCCATTTCCATGGGATATTTTGCAAGGTTTTAGGTATTTTATGAATTGCCTATTGTTTGAGGGGTTTTAGTTGTTCCAGGAAATCTGAATTCAGTTATTTTCTTCTTTTCCCTCCAGTGGACAAATTCTCCTTAATACTATAGTGACGTATTAGTTTCTCAAAGTTCTCAAGGAATGTGGACCTCAAAACAGTGGGTACAAGACATAATCGTTATTTTTCTTTGATCTTAGTAGGAAACAATATTCAAAAACAAAAAGTTGTGTGACTACCTTTACAACCTTAAATTAAAAAATTTTTTGCCCTTATATGATTTGCCATACCTGACCTTCCCTGATACTTTATGTCATTGATCACAGTCTGGTATAAATTTAGCTTTACTACTTAGTTTCCTTATATTTTATATACTCTTTAAATTTTGCTTTAGTTACTTTGTTTTCATTAATTTAGCTTTGAACAGCTTCCCATGACTATGGAATCAAGTCTGTACAACTGATATACATTGACTTTTTTTTTTATTACTTCTCCAGTCTTTTTCTCCAACATTCCTTCACAGTCCCCACAATTTACTCAAACAAAGAATTGTACCCTATGCATACAATCTCTGGCATGCATTCATTCCTGTACTTTTAATCAAATTGATCCTCCATAAAGAAATTTTTTTTTTTTAAATCTCGGTTAGCTAAGCTCAAAGATACTAGCTCTGTGACACTGTCTCAGAGTCCTCCAGACAAAAATAAGTCCTTCCTCTGCATAGTCACAACACATTACTGAAGCGCTCCCACAGCTTTAAGAACGAACAGTGAACTGTGGCATATAAAATATAGAGTAGTGCAGCTTACATCAGTGCAAACTTAATAACCATGCTAAATTTGGATCTCTTTGAATTCCTGGGGGTTATCTCATATATTTGTTCATTAATGAGCACAGTGACGATGGTGATGCATGAGCAACCAATATTCTTATCTTATCCTTCAAATGTGTATAAATGTTCCCTAATTCTCAAGTTGTTCTTTTTTAGCTTGAGTAATAGATAATCTTAGCTCAGCAAGTATAATAGGACTAATAGGTATAAAACACACTGTCTTTCCTCTCTGCCCCACCCCTCTGCACTTCCCCAGTCTTACTTCACAAAAGACACTCTTAGCTGCTCTCCCTGACATTTGCACTGCTCCATGTTTCCAAAAGCAGGACATGCTTTCTATATGTGGATCCATGAATTTTTTACATTACCTATGGATTAAGATTACAAAAGGTATGACTGTATCATTCATATGTGTGTGTCACTTTTTGGAACCTCTACCCTGGGGTGGGGTGCATTAGCCCTTCTTTTGCCCAAACCAGGAAACTGCATGTCAAGTCCTTTCTTGCTGCTGGCTTCATTGCTGGCCTGCTCACCTGGTGTTTTAGGTTGGTTATAGTTGTCTTTGAGCCAAGAGTTGCTTGATGAATCTTTAGGATCCCTTTCGATAGACTGACTTGGACATTTTTGTCCTTTTAGAAAACACAAGGTACTCTTTATTTATTTATTTATTTATTTATTTATTTATTTATTTTTGACAGACAAAGA
Source organism: Saccopteryx bilineata (assembly GCF_036850765.1). Taxonomy (NCBI): domain Eukaryota; kingdom Metazoa; phylum Chordata; class Mammalia; order Chiroptera; family Emballonuridae; genus Saccopteryx; species Saccopteryx bilineata. The sequence continues at coordinate 65,167,346 of NC_089497.1, read as the reverse complement.
GAGAGTCAGAGAGAGGGACAGATAGGGACAAACAGACAGGAAGGGAGAGAGATGAGAAGCATCAATTCTTCATTGCAGCTCCTTTGTTGTTCAGTGATTGCTTTCTCATATGTGCTTTGACGGGGGCTGGGGGCGGTTAACTACGGCACAGCAAGTGACCTTGGACTCAGCCAATGACCTTGGGCTTTAAGCCAGTGACCTTTTAGGTCAAACCAGTGACCATGGGGTTATGTCTGTGATCCCACACTCAAGCCAGCGACCTTAGGGTTTCGAACCTGTGTCTTCCACTTCCCAGTCTGATGCTCTATCCACTGCGCCACCACTTGGTCAGGCAGATTGATTATTTTTTATCTATTTCTCTGACTTATTGATTGTTGTATAGAGGTGATTGCAATATAATACCATGGACAAGATGTAATTACCTGTGTCCAGAGACCTGGACTCAGCTGCTTTCTAGCAAGGCAGTCTTCACTTGCTGCATCTTCTTCCAATGCCTCAGTTTTGCCATCTGTAGACTTGGATTAGGTATCCTTACCCTGAGATAATTTTTGTGTAACCTTCAAGTAAGCGAGTATGTTTGTTTATCTGTGTAGCTCACAAGTTGTTAAGGAAGGACTCTGGGGTGACCTTTAGTATATTCTTTTGTTGTGGTTGATTTGAGAGCTGGAAAGGAGTTTGGAATTTATTGCAGTGGTCCCCAACCCCCGGGCAACGGACCAGTACCGGTCTGTGGGCCATTTGGTACCGGTCTGCAGAGAAAGAATAAATAACTTACATTATTTTCATTTTATTTATATTTTAGTCTGAACGATGTTTTATTTTTAAAAAATGACCAGATTCCCTCTGCTACATCCATCTAAGACTCACTCTTGATGCTTGTCTCGTAAGTTTGACAATTATATTTAAAAATACCACAGCTTTATGCTGGTTGCATAATTTTATTTTGTGCATTTATCCATCCCACCCTAAAGGCCGGTCTGTGAAAATATTTTCTGACATTAAATCTGTCTGTGGCCTAAAAAAGGTTGGGGACCACTGATCTATTGGATCTTTTCAGTCCCCAATCTTTATTGTTCTTAATCCATTCCCCCTCATTCTTCATCTCTTATAGAAATGTTTTCACTTTACATAGAACAGAAATGAGCTTATTGTGGACTACCTTGGTTAGGCCTAAACGTGTAAAGATGTGAGAATAAATGGGAGTTTGGATTAGCACAAATCATGCATTTATTTTTGCTTTTTTTGTGCATGCTTTTTGTTTTATAGACCCAACCTTCTTACTTTTGCCTCTGTCCTTATAATGCATGAAAATTCTTCAAGACCAACAATCACAGGGTTGTCACCACTACTCCAATTGTATTTCCCTACAATGAATGCAACAACATGATATTTGTTCCTCTTTTGCATATGTAAACAAGCAATTTAAATTCTTTGGAGCCAATTCTTTAAGGAAGTTACTTCAACCACCCTAAAGATAAATCATTCAATAATAGGTACATGAAAGAGCTGAGATCATTTGTGTGTCCATTGTCTCATTCTCATGCTCACAAAACTCCCTCTAGGTAGGTATTTGTACTCTTTTTACATGTGTGAAGATTGTTAGAGGGGTTGTTAAACAGCTAGTAAAGATTTGAACTAGGAGTAAAGTTTATTATTTCCATTTTAAAAAAATGCTCTTTCTTTCAACTATTTTTTTTTCTTTTTTTTTCTTTCAACTATTATAGGTTCCAGTACTAAGCATTATCAGACTTCTCCTTCCTAGCATGAGGAAGATTCCCAAAGGGGTGTGTGTGTGTGTGTGCGCGTGCATGCACGTGTGTTTGTGTGTTTGTGTTTAACAAAGACTTTACTTTTTTAGAGTAGTTTTAGAATTATAGTATTATATTATAAACATGAAGTTTATCCAAGTTCCCACATACCCCCTGCCTCCACACACACCCACAGCCTCCCTCACTATCAGCATCTCTGCACTAGAGTGCTACATTTGGTACAATCAATGTACCCACCATCATGCATGATGACCAAGTTCATGTAAGGTTCATGTTTTTTGTCACACATTCTACAGATTTGTGTATGTGTGTAATGAATGACATGCATCCACCATTATCCTATTAAACAGAATAGTTTTACTGATAAAAAACCTCCACTGAATATTCTCTGTACACTGCCTGTTTATCCCTTTTCCCCCCTAATTTCTGGTGAGCACTTGTCTTTTTCGTATTCGTAGTTTTGCCATCTCCAGAATGTCATGTAGTTGGGACTGTACTGTACAGCCCTTTCTGACAGGCTCCTTTCACTGAGTGATACGCATTTAAACTCCTTCTATGTCTTTTCATGGCTTGATAGCTCTTTTTTTTTTGATGTTGAATAATATTCCATTGTCTATATGTATTTTAGTTTATTTATCCTCCACCTATTGAAGGACATCTTGGTTGATTCCAAGTTTTGGCAATTATGAATAACTGCTACAAACATCCACTTGCAGGTTTTTGTGTACACATAACTTTTCAACTCATTTGGATAAATACCAAGGAATGTGATTGTTGGATCTAATGGTAGGAGTATGTTTATTTTTGTTAGAAACTGTCAAACTATCTTCCACCGTCGTTGTTCATTTTGTATTTCACAGTGAATGAGAGTTCCTGTTGCTCCACATCTGAGAGCAGCTGTTGGTGTTGTCAGTGTTTTGGATTTTTGTCATTCTGATAAATATGTAGTGCATCTCCTTGTTATTTTAATTTGCATTTTCCTAATTACCTTAAATGGTTAGCATCTCTTCATATGTCTGCTTACCATCTGTATGTCTTCTTCAGTGAGGTGTCTGTCTATTCAGGTCTTTTCCCATTTTTAAATCAACTTGTTCATTTATTTATTCATGAGTTTTATGAGATCTTTGTATATTTGAATAATGGTCCTTTGTCAGATGTATCTTTTACAAATATTTTATTTTTGTCTTTTGCTTGTCTTCTCATTGTCTTGATGAAGCTATGTTTTTTTTTTTACCAACCATATTTGTTCTAATATTCCCTCTCTCATCTATTGCTTCTCTTGCGGTAGGTTTAAAAGATTAACTTGAAAACAGCTGTTTTTTCTTAGAAGAGCATTTTATTCTTTTCTTTCCTTTTTTTATAGTAATAGAAGATAGCTGTGGGGGGGTAGAAGAATATTCTGATGATCAGTGCTTAATCTTTTTATTAACTCTTACTTAATTAAAACTTATGGCTATTGTTGCAAAGCACTTGCACACACCTGCTGACATTTGAACACCTGCTGTTAATGTTGCTGGAGAGAGGGGAGAGGAAAAGGGACGGAAGGAAGAACCCTTGTCTCAGTCCTCTACTTGTTTGAAATAATAATAATATTTAAATAATTTCTCTCTGTTATGCTGATATGCTACTTGTTTATTTTTTCCTAAAGTATGAAGCAGTGTTTCTTGAGTCAAATTGGCTAGCATTTTTTTTCTGAATGTTATGGCATCATTGGGTTTCTTATCACCATCCTTATCTCAATGGGGTCCATTGGCACAAAAGATAACAAGATGTGAGGGAATTCTATACATGGTATTTGCATTTCTATGCATTTCGATGAGTTTCAGTTCTTTTATCACATATACTTGAAGGTCTTTCCTGCTGATAAGACTATGTAAGTGACTGAGGGTTGATAAGTCAGTTATTATTTCTTTTATTCATGTTTATTGTCATTCTTCACAATATCATAGCAGAAAACTCCAGCTTAATGAGATAACACATGGTGGGGGGAGCTTTGGAAATCGCACTATTTAATTTAAAGGTTAATATTAGTGTAACTATTAATAGTCTCAAACATCTTATTAAAAACCCAAAGCTTAATCACATAACAAGCTTCTCAGTGCCTCTCCCTGCCCTCTTCCCTTCTCCATCCCTCACAATGCAGGCTAAAAAACAAAGCTGTTTAGGGATGTGTGAATCAAGCATGCATTCCTGAATTTCTCAAAGGCATGTGACTTTCAAGAATTCTTTAAATATGTAAATAATATTATAAAGCCCCTGATGAATTCCAGACACACTGCATTATTCTAGGTGTAAGAAAGACTCAAATTCCCTGCAGAATTAGCCATTCACATGTTACATTAATAAACATCAGTCAGCTTGCAAAAACGATGTTATCTGAATTTCATGAACTTCTGAACTGAGTGAAATGAATTTAAGTGACAATGTGCCATCAAACAAACAGAAGATAGTACAAGTCCCCTGAAAAGCCACAGAGGTTGGAGAAGCAAGAAGGGACTGTGTATGTTTTGGAGGGGATTGGAGCTGGGAGGATGGAAGTCACTGGAAGGCATCTTTTCTAAACTTGAAACTGTGCAGTAATCTGGGCGTGCGTGGGGCATGTGCATGCATCTGAGATCTGGATGATAAAGAGGCCCTGGCTTCTCTGGCATGGAGTATTCAAACCCAAAAGGCATCGGGGAGCCTCATGTATAACATAATCCTCAGTAAAGATTTCAAGCTGTTAGGTAAATGAAATGTTTCCATGGGATGCTATATATTTTTGCCTTCTGAAACTCTTTTTTTTTTTTAATTTTTTTTTTTTTTTTACAGAGACAGAGAGTGAGTCAGAGAGAGGGATAGACAGGGACAGACAGACAGGAACGGAGAGATGAGAAGCATCAATCATTAGTTTTTCATTGTGCGTTGCAACACCTTAGTTGTTCATTGATTGCTTTCTCATATGTGCCTTGACCGTGGGCCTCCAGCAGACCGAGTAACCCCTTGCTGGAGACAGCGACGTTGGGCTCAAGCTGGTGGAATTTTGCTCAAACCAGATGAGCCCGCGCTCAAGCTGGCGACCTCGGGGGTTTCAAACCTGGGTCCTCTGCATCCCAGTCCGATGCTCTATCCACTGCGCCACCACCTGGTCAGGCGCCTCCTGAAACTCTTTGCACCCAACAAATTCAATGTGAACTCTTTCAAACAAAGTTATTTTCTTCCTCATCCTATTTTGTCATGTTACATATCAAGCACATTGCTCCTTAATACTGTAGCACAGGGGTCAGGAACCTTTTTGGCTGAGAGAGCCATGAATGCCACTTATTTTAAAATGTAATTCCGTGAGAGCCATACAACAACCCATGTACATTACGCATTATCCAATAAAAATTTGGTGTTGCCCCGGAGGACAGCTGTGATTGGCTCCAGCCACCCACAACCATGAACATAAGCGATAGGAAATGAATGGATTGTAATACATGAATATGTCTTATATTTTTAACATTATTATTTTTTTATTAAAGCTTTGTCTGTGAGCCAGATGCAGCCATCAAAAGAGCCACATCTGCCTCGCGAGCCATGGGTTCCCAACACCTGCCTTCTGTAGCAAGTAGGCTACTATTATATGTGATATGTGTTCACATGATGTTACACATGCATTCAGAACACAGGCTATAACACTGTTCTCTGATTTAATAAGAAAAGCTATCCTAAGTAGGACAAAGCAAAAAGTTGTCATTTATGTCTTCACGATGATCTTTTCTGAAGACTGCATTTGGGGCATTTGATTTTGTAAGGTTTGTAATGAATTGGCTGTAGAATTTTATTACATATTACCTGGTATGCACACTAAATGCATTATTAGACACCTATTGAAAAATGCCATACTCAGCATGGCAGAGAGGGTAGAGCAGAAACAATTTGTGTTTAGGTGGCATCTTGCCTGTGAGTTTTTTTCATATCCTTGAGCTAAAAGTGAATGTCCCTTCTCTGAATTCCTGTTACCTTTACTCATTCACCTTTAATAGAAGTTTTTAATCTTCTGATTCATATTGATGTCATATATCTTAGCACCCTTCTTAGATGGCAAGCTTTTTGAAACTGAGTATTTTATTGACTCATTTTGGTATGCTGGTATGGGTCTAAAACCTAGAAGGTGTCCCATAACCTTGTTTAAGTGAATGAACAAACAAAATTACACAAATAGTTTCAAGTTGACCTATTTCTTTGACTATCAGACGACATCTGCCTTTATTAAAACAACTGTGAAGCTCAAGTTTTGTGAATTCTAACATCTTTATATACTCAGCGCCTTCATCAAAACTATTTAAAAATTTTACTTACCCTTATCATTTGAGAAACCTTGAGAATTTCTGCATATGAGAGAGCTTTTTTGGCCCATTGGCTCAGCCCTCTAGTTATAGAAAACAATACAAATGTTGAAATAATTTTGAGACTGTCAACAGCTTCTGTTTTATGTTCTGTTAGTGAATTTTTTGATCCAAGATTTATTTTTCCCATGAAAGGTATACCAGTAAGAAGTTCCCATGAAATGAAACCAGTAAGATAGATAAATAGATAGATACATACATACATACATACATACATACATTTTAGGAATTGATATAAGTGATTATAGGGACTGAGAGATTGTGAGAAATGCTACAATCTGCTGTCTGTAAGCTGAGGACTAGCTGGAGTATATAATTCAGAGCTGAGAGGCGTGAGTACCAGGAGCACCGATGCCAGCGTGCAGAAGATGGGCATCCCTGCTGAAGCTGAGAGCATATTCATCTTGCCACATTGTGTCCTATTCCAGCCCTCCATGGGTTGGCTTGTGCCCAGCCCCTCTCATTGGTGAAGATGATTTTTACTCAGTCCACTGATTCTAATGCTAATTTGGTCCAGAGACACTCTCACAGACACACCCAGAATTAATGTTTTACCAGCTATCTGGACATTCCGTAGCCCAGCCAAATTGACACATAAAATTAACTACTACAGTAGCCATAGGAAGGTTACCAGGAAAAAAAAATTATGGAAAACTGGAGGGGGGGTGTAAATTAGAATATAGTCTGGTTGTTTTTAACTGATTCTCTTCACAATCAGGACAAGGGAACTGTTCAGTGTCTTGTGATGTCTAGTGTGTGGCAGGGTGTCAGCATCCTGGTCCCTACGTGCTGAATGCCAATAGCCCCTCGCCACCACCCCCCCCACTGTGACAACCACAGATACCCCTGGTGCAGTAAGCTCCCTGGAGAAGATACCCCTTTACTCCCACACCCGTGGAGATCTACCTAGGTTTGTGGCCCACCAAGACTGACTGTGATTCAAGATTGCTTGAGGATCTTGTGCTTTTTTTTTAGCTTTCCCCTCACCCCTCTCAACATCAGATTTTGCTGCTCTGTGCCCTCTAGGACCTATATAAATCTAATTTGAATGAAACTGAATGTGTTGATTTGTTGTAAATAGTTCACAACCCTTTTTCTGTTATTTTCTGCTGAATATTGTTAATTTCTAGAAAATGCAAAATTTCTAGCTAATTGAAAGAGTAGGATTTTAGAACAAAAGAAATAAAGGTTCTGATAAATCACTTTATTTCATCATAGTTTCTACAATTCATGTTTGAGTAGTTCCTGTTCTATTAGAAAATTATAATTTCCTCTCTAGACATATTTAACATATTTTGTTCCTAAATACAATTTTAAAAATACACGAATTGAGGCGATTGTCTTTTCCTTGTAACATGAATCAGTTCTGCTGAAGAAATAGATAGGAAATTATGAATTTTATATTTGATGCATTAACTTTATCTTACCCTCTGCTCTGTTGTGTAGGATCTGGTCTATCCCATAATTCTGCAATTAATGTTTTATCAGAAATGTTGTCATTTACTTTTACCCCTCTGAGACTCAGTCATTTTGATTCATTCCTCCAGTCATTCAGTTTCAAATGCCTACTTTGCTAGACACTATTTATCAAGTGCTGGTCAATTTATTCATAAGTAGGTGAATAAGTGCCCTGACTCAAGAAATGTATCAACTACGAATCATAATATTAGTAACTATCAGTATTTCTGCAGTGTTTTCAAACTGACAAAGCAGGATCATATTCCTGTTTGTACCCAAGAGACCTGAGAACACATTCTTACTTTATCATTTATGCACATGTGACTTGGTCTTTTTAGATCCAACAAGTCTCTGAAGTATTATACTAGCAATCCTTACAGGTATGAAACTTGAAAGGTCAGAGGACTCACAGCCTTGTTCATGGTCAAATCAGTTGCTCCATGCCTTTCAGCTTCTAAGGTTCATGAAAGCAGTAGAGCTTAGAGAAAGGATAGGGAGCTGTAAGTCACTGTGGCATCCTGCTCCAGCCACTCTCTGGCTATGGAAACTGAACTAAGATGCTTAATTCTGAACACAAAGACCTGTCTCCTGATACTTATATTCTTACTGTATTACATTGGGGATCCAGCTTTTCAAAGGAAATGGTACCTACTACCTTGCTCAAATCCGAAAGTTTCACTCTATTCTCTTCCCACCTACCCATTCCTGTACAAGAAGTCTTGCTTTAAAGAACATCACTGTTACTGGTGGTTGCACATTATATCCCTTAGCTATGCCCATGCAGAAAAAGCAGTGATAAAAGTTATCTCAGGGTGCTCTGAAGATTTTCTTGAGATTGATGTGCATTGGGTGAATAAACAAAATGAAAATTTTAGCATGGTTACATAGGATTGTTTTAAATTCCATAAAGTCTTTTGAAATTGAAATTGAAGGTCAACAAGACTGTCCCCTCCATTTTTATCATGAAGTGGACAAGGCTCAGGTATTAAGGGAAGAGTGTGAACCTTGACAGGCTTGGCAAGTGCTTTATGTGCTTTGACCCCTCCCACCCTACCAACACTGGGCAGTAGTTCCTGGCAAGCACATTTTTCAGATAGTGAATTCAAGGCTCCCAGATGGTATGGAGCCAATGAGTAGGGGAGCTGAAATGAAAACTTAAGGCTCCCAACAACCATGCAGTGCATTCTGTGTTTTCTTTTTCCTCCTGGGACACATATCATGAGTGTCCTATTGACAGAGACTGAATTAGTTTTCATGTCAGTATAAAAACACATAAAATAATCTGAAAAGAGTTCCTGAGAAATTTGTGCAGCAACTATTTCAAAGAAAAGAGACTTCTTTCAATGAAGGCTTGACGGCAATAAATTTAGACAAGATCTGAAAGCAAAACAGCCTACTCAAGGTTAGACAGTGACTCAAGTCATCCCGTGCACTTAAACAATATTTAGGATGACCCTATGTAAACTCACATTATCACTTAAAAGCCAGTATAAAAATACGACCCATCTGCTGCGTGAGTCCTGCTGCCGTGTGCCACATTTCTCTGACAAGCTGTTGCCTCAGTATAGAGAGAGAGTATACGTTTTGGAATCCGGAGTTTGAGTTTGGAAAAAAAAAATGGTATCTGGTACATATGGACTAGATTCTGTTCTTCCAAATGTAGATTTGTAACCTCATTTATTCTCAAAGATGATGTGTGAAATTCATTTTTTTAATTTTTTTTTTATTTTGACTCTGAAGATGGAAACTCTTATAATTTTATGCCTGTGACATGAACAATGTACAATGGGAAGTCATTTAGTTTGCACCTACCATGTGATATGCAGAGTGGGTGTTGGGAGGTTTTTCTAGCAAGCACAGGAACTAAGTTCTGTGCTGCCCTCAGTGGTACAGTTTCTCCATGAACTGTGTAACTTTTCAGAGAGTGAAGAGTTGTTAGATGACTTAGAAAGTGCAGTATATGTAATCACTCACAAACAAGGAATTTTCAGTGCTGAACGACTCTCAATTCCAGAATTACCAGCAGCACTGAAATAGCCACGATGCAATCAACCTCCTTACTAGGCAGTTGAGCACAAGAGGGGAGTCTGGAAGCTCTGTCCTCAGGGCTCGTACTTGTCTCTCGGATGCATGAGCCTGTGGATAAAGCCTTTCGCCAGGAATCTCCATCTGGAACACAAGTGCAAGGTCGCTGAGTGACGGGCTCTTTTTCTGTAAAGCAATTACTTTTTCATTTTGTGGCAATTTCCTAAGACTTATTGTTAACCCTTTGAGTAGTATGAACGTTCATGTACGTACACGTGTAAGGCAACATTAAAAAAAGACAAATGTGGGCCCTGGCCGGTTGGCTCAGTGGTAGAGCGTCGGCCTGGCGTGCAGAAGTCCCAGGTTCGATTCCCGGCCAGGGCACACAGGAGAAGTGCCCATCTGCTTCTCCACCCCTCCCCCTTTCCTTCCTCTCTGTCTCTCTATTCCCCTCCTGCAGCCAAGGCTCTATTGGAGCAAAGATGGCCCGGGCGCTGGGGATGGCTCCTTGGCCTCTGCCCCAGGCGCTAGAGTGGCTCTGGTCGCAACAGAGCGACGCCCCGGAGGGGCAGAGCATTGCCCCCTGGTGTCGATCAGGTGGGCGTGCCGGGTGGATCCCGGTCGGGCGCATGCGGGAGTCTGTCTGACTGTCTCTCCCGTTTCCAGCTTCAGAAAAATACAAAAAAAAAAAAAAAAAAAAAAAAAAAAAAAGGCAAATGTGTGTTCTTCTTGTTTCCATAAATTGGTTATCAAACAAACATGATTTTAAGTTAATAAAACTATAACTGGAACTAATTTCATTTTTTGAAAAAAAAAACTCACTCCTGGGAGTCAGCAAACATGAAAAAATTCACCACTCAAAGGGTTAATACCTATACGATTTCTCTGAAAATTATTTTGGATGAATATAACCGGTTGCATTATTCAGAACCTCTGATACTTCACTCACCCTTTCTCTCCACAAATATTTAATTAATGATAATTATTTGTAAGACCCTGCATGAGGAGCTCTCAAATGCAAAGATGAGTGCAGCAGAATATTAAAGTAGAATATAATGTCCCGGCTGGGTAGCTCAGTTGATCAGAACATTGTTCCAATCTGCCAAGATTGCAGGTTCGATCCCTGATCAGCGCCCATACAAAGATCAACCAATGAATGCATTAATGAGTGAAACAACACATTCATGTTTCTCTCTCTCTCCCTCTCCCTCTTACTCTCTCTCTCTTCCTCTCTCTCTAAAAGATCAATCTATAAAATTTTAAAGAAATAAAAACTGAAGTAGAATATAGATTAGTGGAAAAGAAGCACGTGAAGGCATAATTTTGGAAACACTGAGAGGGGAAGTAGGGAGCCTTTTGATACTAGGCAGCAAAGAGGGGATCACGATACAGAAGAGGCTGTTTCAGATTCCATGTCCACCCTGAGGTGGTGGTAGAGTCTCACCTACTCAGAATATGCAGCATGGGAGCTTAGATTTTTGAAGCCAAAAGATATGTCCTAAATCTTCTAGCCAGAGCTCTTTGTGGACAGGTGAGAAGAGCAAGAGTTTGGGTGAGGAAGGAATTGCCATGGTCACACTGATGTTTAATATTATCTAATAAAAAACCCCAAGATGAGAATCCAGATTTTTCGTCACTCAAGCCAGTAGTTTTTCCACTTTTAGTTTTGTATTTGTGTCCCCTGTTACTCAAGGCTACTTCAGGTCAGCCAGTGAGGTTTGAACTATTTCCAGATGAGGGCATTTTTTGAGACGGGGATCTTCTGTTGAACTGAACTCACCTCCATGTTGGCACATGCATTACTTCCTCTTCTCCTTTATAATTTTGCTAGTGGGTTTAACACATGTGGTTGGTGCTAAAGCTTTGACCACAAATATATTTGAAGATTATGCTTATTTTTGGCTGCAGCCTCCTTTGCCTCCAAACTGGATAGTTAGAAGGGGTGTGGCTGGGGAAGACAAAATGAAGACAAGAGATCCTGAACTGTAGGCAGTTTGTGGCCTCAGGCTTTCTACTTTGGTCAGTTCCATGAGCAGTGCTGTCCCCCATCCCCATCTCCCCACCTGTTTCACATAAGTTGTCTCCTTTCCGCATTCTTATTTATGCAACTTAGTGCTTCCTGGATTTCTTGTTACCTTTTAGAATCCTCCCAATGTTCAAGTCTCAGATCAAGTACCACCCAGCCTAAAGTTGCTCTGCCTCTTTTATGGCATTGATTAAAATCTCCTTTAGATTGTAGTCATTTAACTGACACTAGATATCGAAAGCTTGAAAAGAGAAATAGTTTGTATTCATAATTACTCTCCCATAGGATCTAGCACTGCCTCTTTTACTTAATAAGTGTATGAGGAATAAATGATTTTGGTGTAACAGCCCTATTCTGAAAAATTTCACATGACATCTTTTGCAGTTATTTTAAAAACTATAGAAGTTGACATCCAGATGTGTTGGCAGGGCTGCCGGCATTTTCTCTACTTTATCACAATGTAAATATTTAATTTATTGATTTTTAAAAGAAAATCAGTTATATTTTCTACGTTCTAATCCAATTTATTGATGCCTTCCCCTTTCTTCTTTCCTAACAATAACAATAAGAAGAATTATCCCTTAAGATGATAAAAAGACAATTTTGTCAATACTTTGTCTCGTTACCCCTGTAACCCACAAACAAGTTCATGAATTCTGAGAATCCTAGATTATTCTTAAGTCCTGGGTGAAGGTAAAATCTCACAGTCTCTCCATTAGAACTGTCCAATTAGGCAATGAAAGTAAAGTGACATATTCTGAAAATATAACTTTTGTGCCAACTGAAATGAAGGTTAGAATAGTGAGGTTGCTGGACGGATGTCACTGTTAATAAATCAAGTGCTCTTAACCTTCTCCTTTTAGGTGATAACTGACATTACAGACTTTAGAGCTTAATTAGATCCCAACTTCCTTGAGAGAGGTTTTAACATCTCTCAGACTCTTGTAGTTTATGTAATTATTGGTCCACTCAAAGGCAAACTTCTTTTCCATTTTGGACTTTTTATGCACAGAGTACCATAGTTCCTCGGACATTGTTGCCATTTAATATGCAGTTTGAGTGAAGGGGCCTCAGAGTGCTACAACTCAATTTATGTTTGTTGGTTGAAAGACTTGGATGCTGCTTTCATCTCCACCTTACCTTTGCAGGTCCTCCCATCCTTTAACTACCTGCTCCAGAATATTTGAGCCCTTGCCATGTGGTAAGCATCATCCTGCTTTCGTGGATATAAAACTCTAGAGTGTAGAAAAGGACAATGAAATATAAAAAGTAATAGTATGCACACTGGGTTCAATGCTTATAAATGCTAAAAAGGAAAATAAAGAATAAGAAGATGGATAGGAGTGTAATAGGGTAGATTGTGGAAAGGCTGTTGTGGTTTGTATTGAGACATGAATGAACTGTATAGGATGTGTGAAGAGTCTGGAGAAGAGCATGCCAGGAAGAGGAAACAGAAGTCCAAGGCTCAGAGGAACAAACATGCTTGAAATACGTAGTCACAAGAAAGGCCCGGTGTGGGGAGTATGGTGTTGGAAGAGAGCGGCAGGCCATGGGGTCACATGGACAGCCAAGAACCAGATGCTGCAGGATCCTATAAACGGTGCTGGGGACTTGCATTTTATATTGATTGAATTGGGAAGAAAGACATAGGAAGGTTTTGAGCTGAGGTACCAACTTTTTTTTTTTTTACAACAGAACTATTTTCTTTTAAAATGTTTTTTATGTCAGTATAGTTGGTATACAATACTAAGTGTGCAATATAACGACTCAACATTTACCTCACTAAGGCTAGTGATCGTCTGTCACCATGTAAACTAGCACATTGATCATATCCCCTTTCATCTCTTTAACTCATTTCATACCCCCTCCCCTCTGACAACCATCATTTTGAGTTCTATTTCTATGAGCCTGTTTTTGTTTTGTTTCATTTTGTTTGTTTTTGTTTTTAGATTCCATATATAAGTGAAACCATATGCTATTTGTCTTTCTCAGCCTCACTTATTTCACTTAGCATAATACTTTCTAGGTCCATCTATGTTTTAAATGAAAAGATTTTATTCTTTTTTATTGATGAGTAATATTCTGGGGTGTATGTGTGTAAAATGAGGCTTACACTAATGAGTATATGAAACACAGAGTTTATTCTTGTATTATTATTTATTAATTATTAATATCTTCTAGACAAACAACTATAAACCTTCTTTTGCACTACCCTGTATATGTCATATCTTCTTTGTAAATTTGTCTATTGATGGACACCCAGGTTGCTTCCATATCTTAGGTATTGTAAATAATGATGCAAAGAACATAGGGATGTGTCTGTTTTTCCAAATTAGTGCTAAGTAGAGGGATAACCTTGGCTGTTCTGTGGAGAAGAGACGGTAGGAGTACAGGCCAGAAATAGGAGAACAGTTAAGAGACTATTACAATCAATTACTTGTGAGCAAGAGATGATGGTATCTTTGACTAAGGCAGTATCAGCTGAGGTGCTTAGATAGTGGATATATTTCAAAATTAAAGTTGACAAGATTTGCTAGTGGATTGGGTGTAGGTTGGGAGGGCCAGAGAGGAATGAAAGATGTCACATTTTCTACGTGCAGCTGGCATGGTGCCTTCTTATTCTGAGCCTCAGTAGTATTTTTATTAGATGTTTAAGACTATTTACCATTTTATATCTAGTATTACCAATAATAATTGCATTTTAGGAAAACCCCAGCAACTAAAAGATGACCATGGCACACAGACAGCCTGTGTTAAAGCATTTATATTCGTCTTGTCCCTGTACTTGTACACTTCTGCCTGCACTACGTCACTTTTGACTTTTGATTCCCCATACAGTATATAGTATGATTTTTTCTCTATGTATAGGTACAATAATATTTCATGAGTGAGTGAATTAATTTCAATACCCATATATCACTTTTCTTTTCAAAAGAGTTGTGTGATGATCTGCCCCATACGAAACATGACTTATTTTACTGAAGTGAAGATAATATACCTATATTAACGCTTCTATTTAGCATGTATGTGTATATGCTGTGTAGGGGGGTAAATAAAGAAGATGATTTACTGAAAAGCAATCGAGACACAGTTGCAGATATTATTTTTAAAAATACTTCTCTGCTGTTACTTATTTTTATTTTTAAGTGTAACTGATATAAAGGGGTTGACCCATTCACTTCTGAAAGCAAGGAGTCTATTTTAGACAAATTATTACTATAGTCCCCACATTCTAAGGAAGCATAGAGCTCTTCAGGTCCAGAATGGCTGTAGTATTTGAGGTAGCATTTGAATGCGATATTGACTAATTATTTAATCGTAAATTACAGCTCTGAACATTGTGCTCTTTTGTAACATTTACCGCATTTGTGGGACATCTAATTATGAAAACTGTATGTGTTCTTCAGTGGTGTCTTGCCACAGAAGAGCAAGAGTAAGTCCTGCGCAAAACATTGTTTAAACAGAAGTACTTAAAAATCCTCCCTTAATCTTCCTTTTTGCATTTTGATTGCTTTCCTGCTTGTTCTTTAGGTATCAAGGGACTGCACAAGTCTGAACTGACTGTACCAGAATTTAAGTAAGAACTGGGAGGAGTAGAAATGAGGAAGCTATTTGCATTCCTGGAAAGCAGAACTCAGGTTTTATTAGTATCTTTCATGATACTGAGAAAAGACGATCATTTTCCAAATGCTGTTTGGAGTGAGTTTTTTGCCTTTAATTTTAAATCGCCATATATATTTTTAAATAAACCCAATACAAAAGTATATGAAGGAAAAAATGGAAGAGCTTCCATATCCCCCCCATTCACTCTCCAGGGCTCACTCTGTTGAGTTTCATTCCATTGTCTTCTAGACTCTTATTTTGTTTTTGTTTTTTTAACATATGCAACTCTTTTGATTAGTTGAGTTGTTGTATGGAGATAGGAAGTGTTAAAAGTATAAAACGTATTTGTCTTTACCGCTTTCTCACATTTAGTATCTGTGCTATGTGGGGTGAAGGAAGAGTGATTTTGCACACACCATTTTGTTTCTATATGTTGCAGCCAATTTGCTCCCCAACATGGGGAAGGTGCAGGCAGGTGTTTCCACCGTCCTCCCACCTACCTCATGCTTTTGAAGTTTGTATCTACACTGTTCTTGAATCACTTGTTCTTTCCTCAAGAAAGTTAGTTCACTTCTCTTTACTGCTTTTGACATTTTTAGGGGTGCTACCAGAACTGCTGATAAATGAATAGCATGATTTCTCTTCTTAATGTCTGTACCCTGGAAAAGGAGCAAGTGGAGGAAATGAGTCAACAGAATATATATTTTATTACATAAAGTTTTAACTTTTAAGTTGTGAAAAGGATAAAGCTAATTTAAAATTTTTAATGCATTTTTTTGTTTTTGTTTTTACTTTGCTTTATTCAACACTCATTCACTGAGAATCCCAAGCTGTCTTAAGTCCCATTTATTAAAATGAACAATGCTTTTCGCCTGACCAGGTGGTGGCGCAGTGGATAGAGTGTTGGACTGGGATGCAGAGGACCCAGGTTCGAGACCCCGAGGTCGCCAGCTTGAGCATGGGCTCATCTGGTTTGAGCAAGGCTCACCAGCTTGGACCCAAGGTTGCTGGCTCAAGCAAGGGGTTACTTGGTCTGCTGTAGCCCCATGGTCAAGGCACATATGAGAAAGCAATTAATGAACAACTAAGGTGTCGCAACGAAAAACTACTGATTGATGCTTCTCATCTCTCTTCGTTCCTGTCTGTCTGTCCCTATTTATCCTCTCTCTGATTCTCTTTCTGTCTCTGTAAAAAACAAAAACAAAAACAAGAAACAATGCTTTTCTTCTTCAATTGGGAAAAAAAGTCCCATTTGGGACACTAATATGGATGCCACCTGGTCTATTTTTTTGTGTAGAGGAAATAAAATAAAATATAACTAATGTTTTTACAAGTGATGAGTCCACTTAGGGAGGTACAAATTTGAGTTGGGCAAATTTATAATAAACTACTCTTTTTTCTTATATTTACTCTAAGGGGTCATCTGGGATTTGTCAGCTTATATCATCTCTTAAATGACTGATGGTTTTACATATGAGAAAGCAAGCAAACAATAAAAACTGTAGAATAGAGTCAGCAAAAGATAAAGACATGTTCAACCACATCAACGTTAGTATAAATATTAAATACTTATTAAATGGTTTAAGAATATATAGAGGCTATAAATTATAGCCTCTATAATTAATGGACATAGTACTTTATGATAACTCCCCATTTTAAGTTAATATCAACAATATCGATGATAATTAAACTCATGTTTTCTGTTTAAAACCTCATGGGCAGCCCTGGCCGGTTGGCTCAGTGGTAGAGTGTCGGCCTGGCGTGCAGAAGTCCCGGGTTCGATTCCTGGCCAGGGCACACAAGAGAAGGGCCCATCTGCTTCTCCACACCTCCCCCTCTCCTTCCTCTCTGTCTCTCTCTTCCCCTCCCACAGCCGAGGCTCCACTGGAGCAAAGATGGCCCGGGCGCTGGGGATGGCTCCTTGGCCTCTGCCCCAGGCGCTAGAGTGGCTCTGGTTGCGACAGAGCGACGCCCCGGAGGGGCAGAGCGTCGCCCCCTGGTGGGTGTGCCGGGTGGATCCCGGTCGGGCGCATGCGGGAGTCTGTCTGACTGTCTATCCCCGTTTCCAGCTTCAGAAAAATACCAAAAAAAACACCAAAGAAACAAACAAACAAACCTCATGGGCAAGGCCATTGGGAAAAATTACTTCAACCCACTCATCCTGATTATTCTTTCTCTCCCTGAAGCTATGGTTCTGGATTTGGGGCACCTTCTTATCAACCTTACCTCTCCTGACAGAGAACAAAAGACAAAGGTGCTCCTTCCCCATATTGAGGACAGGAAGTGAAAACATAGCACACTCTGCTGAAACTGGATGGGGGACTTTATTGATCAAGTAATTAAAAAGCAAATTGAAATACAGCTGGGACCAGCACCCAATCTCTTGAGGAAAATTAGAACCGTTTTTATTTGTTATTCCTTTTGGTTTTGTTTTTGGTAATTATTGTTTCTTTGTCTTGCCTTCAAAAAAGATTACTGGTGAAATATACTTACTTGGTCATATGCATCTTATTCCTATTATACATAGTGTAGGGAAGAACATTCCCAATCCATTATAGCCATGGGCATGTCATAACAAGCACAATAGCTTCCTGAAATATATTGAATATTTCCTTTTTTCAATTTAGAGATTAAATTTAATGGAGTGACATTGGTCCATAGGAACACATAGGTTTCCGGTGCACATCTCCATAGCATGCATACTATTCATTGCATTGTGTACCTATCAACCAAAATCAAAACCCCTTCTATTACCATATATTTAGACTCCTTTATTATTTCCCCCCAAACCTTCTTCCCCCTAGTAACCACTTTACTTTTGTCTATGTCCATGAGTCTCAGTTTTATATCCCACCTTTGTGTAAAAACATAGTTCTTATCTTTTTTTAATTTACTTGTTTCACTTAGCATAATACTCTCAAAGTCCATTCATATTGTGGCAAATGGCAATATTTTATCATTACTTATGGCTGAACAGTATTCCATTATATAGATATAGATATAGATAAAGATAAAGAGATATAGATAGATATAGATATAGATAGATATTTATTTACCACATCTTTATCCAATCCTTTATCTATTGAGGGACACTTCGGTTATTTCCAGAACTTACCTAAAAGTCCTCCTACTTCTTCAAATGCCCCATTCTGAACCAGTTATATTTAGGTAGGTATTTACATAATAGATCCTGGAACACTGAGGATATAGCATTTTCCCAAAGATGTAGTTAGAAGCTTTTAAACTCTGCATTTTTGACAAAGGAGCTCCCAACTTTGAAGAAGTTCCTAACAGTTTTCCTTCCTACTATTCTTAAATTCTTTATTTCTCAACTTCTTTTCTGTGAACACTTTAAGTAATTTTTCATTACTTTATGCTTGACTTCTTTCCTTTCTCTCTTCTCACATTTTATTCATAGCAGAAATGGCTTGATTTTTCTCCCTGTATGCCATCCTGCTTTGGGTATACAGTAATACATTTAAAAAATCTTTTAGAATGCCACAGTGAAATTTAGATAGGGAAACTTTTTACTTGTAAACCTCAGGATTTTTGACACTGTGGTGCTCAAGCTCAGATAAATTAATTGTATGCTTTTAATGACAATAAGGAAAGAAAACTAATATTAATGAATACCTAGTTTGCAACAGACATGGGCCTAAGCTTTTTTTTTTTATACAACTTCTCATTTAACTTTCATGATAGTTCTGCTAAATTTGGATTACCATTTCACTTTGCAGTATGGGACATGAAGCCCAGAGATATTAAATACCTTGCCTGAGGATAGGTGGCAAAGCTGGGCTTTGAACCAGACATTTCTGACTGCAAAGTCTGTGCTTTTTCCATCTCTTGGAAAAACCATACAGAGGAGCAAGAGATGGAGACTTTAGGGGTATGACATGTTTATTACTTCATAGTTTACAATCCCAGATCATGCATGCTGCCTTAGCAACTAGAGGTGGGTGAATGAAATATTAGAATTGTGTAAGTCATTAGCAAAATGACCTTCTAGTGCCATTCTGAACCTGTGTTCTTTAGAGTAAGTATAATTGCAAAGTCATAAAAGTAATCTAGAAATAGTTTTAAGCAATTACTCTAAGCTTAATGTTAAGCTTAGTTATTTATATAACATGAAAGCAGTGGATAGTCCTACCAGGTAGCACATTAAAAGATGGAATGATTGAAGCAATTAAATAACTTAAGTGTTCAGACTTATGGTACTGATTTGATTTATCAAGAGAGGTGAGGCAGTGCATCAAGTCAGGGTGGGCTGAAGTTCACTGGGGCAGCCTCAGAGAAGAAGTGGGGTTGTTTAACCAGTCCTGAAGAATGGTAAGATGTAAACAGGTAGCCTGAATTTTTTAATTTTTAACAAAATTTCCTACTTATTCAAAAAGTAGATACAAAAACACAGGCAGGAAGGAGGAAGGAAAGGAGGGAGGGCTGGAAAGAGAAGAATAAAAGAGATTGGTCAAGCAAATTGGATAAATAGCTTCAAGTCTATATATTCTGGATCATGTACATATATTTATATATGAAGGACAATGCATCAGGAAGTGCTAACTTTAAAAGCCAGTATGCCATTATTCTATGCTGTTCTAGTTCTACTATCAAGTTATTGTCTAGACTTAGGTAAGTCTTATAACCTCTCAGGTCCCCAATATCCTCCTGGAATTGTAGGGATTGGGCTGCATGATCATAAAGTTCTATTTCAACCCTAGCTTGTAATGATTTTAAAGTCTTTAGTGTGCTCCAACTGCCCAATGCATTGCATGAACATTTATTAACTACTTTAATATGCAACAAGAAAAGTATGCTCTTTCCCCTCAAAAGTGCTAAAGGTTGACGTTACGGAAAACACTCTGGAATAATGTACTTAGAACTCTGTATATTCAGTTTCTCTCCATTTTTTGTTTGTTTGTTTGTTTATTCATTTATTTAGAGGTAGGGAGAGAGAGAGACAGGACATTGAGCTGCTCCTGTATGTGCTCTGACTGGGGAATTGAACTATCAGCCTCCACTCTCCGGTACGATGCTCCAACTAACTGAGCTATTTGGCCAGGGCTTGCTTGCTTGCTTGCTTGCTGATTGATTGTTTGATTGATTGCTTGATTGATTGAGACAGAGAGAAGCAGAGAGAGGCAGGGAGAAAAGGCAGAGGGTTTAGGGAAACGTTCATTTGTTTTTCCACTTAGTCAAGCATTCATTGGTTGTTTCCCCTGTGTGCCCTGGCCAGGGATTGAACACACAACCTTGTCATTTCAGGACAATGCTCTTAACTGACTGAGCTAACTGGCCAGGGCCACTCTTTTTATTTAATATTCTTGCTGTGGTGTTCCTCCCTCTTAAATTGGAAGCCAGTTTTAAATTTTGATGATTGAAATCCAATTTTTTAAGAGAAAAATACTAGAAGTGAAAATTTTCTCATTTATAATTCAAAATGAGATAATTTTGAGATAGACTAGGTAAAAATATAATATTTTTGAAGAAGAATACATTAGAAACAGTAACATGTTGGGGAGAAAATAGGTAGCAATCACTACTTTATTCTGGTAGAAGATAATCCTTGTATATTTGACTACTTATGGAATGCTTTTGGTAAAATCTTGCTTTATATTTTTTGAAAGAATGCATCAAATTGTTGAAACAACTACACTTTATCCCAAGAGCAAATGTGTCAACTCCCAAATGTTTTCAATTACCTACATTGTGTGCTCCCCACTTCTTAGCTGATTTAAGGTAGGTATACAACAGTCTATTAACACTGAAGTTTAGTATAGGGTTGAACTTTAGAAGAGGATTAAGGCATCTCAAAAAGAAAAATCAGTTATCTCACCCTGTCTATGGATTCTATTGTAAAGTATTTTAAAAACATCAACAAAAGAGTTTTCTTCATTCTTTATCTTTGTCCTTTGCAAAGGGGAAAAATACCCATTATGTTTCAAATTATGACAGGGTAAAATTTATATCAACACCTAAAGTTCATTCTCAATCACAAAACGAAAGCCCCTTTCTTGCATGTAAGACCAATGTGGCCTCCATTTCAATAGAAGATTCTTACGCAAGAGGCAGAAAATGTCATGAAGACATACATACTCTGAGGTGGCCCCTGACTGTTCCTGCCTACTGATTGATACTCATGTCCTTGTGTATAGAATACCCCTTTAGTATGAGCAGGACTTAAGACTTGATTCTAAACAATATATTGGGATGTACATTGTTATGTGGATGTAATTACATTACATCAGATCGTAACATTATGCCATGATGGCTTTGAAGAACCATGATGTATGTTGTAAGTTACAAAAAGGAGGTGGCATGTGGCAAGAAGCTCGGGACACCAGTGGCTAGAAAGAAACTGAAGCCACTGAATCCAGTAGCCTGCAGACTGAATGTTGCCAACAGCCATGTAAACTTGAAAGGAGATCCTTCCCTGGTTGAGCCTCATGGTGAGACCACAACCCAGGCTGCCATCTCACTTGCAGCCTATAAGACCCCAAAGCAGAGGACTCATTTAAGCCATGACTGTACTTTAGACCCACAGAAACTGTGAGATAATAAGTATATGCTTTTTTTACTCCTTGAAGTTTTCATTATTATGTAGCAATAGAGAATAAATTAGTACACTTATGCTATTTTTAGAAACCACCATTTTCTTAATATTTTATTCTCTACTAGTTACTAAGTGAATGTGGCTTGTTACCCTCTCTTCAAAATTGTTGACTGTACTTTAAAAATTGAGTTATCTCTGGCTTTGTGTTAGACATAAATGTGCTCCTTTATTTCTGGTATCTCTTTAGTGGAGCTGCCTTTTGACTCTATAAGGAAGGTGGGTAAGGTTGAAAATGATTGGTAAATACTTGTTGAATCCAGTTGGATTATATGGAGGTGAGTTTCTCTGAAAGTTGATTTAAAAGTTTCCTGTAGCTATGTCATAGATGGTATATCCAATAATTCCCCTGCTGGGAAATGCTGGGGGACCATCTTTCAAGCTTTTCTCATTTGCATGCTAGTGAAATTAAGTTTAAAATCACATTAAGAGGAGCCTTAAAATAAAGCAGCCATTTTACAAGGTCAGTCTGCAGCCTGAAGAATATCACAGAAGTGGAGCAGGCACCAAACTGGCCATATTAAAGGAGTTAATATATGTCTATGTAATACAATGGGTAATAAGAGCCCACAAAGAACGTTACAATCATTAAATGCTAGAAATGTCTCTATCAGGGCTGCCTCTTTCACCTAGGTGACCCTGGTGTAGTTTTCTGGAAGACAAAGACTTGACCATTTAGAAGTGACAGAAGATCCTGATATTCTAAAACAAGTTGTAGCCTAGAGTGACCCAAACGTGGCCCCCATGCAATCATGCCTCTTCTCTGGAAAAATTGCCAGTCCCTCAACTATGCTCTCGGACTTTTCTTTACTCACCCAATCAACTGGGAAGTAAAGAGCCATGGGGCAAGTTCCCAGAATAGCACTTCCGATGTCTTTCTCTGTAACTCTTTTCCCGTATATCCAGTTTTTCTGTTCCAGTATTTGCAGAGCTCTATTTTTTAGAGCCTCAGTTTCCATGATGGTGCTGTCTTACACAGGCTTCCCTCAGTTCTGCATGAATGAATGGATGAGCCAGTGAGGATGCTTAAGTATCAGTACAACAAACACATCTCTTTTTCCCTTGAAGGACATTGCATTTGGTATAGCTATACAGAGCTCAGGCTTGTTTACATAGGTTAAGCATTCTGTGAAACTATTTCTAAAACATTTCTGAATGGGTCACCCAAAAGAATGTTGGGAAATCAACTGGACCTTCATGAGGAAAGTATTAGTTATTTTCTGGTCAGAACATGTCATATAGGTGTGCCTCACTAGTGAACAGAGAACACCTGAAGGTCATTAGGAATTGTCCCCAGAACACAAAGCTTAGAAATGACAGGGCAGAGATATAAAATCGTCTTTCTAATTCCAAACTTCATATTCTTTCCATTATGCACATACATATATTCAGCTCACATATTCTGTGCACTACCCTTGTCCCACATACCATATCGGATATGATGAGAGGTATCAGATGAATAAGCCCTAGTATGTGCCCTTAGAAGGAAAAGATAATTAGACTAAGTCCTGAGATTTGTGGGAGGAAAGAAAAAGATGGACAAAAAAAAGGCCAGAATGAATGAGTATAAATAGATCAACAATCTGCTGATGTATGTAGGTAACTAGACCATTCTGGGAACTGTTTCCTCAGGTAAAGGATGGGGATTAATCATCTCTTCTTCTTCTTCTTCTTCTTCTTTTTTTTTTTTTTTTTTTTTTTTAGATTTTACTTATTGATTTTTAGAGGGGGGAGAGGGAGAGAGAGAGAGAGGAAGGAGAGAGAGAGGGATAGTGAAAAAGATGTGGGAGAAGCAGGAAGCATCTACTTGTAGTAGTTGCGTCCTGTATGCACCTTAATTAGGCAAGCCCAGGGATTTGAACCAGCAACCCAGCATTGCAGGTCAGAGTTTTATACACTGTGCCACCACAGGTCAGGCTAATCATCTCTCCTTTACAAATGAGTTGGGGAGATTAACTGAGAAAACACAGAAAGTGTCTGACATTTAGTAGGTGACCCATAATGAGTAGCAGCAACATGAGCTTTAGGGTATCTCTGGCCAGAGAAGCCCTTGACAAAGGGAGTTGCGCTGAGCGCAAGAAGGTGTGTGCAGTTGGAAATCAATGGAGCTGGACTCATCACCCAGCAGCCTTGTGAATGTGGGCCAGCTACCAACTGTACAGACACCTTGGACTGGTCAGATATTAAATGATGATCATTGGAAGGCCAAACTGAGAACATTGTTAGAAAAAAATGCAGATAAATGACACAGGTAGGCATGTAAATTTTGAAAGTCTATGGAAAAGTTCAATTATTTTTTACTGTCAAAAACACAAGCTGGGACAAAAGTAGGTTCACAGTTGTTCATATAGAAAACAATACAATATTTTGTAATAATACAAATATAATCCTGTTTCATGGACTCACAATTGTAAATCGGATTTGGTCCACACTATGTAATAGGAGCCGCTTTCTTTAAGATTGTTTCTTTTCATTTATTTTTTAAATAGTGGTATTCCTTTTGCCATTGCTGTGTCTACTCCAGCCAAGCAAATAGCATTTTAGTCTTTGTCATTGTCTTGCTTGAGTTAGCAAAGACTTTGAATATTCTAAGTGTGTGTGTGTGTGTGTGTGTGTGTGTGTGTTTGGCCTCTGTGGGGAACTGGTGAATTTTCTTGTACACATACATGTGTTATGTAGGTGCTCTGTATAGTCACTTTGTACATCACCCCTGCCTGACTTTTTCCCAAAGTTTAAGCTTTCTCCTCTATCAGAGACAAAATTAATAATAATAGTAATTAAATAATTTTAATAGCTTTAAATGAAGACCTTATTAAAATGCATTTTATATTTTTTGCCTTCCATGGAAGTCATTCTAAGCATTTGAACCTCTTGATGACTCAAGGTCATCATCATGATCTTGCATTATTGTGCTCTGCTGAGATTCACTAATTTTTCTCTGCTGTCCCCTCAGGCTTTCAGCTGCCATTTCTGCTGTCACTGCACTGCCTTTCAGAGTTTCCCCACCACCTTCCAATGTTTATTGGTTCTAATCTCCTCTAGTATGAAGAAGAAGCAGCATAAAGGTCATTAGGATTATTGGTGAATATGAGTCAATAAGTGCTGAATGCTTATTACTTCTCATGGAGCATCCATCAGAGGAAAGGATTGTATTATTCTGGTGTTTCTTTTATTAAATCACTATTTTGCAAACAGAGCTAAATAAGGCAGCTCTTCCTTCTCCTTTATCCCCAGCATTTTTCTCTTTCCTTTTTCAACTCTCAGGAAAATTGAAAATTTGGACTATGACTATATGCTTTCTTATTCTTTACTTCGATTTTGTTTTTATTTTTATTGTTTTATTTTATTTTTAATTGCATTTATTGCAGGTGACATTGGTTAATAAAATTATATCAGTTTCACATGTACAGTTCAATAACACATCAATTGTATATTGTATTGTGTGTTCACCACTCCAAGTCCAGTTCCCTTCGATCACCATTTATCCCTCTTTACCTTCTTCTATGTCCCTACACCCCCCTTAGTTTCTGGTAATCACCATGCTGTTGTTTGTGTCTATGAGTTTTGGAGTGGTTTGTTTTTGGATTTTGCTTAATCTCTTCAGTTTTTTCACCCACTCCTGCAATAACCCTCTTCTCTGACAGCTATTAGTTGAGTCTCTATCTATGAGTCTCTTTCTATTTTGTTTGCTAGTTTATTTTGTTTACTAGATCCCACCTATGACTGAAATCATGTAGTACTTATCTTTCTCTGACTGACTTATTTCACTTAGCATAATGCTCTCCAGGTCCATCCATGCTGTTGCAAAGGGGAAGGTATTTTTTAATGGCTGAGTAAATGTACCACAGCTTTTTTATCCATGCATTTATTGATCAACACTTGGGCTTCTTTCAGATCTTGGCTATTGTAAATAACACCACAATGAACATAGTAGTGCACATATTCTTTCAAATCAGTGTTTCAAATTTCTCTGGATGTATTCCTAGAAGTAGAATTGCTGGGTCATAAGGCAGTTCCATTTTTAATTTTTAAGATAACTCCATACTGCTTTCCACAGTGGCTGCACTAATCTGCATTCTCACCAGCAGTGCATGAGGGTTCCCTTTTCTCCACATCCTAGCCAACACTTGTTTGCTGATTTATTGATGAGATCCATTCTGACAGGTGTGAGGTGATATCTCACTGTGGTAACTAGCATTTCTCTCATGATTATTGACATTGAGCATCTTTTCATATGTCTATTGGCCATCTGTATGTCCTCTTTGGAGAAGTGAATAGTCAGGTCCTTTACCCATTTTTTAATTGGACTTTTTCTTTTGGTTTTGAGTTTTATAAGTTCTTTATACATTTTAGATATTAACCGCTTATCAGATGTATGATTGGCAAATATGTTCTTCCATTCAGTGGGTTATCTTTTTATTTTGTTGATTCCTTTGTTGTGAAAAAAGCTTTTTAGTTTGATATAGTCCTATTTGTTTCTCTTTTTTCTCATTGCCCTTGACCGAGGAGAGATATATCAGAAAGAATATTGCTATGAGAAATGTCCAAGATTTTACTGCTCATTTTTTCTTCTAGAACTTTTATGGTTTCAAGTCTAACATTTAAGTCTTTAATCCATTTTGAGTTTATTCTTGTGTATGGTGTAAGGAGGTAGTCTAGTTTCACTTTTGTGCACATATCTGTTCAATTTTCCAAACGCCATTTAATGAATAGATTATCTTATACTCCATTGCATGTTTTTTCCTCCTTTGTCAAATATTAATTGACCTTAAAGGCATAATGAGTTTATTCCTGGGCTCTCTATTCTGTTCCATTGCTCTGTCTGTTTTTAATGTCAGTACCAAGGTGTTTTGATTACTATGACCTGTAGTATATTTTGCTATCAGGTAGCATGATTTCCTCCAACATTGCTTTTCTTTTTCCAGATAGCTCTGGTTACTTGGGGTCTTTTATAGTTCCAGATAAATTTTTAGAAT
Organism: Saccopteryx bilineata; assembly: GCF_036850765.1. NCBI lineage: Eukaryota > Metazoa > Chordata > Mammalia > Chiroptera > Emballonuridae > Saccopteryx > Saccopteryx bilineata. The sequence continues at coordinate 65,140,512 of NC_089497.1, read as the reverse complement.
ATTTGTTCTAGTTCTGTGAAATATGCCATTGGTATCCTGCTAGGAATTGCATTGAATATATAGATTACTTTGGGTAGTGTGGACATTTTAATGATCTTTGTATCCATGAACACAATTAAGGCTTCTACTTACTTGTATTTTCTTCAATTTCTTTCTTCAGTGTCATAATTTTCTGAAAACCAGTCTTTAACGTCCTAATTTAAATTTATTCCTAGAGACTATTTTATTTTTTTAAGCAATTGTGAATGGGATTGTTTTCTTAGTTTCCCTTTTTGATAATTCATTATTGTTATATAAAAATGCAACTGAGCCTGACCAGGTGGTGGCGCAGTAGAGTGTCGGACTGGAACACAGAGGACCCAGGTTTGAAACACCAAGGTCGCCAGCTTGAGCGTAGGCTCGTCTGGTTTGAGCAAGGCTCACCAGCTTGAGCCCAAGGTCGCTGGCTTGAACAAGGGGTCACTCAGTCTGCTGTAGCCCCCTGGTCAAGGCACGTAAGAGAAAGCAATCAGTGAGCAACTAAGGTGCCGCAACGAAGAATTGATGCTTCTCATCTCTCTCCCTGCCTGTCTCTCCCTCTGTCTCTCTCTGATTCTGTCACACAAAAAAATAAAGAAAGAAACTGATTTCTGGATATTTATTTTGAATCCTGCTACTTTACTAAATTCATCTGTCAGTTCTAGTAGTTTTTTGGTGGAAACTTTTGGATTCTCTACATACAGTATCATTTCATCTGCAAATAATTACATTTTTACTTCTTTTTCAATTTAGATGCCTTTTCTTTTTTCTTTTTGTCTGATCGCTCTGGCTAGGAAACCCAGTACTAGGTTAAAGAAGAGTGGTGAAAGGGAACATTTCTGTCTTGTTCTTGATCTTAAGAAAAAAGCTTGTTGTTTTTCCCATTGAGTATGATGTTGGCTGTGGGTTTGTCATATATGGCCTTTAACTACACTGAGGCATTTTTCCTTTAGTCCCACTTTGCTGAGAATTTTTATCATAAATGAGTGCTGGGTTTTGTGAAATGTTTTTTTCTACATCTATTGATATGATCATGTGGTTTTTATCATTCATTTTGTTTATGTGGTGTAACATGTTTATTGACTTGGCAGATATCGTATCAACTTTCCATTCCTGGAATAAATCCCTCCTGATCTTGGTGTGTGATCTTTTTAATGTATTGCTGGATCCAGTTTGCTAATATTTTGTTCTTAAATCCTAACAATTAGAGGAGTGTTTCTAAACTGGATCGTTTCAAATTGTCTCAGTTCTCTATGACTTAAGAACAATCTGGTTTGAAGCCACATACTGTTGGCAGCTTCCATCCATTTATTTGGACTATCAAGCAAGAATGCTCACAAATTTTCAATTGAAATAAGACATCTTTATTTCCAGTTCACACCCTTCATAATAAGAAGGGTGTTTGAAATGAAGCCAAAGACCATAACTTATTTCTCTAACTTCGTATTACAAATGCCTGCAGTAATGGAAGAACATTTTCTTACTACCTGACCTTATCCCCAAATTAGAAGCAGGAAATAACAGTGATTCATTCAGATTCAAAGAGCAAAAAGAAAAAAAAATAATCACTTGCTTGAATTTGTAGGAAAGACTTTGGCTTTCTTGAAAGTCTGTCTTCAGGAAGTAAGGAAGATGCCTTTACTTATCATTGTACTTAGAAATTATCTTTGAAAGGATCATTGTGCCATTATTACTCTACATAGTTACTAAAAACTTCAAAATTAGGGAAAATCTCATTATTAAACACAGATCTTATTTTGTTCTGGTTAAGACCAGAACTTGGAGGCTAGAGAGCTGAGTTTCCTAGTAAAGTTGAGGACTCTCTGTCGCAGAGTAAATGGAGCTGAAAACATAAAGTGGGCCAGTTCTCTACTGTGGGGGAGCTGCCATCTTCCCTGCTCCATTCTCCCAGATGTGTTTCTCTTTTGTACACTGGCCAGCACCAGTGTCAACGGCCATGTTAGGATGCTCTCCTGTTGCTTACCCTTTCTTTTCTGCCTGGGACAGTCCTCCCCACCCCACGCTCTGCATTCCACTCACTTCCAGGAGGCACCTATGAACTTTTCCCCTCCGAAGCTGAAATGATCTCTCTGTGGAGGCATTTCCATGGCATTAGACCTATTCTTCTCTATGGTTTATCACCATGTGCCTAGGACAACCATCATTTACATAATAATTATATGCATGTCATCTGTAAGCTTCTGAGGGCAAGATCTGCTTCTAACTTATCTGCTTTCTTATGGATCTGTACACCAGTGCATTCTTAACTGCACCCTAATCAAAGTACACCCAAATGTACTTTGCATACAATTGTCAAAGTATGGTCTTAACCATATGATGGAGGATGGAGGGAGAGAGAGTGAGGAAGGGAAGAAGGGAGGAAAGAAGAAAGGGAGGAAGAGAGGAAGGAAGGAAGGAAGGAAGGAAGGAAGGAAGGAAGGAAGGAAGGAAGGGAGGGAGGGAGGAAGGGAGGGAGGAAAGAGGGAGGGAGGGAGGAAGGAAGGGAGGAAGGAAGGGAGGGAGGAAGGGAAAGGAATAAAAAGATGGAGGGAAGACAGGAGGGAAGGGAAAAGATCTTACGTACTGAAAGCTTATATCTAAGGCCCTAAAGCAGTAATGATTTTAAATAAAATACTTTTGACTTTTATGCCACTTTACTATTTATAGTGTTTTCATATTTATTTCTATAGCATTCATAACTATGCTGATATTATGTGCATGAGTGTGTAGTGTCTATATGCATGTGTATCTTTTTAATGTATGTATGTATTGTTCTCTCCCTGTACTGCACACACTCACAGGCATACACGCTCAAACACGCACATGAGCACACATCAGTGTAAGCTCTGTGAGGGCAAAGACTTTGCTGTGTCCAACTATATTCTCAGCTCCTTGAACAGTGCCTGACAAGGAAGGAACACTCAATAAATATTTGCTAGATGGATGAATGAAGTTTTCCTCATTTGCTCTTCACCATAACCTTGTGAAGTGAATATCATATCCATACCATATCTTCTTTGGGAGGCTTTCAAAACAGAAGCCTTGAAACCTACTCAGGCCACATTTCCAGTCATTGGCCAAACCAAGACTTGAACTCAGATTTTCTATTTGCATATTCTTTTTGTCTTCTGGGAATTTGATCTATTAATAGCAAAGCTGGAAATGTCACACAAGTAAAATTTTTTTCAAAATTTAATTTTGTAATGTGCACACTAGAAATTGATGTTTTAATCCAATGTCAACACAGATTGTGTGACTTTTTAGAGGAAATCCCTTTCTTTTCAACCCTCTTGCCTTTATTATCTATCATAGGTATCAGTGCACACACACACACACACTACTACTTTGCAGCTCTCAGCTTGTACTTTTCCAGTCTCTTGTTAATTCCTCTCGTAGGCTCTGCCTACCCTGACCCTGCCCAGTGCCTGTCAGGGCTGTAGCTTTTCAGGCCAAGGCTGAGACATGCAGCAGGGTTTATTATGGTTACTTTGGCAAGTGCAGAGGGCTTGAGGGAAGTGGAACAGCAAGCATTTCAGGAGGAGGACTAGTTTGGGTTGTTGCTGCAAAAAGTTTATATTCACCCTAATTGTAGCTATTACTAAGATGTACTGAATGAATATCCAAGGATGCCAGCAATGACCTTGAAATCACACCACATGCAGTGTCCCCTGTCATTGCCCACAGATCTGGTGCATGCACATCAACCAGGAAAGAGCATCCCTTAAGTCCTTATGCATTGGGGACAGGCATATCGCACTTGGCAACAAAAGTAAGGTGTAGCAATAGTCACTTCTATTCCCAGTTACCTCTGAAGGGGAATAAGGTGCCCAGTGATATAGGATCCTACATTAAAGTACAAGCATTCTTTTTTATCTAAAGCCCTTCTGTGTGGGGATGAGTCAGTGAAAAACTGTACAAAGGAGATCTTAAGTCACCTGTTGTCACAGACTCTGTGGCAGTGACAGCAAGGAGCCCAGGAACTCTCCCAAGGCGTCTTTTCATAGTCACTCAGACAAATCATAATAAGGTCAAAGAGATGTCTATCCAAACTCACAAGTCTGACTCTGCATTTGACTGTGAGTCAGGCTGTAGTTTCTGGACTACAGTATCTTGGTGGTAGCAGGACTCATTTCTTTCCGTTTCCCTTTCTCATCAATGACTCAGGAGACTCACTGGAGAACTACATGTGATTGTCTTCCCAGAATTATCATTGTGGAAGTGCACAGCTTCTCAGCTTACTGGATTCGCCCAAAGAAATAAGCATCTACTTTGATTTCACCTCCTGTATGTGGTCTGCAGAGATGGGCTGGTGGGGTTTCCCACCAGTCCACGACTCAAAGTTTCTATTTCCACACTTTCACTGCCAGTTCTATATTTGGTCAAAATTCTGCTTTTTTGCCTGGTTTCCTAGGGAAACAGTTTGTAAAAGCTGCTGCCTTCTGTCCATCTGCCTCACCAGTCTGGGTTTTTGTATATGCACCCTGATTATTTCCTAATCTGACAGGAAGGCAGAAAGCCCAAAATGAGGGAAAGCCCCGTGAAATTTGTCCATAAAAATGAATGGTCAGTTCGAAAATTACGGTTGTGTGTGGGAGTAGGAAAGGTGTTTTTTGTTTGTGTTTGTATGCTTCCCACTGTCTACATGTTAAGCCTGCTGTGACAAGAAAGTCAGTGGAAGTGAAGGTGGGAGAGTTCAGAAATCATCTTCTATTGATACGGAGACATTATGTAGAATATACAAAGATAGACACAGTGATATAGTAACATCCCTGCAAAACCTTCCAATCACAAGTATCAGCTATGGCGTAGCTACAAGAACACTAGACTTGACGTCAGGAAATCTGAGTGATTATGTCATTTGAATCTCGGCCTGGACCTTCTCATCAACAAGAGGACTTAATTGTATTTTTGGAATTCGGACCATTTGTGCTGAAAATTCTGCAAAACAACCTGTACTTATTAACTAACCAAGCATTCCTTTTTTATTTCCCCTGGTTTTTGTACTCTGAGGCACATAACATTGACCAATCAGAGCTGTGTGGAGTGCCCATAGTCTTATTCCAGATAAATGATTGTGTGTTTTTAGACTTGTTAAAATTTAAAATCAACCCCTGAAGCTCTAGTATACAGGTATTGTGGACATGTCAGTCTCCAGGGACAACTGCATTTAGAACCATTAACCTAGACAATTTTTGAAATCTTCTCCAGGTTCTTAGTTGCTAAAATCTCTCGTGAGATTATCTGAGGAGAGAAAGCTGGCAGAGGAGAAGGAAGTCTGCTCTCTTACATTATGAAACACCTATGTTTACCTCTCCCATGGAGTTATATGTCAATGACTCTAATGCCTGCTAGGATTTACATAGTCTGAAGCTAGTTCTGTATTCCAGAAGTCACAGGTGAGCCAGGTCCTTGACTGTGGCTCAGAGATAAAGGCTGTTTGTGGGTGCAGCTGCCCAGTCACACTTCAAGACCTCTTTGTACTCCTAGTATTGGAAACAAAACCCTCAGCAGAACGAATCTATTGTTTCATTTAATTACTTCTCAAGATGCCATTACTAGACATTTTTATGTAAATATACATTTTATCCCCTGAGGCATGTTAATATGAGACCAAAATTATACAACACTGAAAGGAACACAAAATGTCCTCTTGACTAGTTCTCTCTCTGTGTTACTGGGAACATGCTACGGAATAATGAAGGCGCTCAGATTGAGGCAAAGCCTCATTCTTTGGTATTGTTTGTAAAATCACAGAAATGCAATATTGTTATTCAATACTTCAGCACATTTCAATTCAGTGAGCATTTACGCTTTGCCTTGTGTAGGTCACATACTGGATACCATTAATATAACAAACACTTAAGAGTCCTCTTGATGTTCTAAAAGCATGCAACTATACTACTGGCTAGACAGTAGGTGCCTCAGACGAGGTACTTATTTAATTTTTAAGTACTTACATTGAACTTATTATATGTCAGTCAGTGTTCCCTGTACTTGATTAACCCACATCATCTTCAAAAAAGCCCTTGGAAATATGGGTACAAGGATCATCTAGCTTTTGCACTGAGGAAGCTGAGGCACAGAGAGGGTAAGTAATCTGCCCAAGGTCACACAGGCAATCATAGTAGGTCCAGGTAATGGGCTCTGGTGTGTGTGCTCTTAACCACTATGCTATGCTCTGAGGGACAACAGGAGGAAGAAATTGCTGTGGGCTTTAGTAGATCAAGGAATAAGGATCTGCACTAGGATCTGAACTAGGATTTGCACTGACCCTTAGAGGATGCCCAGGCATGTCTGACTCTTAGCATTCATAACAGTGGGCATGACGCAGGCAGTGACCTTGAGGTGGAAAGTGGCCTGCTTTTGTGTTGAAGAATAGTAAGTGGGCAAGTCTGGAATAGGAGGTGTAGCTAAGTGGAAGATGAGATGGAAAACAAAGCTTAGTGCCAGAATATGAGGGACTTTGAAAGTCAAACAAAGAGCCCATCCACTGCATCTGCTGTGACTAAGTGGGGCCATTAGACAGTCATAGGTCTAGACCAGCATGGCAAGCAGAGCATGCCTGTGTCCACAGCCACACTCTGCTTGTGGTCCAGAAGCCAACTGCCCAAACCTACCACTCCGAGCAAGAGCTCACTTCGGAAGCGCAAACCCCGTTGGCAAGCTGGACCCTTTCCCTAAGACACAGTCACCTCTCTGTTGGTGAAGGAAACTAAGCTTCTCATATTCAACATGTTTGCTTCAGGATAATCTTATGTCCCATTAGCACCAAGGATTTCTGAGTTGTATATGTTTTTATTGCCTCCTTGGTCAACCTTTTCTACTCTTTTCTTTTTCCATTTTTTTTAATTTAGTAATTAACTTTAATAGGGTAACATTGATCAATAAAAGTACATAGATTTCAGGTAACCATTTCTAAAGCATTTGAACTGTTGATTATGTTGTGTGCCCATCACCCAAAGTCAAATCGTTATCTGTCTCTATACATTTGTCTCATTTTCCTCCCCTCTGCCACCTCGTAACCACTCCACTTTTATCTATTCCATGAGTCTGTTTTATATCCCACCTATGTGTGAAATCATACAGTCCTTAGCTTTTTCTGATTTACTTATTTCACTCAATATAATGTTCTCAAGGTCCATCCATGTTGTCAGAAATGTCACTATGTCATCATTTCTTATGGCTGAGTAGTATTCCATTGTATATATGTACCACATCTTCTTTACCCAGTCCTCTATCAAGGGACACTTTGGTTGTTTCCATGTCTTGGCCACTGTGATAATGCTGCAATGAACATGGGGTGCATGTGTCTTTGCGTACCAATTTTAAAGAAAATGATTTTTTGGCCCTGGCCGGTTGGCTCAGTGGTAGAGCGTTGGCCTAGTGTGCGGGAATCCCAGGTTTGATTCCCGGTCAGGGCACACAGGAGAAGCACCCATCTGCTTCTCCACCCCTCCCCCTCTCCTTCCTCTCTGTCTCTCTTTTCCCCTCCCACAGCCAAGGCTCCATTGGAGCAAAGTTGGCCCGGGTGCTGGGGATGGCTCCATGGCCTCTGCCTCAGGCACTAGAATGGCTCTGGTTGCAACAGAGCAATGCCCCAGATGGGCAGAGCATTGCCCCCTGGTGGGCATGCCGGGTGGATCCGGGTCAGGCGCATGCGGGAGTCTGTCTGACTGCCTCCCCGTTTCCAACTTCAGAAAAATAAAAAATAAAAAAAATAAAAAAATAAACAAAAAGAAAATGATTTTTTGTTTGCCCTTTCCTGGGTAAGAAGAAGTCTCCCCTGAGAAGAGACAAGCAGGAATAGAAAGCCCACTGAAGGGTAAAGTGCCAGGAAAGCGTCTTGGTGCTCCTGGGCCGGTCCAGCCACTCACCCACAGCCGCAGCTCCTCCTCCTCCTTCACGGAGCTTGCTCAGTCAACTAGCGAGACACACCCACTGCCTGAGGGCTGTGCTGCTCACTTTCTCAGATGCCACTGACTCTTTGGGGAACACATTTGGTGTCATCACCTGTGCTGAGCTTAACTGTGAGCCCTCTCACCTATGCTTGAAACATTTCTTAATTTACCAACTGATTCTCCTCTAATGATTTTTAAAGTCTCTTGCCTCCACCAATCACCACACCACGTTCCCCACATGGCATGACTGATTTAGGCCGATGTTAGGGAGGGGTATTATCAGGCACCTAAACTGGCCCAAAGAATGACTTCTTACTCTTGGAGTCAGGTGTTCACATGTGGAGAGCTTCCTTCTCCCTCCATCTCAATGAAGATAGTGAGAGGTATCTTACATTCTGTGGAGTCAGGCGCCCTGGCCGGAGTAGGCCATGTGTTGTACTCACTGAGCCTCAGTTTGCTCATCTGGATCATGGTTATATGATATTAACTGTACTTACCTCATGGAGATTTTTTGATTATTAAATGCAATAGTCTATGTAAAATACTTAATACAATGCTCTGCACATTAAAAGGGTCTAATAAATGTAGTCGTTGTTATTATTGATAATATGAAACCTTGAGGATGAGTCATATTAGTCAAAGTACATGAGTTTTTCTCTGAATGATTTTTTAAATTATTAAAATATATTGGGTTGAAATTGGTTAATAAAATTATATAGCTTTCAAGTATAGATTTCTGTGATACCTTATCTGTATATTGCATCCTATGCCCACCACTCAAAGTCAATCCTGTGAATAATTTTGTTTTGTATAGCCACAGGCCTATACTAAAGGCAGTGACAATAAGGGTAAGGCATGGAAAGTTCCAGGCTGCTTTACATTAAGGTGAGTGGTTCCAACTGGTCCTTGCAGCCAGTCTTGCAACTCTGACCCTGATAGCTGTCTGGGGAGAAGCCTAATGGACACCATGGGTTTAGAGTTGATGGACAGTTCCTCAGAGACATGCCAGTTAAAAAAGACAGAGAAATTACGCCCTGGCCAGTTAACTCAGTTGTTAAGAGTATCGTCCCAAAACAAGGTTGCAGGTTTGGTCCTTGATCAGGGCGAACATGGGCGGCAACCAGTGAAAACACGACTGAGGGGAACAACAAAGGGATGCTTCCCTTCCCCCTCCCCTCTCTTTCCTTCCTCTCTCTGTCTCTAAAAATAAATAAATAAATAAATAAATAAATAAATAAATAAATAAATAAATAAAAATTAAGCCCTGGCTGGATAGCTCAGGTGGTTGGCTGTCATCCAAAAGCATGGAGGTTGCCGGTTCGATTCCCAGTCAGGGCACATACATGAACAGCTCGATGTCCCTGTCTCTCTCTCCCTGCCTCTCTCTCTCCAAAACAAAAACAAAAAGAGAGAGAAAAAAATTAACATAGTGTCTAACTTCCAGTGTCTAAACTAGCACTAGCTTGTCCCATTTGCCTATCAGAATTATCTGGGGCGCCTTTTAACCACACCAATTCCTGAGCTTCTGCCCAGAGCTACTAATTTAGTTAGGATTGTGAGGGTGGAAATCATTAGTTTTTAGGCTCCCCCTTGTAATCCTGATGGGCATTGAGGTTAAGGAAACTATGACTTAGAAGATGGGCAAACCGAGGAAGGAATGGAAATGTTCTGGCAGTGACCATGAGACAAATCAATGTAAAACAGACTCAACAAGTGTCCACCTAGCACAGTGATTTTTAACCAGCGTGCCACAAGAATTTTTAAAATGTGCACTACCTGACTTTTTAGTCAGGGGCACTGACCTCTTCTCCTTCAGATTAACAAATAATAAAATAACAACAGCCAATACCTCAATAGCTATCGCATGGGAAGGAATCAAAATTATACCCATTTTCTTTTGTGAGATCGGTAAAAAGTACATTGCAATATTTGGTGTGCCGCAGAATTTTAGTAATTAGTCGATGTGTGTCATGAGATGAAAGAGGTTGAAAATCGCTGATGTGGTGGAAGTTTTGCTTCTGCACTATCTCTTATCACTGTGTGACATTTGCAGGCAGTACAGAGAGAGAGGAGGGGGCCTCAGCAGCAAGGGTGTGAAAGGTGCTTCTCATCTTCAAATAGATATTAGGGGCTTAAACAACAACAGAAGCACCTGGTATATGTGTGCTGAGGTGAAATATATGAACTGATCTGAGAGCTCCAATGTCAGTCTCTTTGAAAGGACAGAGATTTTCTTAGCTCTGCTTGCTGTCAAGATAGTAAAGAAATTCAGTGGCATGCTTATGAGTCCATAGATTTCTCTGCTTTGTTACAGCTTATCTCTTTTCTTCATGCTTTCTCATTTTCAGTTTCCAAATTACAGGAGGTTTTTGAGTTCTGTCCCAGCTGCCTCATTTTACAGATGAGCAGAAGGAAGATGCTCACCACCTTGCAGTCCCACGGGCAGGTCTCAGGCCTCCTCATAAAGTGCACAGTGATCCCCACCTTCCTGAGTTCAAGGAAGGAAGGGCTCATGTTGGAGTGCCTCCAGCTTTCTTACTGACTTTCTGATTTCTTGACCAAAACCCTTGTATTCCCATGCTATCCTGGCTAAACAGGGGTATTATTTTCAAAGATGGCCTTTTGAAAACATAGCTCTTACCTTATCTGCCCCAGACACCACTGCAGAAGAACCACGACCTTGCTGAGAGCCACTGCATGCCAAATGAGACTTAATTTTCCCTAAGTACTTAGGAGAAGAAAAACAATAATGTATATGATGGGCTTTTGGCCCATACCCATATCCTTTAGGAGAAGATAGAATTTGGCACAGCTCATATTCCGTTTTAAAGAAAAATGTTTTGGTCTGATGTCATTTGTCTAATTAATAGTGAAAACAAGGATTGAATTTTTCCTATGCAATGTCAATGAGATTTTAGATTTAGATAGCCCAAATCAATTGTCTTTTTTGTGAAGGTTCCTAATGGACCTAACCTTGGTATTCACAAGGCATTCTTATATTCATGGCTCAAATATAATGCAGATCTCTCCCTTCTCATATCTGTTTGTTCATTCAATAAACATTTGCTGAACACCATGCCATGGTGGCCAGTGGATGTGGAGGTGGTGCACAGGGATATGGAAGGGAATGAATCATGGTAGAGGTTGTGAAGGTAAAGATTGTAAAGGTACTCCTTTAAGCCATGCTGGCTAAGAACAGCCAGCAGATGTTTATGATCAGAGAGGAGTAATAAAATGAGGTTGCTGTTTTTAGAGGCAAAGTATTAGATTGTGGTTTATTCTTTCAACAAACACTCACTTTTGCACCTTCTTTATGGCAGACATGGTGCGTGGCTCTGAAGAGACAAGAAAGAATAAAACATGGTCCTTGCCCTCAAGGAGCTCACAGTCTATTGAGTTGCCTTTCTGACTTTCCCACTAGATTGTGAGCTCCTGGAGGGCAGGCACTTTGGTTCAACTGACAAAAAGTGTATGTTTCAGAATTCAACCTGGATTACAATCCTAGCTTGATTAGTTGTACTATATTCACCCCAGCTAACTTATCTGTAAATTAGGCCTAATTGAGCCTGCCTCCTGTGTCACAGTTCCTGGCACATAGTAGGCATTCAGTTCTCGTCTCCTGCCTGGCTGGTGCAGAGCCTGTGCAGTCTGGAGCCTCAGGGTTGGGAGGCTATCAGCCTGGGGACCATAGCTAGCAGGTCCCTTCTCAGCTGGATAGTAATCGAGTTGCTCACTCAAGGGTGTGAGCGACAGGCATGGCCTGTGTTGGATTCTAGATGGTCAGTTCCTGAATTCCAGACACGCATCTTCCAAAAGTCAGAACCAAAGTCAAAAGAAAATGACGAAATTTCCTCTCTGCCAAAATGCTATTATTTCCCCAAAGGCAACAAATCTTTTTGGCAGGAGAAGTTGATTTGCCTATGCTTGTGTAATCAATTGTATTTGCAATGACTGAGTCCTCATGGTGGCTTAAAGAGGAGATTTTGGCTGTCCCTGACCACCGTTTGATGTTCTATTGTTTTCAGAGCTTTCTCACAGTATATTGTCTCACTTCTGCCTATTAAAGTCTCTCTGAGGTCCACTTTGTAGGAATTGTACCTTTCTCTATGTTCGTTCAGTTGTTGGGGATATTGAGACCCACAAAATAAAGTGATTTGACAAAGTCATAGAGCTTCTTGTGCCATCTGTTGTAAGAGGTTTTCTGTTCCATGTGCTGATTATCACATGATGTTTTATCGGGTCTGAGCTCATGTTCTGGCTCAGTGAGTGAGCTGAGGCAATTCAGAATTGGATTTCTAAAACTGATATACTTCTCTGACCTGTGAAGTCACTATGTCTCTTTCCCTGAATTTGATCAAAAGGTAAACCTATTTCATCATAGGTCATGTCTTCTAGTCAAGACATTTACATTTGACAAACTCAAAGATTTTATATAATACTTTCAAAGGTAGTCATCTTTAAGCTTATCTTGTGAAGTGGAGGTAGAATCCATCAGGTCCAAAATAAGCAAGTGAGGTCTGAGAGAATATGTGACATGCTAAGTCATGTGACAAGTGTGTGGCAGACTGAGGTTCAAATCCTAGACTTCTAGCTTCTTAATCCAGCGTTGTTATTATTTTTTATAGTATATGACATCCTAGTCTCTACCTGATTCTTTGCTGAGTGCTGTGGGTTGGGCTTTCTCTCTGGAAGTTGGAGCTTGGTAATCTAAACCTATAAGCACCTAAATTTGCTATAGTAGTGCTAGTACTTGCTACTGTTTGAAGTGAAATATATATTTCTTTCTAATGAACTGCTCTATTTGTTTAAAGAGAAATTTTATTTATTTCTAAGTTTTACCTTTAATTTTTATAATGTCCAGGAAAAAAAAAGTGTCCCAAATTTCTTTAATCTACAAGTTGGTAGTGAGAGGTTGGCCTAATTTCTGTGTTCCCTTTGAGCACAAGTGATAACAAGTTTTAAAGGATGATAAGTATCAGTGTAAAATATAGCTGGGTTCTATAAACACTCACCCAAAGCCCTGCAGTCAGGACCAGGTAGAATAAGAGAATAAGCAGAGCAGTCTTCTCTCCTTCTACCTCATTCTCCTTCCTCTGGAGGTAGTTTTGTGGTTAGGGACTCAAACAACTACAGCCAGACAGACATGGGTTTGAGTCTTAGCTCTTCCTATACTACCTTCAAGACTGTAGGGAAGTTAGTTAACTTTTCTGGGCTTCAGTTTATTCTTTTGCAGAACAATATTTAGTGATGCTACATACAATTTGTAAAACATCGATTCAATACAATGCCTACACATTTTTCGTTAGTAATTACGGTTACCTCTTATCACTGTTTTTATTTTTTTATTATTTTTAAAATTTTTATTTAGAAAATTAACTTTAACAGGGTGATGCTGACCGATAAGAGTACACAGGTTTCAGGTAAACATTTCTATAGCATTTGAACTGTTGATTATGTTGTATACCCATCACCCAAAGTCAAATCATTTGTATATTTGTCCTTCTTTAAACACTTTTCCCCTCCCTCTCCCCCACACTCCCCTCCCCTTGGTAACCACTTCACTTTTATCTATGTCCATGAGTCTCAGTTTTATATCCCACCTGTGTGTGAAATCATGCAGCTCTTAGCTTTTTCTGACTTACTTATTTTACTCAGTATAATGTTCTCAAGGTCCATCCATGTTGTCGTAAACGTCATTATGTCATTGTTACTTATGGCTGAGTAGTATTTCATTGTATATATGTACCACATCTTCTTTATCCAATCCTCTATCAAGAGGCACTTTGGTTGATTCCATGTCTTGGCCACTGTGAATAGTGCTGCGATGAACATGGGGGTGCGTGTGTCTTACCATACCAATGTTTTCAAGTTTTTAGCATAGATACCCAGTAGAGAGATTGCTGGGTCATACGGTAATCTATTCTTAATTTTTTGAGAAACCATCATACTTTATTTCCTAATAGTTCTACTAGTTTGCATTCCTACTAGCAGTGAATGAGGGTTCCTTTTACTCCACAGCCTCTCCAACACTTATTACCTGTCTTGTTGATAATAGCCAATCTAACAGGTGTGAGGTGGTATCTCATTGTAGTTTTGATTTGCATTTTTCAAATGGCTAGTGAAGATGAGCATCTTTTCATATTCCTCTTAGCCATTTGTTTTGTATGTCCTCTTAAAAAAAGTGTCTGTTCAGGTCCTCTCCCCATTTTTTAATTGGATTGTTTTCTTGTTTATTTCTGAGCTTTGTGAGTTTTTTATATATTTTAGATATTAAACCCTTATTGGAGCTATTGTTTGCAAAAATCATTTTTCATTTAGTTGGCTGCCTATTTGTTTTGTTGTCAGTTTCTTTTGCTGTGCAGAAGCTTTTTAGTTTGATATAGTCCCATTCATTTATTTTTGCCTTTACTTTCCTTGCCTTTGGGGTCAAATTTATAAATTGTTCCCTATGGCCAAGGTACATGAGTTTAGGACCTATGTGTTCTTCTATGTAATTTATCATTTCAATCTTATATTTAGGTCTTTGATCCATTTGGAATTAATTTTTGTACAGGGGTACAAGGTATAGTCAAGTGTTGTACTTTTGCACGTGGCTTTCCAATTTTCCCACCACTATTTATTGAAGAGGCTTTCTTTTCTCCATTGTGTGTTTTTGGGTCCTTTGTTGAAGATGATATGCCCATATATATGACTTTATTTCTGTGTTCTTGAATCTGTTACATTTTTCTGTCTGTTTTTCTTCTAATATCATACTCTTTTAATTATAGTGGCTCTAGTATAATTTAAAGTCAGGTAATATGATACCTTCAGCTTCATTCTCTTTCCTCAAGATTGCTTTGGCTATCTGGGGTTTTTTATGGTTCCATACAAAGCTGGTCATTTTTGGTTCTATTTCTTCAAAAAATGACATTGGGGTTTTGATGAGGATTACATTGAATTTGCATATTGCTTTGGGTAATATGGCCATTTTACCTAGGTTGATTCTTCCAGTCCATGAACATGGGATATTTTTTCCATTTCATTATGTCTTTTTTAATTTCGTTCAATAATGTTTTATAGTTTTCAGTATATATGTCCTTTACATTCTTTGTTAAGTTTATTCCTAGGTCTTTTAATTTTTTTGTTGCAATTATAAAAGGAATTATTTTTGGGTTGCTTTTTTTTTTTTTTAGTTCATTTTCCAATGTTTCATTGTTGGTGTATAGGAAAGCAATGGACTTTTATATATTGATTTTGTATCCTGCAACTGTGCTGTATTAGTTTATTGTTTCTAATAGCTTTTTGGTGAATTCTTTAAGGTTTCCTATATACAGGATCATGTCATCTGCAAACAGTGATACCTTTACTTCTTCTTTCCCAATATGGATACCTTTTATTTTTTTCTCTTACCTGATCGCTCTGGCTAAAATTCCCAGAACTATGTCAAATAAAAGTGGAGCAGCCTTGTCCCTAATTTTAGAGGAAAAGCCTTCATTCTTCTACTATATAATATGATAGTAGCTGATGGTTTGTCATATATAACCTTTATCATGTTGAGGTACTTTCCTTCTATTCCAATTTTATTGAGTGTTTAAACATAAAGGGATGTTGTATCTTATTGAATGTCTTTTCTGCATCTATTGATAGGATCATATGATTTTTGTTCTTTCTTTTGTTGATATGGTATATTTTATTGATCAGTTTCCATATATTGAATGATTCTTGTGCTCCTGGAATGAATCCCACTTGATTATGATATATTAATTTTTTAATGTGTTGTATTTGAAATCTTAGTTTTTTGTTTAGGATTATTGTATCTATATGCATTAGAGATATTGATCTGTAATTTTCTTTTTTTGTGTTGTCCTTGCCAGGTTTTGGTATGAGGGTTATTTTGGCCTCATAAAATGTGTTAGGGAGTATTGCTTCTTCTATTTTTTGGAAGACTTTAAGAAAGATTGGTACCAAATCTTCTTTCAGTGTTTGGTAGAATTCACTAATGTAGCCATCTGGTCCTGGGTTTTTGTTTTTGCGTACATTTTTCATAGTTGTTTCTATTTCCTCCCTGTTTATAGGTCTATTTAGGTTTTCTACTTTTTCATAACTCAGTCTAGAAAGGTTGTAGAGTTCTAGGAATTTATCCATTTCCTTTAGGTTGTTGAATTTGGTGGCATATAATCTTTCATAATATTCTACTATGATCCTTTGTATATCTATGATGTCTGTGGAAATTTCTCCTCTTTCATTTTGGATTTTATATGAGTCCTTCCTCTTTTTCCTTAGTGACTCTAGCCAGTGGTTTGTCAATCTTATTGATCTTTCCAAAGAACCAACTCTTTGTTGTATTATTTTTTTCTATAGTTTTTTTTCTGTATTTCATTTAGTTCTGTTCTAATTTTTACTATTTCCTTTCTTCTGCTGACTTTGGGTTGCTTTTGTTTTTCTTTTTCTAGTTCCTTAAGATGTGATGTTAGGTCATTTACTTGGTATCTCTCTTATTTTTTATATAAGCCTGTAATGGTATAAACTTCCCTATTATTTTTGTTTTTGCTGCATCCCAGAAATTTTGATATGTCGTGTGGTCACTTTCATTTGTCTTTATATATCTTTTGATCTCTACTTTTATTTCTTCTTTGGCCCAGACATTTTTTAACTAAATAAATTTTTATTTTAATGGGTTGACATCCATAAATCAGGGTACATATATTCAAAGAAAACATGTCCAGCTTATCTTGTCATTCAATTCTGTTGCATACCCATCACCCAAAGAGAGATTGTCCTCCATCACATTCTATCTAGTTTTCTTTGTACCCCACCCCCTCCCCTTCCCCCTCTCCCTCCTTCCCTCCCCCCACCCCCTGTAACCACCACACTCTTGTCCATGTCTCTTAGTCTCATTTTTATGTCCCACCAATGTATGGAATCCTGCAGTTCTTGTTTTTTTCTGATTTACTTATTTCACTCCGTATAATGTTATCAAGATCCCACCATTTTGTTGTAAGTGATCCGATGTCATCATTTCTTATGGCTGAATAGTATACCATGGTGTATATGTGCCACATCTTCTTTATCTAGTCTTCTATTTTTTTACAGTAATTAAAGCCTTTAAGCAAACTCTTGGCCAATACAGCAAGAATCCATAAAAGAGTAGTGTCCTTAACATGTTCACCAAGTCCAAGATGGCCCCAATACCATGCCAAATCCCTGAAAAATGCAACCCAACCCCAGTTCAGTCTGTTAGGAGCTGTCACAAGGAGCAGGAGTCCAGTAAAAGTCCACATCCAGGAAAAGTTCGCATGGCACTGGAATTGTTGTCACAATTCTATACTTTGCAGCTCACGTCCAAGTCCCAATGACTGCTGCTTCTAGCTGGTAATGATTCAGGTAGACTGGAAAAGCCATCTGCAGCATGTGTGGATATGGAGCTTCTGTTCTCCTCTGCCTGGAGAGATGAGACCAGGTTGCTTTTCCCTGGAGCTCTGTGGCTGTGGCTTGGTAAAGAGAACCTTGGGATACACTAAGCTGGGTGGCAAAGGTAGATTCATAATAGAAGTTTGGCCCAGTCATTTTTTAGAAGTCTATTGTTTATTTCCACATTTTTGTGAGTTTCTTTACTTCCTTGATACAGTTGAATTCTAATTTCAAGGCCTTATGGTCATAAAGTATACTTGGTATAATCTCAATCTTCCTGAATTTGTTGATGTTAGTTTTGTGACCCAACATATGGTCTATCCTTGAGAATATTTCATGCACACTGGGGAAGAATGTATAATCTGATGTTTTGGGATGAAATATCCTATAAATGTCTATTATATCCATTTCGTCCATTGTGTCATTTAAGGCTGATATTTCTTTAATGATTTTCTGTTTGGATGATCTATCTAAAGCCATTAGTGGTATGTTGAGTCTCCAGGTATTATTGTGTTTTTGTTTGCTTCTATTTTTAGATCAATTAGCAGATGTCTTATATATTTTGGTGCTCCCTGGTTTGGTGCATATGTATTAAAAACTATTATAACTTCTTGATACAGTGTCTCCTTTGTCATTATAATATATCCATCTTTGTCTCCAGTTACCTTTGCTGTCTTGAAGTCAGCATTGTCAGATATGAGTATGGCTATACCTGCTTTTCTTTGCTTGAAGAATTGTTTTCAATTGTGAGGGCTATACTGCTTTTGCATTAAGGCTTCAGTTTTATAGCTTTAGCTTTCCAGCTTTTCACCTCTAGCAGTGGTGGTCTTAGGCTTCCAGGAGCTCCTTCCCATGTCTCAACCATTCTGGGGTCTGGACATTGGGCACCTCTGTTCTTCTGGGGAGAGAGTGGCTTTGGAGAGCTATCTGTGTGGTTTGTCTCTGCCACTGTCCATACCATGAGGTGAGGGCAGCAGGATCTGGAAAGCTGGGGGGCTGCACTTTAGATTTCTCTCTCTCTGCTGAGTGCAGGCTGCAGGCTGACCACCGGAACAATGGCTGTGACACTGTGCTCTGGCCACTTTGATTTATCTCCCTCTCTGCCCCTCTGTTTCACCACTCGTCCCATCAGAAGGAGACCCAGTCACTCTGAGTTTCTTTATCCATACCCAACAGGCAAAATCCAGAGAACCTAAGCTTCCCTCATTCTTATAATCTAGCAGAAAACAAAACAAACAAACTAAAACTCACTCTGGATTTGTTTCCTCTCCTTTCCAAAGCCCACCACAAATGCATTTTATCTTTCACCTACCTTTACACCCCATCCCACCTTTAGTCTATTTGGTACGAGGATCTTTCAGGCACATCTGCAAGCCCAGCTGGGTTCCTTTGCTGCATATAGTTGTTCAATTTGTTGAAATTTTAAGAGGAGAGATCAGAAGTATCTCTCATGCTGCAATTACTCTGATGTCTTATCACTGTTTTAAAACTTCATCTAAGACCCTTTCTTTTACCCTTCACAATGTGTCATTTCCATAGAGAGGAAATAGTATCAGCTACATTTAACATCAGTCTAAGCTACTGTGTCATGGGATATTTTGCATTTCTAATTTTATCCTTACCTTTATAATCAAAGTGCTGACTAATGCAGTATCTGTCACTTTATGCCTGCTCAATAAATACAATTGGGAGGTACATATTTTAATTTCCATGTATGAGAACACTTGCCAACATAGTCAAAGGTTTAGAAAATAGAGATGAAAAGTCAAATACCCACAGTGAGACACATACAGTCATGTTTGAATCCTGGCTGCAATTTTGAGCAGTTTACTTACAACTCTGTTGTAAATTCTTCATTGCTGAATGAAGACAGTAAGAGTAGCTACCTAATAGTAAGTTGGGAGAAACAAGTGCATTTAAAGCATTTAAAATAGGTGCCTGGCTTAATAATGTTTAGCTGTGATGATGATGAAGAACATGACAAAGATGATGATGATGATGATGATGATGATGATGGTGATGATGATGATGATGGCTTGCATGTCTCCTTTAGGCATGTTGCTGTTTACAAATTACTTAAGGAATTCTGTCTATCACAAGAAACATGTATATTAGGGGACTGAAGATATATCTATCTAAGGGAATAAGTCCCCGAGAGGTGAAATAACCCAGAAATTTATAGCAAAGAGGGACTGGAACTCAGAACGAACAGACTGCTCTGCCCTTATTTTATATATATATATAAAATATTATATATATAATCTATATAATATCTATATATAATATATAGATGTATTTCTTAGTTAGAAAAAGAAATTCTCCACTCCCATTTACTATTGGAGATTGTGGATTAAGTGACAGAGACAGTAGAGCACCCTGAGTCTGTTCATTCCGGCTTTTATGCTATTGCTGACTGTGTGACAGTGCCTTGTACCTGCTATCATGTAGATGCCTGAAGAGCAAATGGAGGGACTCCTGGAATCTTACAGCTGTGGTTTTTATGTACAGACTGCACAGGACTCTACAGAACCTGTAAAACAATCAAATGCAGAGAAGCAAACAGATACAGCCTCTATCATGATCCTCACTCCTCATGTGTCAGCCTAGCCCGTGAAGCAAAACCTTAGGACTCTCATGTTTCTCTACCTTGAAATCCTTCTAAGCATTGAGTTTTTAGCATCAGAATTCATCACAGCCACTTTGATACCCATTTTCTTCTTCAGCCTCTCATTAAAACAATCATTTTATTTTAAGATCAGCAAAAAAGCATAGATTTCTGTGAGTAGTGTTTGCCCCACTCTGGCCTAGCTGACCTGCTGTGCCAGGACCCTGGGCTGATCTGCAGTCAACTTCCCCCAAGCAGCCTCTATATGGGTGACTGTACCTCACTTCTACTAAAATATTACTGGCATTTTCATGCACAGTGTGGACAGCGAAACAAACAAAAAAGGAATATGGACATGTAAGAGCTTTAAGTCAGTTATACATATTGTTACCAGAAATGAAAGGTGAGAACTTACCAACTTGATTCTCTTTGTACCTGTTGGGTTCCTAACCCAGAATTTCATTCTAGGTGACAGCTCTGGGTGTCTAAATTTCACCTTCATCTAAGACCTGACTAAAATGCCACCTTTTCGGCCCTGGCTGGTTTGATCAGTGGATAGAGTGTTGGCCCAGCATATGGAAATCTCAGGTTCGATCCCTGGTCAGAACACACAAGAGAAGCAACCATCTGCTTCTCTTTCCCTACCTCTCCCCTTCTCTCTCTCTTCCCTTCTCACAGCCAGTGGCTTGGTTGGTTCAATCAAGCATTGCTGCCAAGCACTGAGGATAGCTCAGTTGATCTGAGCATCTGTCCTAGAAGGGTTGCCAGGTGTATCCTGGTCAGTGTGCATGCAGGAGTCTGTCTATTATTTTTCTGTCATCTTTTCGGTTGTTTAGTTTTCCTGTTAATTAGAAGCTTGTTAGGCTGCATCTCATAAGTGAAAGAATGTGATTCTCATTGTTTTCTATGTACTGGAAAATCTAGTTAATTGTTCTTCTCCAAAAGACTCTCTTTATATTCAGGAAACATTGGAAGCTGAGTTCATAACATTAAGCATTGTCAAGAGGTTGAGGCATTGCTGAGTGACCTGGGTCAGTCACTACATTACATTTCTTGATTAGAAAAAGAATAAAGCCAGTAATAACTTGCTTTCTACCTATTACACAAGATAGTTAAAATGATAGAGATAGTGAAACATATAGAGTTTTTTATGATATTCATGGTGGTGTTATAATAATAACCCTCTGTCTGTTCCTAGCACTTAATTATATCAAATTTATTTAATTTTGATTAGAGACATTAAATTCTTAGGTGACATTCTGGACCTCATCCTTCCAGGTCTGAATCTCTAGTTACTAAAACTCAGGATGTAGTTTTTAGAATCAGTGTGGGTGGGTACAAGTACTAGCTCCTTTTTATGCCAGTCCTGTGACTTATTTAGCTTCTTTGTGTCTATTTTAACATCTGGAAAATGGGTTTGCAAAAGTACTTATGAGATTGGATTATTTCAGAGGTTAAAGGAGATAATACTTGTATGGAGTAGTGACTCCATAAATATCATTGTAATCCCCAGACATTGTAGTAGGCTCTGGGTCAAGAAAATAATCACCATGTATCAGAGGCATTTCTCTTTGAAAGGCATATTAATAGGAAATAATGGTTAAAGACAAAAGGAGAGAGGAGAGATTGAGGCCAGCTTGATTAGGACTCTGGGTTTACCTGTAACAAGGAGCTCACAGGGTCTGCAGAAGCTGAGAAGAGACACCCTTTGTCTGTCGGGAAAAAGAAACTTGCACAGAGATGGCACCAGCTCAGCCTGGCAGAATCCTCTGCGGGCCACATCTGTTTATGCCAGCTGTTGTCAATCTGTGTGGGCTCGCCAAGAATAACAGCAATGATTTTCATTTTACATCAACTTCCATCTCGAGAACTCAGAATGCTGCAAAAAATGTAGATTAGGGCTCCCAAAATTTGTTGCCAAGAATGGGCATACTTTATAGGGCATCCAGAATACATCACTGTTTTGAGAGGATGTTTCATGCTGGGAAGAGGACTAAACTAGTTCAGAATTAGACATGCTTTCTTGATTTGAGCTTTCTTCTTGATTCTATACTCATATTTTAGTTGACCTTGGACAACCCAGTTTCCCTCCTTGACTCTCAGTTTGTTTGTTTTCATTAATGAAGGGATTTAATCTACCACTCAGTGATCTCCAGTGTGTCTTCTGTCTCTGAAATTCGCAGTTAGCAGAGGGGATCTAGAGTTACTCTCCAATAGACTACTGCTTAACACATTTCAGAGAGCTCCAAGTTTTCATAGAATAAAATATTTTTGTAGTATTTTGGTCATGGTCAGACCATAATCCAATAGAAAATAATATTACTTTGGTCACTGGAAAATGGCATTATATGTAGCTTTTTATGTGAAAGAGTATTAATGTGTTTTACATGATGGTTCCCTTTGCCCACCTAGAATTATAGTGCTATTTATCATTCCCTTTTACTATTTTTCTAAATGAGCAACTTTTATTTTTTTCTTAGTTTTCTCTCTCTCTCTTTTTTTGTCCTTTTTTCCCATTTTACCATCTTTATTCAGTGAGAGGATGGGAGGCAGAGACAAATTCCTGCATGTGTCCTTACCAGGATCCACTTGGAAAGCCCACTATAGGGCAGTGCTCTGCCCATTTGGGATGTTGCTCTGTTGCTCAGCAACCAAGCTCTTCTTAGCACCTGAGGTGCAGGCCTTGGAGCCATCCTCAGTGCCAATCAACCCATGGCTGCAGGAGGGAGAGAGAGAGTGAGAGACAGAAAGAGAAGAGGGAGAGGGGAAAGGGTGGAGAAGCAGATGGGTGCTTCTCCTGTGTGCCCTGACTAGGTATCAAACCTCAGACATCCACATGCCAGGCTGACACTCTACCACTGAACCAACCAGCCAGGGCCCCCTTTAACTGTCTTAAGATTTAGCATGCACCCTTTTCTTGTATTAGAGATTGATAACAGAAGTAATCCTCTGCACAACATTTCTTCTCCTCTTGCTGAATCATTAATGAGAGATCAAACGTGGTGATGTCTCTCAGAGGCTTGTTCTTAGTCGACCGCCATCAGAATTACCCAGAGAGCTGGTTTTGTTTTTAGTTGCCATTTTTCTACATAGAGGAAATATTATATATATCATAAAAGCAGGACTTGTCACTAAAAGTACCTTTGATAGTTCAAGACTTCCTAATATCTGATTAAATTTTCCTAAATGTTATAACCCATGAGTAAACAGGTACTAAAATCCCTCTGAGAAAATGCAAGTGGATTAAGAGGCTAAGGTTGTTTGTGTGGCGGGTCAGTGTGTATGTACTGGAGTTGGCAAGTGGGTTCACATCACAGGATTCCAGTTGCTGTCACAGTGATCTCTGTGTCTCAGTTTTTCCATTTGTAAAATCAAGGTAGTAACCACCCGATGGGGCTGCAGTAGTGATTAAATGAGTTAATTAACATAAACTGTTTTGAACATCATCTGGCCCCTCTATACACTCAGTATACCTTAATTATTTTCAGTCTCATAAATTATAAGGGAATAACTGCATAAAATTAATGCATATATTTCTACCTTTCAGAGTGTATGAAAAGGAGTATGTCTTCAGTGGAGTTACTGGCATTTTAAATCATGGTTAATGATCAATAAGAAACATTATATGTTACCGGTCTTTTTCGTTGGTATCAGCGCATGATCTTTTCCCCCTCAGATGCAGTTCTAAGGAATGACACTGAGTCATTCACATTCCCTCATCCATCTTCCTGCCACATTTGAAAGACAGTCATAGCTCAATTTTGACAGGCTGTGAGCATTTGATACAAGTCACGAGCCCCTCTTAAATGTTAGCACATTTGCTGTCTCACCTTAGTGTTACTCACAATGGCTCTAGCTGGAGGCATTCCCTCTCCCCCGCCCACCTTCCAGCCCCACTTGCAGATGAAAAAGTGATTGCTAAGAGAAGCTTTAAAAAACTTGTGAAGTTTCATGCAAAAAAAAAGTGCTATAACTTGGTATTTCAACCAGCATTTTCTGCTTCCGAAGCCCACACTTTCTCCATTACACCACAATCAATGTTTCTGAAAGTAAAAGGGGCCACATTGGTCTCCAGCCTCTGGTATAATTAGCATCATGCTTTAATCAGTGAGGTTGACTTGTCTTGATTAACCTTTATGATAGATCATGCAAGTTTCATATTTCTAAATGAATATATAGAGGCAGCTGTAAATTAGGGGAAAAACACTGAACTTGGATCAGAAGACTCATGTTTAACTCCTGGCTCTGCCACTTAGTATGGGTGTGATTTGAGCTAACTCATTTAACATAGCCATTTAACAAAACCACTAACTTGATTTATTTCCTTATACAAAAAAAAAAAAAAAAAAAAAAAAAGATGTTGTCTTTATGTAGAAAGTGAAAAGTATTAAATTAAACCTTGTGTGTGTGAATGTTGCGTCAGGGTTCCTTGTTGCCTGTAAGGGGGCGCATAAATGTGAAAGAGTTTCTCTTCAGATTCTAATTCAAGCCCCTTATTCTCTTGGCGTGTTTTGGTAAGCTTCAGTCCACTATATCTTCTTTTGCCTCTGTATCCATATCATCCATTGATATGTTTATATGACATTTATGCAACATAGCATATATATATATATATATATATATATATTTTTTTTTTTTTAATTAAGTGAGAGGCAGGGAGGCAGACAGACAGGCTTCCTACAGGGCAATGCTCTGCCCATCTGGGGTCATTGCTCCATTGCTCGGCAACCGAGCCATTTTAGTGCCTGAGGCAAGGCCATGGAGCCATCCTCAGTGCCTGGGCCAACTTGCTTGAACCATTTGGTCCATGGCTGTGGGAGAGGAAGAGAAAAAGAGCAAGAGAGAGAAGGGGGAGGGGATTAGAAGCAGACATCCATACTCCAGGCCAGTGCTCTACTGCTGAGCCAACAGGCCAGGGCTGCAACACAGCATATCTTTATGCACATCTTTAAAGATAATAAGAATTTGTTAATCAGTGCAAGAAGTAAATGGGTTATATGATCATGCATTTAACTAATGAGGTAAATCCTATTGACCTGATTTTATAGATTAAACAACTGCTATTTGGTAAAATGAAGCATCTTGCCCTCGGTCACATAATTGGTAAGTAGTAGACATTGGAATCAAACCCAACCTGGTAGCCTTTAGAGCAGGGGTCGAGAAACTTTTTGGCTGAGAGAGCCATGAATGCCACATATTTTAAAATGTAATTCCATGAGAGCCATACAATGACCCGTGTACGTTACGCATTATCCAATAAAAATTTGGTGTTGTCCTGGAGAACAGCTGTGATTGGCTCTAGCCACCCGCAACCATGAACATGAGCGGTAGGAAATGAATGGATTGTAATGCATGAGAATGTTTTATATTTTTAACATTACTATTTTTTTATTAAAGATTTGTCTGTGAGCCAGATGCAGCCATCAAAAGAGCCATATCTGGCTCGCAAGCCATAGGTTCCCAACCCCTGCTTTAGAGCCTAGACTCTTAAGTGTCTAAGCCATACTGATTATCACCACACCGATTAACAGTGTTTTGCTTTGGTCTTCATTTCTCCCTCATGTACTTTGATTGCCTGACTGGATTGTTTATTCCTTGAACTGGCTATATCTCACTTATCTTGATGACTGGCTTAATGCGTCATTGCTAGGATTGGTAGAAAATTTAAAGTAGATTTCACCAGAGGGCACAGTTTTTCATACTGTTGGAATCCTCTGGAGGTGAGGACTTGTAACTCCTTCTTCTTCTCTGTCTTGGGCAGAAACCAATCTTCCCACCATGTTGTCACTTTGATTTGATTTTCATAAGTCAAGAGAAAAACATTTTCTTTGTTATTCTCACCAAGATTCTTTGCCTGCCTCTCCTCCAAAGCCCAGAAATCAGTGTGATCAGTGAGCCTCTCTGAGGGTAGACTTGTTTGCCACAGGTGCCACTGTCATTGAACAAAAAGCATGCCGTTTCTTTGCATCCAAAGTGACTTGGATCTCTGAGCAAGAACCTTTCTGACTCAAATGAAAACCACCTTATGTCAGGTGGAATATGGGAAGTTAACCATTTGTTTGCTGGTGTGCATTTCCCACGAAAAACTCAAAAACAAATTTACCTCAGCCGTGGAAAGTGGTGTGCCAAGCATCATATTTGCATTTTAAAACCGAAAACTGATTTGCATGTTATTTCAGTGTCTGGTGTCACGTTCAGGCATCTGACAAGCCCACCAGATAGAAACAGCTTATAGAGTAGGAAAGTGTTTCTGGGCATATCAGACTGAAAATCAAGGTGCCCTTATTTTTTTCAACAAATAGTCCTTACTTCAGATTCTCCTTTTTCTCCTGGCTTCCTATCTGAAAATACCAAAAGAACGACTGAAAGCCCATATTTTATAATGGATGTTTATTATTTCTAAGAGTCATCCATTTTTTTTACTATATTTTATTTATATTATTTAAATATTATATAGAAAATTACTCCTAGACCACATGAGCTGTTATTTTTTGATATGTTTCTTTATAGTATCTGTTTCTTCATACCTACGTAGATACATGCTGGCATTCTTGTCTATACATGTATTTTTATGCATCTGTAATTATCAGATGCGCTACTTTAATATCCTTTTTTAACAGGGTAATGGCAAGGATTGTGAGACAATCTCAATAGCTGTACACTTGAAGCTAATATAAAGTAATGTTGACTGTCAACTGTAATTGAAAAAATTCTTAAAAGGCGAAAAAAATATCTAGCAATAAGGAATTTTAAAACATTGAATTGAAACCATAGTTAGGGCTGGAACCCTGGTAAGAGAAACATGAATCTACCTGCTCCAGCTTTATTTAAGTAGAGCTTCTGGTTGAGGATAGCTTTTCTATGGGACAATGCATAGAAAGCAATGACTTGTGGTAAAGCCTTTCTTTCCAATGTGGGAGCACTAACCCTTTCCATTGTTTCAGGCAACCAAATAAATAGGAAACGTCTTCTCAGAGAAAGTCTCCGCCCAAACACTTGTGAGGCACAGCAATGACGACGACCTAGTTTAGTTTAAAAACATAGCCTCGAACAACAGGTTTTATTTTTTCCATCTATTCTGAATCTTGAGTCATCTGGAGGTAAAACCTACCAATGGAAATAATGTCTTGTAATTGTCTTACATGGGCAGTAGTCAAATTATTTATGCCTAACATGCATAAAGCCTAATTAATGGGAGGGGGATGCATGTAGTTCTTAGCTATAGTATTGTGGAAATAATGTCTTACTATCTCATGTAGGGACAACATTGGGTAAAAGGGGAAGGATTTGGGAGAAATCTTATCCTACAGAGACTACTCACTTTCTGCTTTAAGGAGGGTGTGCCTGAGAGTAACGATCAGAGGGAAGCGAGAACTTTGGATTAGGTTATCCAGAGATGTTTGATCTAGCTTCTCCCTGACCCTGAGATTCCGGGTCCTGACTTATTGACTACAAGGTAGGAGAGTATCCGTGGCTGTGCCTTTTCTGCATGGAGCTCATCTAGGCAGGAAAGCATAAGGGGAGGCTGCTTTGCTCTGAATAGCCAAACACGATCCCGGCTTTACTATGTATCTTTGGGTGCCAAAGGCTAGGATGTAGAAAGGTTGACCATTTGGAGAGGCATCAAAGCATGCAGTCACCAAATGTCATGTATTTCAAGGTATATAGTTAAGAGCAGAGTAATTACATCTCTTGCTAAAACAATGTGAAATTCAGATACTCTGCACTGAAGTAATTTATCAGCAAATAGGAACGTGGGGTGTTACTGAAAAGATGATATCACTCTGCACACATTCCACTACCAGGAAGAAAATCTTTCTTTGTGCCTTGTAAGCTGTCCATCCTGCTAATTATAACTGCCATTTATTTAATGTTTAATATTTTACAAAGCCCCTTAATATGAATTATATATTATTATCTTCTTATTTATAGATAAGAAAATCAATAATGAAAACCAAACCCTGGGGGACCTGAGATGGTTCCCTAGACATCAGGCCCAGAAGTAAGCATGTTTCAAGCCCAAGCACTCTTGAGGCTGTCTTGACACATGGGAACTGTGAGTGGTGGGTGTGGAGAAGGGCCACTTTTTCTCAGCTTAGCCTGTGTCATCATAACACCCTGGTTTGCAAACACCATAGACCCCTTAGTGGACATCCAACACCTCCTCTTGACTAGTAACAGCCAGCCATATCACCATCACTTTTAGGCAATGATTTCAAATATGGTTCAGGGAAGGTGATTTAAGAGGCATCACTGCAAAGCATGAGAAAGGGACTATGAAGAAGAGGTTGTAAGAAAATCAGTCTTTTGAAAGTTGAAGACTAATTGGTATAGATTTTAAAGGTAGGATCAAACTTTCAAAGTCAAAATTTCTACGTCTTGTTCATTGTGCATTTACTATTTATTCTGCAAGAAACTGGAACTTACAATTAGAAGAACAAAGAGCATGCCTTTCTATTCCCATGAAGCTGTGGGGGATGCTTATTTATGGGTTCCTAATTGTTACTAGGTGGTTCACCTTGCCCCTTCCTTCTCTGTGGCCTACTGCTGTTAACCTGAAGCAGAGAGATGTCTAGCAGATTTTCTGCCCTTGATCTGAAGAGGTGTTTCTTCCATTAACAGTGAGACACTGAGAATAGAGCAGGGTAATTCAGTGAGATTCAGAAAAGAGAAGCAGCCTCAGGAAATTGCCAACTGCAAACTTGACACAGTTAAATAGGGGGTGAGGGTAATGAAAATATCTGAAATATATTTTTTTCTGGCAGGCTTTCAGTTCCAAAATGGGGCTAATTCTACCTTTTGAAAGAAGATAATTTCCCTGTTTCTTTTTTGAAGAACACATAATTGAAGTTATTTTCCCTCTGAGAGAGGAATCTCTTGTACATCATTACAAACGGACAAGAAAAATGAGCAGCTCTGTACCCAGAGTGATAGAGTATTCATTATCATGTAATGTCTCTGAATATCTTGGCTCTGTTTCCCAGTGTTTTATCTGCCTGGGCAGTGCTTTTCTGGTGAGGTTCAGATATACAGTAAGTTCAGGTTATCTTGTACAATGTAAAGAGGAAATCAACAGCAGGTAAGGATTCTCAGGAGAAAAATGACCCATGCTGAAGTCAATGTCAGAGCAACACAGGAGCTGTTGGGTAGCCATTTTGCTAAGTGGATCTTTACCACATATATTAAAATCGTTAAATTATTGGTAACAAAGATTCAAGGCAGTGGGTGTTCTCCCAGGGAGACGTCCCCTGTTTGCACATTAGTGCTGGCTGTCTACCATGCCTCTTTTTCTCTTTAAGTGGAACAGTGAAGTTCTCCGCCCCCCCACCCCCACCCACCGAGGACCATGGTGGTAGGAGAGGGTGGCTGACCTCTGTGTGTTCTTGATCTCATGCCCCGTGCGTAGTGAAAGTTCAGTAGGCTGCAGAAACCCTGTGACCTGCCAGCTGCTTACTCAGATTCAGAATGCTGAATGAAGTTCTAGATTGTTTCACGGGATGCTGACAAGTGATTCAAGTTCTCTTGTAAATGGAAATCTCTGTAATAATAAGGTTTCCACTTACTCATTGTGACTTTTTATAGACTGTAAAGTGTCCATAATATGAATATCTGTGATTTCACTATATAAATCTGCAATGATAAGTGACCTGCATATTATAGACACAAAAATATAATAGAGTCAAAGGAATCTTTGAAAACATTATTTTATATATAATGATACTAAGACTAAAGGAATAGAAGTGATTTGACCAAAATTATGGGACACATTAAAGCCAAGATTAGATAGATAAGCAGGTCTTCTGTACTTGTGGGTTCCTATGTAAGAAATCCATGAAGTGTTAAATAAATATGACAGATATTTGTGTTATTCTTAATCTGGCAGCTTTCTTGTTCATGGACAATTCTGCTCATTTTGCTCACAGAAACAGTCCTCATTTTTGCACAGTCTCGCGCATTGCCTTTGCCAGGGACCTAGATCCACCTCTGGCTGCAGTGGTCACTTTAAGCCTTCCCTGAATGAAAATCAGTGGGCCCCCAGCAAGGGAACCATGGTAGAGAAGAACCAGTTACAGATCTTTGAAATCCTCTGGTTCCTGACTGTTTCATCTCAGAAAAAAAAAAATACATATTATATTTTCTTCATATCTGAGATAAAGATCTTCACTGTAGAAAAAGGAAAATATAGAAAAATATAAATAAGATATAAACCTCTCTGCCATTACTTTCAACCATTAATTTTTGCTCTAATTCACATTTCTGTCCAGTCTCCCTTCTATAAGTGACAGTTCAACACTAGCCATCCTGGTCCATGGATGGGTCTCCTCCACAGGGTAAGCACCTTCCTTCTTGTACCCGTATGACTACATCTAATGTAGTCTAGCTGTGTTCTCAGAAAGAAGAGGTAACAGATTTTCATGAGCCGATAGCAGTCTCTGCTCACCTAATAAATATCACAATCCTTTTTAAGCACATTAGCTATTAAATTACTCAGAAATACCATGATGTCTGGTTACATTTTTTAAGGCATCATTGGCCTTGCTGTTTGAGTTTGCTAATATGCTTATTTCAGAAGCATGGCTTTAATACATCAGTCCCTATTTTTAAATCTTCTAATGATTCTCTGTTGCCTAAGTCTTGACAATACTGCATTTCTCTGTTCCTCCTCTGTTTTTTTTTTAACATTTTTTCTAATATATATGTTCTTTTATACATACTGTTCTAGGAATATCTTTAATTTTTTTTCCTTTCTTTTTTTTTCTTTCCTTTCTCCTCCTCTTTCTCTCTCTCTTTTTCTTTCTCTCCTCCTCCCTTTCTCCCTCACTTCCTTCCTTCCTTCCTTCCTTCCTTCCTTCCTTCCTTCCTTCCTTCCTTCCTTCCTTCCTTCCTTCCTTTATTCCTTCCCTCCTAATATCTGATGAAATCATATATATCCTTCAAGATCAAACTAAGATGGCACCTGCTCTCTGGCAGCTCTCTCTCGTCTCTGAACACTGATTCATACCTGTGTTTCAGTGCTTGCACTTCATTGTAATTACCTATCTTTATGTCTCTTTCTTCTTAAACTGAGTTGTCAGAGGGAAGAATCCTGAATAATTTGACTTTATAATGATAGTTTTTGGCACTTGGCAATTTCTTAGCAAAGGTATGTTTAAAGAACTTTTAAAGGAGTCCTCTGAAATTTATTTCTCAATAACTAATCTGTGGGTCAGATAATGTTTTGCCTTTAGGCATTTTAAAGATCACACATATTAGTGATTAATATAGGTATTTATAATAATGTCTTTTTCTTAGAATAGGTTAGAGGCTTTGTTTGTAGTTGTTTTGTTGTTTCACTTTTTAGCAGTAAAACTCCGCTCTGGAAATACCTTTGCTTAAATAAAGAGTCAGTAGATAAAAATCCAAGTTATTACAGAAGATCAGAGCTAGAAGGGGCTGGAGAGAACGATCCTGGGTGCCATGAGAGGCGCTACAGCGTAGCAGAAACACGCCTGGTTCCCCACACCTGGCTTCGGTCAGGGCTTGCTGTTGCTCAGGGGTCATTCTTCACGCAGGGCCTCTCACTTACCTTCTCTGATCATCAGCTCTTTCACCCATAAAACATACGGGGCTGTTGCATGAACACTTGAGATCGCATGTCTATGGAGGCAGGCACCTTGAAAGGGGGCATACAAGTATGAGGAATTATTATTATGCCACAGTGAATATGCCACTGCTGATATTATTCACCTTTCTACTTTTGAAACAAAAAAACCAAAATAATGCAACCAACTGCTATCTGCCCCCTGTGGCACACATTTTTAAATATGTTCTGCTACCCAAATGCAGTACTAGAATCTACCTATTAAAAATGAATTAAACACAGTTATTAATTTTTTAAGACATGGGAAATCCTAAGCACTACTGAGCGAGATAAATTAAAAGGAAGGGGGTCTCTTCATCCCAGTGGGAAAAGCACTAAACCACTACTTATAGGACTTGAACCCTGAAGAAAGGCCTGGGCTACATCTTCTGTGTGGGTAACAACTGGAAACTGGAACTTGTGTTTTTACCAGCATTTATTCCTTGGTTGTTAAGTATACATATTATGTGTGTGTGTGTGTGTGTGTGTGTGTGTGTGTGTGTGTGTGTGTGTGTGTGTGTGTGGTTGAGGGGCATTTTGTAGCCAAATAATTTTAAGAAATATTGGAAGAGATGATCTCTTGGGATCTTTCCTCATAAGACTACTAAGAATACGGGCCCTGACTGGGTGGTTCACTGGTTAACGTGTCATCCCTTTGCACTGAATTTGCAAGTTTGATCCCCACTCAGGTCATACACAAGAAGCAATCATTGAGTGCACTGATAAGTGGAACAACCAGTTGATGCTACTCTCTTTCTCCCTTCTCTCACTTTCTTTATCTCTCCCTCCCTCTCTCTCTCTCTCTCTGCCTCAAATCAATGGAAAACTTGAAATAAAGAAGGAGAGGGAAGGGAAAGGAAGGAAAGGGAAGGGAAGGGAAGGGAAGGGAAGGGAAGGGAAGGGAAGGGAAGGGAAGGGAAGGGAAGGGAAGGGAAGGGAAGGGAAGGGAAGAGAAGAGAAGGGAAAGGAAGGGAAGGGAAGGGAAGGGAAGGGAAGGGAAGGGAAGGGAAGGGAAGGGAAGGGAAGGGAAGGGAAGGGAAGGGAAGAGAAGGGAAAGGAAGGAAGGGAAGGGAAGGGAAGGGAAGGGAAGGGAAGGGAAGACCAGGAATCCAAGATCAGCATTATATGAGATTAGAATCTAATAGAAAATAATTTTTCCAAATGTATTATTTGAGAAACAGTATCCCAAGCAAATAGGAACTTTTGATGAATAAAATGAGTGATATATTTTACTTAAATCTGTGGAGTATTGACAAGGTATGTACTCTGAAATTAGAGCTCTACTTGATGTGTAAGAGTTCAGGGCAGAATCTGAATTGCTTGAATTTACAAAGGACAGAATTAGCCATCTTGCTGCCTCTATTTAGGTTAAAAAGGAATCAGATATTAGGCTTAAACAAAGATAAAATGTGTCTATTCCCTGAGGTTCCACCCTAAGTCTAGAAGCAAGAATTATCAGGTTTTCTCTAATAGTTGTTGATTTCAGTTAGAACAGCCAGCCCATTAATATTAGAGGTTATATGTCATGCTTTTCTAGCAATTTAACTATGGGAAGCAAAGTTTGGTTGGAAGAAATTTGGAGTCAGGTGACATCATATTTGGACTCAACTTCTCTCTTTATTGCAAGTCTGGAAAACACAATGTAGGCCATTTTCTCATCCTGGCCGTCATTTATCACCTGAACTAGGTTCATCCCCTCCCTCAGAGGCGGGCTGGGGAATCAAAAGAATGTCCCTTTGTTACACTGGTTTGAGACTAGTTAAGCCTTGTACAGAGCATGAATGCAAGTTGTTTTATTTTAACTCTCACACAGACTATGAGGTAGCATTAGCAATTCCATTTTACAGAAGGGAATCTGAAGTTATGAAAGATTCAGAAGCTCACCTAAGGACACCAAGTTTATTTATAGTTAAATGTCTGTCTCCACGTATAATGCTCCTGCTACATACTATTTCCCTTCACTATCATGGGCCACAGAAAATGTATGGTAGACTTACATCTCACTCCCATCTCATAGAGCTCCTGTGCACCCTCCACTCCATAGGGAACTCTGTGCATCTGATTAGCTTCCCCCACTGAGAATCCCTGCTGTAGTTTTTACTGCTGCTACCTGATGGTCTTAGATATGTTCTCTGTAGTCTGTGAAAGAGGGACAAATATAAGGTGACGGAAGGTGATTTGACTTTGGATGATGGGAACACAACTCAACCAACAATTCAAATGCTACAGAAATGTTTACCTGAAACCTGTGTACCCTTATTGACCAATGTCACCCTGATAAAGTTAATTATCTAAATAAAATTTTTTAAAAATTCCTGAAATTGTAATTATAATAATGACCACAATTTATAATGTAAATTGAAATTTTAGGTGCATCTTTATGGATGTCATTCTCTGACAAAAGGAAGTTGAGCTCATCAGGTTTTTTGAGATGTTCGTAGTCTCCCCCAGGCCTGTGTCCCTGGCCCACAGGGAACCCTAAGCACCTGAGTAGGGCATGGCAGTTATCAGCTGACTCTTCTGTCTTTCACCTCTCTATCCAGTCCTAAACACCAAACCACTTGCAAATTTCTCCTCCCACACTAATGTGCTCCTGACCTCTGACCTTTTGCTTCTCTCAGAGTTCCCCACTGGATCCCAGTTAGAAGGAAGCCTGTTCAAGAGTTTCATTAGTATCTAGCATATCTTTATCATTTGATTCATCACATTTGAAAAGTTATATTTTATGGATTGCAGAAGTACAGTTGTATATTATAAAATAAATAAATTTTTAAAAAGCAAAAGCCTGGCAGGATCCCAACCCCATAGATAACCCTCTTTACCCACTGGGGTATATATCCTTTCAGGCTTTTTTTTTCTCAATCAGATCTTTTGATAATTAAACTATACTTTCTTTATAAAAACGAGAACTTCATTTATATATTCTGTTACTGGATCTGCCTATTTTATAACATGGTAATGTCATCTTTTCATACTTGTGTATATAGATTTACAGTGTTTTCTTTTAATGCCTGTTCATGTTTCATTGTATGTATCTATCATTGTCTATTTAGGTGGTCACTTACCAGTGATGGATAATCACATTATTCTTCATTCTCTCAAGAATAGTTTCGGTGACCAGCCTCGATCATATAATTTTATATTCTTGTATGAGTATTTCTCTAGTTTTCCTAGAAGTGGATTACATATGTGTAGTTTCAAGTTTAATAATATTAGTTATTCCTCCATTGTTCATATCTATATACAGTTTTACCAATATAGTGTGCTTTTTATTTTATAATTAATCATTTGTACATGCGTCTCACCCGACTAGACTCCAGCCCTCTCAAAGACAGAGACTGTGTCTAATATATCTTTGTGTCCCTCCCTGCTGCTTGCAGAGGATACACAAAATGAACACTAAGAATAAGTGTATACACTAATAAGCAAAAGAGTAAATGAGTGATTTGATATCTCCTTTAACTCTCACACCAATTCTATAAGGCAGGCATTATTTACAGTTTAGAGGAGGCCTAAGTTTAACACTTAATGTTTATTGAATAAATGAGTGAGTCTAAGATGGGCTCTTATCCTGGCTTTATTATAATTAGCCATACCCTGAATTTTTTTAGTGTCAGTTTTATTCTCTCACAATGAATAGATTGAGGTAATGATTCTTCAGATTCTAACAGGTAGCTCTAATTCCTGTCTCTCTTGCCTGACACATGTCATAGTTTATTCATTGTTTTTAATCCCCAGTCCAAATTGTCCAACAGTGAATGAAATAAAACCCTGGGGGTAAGGTTGGTGACAAACAAAAAAATTCTTGGCATTTTCAGCATTCTGCATGTCTATACTTCAACTTTCTGTACATTTTTAAAACCTAAAAGTGGATGATAATTATAGATAAAAAGGTCAAACAGGTAGCAATAAATAATTTTACATATGTTTAGAAGGCATTTCATGCCTTAAATATCACACAAGTAATCAATATCCATCTTGGAATTGTTGAAATAAATATTGGTAGTAAGATTGAAACATTTGTACAGGGATTGTTACTTTACTGGATTTTCACATCCAAGACCTTATTTGTACAATGACGATAACTGGTGAATGAATATGCGTGTTTTGTTGAAACAATTTTTCTAAACTATTTATGAGAGGTCAACAATTTTAAGAATGCATCAACATAAAGGAAGAGCATCCCCATTCTCAGGTCTGCTCTGTAGTCATGGGGTACATCATCATCATTTTTAAACCTTGTATATAGACTTTCTGTTTATAAAACTTTGAGTAAAGATGTTGGGATATGATATTAGAAATGGTCCAAATCATACTGTAAAAAAAAAAATACAATAAATCCCCTTTTATTTACTTAACACACAGCTCCTTTACATTTGGCATCTGACCTTCCATCTTTCGCTACTTTGGATTCTTGGTTGATCACCTTAAGTGCTCTTTCACCTGACACTTAATTGTCTTACACTGCTTGAATGTGGACTCACCCTTGGATTAAAACACCAGCGCAGTGTCCACACCACTACTGGTTTGCCTTCCCCGTTTGACGTCTAGCAGGTGCAGCGCTGAGAGGAAAAACATTACTCAACCTCCTCGACTGGAACACAAGGCCCTTCGAACCTGTGTTTAATAGGGGATTTCTTTTTCTATCTCAAAATGTTATAAATAATCCAGAAATACACAACTGCCAAGAGCTCCTTATGATGCCATGTGAGAAACCTCAGCCTGTATGTTTTTTTCCCTTTTAGCTGAATAAGTCCTGGTCTCTGTCACCACCTGTCTTCTGGAATTCTTCCTCAAAAGCAGCATGAGATGTCACCATTGTACCCTGATTGTGCACCGCCTACAGTTGCTTTATCTTTAATTATTTATGTGCCTTTAGCTCTCATTTTACTAGAAGCTCCATTATAGGGAGGCTCAATTTCTTTATCTTTTTAATAAATATACAACTGATACCTGGTGACTCTTAGCAATTATTGAACGACATAGAGTCCTACTGTTGTAAATACGGATTTCTAAAGGCTGATAGTTAATTTCTGTAGATGAGGCAAGTGAATGAATTGTTGGTCCAAGATCAGATGCTGGATAATTGATAACTCCAATTCTAAAACCTAGGTCTCCTAAGAGCCATTCCTAGTGCTTTTTCCTCTTCATTGCAAACACTACCTGATTGTCTTGGTTGATATCTAGATTACATTTTAAAAACTGTGTCGTTTGCTTTACAGGGTGGACAAACAGGCTCAAAGGGGCCTCCAGCTGTTACCCCCTCATTCCGCCCTGAAGATGAGCTGGAGCACCTGACCAAGAAGATGCTGTATGACATGGAAAATCCACCTGCTGATGAATACTTTGGTGAGTGGGTTCTAGAGCTACCTTCTGAAGTAAATGCCCTGCTTTGTTTTCTTTAATTAGTAATTAGGAGTATTATCGGCTCCAATGGTAAAGGACTTGAGTCTAGATTTGGACTTGGTAATTATTGGAGTTAGTCTTTATATACACAGAACTGAGCGTTCTGGAAATGCCTTTGTGAGAACCTGCCACACAAAGGCAGGCTTATGATATTTGCTTGGCTGGTACTAAAATTTCAGGGGTACTGCAGAGTTTCATGAGATACAAATTTGTTTTAAAACTTAATTGTTGACAATTTTCAGCATCTTATTAGACAGAAATGAGGCTTTTGTGTGTGTTCAGATCTAAATATTAATATACACAATGTAGAATTGGCTAGTGCCTAATTTCTGTTCTCTCAATTCCTTCCCTATCCAAGTTTAGGAAAAGATGCTCCCCTTATATATTTTTTTAACTTCTCCACTATTCAAACCTGTCAGTATTTATGAACAATCAATTCATTCAGTCTATTCGTGTAATGTGAATTTATGAATTATATGCCAATTATGAGGTGTTATGGATACATAACTTGTCCTCAGGGGGGGTTGTAATTATTCAGAAGAGATAAGAATAACACAAATACTTACTAATTTAGGTTAAAAGTTATAAGAGGTATGAGAGAATCTTCCTTAGGTCAAATATTATAAAATTGTAAAGTTTTATTCATCAGGAACATCAGAAATGCTTTATAGAAGAATCAGTGGCATTTGAACCTGGCCCCTTGAAAGAAGTGCCTCTCAACTCTTTTTGTTATGAAAGACTCCTCCCCAGTCTGTTCAGAGATCAATATTTTTATAGTGTATGATTAAAATTAGTTTCTAAGAAAAAGAAATTTTAAAAAATACAAAAAGGAAAACCAAGTTTTGTCATTATTTGATTTAACAAGGTTAAATTACTCTATTTCTGTAATATTTTCTAAATACTCATTTCCTGTACTTGTCTCATCACAGGGTGATAAACATTTCTTAGACACTCATCCGTTGCCATTTTGAGTAGGGCTGCTTTAAGGACATGTAGAAAAGGGATATTACATTTGGGGTACATTGGGGTGGAAAGGCACAGAGCTGGGAAGTTGCTCAGGGCTTCTACTTTTCCAGTTATTTCCTATCTACATGTCTTCCCACTTGTTTCTTACTTGAAAATATGTATTGAAAGGTAAGCTGCAAGAATTGGTCTAAAGCCATGTTGTAGATGGATTGAGTTAGGATTGGAAAATCTTGGCATTTTTGTATGCAGCAGGCAGCATAGACCAGCTAAAATACCACAGTAGTGAGAATAAAGACTTCTGGTTCTGCCCCCCCTTTCCCTCGCTGACAAAGCTGCATTACCATGTCCCCCATCTGCCTGAGCCCCATTTCCCACTTTGATAAATCAAAAGTATGGAGCAACGGTTTTCTAACACATCTTTTAACACTAGTAAGATAATATGAAAACAGCATCAAACCAAAGAGATATAACAAAGCTAAGAGCTAAGCCTAGGTTGATAAAGATCAGCACAAATGCATGGAGAACAGTAAAAAAAAAAGCCTCTAGTTATATTAAAACATACTGTAAGTATATTATTTTCTTGTCATTGATGTAAGAGATGGGTTTAATTGGAATATAAAACAAACTTTTCAAAAAAGTTTTTTAAAAGGGAAAATTTACTCTCTGTTTTAAGGTCTTTTAAAAATGAAAAGTAATAATACCAGGTGTATCTGCTTCAACTATCTTAATGAAAAAATATATAACAATACTGTAAGGAAAGTTAAATATATCTGTCTTCAAGAATTGTCCTAATTCTGCCACTTACTAGCTTAGACAACTTTAACAAATTGCTTGCTCTCTCTAAATATTTGTTTTTGTTTTGCTTTATCTGTAATATAGAAGTAGTAGGTAGCTTATACTATTATTTTACTATTGAATGAAATATTTAGAGAAAGCACTTAGCCAAGTTCTTGGCATGGAAAATATACTCAAAAATCAAAGTTATCTCATACATTAAAAAAATAGGGCCCTGGCCGGTTGGCTCAGTGGTAGAGAGTAGGCTTGGCGTGCAGGAGTCCTGGGTTCGATCCCCGGCCAGGGCACACAGGAGAAGCACCCATCTGCTTTTCCACCCCTCCCCCTCTCCTTCCTCTCTGTCTCTCTCTTCCCCTCCCATAGCCGAGGCTCCATTGTAGCAAAAATGGCCCAGGCGCTGAGGATGGCTCTGTGGCCTCTGCCTCAGGCGCTAGGATGACTCTGGATGCAACAGAGTGATGCCCCAGAGGGGCAGAGCATCACCCCCTGGTGGGCATGCCGGGTGGATCCCGGTTGGGCGCATGCAGGAGTCTGTCCGACTGCCTCCCAGTTTCCAGCTTCGGAAAGATGCAAAAAAGAAAGGAAGGAAGGAAAGGAAGGAAGGAAGGAAGGAAAGGAAGGAAGGAAGGAAGGAAGGAAGGAAGGAAGGAAGGAAGGAAGGAAGGAGGATATGCCTTTTAAAATTAATAATATTTGCCTGACCTGTGGTGGCGCAGTGGATAAAGCATCGACCTGGAAATGCTGAGGTCGCTGGTTCGAAACCCTGGGCTTGCCAGGTCAACGCACATATGGGAGTTGATGCTTCCAGCTCCTCCCCCTTCTCTCTCTCTGTCTCTCTCTCTCTCCTCTCTAAAAATGAATAAAAAAAATAAGAATACTTGATTTAAATTTAAGTTTCTCTCAAAAATAGAACATATACACCTGATATGTGGTGATGCAGTGGATAAAGCATCAACCTGGGATGCTGAGATTGCCAGTTTGAAACCCTGAGCTCACCCTGTCAAGGCACATAGGAGAAGCAACTACTACAGTTGATGCTTCCCACTCCTCTCTCCCTTCTCTCTCTCTCTTTCTCTCTCTCTCTGCCCTTTTTCTCTGAGAATCAATAAATAAAATCTTTAAGGAAAAAAATTTTTCTAAAGAATATATGTCACCAATTGCTAAATAATTATTGCTAAATGATGTTTACAGTCCATGAAAAAACTGTAGAAAATTATTAACTTTTATTGTACTTATGATATGGCAGCACTATC
Organism: Saccopteryx bilineata; assembly: GCF_036850765.1. Taxonomy (NCBI): domain Eukaryota; kingdom Metazoa; phylum Chordata; class Mammalia; order Chiroptera; family Emballonuridae; genus Saccopteryx; species Saccopteryx bilineata. Next base: position 65,100,561 of record NC_089497.1, on the reverse strand, counting down.
TTATGTATTTTATTGGAATCATGTAATCCTTACTGAAAAAAATATATAATCCTGTGAAGTGTTATTTTCAGATTAGGAAATTGAAGCACAAAAATGTTATGTAGTCTGCCCATATCAAGAGTTAATCAATGTCAGGACTTGATTAGAATCTTGGTTCCCTGTATATACATTTTTTATCTTCTGAAAGATTTTTCCCCAGCTTTATTGAGGTATATAAAAAACTGCACATGGGGTCCTGGCCGGCTGGCTCAGTGGTAGAGCATTGGCCTGTTGTGCAGAAGTCCCGGGCTCAATTCCCAGCGAAGGCACACAGAAGAAGCGCCCATCTGTTTCTCCACCCTTCACCTTCTCCTTTCTCTCTGTCTCTCTTTTCCCTTACCGCACCCAAGGCTCCATTGGAGCAAAGTTGACCCACACGCTGAGGATGGCTCCATGACCTCTGCCTCAGGCACTAGAATGGCTCTACTTGCAATGGAGCAATGCCCCAGATGGGTAGAGCATTGCACACTCATGGGCTTGCCAGGTGGATCCCGGTCGGGCTCATGTGGGAGTTGTCTCTCTGCCTCCTCGCTTCTCACTTCAGAAAAAATAAAATAAATAAATAAATAACCTGCACATAATTAATGTATACAATTTGTTGGGTTTGGACATGTGTATTCGCTTCTATTGCCGTCACTACAATTTAGGTTATAAATATCTAGTTTAATATGGATATTTAGAAAGGTTTTATGGAGAAGATCAGCTTTAGAAAGATTGAAAATAACAGAGGAGTATTCTCTTCTAAGTAGATGTAACGAACAAAGTATGAGATGAGACCAGGATTATTCAAGGAAAATTTACTTTATGTAGAAAACAAACACTAAGTACCTATTACATGCAGATTACTCTTCTAGGAGTTGTAGTTATATGGAGACAGACAAATATGGGTCTTACCTTTAAAGGTGCTTATAGTCTAATAGGGGATGTGCACAAAGTTATGGTATTTAATCATAACTCAAGATAAAAGGTGATAAGTCACCTAAAGTTCAGCCAGAGTTCCAAGAATGAAAAAGTGTTTATGGAATAGTCCCCTTTGAGTCATCTTTAAAATGATGCTAATAGAGATTTGCAAGTAGGACAACATTATAGAAATGATTATCAGCACAGTGTTGGGTCTACCTGAAGCCTATGTGAGGGTAGGAGACAGAGTCCATCAGTCTGTCTGGTGATGAGTGAAGGAGGGCCGCATGTCGGCATATGTGTAGGAGGGCCTGACCCAAGGAAGGTGTATCAGAGTCCTCTCTTGCCCTCTATCAGAATTTTACCTTAGCTCCATTCTGGGCTGGCAATGACATTGCCAAGCACACCCTGAAACAATTTCAAACTCTTGCATTATCCCCTTCAGCTGACCTGATCCCATCATGTACTCTCTCTTTCCATCACTTTGCCTGTTTAATGCTGGAATTTTCATTGACACTATAGCTCATTTGTTGAAGGTCTTTAAGTGCTTTCTTGTCAAAGATCTGCTGAATTATAGGCTGCACCCTGGAGAAATGGAACAAAATATAAATAAGAGGTGTGAATGGAGTAAGTTCCCCTGTGGCCATATTGCTTTGTTTCCTCAAAGCACCGCTCCCCCCTTCAACAAGTGAAATGATTCAAAAATATATTTTTTGAATTTTTGTTTGATTGTTTTTTTTATGTAGCTTCTTGTAACTTTTAACAGTTTTTCTTAATGATCAAAGAACTGTTACAGTATGGTTAAAAGTAGGAAGAGGATATCAAAAAATTACCTCCAGGTGACAGAAGTACAAAGAGGATACCTTTACAAATGTAACGGTTAGGAGGAAACCTTCTTAATTCAAATGATGAAATTAGTATCACTGATAATGGGACAAATTGAAATGTGCCTATTATTTGATATAGTAGGAAGAATACAACTTGTCTATGTAACAGTCTCACTAAAGTACTAAATTTGAAACATTAGGAAACAAGCAAATCCAGATTATGTAACATTCTGCAAGATAGTTGTCCCGAATACTTTAAAAAAGTCAGTGCTGGACAAGACTGTGCTACATTAAAGGAAATTAAAATGACATGCCATTCAAATACAAGGTATGACTTTTGATTAGATTCTGGATTTAAAAAAAAAATGACTATAAACTATTTGGGTCAAGGTTAGAGAAATTTGAGTACAAACTATATGTTCTCTCCAAAATAATGGTGTGCTGGCTGTGCAGATCCTAAGACTGAAGACAACACTATTGGAACACAGTATCTCTGGAAATGGATAGTGTAAGATATCTGAGAATGGACTGAAAATATCTACCAGCTTATTTTTTTTTTAATAAATTTTTATTAATGTTAATGGGATGACATTAATAAATCAGGGTACATATATTCAAAGAAAACATGTCTAGGTTATTTTGTCATTAAATTATGTTGCAAACCCCTCGCCCAAAGTCAGATTGTCCTCCGTCACCCTCTATCTAGTTCTCTGTGCCCCTCCCCCTCCCCCTAACTCTCTCCCTCCCTCCCTCCCATGTCCTCCCTCCCCCCCCCCCCCACCCTTGGTAACCACCACACTCTTGTCCATGTCTCTTAGTCTCATTTTTATGTTCCACCAATGTATGGAATCATGTAGTTCTTGTTTTTTTCTGATTTACTTATTTCACTCCGTATAATGTTATCAAGTTCCCACCATTTTGCTGTAAATGATCTGATGTAATCATTTCTTATGGCTGAGTAGTATTCCATAGTGTATATGTGCCACATCTTCTTTATCCAGTCTTCTATTGAAGGGCTTTTTGGTTGTTTCCATGTCTTGGCCACTGTGAACAGTGCTGCAATGAACATGGGGCTACATGTGTCTTCACGTATCAATGTTTCTGAGGTTTTGGGGTATATACCCAGTAGAGGGATTGCTGGGTCATAAGGTAGTTCTATTTGCAGTTTTTTGAGGAACCACCATACTTTCCTCCATAATGGTTGTACTACTTTACAGTCCCACGAACAGTGAATGAGGGTTCCTTTTTCTCCACAGCCTCTCCAACATTTGCTATTACCCGTCTTGTTGATAATAGCTAATCTAACAGGGGTGAGGTGGTATCTCATTGTAGTTTTGATTTGCATTTCTCTAATAACTAATGAATCTGAGCATCTTTTCATATATCTGTTGGCCATTTGTATCTCTTCCTGGGAGAAGTGTCTGTTCATGTCCTCTTCCCATTTTTTTATTGGATTGTTTGTTTGTTTGTTGTTGAGTTTTATGAGTTCTTTGTAAATTTTGGATATTAGGCCCTTATGTGAGCTGTCGTTTGAAAATATCAGTTCCCATATAGTTGGCTGTCTGTTTATTTTGATATCAGTTTCTCTTGCTGAGCAAAAACTTTTAATTCTGATGTAGTCCCATTCATTTATCTTTGCCTTCACTTCTCTTGCCATTGGAGTCAAGTTCATAAAATGTTCTTTAAAACCCAGGTCCATGATTTTAGTACCTATGTCTTCTTCTATGTACTTTATTGTTTCAGGTCTTATATTTAGGTCTTTGATCCATTTTGAATTAATTTTAGTACACGGGGACAGGCTGTAGTCGAGTTTCATTCTTTTGCATGTGGCTTTCCAGTTTTCCCAACACCATTTGTTGAAGAGGCTTTCTTTTCTCCATTGTGTGTTGTTGGCCCCTTTATCAAAGATTATTTGACCATATATATGTGGTTTTATTTCTGGGCTTTCTATTCTGTTCCATTGGTCTGAGTGTCTATTTTTCTGCCAATACCATGCTGTTTTGATTATCGTGGCCCTATAATATAGTTTAAAGTCAGGTATTGTAATGCCCCCAGCTTCATTCTTTTTCCTTAGGATTGTTTTGGCTATTCGGGGTTTTTTATAGTTCCATATAAATCTGATGATTTTTTGATCCATTTCTTTAAAAAATCTCATAGGGATTTTGATGGGAATTGCATTAAATTTGTATATTGCTTTGGGTAATATGGCCATTTTGATTATATTTATTCTTCCCATCCAAGAACAAGGAATATTTTTCCATCTCATTGTATCTTTTTCGATTTCCCTTAACAATGCTTTGTAATTTTCATTATATAGGTCCTTTACGTTCTTTGTTATGTTTATTCCTAGGTATTTTATTTTTTTTGTTGCAATCGTGAAGGGGATTATTTTTTTGAGTTCGTTTTCTAATATTTCATTGTTGGCATATAGAAAGGCTATGGACTTTTCTATGTTAATTTTGTATCCTGCGACCTTACTGTATTGGTTTATTGTTTCTAATAATCTTTTTGTGGAGTCCTTCGGGTTTTCGATGTATAGGATCATATCATCAGCAAAAAGTGATAGCTTTACTTCTTCTTTTCCGATATGGATGCCTTTTATTTCTTTGTCTTGTCTGATTGCTCTGGCCAGAACTTCTAGCACCACGTTGAATAAGAGTGGAGAGAGTGGACAACCCTGTCTTGTTCCTGATTTAAGGTAGAAAGTCCTCAGTTTTATGCTGTTTAATAGGATGTTGGCTGATGGTTTATCATATATGGCCTTTATCATGTTGAGATATTTTCCTTCTATACCCATTTTGTTGAGAGTCTTAAACATAAAATTGTGTTGTATTTTATCAAAAGCCTTTTCTGCATCTATTGATAAGATCATGTGGTTTTTGTTCTTTGTTTTGTTGATATGGTGTATTACGTTAACCGTTTTGCGTATGTTGAACCATCCTTGAGATTCTGGGATGAATCCCACTTGATCATGATGTATTATTTTTTTAATATGTTGTTGTATTCGGTTTGCCAGTATTTTGTTTAGTATTTTAGCATCTGTATTCATTAGAGATATTGGTCTGTAGTTTTCTTTCTTTGTGCCATCCTTGCCTGGTTTTGGTATGAGGGTTATGTTGGCCTCATAAAATGTGTTTGGAAGTATTGCTTCTTCTTCAATTTTTTGGAAGACTTTGAGTAGAATAGGAACCAAGTCTTCTTTGAATGTTTGATAGAATTCACTAGTATAACCGTCTGGGCCTGGACTTTTATTTTTGGGGAGATTTTTAATAGTTTTTTCTATTTCCTCCCTGCTGATTGGTCTGTTTAGGCTTTCTGCTTCTTCATGACTCAGTCTAGGAAGGTTGTATTGTTCTAGGAATTTATCCATTTCTTCTAGATTGTTGTATTTGGTGGCATATAATTTTTCATAGTATTCTACAATAATTCTTTGTATATCTATGATGTCTGTGGTGATCTCTCCTCTTTCATTTTGGATTTTATTTATTTGAGTCCTGTGCCTTTTTTCCTTGGTGAGTCTTGCCAAGGGTTTGTCAATTTTGTTGATCTTTTCAAAGAACCAGCTCCTTGTTTTATTGATTTTTTCTATAGTTTTTCTGTTCTCTATTTCATTTATTTCTGCTCTGATTTTTATTATCTCCTTTCTTCGGCTGGTTTTGGGTTGTCTTTGTTCTTCTTTTTCTAGTTCCTTAAGGTGTGAAGTTAAGTGGTTTACTTCGGCTCTCTCTTGTTTGTTCATATAGGCCTGAAGTGATATGAACTTTCCTCTTATTACTGCTTTTGCTGCATCCCAGAGATTCTGATATGTCGTATTTTCATTTTCATTTGTCTGTATATATCTTTTGATCTCTGCGCTTATTTCTTCTTTGACCCATTCATTTTTTAGAAGTATGTTGTTTAGTTTCCACATTTTTGTGGGTTTTCCCCCCTCTTTTTTGCAGTTGAATTCTAGTTTCAAGGCTTTATGATCAGAAAATATGCTTGGTACAATTTCAATTTTTCTAAATTTGCTGATATTGTCTTTGTGGCCCAACATATGGTCAATTCTTGAGAATGTTCCATGTACACTAGAGAAAAATGTATACTCTGTCGCTTTGGGATGAAGTGTCCTGTAGATGTCTATCATATCCAGGTGTTTTAGTATTTCGTTTAAGGCCACTATATCTTTATTGATTCTCTGTTTGGATGACCGATCTAGAGCCGTCAGCGGTGTATTGAGGTCTCCAAGTATGATTGTATTTTTGTTAGTTTTTGTTTTAAGGTCAATAAGTAGCTGTCTTATATATTTTGGTGCTCCTTGGTTTGGTGCATATATATTAAGGATTGTTATGTCTTCTTGATTCAACTTCCCCTTAATCATTATGAAATGACCATTTTTGTCTCTGAGTACTTTTTCTGTCTTGTAGTCAGCATTATTCGATATGAGTATTGCTACGCCTGCTTTTTTTTGGGTGTTGTTTGCTTGGAGTATTGTTTTCCAGCCTTTCACTTTGAATTTGTTTTTATCCTTGTTGCTTAGATGTGTTTCTTGTAGGCAGCATATAGTTGGATTTTCTTTTTTAATCCATTCTGCTACTCTGTGTCTTTTTATTGGTAAGTTTAATCCATTTACATTTAGTGTAATTATTGACACTTGTGGGTTTCCTACTGCCATTTTATAAATTGCTTTCTGTTAGTTTTGTATCTAGTTTGATTCTTCTCTTTTGTTTTTCTATCATTTGTTTTTGTTTGTTTGTGTTCCATACTTCTTTCCTCTGTTGCTACCTTTTTTAAGTCAAGTGTTTTTGTGGTGGTTTTTTTAAGGGTGGTTACCATTAAGTAATGAAAAGGGTACCTACCATATTCATTGTAGTACCCTATCTTATAAGTATTTCTGCACTTCATCATCCTTTGCTACTGTTAATCTCCATCCTCTCCCCCCTTTTTTTCCTTTGTTGTCACAGTTTAAGTTTGGTTTTATTGTGTTCTTGGTGGAGCTGTTACTTGTGGTGTTGTTTTCTTTTGTTCTTTGAATCTGGTTGGAAAACCCCCCTTAGTATTTCCTGGAGTGGGGGCTTTCTGTTGATAAATTCTCTCATCTTTTCTGTATTTGTGAATGTTTTTATATCTCCTTCATACTTGAAGGATAGCTTTGATGGGTATAGTATTCTTGGCTGAAAGTTCCTCTCTTTCAGGGCTTTAAATATTGGGGTCCACTCTCTTCTAGCTTGTAGAGTTTCTGCTGAGAAATCTGATGATAATCTAATAGGCCTTCCTTTATATGTTGTACTCTTCTTTTCCCTGGCTGCCTTGAGAATTTTTTCTTTGTCATTGGTTTGTGTCATCTTTATTATGATGTGCCTTGGAGTGGGTTTGTTGGGGTTAAGAAAACTTGGTGTTCTGTTTGCTTCTTGAATTTGAGGCTTTAGTTCCTTCCACAGGCTTGGGAAGTTCTCGTCTATTATTTGTTTGAGTATATTCTCCATTCCATTTTCTTTCCCTTCTCCCTCTGATATACCTATTATTCTTATGTTATTCTTTCTGATGGAGTCAGACAATTCCTGTAGGGCTTTCTCGTTTTTTATTATTTTTGAGTCTCTTTCTTCTTCTCTCTGTTGTGCCTCAAGTAGTTTGTCTTCTATTTCACTAATCCTATCTTCAATCTTGGCTGTTCTGTTAGCTAAGCTTGTTACCTCGTTTTTCAGCTCGTGAATTGAGTTTTTCATTTCTGTTTGATTTGTTTTTATAGTTTCAATTTCCTTGGTAATATATTCTTTGTGTTCATTGAGTTGTTTTCTGATCTCCCTATATTGCCTTTCTGTGTTTTCTTGTATATCTCTGAGTATTTTTAAGATTTCTATTTTAAATTCTCTGTCATTTAGCTCCAAGGCTTCCAATATGTTAAGTCTTTTCTCCATAGATTTTTCCACATCTATTTGTGTTACCTCTCTTTCTTTTGTATCCAGAATATTCGATTTCCTCTTTCTTATCGGCATCTGAGTGTGGTCTTATTGATAGCACTAATTAGAATTAATAAAGAGTAAAAAGAAAAAAAAAAGGGTAAAACACCCCACAAAAAAAAACAGTAATAATTTATTATTTCCCCCTTTTTTTCTCTCTTCTCTTTCCCTCCTCTCCCCTCCTCAGGGAAATATTGTGCCTATAATGGAGGGCCTGATTTGGGGTGAAGAGTTCAAGGGGCAAAAAAAAGGGAGTAGGGACCTACTAAATGCAAAAAAAAAAAAAAAAAGGAAGAAAATCTTAGACAAGCATAAGATGATTTGCTTGTAAGTGATGGTCAACTAAGAGATATAATGAGAGGGATAAGAGGGAATCAGAAAAAAGGACCAAAAAAGAATAATAAAGAAGAAAAAATAAAAATAATAAGTAAAAATCTGTTGTATTAAGTGGAGCGAAGACTAAATACAATGGAGACCTTGGGTTGGGAGGACCCAAAATGCCACAAAAATAAACAAACAAGAGAAAAAAAAATAAAAACAAAAGCAAAAAAGAGAAATAAAGCCAAAAAAAAGCCTTGAGTCCCAAATTAACTAATTTGTTCGTGATTGAGGATTATATGGGAGGAAAGTAAAATGAGAAAATAAAAAATGAATAGAAAGGAAAAAATAAGAAAAAGAGCAAAACGAAGGAAGAAATACAATAGGAGGAGAAAAAAACAAAATAAAGTAAGACAAAAAAAAAAAAAAGAGGAGAGAGTGAGAGTTAAGTGTTTTGAAGTATAACCTTAAAGGAGGGTGAGGATGAAGAAGAAAAATAAAATGCAACACTCATGGGTAGTGTAGTTCAAGAAAGGGGAAGCATAAGATGGGCAGAGAATAGAAGGACCGAGGTGGAGGAAATAAAGGCAAAAAGATAGAAGAAACAAACAACAACAACAAAAAATTAGTGGATCAAGTTGTAAAGTCTGTGGGTTTTTCTTGATTTTGAGAGGTTAACTTCTTCCTTTTTCTTTTCTCTCCCTCTTCCTAGTCGGTGACTCTGTACCCCAGGCTCTGCCCCTGTGTCACTCTTAGGTAGGGATTTGCAGTTGATGGGATTCTATGGCAATGTCATATAATTGGCTTTAGTCTTGCTGGAAGTAAAGGCTTGTTGGCGTTTGCAGGGTCCAACGATGAGAGAGTTTGCTTTCCTGGATTCTCTCTCCTAGTCCCCCCTTTCTGAATTAGCAGCCTGGTGATCCAGCTATAAGGCTGCAACTGCTTCTGCCTGGGGAGTAAGAGGCTCAAAGAGCTGGGAAATCCCCACTCTATCCCCACTCAGTGCAAGGCTTTGGGAAAGGCTCTGAGAGTCAGGGCCTCCAGTGTAATCAGGCGGGGGTGGGAGTCAATTGTTGTCAAGGTGACTGTTCAGCGCCTATCATTTAGTTGGACCTCTCAACCCAGGCTTTCCACACTTTGTAGCCTGTTTTTGCAGGGAAGAAGAGGCACTAGTCTCTGCTTACGACTAGTGTAGTATAGACCTTATTATCTGCCAAGTCCTTCTTGTTAGCGTTTATCCCTGAATATGGAGGCTCTATCAATCAGAAGTTGCCCCCGCCCCTTTAGCGAGAGGCACTAAAAAATATCACGCCTCTTGTCTTGGATCGCTGAACTGAGAGAGATCTTATCAATTAGAACCGAGGGTGCGCAGATTTTATGGGTTAAGCTAATTTCAGTGATTGGGTCGCAGCTGTGCTTCCGAAGGTATTTTAGGCTGCCTGCACGCGCCCCTCCCCCAACGCTTGATTGTTAGCTTGAATGGCTGGGTGAGGTGCCCCGCCCACGGAGAGAATCTCCCAAGCCTCTCCCGCTCTCCCCGCCGCTGGCGGCTGGACCGCACCAGGCGCAGGATAATGGAGCCCCCTGGGTGTGCGGGCCAGCAGGGTGCCCTGGGCGCGTGGAATGCCCAAGGCACGCACGCGAATGGGGCGCTCCGGGCACCGGTGGCCGGCGACCCCCACTCGCAGTGTGCGGGCCGCTGGGAACGTCAGCGGTGCTCAACCAGACCGGGCGCACGCGCGGCTGCTCGCGGCGGCTCGCGGTGGCGGTTCGCGGCGGCCGCTCGTGGCGGCGGCTCGCGGGGGCTCACGGCGGCTCGCGGTTCCCAAGTATATGGGCTGACTCACCGCAGGCGCACTCCCTCGCGGCTTGAATGAGCGTCGCTGCTGCGGTAGCTTCCTCCACACCCTCGTCTCTCAGATTCAAGTGATAACAGTCCTTTTGCTTTCAGTTTGTGTGGAACTCCGGAATGCTCCGAGGATAAATTTTCCTGTTTCTAGTTGATAAATTTGTTGTGATTTAGGGGAGAGCTGTCGGACGCGCTTCTCACAGCACCATTTCCGTGACGTCACTCCTACCAGCTTATTTTTAAGCAGGAAGCTGTAGTTATTTTTGGCATTGTTTACAATGTGTTGTCTTATTCCTTTAAAAAAACAACTGAAGTGTTCATCTTAAAATGTTTAGTGGGCCCTGGCCGGTTGGCTCAGTGGTAGAGCATCGGCCTGGTGTGCAGGAGTCCCGGGTTCGATTCCCGGCCAGGGCACACAGGAGAAGCGCCCATCTACTTCTCCACCCCTCCCCCTCTCCTTCCTCTCTGTCTCTCTCTTCCCCTCCCACAGCCAAGGCTCCATTGGAGCAAAGATGGCCCGGGCACTGAGGATGGCTCTGTGGCCTCTGCCTCAGGCGCTAGAGTGGCTCTGGTTGCAGCAGAGCAATGCCCCAAGATGGGCAGAGCTTCGCCCCCTGGTGGGCATGCCGGGTGGATCCCAGTCGGGCTCATGCGGGAGTCTGTCCGACTGCCTCCCAGTTTCCAGCTTCAGAAAAATACCAGAAAAATAAATAAAAAAAAGAAAGAAAAAAAATGTTTAGTGAACTATCTGAAGAATTCTTATGCCTTCAGGAAACACTATGTAAATTCTCTTCACAGAACTTGTCATTTACCTAAGCGTACGTTGTCTCTGAGTATGGTTAGTGAGATCTACTGAGAAAATTTGCATCTATCCAGAAGTTTGTTCTGAGGGAAATTAGGCTTTCCTGCCTCAAAGGACAATAAGACAGACATGGGAGACAGGAGGCAGCAGGGACTGGGCACATGGTAAGGCTCAAAAGAAGAAAGGCATGGATGGGCATGTGATATGACTATGGATAAAACCACCTCACCTTATTTGGCACTATGTATCTTCTCAATCAAGAGCAAAAGGGAGATCCATAGAACGTTCGTGAATAAGAAGCAGAATGCCTTAAACAACAGGGATGATAATTCACTTATTTCCCATGTTAGTAAGACCAATCAATAAGTGAGCATGTCTAGAGGACTTAGAGTGAGATGGTGAGGAAACTGGAAAGTGCCATTGAGGCACAGATGAAGGTGTGGGGAGAAGAAAACCTGGGACCCTGACTGCTGTTGGAGATCTGCCACGTGGAAAAGGAATGGACTGTGCCTCCAAAGTTAGCACCAAAGGCAAGTGAGAGGAAGCTAGCATTTTCCCAATCAATATAATGAATTAACTCTTTTCTTTTTAACAGAAGAGTCAAAAGTGTGACTGGTGGAAAGAGAACAGGATCTGGAGTCAGGAGGCCTGAGCCCCCATCTGCTGGTTAGGGGATTTATGCTTTCTGGGGATGGTGGTGGCTTTGGAGAGTTGGGAGTCTCTTAATCCTTCAGATTTTCCATGTGTTCCTAGATCAAATGAAAATAAACATTCTGTGGATGCCCAATAAACCCTTGTTGGGGAAGTGGTGAGAGGTATCAAATCATCTCATGGATGAGATTCAATTTGGGAAGTATTGCCCAATTATGACAGTCAGTGACTTAGGTGACTAAACTTGTCTGTAAATCAGCCTCTTGCATCTAATTTCCATCTAGTTCTACTCCAAGGTTAACATGATTATAATTAACATTTTTATAATACTCTGTTAAGCACTTTTATACTTGTTATATTATTTGAGCTAGACAGCAGCCCTGCAAAATCCACAGTATGTTTATTTTCATTTGATTTAGGAACACACCGAAAATCTGAATGATTAAGAGACTCCCAACTCTCCAAAGCCACCACCGTCCCCAGAAAGCATAAACCCTAAGCAGCAGATGGGGGCCCAGGCCTATTAACTCCAGATCCTGTTCTCTTTCCACCAGTCACACTTTTGAGCACCATCTTGTGGGATTGGTCATTGACTCTGAGACCAGTTAAGTTAACGTCTGCTGAAGCTTTTTCATCAATACAAGGAACAATATGATTGCTTTGAAAAGCACTCACAGGGTCTCAAATGAGAGCTACTAGGTAGTTTCTATTTTATTATTTGTATTATTTTGTGTCAAGAAGATGGTTTCCAGAGTGTTCCTGTCAATTACTAACTAGGAAATGACTCTAGCTTCCTCTAGTACAGACAGAACCTGGGGTCTTAAGGATCTCTCTCTCTCTCTCTTTTTCACAGAAAAATGACCTAATTAATTAAAACCCCCAAAACCACACCAGAAGTAAAATAGAAAATGAGTGGTTTAGAGAAAAGGTTATATTGATTGGGGGAAAAAAATGGATTTCTTGGTTTTGTCTCTCTGCAGCTCTTTGTTTAGGGTATCCGTGGGTCATGGGAACAGTGTTTTCTAGTTAATGAGACATGTTAGATATATTTCCTTTTGTGGTAGGGATTTCTGGTAAAGTGTTTGCTTAGGGAAATATATGTTTACAGCACTAAATAAATTATCCTAAGCATTGTAATGTGTTCCATCTTAGCACATGTTAATTTTTAATTAATTTGGTTATATGGGTGTGTTTTTAAGCATTGATTTGGAAACCTAGATTTATAATACCATAAAGAAGATTCAATCTTAGAAACTTATCTAGAACAAACTTTCACTTTTCAGAAAACTGTAAGCCCAAATGACTCCTTCAAGGTCACACAGCTGGGAATGTATTGAACTGTATGGCCAAATTTCTTCTCTAATAAAAAATAGAAATGACCCTTTGCTTGGGGGAGAAGGAATGGTGGGGCTATTCAGAAGGGAGAAAGTAAGTGAGGTCCAGCCATTTTGTTGAATCCAGACCTGGATACACCTTATTCAAACTGGGTAAAGAATACTTTGCCTTGAAGAATAATAACATAAAATTAATAGCTTCTTAAGACCTATGTGTACATACTGCCCTGAGTTCTTTAATTTTCAAATAAAAAAATAACTGACATGACCCCTAATGCTTTTATTATCCTTACCAAATTACTTAGTTGTCATATTTATTGCTGTTTCCACGAGAATGTAAATCTGACTGGAGGCAATGATTTTGTTTAGTTCACTGTTGTGTCTTTGGTCCTAGAACAATACCTGGTTTATAAGAGATATTTGATATATGTTTAATTAATTAACAAACATATAAGCAAAATTGTGAGCAGCCATTTCATATTATCTGTGTGAGGACATTAGTATATAGTAAACCACAGAGGGAAAATACTCTATTCAGAGATTTATGTAGCATTTTATGGACTCATAGTTTTAGATTTGGAGGGAATCTGAGAGACTAGGAAAATCCTCTTGTTTTTACAGATGTAAAAATAAATAAATTTTCTAGGCCCACAAACCATTTAGTGACAGAGCCATGAATTATAACTTTATCATTTCTTTCTTTTTCTAAACTTATTTTTAATCACTTAAAAGGAATTGGAAAATGTATAGATTAAAACATGTTTGATACATTCAATGAACTTCAAGTCAAAATTAGCTTGACATCGTTGAACTTGATCTCTTTTGTACGTGTGTTCTATGAAAATTAAGGATTGATATTTGTCAGTGGATAGGTTACATAGTTAAGATTTTCTTTCCCTCCCCCCCCTCCCTCCCTCCCTCCCTCTCTCCCTTCCTTTCTTCCTTTCTTCCTTCCTTCCTTCCTTTCTGTATTTTTCTGAAGTGAGAAATGAGGAAGAGGCAGACAGACAGACTCCCTCATGTGCCCAACCAGGTTTCACCAGCATGCCAACCAGAAAGCAATGCTTGGCCCCTCCGGGGCATTGCTCCACTGAAATTGGAGCCATTCTAGCACCTGAGGCAAAGGCCATGGAGCCATCCTCAGCACCAGCATCAACTTTGGTCCAATGGAGCCTTGGCTGCAGGAGAGGAAGAGAGAGAGATAGAGAGAAAGGAGAGGGGGAAGATGGAGAAGCAGATGGGCACTTCTCCTGTGTGCCCTGGCTGGGAATCGAACTTGGGACTTCCACATGCTGGGCTGACGCTGTACCGCTGAACCAACTGGCCAGGGCCAAAATTTTCTTTTTATAGTATAGATCCCATTTTCCCTCACTCTGAGATTCCTTTCTAGACATTGGTTTCCAGTATCATCTCTTAGCTCCTCAATTTTCATCTGGTCGAATCTAATTGTGTCAGGTGGGCTGGGCATTACATTGAAAGAAACCTCCTTTCCCCATGGTTAAATATGTTTTCTATGGAAAGCAGTTCTGAAGGATCAGTAGGCTCCTTCAAGGATATAAATCACCACCCAAGATTAGTGTTTCATACTGTCTTAATGCAAAAAGTAGATTCCCATTCATTCTATTACATTGGGATCACCATTCTCTTTATCAAAGGATAAAAAGAAAAGTAGAAAAGAGATTCCTACTTTATAATTAAAATTTCTTTGCCTAACAACTCTGAAAGAAAATTTGCCATTCTAGACGAGAAAGAGCTGATGGGGGTATACATTGTGTTCAGCAAAACAAAAGTCTCAGTTCATAGTTTGTCTGTGGTTGTGTAATGAGAAACATGAGAACTGAGACCTGAGCCTACATGTGCTAATTATGCATTTTCTGATCTTAAACACACAAGTACAGATAACTGTGAACTCAAATCTCTTTCCCCTTCAAACCAACCTTAATCACCCCCACCAGCACTTTCCCCATAACTTTCTCTAAAACACTCAGATAATTATCTCCTTCCAGACTTTGAAGTGACATTAGAATTGTCAGAAGACATAATTAATTGATTGTCAGCAGAGCCATTGTTTGAACATCTGTGGAGTTCTACTTGGTAAGCATCTGTTGTAATTTTAATTGAATGGATTCATTTATCTACAAATATTTATTGAGTATCTACTATACACCAATCATTGTAATGTATATTATGGGAGATAATGGAAGTGAACTAACATCATGGCCTAAGAAAGAAAGCATTTGTTAAATCCTCTTGCACCAAGGGATTTAATGGAAAATAAATTTCATGACTGGCAATGCAGAAGACATTCTTTTTCTTCCAGGTTTATGGATTTTGCCACTATTACCAACTGACTTGTGTTAAAATGCCAGAGAAGTCCATGAAGAGACACCATTCATTGCTGGGGTGTAGAGACCAGTTAGCAATAAACTATCTATGGTTAGAGCTTTCAGCAAAAACATTTGGGTGCCCTTAAACAAAAAACAAGCTGAAAATATACAAAGTCAATAAACTAGGAAGTCCCAGAAGCAGGTCCGAATTAATGACCTTACTCTAATCTTCCCCCAAATGTGACTCTGATGTCAGTCATATTGCATTAAATTCTCCCATATTCATTAAAGCACTGCATAGCTCTGATTTCTGTCCTCATTTGGTTCTCTATCAAGCCTTCAATATGTGAATCCTGGACCCAGCTCCACTCCTATGTGAAAGTGAGGATCAGTTGTTAAAATTCAACAAGAGCCTGACCAGGCAGTGGCACAGTGAATAGAGCATCAGGCTTGGATGCAGAGGACCCAGGTTCGAGACCCTGAGGTTGCCAGCTTGAGCGCGGGCTCATCTGGTTTGAGCAAAGCTCATCAGCTTGGATCAAGGTCGCTGGCTCAAGCAAGGGGTTACTCGGTCTGCTGTAGCCCTACGGTCAAGGCACATATGAGAAAGCAATCAATGAACAACTAAGGTGTTGCAACAAAAAAAACTAATGATTGATGCTTCTCATCTCTCTTCATTCCTGTCTGTCTGTCCCTGTCTATCCCTCTCTCTGATTCTCTCTCTCTGTCTCTGTATTAAAAAAATTCAACAAGAAAGATAGTATGGGCATTTTAATGATATTAATTCTTCCTATCCATGACTATAGATTCAACATAATTACTAACAAGATACCAATGACATATGTCACAAAACTAGAACAAATGATCCAAAAATTTCTATGAAATCATAAAAGAACCTAAATAGCAATGGAAATTTTGAGAAAGAATAAAGTTGTAGGAATCAGGCTACTAATATCAAACCATACTATAAGGACATAGTAATCAAAACAGCATGTTACCGGCGTAGAAACAGACATATATATAGCTCAATGACACAAAATATAGAACTCAAAAATAAACCCAATTAATATTTGACAAAGGAGGTGAGAACATATAGTGATGTAAAGAAAGTCTATTCAATAAATGGTGTTAGGAATATTGGACAGATACAAGGAAAAATATATATATGTATAAAGCTAATCCACCTTTTTATACCATACACAATAATAAACTCAAAATGGATTAAAGACTTAAATTTTAGACTCAAAACCATAAAATCTTAGAAGAAAACAGTGGATCTTGGACATTTCTAATAGCAATATTTTTTTTCTGATCTATCTCCTCAGGCACAGGAAACAAACAAAAATAGACAAATGGGACTATATCAAACTAAAACATTTTTTGTACAGCAAAAAAGGAAACCATTAACCAAATTAAAAAACTCACTGAATGGGAGAACATATTCACCAATGATATATCTGATAAGCGGTTAATATCCAAAATGTATAAAGAATTTATAAAATTCAACACCAACCCCCGCCCCAAACAATCCAATTAAAACATGGACAAAAGACCTGAATAGATACATTGAGCTATATGTCTGTTTCAAAAGGCCAATAGACACATGAAAAGATGCTCAACATCACAAACCATCAAAGAAATGCAAATTAAAACCACAATGAAATATCAACTCACACCTGTTAGCATGGTATATCAAAAAATCAATATACAACAAGTGCTGGTGAGGATGTGGAAAAAGGCAACCCTTCTGCACTGTTGGTGGAATTCAAACTGGTGCAGCACTGTGGAAAGAAGCATAGAGGGTCCTCAAAAAATTAAAAATGGAACTGTCTTATGACTCAGCAGTTTCACTTCTGGGAATTTATCTTCTGAAACACTAATTCAAAAGAATATATGAAGCCCTGTGTTCATTGCAGTTTTATTTACAATAGCAAATACTTGTCCATCAGTACATGAGTGAATAAAAAGGTATCATACATTTATACAACAGAATACTACTCAATTGTTAAAGAAAAAAGAAGGAAATCTTATCTTTTGTGACAGTGAGGATGGACCTGGAGAACATTATGCTAAGTGAAAAGCCAGAGAAAGATAAGTACCCTATGGTTTCACTCATATATGAACTCTAATGAACAAAATGAATTAATAAGCAAAACAGAGGGCCCTAGGCAGTTGGCTCCGTGGTAGAGCATCGTCCTGGCTTGTGGAAGTCACAGGTTTGATTACTAGCCAGGGCACACAGAAGAGCCCATCTCCTTCTCCACCCTTCCTCCTTTCCTTCCTCTTTGTCTCTTTCTTCCCCTCCCTCAGCCAAGTCTCCATTGGAGCAAGGTTGGCCCAGGTGCTGAGGATGGCTCTATGGCCTCCGCCTCAGGCACTAGAATGGCTCCAGTTGCAAAGGAGCAATGCCCCAGATGTGCAGAGCATCGCCCCCTGGTGGGCTTGCCAGCTGGATCCTGGTTAGGCATATGTGGGAATCTGTCTCTCTGCATACCCGCTTCTCACTTCAGAAAAATACAAAAAAAAAAAACAAGGCAAAACAGAAACAGACTCAGAGAGCAGGATGACAGCTGGGGTAAAGGGCTGGCTGGGTTAGAGGGGTGGAGGATTGAGCACAAAAAAAAAAAAAAAGAAAGAAAATCTCATGGACAGAGACAACAGTGTGGGGGTAGGTGGAAGAGGGTAAAGAAAGGATAAATGGTGATGGAAAGAAACTTGACTTGGGGTGGTGAACACACAATACAGTGTACAGATGATGCATTATAGAATCATGCACCTGAAACCTATCTAATAATTTTGTTAACCTGTGTCACCCCAATAAATCACATAAAAAAGAAAAAAATATATATTCAGCAAGGAAGAATACAAAGACTTTGCAGGAATGACTTGTTGAGTGAGGGAGGCTAGGATGGTGTGGTCGGCAAGAGTTGATGGAAAACATTGAACCTCCCCTGGCTCTCTCTTTCCTATTCAGCTTTAGGACCATGGCAAAGTTAAAAAAACACTTAGAAATCTAGTTTGAAAGTTTCCCACTCTATGGTCATTGGAGGGCACCTTCATAATTTTCTCCTAAATGCAAACTATCTATACTATCATTTGCCTAACATTTTTGTTTAAATCATTTTTAACCTACTTTATCTTCATCCATGTCGACAATATCCATAATTTGATTTTA
The DNA here is from genome assembly GCF_036850765.1 of Saccopteryx bilineata. Lineage (NCBI taxonomy): Eukaryota > Metazoa > Chordata > Mammalia > Chiroptera > Emballonuridae > Saccopteryx > Saccopteryx bilineata. The sequence goes on along the minus strand of NC_089497.1, from coordinate 65,082,400 downwards.
TTGGTTGAAGTACTTGTTGCTTTTTCCCCTAAAAGACATTAAATTAAATACCGTATTTAAATTTAAAAAATATCAATGAACCTACTAATATTTAAAATATTGAGAAATGTGTATATAATTTAACGTGAAGACAAACTGATGAACACTATAGTGAAATTATGTCTTCTAAGGTTACCCACTGAGTTATTTTCTAAAATAAACATTGTTACACTAAAGTTGTCATGACTTGCTATGACACCTTAGACCAGCGGTTCTCAACCTGGTTGAGAACTGCTGCCTTAGACGAACTCCTTTTCCATGAACTTCATCTCTCATCTTAGATTAGACTTCATGACATACCGAGATCCTTTGGCCTCTTAATTTATTTACCTCAAGTACTTTTTTTAAAGCAAGAGTAGGGGAGATACAGACACAGACTCCCATAAGCACCCCAACTGGGATCCACCTGGAACCAATGATCTGCCCATTTTGGGCTATGCTTGCAACTGAGCTATATTTTAGTGCCAGAGGCAGAGGCTAAAAGGAGACATCCTAGCACCCCGGGATGATGTGCTCAAATCAGTGGAGCCATGGCTGCAAGAGAGGAAAAGAGAGAGTGAGAGAAGGGGAAGGGGGAGAGGTGAAGAAGCAGATGGTCGCCTCTCTTGTGTGCCTTGACTGGGAATTGAATCCAGGACATCCAAATACTTTTAATATATTGTCCTCTATACATTTAAAATATAGGTGGATGGGAAAACAGTGGCCCTATATAGAATTACAACATTACTTGCTTCAAAGTTCTATGGAAAAATTGAATAAGAAACTCAAGAATTACATTTCCTAGACCATTTTATACTCTGCTCAGTAGTGTTCCTCATTTCTTAAGGTTTATGAGAAGGTTCACTGCATTTAAAGTAGCTCTGAGTGGCAGTTAATGAAAATAAATAAGAATGCAGAATATAAGAAAAGCTATATATTGAATACTCTGGTTTCTCTTCAGATTGAATAAATCTTTTGCCTTTTACCAAGAAATACTATGTACTCAGTTGGATACCTTAGCATCCCTGTTTAAGGATTTAATAATAATAATAATGGGTCAATAATAATGTTGTTTACTAATGGTACTGGCCTACATGGTGATACTAATATTGGTAAACACTAATGTGACAATAGTCTTCTGTGTAGATATATAGCACCATAAAAAATGTATGATTTATCTTTGTTACAAAGCTTGGTGAAATAAGCACTGAACTTGGAATAAGGAAATCCAAGTATAAGTCTTATATCTTCTTTATGTGAAATAAGTGACATTTGCAATGTGCTTTAGAACAGAATATGCATTATTTAAAAAACATTCTTTTACCAGTTTTAACATGAGAGTTTTCATTTTTCCAGAGAAATCAGTTTATCTAAGGACAGATTAAGAGATGAAAAAATTCTTAATTTAGGTTTTCTGAATTAAATTACCTGTACGTGCAATAATTATTTATAACCTCTTACCCGTCCTGAGTTTTTATTTCACCTATTAAAAAATATTATTACTATCCCTAAAATATATTCTAAACATAACAGATCAAAAGTTTAAGACATGTTAGTATCACTTCCAAGAACAGTATCTCGTTTGATCTAAGCCATTTATAATTAGTACCTCTGAATTTTTAATGTTAGTGTTTGCCTCTCTTTGAATTAACACATTTTTAATTATGTTCTCTTGTTATTGCAATATCATTAGATAATACAAAAACTGTTTTTCAGTCGTTGTGTGTGAGAAAGCAACATGCAAAGACATACCACGTTCTCATTTGCTGAGTAAACTACTCTTGCTTTTTAATGTGGAATGTGGGAGAACTAATTGAAAAGAAACAAAAATGAAATTTGACTCAGATTTTGCAGAATGAATCATAACCCACTTTCTTATCTGAAATGTGAAGAAAAAAGTTGAAGAAAGCCAAGCAGCACGCAGCTTTGCTGTCAGTGCCCCTTCATCAGTCCACAGTGTTTTTCAGCAGAACAAAGGGTACACCACTATTGGCAGAGGATTGTATGGAGTAGAAAACCTAGTTCATTTTTTCTTTGTCTGTAGTCTGCTGAATGGACATTTTTTTTTCTTGCCTTGGTTAAAACATTTCAATGGCGAGTTTGGGACCCATCAAGCCACTATTGCCCAAACTATTGAGAAAGTGCCTATGACCTCTGTAGAGGCCAGTCAGAGACTGAACATGCTGAGACTAACTGATTCCAGTGTCCTTTGTCAGGCAACAGAATTCTGGCTGAGGTGAAACCACTGCTTCCTTAAATTTAACTTATTTGGGTTATTGATGTGAATGATAAGGAAAAATGTAGATGTTGTCCTGCTGAGGTCCAAATCCAGATGTATAATCTACTTTGCTTGCAAATTAACTTAAAAAAAAAAGAACTTGTACAAACAGAGACACTATAACCTACCCTAGAATATAGTCTCTAACTCTTAAGTCAGAATTAAATTCTTTCTAATTCTTGTTATTATTATATTTTACTCATGTAACTTTACTCATAACTTCTATGGTTTTTATTTCTTATCTATGTATGTATATGCAATATATACTATACATATAAATGTGCATGTTTCTGTGGCTATCCCTCCTAAGGGATACTATAAGATCGCTAAGAAGAAAGATTACATCTTTCTTAAATGAGGAAATAGAGCTGAGAGAGATCTTAGATCTCTCTATGCCACTCCACCAGGAAGGACTTTTGCTTGTAATGGAGGTTCTCTAGTCTGACTCGATCCTAAATATTTCCCCTAACATTTCTGTTTAAAATAAGACTTATATACTGAGCACATATCATATACTACAAGTTTTATATGTGATACTCACATTTCTTAACTAGCCCTTATGCAGTAGGCACTACTCTTTTACAGATTAGGAATTTAAGCAACAAGAAGTCAAATAATTTTCCCAGGGTCTAGTAATTATTTCAGGTGTAATCTGAACCCCAAACCTGGCTTTTAGCCTGAGCATATACTGTGCCTATGATTTTAACTTTAAGAAAATCAGCTAAGTAGGCAGAATATTGAACACACAGTAAATAGGTCCTATTGTATAAATGGGCTCTGATTGGACTTGCAGAGTCTCTGCTCATCACATGACTTTTCTGCCCAATCCCATTCTATTTTTCCTCTGCTTTTCTTAGGGAATTATTTAAATATGATTTGAATTTCTCTGGTTGAAGGCTCCCATCACTGACCAGGCAGCGGGGAGAAATCCAGGTGTATCATCCCTCTGTTTGCACTACAACAGGTGTCTGCAGGAACATCCTCTTGGTGCCCCTACAAGGGTAATAATGGTGCTCAGCTGAGCCACTTACTCCAGGTGATGGAGGACAAGTGCTGAATGCAATACTCTTTTCGTTAACAGCACTTAAGGTATTCATCTGTTCCCTCTTGAATTTGAAACACCTGATTCTTGTGATTTTAGCACATCTGTCTCTATAAATCTCCTTTTCTCATCCCAATCCAGTGCTGTCTTCTTTCACACACAGAAATAGTTACTTTTCATTTTCATAAATCCATCCACAGTGGCATGTTCTAGTCTAATGAGCCTTAGAAAAAGCAGTCCAGTCTCAGTGCCAAAGTGGAGATAAGAGAGGGGAAAAGGAACTTATCTTGAAAATAAGGTCACCCTGTTGACATGTCGTCAGGCAGAAGAGTTAAATGCAATAGCTAGCAATTGGCTCCCTAAGTCGGAAGTTGATGCTATTTTAGGCCATTAGGAGGAGTGTCAATGTATCTGTGAATTTTGGCATTTTATTTTACTAAGGTGGTTCAGGAAGCCAGACGCTGATTAACTGCTTCTTCGACTTAGTTCCCACTCCTAATTTTGGATGTGTGGTGTCTTCAAGTAGCTGTTGCAACACCTTGATTTTTAAAGAAAACTTTTCTTCTGCTTCTAAAGCAATCCTGCAAACAGTTTACCCCACATCCTCCTCTCCTGGAATCTCCCATCCTCTGCATCTCTGGTCACAGGCACGTGGGGATTCTTTTGCTTCTGGTTCTCCTCTGGCAGATCAAGGAACAACTCAGGTGTGTGCATCCAGTTACCAGCCCAACTTTGCCCGAAACTGCAGCATTCTCGCTGATACGTTAGGCCCACGGTGGAGTTCTTTGGAAGATCACACAGGAAGATACCTGTGGAAGGAATGGCCTCAGTATTGCAGTTACTTGTGAAGTCAAGAGATACCCTAGACAGGCCACAAGATTTGTTTAGGTAAAATTAGGAATATTCTAAATTTTGTGTTTGTTGATAAGGGGTTGGAATCTGATTTCACATATAGACATGTTTTAAATGAGAAAGCTAAGGATCTCTAGATAAAAAAAAAATGTATGGTATTCATTTGCTCCTTTACTTATTTATTTAATAGTTATTGAAGGCCTACTATGTACCAAGCACTGCTCTTGGCATTGCCATTAAACATTAGTCTACAAAATAGAGACAATGTTTACAAACAACTGAAATTCAGTATGACAAATGCATCACCATACATAGGTGAGCAGTGCCATGGGAAGAAAGAAGTTAGAATGGCTCCTATGACGGGCAAACTGGGGAAAGGTTTTCAATATAACTGATGTTGGGGCTAAACATTAATGGAATTTTCCAGGTAAAGCAGGAATTTAAAGGCATTTCAGACAAATAATTCAGTAACTACAAAGAGACTGAAGAGGGAATTGCTAAATGTGCACTATGACTGGAGAATAGTGTATAGGAGGAGAAATGAGACTAAAAGGATGATCTTGGTCAGGTTAAAAAGGCTTTTTATTCCTACTGAAGAGGCTAGAATCTGTTTTGAAGGCCTTGAATATCCATGAAGGATTTATCCAAGGGAACAACGTGATCTGAAAGATATTGGTTAAAGATCCCTCTGGGTACTGTTGGGGGGATGGGTGTTAAACAGAAGAAGATTTGAGGACTGGACATCAGTTGGGGTGCTATTTGCATTAGTTTAGGGAACCTATGAGAGTCTGAACCAAAGCAGTCATGTTGTGGCATTTCAGGCAAGAGTGAGAGGAATGAGCTGAGGCTCGTTCCTGGGCTTCTGTCTTGGGTAAATGATGATATTAAGTGAGATGAGGAAACAGAAGAAGTTTAATAGTGACATGCCATCAGTCCCCTGATATCTTCCATGTAAAAAACAATTTAGTTACATTCATCAACGCTTATTGAGCACTTACTGTGTGCAGGCACTGGTATAGGCACTGGGACAACAGTCATGAATAAAGGAGGCAAAAGCTTCTGTTTTTTGGCTTCCATTCTAGTAGTAGAGACAACACATAAATAAGTCAAATATATAGCATGTCAGATGGTGGTATATATTACAGAGAAAATTAAGCACGAGAAGGGTTAGTGAGTGCTTCCGTGGTGGTGGAATCGAAATAACTGTAAATAATGTGACAAATGCAACTGCGAGGTTCCTATTGTTGGTGAAATCTGGTCTGTCTAATTTTGTTTTCTTTCCATTTGTGTTTGTTTTACAAATTATTTTTTTTCGTTTAAACAAAGGAAATAAACAGCAATAGCAATATAAACACTTCCAGACACATAGAAGTATATACACAATGGTTTGTGTTGCCAACATAACTCATGCCAGGAAAAATAACAAAGAAAAGAACAGCTAAAAAGTAAATATAAAAAAGGGGAGGGGATGTAGAAGCTCCTACAGACATTAATTCTTGTCATTCAAATCTTAGGATGGTTTGAGTTAGGAAGTCATAGAATGGAAAAAGATAATCAATATTTGAACCAGGTTAATAATTCTGATAGTCTAATTGCTGGGGAATCTTAGATTTATTTCATTCCTCAGTTGAAAAAGAGAAACCTTAGACCTAACAAGGAAGTAACTTACTTAAGGTCATCAAGATAGGTCTAGAACTCAGGTTTTCTTGCAGCACATTTAGGGATCCTCTTATTATCTGCTATACCAGAGAGGCCCAAAGTTTGGGATCTGGGCCCTGACATCCTGGGTTTGAATTCTCCTTTGCTTGAGAAAGTGTCACCTCTCTTTGTACCAGTTTCCTCACTTGAAAAATAGGGATGATTATATTAGTATTTATGACAGTGTTTCTGAGGCTTAAATAAGTTAATAGTAATACATGTAAATTACTTACAACAGTGCCTGTCACACTTAGTTTTCAGAAAATATTCACTATCTTATTATACTACCAAGAGAATTAGAGCATCATGGTGTCAGTTCCTTAGGCTTTGTGTGTTTGCACATAAACTTGAAATGGACCACTGATGCTGGCCACGTGTAAGATCTGGAATTTCCAGTTAAGATGTTAAAATATTGACTAGTTCTTTGGGGGTAAAGCACATTAAAATAACTTTGACATTCATTTTATTCACAGAAGTTTTAGATAGTCTAGTGTTGAGCTGCATCATGTGAGATTCTAAACCAGAAGTGGAACCTTAGTTTTTAAAGACAGGGCCATGTCTTAGTCATTTATATATATTTCACCTAGTTATGCCTCACAATTGTTGACAGCCATGTATTGAATACTGACTCTGTGCCCAGCACCATGCTGAATGCTTTGCCCAGCTGATCACACCTAATCCCCGCTGCAAGGTGGCATTGGTATCTGGATTTTACAGATGGGAAAATTCAGTCCAAAGGCAGTTCAGGACCTTGTGCAGGGTCACACAGATATGACAGTAAAAGACAGAAAACCTAGATTCTTATAAATAAAGTCTAAGTTCCTGTTTTCTGAGCATATGTCTGTTTTAGATGAGACTAGTTTTTCTCAGCTAGTAAGTATATTCGCCACT